>NC_063216.1:28202352-29452352 GCF_020740725.1 Corvus hawaiiensis | reverse complement strand
GCTCTCTGTAATAGTCACAATCCTCATTATGCAAATGTTGTATTTTGCCTCTATGCTTTCTGCACAAATTCTTTTGGTTGTGTTTTCCTGGCTATGTGCAATTTCACACATCCAATGAAATTTCAGCCTCTATAAAAAAATTGTCCAGTGTTTATAAAATCATTGCTTTCAACACTCCCTGTCATCTAGAAGTTTCTGCTTGCTACCTGAGGCAGGCAGGAGAGCTGTTTTATAGCTACAATTCTCCTACCAGTGACAATTCTAACACTTTAGGAAAAGAAAATAAAACCTGACAAGTCAGATGAAAGGCAGAAGTTGACACTGCAGACAGACAGGCTGGAAAGGGAGAAAGGAGTAGAATTAGAAACATCTCCAAAACTCAAGACATTAACACATTATGTGATTGAGTTTAGGACACACCAGCTACTATGCCCCTAAGTTCTTGTGCAGACACTTCCACCTACTCTCTTACTTCCTTATCTTGCTGAAAAGCACTGCAAATTTGCCCACATTTGGATGCTGGGTGCTGTACGTTGTGCTGTGGTTTTCTGTAACCCAACTCCCCAAGCACACATGCCCAGACTTGTGAGAAAGATGAGAAATACGTGTTGTGCAAAGAGTTAGGTAAACATGTCCCAGCCTTGCTACAGGCAGAAAGGCTTTACCATTTCATCTGCATCCGTAGGTTTCTCTTCCAAGATGGTTCCTACAGTCACTGACTCTGCTTTTCCTAAGCCTTGCTTATTAATGAGGATTTCCAAATTTGCATTTCTTCAGCAGGCTAAGGACAGGGGACATAAGGTCTAGAGACACAAAGAGGTCATTCAGTCCTGGACTGCTCCCTGATTTTGCAAGACCACAGACAATAGTGTCAAGAAACAAAATGGTAATATTAGAGTAGAAGGAAAATGAGGGGAAGGACAAGCTTATCTTTCTTTCTCAGAGAACCTCCCTAAAACAGGTGCAGAAAAAGAAACATCACATAGTGATGGTGGTGCTAATGCTATAAAGAAGCTCAGGATCCACAGAGCCCTGAGATACCCTGTAAAACAAGCTTGGATTAGATAGACTCCTCTTATACAGTACAAATGCAATTGCTACATGGATTTAAAACACTGAAAGATGAAGATTTTGTTTACTGCAAATACTTTTTTATGTACCCTAATGCCCAAAAGTAAAATAGAGGCTGGATTTATTCTGAAACATGGTCAGGAATTTTAAAACAGGCTTTTGTACACACAAACAAAGGGAGCATGGGAAACAAGAGCTTGTGAGTTACTTAAATGTCAAGGATTACATTGTACCAGGTAAAACTGAAATGCAGCACAGGGACTCAGTTTCATAAATTAAATGTCATTGCTGATGGGTACAAATTATATAAGAAAGATGGAAAGGGACACCGAAGTGGCACTTTGTCAGATGCATTTATAGCTGCAGCAAGATACATTTCAGCTGCAAAGTAATTAAAAAAAAAAAAAAAAAAAAAAATTAGTCTCTCTTAAGGTACTCAAAGCCAGAACTCAAGGTACTCAAACACAGAACTCAAGGTACTCAAACACAGAACACTGTACTTGTGGAGAATTTAGCTGCCCACATTTCTTTTAACAAATAGCACCAAACATTGACCAAAGATGCTTACCTGTTACACAGAAACCTGCTCTAATCCAGACAGTACAGGTTCTTGACAAATAAACAATAAAAATCTCCCCAACCCAGGAACTGTAGCAGAGATATTACAAGCGACACTCATGAACACAGTATCTAAATGTAACACAGTATAGAGTTTATTTGTTTCACTTAGAAAAGGTCTCCCACATAATTAACTGGACACATATACATTAAATATACAAATGCATACCAAAGAAACACAGAAGGCACACATTCAGCCAAGAGGCTCCTTCTGAACCACTCACCATTTCAGGCCAGAAGGAGAGAGCTGTGAGCCCCAGCTTACTTTCTGTCCAAAAGCATGACCATAGCTGCAGGCCCCACAGAGCACCACATAGATCAGCCAAGGAGGGAACGAGATCCAGAGGACAGGCGTCCTCTTGGGATTGTACAGGGTCAGGATACAGAAGCCAAAGAGAGCTTATCTGGCTCTTTTGAGTAGCAACAGAACTGCTGTCTCCCATCTTTCCCACCCCCTCAGGAGGTTGGTGACTTGCTTACAGGAGGGGCCATCTTGGGCAAGGACCAAATGACAGCTTATTTGAAGACTGCTGTACCTTCAACCACTGCTAGCAGTCTTCCAACATAATTCCTAAGCACTGCTCTTTGCCCCTCTGACCCCCAGCACCATTAACCACATTTTATCTGGAGAGCAAGAGAGGCTCATTTTACAGGTCACAGCCTCAGGTTTCTAGCACCCACCAGGAACCACAATTAGCAAAAAAGTAGTCAAAATCAATGTGGTCACCTCACCCAGACTCACTTCTGTTGCCATAGGAGCAAGTAAATAGCCCAAGTTCAGCTGATTTTATCTTCAGGGAAGAACAAGTTCCACCAGAGCCTGAAACCTCCACTCTGGATCAACAAGGCTGTGTGCATCCTCAGAGTCATGCTGAGTTTAAGGAGCAGATTTATATCATGCAAAAAAGCAAGTTTGTTCTCTCAAATTAAGTAATTAAGCAGTGCGTGATAAGCCTAAGGAATTCTACTAGCTCCTGGAGTCAAGGCATGAGACTGACTTCCACGGAAAGAATTTGAAAACAAGTGAACATTACCTTTCAGGAACTGGTGTGGCAGCAAAGCAGACAAGCAGATGAGAGACTTTCTCTGGAAAGGATATCCTGTTAGTTGACAGGTTAAAGTAAAGAGCTCTGACATCCACCATAGGGAAGAGAAAGTAAAGCACATTAATGCGTAAGCGTAGAAGGAAAGGAAGGGCAAGTGAAATCAGCCTCTTGGACTATTCGTGAATTCACTTCAGCCAAGATGAAGCAACAAGGAGATAAAGGACTTCCTGGAAAACCTGACCATATATATCAACGTGGTGCTAATTAGTTAATTAACCTATTGCACAACTTAAAAAAATAAATATTTTAAAAGCCTGGGAGGACAAGGAAGCACCAGATGACACTGTTCTTATCAAAACAAAAAGTGGAACAACATCAGCCTAATAAATTTATGTCTGATCTTTACTAACAAAGTGAAATAAATACAAAGAGAGAAAAAAAAAAGGCTCCCAAATGTCTGGAGAGTAACCAAAGTATGGCAAAATCAAACTGCTTTCGACAATCCTACAAACACAGTGAGTAGTTTTTGGCACATGAGCTACACACAGAAAGCCAACATGATAACTCAGCTATCAAGTTACTTCTACATCCAAGTGGTGGTGTCGTTTCCAACACCTCTTTTTCCCCCATTACCAGGAACAATTTTATGAAATACTGCTCATAATATGAGCTGACAGACCCAGCTGTAAAACTACAGCTTGTTCCCAGAAGGCTGTATGGAATATTATATAGAGTAGGAAGCATTTAACCCTCGAAGTGAGGATGAGTATGTTTAACAGAGGGCACAATACCTTTGGTATTTTAGTGTCTCAAGACATTCTGCATGGTAAATAGAGTAAAACAAACCTGCTTGCCATTCAAGTTAAATATAGTTCAAGGAAAGGCAATTAATCAATTAGTGTATGAATCGATTACATTTTATCATCAACCACAGACAGCTGTTTGAGTGTAACAACCACTACTGCAAGCCAGCACCTGAAAGAATCTTTGGATCAGTTGCTTCTGTGCTGGGAGTGCATCAATTGCCTTTGCTGTGAATTTGTTGTGCAGTGAAAAACCCAGATCATTTCTTTAAACAAAAAGCAAGAAAATTAAACCTGTGTTTTTCTGATGTTTAAATATTTTTTTGGCAAGTAGCCATGTTAGTTTTCAGGTATATTCTAATAACTAGGATCTAATTTTTTTAGGTATCACAAGAGGACTTACTTATGACAGCAGAGTATGTAATTTAGATGGCAAGAAAGCAGAGTGAAATGTCAATCTGCCCACTGCAGAGACAAAAACAATCTGTTTATCCACTCTGTTAGCGAGTAGAACTGGAAAAGGGATAGTGAACAAGAGGATAGAAGTGCCAGTCAGATCCCACAGTAGCTATGAGGAAATCATCAAGAAAACCATTAAAACAGCCTGACAACAGTTCTTTTTTGTACCATGCAATGAATTTAGGGTTTGTTACCACAGAACTCTTTGGAGGCCAAAAGTAAGAAAGGATTTTTAGAAAGGGCCTAAGTGCATTCATTAAGGCCGGGTCCAGAAGGAACTGCCAGAAAGCTGAGGAAGTCCATAGACTGCTGGAATGGTGTCAGAGAAAGACCTCTGTATATACAAGCTTTGTATTTTATGCTTCTGTGATCACCTGTTACAGGCTGTTCTCAGAGGCAGAACAGCAGATCAGATGGCCTTTGGTCTGATTGCACACAATGCTTCTTATGGATCAAAGCTCTCAATTTTAGCATGATTTAGGCTTTGGAAAGGTTAACTTTAAAAAAAGAGTACATTCGAAAAGCTTGCATGCCTCCTCTGCTTCCTCTTTCAACTCTCAAAGATGTGCTCCTTAATCATTCAGTTTCCATGAATGGTAAAAGTATTGCTGAATTAGCAACAAAGAGGATTTCATAACAGCCACTAAAGTCTGTGTTATTGCTCCCAGACCCTGCCCAGTCCTCCTTATCAGGTATTTCTCCTGACTCAGTCTCAACTGCATGTTAAACATTGCCCTATATTCCATTTTTCTCTTTACCACATTCTTGCTAAATCACTTTGTTCGACTGCTACGTTTATGACATGAAACAGTTCAGATACTGATCTGTTGGCCACTGTTAGCTAAACCCTTCTCCCAGACCACTCATTTCTGCATGGGTGAGTGACAACAGGAATCTACAGGAGGAGTCCTTATGGACGAAGGACTGATACACTGTCTGTAAACAACCCTATTTCACCAGAATTTGCCACTTCAATTGGATTCAGCCTTATAGCCAGGCAGATCAATACATTTTTGCAGTGCAGTAGAGTAAACAATGCAACACAGTGATTCCAAGTCTGTAGCTAGACAGACCGAAGTAGCAGCACAAGTAAGTCAGAAAATCTCCTGCATTTCTCTGGGCACAGAGCGAGCTCTGAGACCAGTCATCACAGTTGTTTTTATATATAAAATAAGTGTGCACATAGACATGTGGACTAATACATTCATCACTAACCCTCTGTTAAGGGACCGACTACCCAAAATCTGCTCTTCACACAGTAAATGTGCTTTAGCTGGGGGTGCCAGATGCATCCAGGACCTGCAGTGGCTTTACAGATCATTGCATGAGGATATGGCTGTAGGTTCAAAATCAGTCAAGAAGTTACTGTTCCAGCTTGTGATTCACTCTTTAGTTCTCCAGACAATCCTTCCCAATCAAGATAACACACAGGTAGATTGTTTGTTTTTATCACTCATAGTGGAGTTTGGATTCAGGTTACCTGGAATGAAAAGAAGTTAAAGTACTGTTAATGTTAAGTAAATAAGACCTGGATAAAGTTTGGACTCACGCTTCACTCTCTTTTTTTACTATACACCTTGTGTTAGACCTACATTATTCTGCACTCTATCATGGCTTCTTTTCTATTGCAGTGAAATGAAGAAACATTAAAATAAGAGCAAATGCAGAGTATATTGTAGAGAAAACCATTGGAGAAGTATTTCCAGGCTTTGGCTTGTACCCAATCCAGCTTCAGTGGTATCATCAGATCCCAGCTGGCACTGAAAAATAGTCTGGTCATGCCTTGGGTGGGAAGTTTTCCAAAGAGTGAGGTATGGAAAAACCCCACCAAAAACACAAGGTCATCTCATCCATTTGATACCCACACACATTCTCAGTAGGTTTTTTTCACATTTTGTTTCAGACATTTCTAGTGCCAGTATTTCCACCATTGCCTTTGCAAGACAAATCCCAAGGCCTCAAGGTCTCTCACTAAAGTGGCACAGCATGCTGCCTCAATTTTTTATAATCTTATGTTTTTTCACTGCTTACTCTGTGAATTTCTTCTGCTCCCAGTATCTGTACCTTTCAATGCTTGCACTTCTGTCTGGTCTCCTTCATTACAGCCAGATGCTGATCTGGGTGTTCCAGCATATTTGTTTCAAGCGCTGTACAAAAGTGTGTTCAGAGGCTTTTGCCAGTAAGGGAGCTCATCTGTGCTCTGAGCTCAGCAAAGCTTGCATGACTCTAGTGCAGGGCAGCAGGGACTGAGAGGGGCTGCCATGCGGCTTGGAATCACTCTGAGCAAGGGCAGGCCCCGCTCATGTATTTGTACAGAAGGAAGGTACATGTGCATCTCCCAAGCACTTGGAGCCAGCTGCCAGTTCAGAGTGAAAACAGAGAGGGAAAGTTGCCACAGGTCATGGTGACATGCCACTGAGAAGTCTCAGCCTTGCTAAGTTTAGGGAGCATTCAACTCAAGCACTACCTCTGAATTGGGTTTCAAGTGGATAATTCTTAATGTCACTCCCTTGCTCGTGGGTATTTGATCAATGCTGTCCTTACCTGTAGGTAATGCGGAAGAGAAGAGTTCTCTTTTCTCCCCCTCCTTCTCTCCATTTTCTTCCACACTGCATCTTCTTGATGTTCATGTGGGAGGTTGCACTGCAACCTGCCCTCACTTACGTGGCTGCTGTGTGCTACTGCCTCCTCCCCCCATCTCCCCACAGCATTTCATTCCATCTGTCCCCCTCTGACACATCCTGCACGTTACTATCAATTTTATCATTACTCCTGTCTCCTCCCCACCCCTCTTTCCTTCCCTGTCTGTATCACATTCAAGACCCTCATGTTTATTTTGAAAGATGTCTGTGCTTCTCTGCTTAATTTCAACTCCCAGCCCTTTTATTCTTGTCACTTTCTACTCTTGTCTTCTGACCTTTTTCTACATATCCCTCTACAGTTAGAGCAAACATCCTCCTTGTATGTATCCAACAACGTTTCCCTCTTTCTCTTTAGAAAAGAGGCTGAAAATTCCAGTTACCCCACCCTTCCATGACCTCACTTTGGCTGAAAAATGCTGGTGATAACTAAGCAGATATTTCAACGCCATTGCAGTGCCCACTGTAAATCCCATTTCTTGTTGCAAGAAGCACACAAAACTGAAACACAACATCCTGCTACTAAGTGTATGTATTCCACAGCCATCACTCATGAGGAATGAAGGTTGATACATGAACAGCTCAGGACAGCAGACCCTTCTGAACAAGCCCACTTTGCTTCTTCCAAGGGAGAACACTAATCAAAAAGTCAGCACCTTCTGAATGCACACAGCTTTCAGACTTTTGCAGTGTCTCCCAGAAACTGCATGAGACATCACTATCTTTGCTGATCACAGTCTGCCCAGCATCAGCTTAAAATTAACAAGGTTCTGGTCAGGTTCAGAGCTGCTCTGGTGTTCCTCAGCAGGCAACAGTGAAATTCAAGGGTTCTGTTTATTTGATGATGTGGTTTGAGAAAGCCTTGTAAGACAATGTACAACTTCCATGCAGTGTGCTAGGACAACACCTCAGGGTGTTTATTCAGATACTTAGTTTTAGACATTACTGTCTGTAGCCCTTGTATTTTCCAGACTCCCAATTCTGACTCATAGGTATCCTTTTCTAGCATGTAAATACTGCATCAGATTTTCGGACTCCATCACAGCACACACTTTCATCATTTCCCTTCCCAGTTCAGATTCTCTTCATCATCATTTGCTCCTACAAGACTGAATCTGACTTATAGCCCACTTGAATAATGTCTTTCAATTACTCTATGAGCTACTCGGGTGTGGATCTGGTCTCTCCATGCATTTGCAAGGTGGGATGTGTCTCTGTGGTACTAGAGAATTAATAGTGACTTTGGAGGATGTGTGCACAGGCAGACCCACGGGGCTTAAGTGTGCTGTTTAATCTTTACAAAAGGTAAGGGCAGCTATTTCAAACTGTGAAGCTCTGAATAATTGCATCCTAACCTGCCTGCATACCAAGTACCTTCTCCTTCGTTTCCACTTCTTACCTCTCTTCTGTCACCCCGAGTATCACAGCACCAGTTTTTACTAGCCTTGCTCAAAGACAAACTTTTAAAACTAAGTCAGTCCTCAAGTTACCCAAGAACAAAATGCCTGCTTGCTTTATACTGAAGCCGGAACTCTATTCCATGGCTATGTTCAAGAATTTTTTATTAAATCCTAATGATGTATGTGCTACTGATCAAATAGCTGCAGGATCTTCTGGGTAACTAATTTTTTTCCTGTTCTTGATGAGTCTCCATCTATTTAATGTGCCCTCTACCATCTCTGCTCACATGCCACTATGGGATTATTAGACTAGAGAAGTTTTCTCTCAAGAACAGTGATTTAATTCAAGAGCGACACACAAGCCATGATCTTCCTCCAGCCTTTTATGACACCAGATGGCTGAAGTCTACTTACACCATACGTCAAAAGCTGTGGAGTCTCCCACTATCACCATGAACAGGCATTCTCAATTTGCATAAACCAAAAATACTAGCAAGGACTCACTGGAAAGATTAGTCAGGTCAGAAGATGCACTGGGAAAGAAGGCTGGGGTGCTAGACCTCAGCACCTTCCCTGGATCTGTTCTCAATTCTTCCTTCCCCCTTATTGAAAGAGTTGACAGTCTGCAGGAAGTAACAGTGGCAATAAATAGAACGTGAACATAATAGCATGGTAATGTCTCTGTGGAAATGGTCTAGACCAAGTATCAGACTGTCTGGCACAGATCCCCTCTGTTAAAAGGAGCAGGGACATCCCTGCTGCCCGGCTGGTGCAATGCTCCAGCAGGGTGCACCGCCCCACTGTTCAACCCAAGACATCAGCCTCTCGTGCCTTAAGCTGGGCCTAATTCCATCAGGACATTGTGGCAATGCCAGGGCGGCTGCTTAAAAGAGGTGACGGTGAGAATCTCTGATCCTGCCAAGCGCTGACGAATCAGAGATTACACGATTCTCTCCTTCTGTCACTAGAGGGTAGTGCAAGCCCTCAGGTCCATCCCTGTGAGTGGAAATGTCCATGCATCTCCCCACAGGTCTTCACTGATTTTGCTTTTCCTGGCTTTGAGGAATGGGGCCCACCAGCACATAATGTCCGTGCTCAAGACTTACTTGCAGAAAGGACCTCTTTAGACCAGGGTTTACGTCTGCCTCCCCAAATGCCAAACACAGATCCTAAAATGGATCTACTGCAATCTTAAATACAGTTCCTCTCTCTTGTGTTCATTTGGCATTTTTGAGTCTGTCCTTCATTCACCCAGAAATATTTCCAGGAACCTAATTAATCACTGTTGTTGACTGTCCCAATACCCTTCTTTTCTTCTTGGTCTCAAGAGAATGTCTTTCCATTTCACATCATGGTAGTTGAAATGGAATTCAGTCTCTCTAAATCTGCATTTTGCATTCATCAGAGCATGGGATGGTCTCTGGCCAGACAAGTAGAGGTGAAATTTTCTCCTGGGAATTAGTTTGTTTTCCTGATAGTGCAGGATGTATTGACACCCAACACAGCTCACTGAGCTGAAGACAACGAGGCTGAATAGTCCACAGATTTACTTCCATCTCACAAAACATGTAAAATGTTGGAGAGTTAGCTATGAACCCATAAATTGTAGAAATCTTTATTATTTGTGTCTTCAACTGATTGAAGCCTTGGAAGGACTTCATGAAAATATCGATCATGCACTAGCAAAGAAAGAACAGTTGAGATCTAGTGATGTACTTCTTTGTAGCTTCTATATTCATGACCTTCTCCCCCATTTCAGATGGTGGTAGAAGAGCAAATTAAAAAGACTTGCCCCCTCTCCTCCACTCCTTGTCCCCTCACCTCAACATAAACACGTTTTCCTCCCTTCTCCACCAGGAATTTGTCACAGTAAATACACCTGCCTAAACTCTAATGAGGAAAGGAGGGATTACACTGAAAATCTGTCTGTGGCCTGCTAGCCACTACAATAGTGAACATAGTGCTGCTGTTTATTAGGGAAATGCACTTCATGCACTGAACACTGGTTAACACAAGGCACTGTTCACCTTTCTCTCCCTTTGTTGCTCAGAAGTATAAGAGACACCCACATGAGAGGTACCAACTTTACAGTAAGACTGCCATTAAATTGCTTTTAACTTAAATCGCCTGTATCTTTTGATACAACTTCTACTCTTTGATCTCTCCCATTTTGATTCCAAGGAAATAAGAGGATCTACTCACAAGTGCCTATAGTGGGTATGTTTGCATCAATCAGCCAAGCTCAGAACAAGGGACACAGAAAGCAGATTATGCTGGTAAAAGGTTGTACCTGAGTTGCCTCCAGTGCTCCGAACACTAGCATGGCCAATGCTGAGCCTCTCATATTCCAGTTTCATGTTCCCAAGGTCTTCTCCCGAATGTCCTTCACTGGCAAAAGAATTGGCCTCAATGCTTGAGCCTGGAGACCGCTTGGCCTTGCGGCTGAAAAGCCCACTGGCAAACCGTTTTCCTTGCTTTGCATTGGTCTGTGCATCTTCTTTCTTTATGTCGCGAATAGACTCTCTGGATTTGGATTTATTTTTCAGGTCCATGTGGAGCCGGGACAACAGTTTCTGGGGGCTCCGATTCAGCTTGTTCAAGTTCTCTAGAGGTGGATCTATTTCTGGGAACACTTGCTCCAAAGTGACTAAGTCATTCAGGAACTGATTTAACCGTTTCTTTGACTCACTTGTTTCCTCCTTTTCCATGTTTCCCTGATTGTCTTGCCTATGCCGTGAAGCCCAGAGCATCATATCACCACGGGTTGCCCCTGCTACTAAACCATACTTGGGGTTAATGAACTTCCGAGCCACGGTGGAGGAATGAAAGCCTGGCTTCCCAATTCCAAGGAGGAATGGGTTAGCAATACCCAGCTCCTTGTATAAATTAACTTCCTCTGAGATGGCATAGAGCTCACGAAATTCAATGTCGAACATCTCCACGTGCTGTCCTGTCAAGACGAGCAGGATGTTTCTGTCAATGTGGGATGAAGTCCATGTGAAGCTAAGAGGAGAAAACAGAACCAACATTAGATTTTGGGGTGCATACTTGACCCAGCCCACCTAACAAAACCTAAGACACTACATGGGAATATGTACCATTGTGCCATTTTCCCTTACATCCTTGGCTAGACAGGCCACAATAGATACATGGTGCAACATTATTCTCGTTTAGACATGCAGACCAGATCTGGGAGAAAAGGCCCTGAAACTCTGAAGGACAGTTTACCCTTTTTAAAAAGGCAACACTGCATCAACAGGAAGAGTCTCTGGACTGAAAACCTCACTGAAGAGAACTGAGTACAGGACTGGTGGGGAGTCCTTGCAGACCCCTACCTGATGCAGTGTGGAACTGTCTGTCTCTAGCCCTCTGAAATGGTCTGCCAGCATGGCTACATTCCATTCTCTGAGAAGGGCTCTATGCCACCTTCTCTGTTGTCCCACTCCAGTTTCTACAGATGCCACACAGATTACAGAAGCTGGGATAAGAAGGGGAGTGACATGTGAAGAAGACTCTCAAGCAAAGTCATGGCCATTCTTTAAATAAATGCCTTAATGCCTTAAGCAAGAGTAACCCACCTGTATGATCCAGTGGCCACCTTTTCACCATCCACCATCAGGAATCGGGATGCCAATGTGCCTCTGATCTTCCCCGATGGCATGTAGAACCCAACTCCCGTCACAGAGCGTATGCGGATATTCTAACCAGGAGGTGAAAAGACAAAATGTCACAATAAATAGGGCAGAAAATTAGATAATTGCCAGCTCCAAGTCTTAACATGTCACTCACATTATCTCACTACTTCTGGGACTACAGCTCATTTTATATCAGCCACCAGAAGGGCTGCAAATGGAAAGCACAGGGCTGTAAGTCCTATTGTCATCCCCTGTCTACACAGGTCACTCCTCTCTATCAGTTTATAGCCCTGTCCAAGGGGTCAGCATCATCAAAACCCTGCCTGCTGTCTTCAGCTATTCACTTGAGCCACTGGCAAGACAATGCTGTCAGATAAGTGTCTCATCTAATGTCCTGAATAGATCAGTGAAGAAGAATTTCTGAAGATGAGGAAGAAAAATCTTTTCATAAAATGAATGGAAGTAGCTAGAAAAAGAATACCTCTCCCCAAACCTCACATCTCACACCCTTTGGTCAGCAAACCCACAAGAAATAAAACGAAGCACTATCATACACAGAAAACCCACAAAGTTAAGGTTACATGATTCTCAACAATAGACCAGGGCCTTTGCATACTGTAAGGGTATATTTGCACATTAGACTGAGTGTTACTCTGTTCATGGTCCTGGCTGCACAAAGCTGAACTGCCAAAGTGTTTAACATGAAACATTCCCCCCTCCCCTCACCCCAAACCCAAAACCACTGAATGTCAGAATAAGTCTGGAGCAAATTACTTGTCACTCTGACACACAAATCTAGAAAATTTTCTTCATTCCACCATATTTTATTTTTGGTAAGGATTCCTTAACAGTGAAAAGCTAAAAGGCACTGTGAACTGGAGTCATAAATCCAGGGCTGGGAGTCAGATAGTCCCAGGCATAGTGGCAGCTCTGATACTATTCCATGTGATGTTCTGGGAAAGTCAATTCACCTTTGCTTCATTCTTCCCCCATCTGCAGAGCAGAAGAATCAGGAGGATTTGGCTAATGCTAGCACAGCCTCAGATCCCACAAAGAGCTAAGTCCTATTACTATAAACCTCACTGACAGCTTAAATATTGATAGGCTGTAGAAATAAGCATGCAGGAATGAGTGATTATACGAATGCAGATTTCTTTCAAAAGCTGTTTTTCTGAATATAACTCGTACCTTTTGAATCCGCTTCTATTTCCCCCACTAGAACACAGCAGTGGAAATACAAATTCTGACTAACAGTAACTGATGATAGTACTGTTTTGCATTCAGCTGTTGCTTGATCTGTCTGGAGTCCTGTGTGGGCATTAGTTAATTAATGCTCCCAACACTGCTGAAAGTATTATTACCCTGTTTTAAAGATGAGGAGCCTAAGAGAGAAAAAGATGAAGGGGCTTGCCCAAGGCCTAGCAGTGAGTCATATGTGTGGGATGCTGAAAGCAGGTTGGGTAGAGCACAAGAGAAAGGGTGCCCTTTCCAGTAGTTAAAATAACATTTGTAGTTGGCTGGCTGGTCACCTGAAATAATTTTTTTTTCCCTTGCTGATTAATGTTGGATGTGGCATTTGCCAAATCATGGTATGCTGACTGCACGAGGCAAGAAGTCACTCAACAGCTCTGACGTGATATGTACTCCTGTGAATCAGGAAGTATCAGCCTGTGTGAGCAGAAAGTTTCCCAGCATATGTGGAGTGTGGATCTTATTGTGTTTGAATGTTCTATCACCTTCTTTTGTGGAAAGAAAGCACACTTGAATTTCTGCAGTAACTGAGCTGTACGTAACACTTAGAGAGGCACAGAGGGGATAGAACTGAACAGCTGAGCACATAAACCTCCCTGAATAAAGTAGGTACAGGAGTGCATTAATACATCTTGAAATGCAGAGAACAAGCACAAAGTCATATAAACATCAAGTCACTTAACAGGTTATTTTTATAATATTTTCTGCCTTGAAGGATCTTGGAGCACTTGTAGACTGCTATGTCAAGCAGTACAGAAGAAGAACAAGCCTGGGTTCATGTACTGAAGACTGCACAGTAACAAAAGAGGAAAGATAAATATAAATGAGGTGAGATTTCAGGCATTTTCAGAGGGCACTAGAGTTACAGTAGCAACAAGTATTTTGGGTAGAGGACCAGTTAGCTCACCAGATAGAAGTGACCCCTCCAGATCCGTATTATTGCAGAAGCCTCCTTAAGGTTTGTTTTGTCATATCCTGGCTTATGGGAGCTGCAGTCTGCATTAAATTTCCATGTTTCCTTTCCACAGACTTGCACCGCTCCTCATCACAAGCAGTGACTAACACCTCCCTGGCTGCAGCTTAATATGGCTGGTAACAGTCAAGCCTGACGGAGCATCCTAATACAAATAGTAAGGAATTGGTCTTCCTTGCTTTATTGTGACACACTTTTAAACGTCACTCTGAAGCCACAGAAAGCTAAATTAGACCCAATTTAGAAAGTCAGTAATGCTGTGACTGACTTGGGAGATGTAGGTTGTAGTGCTTACAAACTGGGGCTGAGTAGGGGGATACACAAGACAGACCCTAAAGGGAGGTGTTGTAACTGCTTCCACCAGGGAATCCTGTGTGTACCTTCCCTCTTAGAATTGGGAAATCCTGTGTTTGCCCTTGACAGTTTAGGAAAAGGCATGCTTATTGACAAAATAGCGTAACTTGCAAGTATTCAAGTAGAACAGGATGGAATGCAACTAGCTGGGACATGGCCTGCCAAGATCATTACTAACTATTATCTATTTGTGTCTTTACAAAAAGAGAACACTGCAAGCTCCCATTCTCAGAAGGTCACAAGCAGCCTAGAAGAATACTCTAGCAGACCATTAAAAAACCAACAGCGCTGCACTACAGCACATTCAGCTTCTCCTTCATCTGAGGTAGGAATCAATGACAAAACCCATAAAATACTGAAATGAAATTCCAAAAGTTTCTTAGGCAGAAGCTTTTTAGACTTTCTGAAGTGAGAGGAGAAACTTCTTATGTGTTGGGAGAATGAAGGTAAAAATTAATGTGAAGGTGAACTTCCTGCAGATAAGTCATTCCCTGGGCTTGCTTGGAACTCTAGGAGAACTCTTTGTCTTTGGGCAGGAGTGTCTGTTACTGTGGTCAGGGTTAACAGGAACATGAGGACAAAAAGCCCTTATCTGACAGCTGGGGAGAACATTCACCCTCAGGTCCTGAAAAAAGAGGAATTTTTGAGGGGCTGTGAATTTTGTGTCTATGAGGACTCTGATTCACTGTGATCTCTGAAGAACACTCTTGTGTCAAATGTAACAGAAGTCTGACAAACCATGTCCTGTAGGCTCAGGAAGCCACATGACTCATACACACAAGACATGCTCTTACAAACAACCCATGAACATTCTGATGATTGAATTAAAATACATTTCTAGTGAACTCTGGCCTTCAGACAAAAATTGAGGTTTTCTCTATTCATGCTTGGAGTTGGTAAAGAACTCTTACTCTTTGCAGGGTGAGGTACTGTCTTCCTACAGCAGTTTCCCTCCCATGAGACTGTCAGCAGATCATGATACCTTGCCATCTCTACAAAAATAATGCAATAGCCAGGAATTTTGTGAAAATGCCCGTCACTGTACATGGACAAAGGGCAAAACCCAGTGTAAACAGTAAATCTCCCTGTATTAGGACTGTTGAAGTATTCACTCTGCATTGGATGAACAGGGAAATGGGACCAAAAGGGCAGGAAACACAGAACAAAACGAGTATCTGGTGGTGACAGAAGACAGAATAAACATTGTGACCCTGCAGTTCATGGGAGTGCATCATCTCTCTCCCCCTGGGATCAGAACTTGCCGCTAAACCTTAGAGTTACATCTCATGCGGCTCCAACTTTCCGAGAAAAAAAGCCATCCTCTGGATCTTGCACGAGCATTCCAAAGGAAAGGTGGGCAGAAGGCATGAAAGAGTATGAAATACCATTGCTGGCAAACTAAGTCTGGTGAAAACTGGTGAAAATCTTCTAGAATAAAGCAAAATGGTAATGTAAGAAGGAAGTAACATTTTCCCTGTTGCTGAAAATCTGTAGTAGAAACTCAGACACCAAAGCAGATGTCAGGAGAAAGACTAATAGATAAGAAATGGGTGAACGATAGAGCTAACTCAGCAATTTCAATATCCTCTGTGATCAAACAGTGTGGGACAAAACGATTCTGCCTGAACAAGACCAGAGGCCCAGCTTGCTTTCTTGCCTTAAATCTGGATCTTCAACCCTTGGCACTTTACATCAAAGAGGAAGGGCTGGGGGGAGTCCTCAAGGGGAAGCCTTAACCTTGCTTGAGCTTCCTTGGGTATCCAAAGCCTGTTGCCAGGGAAATCCCTACATGATGGTTTCTGCTACACTGACCCAAGCAGCAGCATAGGTACATCCAAGGCAGCCTTGAGATGAGATAAGAGAGCATCTTCCTTGAGAGGCAAATGACTTGTTTCCCATTCCATGAAGAATCTCCCTGGTCATTCCATAGAACCATATACGGAATTAACTGCATTGACCTTAGCAAGACTAACAGAAGCCTAAGCCATACTGGAAAAAAACTACAACAACCTTCAGGGGAATTTAAGATCCAGCATGAGATACTTGTGAAAAGAGGGGAAGAATTTGAAGGACAGCAATCTGAGGGCTGAAGCTCTGCAGAATAGTGAACAACTAGGTCAAAGGATGTTAAAAATTTCTTCTCAGTGGACTCCCTTCAACTCAGCTTGCACTGTTTTTAGCTGAAGAAGTCTAATGAAAACCAGCATGGGCTGCTATGAAAGAAGGGAATCACAGAAGGGACGCAGAAAAGTTTTCTCCTTCTTTTGATTGCATCAGTTCTAACTGTACCTCCTTGGAAAGAGTCATAGAACTAGACTGCTGCAGGACCTAGGCACTGCTGTAGCACGTCACTGAGATCACTGGTTGAGGAGTGTAAAGTCTGTGTAGACCTGTGGAGAAGGATAAGAGGAAGAGCAGAAGGGGACCACTTACTGTTTAGAGACAGAAAAGACAGACTGAAAGGAACTCACCTCTCCAATAGCATCACAACTCTTTCTAAAAATGCCAGGACATCTTTTCATTCACTCTGTCCAGGAGTTAAAATATTGTAGCACTGAAGACATCATTTCTGTACATGATGACACGGTGAGAAAAGTACTGGGAAACCAGTACCAGAGCAAATGGAACTACTGCTGTGATTTCACAGTTATGTACCAAAGAGACACAAGCCTGGGACACACAATACCACTGGCACTTGAAACAGGTCTGTTATAATGATGTCTGTGTCTTGCTTTCAAAGACACCAGGGGGAAGGAACTTCTGTTACTGTTTTGGAGAAAGATGAGAAAACTTCTCGGCTGGATGTCTTTTTTGATGAAACTCAGAGCAGAGTGGTAGTTCACAGGAGCACTGTTCAGATATGCATATGCAGGTAATTTTCATCCAGATTTAAGACAGCTCTCCTAAAATGATTAATATGAGACTCTATAATCTTCAGAGCTTTTTGAGTTTTGGTTGTGTTTTGGGGTTTTTTTAACTATTAATTGAGTTTTTATGGAAGATCCACCCTTCCTTCAGGCAAAAAGCACTTCCCCCCCCCCCCCCCCTCCTACTACTCAGAACGGTTGGATCACAAAGAGGGGTGAGTCTGGCATCCTATAGGTTGTTTCCAACCTAGCAACTTTTTTCAGTATTCAGAACAAGTCTGTAGTGGCAACAGTGACTAAAACGATGCAGAAAAAAAAGCAAGAAATACAATACTAACTAGAAACACACAAAGGATTTCAGTCCATACATAATGGAGTGAGATCCCTCTGAGGCTGCTTCTGCCAACCAAGCTAGACTGACTACTCTGCTGTGCTGCATGCACTGTATGAAGGCACGCTCTGATGTGGGACTGGGCAGCAGCTGTGCCCCTCAATCCCTTAAATTCTCCTGCAGAGGAGGACTACAAGGTCATTCACTCCTGGATGATCACTGCTGGATAGGAAAGTCTTGATTTCACAGAGTATATGTGTCCTGTAAGAGGGATCCCTGCAGACAACTCAAAGCTACTGGGACTCTAGTTTGGATTCTCACATAGAAGACCTATAGGAATTTCCTCTGATAATTTTCTCCCCAAACAGGAATTTTTAGGTCACAAGAGCCAAGAAAATATACAGATCCCTGTCTTGGGTGAAAGGCAAAAAACCCCAAATCTTTCCTTTTTCTTTCCTTCTCTATTATCAAGCCACTCTGTTATCCCTCTGTGCTCCATCAACCCTCTCTAAGAGCTGTGGTATGACTTGTAGCGAGGAAGAGATGTGTTTGCTGGTCCGAGCGAGTTCCAAGATTCATTACAACCACGAAAGGCCACTGACCTGCAGGAGATAATGGTTCAGTACTGAATATCTTACCCGGATCTGCAAGTCACTGAGGTCAAGACATCTGCACATTTCCAGGAAGAGCTTCACACCCTCCTCATCTAGGATTATATAGACTGGGATCCAGCGCTTATATGCTGCATCGACAATATCACGGAAGATGTCCCGGTCTGTAAATACATCCATGACCACTGCAATAATCTGGAAACAAGAAGATGGTAGGCAGACAAATAAATAAATAAATATTAGGAACTGAAAGGAAGGCCCGTCCCAGTGGTGCAAAATAAAGGAGAGCACTGATACCAGGTAATGGAGGGGAAGCCTGTAGGGAGATGAAAGTACAGGGATGTACATGCCCAAGCACTACCAATAATTGTAATTTTCTGGGTTAGCTGCTGCACTTTGGAAGGAACTTAGTAAATGCCTATGAGAGTTCTCCTTCTTCCAGGGGGAGATGACTTATTTCAGCAGCCTGAGGAATGCCAAAGCCAAATACCTAGTTTTTCCTCTGTATTGAGAAACTTCCATTGTCTCTGTAAGGATTCACTTAAATGAAGAAGAGCACTGAAAATAGATTGAAAAAAGAAGACTGAAAACACAACTTTAACACTTAACCTGAAGGTGTGTAATGGAAGAATGAATGTGCAGAGGAATCAGGCCTGCATCCTCAGCCACCATGCATAGTGCAGACAACAATAATTCTATTTTCTTTTTTTTCCCCCCAGTTCCCTGCGAAAAGTCTGCTCTCAGGGCTGGCTTCCCAAGGAATAGTTTATAGAGCTCAAACATAAACACCTCATATTCCTCAGGAAGGGACTGGAGTGTGGTCAAGATTTGGAGGCAAAATGATCATTCCCTCTCTTCACATATACTGTTTTTTTGGTAGAAAATGAAACCTTCTTTCCAGGCATAGATTTTACATAAAAACAAATGGTTTCACTGATGTGAGAGACAAGCCTGAACATTTATAGGATGAGTAACAACAAAAAGAAGAAGGTTGTGGGTAACTTTATGCTGATCTTACAGAAAGGGAGACAAAGACAAAACATGTATCTTTTACACCATTAGGAATACCAATTCATTTTTCTGCCTGAGTTATTCTTCTCAACATTTTAAAGGTTATCAATGGAGGAAACTACTGTTTTCCTAGTCCCTCTGCATAACATCAGCATGCCAGGTCAGAGCTGTCATGCTGACAGTATGCTGGGAATACAGTTGCCTAAATTTTAATTTCCCCTGTGCTGGGGATCACAGTAATAAGCCCAGCTGTGCTGGGGATGGCATATACAGGTGTGAATGGAGCTAAATACTGAATCACACAGCAGGATTTCCTTCACTTGATGCGTGGGAGAGGTGCAGCACTCCTGCAGGAGCCCCCTAAGGAAGGGGGGAATAATTCTCCCCAGAGACCTCTTTCCTATGAAAAACGCCCTTGGACAAGTGGCTTTTGGGAAAGTGGTGCCACGGTAAACATCCCCCACTGTGTCTGCTGAGTCTCTGCTTGTTCGGCCAACAACAACCAGCACATCTGCTCCGTCAGGCTCCTTCTGTCAACACTGCTTACACCAGCTTTTCTTACTTAGAAAAAGAAAAAAGAGCTGACATTGTATTTATGCTCATCATTAACATGTAAGTTCCTGATACAGGTGAGCTATGGTGGAGCTACATCATACTAAGTCCCACAGCGAATTCAATTAGGCAGGACTTCAGGTCCTGCCTTGGTTCTCCCTTCCCAGCAAGATGCAGGGAATGTTACCAGAACCTCTGAAAATTAAAATACAGTGAACTTGTGCCACTTTGTTTCTGAACAACTTCATATACAGGCAAATCATAATTAAAGGCATGACCACTTCTTGCATTAACTCAGGCCTGTTATGCTCCCTCTCCTCCCACACACAGTGGTATGGATGGAGTTATGTAGGAGCAAGGATTCCAGATAATATTCATTTGAAGTAAGAGCATCCACATAGGGAATGGATAGCAGAAGCACAAACGTCTTTTCTCTCCATCCGCTCCACTTGCAATGAGTGTAATGATTGCAGAAATTACAGCCCGTCCTGGACAAACCATTAATTCTCAGTACCGGCTTTGCATGTGAAGGGCTGGTTCCTTCCAGGCTGTGGGGCCCTGGATCAGTTCAGGCTTCTTTGCAAGACTGTGGGCCAGTGAGAACAGCAGTCAAAACTTCCCATGGGCAACTCCTGTTGTTGTGTTTGCCATCTCAAACCCCTGTCACTGCTGGTGATCTGTCAAGATCACCTAGCAGCGTTCTCAAGCACAGCAAGTCAGAGCATGAGTGTCTACCCCTGCAAGATGTTTTCCCCATTTCTCTTCCTATCCTATGGGTAATAAACTTATCTGTAGGGCCCATAGGTGTGCCTAGCTCTTAGTAGGAATTTTAAGATTGGCAAGTTAATGCTTGCTAATCTCATTGCAGCAAGGTAGCTTAATTAACATATGTTTGTAAAATACTGATGATAAGCCACCCACAGGCATGTGCCACATATTACCGGTATCTGTTTAGACCCCCCTCGGAAAAAACAAACCCAACAACCCCCCCTCTCATCTGCTGATTAAAAAGCTGCTACCTGGAGACTTTTTTTGCCCGGGCCAGCTCAGCTGAACACAATAGGCATAGTTATCTATTAAAAGGACCATTAAACACTCAAATGGCTGTTCAACATGAAACCAGCTTTGGGCTGGGAGGGGCACAGTTTGTCCAGTCAGTGAAAAAATAAAAATCTACAAAGGAACTAATTATTTCTAGGTGCCAGGCACGGCTATTGAAAAAAAAAACAACCTTTCCCAGTTCTTGAATGGTCTATAGAAGCCTTCGTAGCAGTGCAAAGAGGAAGTGAATTTGCACTAGATCGGAGTGTAAGGATTTTACAGCTTCTGTCTTCTAAATGACTGATCACACCAGTAACTGAATAGAATTACAGGGTGTGCACAATTTCTGAGAGCAGGGAGCTGAGAAGATCTGCCAGATTAATACCTCTCTGTAAAGTTTTCTGTGTTTCCCGGCAGATTCGGTTTGAACAAGTCTGCAAAAGTTGTGCATATATAGTGTGTGCTGGCAGAGGGGAACAGGTGGAGGAGGAAATAATTGCTGAATTATAAAGCAGAAAACCCAGAAAGCTGCAAAACCAAGCGCAGGAATGTTTCTTACACTGTTCTCCCCTCTACCCAAGAGTTGTGTCAGCTCTGACGGGGATCTTTTCCGGGGTGGTCTTCCCCGGGAATTTCACCCACATCCAGGATGGGTGACAAAACCCCTCGTCATTGCCCCCACCTGTTCAACGCAAGCTCTTGTAGCATCGTGGCTGGTTTGTTTCCTTGCCAGAGGAGCCCTATCACCACCAACAGTCATTTCCAGGCAAAGATAAATGGGAGGAGCAGCCGTGTATTGTCTGCACTTTGGCTACTTGTAGTCCAGGCTGGATGGTGTTGAGACCACAAAAAATAAACCCAAAACCCCCACCATCCCATAAACAAACACGCTACCCTGTCTTTATCTAGGGATACCTGCACACACCGGAGGGGTGGCTGTAACAGCATCATGACCTGCCTTCCTCTACATCCGGGAATGAGGCCGGGACAGGACAACGCGAACCACGGGTACAGAACCCCAACTGAGGGGAGGTGGAGGGGTTTGCAGAGCTTTAACCCCATCACAGGCATCATCTTGGGCAAAGCGTAACACGGCCGGCAACAAGGCGCAGGGAACGCCTGGTGCCTGGTGGACGCCGACCATTGCATGGCCAACGCGCTCCTCGTGCTTTGTAACGAGGGCAGCCCGGCCGCGGCGGCTCTCGCCTGCCTTCCACCCCACATCCCGAGCCAGACCCCCGGCGCGGGTGAGGGCGGGCAGGGCTGACCCTTCGGGCCGTACCTTCTGCGCCTGCTGGATCATCTCCCGCACCACCTCCTTCAGGTGCGGCGCGCTCTCCTCCTTGCGCGGGTGCGTGAAGAGGGACACCCGGCTGATGCCGCGGTAGAAGGTCTTGTCGGTCCAGCCCAAGTCCAGCGGGGGCACCTCGGTGTCCGAGCACTCGGGCCAGTAGGCCAACGACAGGGTCTCGCCGCCGGGTCCCCGCGCCACCTTGCCGCCCTCCCGGGGGTCGTCGTAGCCCCGCCAGCCGCCCCGCAGGTCCTGTAGCTCCCGGCCGGAGAGGAAATCGCGGAGCTGCTCCTTCCTCAGCGCCTCCCGGTACGCGGCCTCGCCGCGGGTCACCAGCGCCTCCAGGGCTCGGCGCTGCTCCTCGCTGTAGTAGAAGCGGGCCTGGGTTTCGGTCACCTTCTCGTTGACGTGCAGCTCGTCCAGCAGGAGCACCTGGGACTCCGCCATGCCGCCGGCAGCCCCAGCGCAGCGCCGGCCGGCCGGGAGCGAGGGCAGGAGCTGCGGCAGGAGGCAGAGGCAGGGCCGGGACCGCCTCACCTGGCCTGCCCGAGCCCGCCCCGACGGGTGGGGCGGCCGCTGCCCCGGGCCCTGGGGACACGGCTGTCCCCGCCGCCCTGCCTCTCTCCCAGACCCCTGCGTGGCCCCTGGGGAGGGGGGTACGGATCGCGGGGAGAAGAGTTTCTGGGAAAAGGAGAACAACCTGACCTAAGAGATGCAGGATGAGATGTAAGATAAAGGGAAGAGACTGGTTATGCGGCGGCCTAAACCAGCTTTGAGGGATGTGGGTTAGAAATCTTTAACTAACTTGTGAAATTGCATCCTAGCAGTGAGCTTAGTGCATTGAAATGGGAAAATAGCACCTCCGAGGGAAGACCCTCACCCACTGAACACACGAATTTGGAATACCCTGTACCTTTAAACCGAGGCAGGGAATGAGAAGGCAGTAGTAGTTTAGCCAGGTAGTGATGTAGATTCATTATGCAAATGCTGCCTGAATAGGATTGTATAAATATGCTTGCAAATGTATACATTGTATATGTATGTATAAATACGCTTCCTCGCTTTGTGGATTTACCACTTCGCACCCATCTCTGCGCAGACATGAAATAAAATCCAGTATCTTAACTCTGTGTGTGGATCAGCTTCCCCACAGGGGAAAGAACCCAGATTTGGGACAACACCTTGGCATGGCTGGCACCAGTGTCCTGACTGCAGTGCTTGGAGGAGAACCAGGCCTGGGCCGCAGGTGTATTCTGGGGTGCAAATGCAAAAGCCTATTTAAGAGTTTTTCCCCCACTTTTTCAGACTTGGCAGCCACCTGCAGGGTTCTCATGAGGAAGGGGGGGACACAACTGGGGCCACGGAGATGGGCAGAGCGCAATGGTGGCCACAGGCAGTGACCTGTTGGCTGCAGTGAGCTGGTAGCCAGCCCTCTCTGAATCCACTGGCAGCTCAGCGGCTCCAGAAGAGCAGGCGGTGGGTATGGGGACCCCAGCTCACAGAGGGGAAGATGACAGAGCGATGTGCCAGAGGCCACCCAGCAGGCTGGTGGCAGAGCTGGCAATAAAACAGCCCTGCTTCCAGTCTCTGGCTGGGAGCATGAATAAATACCCACACGAATCCTATCGGAGAGACTGGGGGCTGTCATGTTAAATTACGATATTTGCGAGATGTGTGATCGTTGCTAGGGGCCCTAATCAAGATTCCAGTCCCACTGCGCTTTGCACAAACAAAGGACAAAAAGCAGCGCTTCCCCACTGCAGCCCAGGGACAGAGCTGGCAGGGAATGAGCAAGGAAACAAGGATAAAGTCAAAGGCAGGAGTGAAATACAAACATTCAGAGGCATTTGCAGTGCTTTACATCTGTGATTAGCCCTAAGTGCTCACATGCAGAAAAAAAACTGTAAGGGAACAGAGCTTCTGGAGCTGCTCTTTGTTTCCTCTAAGAAATCACCTGCCCTCAGTGTGACTTAGTTTAAATAAGCAAGGGTCAAGTGGGCCACCACAGCTCATCCTGTGCTGTTCCTCTCCTTTAGGTAAAAGGGATATTTTAGTATTCCAGACTGTCTTTGATAGCTTTTCCTAGCATGAAATTCACTTAAAATTTGAAATTACACTTCGCAAAGGTCTACTCCTCTGCCTATCAAGTCTCCTTTAAAAATTAATTTCCATGTAAGTTCTTTTAGCCTTATTTCTGATGGAAATGAGACTTACATGGTCATGGTGTCTGCACCTGTCTGCCTGTCTGTCCATGCCTCTAATAACTTTTGAGCCCACTGTCTGATTTCAAACAAGTTTGGCAGAAGTGTAATTGCATCCCTACAGATTTTGTGAAAAACAACAGGCCTGATAGCAAAAAGAGGCTCTATCACAGTCCCCAGCAGTGAAAGTTACAACGTGGGCTCATGCCTTATTAGATTCCAGATATTCCATAAAATTGAGAATGTTAATAAGTGCCTGATCTGTAGGAAGAACTTCAAATTAATTTTATGCCATCTTAGACACCATAGTCAATCAACCACAATACACAAATACACAGGAGATGTGACTTTCTTAGTTCCAATGCTCGCTAAATTATTTGTTGTTGTGGTTTTTTTCCTATACCAGAGGCTGCCATCAGCTCTGCTATTTCATGTGGGGCTAAATAAAATCTCTTTAATCCTGGGTGCTCTGTTCATTTGTAGCTGCACAATGTAATCTTTTGTGTTCACCTAAGGCTCCCACATGAAAGCAACAGTAGGTTCACAAACATACGTATAGTTTTGTATTTAAAAGCAAGCGAATATTTCCCACATCCAAGTAAAGGCAGCAGAGATTATTTTCACTTTGTTGTGATGAAATGTTTAGCCCCCACCTCTCACTCTAGAAGACAAAATGTTGTCTGTGTGTTGATATGATAAATAGGGGCAAGGTACTTTGCAAAAGCTGAGAGACCCCTTCCCAAAGCAAGCACGTGTCCCATCTCATCTCCCCCTCCCCATTCTCACATCAATACATTCCAACCAAGACCTTTCCTGATACTGAGTTTTTATAAGGTCGGATGATTCAGTTCCTTTTGATTTTCCCCAACCCTCCAGCTGACAGCCTCACCTCAGAGTGGTAAAAAGGGCTGTGCAAACAAACTGCCCTCTCTGCCACAGAGTTAATCCAACTCTTCAGGACTGGAGAAGAAACTTGGCAGGCAGTGTGGGGGGAAAGACTTGTACTTCGCTCTGCCCCTCTGGGATTAAGGAGTGAATTCCAGTTTCCACTCTAAAAGAGAGTTATTACTGTTTGAGCTCAGGTTTTCCTCTCTGCCCTTAGCACTGGCTTAAGAGAAACAAGAAAGGGGAAAGCTGATTTTGAATTGTGCTGAGGCAGCTGCACATCTACACAGAACTATGCTATCCGTCACTGGATTTGTTTTGTTCCAGGGGATTACTCGCTGGAGGGGCTGCGTGTGCATAGGCAGGGTTGGGTCTCTTTACTTTTCGCCTTTGTTTGGGTGTCATCCCAGGCTGAGTCCTGGTTAAGGTCTTGCTTACTTTTCTGGTCTGGTTCCAGAATGTTTTCCAAAGGATGTAAACTAACCTATCAGGAAATATTACCTCTTGTTGTAACCCTCCCCCAACCCTATTACAGTATTTTAAATCTGCCTTCAAACACCTCCCACGTATAATCTGGTTATTTGGGCCTAATTGCTTAACTTTCCTTTGCGAGGTAGTGCAGGCTGTGCATTAGATAAAGATATGACACCTTATATTTAGCATTAATTGCAACTGCACTTGTCCTGAGCACACATCTCTCTTGCCAGTCCTTCCTATGTAATTTCAGTCCCTAAATAGCCCACCTCATGATAGATTCTTTGATAAATTTCCCAGCAGTGTTTTTCACGTGGCATAAACTGCTACAAGCTCTTGTTATAAACCTTGGAGTGCTCAGCTCTACAGAGATAAAATCCTGATGCTTTCCCCCTCACCTACATCTTATTTTGCCAAAGAACAGTTACCATCTACATGCAAAATAGGAGTAAAAGCAGGGGCAGACATTAAAATAAGTATCATTTTGTGATAAAGTGTTTAAGAGCTGTAGGGTAGAAGTCTTATTCTGAGGAGTGATATCTTCCAAAACAAAACAACATGATTTACCAAAATGTCTCTGATTCAACCATACTAATTTTTTGGTTGTTTTTAGTTTTGTTTTGATTTGATTTGTTGTTTGGGGTTTTTTTTTCTCCATAAAAAGCAGCAACTGCTTACACATTAGTTTTGCAAAGACAACTAATGGTTTATGTGATGGAGGATACAAGAGAGTGTTTTCCATTTCTCACTGTTTCAGCTGCAGGTTAGTCTGAGGTGACAGGGCTTTGCTGTCTTGAAATAGAAGAGTAAATAAATAGGTGCCTGTGCCGTGGTTGTTATTAAACACCATATTCCTTCCCTGTGCTGGCTGGCAGCACAGCAAGACTCACAAAGGCTTGGCGGAGATTGCACCTTCTCGACTGTCTTCTCTGGATCAGGATCCAGGAGTTTGTGGGGAGACTGCTACGTGCTCAGCGAGCCGTGCCCTGCTTGTCCCGGGTCTGAAATTCCATTTGCAAGGGCTGCCAAGCCAGCACAGGAATGGGTGCATTAGTCATGTCCAGGTACTGGCAGAGCAAAAAAGCCCAAAACAAGATGATTTCAGGGTGGAGAGAAAGAAGCTCTTGCCTTCCCCATTCACCCTCCAGCAACCCAAAGAGCTGCAGGTGGTGGAGGGCAGGTGTGTCACTTCTGCAGCAGCAGTGACAGACTGCAATCCGGCGGATGAAGAAATGCTTTCAGATGCTTCCTTTCTGTCACATTATACTGCCTCAGGGAGAAAACCTAGCTGCTGAACTGGAGAATTGCCGCAAATGAGTCAAGTGCTTCTGGCCTCCCACTCACATATTTCCATGTGAGAGTAAATAGGTAAGAGAGTCCTCTGAAGAGAGCAGAAAGGAACAACTGCATTTGCAGGCTCATGTCTTGCAGCAAGGTATTTGCTGACTGAGCATGCACAGAAAGACCTTTAGCCGTTTTCCCAGGCTGCTCCTCTTCACAGGCCAGCACTTTTAGGCAGTTTCCTGTAAGAAATAGTGCTGACCCTGGTCTCTTGCTCTTTCAACACCCATACAGGCAGGGACTCAAACTGGTTGCAATTCAGCTGAGCTACCCTGAGGGGCCTTGACCAAGTCATCTGCTGTGCCTCAGTTCCCATTCTCTAAAATGAGGAAAATACTACTCTACTTCACAGGGCTGTTATAGAGAAGAGCTTAAAAAATAAACCCCCAAACCAACATCACCTACATTTACTTTGGTTTCTCCTGCAGGGGGTGGGGGAAGAAATAAAAAGATAGCTGTAGAGTCCCTTTGCAGATGAGCCAAATCCTGAATGAAAGCTCTGGCTAAAGAAAATAGCGAGGAATCAGCAATGCAGCCTCTGAACAGGATGCTTAATTTCAGCTATAATTATGTAGCTCTCAAATCATGGTGTGCTTTGTAGACAAAGGAACACCAGGAATGGGGGCACTGAAAAACTAAGATAGCAACAAGTCTGCAGCATCATGCACTTACTTGTGTACCAGCCACTCATCAGTGTGCATTGCTATCAGCTCTCTGGGGAAGAAAATGCTCAGGTGAGAGCTAACAGGAAGAGGAGTGGAGCAGACAAGGAATTCAGGGTGGGTGTCCCAGGCAGAGGCTGGAGGGAGAAGTAGCAGCCTGACAAGAAGCAATTAATGGGACTATCCAGATATTGTGGAGCAGACCTCCAGCCAGTGCAGCAAGAGCTGGTGGGAGATGGAGTTACGTGCTGATGACGAGGTGTGCCAAAGTTATGTGGTGGGTAAGAGGAAGTCAGTGGAGGGGATGCAAGAGAGATATGAAGTGTTCAAGAGTAAATGAATTCATTTGAAAAGCTGCATATTCAGTGGAGGAAAGGAAAGCAGTTGGAAGCAGAGAAGAGGCTCTGGTATCTAAAAAGTTTTAGGCATCCTGGAGGATGGCTAAAAAAAGCCATGGCAAAATAGGAAACTGTTTTTTATAAGGAGAGGGAAAGAATATAACTGTGAGGCTTGAATAGAGAAGAGAGAAGTTAGAAGTTGGTCCTAAAAATACAAAAATGAATAGTTAGGAAGCAGTTTGGCTCCCACAATAAATGCAAAACCGTGTGAAGGGAGCAGCATAGGAAAGAAAAAGGGAACCCTCCGAGTGGAGATACAGAAGGCTGAAGTGTAGGCTTAGACCTGGAGATGGAACAAGTTGATCTGTGATTCATGAACACAAAGAAAGATACAGCTAGATTTTAAGATGTGGTAGAAGTGTGTTTCTTTGGTTTTGAAGATGCCCTTTACTGATCAGCATACATGGAACTCTGAAGTGGATTTAGCATAAAAACATCCAAAGAAGCAATGCAAAGGAGGAATTAGCTGCTCATGACCTTATCAGGAGCACTGCTGGCTCCAGAAGATCCCTGCCTTTCACTTGCCAGTGCTTCTGTCCGGCAGTACCACAGTGCAGACAGATTGAGTGGGTGCAAGTGACTCCCGTGAGTCAGAGAAAGCAAATAAAAGGAGCTGAACAAACCTCCCTCTGGAAAAGCCATTTCCAGACAGACATGTTGGAGGTGTGAAAGCAAAACTTCACAGGAAGTCGTGTGCAAAATTTGCTGTTTAATGGGGTTTTTTTTTTTGCTTTATAAATGCTGAACTGAAGTCATAGAATAAGTACCAGGCAACATTCCCTGCCTCTGTTCCAGCTGCTCTTTGTGCTGCCAAACCACCGTGTGGCTTGACTGAGACATTGCACAGCAGCATTTATCCCAGGCCATAGTGTCGCTACAAGTAGGGGTGTGCTCTGGGCACCCCAAAGCCACATACGGGGAAACCAGCAGAGCACCTTCATTTTGATACTGGAGACATTACTGGTTGGACTTCAGTAGGGAAGAACTCAGCCAACCGAGCAGAGGCATCATGATGGTCCTGAGACAGTGTCACAGGAACAGTGACCCGGGCTGTCCCTCCCTGGGTCTATGGACACCTGAATTCAGGCTTAGAATATCATAATTTCAGATCAGCATTGGCAACAAGACCTGGTTTTGAATTCTTCCAGAAGCAAAACCCAAATGCATAATGCGCTCATGTTTCTCCAGTGCCTGTTTTTAGATCCATTTCTTTTGCAACTCAATTAATCGAGATTTTGCTGCTCATTTTAAAATAAATGGCATTTCTTAGGCAGGTTTATAGCTTTCAGTCTTAGAGGTTTAAATATAATCAGGTGGATTCTGAGCTAATCCAGATTCATAAACCATTCTCACCTGTTAATATGGGAATCCTTTGATCATCCTATTTAAGAGATATTTTTCAGCAGAGGGGTATTTTTCAGACGGATTGTCCTGCAGTACTCTTTATTTCGAGGTTGTGGCAGGTTACTGTGCTGCACCCTCATGCAAAGCACACAGGCAGAAGGGGGGGGGAGAAGAAGCTGCAGCAGAAATAATCCACAGCTCTGAGTTCACCCATATTCCTTTTCCCCCTTCTCCTGACAATGAAGGATCCTTATATCTCTCCTTGTGCTCAGCTTATCCTACTCACCTGCTGTTTTCTATTTGCCCTGTCATACTTAGGTGGGATCTTTTAAAATTCTTCCCTTGAGAGGGACCCTGGCCATTTTTCCTTTTACTCTTCCAGCATGGCTGGCTCAGGAACAGGTTTCTTCTTGCCAGACCCCCACACCCTCTTCCCACCCTCCTGTATTTATATTCTTCTACTGTAGAAGCAGCTGCATCCCCTGGGGAAGAGTGCAGCCTGTGGCAGATCCCCATCCCTACCAGAGCATCTCTGCTCTGACAAGCAGAAGGAGAGAGTCCAGTCTTCATGGCTCTAATTCCACTTTGTTGAGGTTGTCAATTAGTAGAGGAAGCAATGATTGGATTTAGTTTTTTCCCCTCATGCTGACAATTGACCTAAGTCACAGTAAATGCTATTAGACAGCAGATGATCTCGGGAAGGACTGCAACTAATGGTGTAGCATTTTGCATATCTCACAAGCATTTAATTTATCCCTCTACTCTTCCTGGAAGTTGCATATAGGATGTAGTGGGGTCCTGTTGGAGCATGCTGCCAATTTCATGAGCTCAGGTAGGTAATTACCTTGTTATCCTCTTTCTATGCTGCAGAGCAATGTGAAAAGCAAATCACAGCTCAGCTATCACTCAAGCCAGTGCTTGGGGTAACACTGTGCTAAGCCATGTGTGGGATGTACTGGTGGCCTTGGTCACCACGTAGCACAGTGGCTTTCCAGCTTCTGAAGGCCATTAGCTGCAGCAAGGCTCTTTTGAGCTTGGGGATAAATCTACCATAGGAGCCTCTACAACATCCCAGCCTCTGTCCACCACCTCAGGAAGCTACAGCTGGCACCCGACACTGCGCTACGAGAAGCTCCATGTCTGAGTCCCAGCATGGGAGACTGGGGTAGCCTGACACTTAGGATGAGAAACATCCTGCTCTGGGTGTCCAGGACATGCTGGGGAATGAATTCACTCATCTGGAAGACAGTGAGGTTGGACTGGGTTGTTTGTCTGCAGCACTAGGTAACCTACTTTTGTGAACACTGCCTTGGCAAATTAGTTAGATCAAGGTGATTCCCTGCCTTCATCTCCTCACAGGCCTTCCAGTCCCTTTTGTTCTGAGCTCATCTGTGTTTGGAAGGTAAACACATGGTACGCCCATGGTGACCTTTAGAACTAGGAGCTTTTACAGTTTGCATAACACTGCAGATACATATGCCATGATAATAAGTAAGTTGGAGCAATTATGGAATAAATCCTTGCCCCAAAGAGATACCCAGATGCAAAGGGTGGAGCATGCTGCTAAACAAAGTATGGCTCCACCAGAGAAGCCATACTTTATTTTTGGCTGCAAACATCCAGATTTTTCAAGAGGAAGGAAGAAAGCCTAGCCAACTTGAGCAGGCTCCAAGGGCAAGCTGAAAGACGTCAGAAAGCCAGATGGGAAGAGAAAGCAAGCAAAGGAGAAGTTTAACCACCGTGTGAGGGTGAGGGCCCAAAGACAGGGGTTGAAAGAGGTGATGAGAAATGCCAGGCTGGCATAAAGGAAGTTATGGAAAAGGAAGAGAGGCTTTAAATCTGACACCCACAACTCTGCCATTGTCCTGCTAGGTTACCTTTGGCAAATAAATTCACTGTCATCTAACTTCCCTCCTCCTGTTTATACATCATGGCACTCTGACTTGTGAATTCTTTGGAGTAAGACTATAATTGCTACAGGTACAGGAAGTGCCCAGTGCAAATAGGCTCTGAACTCAGATGGTGCATCTCTGTGGTGAAGGACAGGAAAATCCAATAGAAGATGCAAAGTTGTTGCATGGGCTTGGATACAGGCGTGGCTCACCTGTTAACAGGGACCAACAGCCTGCACTGTGGGGATGAAGAGGAATGGAGAGGGGAGGGCAACACCAACTACTGAGAGCACAGCTTGCTCATGGCAGTGGGATAAATGAAAGAGCAATGAGGAGAAAGTAATGTTAAAATCATGGTATGTGGGTGGAGGTGGGGAAGAGACAGCCATTGGTTGGGTAGAAAAGGCAGGTGCTATTTTAGTCAGACTGTGTTAATTTCAGCTCTGATGTAACTCCATTTACGTCAATTTTAGTCAGCTGAATTACACAAAAGATTAATTTAGGCCGATGAATTGAGGTAAGAGTGATTCAGTCCAAAATAAGTTTTGGGGTGCAAAGAAGAGATGTGAAACAAGGTAAAGAACTAGAGCCATCCTGGATTTGAAGAGATGTTGAAGTAGGGAGGGTGGGGATGAGAGAGGGTGAACCAGAGGGAGTAAAAGCAAACAGGCCACAGGACCCTGCAAGGATGTTTGCCAATGATTTTCATTGCAACCCAGGACAATTTGCAAGGAAAGGCAGTCTGCTCCCTGAACTCTGTGTGTATTGATTATTTTCACCTTACTCTTCTCATGGTCCACCTCTCCTTGCCACTCCTCTGGACAGCCTGCACACCAACATACTGTACTCACAGTGTTCATAACAATTAGGCTTTTGTCTTACTATTTTGGTTTAATCACAAAACATTCCAGGTACACTTTGGATCAGGGTTTCATAGAGCAACAGCTACATTTAGCAGTAAGAGTGGCTCTGATTCACTGGCAGTGCAGCTTCACTGGAGTCGATGGAAATGAACTTGTTCCATTAATTCTCCAGAGACAGCATGAAAGCCAAATGAAACCAGACAGGGCCATTCTCACGCTGACAAATGTATCCACACCTTAACTCTTAACAGCCTGCCCATGGAACACATGCAAAAAGCATCTGACATACCTGGCACTGTCTTTTAGATTTGCAAAAAGGTGCCTCTCAAAAACCCGTAAGAAATAAAAGAATTATGCTACTACACTTAACAAAATGAAAACAAAAAATAATTAAGCACATCTCTTGCTTCCTTCCCATTTTACTCAATTTTTTCCCCTGCATATGCTTTTCATCTATTGTTTCTGATGCCTCTTTTAAATTGGTGTTTACTTTCTCATAATTCCATGTACTGAGAAAATGTAACACCCATGAATCCCTGAGGTCTCTTTCTCTTCCTCTGTCCTCATTTCCCCTAGCTTTTATTCTTCCATTCTTTTTTTTTTTTTACATTTTTGTTCTTTGAAATCATGATCATCAATTGCATTTCATTTTCATTCTCTTCCTCTCTAGCTTGCCCTCATTTTCATTCCTCTGTTCTCTTGTCCCTTGTTCAGCATTACATTTAGTTGAGAGAAGAAGAAAGTCAGTAGGCTCTCAGGTTAAGGAGGAACTTTAACCATTTCTTTGACACCTACCCCAAACTTGGCTCCACCAGTTTTCCACCTTCCACAAATACTCAGTACTGCACAAGAAATAAACACCTTACAAAGTGCTTTCAACTCATATTCAATCACCATAATAAATACAAACTCTCTTCTGTAACATTCAATCATTATATTTAGTCTTAATATCACACTTTTCATCTGCAAACACCCACACAAGCATTGGTTAATTTGTCCTCACAGCAGCCCTGCCAGGTAGGTAATTACGTGTTATTATCTCCATTTTACACATAAGGAAACACCGGGTGACATTATGAAATTCCTAACAAGCTTATATAGCCACAAATCTAAGCAGGCCCTAACTGAGTCCTCTATAGACATGCACATACACACAGTAGTCCACAAACATTTTAGTGTACACTGAAAATTAGGGACCCACAAGCTCAGTGTAGGACAGGAGAGAGATGCTCGCTTGGCATATTACACCCGAGAAAAGGAAATTCTCAGACCGTGAGATCGCCCTGGACAGCAGAGGAGAGGTGCAGGAAGCAAACTGCCAGCTCTCCACAGCACACTGTATTTTCTGGGCAGCATTTCATGACCTCCCGTTCCTGCAGGTGAGCCAATGTGCAAGGTGAGCTCCTCCTTGCCCCCAGGCACCACCAAGGTTTGATTTCATGTTTGCAGTTTCACCACTGGTGACTGCCCTCCCGCTTATCAACACTTGTTTCTGACAAGAAGTTGGGAAAACACTGTCATGCAAAACCCCCAGGTGAGCCCCTGACCTATTTGAATGCTAATGACCTCTTAGTGCTATATCCCACTCGTTCTACTGCCTATCAAGGTGTCAGGATGAGAAAATAATAGACCTGCTGGACCACAGGCCGCCGCACACACAAACCCATAGAAATATGGAAGAAACATTAGTGGGAACGTCAGAGAAGGAAAATGAAGACCTGAGTAATTACCTTCGGTCCAGGATGTCAGCAGCCCACACCAGAGTATCCTGTGTGCAGCAACTCCCCTCCACCACAGGGACAGGATGCTTTGCTGCCCTCCCACGTGGTGCTCTCCCCACAGCAGCCCTTCCACAGCAGAGGCTCCAGGGACACCGCAGGGTCTGGCAGAGCCAATTTCAGAGGGTCAGAGGCTCAGGTGCCGTAAGACAATGAATTCCCACTTACGCAAGGGAGTTCCACTGCAACTATTAAGCATTAGATACCATTAATGGGCATGAGATGCCATTCATACAAATAAACTTGATGTGAAAATAAAGACCTGTGTAAGGATTTGGGCCGTTGTGACTCCCCATTTCATTGCCCTCCATTCAGTGTGACACTGAGGGTGTCATGGTTCAATGAAAAATACTCTCTTCCCCCTTTGTTAGTCTTCCTGTCTTATTTTCTGAACCGGCCACAGCCTCTCTCAGCATAGAGATATCCAGGGAAATGATTTCCACATTGTCTTCCTTTCACCCTTGGTGTTTTGGGTGTGACCAGGGACAAAGCTATAGGACAGAATTTGCCAAGATTAACATATGTTGCTTATTCCATAGAAATGGACTCAAGGCCCCCTGTCTTCCCTGTATCAATTAAAATGTTAAGTCTGTATCATTGCTAGAGTTATTCCTATTCCAAATTTTCTTAAAATCCTTTACTGTTTTTAGGTTTTCCAGTCAGGATTATGTCCTTGATGTATTTGGTTTTCTCTGTCAGTTTCTGCATTTCCTAATTTCTGCTTTAGAAAAATAAAGGTCCTTTTTTCTTTTTCTTCCCTGGTTGACATATTTTACTTTTTAATTTCAAATTGCTGCTTGAGCTCTGTGACTAAGTCAGCACAGGCTGATGCTGCCTAAAACTTGGACAATGATGCCAAGGCTGAAACTTCACATAAGTTCTGCCAAAGCTGCTGACTCTGGATTCCTGCGTCTCACGGGTTCTCTCTGCTTCATCCCTTATTAATTGGGACCAAGCATTCATACCACAGGAGTGACCTGGACTTCCAGGCTAGTTTATGACCTGAGCATCTGTGCAGATGGTGAGGGGAGCCTAGCCCTGTATCGCAAACTACAAGTTGACAAGGTGAGACAAAATGATTGTTCCCAGTAAGAATTGTGGTCCTACAATTGTGCTATTCCTGTTGACTTGCCTGTACACCCCTTATCACCAGCTGGAAGCTGCAAGAGCTCTGGGGCACAGCCTTAGTGCCAGCACGACAGGGCCTTGGTCTTGGCCTGGATTTAGCATTCCCAAGTGCTTACAGCGCCTTGGAGACAGTAAGAATAAATACTAAAATAGTACCTGCAAAACTTAAAAAACAAAACAAACTCTCCCCACACACAAAGAGAGACAACACTCGTGTCCACGATAGGTGTAAGGAAATGGAAAGCAAATCTACAAATCTACATACTCTTGAGAAAGGAAGTGATGGGGATGGTGAACTTTAGGAACACTGTAGAATGAATTAAAGAACCAAATGAAGGATTTAAGCTGTGGACGCAGGATGAAGACGCCAGAAGCTACAATGATGAAAACAAGAAGTCCCAGCAGATGTGGGAGTGCGAAGGGAGAGAGTGGCACGATGCGAACAGGAGGCTGAGGTGATTGTAGTGCTCAGCCAGTCAGGCCTTGCCCATACAAGGAGTAAACATCCTATGGGAAAGAGTTTTGCAGCCACGCCCAAAGTAACCGAGTGGTCAACATGCATGTGAAGTTCTCATATACAAAAGACAGCTGCATTAAATGAAATGTAACAAAATTAAATTAAATGAAATCATGAGATGAAAATTCATGAGGAAAAGTCAAGGAATGAAATGAAATGAAATGAAACGAAACTTAACTGAATGAAGTGAAATGAAGTGCAATGAAATGAAAAGAAGTGAAAATTAACATAATGAAATAAAATTAGATGAAATCTCAAGATTTCATTTCCTCTCATGAAACGAAAATTCAATGAAATGAAGTGAAAATGAAAAATGAAAGGAAATGAAACACCAAAGATGAAATTAAATGAAACATCAAAAAATGAAATTAAATGACAAAAATTTTCATGGAATAAAAGGAAATTTTCATGAAGGAATGAAATGAACTGAACTGAAATGAAAGTTCATCTAATAAAAGGAAAAGAAATGAAATAAAAAAAAGAAAGGAAATGTAATGAAATGAAATCAGATGAAATTTGTAATTTTATTTCCTTTTATGAAATGAAATCTTGAGATTTCATTTAATTTCATTTTGTTACATTTCCTTTCATTTTTAATTTAATTTCATTTAGTTACATTTCTTTTAATTTTTTATTTAATGTCATTCCAATTAATTCTGTTAAGTTTCATTTCATTCCTTTCCATTTCATTTCCTTTCACGAAATGAATTTTCATCTCGTGAAAGGAAATGAAATCTCAAGGTTTCATTTATTTTCATTTTGTTACGTTTAATTCCATTTCACTTAATTTCAGTCCATGAAGTTTCAATTTATTTCACTTCATTCCCTGATTTCTCATTTCATTTTCTATTATGAAATGAAAATTCATTTCATGATTTGATTTCATTTCCTTCCTGTAAGTTTCATTCCATTTGACTTAATTCTTTGATATCCTTTTCATTCCTTGAATGAAAATTCATTACATGAAAGGAAATGTCCTGATTGTTACGTTTCACTCCATTTCATTCCTTGAAGTTTTATTTCATTTCACTTGATTCCTTGATTTTTGATTTCATTTCCGGAAATGAAATCCTGAGATTTAATTTAATTTCGTTTAATTTTATTCAGTGAAGTTTCATTTAATTTAATTTCATTTCACTGCTTGATTTTTCATTTCATTTAACTTCTTTTCTTGGAAATGCAAACCACCCCTTTGTGTGTCTTGGAGCCCTACCTCTTATTTTTGGAGCCCTAAATTCAAGGTGTTTATGACTGGTGTTCCAGAGTGTTTGTGAAATGCCTGTGCTCTACGAGCCATGCACATTTTAAATGAGAATATGCAGCTATTATTCTGGTCAGCTGATGCTGAAGATTTAAACTGGTGAGCCCTGTCATGCTCTCCAACCCGATAAACGTGACTGATAGCTGCACCCCACCCAGAAAAAGAAACATCAGCAACAAGTGGCACTAATAATTCAGCGATTTCACAAGGCAGCGAGGAGTCTCTCGCTTTTATTCTTTTCCTCCTGAAAACTGGTGCGTATGATCCATTCCCCTTAGAGTTAATGTTGATTATCGCTTGAATGACTGAGAGTTTGACTATCATAAAATTATTTTCCCTGCTTTAATTTGCAGTTAAAAAAACCCCAAACGAAACCAAAACCAACCCAAAATTCTTACAGCTGCTTAGCTGGAGCTTCTGTAAGCTTCCGTGGACGAGAGGTAGTGTCTACAGCAGATCCGAGTTATTTCCCCCTTTCCTGCCTGCACTCCGGTCTCCCAAACGAGCTTTAATGAAAGGATCGCCTACTCATGTAAAGGCTTTCTGGCAACCTCACTGCCAGGTAAGTTTTCATTTTGCTGAGTCCGCAGCCTAGGACGAGGTGATCTAAGAGCTCCTGCTGCCAGGACGGGGAGGTTCCGTCTTACCCTTTCCCCTCCTGGCTGTGCATTCCCACTGCTCGCCCTGCGCTGGCCCTGGGCCTCTTTGCGCAGCCTTCGGTGCGCTGACTCAGCTCCTTACCCCGGCAGAAAACCAGTGGATGGCTTTGTGCAGGGCGGCAGCGAGCTGAAGGACTGACTCACCCGTTCTGATGAAATCACGCCCATTGTAATTAGCAGACCATCTCCGTTCGATAAAGCGCAAATAGCTGCCCTCACAATGGCAAGCTCAGATACACACACAGATACGCAGCTACAGAGAGCTGATTCTCTGCTGCCGCACATCCCTCTTATTCACACCTCTGCCAGGTGAGTGCGGAAAGCTGCTAATGCAGAACGAGCTACGCGCCCACTCAGCTCTGATGAAAATGACTCTCGAAGGGGCAGAGCAAAGGGCAGTTTCCCAATCCCTTAGTGCTGGTAGTAAACTTGCAGTTGATTTTTTTTTCTCCATAAATTTTGACGAGACAAAAAGAAAAAAAAACTAAAATACTGGTGCAGTCTACGTCTAACTCAGCATTTTGCAACCAAACTTTTGGTATGCTGTAAAAAACATCAACACCACCCCCCCCCCCCCCCCCCCCCCCCCCAGAAATCCAACAACAGCTACAACAGTAACAACAAAAAACCCCTGGCAGAAAACATTCAGCCATGAGAAGGGGCACCAAACACTGATTCTGGCTGTTTGCTATTACCTGTTGGCACTGCAATAGCACTCTTCTAGGAATTTGACTGGGGAGAGGGACTGGTTAGTAGCACAAGGAAGTTATGACACATTCAGTACAGCACAGATACAAAAGATACATTGCAAATGACCTCTAGATCAGGAGAGAAGGTACCCAGTATTTTTCATGGGTTTTCCTTTTTCTTTTCCTTTTCTGTGGGTGGATATAGAACCACAGAATTCATAGATGTGCATGAATCATAGACATCACTGAAAGGTTTCCCAGAAGCACCACTTAAACAGAGACTCAAACTTCAGTCATGATATCAGGACACTGTCACTATTTTATAGCTTTAAGTGCATAGTAGTAGACTCCAGTCCTAAAGTGCTTTTTTCCCCCCATTTTTGCTCTCGTTTTTGTTTGTGACATACAAACCCGCCATGGCTCTTTCATAAATCCTGGTGGAAATGAGCCTGCTTGGACTAGCGGGGAGAAGCCGCAAGATACCTAGGGATCTTTTAATTTGTTTGTTTCTTCTTCCTCCCTTTGTTGCCTGAGCTAATTTTATTTCTGCGTGTCTACAAGGATTCCTGCAGGCCTGCCATTTGTGAAATTTTGCATTTTCATGTTGGCAGGCTGGACATGGGCCAAGCACCTCTCACTTGCACAATGGCAGCAGACAACGTGCTTTGAATTTTCTCTGCATGCAAAGGTCAGTGACCTTTCCTCTTTCACTTGCCTGTTTCCCTGCTACCCTGTAGCTCACAGATAAGTCATTGACTGTTTTCTGCTGGCAGTTCTGCTTATGTAAGAAACTTCTTTTCCATTTGATGTGAATTAAGGCTCATGAGTTCTGTCACATGAAAGTTGCCTCTAAAAAATTGGAGAAATTGGCAATGCTCTGCCCGCTTCTTCAGTGCTGTTAAAGGCTTTATCATGCACTCAGTTCATGGTTCCCCACTGAAATGCAAAGTTTTCAGCAGCAAGGACAGGCTGGGTGTCAGAAGCTCTTTACGCCATGCCTATGTTTTAACCAGTAAATGTAACTGCCTGGATCACCTAGGGAACACTAACGGTTTTGACTGACCTCTACGGAATTTCATTTAAAAGCACCTGAGCCAAACATTTTGAACAAATATTTGAAATGAGATGTCTGCAGAGCACTTTCTCTCAGTACAGAGGCACAAGCTGGGCCATGGGCCCGGGAGGGGGATGTAGGGGAAGCAAGATGATGGGCTGCAGCTGCAGTGCATGGAGGCTTCTGGGGCTGCACTGGGCAGGGATGGGCAGCATTGCCGAATACTTCTCACACCTAGTGTGGTGTAACCCAGGCTCCTTGGCAAAGAGCTGCAAAAGCAGAACAAGAGTCTGAGCACAGCCCTAGCCCAGATGGCCACAATTCTGTCCCACCAGACATCTTTGTTGCCCCTATGATGTGACACTGACATTACTAAAGACCTGCTGCTTCCCACTCAGGGTAGAGATCACCCTTCGCCTTGAGATAACTACACCTGCTGGGGCATTGCTCCTGCAGTGCAAAATGTCCCAGCTGATGCCACATTGCTGTTCAAGGCTACTCAATCCATTTATTCCTGGCTGCTGGATCTTTCACTTCTGACATCCTTGGTTGCTCTCCACAAGGGCTGAAGGCAAAAGGGCCTTTCAAGAGCCTGCAGCACTGGGATCCTGTTAGGGAGGAAGGATGAGAGGTGCCGCTAAATGGAAAAAATCATGAACAGGTGGCTGTTGTGAAAAGCTTCAAATTTCTTGCACAGCCCACTGAAACTGAGAACTACTTTGCATTTAAAAAACAACAGCCACCACCCATGAACTTGTTTTCCTGGCACGGGAGGCTGGCCTAGCAGCCTGAGCAGGTGCTGACTTTGTGGCAGCCCTGAGGATCATCTCCCCTGTGCTCTTACCTTTGAGCAGTCCAATGGGAACCAGCCATGATCCTGTGGTTTTTGCAGCACGCTCCAGTGAGCACAGCTGTTTCAGTAAACATGGATGCCAATGCAGAGAGACCTCTCTTTTGTGGCACAGAAAACTGCCTGCACATCTTTCACGTGAAAGGAAATTTACTCTTTTCAGCTCAGCCTTATTAATCACAGAGACATTTCTAAGCAAAATATGGATTTGCAGCAGAACATAAGCAAAAGTTTCATTCAGACAGGAGAAAGCACAGCTCAGCTATGCTCACCAAACTTATTTTTCCAAGTGCAAGTCCAGCTTCCTCTGTTTCACTTGTTATAATAATGCTTGCCTTCCCACATTCTTTTATCTCTGTTTACATTTTCTTTTCTCATGAACTGTCTTTCTTGCTTAAGAAAAATAAGAAACCAAATACTCTTCTGGTTTCCCTCTTTATTCCTCCCCATTTTGGTTTCACACTCTCTTGGGATATGTTCTAGTGGTTTTGGTTCTTTCCGAAACATTGACAAATGTCAGCTGAGCTCAGTGCAGTGCACTGTCACCTTAAGGCTCCAGTCCTAGGCTGCTAATATGTACCTCTTGCAAGGGCAATAGTCTCTGAGGTGTAAGTGAATCACCACAATATTAACAAGGATTGTGCTACAATTAAAACCTGTTGGAAGAAGGAGCAGGAAGGTTGGCAGGATATATGGTTAGAGGAGAGGAGTGTCTCTCTTTTTCCTTATTAAGTGGCCTAATCTATGAGAGAGAGAATTTCATGGGCAGAAAATGGCATGGGGCACAGAAAACTTCTCCATTGTACAGCCCCTTCTATCCCCTGCAAAATTCCCCACTTTCCCCACACCTCCCCTTGTATCTGGAGTCTCCACTGACTTGGGAATAGCCATGATCCTTAGCACTGTTGTTTTGCTGAGAGAAAAACAACTTTTACTGTGGGAGGGTACAAAAATGCAGACTGTCACCTGTGCCTCTCAGCTACTGCCAGGTGCAGTAAATGCAGGCAGCACTGCCTCTGCTGGGGGAGCAGGCAAGGCCAAAAGCAGAGGCAAGAGAAACAGGGCATGGCAGCCCCGAGCTTGGCCCCTGCACAGGGCAGCAGCGCAGGGCACTGGTGGAGTTAAAACAGACGCCGTGAGGCCGTCTCCTCCTGGTAGTTTTGCTGTCGTTAGATGCTGCTGATAATGAGAAATCGTGATTTTACTGTGGTGCTGGTATGTTGTCCATAATTAGCGTGCAGTCCTTTAATACTAATTACCTTAAGTATTAATTCCTTAAACATCAATTAAAAAAATCACGTGAAAATTTACCTCTTCCTCAAATGAATCATGCGTTAACATGGGGCTACTTGCAATGCATTACTTAGACTTGCTTAATTAGTTAATCTCTGTAAAGGGGTTTCAAATGCGTGAAGAGCTATCAAACTGCTAAGTGCATTATCTTCAATTAATTTTGTGCAACTACATCTTCACTACCAAGAGGGTCTTTAGAGTGCTGAGGAAAGGAAAAGGAGACATTGCTTCTAATTTTAAAAGTAACTAATACAGAAAAAAAGGAATTAATTGAAAGATGATTTGACATGATGGGAATAATTGTGAATACACCGTATCTTTTGTTTCAGCCAGAGCTGAATATGAAAGATTCATCATTTTTATTCCTCCTTTGCCTTTGTTAGTCTCTGGTTTCTTTGCTTCCGTCTCCTCCTGGCATTAATCCTCTCTCCCTCTTTCACTGAATATTAACCCTCTCTCTTCCAAAGCTGTAACTACCTTAATAAAAAAACCAACCCACACACAAAAAGGTTAAGAAAGGGCAAATCACACCAAAACACTCTTCAAACTGTGGAGCCACGGAGGTTACACCCTCATACAAATGATAAGGTATCGTGTTCCAAAAGAAGCCTCATGGACTTCCCTTCAAAAGAAGACACTAAAGGCCCAGAAGCGAGCTCCTGCAAGAGGACAGGGCCAAGTCCAGCCCAGGCAGTCATATTCCCTGGACCACTGTGGTAGCCAATAGTTTTTAATGTGTCCTTCTAAGTTTCCTATTCTCTTTAGAGTTTATATGCCTTGTTAAATACTTGCATTTTACTTCACCCATTAATAATCTGCTTTTGGTGGAGTTCTCTCAAAATGGGTTCTTTGTGCTAATACTCTGTCTAGCTGGAAGCTTTATTCAGTCCAGCTACACTGAATTGGACTTCACCAAGAACCTATTTCCTGGGTTCTTTTTCTCCCACTGGGACTAACAAAAGATAAGTTGGGTTTTTTTTTGGCTGAATCTGATTTGTTTTTAGAGGTTTTCACTTGCCTTTTCTTTCTTTTTCAATAATGATTAATCATCACTTCTCCTTGCTGACTGGTAAGGTCCCACATGTTGCGAAAAATTCAGGCAGCTTGTTTAATATCAACGTGCCTGAGCACTAGTTACGCAGTAGAGTCCCCTTCACAGGGTTTGGATCACTTTAAATGTGCATTTGCAATAAATTTCTATCACATCTGGGCATTCACTCAGCAAGTGTTTGAAAACCTATTCATTTACCTTATTTTATCCAAAAGAAACTGGAACAGAGAACAGACTAATTGATGGCTACAGCTTTATTCTCTGCACACTGTAAAGTAACAGCTTAACCTGTTGGATGAGACATTTCTCTAGTAAGCCAGAGTTGTGTACACGGTGATCCTCAACACAGCAAGTTCTCAGGGAAAGAACTTCTGCTACTAAACCAGAGGAACCTCTTCTCTCCAATCCCTCCCCAGTTCAGTTCTACCAAAGGAACCAGTGAGGGATGTTAACTGCAATCCAATCCAGTGGATACTAATTCAGCTGAAGGGCCTGATCTGCTCTGATCAGGCTATCTAGCTGAAGCGTAGGTACCTAAAAGAACAGCTTGAACATGGGGTAAGTTGTTACGGGGTGCAGAAAGAAGAGCAGGACTATCAGAAGAAGCAAAGAAAGTTGCTCCTTGCTGTCCCATACCTTCATCACTTGTATGTTTGTACAGAAGTTTACAGGATTCTTTCCCTTCATCTGGTATATCCATACAGTTCATACACACAGTATGAGATGGGTAAGCCAGAAACTACTAAGAAAAGTCTAGATTGCCTCAACTTAAAGCCCTCACTTTCCTTCCCTAACTGAAGGATTAATGTGGTTGCCAAGGATCATTTAATTTGCATGGGTGTTCCTCCTGCCTCTGAAAGAAAGCTGGAATGGAGCCTGAAGAAACTATGAGTGCTACCAGATCCAAAATGAAGGGATAGGGCTACTTGAATACTGAACCTGAAGTTAACCTGAAGCCTTTCTCAGGGGCATTTCTGCAGAACAAACCTAATTGCAGCAACTTGTCAATAGTTAGCCAAAAGGTGACAAGGCAGGGAGGACCCAGCAAAGTCTCCATGAACAGTCCAAGATTTTGCTCCCTTCCCCTTCATAAGTATGAAAAATAGGGGAAAAAATTTCTTCTTCAAAGGGTTCTCTTTCATACCAACACTTCAAAAGATCAATTGCCAATAAATTAAGACAAAACAAAAAACAGTGTATGTCCTGGTGGCAAGGGAAGATGCACTCCTTTGTCCCCGTCATGTCAGAAGAGCAGCTCCAGCATGGCCCTCTGGGCCATACTGTGCCCTCACAGCAGAACTGGTGTGACGTAGTTGGCAGGGAAGAGACCCAGTTCCCCACGCAGACGTCCTTTCCACCAGGATGGGTTGGAGTTGTCCAGGACCTCTAAGATATCTCCACTGCGGAAGCCCAGCTCATCGTGCTCCATAGCATCAAAGTCGTACAAGGCACGGACCCACAGCGTTCGCTGGAAAGAAGAGACAGGCAGGGAACAAGGAGCCAGAGTCTTAGAGATCATCTTCCTGTCACCCCTCTTAAGCCCCAGCAAGTATGTTCACTAAGCAAGAACAAGCAGTGCTGAAATTTAGACCAACTTGCAATTAAACCCGGAAGTGGCCAAGATGCCAGGAAGGAGGGACCAATTTACTGGGACACCCAAGGGATGGTGTTTGGTTTCTCAGCAGCCTCAGTGTATTTGTGGGTATTTGCACCATAAGGTGAAAAGTCAGACTGAGAGCAGGTCCCCAGGAAATTGTGGTCCCATGGCTCTGTTGCCTCTGCCGTGTAAGGGCAGCCAGGACAGCCATGTCTGAAGCCAGTTCTGGGAGCACAGAAGGGCTCCTGCCTGAGTCCTGCTGGGCTGTAATTATAAGGGAATGCCTCTAGGGAGCTGGCCTGGTGCTGGTATGGATATCAAAATGTGTCCTCAGCCAGCAGAGGACTGAGAGAGCCAGCACGCAGGTGAGAGAAGAGAACATTGTAAAGAAGGATAAAGAAGGATACTTGCTCTTTCAGGCTCTTTTGTGGCATAGGGGAGGGTCTTAAATCTTCTTCAGACTCTACCCAAGGTGAGGCCCCTGAGATCAAAAGGATTTAGGATCTGTTTGGGTATATCAGTTTATTTGGGGTGTGCACTGTAATGTGCACTATGGTTAGATTTTTTTTCTTATGAGAGCTTAATCATAAGAGACTTTGCAGTCAGTCTCCCATTTTGGCCAGAAATCATGTTCTAAAGGACATAGCTTGGGCTTCTTTCTGGGAAATTGTTGGCATCCAAACCACGGGGCATGGGTAATTTAGGAGGTATATCTGGCAGGGACAGAAGAAATGATCTGCTTGAAGACAGACTAACTTTTGATAAACCTTCCATTCAGGGCCCTGCTTAGACCTGGCTCCTAGTTATTTGGTTGGGTATATAGACCTTCCTATAATTAGATTTGTGGCTTCTAGATCACTGATGGGATGTGGCAGGCAAGAGCATGTTGTTATTCATTGCCACAGCCTCTCAGAGATAAAAACCATTGTATTTTGAGCTGGATTACAATAAAGATTTGGGATTTTGCAAAAAAAAGGGGCATGCCCCTATTTTTTAACATGTTCCAAATCTCCTAATCCAATCTGTTCTTTTTCACTCACACTTGAGAAAGGTCTGCTGTCCTTCCCTTCTCTCCTTGGATCTAGATTCTCTGGTTGTGGGCTAAGGTGTGCATTTCCTCAAGAAAGAGGAGCATGCCCTAGGTTACACTGAGCTGATGGGGAAATACTTTGGAGCTGGCAGTGGAATAACAGGCTGAGGCAAAGAAAGACACCATATTCTATGTGGGCATTCACATAGTGGGAATTTGCAGAGCAGATAGTTACTGAAGGTCAAGTGCCAGGTATGGATCCAGGTAGGGGAGTGGTCTGAGGTGTTTGCAGAGACACATCTGGATCGTGCCCACATCCACTGTGCTAAGAGGCTCTGACAGCCAAGGGTGTCAGGTAGGTGAGTCCTGCTTTGACAGCAAAGTAGGTCTGAGAGGATGTGCCAGGCACCGACAAGTAGAGCTGAGTGATCTCAGACCTTTTCAGGACTGCAGCAAAAAATTAGTGGAAGAGACAGTGTGACTACAAGTGCATTGAAAGACAGAAGGAGCACTGTAGCATGGTACAGTATCATGAGGCAGATCTCCATAGAACTTAAAAAATCTGCACATATAGCTACTGACATCAGTCACTGCCTGGCTGTGGTGGCAAAGATAATTCAAAGTCCTTTGCATTAATGGACATGAGGTTCTCCTAGAAGAGGTCATTAGGCTTTCAGAAATGTCTTCTGCTGGACTGGACTCATGCTTGATTGAAATCCATGGGTGAGCTTGTGCTCATTCCAATGTCCCAGATACCTATTTTGCTGAGCTCATGCTAAATTCCCTCTTCCACTGAGGCTGCATAAGACTGACGTTGAGAGCAGTTACCAGAACTATGCCCATATAATGCTGTAGTCCTACCGTCAGAGTGCCTCAGAAGCAGATTCAAGTGGCTGGGATAGAGTATTGAGACTCAGAAATGTCTTGTAAGACATGTCCTGGCAGGCATAATATGCTACTCCTCATGCAACTTCCATGTAGGTGACATTGTCCAGACTGCTTGGCCATTGCTAAAGGACCATCCCCCACTGACTTGGGGAGATGAGGCCTTCCAGGTGCATCACCTACCGGTGTCTGCTGGTGCAGTGGGTCTGTGTGTCTCCGTTGCATAGCTCCTGCATTTCCTTGGCCATGATCCCTTAGTCCTTGCAGCATGTCTTTCCTGTCCAGACTCCCACCATATCTTTCCTAGAAAGAAAACAGCAAGAGAAAAGTCATGTTGTTATGGTTTTGGCTGGAATAGAGTTCATTTTCTTTGTAGTAGCTGGTATAGTGCTGTGTTTTGAATTTAGTATGTGAATACTGCTGATAAGACACTGATGTTTCAGTTGTTGTTAAGTACTGGCTCATTCTAAATCAAGGACTTTTCAGTGTCTGGTCAAAGGGATATTCCATACTCTAGAACATCATATCCAGTATATAAACTGGGGGGAATTGGCCAGAAGAGGTCAATAACTGGTTAGGGACTGGCATCAGTCAGTGGGTGATGAGCAATTGTATTGTGCATCACTTTTTTTTCTTGAGTTTTATTCCTCTCTCTCTTTTTGTTGTCTCCTTTTAAAAAAATAGAAAATAATAATAATGACTATTATTATTATTATTATTATCATTTACCCTATTTCAATTATTAATCTGTTCTTATCTCAACCCACGAGTTTTACCCTTTTCCCGATTCTCTCCCTACTCCCACCAGCAGGAGGAGGACTGATTGAGTGGCTGCATGGTACTTAGTTGCCAGCTGAGATTAAACTCTGACATATGTATATTCTGAGATGTATAAATGAGGGGATTTAAGAGTCATTAGTGGGCAAGGAGTCAGGGGAAAGCCCCCAAATAAGTAATTTTAGATGTCAGCTTCCAACACAGTCCCTGTGCTCCAGTTCTGTAAGCAATGACCCTCATGGAAGAGGTTAACTTAGACTGTTCTATTTTGGGTTTTACTTAGGAGTTGAAAGTTGACTGTCCTCAGCTGTCTTTCACAGCTGCTGAGAAAAACAGTCAGATAGGGGCTTTTTTGGTCTCTGAGACTTTTGGAGAAAAACTAAGGTTGTTCTAACTCACAGATGAAAAGCCATGCTTGCCAAGGGGACTTTAGCCAATCTGGAGTTATGATGACCCAGTCCTGCCCACTCTTTGCTCTTCCTCTGTCCCATATGCTGGTGGAAAGTTAGTGATGCTGATGCAGCTGGCTATATCTGAGGACTCACTACTTTACCTTTTCTTGGGCTGCTCCACAGTGTAAAGGACAGCAAGCAAGCCTATAAATCTAGTAGTCAAATTAGCCAAAGAAGATTGAGACAAAATCAAGTTCAAAGAAAAGTAGCCATGTGACCACACATCTGAAGTCATATCAACACAAACTGGCCCAGACACATGGAGAGTAGGAGTAGGAAACATCTAGGAAGGAAGTTCTCTTTTGTGTGCACAGCTGAGAGATGCAGATTTTTGACAAAGTGACTGTTCACTCGCTACCAAGCAATAAAAGCAAATGTTTCATGTGCCTGGGCTTGATGTCCCAGCCCCTTGTTCCTGGTAGTACCTGTTGCTGCTGCAGTATGGGAATAGGATGCTCTACGTATCTCTTGGAAATAGCAGAACGATCTTCTCCAGCTGCTCCTCCCAGGTGGAATCCTTCCCGACCTATCCGTTCCAGGCTCCCACCACGCCTCTCCTGATGGAAGGAAGATCACAAAAGTGAGGTCAGGTTTTGCTTCCTACCACATCCTTGACTAAAGCTGTGCCATCATTGCACACCGATCACTACCACTACCCTCTATTCTGGAGACTCTTTCAAGTAAAAGATCCCGCCTCTCTGAACAGAAGGAAAAATCAGGAATCCTGTATTTTAGATCTTTGTCATAGCCACTCTCCATCTGAAGTCAGGGTAGTACTGAGATGTGCTGGGCTGCAAATATGGCCAATGATGTGAAGATGAGCACAGAAGCCAAGCTCTTTCTTGAAATACTGCCCTTAGACTTCATTTGTCTCTGCACTGAAATCTATATATTACAATCATTTTATCATACGGCTGTAGCATCTAGAAATTTGAATTGTAACAGAAACCCCACTGTGATGAGTGCTAAACATACCCTGCTGTGCCCATCACCATAACAAATGTACAGAGTTTGCCAAAGCAAACTTGAGTTCTGTTCTTGCATTTGCCTGTCTGCATCTTGGAGCAAATACATCTCTTTCCCTTCCTGCTCACAGTCAGCCCAAACAGGTTGTTTTACTGATATACATGCATACAGTCTCTTTCCTTCCCCAGACTATTCATCACTGTGATCTCTCTCTTACAAGTCCCAGAGTCTCTATTTTAATACCTTACTAGTGCATTTTTAAAGCTCTGTATAAGTGGTCTAGAAAAAGACAACAACCCAAACCCCTTCTTCAGACTGAAAAATGTATTATCTCTCTTTTTGAGCCAGCAAGAATGACCCACATGCAGCCTATAAAACTCTACTGCTGTAGCCAGCAGGTCATGTACTTTGTGCCTTGCCTCTGCCTGCACATCCTGGTAATTTAACACCAGAATCCATTTCCCAGTAAAGTCCAGTAAAGCAGGACTCTGGTTACTGCAGTGATCAGGCATGTTCACTCCCAGCACAGGGAGTGCAATGTGTAGCAGTCTCTGCTATGTCATTTGCTTGTTCCCCTGGCACAAAACCAGGCATTCATTGGACTGGCATTTCTCTGCCTTCTCAAACATCAACTATACATTCCCTGAAGGCACATCTTGTTCCCAGATCTGCTATGTTCTTCTCAGTAGTACTTTCCAGTTCCTAACAGCCAGGTTAACTGCTCCAGGTTCTGCCTCTGTCCCTCCACATTCCTTTTCCTGTGTTTGCTTGGTAGCAGAAGACGGACAGTTCTTCTGAGCAGACAAATTTGCAGCTGTAGTTGCACTCAGGGTGCGTGCAAGGACACTAAGAAACCAGACTCAAATTCTTAGTCACAACTCACCAGTCAGCGCTGTACCTGCTTTCAGGAAATCCAGGCATTTCAATGAGGTAAGTCCTGCTTTCCTTGGCATCTTAGTATTTCAACTCTGGGGTCTTAGCACAGCTTTAGCAAAGCACTTCTATTCAGATTTGAAGAATCAAAAAAATTCTGCTCAGTTATATAACTCTATATACCACTGACTCCACTAAAAATCTGTGTCTCAGGCCCTGCCAGTGTAGTGATGTGTCTGGGTTTCCAGGGACAGACTCTCCTCCTCTCCATCCCTAAACACTCTCATGGGATGAACTTCTTCCACAGAAAGGTTTCTGACTGAGAAACTTCTAAGGACAGTTTGTGTTTACCTTCTCTTCTTGGCTGTTGTCCTTTAGGAAGATCTGCTTCTGCCTGGAGATGGAAGTTGTCTTGTAGTAGTCCACCAGCTTGTTTAGCGAGTGGAATTTCTCTGTCCACAAGTAATAGCTACCCTTTGAATCCCTCATCACTTTGAAGTGTTGCACATCATCTTCATGCCTAGATCCCAATGGAAAAGTAAGAGATCATCAAACAGATTGCACTTCTACCTTTTTTGAAAAAGTCTTTTCCAGAAGGGTACCAAAACTTCTTGCTTGGCCAAATCTAGACTTCTGGAAAGTCATGCAGTGGCAGTCCTTGTACGTACTGGACCCAGATGTGGCTCTATTTCAAAAGACTCATCGATTTGCAAACACAGAGTGCCCCAGGGCTGCCCAGTCACAAAGCACTATCAGAACAAAGCATAGGGTTTTAAAGTCTCTCTTTTGAAATAAAGGCCACAGGAGTTTCCAGGGTGAAAAAGTGCAACTGTAGTCTACCCAAAGCCTCTGCAGGTCCTGTTAACATCTGGTCTGCATTGACTATAAGACCTGTAGTACACTTTTACACACCATGGGGTGTGTAATGTGAAGCCACACACTAAGCTTTAAAATGGCATAAAATCTAGTGTAACGTCATTACTACAGGTCATTCTCCCTATCCAAAAGAAAAAAAAAAGGAAATTTCCAGTGCTGTTACAAGCCAAACCAACAATCTCAACCTTCTGCCCCTTATTCTCCCTGCACCTCCCCTCCTCTCACCTCTTGCCTGATGTGTACAATTCCTCTTTACACCAGATGTGGTCTGGTTTTGATACCCACCTCCTTGCTCTGTGCAACTCCAGGAACTCAAACCACTCTTCTCAAAGGCTACATCTGCACAAATAAACTAAATGGGGACAGGCAGGGACTGAATGCTATCCTTGACTGCTACAGTCCCAAGCTGTTTAAGTGTTAGCATGGTTGTGGTTTAAATGGAAAAGCTTTCCCTTAGATAGTGCTGGGCCACAGTCAGGAAGACTGAACAGCCCAGGAACTGTTCACATGGAGCTGCTTGAATACAGCTCTTCTGTTTGCTGGGGTGAAGAGTTTGTAGCCATACAGATCTGACCTCTGCCACACTGACAGACTGCCACACAGTCTGCTTGACTTCAGGGCCAGAGAAAGAGCCTGACTGTACTTAATTTGTTGGTGTTCATCGGTGCAAATGTAACCAGAATGTTTTCTTGCATTCCTCCTGGATACTTTTTGAGCTGCCTGAATCAGCAAGTACCACTTGGAAAAGACATTGTTAATCATGACCCTAATTTAAAATCTGGTTATCAACTGTTTGACTGAAAATTGGGAAACCAATCATCATTTAAGAGCTCTGCTTAGAAGCAAATGCTCTGAGAAGCATGCGGCTACAGCAAGTTGCTGAAATGCAGCTGGGCTGCAAGAAATGGAAAATCATTCCTTGTCCAATGGCTGTTTAGCGACCTGTGGGAAGTAAGTTAACAATGTAATAGTAATCTCTTAATAGGTAGTAGTCGAATTCTTGGATTCAGTAACCAGAGCTGTCAGGGAATTAAAACAAATGGAAGATACATGTTAAGCACTGTGGGAGACTTTCCCTGTACCACTCTCCTTTGCTGTAGCTCCTTCAGAGAAGGAGATCACCAGGAGATGCAGCTTTGGAATGGGGCATTCACTGTGTCACTTGAAAAGAGGCAGAAACATGTGGGAATCAGATGTCTGATTTGTTCTCATTCACAACACAGCAGCGCTACCAGTGACTGGCAGCATGGAAACGTCTCAAGAGGCTACATCACATTAGGAATCCTGTCGAGAGGAGGCTAGGGACACCATTAAACAGGAAAAGAAGCAGGAATATGCTGTGGGAAGCAGATACCTGACAGAGATGGAAAAGTCACCATGAGAGTTCTGACTGGCTCGGACAACAAAGCAGCCAACTCCTTTGCTCATGAGAAGGTTTTCTGCTTCGTGGCGGGATATCTTCTCATCAAACCAGCTGTCAAGTGGGAAAAATCATGGCAATGTGAATAACAATGTGAATTAAGGTGAGGAATAAAAAAGTTGAGGGTAGGGAGAATGTGAATAAGCAGGATGGAGGGAAGAAAACAAAAGGATCAGAGGAGCCCACATGGCTACTCTCAGTGGCCATGGATATACTAAGGTACAGGGGTTTGATGTATGCAGACCGTTTTCTTTGAGCAGTAAAAGCATGTACATGCAATGAGAACAGTGTAAGTTTTGGCCTGCTAAGAAGCAACACTCAGCTGAAACTGTAATTACAGGCACAGTACAATACGGTGTTAGTCAAAGAAATTTTAAATTACAAATGTGTATGTATACATATATACACACATAATTCTCAGACAGATACATCAAATTGCTTTTTGGCAAACTGATTGAAAATTACTGGGCTGTGATGGATATATTGCATGGAAGACACATAAATTTTTAGCAGAAGAAAGCCATGAAAGTTTTAGTGCTAATAAATTGGTTCCTGCAAGAGTTACAATACCACAAAATTGCAGAAGCACAGAATACATAAGCACACTTATGCAAATTTAGCCAGCCATAACAAACGATAGCATAAGGCACTGGACTAATAATGAGAAAGTCACCATAAATAGTAAAAGAATACAATGTATTTGTAGAGAAACAAAAAAATCACATACATTTGCATATGTCCACTCCATAGCTAATAAGATCTACAATCTGCAGTCTTCGATTATATGTAATGCTTAATTAAGCCTGTATTGCATTAAAATGAAGGACTGTTAATTTCCTAAGGTCTGTAATTTCTACTTTGGAGTTTCTTATTATCATCACAGTTTACCTATGTATCATTAGCAAAGGGAAATCAGATTTCAATGAGCCTTTATAACCAGTTTCAATGATTACTTGACAAGAAAGAAAAGGGCAAAAACAATCAATCAAAAATAGGAGGCAGCCTTCTTCCCTATGTTTAGTTCTGTCATCTGGCCTGAACTGCTTCAAAGTGCAGACCTGATGCTTAGAAAAGTGTCAAAGTGGAAATATTTCTTCGCAGCTCTTGCACAAAGAAAGCAACCCAAGAAAAATGCATGTGAAAAAAGAAGCTGCCAGTGTTCCTAAGTGATGCCACAGCCCTGTGAAAGAGCGAACAACTGACTGGAAGTTCTCATCCCCCTGAGGCCCAAAAGTACAAGCCCATATTTGCACAGCAAACTAATAATGTCCTTCAGCTCTGCCAAGCAGGCTGGCTTATGTCCAAAAAGGCCAGTAAGTGCCACCTCCAAAGGGGACAGAGGCACTTATTTGTAACCTCAAAATCCCTGTGTGCTCCCAGTATGACTGCTCAGGGCATCAGCGCATTACAGCCACAAGCACCGGGCTTGGTGCATGCTCTGCTTGTTCACCCCCGAAATGCTGCAGCCCTGTTGAAAAAAGAGGACAATGAGAGGTGCTTCTGGGAGCACTTCTGCTAACGGAAAGGTTGTAAAAATCCCATGCATGGTCATATTTATGGCATAGGGCTGGAGAGCACATTTAACATGCATTTCAACACGCATCAGTTCTTTCTGAAAGTGCAGTGCCATCTCCCCAGGGGGAAGAGGGAAATGCAGGTACACCTGTCCTCTGACAGATCTGTTTGTGTGTGTGTGTGAGATTGAGAGAGAGAGAGAGAGAGAGAGAAAGAGCAGGGCAGGATGTCTGGTCTATCAACTCTGCCGATCCAGAAGTAACACCAGCTGTCACGGTCGCGCAGCATTGCACTGACCTCTAGCGCACCGAGAGAAACTCACAAGCACTTGGCGCAGGGGGAGGGAATGCAGCGGCAGGGTGGGAAAAGGGAGTCAGTGTCGTTAAGAGTCGAAGGGGGAGGGAATTTCCTTTTTGTAATTCGTTTTCAGAAAGATCTCTTGCTCTTCCTTTTGTGCTTAGCCTCTGTCTCTGTTGCCAAGACTTCACATCATGACTATTCTCCCTCTCTCTGAGGACATCTAAACGCAATTCCTACCACATCCCAGCATCCCTCTGAGCAGCAGTAACAAAAGAGTCACTTGGGAGTGACAGCGATCATCGAGATCCATTTATCTCTGAAAGAACAAAGGATGCTTTGGGGTAGAAATACGCTGTGCTGGCAGAAATGTGTGTAGCATTATGGCAATCCTTGCTGGCCCCAAAGTGCAGGATGTTATACCCAGCACTTCCCCTGTCCTGACCTCTGCGTGTGCATGCACATGTGCTCCTGACAGCACTCAGTGGGAATGTGCCATGGTGGTGACACCATTTCTGTCACACTTACGGGGGAACATGGAAATCAATGAAGTTCTTAGGAACGTAGCCCTCGTGACTCCTGAGCTCAGCCTTGTACCACTCTTCCTGGGAGCTCAAAATCTGCAATGGAGAAACGGATGGAATAAATGTGTCTCCTGAGAAAAGCAAAAGTAACCAAGATTCTGGCAGAAACCTATAATGCCTTGTAAGAATAAAAGAAAATAGTACACGTTCTCTACTTCCCACCCAGAGTGCAACAAGGTTAGTGGCTGATGACACTCCACAGCAAACAAGCAATAAAAAAGCCCAAGCAGAATTAGACAGATTGCTTGTTAACTTTACCGCTTTGACTGACTGCCTGTCCGTGTGTCCCTGATGACTGTGAAATGGAGAAATTCAGCTTTGAAAGACTTAATAGGGGTTTAAGGTATTCTCTGTGCTGCCTTTTATAGTTGGTACTGGAGCATCTCAGATTCAAAAGGGAAGAAGAAAATATCTGTGAAAACTCCTCCTCCATATGGGTATGGAGGGATATACAGCTGTATCAGTGTGTGTTATGACTGCACAGACATTACCATGTGCTCTCACACATCATTTCACAAGAGATTCTTGAGGGTTAAATCTTCAGCTGCACCAAGCTATGCCAAGGTAGATAAAAGAAGGAGGCAAAAAGTGTTTTCAAGACCCTATTATACTTAGGAGATTGTAGGATAGCTGGAAGTGAGTCCACATCACACACTGGAGCAGCTTCAAGTGTCCTCACATTAATGTTAACTGTAATGGTCCTTAGAAACTTCACTGCTGACCAGGGAGGGCACAAATTCATGGCACCCTGGCTAATGGCCCAAGATACAGCCCTAAGCTAGAGGAGAGAGGACAGGAATACAACCACACTGGGATTTTACTGCAAATGTTGTGGTCTTTGGTGTTTTGTTTGACATTCCAACTCCTGGGACAGGATTCTGCTGTATGAAATAGACCATGTTTCTGCTCTTTCTGGTTTTGGAGAGGAGCCTAAAAGCATGAGCCATGACAGTTTTAGAAGGAAAAAGCAAGTGGAAAAGCCTTAATTTGAAATCTATTGTTAACAGTAATAATACTTAGTTTGTGAGCCAATCTCATGCTTTTGGGAGCCTAAGGCACATTCTAACTGCTTCGTATCGGCAACAGGATGTTACTGTCTCTGGAGCCAATTTTTCATTGCCTTCCCTGCCACGTAGGCCTTTTTTAAACATTTGGATTCAGAAAAGTTAAGGAATAGAAAGCTGTGGAATTCCCTATTTGTATAGTCACTGCTGTCCTCATGCCTGGGTGCTGGGTTAAGGATCTTTCTTCACTGCTGTGGCCAAACACAGGGGATGATAGCTACTTCCTGCTCATGCTCACGCCCTGCTCTGTTGGAAGTGAGGTTTCCAGAAAGACCCACCTGCTGTTTGTCACTGCAGGGCTGGCAGGTTTCTCTCAGTGTGTCATCCTCTCAGAGAAGGATGTGTGGGGGGGTAAGAGGGTGGATTTCCTCCTGTCGCTGCTGGTTGAGGGCCTCATGTTTCCTGTTTTGTAATCTCTACATCAATACTTCATCTTATCTCCTTTATAAATCAGCAGGTTGTTGCAGGCAGCATGAGGGGGCTCATGATGGGGTATGAATGTATGTGTGCCTATGCCAGAACAGAGCTGTTTGGCTGATTTACTGCTACTTTGGCTTGGGTGGCTAAGGTATTATTTTGTTCACCTCAAGGACATTAAAGCAAGAGGCAGTTTGATTTTTCTGGTAGTGAATTCTCTATGACAAGTAATAATAATAAAACTGGTGTGTAGTGTTGACACTTTTTATCAGTAGCTTCCAGCATACTTTGGAAGGAAGCTCTAGCTTATAATGATTTTACAGGAAGGGAAATTGAAGAACAGAAAGAAAAGTGATCTGGTCAACACCATCACCCCAGCCAGGGACTTGATGGAAGTCTCCTGAGTAAAAAGGTATCAGTAAAGGTCATGTGATAGTAGGGACTGACTGGGGAAGAATTAGGAATAAGAGTGTTTATCTGTGCTGAAGAGAGGCAGTGATTTCTCCAGAAGCTTCTCACAGATCTTTGGAAAAATTTGGTATTAATGAGTTCTGGATGTTATCATCTTTGTCTAAGTGCCAAGAATTAAAAGGCCAATAAAATTAAAAAATGGTGGTGATGGAAAAGGCAAGGCTGACACCCAATATCTGATTATTAACTGGAATATTTGTGACTGAACAGAGAGGTAGCAAAGTCTCCCTGGCCAAACAAGGGTTTACATCCTATTATTGTACATCATCCCTTTGGACAGTGGAGGAGTTAAGGCCTTAGAGAGGAGTAATAGTCAGGTATTTTCAACTGAAACAGAATCTCTGGGGCTGAGAAGTGGATAAGAAATTACGGTGAAACTTCAAGTGACTTCATCTGTGGGACTTCCACAGTATTAACAAGAACTGTTCTATCATAACACATACAAATCAAGTTTAAAGAGACTTCCAGATGCTCTGTATTGTATATGATTAACTCTACTTCTGCCATTGCCCCATTGCTAAATTCCTGTAAGGGTGTGTATAACATTATTAGACCAGGACCTCTTGAAGTATTCCATTATGTGTGTAACAGACTGTCTCATGGACTTTTCCTCTTCTATTTGTAACTGTCTAAAACCCCTGCAGCATCTAACAATAATTACTAACAGTGAAAAGTTAGTAAATTCTGTAATGGATAATGGTTATCTTTTAAACAGTTTTTAAAACAGTTTAAGAGCTGGAAATAAGGAAGACAGCAATCCCTCTGGACAGAACTCATCCTGCTTGCATTTAGACATAGTCATCATAATGTAGTCTCTGTGGACGATTTACCTGGTCAATGAAAACAGACAGGACCCTCAAAATCTGTCTACTGAAGATCTTGATCTCTGCCCCAGCAAAGGTACTTACCCTTCCCTGATGACTAACAGAGGACTGCAGGGCAACTAAATCCACAGTTTACGCACATAAAATCAAGAAAAGCGGACGCAGACTCAAGTGACCTGGGAACTGTTGTCCTATTGCAAACTCTATGGGAGATGAGTATCCTGCATTTGTATCCTAGTTTATAGATGTGTCTTCAACTGTTTTGCCAAGGCAAATGGAGGCACAAGAAGATCTGGAAGCAGACTCAGAAATGCTGTTTAGTCAAGCCTGGGACTGTACTTACCTTCAACATATCCCCAGCCTGGAAGCTCAACTCGTCTTCTCCAGAAGCAGTGAAATCAAACTTGGCGATGGCTTCCATACTGAGTCTTGGGGGCAGAGCAAAGCTGGAAGAAGTATATACTTGTCAATATCTATGAGCTGCTGGGATTCTGGAGTCCAGCCTCTGGAATGCTGATAGGCAGTGCTGTGATTTGACTGTGGAGAAGCACACACCAACTACGGGCAGCCATCAGTTACTAGACATGAGAAGACATTAGCAGCTAGAAGAGAGGGCATGGCTGAGGCTATAATCAGTTGAAGTCAGAAGTACAAGCAACCTATAGTGTATGCTTATTCCAACAGATCTCTTTCTCTAGAGCAATCTCATGGGAAAAACATGTATAGACCAACCATTATCCTGTCACAGTTCCCAATAAAGCAAGTGACTCTGTCCTGCAACAGAAAAATGCATTTGCCCCCTGCAGGTACCTACACTTTACCTCAAGAGTGAGTCAAATTGTGGACAAAGCAAACAGGGCTGCAGTAAATACATATTTTTTTTCTTGGACAAGGGCCACAATACTGAAGGTTGAAAGAGTTTTTTCATTGTGATGGCTTAGCATGGGTGATGAGAACTTTCAGGTAGGAAAAAACTGTTTGCAGAAAGGCTGTATTTCCTATTTTGAAGCAGGCAGAGAGTTAGCCTACCTCAGCGTTGGTAACCCAGGAGTCTGGAATGTATCAGACAGCCTGCAAACCAAAGCCTGCTTTTCAGCACCAGAGCAATGTGGCAGGGGAAGTGGCAAGATGAGCTTTGCTCCTTCACCACTTCCTGCTTGCGTTACTCGGAGGTACCCCAGCAGGACCATTTTTATAATCAAGAGTTACCGATTTCCCATGGCTGGGTCATGTACCCACAGCCCAGCGGTGAGGCTGCTAGTGACAAGCCAAGAAATAGCCAGGCAGTGCCACACTAAGCAAGTGCACTGCTGGCAGATGCTCTTGCAGCACAGCTTCTGAAGACCATCAGACAGCTCCAATATAGAAGCAACTTTTCCGATTTCTAAGGTAGGTTCATCTGGGAACAAAGACCCTAAAGCCACAGGTTCCACTACCTAATCTCAATTCTTAAAAAAACACCCAGTCTTTATGGCTTGAGAGGAAGTGCCAACTTGCCTGATCCAAAACATTCATAACCAGAAAGCTCTAGAAAGACACCGTACAAACAAATGAACAACCCTACTTAGGGTTCGATATTTCTTGTCTATTAGAACTGACACAAGATCCCCAAAATAGAAAGTGTTGATACTGAGCAAGCTTCAGAACTTTGCCACTTTAAAATCAAAAAGCTGCTGTAACCCTCCTTCTCCACAATACATGCTGTAATGTTCCTCCTTTGACACACAACCCAGGCACTGAACTACCTGTGTAGCAAGGATCCAGGGCCCAGCTCTGATACAGCACAACTTAAACTGCTGAGAATGAGCTGGGGAAAGCCTGCAGGGCAAAAGCTCTAGGGCTGCACCAGCATTAGCCCAGGGATTCCAGAGGAAAACCACCAACACAGGAAGATATAAAATCCATAGTTTAGTTGGGATAGTCAGTCTAGCTGAGGACCTGTCATGAATCAGTTGGGTCATTGAGTTGAGTTGTCAGTGCCATCAGTCCTGAGCCAGCTGGTGGCAGATGGCAACCATGGAGGTTGACTCTTCACTTCTGATTGATGCCTGCAAAGAATCTTTGGGTCCCTTTACACAGGTGAGGGGTATGCTAATGTTTAGCCTAATATTTCATTAAATCCTAACTAGGTTCTGTGTGTGTTAACTGTATAAAGCAGTTATTTATTGGCTAAATTGTCTATTTCCTGCTTGCAGAGTCCCTTTGCACTTGACTAAAGATCCCTGAATAAAGTGATCCACAAGAGGGGTCATAACATCACTGGATTTTAGTTCTGAGATTTGTTACAATCACGTCTAACTATAAAAAGATGTTTACATGCTTCCTAGTGGATTCTGTTAGCACTCTCTTTTTTGCTGCTTATAGGTATATTTATATCCATGTGACTGATGAGAGCTATGAAGCACCAAGGCAAATTTTTGGCAGTCCACAGAGAGTTCTGCTTATTCAACATGAATCTGTTCTAAAGCAATTGGGATTGCTTCAGTGTCAGGGCCTCCCATGTAGGTCTGAGTACGTAGCTGAGCTGAGATCCACTGTATGCCTGCTGTTCCAACCTACTGCCTTAGGCTTTCAATACACATCAATACTGAACCATAACACCCTAAAGCACATTGGTGCTTTATTCTCAGGCTCCAGCTTTCCAGCTATTCCAAACATTTTCACCCCCTATGCTCCCTGTCAACCTACTGATGCTCTTTAATTCTTACTTTTAATACCTTTTGCAGATTAGGGTCACCCTCTGTCTTACTCTTATTCCAAAAGTTTGGTGTTACCCTGCAGGTGCATCTTGGGCCTGATTTGAGAACTGCCCTCTGTTCTTGCATTTTTGGAGCTTCAGTCTGTAACCCCCCCACAGGCAGTGTCAGCCCCATTGTCTGCTAACAGAGCATAGGGGTATTAAATTGGAGGGGAATTAACCCTTAAGGGAACTGGTTAAACAATGATACTCTTTCATGGAAGACAATTGAAGAAATAGACTAAACGAGAATTACTTTAATAAGGGTTGTTTTTCAGTGTTTTATCTTGCAGTGGTGGCCTGCTGCAGAGAGATCAGAGCCAACAGTGCAGATGGATCCTGGAACTCCTAAGTGCAGACCATTAATCCCAGCTTGAAGAAAAGAACATACTTTAACACTAAACTATTTAAATACAAATCCTGTCTTTGATTCTGTCCCTTAGACACAGACGAGACAGTGGGGGTTTTCTCTGCAGGGGGCAAGAGAGTAGAAAACCTTTCATTTTTCAATATCCCAAATGTTAAAGGTGCTACTGGAATTTGGTCCCCTCCAAAGGAGAAGCGTTTGTGAAACAGTTAAAAACTTCCCTCTCACTTTCTTTTCAATTTCAGCAATCCCAGCCTCAGGGAGAGACCAGGAGGCAGATACCTCTTCAAACAATCTACAACATGGATTAAATGTGCCTTTCATTGCCAGCAGCTGGATTTAGAAGTGGCTCAAACACCATCCACAGTGTTGGCTGTGTTGATAAATCAGCAATGCAGTAATGCTCTGGCCTTAAGCTCTTCCCCCACCAACTCCTAAAGCAACACTAGCCAATAATCCTGTCTTTGAACTCCAGCCTACCACTTCAGCACCTGAACTTCAAACCAGCTCTGTTTTTCTGAAGCTGTTCCTCCCTCCATCTGTAACTTGAGAATCCCCACTCTACACGGGTCAGTGTTGGGCCCTCATGAAAACTCCCCTCCCAGGAGCCCATTCTTTCCCTCTCTGCATGCAACTCCGAGCACCACCTCACAACACAGACAGACAGGTAATTTTTCACTATTATCATAACTTCCATTTCTCAAGCACCTTTTATCCCAAAGGACAGTGCTGCAGTTTGCAGACAGAGCGACAAATTCTGCTTTTAACTGCATTGTGCAACTCCTTTAAGCTTTTGATAACCAAGGACAATTTTAGACTGTGCATAATGTTCTCTGTGAAAATCACCTTTGTAGAGAGTTTAGCACGAAACGTACGCAATGTTCAAAGAGGGATTTTTCAGTTCCGAGTGTGAGTTGACCAGTACCCTTCATTTTGTGCTGGCTTTCTGCATGCAGGTGAATTTTCTCTGTGGTTCACCTCTGTAACAGGGCAGATCCAAGGGGCACATTACAGCAATTCTGTGGGACTGGTGCAACAGAAGATTCACAAAATGAAAAGTGAGAAGCAGCATGGCTTTCAGAGCACAAGGTAGGCATTTTAATTTGGTGGAACGCCATTCCCTGAGCAAGAACATCAGTGTCTCTGTTGATGGAAAGTGCCATGGCCTAAAACATGTCAGCGAGCAACACAGTCTGACAGCAGAGTCTCAGAGTTTAACATCATTACCCTACAGCATGTTGGTTCCAAATTCAGCAGTAACAATGCCAGGGGAAGGTCACCACCTATGAAGAGTTCATCACTCGGGGACTGCCCAGCCTCAGCCTTCCCCAACCTCACCTATTTACACCAGAAAGAGAGCAAAATTACAACAACGTGCTCGCTTAATGGAGCCATATGAAAAAAAGTTTTCATTTGTATGCCTGTAGCATAAAAAATTGCACATATCTCCAGTCTGAAGCTTCATCTACTGAGGTTTTGCACCAAGATATACAGCATGAGCTACTGCGTCTTTGTTGGGCTCTGCAAGAACAACCTATTGGACTGATGAGCAACTGGGGACAGGATTCAACCCTGAACATCCGTACAGAAACTCCAGATGGCATTTCAGCAGAAACAATGGAAAAGGGACCTGTAATCTAGAAGGGCTGTGGCAGATAACAGCTTTGTTTTCACCAGCTAAGCCACATACAAGTGGCATGGGAATATTTAGCTCCAAAAACACAAACCTTTTGGTACGGAGTTAACAGAGCAGCTTCACTGACTGTCAGTGATAAGAGGATAAAATTTATAAGGGAGGGAAAGTCACTAAAACACTCAGAAATGTTGCATTTAAGTCTTGGCTATTCCACCACCCATGGCAATGCATAGCATTTGGGTTGAACCTGTGTACAAACAAAGTAAACCTCGTAGGAACTGGATTCACAGAACAAACAAACTTTCAGGACTCGATAACCAACAGCAGTTGGTAAGAAATGCCCCAGACTAGGATGGTGCTTAATCTCCCTAGGGAACCCATGTCTTCTGTGCTACTTCCCATCATGACAGAGTTGAGCTGTGCAGCAACATGAGAAGCTGGTGCAACAGCAGATCCAAAGAGAGGACCCCATGATAGTGTATATGATACAGTACCGCATGATACTGTGACAGCATAAAATCCCAAATCTTTGCTGTGCTGGATGGGTCGGTGTGGGGGGACTAGGGTGGTGGTGAAATACCTCCTTCTGCTTGCCTCCCTTCTCCCTCAGATTCCAGCTGGTCAGATTTGGCAGAGGCATAGGGATTTGTCCTGCAAAAGCACTGCCCTGTTGTGAAAGCTGATAAACAAGATGGCCTTGGGATCCCATGCTTTGCCACTACTGTGCAGTACTTCACCTTTCCTTCCAAAACCCCACTTTCCTCCCTTGTACCTTGTCCCATCCAGCTCCCCCCACTCCAGTCTCAGAGCTACGCTCAGCCCATACCTTTCAGCAGCTCTCCTCTCCGCTGGCACTTTGCTCAAAAGCAGGAGGTGCGTTACCGCCTAGGGCACGGAAGAGACGGAGGGCTGAGGCTCCTCCCTGCAGCATCAGTGTAACACATCAGCAATGGGTCCATGTGTGTGGACGGCGACAGTCAAGAGTGGGCATGGGGGACAGAGGAACAGAATTGTGTCTGTCCCAGGACAGAGTGGGGCATGGACAGTTTCCAGTCTCTAATGTCAGAAATATTTGGTACCCTGCATATTGAAAATGGTGGTGTCAGTTCAAAAGGAGCTGCCTTTGGTTGCTGCTTCAGCCCAGGGTGGTTTAACAGATGAATAAAGAAGGGTCCCTCAAAAAGTGCAAGTTCTACCCAAATAAGTTAACTAAGCTAAGTTAACTGAGAAGCCGTAAGTCCGTCAAAAAGCATATCTTGAGGAACAAGTAGCTAAAGACATAAAAACATGTAATAAAATTCTTTTCAAAGACAACAGAAGCAGGAAGCCTGCCAGAGTGTGTCTGTAGGGCCGACAGATGATTGAGATGTAAAAAGAATGCTCAAAGAAGATAAGGAGGAAGCACAAAAGCTAAATGAATTCTCTGCATCCATGCATCTTCCATAGGGATACAAGGAGGTCCCCACACTGGGGTTTTCTTTGCAGAGAAAAGCAAGGGGAACTATTTCAAGATGAAGAATTGGAAGAAAAGGTTTTAGGAAAAAACAGTAAATGAACAAGAGTAAATTCAAGAATTCGATATTTTAGAAATCTTGACTGGAATCCAAACTGAACATAATAAAGGCTGAGCAATTAAACTGTAGCATACAATGCCAGGCTTAACCCAGCCTCGGTACTAGGCAAAAAGCAGCAAACACAATGCCAGTGTTTGAGATGTGTTTTGAGGGGATGCAAGGCACAGGTCTGACTTCCTTATGCCTGAAATCGGTAGAAAGAATAATGATGAAAAGAATTACTGGCCCTAAGAGAGAAATAACATATCATTTCCTCATCACATAGCTTTTGTAGAAGGAAGTTGTATGGCACGTATCTGAGTTCTTTGAAGGAGCTGATGAGCATGTGGATAGAGGTGATCACTTGATATAAAACTTGCATTTCTACATCATTTTTGACGAAGTCTCTCACTAAAGACTCTCAAAAAGCCTCCTAAGTTCTCAAAGAATAGGAGGGAAGGTCCTACAGAGGATTAAAAGGAAACAATTTGTGCTGTTCAAAACATTCATAAATGATCTGGAAAACACGAAGTGACAAAACTTACCGATGAGAAAAAATCCAGGGTAATACAAATTAAATCTGATCACAAAGCCTTGCAGATGGTTTTAAAAATACTGTTGAAATGCAAGACGAATCTCAGTTCTGATGACAGCAAAAGCAATGGACACGGGACAAAACAAACATAACTACGTGAACACAGCAGTGAACTTAAATTAGAAATTACCACTCAGGAAAGACACCTTTGAGATGCTGTTTGAGTTCTACCAAAGTGTCAGCTGGAATTCAAAAAGGCAGGTTAGGAAGTGTCTGGAAAGTGATCGAAAACAAACCAGAAGGCACCATCTTGCCACTGTACAAGTCCCTGGGGCACCTGCTTGAATATTTGTCACTTGAATACAGCAGCCAGTTCTCATCCCTCCATCTCGAACACAGAGACAGTAGCATTAGAAATAGCAGATAGAAAGCAACGAAAGATGACTGAAGGAATGGGAATTTTCTGAACAAGGAAGGACCAAGTAAAAAACTGTGATCCTTCACCCTTAAAAAAAGTTGTCAGAGGGATAAATGCAAAAGCAATGTCAGAAATAAAAGAGAATCATGGAAGAGCTAAACAGGAGATTTTTAATCCATCATTTCTCATAACATAAGCACTAGGAGTTCATTCCAAGAATGTCAGAATCTGGGAGGCCATAGGGAAAGAAGCTTTGACATGTACTTAGCCTGTTCTTACTCTCCTTCCCCAAACAGCTGTTGCTGGGCACAGCATCACGGACTGTGAGGAACTTTAACCTGACCTTTCTCACGAGCTGTGGCACTTTACCAAAAAACACCACAATGTGCTAGTCCAAGACAATTGGTCCAGCAGCAGGCTGGTAGGTGGCAGTCCCCACACGCACACACTGCCTTTTGGGGAGGCAGTAATCTCCCTGGAATATCTGCAACTTAAAATAGGGGTAGTGTGAAAATTATGAAGGACTCAGACCAGTCAGGGGTAGATACAATGAAAACTCCCTCTGAAGGGGATAATCACCAATTATTTTGCTGAAAAAATATACAGGTTCAGAAGGCAGGGGGCTAAAGGAAGAGTACAGCAGTTAACTCTTGCCATGTAGTGAAAAGATTCATGTGTGGCTATCAATACAGGAGAAATATAAATTTCTGTATAGGAAGGTGGGACACCAATCCCCACAGTCTTCTTGGGTTTAAGCTCTGTGCTTTCTTGTGGTCTGTGAATGGCATGGCAGATTACATTACGTTACACACTGGAATGATCTGATTTCCCTGTTTTCTACCATGATGTGATCTAATGGGCCCCCCAGCAAGAACGCTGCTGGTGGCTTGTCACTCATGCTCGCTGCCTGACAATGTCACAAAGCACTGCATGGATTCCTGTTATGTATCCAGAACTATTGCATTATGATATTAAATCTACTAAATGTCAAGCCATAAGAGATGGGACTTTCTATACTATAAACAAAATACTCAATACTGGCAAGCTCCCAACACTGAGAAAGGATAGGAAATAGGATCAAATAGGGAATAACTCTCTTCTCTTTCTTCTCCATTTCTATATTCCTCCTCTGTCACAGTTACGGTAACACATTAACCTCTTCACCTTGCAGAATACATCCATCACAGCTATGCTGAAAAATATGCAGAAACATCCAGATACTTCAGCCATAAGTAATGGAAACAAACCTAATGGGAAGGACATCAGATTCCATGCATCTGTGTTTTAGCCAATCTCTACCAGACAACTGGGTAAAACCCAGCCCAGGCAGAAAGGTTATTCCACAACTACCTGCTGCAGGCTTCTTTGTCATCATCTACTACTGACACAATCCAGACAGGATGGCCAAACCACGGCTATGATACAGTCTGAGAAGACCTGGATTTAAAAAGCTTGATGCAGATAAACTTACACCTGCTTTTGCAGTTAGGTGAGTGACCCAAAATAGATGCATCTGCAAACATGTCTGAAAACTGCCTAAGAACACGCTGTCTCGCAAAAATCTTAGTAATTTCTTTCTGGCCTGAAATTTTCAAGAGAAGAATCTTTTTCCAAGACATTTTATTCACTTTAGTTTCTATCTGGGAAGCATGCAGGCAGCCAGAAAGAAAATCAAAGGGAAAAGCAAAGAAAAAGGAAAAAAGGTTATTTCCAACAAAACATATACATTAAGTATTTTGTCTATTCTGAATTGAGTTGATAATACATAAAGAATTAAGTGGCCTGGTTTTGTTACCCTCAAGATAAACTACTTCCCCATGTTCTTAGCTCGCTTCCAGAAAGTAACACTGTCAACAAGGGAAACAGAAGTCAAAGTGTGGAAACAAGGGAGATTTCAATTGTTGTAAGTAATTGTTGTAAGTAATAATTCAGCAACTGTGGAATTGGGAGCATCAGGACTGTAAATCCACATAAAGCTGAACGTTATGAATGGAAGCTGTCTAGTCTTTCCCAATCTCCCATCTATTCCTGTTCCCACATTCAGATATGCTGCACACAGAGCAATTCATCCTCTCACAGCTTTGCTCTCTGCAAACAGCTGCTCAGGCTGTCCACAGTGACAGGTCATTAGTGGGCAGTTATTTTTTCAGGACTGAGTGCACAGGAGTGGCAGTGCTATAAAAGCTTCCCTGCAGAGCTCTAAGAACTGATCTGGGAAGAGCTCTTTCCCAATTTGCTTTGCTTCCTGTTAGTGAAAATTGTCTTGAAAGCTCTGTGTCTTGTTGCTCACCTGCAACAGTCCTCTTTGATCATGTCCCAGGATTTTCAAAAAGCTCAGTCACCAGCATCAGTTGCAAAGCTATTGCTATTCTAGTGCTGATCTTGTCACCATCACCCTCACAAACCACATTCAGTTTAGCTGATATGACTACAGCCTACTGTGCTTGCACAAGTGGTACAATTATTTCAATTAAAGGTGTGAAGCCAATTCTCTTGCAAGAATAAGCTTTAACTGTAAGAGTACTGTTCTAATTCTATGGTTGTGCATCCAACCAGGAGAGTGTACAACTTAACTGCCTGGTCCCATCCACATAGCACCATTTATTGCAAGGAGATGTGGCTTTAATTCTGAACAACAGCGTTAATTTGCTATTTAATTAATACAATGCTTCCCATCATTCTGCTAATTGATCTCCAAAGATACCCCCTACCATTTCAGCTGAGGAGCATCTCTGCACTTCTGAGAGATTTTTCTTTGGAAATTTATGGCTATATTTATGGCCTCTACTTTCCTATTCCAAAGAAGTATTGCCAAACTTGATGAAATTTAACATTTTCATCAAATCCTTTCAAAGCTGCCAACTTTTTCTTCTATATCCCCTACTCCATAATTCCTGCTACTGAATTATTAGTGTCTCTCTAGCAGCTTCTTGATACTAATCAGTCAGGTTCTCTACCTTCTGCATTTGTATGGTGATTACACTGAGCTGGTCTTGTGACATCCCAGGTTATCATCTTGACAGCAATTACAAGACCACAAAAATTGAACTGTCACAGAACCGACTGGAGTACCAGAGGAGGAAGGAGTAGATTACAACAGAAAGGGGGAAGTTTGACTTATTTTTCTTCACTACAAAATAATTCTTCTGGATTGCCATAGATTTTCTTTAACTGCTGCCCAAGAGTCCAGACAGGAACAACTGCCTTACAGCTTCTGTGTTGCCAGCTGCTCTGATGGCATACAGCCAAAGCATGCCTGCTGTGTTCTGTAGTGTTCCATGTCAGAGGTTTCCAGTTTAGACCCATGAACTGGGTTTCAAGGATTGGCTATTGGGACCAAAGAAGATCCAGCTCACTGTCAAGGAGGCCTCTGTTCACCACACAGGAATTTGTACTTTTCACTTGGAAATCTGGACGAATCTGCAAGCCCAAAGAAGGCTGGAAGCCACAGAACAAGAGGGACAGAATACATTCCTCATAACAGCACATTTTCCAAGCCTGTCCTACATTCATCTCACCTAAGAGCAAAAAAGGGCCAGTTACTCAGGGCAAGGGACCATAGATCCTGTAGCCAGACCTCTGCTCTGGAGCCTTCCGCCAGCAGAACTAGTTTCTGATCTTCCTCAGCATAGAGAGAGGTCTAAGAAAACTTTCTTCTCCTTGCTGGTCTCTTCGGAGCCAAATCTTTCTTCTCTTTGCTGGTCTCTTTCAGAGACTCTTAGGTGTTAATCAATTGATCATCATCTGTGAACTATACTAAGTTACAACAGCATCAAATTTGGCACATCTCACTATATAATACATTGTGCTAATTCTTCTTTACAGTGTTCAAATCTTAAAACACAGAAGCACTGCTACTGATCAAAAAAAGAACATCTTCCCGGTCCTTACAATTTATTACCATCCCTTCTGAACACTAACAAGTACCAAAGTAAGTCCTAGAAGCTGTTTCAATGGTACCCTGTGCATCCCTGAAAGACAAGCACGACAAGAACACAGGAGTCAGAAGTCTAGGCTATTACAATTATGGCTAATTTTGAAATAACACTTAAAATATGAGCTACAGACAAGCCAAGCAAGGGATATCAAGCCAAAATCAATGTGGGTTGCATGAGCTGCTGATTTTCTTCTTTACTGCATGCAAAGACAGTAGATGGAGAAAAGAAGGGAGAGAAAGGAAAAGAGATTCTACTTCAGTGATTTGAATCCAGTGCTGAAGTGTTCAACAAAACATTCCTTTCCAGGATTTAAATTTTCCTTTGATGAGCACCTTTTGACTCAGTGGGATTTGCAAAGCTTCCATTTGAAGCTAGCGAAAAGTAACCTCATTCCTTATTTCTTCTCCCTCCCTGCACTACACCCCTCTAATCACGATTAATATATCTAAACATGCCTGATTAAGCCAGATAGATGATGGGCTCCTAATCTGAACTGATCAGGACTCTGGAGCCGCCAAAATGAACCTGCTGTCTCTCTATCAGACAGAGCAATATGGGGTCAGTAATGCAGCCCCATTAACTGTTTCCTACAGAATGAATTTTCCCTGACTGCTCCTTAAGAGCAGACACTTGAGGAATGCCGCCTGATGGGAAGTTGCTTTGAATCGTTTCTTTTAGCACAACTGTCGAGCAGCTCCTTCTCAAGGCCTCCAGACAAACAACTAAAGTATGAAAAATGTAGCCACTTCCTTCTATACTACTTTATTTTAAATCTCCTCATACCTTATCTTGCTAACTGCCTCTCAGTTTCTCTCATCTTTTCTTGGTAAACTTCAGCACTGACTGATATATGGTGTACTGCAAGTATGTGGTTATCAGAAAACCAACCCTGTTCCCACTGTGCCTGTGTGTGTATGCAAGCAAGGGATCTGCTTTTGTATACAGGTGGAGCTTGCACTTCGTGAATTCATAAAATTGAGGGCTGCAACAGACCACTATGATCAATACACCATATCAGTACACCAAATGAACTGTGTTCAGCGTATTTGCACTAAGATTGAAGGTTCATTGAAGGATAAATGGATACAGGGCAGAAAAAGAGAAAAATGTACACCTCTGAATTTGTTCCGGAATCTATGCACACGTACACACACCTGCTTTAATGCAGGTGTAGCCCTTTACAATCTTTATCCTCTGAGATCAGTCAAGAGGGATCAAGTGGGCATCTGACCATGTTTGGGCTCTGTGAAATCCTGTGACTATTATTCTAAAACTGGTCTTTGGTATAATTTCAAGTACCTTCAAATCTTCTCTGAATCACACCAGCTGTGAACAGCTCTGGGGAATTCTGCTAGCTGCAAGTCAGACAGAGAGATACTTCTCAAATCAATCATACAAGAGACTGGGATGAAGAGTAATGACATATTTCACACATTTATGCTACCAGGGAGGACTTTTCAAAAGTCACTTCCAAAGCAAAAGAGTAAAAACAGAAACAAGAATCTGGTACTATCAGATTTGATTAAAAACAACCAGCCACAGGCAATAAAACCCACCTACAACTAAATACAGATACTCCAAGGTGCTTTCCTTGTATTTGGGTTTCAAAATACTCAAATTGGGAAAAGAATACAAAACTGGGAAAGAATACTCACGATTCCTTATTTCCAGCTTTGACTGTCAGAGAGAGGATTCAAAAAAACATAGTTTCCAGCATGCTGTTCTGTAAATCTGAGCTCTTGCACTGTAACTAAGAGCTGAGGAATTCTGGTGTTCATGCAGGTCTGCATATGAATACACACTGGATGTGCATGTGAATGTTAACTTCCCTTTATCTACTCGAAGTCAGGCACTTTGAAACGTGAAAGGGAAATCTAGGGAGAAAACCCGTAAATATTTGTGCTAAAATAGGAGTAAGTTCACCTTATGTCGTTTGTTCATTTCCACAGCGTTTATGAAACTCCTCTTTTCTATGTAAAAGATGAAAGATGCAACAGAAGGCTATAATGTCTTCTGGGCCTAGCACAGCCTAGAGAATTCATTACTAAGGCATTAATCCAATCTAGTAAAAATAGTTTTTAATCTTGGACTCTGTATAGGAGCAATACATTTGAGTGGGATATGTGAACAAAATGCTAGAAAATCTGCTTGTATATACAGCTGGGTACAAAATACTATGTTTCCAATCAGCTACTGCATGTTTCTTTGATAAGGCCAGCTGATAAAAATTTGTGTAAAATGGGAAGAAGAGCAAGGTCAGTGATGAAACTGTTATTTTCCTTGCCTTTTTTTCTTTTTTCATTTTTGTAAGATTAGTCCTGTCATCACAGATAACTGTGCAGAATCCGGAACTCCAGTACTAAAATTAAATGGTGTGCCAACAGATATGATTTTGCACAACGGTAAAACTACAATTAGCTCACTAAGAAAAAGTAAAGTTTCTTTGTCCTTTTAAAGATAAACCCATTTTTGTACAAAATTTCATGTGACTGCACAGTTTGCGGGATTTTTTTTTACAGAAGTTTGCCTTGCCTCTTTTACTTTGTATATTTTTCCTCTTGTCTTGTGCTTTTATGAAAGAATGAAATACAAAAGTCTAGTTCAACATACACTTAGCTATGATATTGTAAACACAAACATGGGAAATCTGGTAACTAGGTTTTCATGGTGCTCTTATCTTGGATGTTATATGTAATTGCAGCTCAGCCACCTTTGTTCTGCGAAGAACTGACAAACGGATACACATACAAAGCCTCGCATTTAGGTAAGGACAGAGCAACTGAAATGCTACTAGTGGAATCTGTGTTGTGGTATAATGAGCACGGTTGTGATACCTTCATTGCATAATGGCCCAACTTGCATATTTTCCTTTGGAGCCTCTTTGCTGTATTAACTATATTTTTTCTGCTTAATGGGTCTTCACAGCTCAGCTTCCATTTAAACACAGAACCTCTTTTACAAGGCCTAAGTGCTACAAAACCACCTTTCTATAAATTAAAGTCAGCCCATTTGTATCTGCATTTGGGAAGGGTTCTGAAAGGGTTTTAAAAGAAATCAATTACAATAATTCATACATATAAAGATGCAACTGCCAACAGTCAATCCAACTTTTCTTCTCGTTATAAGATAAGTGCGAATGCCAGCTTGTTACTATTCCTGGGGTTTTCTCTGCACAGTGATTGTACCATTTTAAGTAGAAGTGTGGAACATATTTCATGTTTGTCAACGCATTTTTTAGTTCACTTGGATTATGATACCTCTGAAACTGAAGTGCAGCAGCAGTTCCTGAATGATTTACCATGTAGACATTTTTACTCTGAATTAGGTACAACTCATTCTTGTTTACCTCAATCCAAAATTGAATTATATAAAATTGGAATGGGTTCTTATTATTTGGAATAAAAACACCCGGGTCATACCTTAATGTAAGAATATTGGTTACTGAACTAACATGTAGACTGAAACTTACTTAAGCACAAAAAGTTGTTTATAGGTAGATCAAGTCTGACATCCTCCATTTCCCCTTCCCACAGCATGGGCACCATCATGGCAAGGAGGTTCATTGGAACCTCTCTGCATAAACCTTGTACACCCTGCAAAAATAATCATGGTCCCAGTCCTTCAGAGAGCAAGTAATCAATTGCTGCTCTGCAGCAGGGAGCCACACAGCCTTCAGACTACTCAATAGATTGCATGTGGCAAAAAGGGAACACTGTGCAAAGGGTGCGAATGAGTCATTCGACATTTCAGGTTGACTGAAGTCATTCTGCTACATTTATTTCCAATCTTGATGTGCTGTCCACACTTGCATATTAAGCAGGATGGGAAGAAAGAGATTCAAATTATTTGCTACAACACATGCATGGAAAACAGCAGACTGCATGTGTGTGAGAATGAGAGATTATATGCATGAGTGGGTGAACACAGCATCATGGGAAGCGCCTTTTCTACCTTCATACAGGAGCAGGCATTCTACATGCAAGCTTGAACACATCTCAGCAAAAGTATGTTTGAACCTGTGTATCTCTAGGGAACTGATTATAAAGGAAAGATGTTCATTTGCAGCATGCCTGAATAGAGGAATAGAGGTCCCATGAGCAAACTTCAGGTGATGTGTGTTGTGTTTTCTTTGGCAAATACAAATCTGAACAAGCTGGTCTGTGTACACTTGAAGGGTAGGTATGTGTGCTGTGTGCATGTGGGTGACAAGGAGCACCCAAGAGCACGAGCAGGTGTCAGCTGAAGCTGGAATTTATACATTAGTCAAACATCATTAGCAGTGAACCACTTACTTAAGAGATTTCCATGGAAAGAATACATGGCAACCTCTCAAAATACGATCTGGCCTAACACTATGCTCCTTCACTCCTGCTCATGCTTCCAGTTTAAAGCACAAGTTCACAGGTAGCCTGATTTCTTATAGCTCACCCCCAAGTCTGTTTGATCCTTGCATATTCAGCAACTTCAAGCATTAAGCCATTTGAAAGTACAGGCTCACCTCTGAGGCTTAGGAGCCTCAGTTCATGCACTTGGGTTTGAAACTCTGGACAAAGACACTGACTCAGCTCTCATTTAAGAAAAATGTACCTTTCCATATGGAGACAGATTCTGGTGAAATGCCTCACAGGAAACATTTTCCGAGCATGAAGAGGCAAACATACTTCATGAGATATTCAAGTCCAAGTGATACGGACTCAGTGCTTTAAAAAGAAGATAATCTCGCTGTGAATATGGAATCATTGGGCCACACACGAACTAATTCTTGAGAAGATGAAATATTAGTTGGGTGGGGCAAGCAAAGTGGTGAAATCTTGCTTCAAGCTAAAAACAGTCTGGCTTGGTTTTGTACAGAGCCAATGATACATTTACATCTAGAAGAACAGACTTGCAGCATGCTGCATAGGTAAAGAGCACCACCAGGATCTTTGTTGTGGTTTTTTTTTTTTAAATGTATAAATTGTTGTGTCCTTGAAGTTGTTAAGATTTGCTGACTGCATGAAGCACTGTAGATCCCCCCCACTATTCTGCAATTTATTGATAGCACACTCAATTAACCTTGGTGAGAGAATACAGAATGGACATTGTCTCTCTCAGTTTCAGTCATTTTTTGCTCAGTGACACAGTTTGTATACAAACCACTGAGGAGCGGTACTTAAATCTCCAAGTAAAAGTGCTTTAATGAAAACAAAAGTGCACATTCATGACATTTGTATTCGTATTAAGCCTTGTATGCTTCATTATCTGAAAGCCTAAACACTGGACCTAGTCATTGCAGATTATGTCCCATTAAGTAGTGAGTGCAATTCTAGTTCAAAAAGTTTAGAGAAAATGTACTCTTAGATTTGTTTGGCTGGCAACTGCACACATATTATTGCAATTCCAGTTTATCCACTGTGCTTGTATTGGCTTTGTACAGAAGATAAAATTAAATGAGATGAAAATCCAATTTTTACTAGTGAGTCCACTTCAAGGCACACTTCTTGAGGAAAAGGTCTTAGCAAGCACTGGAACTTGTGATGCAGTTAGGGGAGACTCCACACCAAAAGCCTTTGTAAAACCCATGAGAGTTCTAAGCAGCACTGGGAACCCCAGATGTGCTGAGGATATCACAGCACAGGTAATCAGGGCAGAGGCACAACATGATCTACAACAGCTACAAACCAGTTCACAGATCCCCGGAGAACTGGCTTTGGTCCTATCAGCTCACTTAAGCATGAGAGTACGATTGTTTTACCTTGATTTTGTTCTCAGACTGAGAAATAGGTGTGTACATATTTAAAGAAGCCAGGTGTTACATTCAACATCACATGATGGTCTATGAGGAGAGGAAAATATGCTATTTTTTCCACAACACAATAAAACATCATGCACAGTTGTTCCTACGAGATATGCTCTAGAATACACTGTGCTGGTATCAGTGTTATCATCTAAGAATCATCTCATGAAGAAGAGTTGAAAGAAAAAAAAAATCAGGAAATTGATATCTTACTTGTTGAACTTTCTTGTATAGTCTGTTGGACTACTTACTGTAACTGTGTTACATCTTTTCTCCTTAGCCTTTCACTGTCTTTCCTATCCATAAGGCAAATTACTTGAGGCAAATGGCTTTTTTCCATAGGGTGCTCCATAACAAAAACCAGTGGGTCAGAGCTGTCTATGGAATCCTACAATAAAGAGATGAAAAGGGATTTGTGGTGATCCTGCAGTTTAAGCCCCTGCCCACAGCAGGGTTAATTTTGAAATCACACAAAATGAGAATGTAACCTCATCTTTCTACAGTGACTACTCTAATGAAACACAAGTCTCATTCAGGCAATGATATAAATTGTACACATGCCTAGAACAAAGACATATGAAAATCATTTAGGTAGAAGATCTGCATTAAATTATTTGAGATTTCCTTTTCCAATATGCATTTATAAGATGGTATTGACTGCAGTGTTAGACTCCAGTTATAAAGCACATATTATCAAAACACACTAAAATGAGGCGATCATTACAAGCATTATTTCCTGACTTCGGTGTGCTGAAGACCCTCATAATGTAGTTTCAAAAATCTGATTATTTGTAGATGGAATTCAGGAAACAATGCAAAAGAGGAAAGAAGGGTAAAATTCCAAACTGGAAAAAAAAAAAAATTACTTTACTAGGTACAGTGGAAAACACTACCTGTCATACAGCCTTCAAGAAGGTGTTTGTCTTCTACATACTTAGAAAGTCTTCAGAAGAAAGCTTTGAGAGCCACAAACTGTAGGAACTGTGAAGCTCTTGCCCTTTGAGATGCATTGTGAATGTGGTAAGGGCTCTGCAGTGGGAAAACTGCCAGTGGCAGGAATTACTTGTCACAAGACTTAAACAAGGCCCTGCTACAAGGAGACTTAACACAGCAAAACAGGGATTAATGTGATTACTTCCATGATGAATAAGATGATTTTTTTCCAAAATTTATCAACACTGCAATTCTGCTTCCATATGAAAAAAAAATCAAAACCCTATTATACTCACGGCACTTCCATTTTCTGCTCAGGTCTCTATCAGTTTCTTGCACTTGTATCTACTTTACTGGCATTCAGATTTAAGGATTGCAACGTTCAGATTCATTACTACTGCATATCTTGCTACATTTGATAACGGTAGGCTGTCTCTTTTGCCTTGACAGATGACCCTTGCTTTTTAGTTTAGCTTTACAAAAATGATTATACTTAATAAAGTGATCATCTTTGTAAAAGAAGCTAATCTACAAATATCCAGAAAGCATTCACTGAATTTTGGGATATTCTTTTCTTGGTTGCTCCGTCTGATGGTGGTTGGACTTTGCTCATCTCTACAACTTAGAAAGGAAAGCGGTAGATGCTCAGCCCTTCTGAAGCTTGAGTCAATTAAGCATCTAAGATTGCAGAGCAGAAGTTGATGCATTCAAAACTACTTCCTAAAAATACCATGCCAAGATTTAGACTGAAAAGGAGAACAACATTTCAAAAGAACATTCTGCTCAAAAGTAAAAAGTATTTCAAGCAATAAAGTTAAATTAAACATACAAACAAAACCGTTCGAAACAGCAGTAATTCATTAGGAAAATAACCAGTGCTCACTTCAAGAGATTCCCAGTGCATTTCACAAATTATGAATTATATTCAGACTCACATTGTGTCTCTGGTATCCTGATAGGCTCCATCGGGGTGGGGATGCAGCAGTGCTGGGCACAGACCACACACTGCTGTATAGCTTCTCCCTGATGTGTTTTAAAGAATTACAGCTGTTCCTTTGTCTTCACTTGCTAGAACTACCCAGCACTTTAATTAAGAAGCCCTATTATGAGCTCTGGCATTTTTTCCCGCATTGAAAATAACACTTCTCTGGATATGCCTGGTATGGGTTAGCTGAACTGGTAAGTCTGAATGTTAAAATATGATGACTGTGTCCTTTGACCCCAGCTTTACCCTGGAGGGCACCTCTAGTTTGGTTGCTGCTTTCCCTGACTCTTTATTCCTTCCCCTAACAATGAAATCCATCCTCCAGTGCTTTTCAGCAGTGCACAGCAGGTTAGGACCAGAAGCAATAACTGCCCAATTCAAATCGAAATGTCAGATATGCAGAAGGCAAACTGTAATCAAACTGACCTGCCTGGGTTACCAGGGCAAAATGCCTTCAGGCTTATGCAATTAGCGGAAGGATAATTGATGACCACAGGCAATCAACCTACAGATGTGGGTCTCATGTGCAAGAAATGTGCTTGGGCACATCATTCAGTATAGACTCAGAGAAAAGGGCTTGACTTTGTTTGAGTCACTAAAACCACCTCCTAAAGCACTGAGGGTTTCCTTAGAAATCTCCCCGAAATTACCAGCTGAAATCACAAAGTGCTTAGAAGACTCAAAGCCGTGGTCACAAGTGTGCAACCATTCCCAGTGTCTCTGTAAGTTATGGTATGCAAGGAATGGTAAAAACTGTTTAGCTGGTTGTGGAGAGGAAAGGATCCTTCAGTTAAGGGTGGTGCCCTGACTATTTATTACTGTAAGATGCTTAAAAGCAGGTGTGGGGAGCTTTAAGGCACTACCAAAGAGACAGAACTCAGGCCAGAAAAAGGAATTTTTATTCTGGAGTACTGAAACAACTGCCCTGGGACAACACTGGGAGAGAGTTCCTCATCCAAACAAGCCCTTCATCTTTCCTCCCTTCTACTTCCCACTCTTCCTTTACCCATCTCCTTAGAATGTGAGCTTGCTGAGGCCTGGGTTTTCCTTCTGCTATGACTTTTGCATCTCAAGAACTGATGTGCTTAGTTGGTTTTCTTTTTCTTTTTTACATCAAGACAGCTACTGCTTAATAAATTCCCAATGGAATTATTACCTACCTGTTAGAGGTACACCTCCAAGGAGGCATATTGCATTGGCCACAGCTAGCCGCAATGCCATGAAATCACCTGTGCCTTCTCTTCCCTGAGACTCCATACTGAGCAATACGCCTGGTGTAAACCACTTGACTACTAAAGCACTGCTTGTTTTTGGCAAGGAAGATATAACCCTTAGGAGTCAGAGCATCCAATGTCAACAGCGTCTGAATGTCAGTTGAAGCTTTTCTGTAAAAGAACTAATTAATAATAAAGCTCAGGATGCTTTAAGAACTGACCCTCAAAAGCCCTGGAGATTTAAGAAAGTATTTCTAAACCCATTCCCCAGCTGCAGTTATTAATTAATGATTAATTTCTACAGCCATCATCTTGTGCTTGCTTCAACCCTGCTTGCTCCAGTGACTTCAACAGTCAAGGGGAACAGTCAGAACAATGTTGAAAACTAGTTAAAAAACAAAAATAAAATTAATTAGTATGTACTACAGGGGTACTTGCCATGTCTGTGTACCTTCAGCTGATCTGAGTTTTGAACTTAAAATACAGGTTCAGTGGTTTTCCTATGTATGAGAAGCACAGCATATATTAAGAATTACAGCATTAACTCTACGGGCACATAATCAATTTCCTGAGACGTTACACGAAAATCTATTAATTAATTTCCTAAGTAAAATTATTCTTAAATATGGGTTCTTTAAGAAACTTGATACTTTGGGTTTGCTCTTTCATTTGTTTTTATAGCCACAATAATGGAATAATTGATCCAGATTTTTAGTCTACTTAAAGATTACAGATATCTTGTGTAGACAATACATGATGATTTTTTCCAATTTTTTTTTTACCTTTATGATACTTTTTATTATAAAATTTCCCTTCAAACAACCCCTGGAGTTTAATTTATTCCTTCAGATGATGCTACAAATGAAGCTTTCAAGACACCTGAACTGCCCACAGTTAGAATGGTCCTTTCAAAATGTTATTTCACACCAGGATTCTCAGTAGACAGAAGAACCTCCACCATCTTTCTGCAGGAACAGTTGGCTTCACTTCTGTTGGAAACAGAGAGAAGCAGCTGCTGCTCGGAATGAGGAAACTCTGTGAGCAGCAGTGCCAGCCCCACTGAGAACTGCCTTGCTGTGATGTCGTGGGAAAGGAAAAATATTTTCTTGAAGATCATTTAAAGCTAATCTGACAGCACAAACATGCAGAGAATATCACTAGTGAATGGGCTTGTTACAGCAAATGGAGAAGAGAGCATTAAACCATTCAGGCACATAGTACAGGTGCCATACTTGGGGTACAGGACATAGCAATATATGCTATGTCAAATCAGTAGGCAAAGGATGCAGGTGCTGCACATGGCCTCTGCTGAGGGTAATGACATGATTATGACAACACTGATGTAATTTTTTGCAATGTAATATTGCCTGTTGTTCACCCCCTTCTACTAAGAATGTAGCAGTACTTGATGGCTTCAACGAATTAAGATTCATCTTCTGTCTAAGATGGGTAAGTATTTACAGACTCAGTTCTCTTTGAGAGCTGAGTAAATTGGGAGATTTTTTTTGTTTTGATGGATTTAATCTCAGAGATCTGTTACACCATTAGAATTATCAAGAAAGTGCAGTCCAAGCAGTGTAATGATAATACAGCTTGAAACTTGATAATACCACTTGAAACTGTAAACTAATCTCCCTGACAGAGTTAGAAAGTGTTTGTTCCATCCCCGTGTAGAGCTCTGCACACTTGGTTCATAGAGGGTTCGGTCACCTTTCTCAGAATCAATATTTTTGACCACTACTAGGGAAGAGTACTGGGTGTGACAGACAAATGGTCTGGTGTGGAACAGCAAGTGCCATGTACAAACAGTGAGAGAGATGCCTCCAGTGTCCTGGCTTTAGACACTGTACACTTCACATGAAAAACAATTACCAGAGCCCGATTACACACAGAGACGATTTCAGAAGTTGGTCCACATCCTAAAATAACCCCTGTTTAGATTGCAAGGTTATGGGGAGTTTCTCCTGTGCCAGAACTCAGTTGTATCTTGGAGTGCCTATGACCTGGAAACATGATGGCATTTATGTAGCTAGATTTTAAAAATAAAAAAGGAATGCCAGAGTTCCGAGGGTTTAAGTTTGTACTCTATGAGTTACTGGTAGATTTTTCATGATGAGATAAAAAAATAAAAAAAAAAATTGGGGAACTGGAAAGGAAAGACTAGAGAATGTAAGGCATTCAGTGCCTCCGGGGGAAAAAATGGCATGTTATTAGTACTGTACACTGCTCCAAAAAGATAAAGCCATATATAAAAAAAGACTGAGCTGGGGAGAGAGAGGAAGGATGGATCTTAGAGTTCCGAGAGAGGTAAAAAAGAATTTCATTATTGCACATGATGTTCATTTAGGCATTCAACTAATTTTCTTCTATCTCATAATATTTTGCAGTACTGACCTCTGATTTTAGTGCCAGGATAACTTGTCCATTCTTAGCAAGCTTATTCTGCAAAGATAGTCCCTCCCGCTTAGATATTCTTTAAAACGTACTTTAGTACAGTTCTCCAATTAGCAGAACAATAATATAAAAAAAAAATAAGGCTACATGAAGAATTCAGACCCTTCCAAAACACTTTTTTTTCATTCTCATCTATCTGAAATCCTTCTAAAAACAGTATTGACAGGAACTATGCTTCAGACATAGCATTCTGGGCTAACGTCAAAAGAAAAGAAAGATGCCCTTCCTCTCCACCAGATTCCCCAGCTGGGTAAGTTCAACACCCCTGGGACAGTAGTGATCAAACATCAGAAGCATTTGAGTATAATATCAGCCCCCTAAAAGGGCTGTCTCATGGGAATTAGTCTGTGTCTTGAACCATGAAAATGACAGTACACACATTTGTTAGCCTAGCTGATGTCACTACCAGTTCTACTCATGTTTGTGCAAGTCTCTTTCCCTCCCCCCCTTTAAAAAAGCACTCATTTGAAATCATATTTACAATTAAATTATCATTATAAAATGCAGAAACAAGTCAGCCTTGTTTAGTGGTGAAAAAAGAAGAGCAGGAATCCATTTTCCAAGTCCAGCTCAGCTGAAGATTTGCTGTGCATTCCTGGGAAGTCACTTCACCTCTCTGCACTGTAGGACACATTTAAAAAGTGCAGTGCAGCCATACATGGAGATATTTCAATGGAATGGGGTGCCAAAATCCATAATATTGCCATCTCAGAGGAGCAGTTTATTTTTGCAGATTGTCAAGTTAGGCTGGTACAGTTTTAGTGCTTCTGTCATCTCAGTGTCATCACACCCATGTACATAAGCCTGATTATATTTATAAACTGAGAGCATTCACACTCACCTGTCTTAAAAGCTGGGCAAAATGCCCATCAATAGGCAAAAATGTGTGTAGACATTAAGATGAAAGGCTTGTGCAGGAAAGAGAAAGTTACTGATGGTAATATACTTCCTTTCCTGCTGGCCAAATATACAAAGAATGGTGGAAAGCTAACCTAAAAAGACTAGGAAGACTCCTTCAAGGGAGCTACAAAACAAAGATTTTTGAAAGATATCAAGGGACTTATGGACAACATTTGTCCTGACTGGAATATGGCTGGTAGTCAGCCCTGAGCTTTAGATCAAGTGTAATGCAATCATTATATTGATTATACATGCGGCACTTTGGGACATGGCTTAGCAGTGAACATGGCAGTGCTGGGTTAATGGTCAGACTCAACTTTAAGAGGCTTCTCCAACCTTAGTAATTCTGTGATTCCATATTGCAATTTGAGGACTTGAAAAAAGACAGAATTGGTACATTCTTCTTAGACCAAAACCAGACTATGGAGATAAGGAAGAAAGGTAGAAGAAATCAGGGCCTTATTATATTATAAAAATCTAAGCAAACAAAAATGAGCCCCAAAGACATAGGCATATCTACTGTTGGTAGCAATATTTCCTTACTTGTCAAATATATGGCATTTTGTCAGCCACAGTGGGTAGGTTCTTCCTAACTAATACCAGAGAATGAACTTTCCAGTGAGTGTATTTTATCGTGTGTGTGTGTGTATATATACATACATATATATACACACATACGTACATACACTTATATCTTACAACTTCACTAAGAGGAGAATTTCAAATGAAAATACTGTTAAGAGAAGAAACATAGGGAAGAGAATGAAGATAGTTTTCATTGTATCAGACAATAAAAATAAACCAAACAGACTGCCTACAGCAGTAGTTCCAGATCTATGGTTTAATAGCAACCTCTCACCTGCCAGACTTTCAGATATTGCTTGTGGCTAAAGAAAGCTGCTGTCAAGCTGCAAGTTGATTGGGAAGGCAAAGTGTAACATTGTGCAGAGGACACTGCAACTGCACTGCTGGCCCTTGAATCAGCAAAAACGGAAGGCATTTGGTGTATGGTTGCAAGAGTAAATGTAATCATGGGTAAAAAAAAAGAATTCCATGTGACCAGGTAAAGGAAGACAAAGTTTGAAGAGGAAAGTAACGTCTCTTACTAGAGTAATGGCTATAACTTACAGAAACCAGACAAGCTTGGAGACCCTCTATACCTTACGCAAACTAAAGTAAGAAGACCTAAGCGATCAGGACAAACAGCTTACTTGAGCAGCAGAGCCCTGGTTTTCTGAAAGTTGCCTGTTTTGCCCAGGCAGATCCTTCAGTCTTAATAATTTTAGGAGATGTGTGCAGAAGGGTGTGATAGAGATGAAAGCAAATCCAAAATCTAGACAACAAAACTAAGCTAAATTTAGCTGTGTACATTTCACATTGAATATCCATCCATCTCCAGGTTATTCTGCTTTCTTGATAAAAACAGGAACGACAGTGCTATTCTGTGCTTAATCTCTTATCCATGGGGTTGTCAAGTTCAAATGCAAGAATGAAATAAAAATAAATATCACTAAATAGGAAAGTAAAGGGAATTGCTTCACTGCAAGAGCAACAGCATTTGTTCATTGAGCCGCTGCTAAGGAAGCAGGTTTCCTCCCTATCTGTTCCACAACTCATTTTGCCATCACGTCATAGCCAGAGATTTTTTCCTATTCAGAAACCTGGGAGCAGAGGCTAAAGCATGAGCATCTCTCTTTTCCACTTTCAAGTGTATGACTGGCATTGCTGGCAGCATCACCTACGGTCTTCCATGCCAAAACATAACTGGTAGGCAAATCTTTCTCATCCCAAAGCCCAGTTCCTCCTGCCATGCCCATTTACTAAAAGCTCAGTCACTATTGTTAAACCTTTCTTCACCAGACAATTATAAATGTGACAGGCTCTCCTGCTGCTGCTGAAGAGATTTTAGATTATTGTTTTTTCTAAGAAAATTTTGTACTGATAGGATGCTACTAAATCATGTCTTGGAGACGGATTTTTGCTCCTTTTGCTCCTACAAGACAAGTATTATGAACTTTGCGCACACAAACACACATGAAACACATGCAAGACCCTGCCATACAGCTCTATAGCACTCCAGTCTAAAGATGTGTCTTATAACAATAGTGCCTGTTATGGTTACAGCGCATCAAAAAGCTTTACAACAACATTAAAAAGCAATTGAGGAAAAATTACACTCATGTCTGACCCCTTGAGAAACCACCACATTTCACAGAAGACATAAGAGATCAGGACAAACAGCTTACTTTAGCAGCAGAGCCCTGGTTCTGACCAAAAGGAGGGTCAACAATGCCAAACCCTAGTTGCCAGAAGCATTTTTCTTTGTAGGCATCTTGCGCCTTTTGGTATGATCACATTGGGTGTCTCAGAGACACAACAGTCTGATCTCTGCTAGAGCAACCTTAAATTTTCCGGGAAAACTGGTTATTTCTTTGCTTTGTGCTTGTGACTAATAAAAAAAAAATATTCCCATTTATTTTTTTCCTTTGCTCTGTTCCAATAAATACACTCCTCCTGAGCACAGTCCTGATCCCCCACTGACAAGGAGAAAAAGCTGATGCACCTGCAGTGGAAAAGAAAACACACTGAATTTCAAGCCTTGCAGCTAAGACCTTACTTGTTTAACTCTGTAGAAAATGAGATGCTAATTTAGCCAATGCATCTACCCATAAAACTTGATAGCAAAAGAAGCAAGCACCCAAGCAGATCTGTACCTTTGTGGCAGGTGGTTACACTCTGGTCTTTCAGGATCTGTGATGACACAAAACAGTGGGGGAATGGCACGAGTCTCATAACAATCTGTCTTCAGTATAAATGCTTAGCAAGGGCCAGGGTCTGCAGCGACATGTGGGACACACAAGTCTCAGCCCAGCATCTCAGCCTCTCCTTCATGAAGCGCAGCCAATCAAGCTGCTAGGGTACAAACCACAAACCATGCGGAACTCACAGTCACAGCAGCTTATTGAGCTGGGTATGGGACTCAGCTTAGTGTGGTTTTACTCTCTTACTGCGAGGGAAACTGCTTGAGAGCAGTTTCTCTGAATGCTACAGCTGTGCTGGGGCACCTCATAGCTTGCTCAATGCTCATTTATTTAATCTATCTGTCTGGAAAACACTGGCCCCTTCAAATATTAGTAGTGACTCCCAAGAGCAAGCCATCACAGGTGTCCTAAAATACACTCTCTTCTCTGTTACGGGGGGACAGCAGTGGCCATAAGCCATCAGCACGTGAATTTGTGGAGCACCTCTCCTGCCACACACCCCCTGTGATGTGAGAGAGTCCATGGGTGTATATACACAGAGCACCCGCACGCCTGGATCTCCATAAGCAAATGCAGGCGAATGCAAGAACCATCTTGTGCCTATGTAAGCACAGGCCAAGAGGGAGTTTATATGAGAGGAACTAGGATTTCACCAGATTCTGCAGTAAGTGTGAACCAGGGGGCTGCCTTCAAGCTGTGAGAAAAAGATCTATAAAAATGTGATTCTTACAAGAACACAGAAAAGGCACATTTGCTTATTTAGTTGTTGCATCAGTTTGGTTTCTAGCAGGCGTGTATTGTGGTGGCCTGGACAAGAGTGACTGTTGTCTGCTCTGGGTAGTAATGGTTTGCCTGGCCTGTCACTACCATCTTTCAGATGGTAAAATACTGATGGATGCAAAATAAAACTTTCTTCTCAGGTGAAAGCGGCTGCACTCCGGCTTACCGCACTAAGCAGCTCCCCTCACAACCCTACAGACGATGGGAGTGCTCTCCCACCCCTCACAGCAGGGACCGTAACGGAGGGGCGGAGCCTAGCGAATGATTGACAGCCCCTCTGGCTGCAGGTACCCTATGGGGGAAGGGAGGCAATATTCTGATTGGGCTAGGAGAGAAAGGGGCGGGGCGTGTGCAGGTGATTGGCAGCAGGTTGACTCTCCTGGGGCAAAGGGGCGCGATAAGGACAGGGTGGTGCTTGTGGTGTGAGTCCAGCTGCATCTACCCCATAGTTAAGTAACGCCAATCATTAATTACACAGGCACAAGAGTTACTCCTGCCCTACACTCATCCTGACCCTGCTGGGCCGTGGCCTCTGAATGGCAGTTTCCCTCCCATCTTTTCTTTTCTGCCGTCTGAGCTCCAGTCCCTCCTCCTGAAGGCAGCCTGAGGGCTGCCAGGGGTCAGTGGGGCCCCAGATGGAGAAGGACCATCGATGGCTGGAAAATGATTGCTACTGGAGAGCAGAAATCCGCCTTAGGAAACACCAGCCCCTGCCCTGGCCCTGCCTGGTGCGGTGCCTGCAGTCGTTAACATGCGGCATTTCACAGGAAACAAAAAGGAGTTGACATCAAGTGAAATTTCCCCCTGCAGCCACCAGTCTAGGACCTCTTAAAATCGTAGCCTAAAAACATCATCTAAATTCTGCCGGCTAGCTGTAAGCCGTGAAAGTGCCATTTGCTGCAGCTGAAGTAGATTCATAAATTATTGAGTTCCTGAGTCAGTGAGATCCACATGCCCTGAGTTCTTGAAGCCACTTTTCTTTGTACCATTTCCTTGGATATGGTTCAGAGCCTGGCCAAATGGCCTATACTTTTTCCAGCCTGTTGCTCAAAAGCAGCACAAAACCCCCCACTTTAACTCCTAATTACTGTTGACTTTGTAGAACAAGCAGCCAGGTTGCTGAGGTTCCATCTGTGTTCTTCAAAAGAGCACAGGTGTTACATATTGAAATGAGCAAAATTTTATTGGTAATATTGAACTACCTAGTACTGAAAAAAGTATTCTTAATTATATCTTCAAAATGTTCAAAAAGTTACAGAGACCAATTAAGGTGTTTTATAACTGCTATTAAATTACTCTTTTGCCATTTTTAATAGTTTAAATCCTTCCAATATGAAATGTTCTGATTTTCCAGCTAAAACCAGTCCTCTATCTCACAATTCACTTTGATTTGAATAAAAAGGTAAAAACACATTAAACAATAAAAAATGCCTTTGGGCAAAGTACAACTTTCCATTTGGCTTAAGATCAAATACTCTTAGCTATTCAGCCAAAAATATTTTTTGTTTTGCATTAGAGATGTCAATCTTGCCAGCAAACTAAAAAACAGTCATATATGCACCATTGTAGCATTGTAGCTCACATGGAGCTGGCTCAAGAACAGAGACACAAAATGCAACAATCAGATGCTGATGTCTTGTCTACTAACACTAAGACCCATACAGTGTTCAGCTTCACATGATTTGTCTGACATTAACTGACAAACAAAACCAAAAGACTGGAAATTAATGTATGGCTATATCCAGGCTTCAGGCTTTTATAGTCTCAATGGCTCAATTAGAATATTACTTAAATGCAGACATCTACCAAATTTTATATTTCAGGGTGAGATTTTTTGTTTGTTTGTTTGTTTGTTTTTTATTTTCAGAGGAAGCTCTTTTATGCTAATAACTTCTTTCAATTATGATTCAACTATTTTGATACATTGCCACCAAAATACTGATATTGTAATGCTATGTCAGTTAGTACGTTCTTTTTACACCTCTGAAATATTCCTGAGATCCTGAAGTGAGGAGGAGGGGTATGCTGGCATTGTTCATGTTGTTCCTTTTGTATGTGTAAAGACCTTCAAGCTGTCACTCTTGAAGTTTTCATCATTTACTAAAAACAAAGAAACAGAAGGAAATGTGGCATACACATCAAAATCCTAGACCTACAAAAATCAAACCATCTGTGGACCCAGCTAATGAAAACATGGGTACCAAGGTTTTTGTAAAGCAAGACTTGATTGCAGGAGGATTAGCTAATCAACTTGTAAAGCAAAGCAAATCAATGTATCCTGCCATATAACCAATGTCATAGTGCAACTCTGACAGAGAGAGAGAGAAACATACAAAGGGAAAAGAGGAATCTCATGATTGAAGTCTTTTAATAGCTTCACTGAAACAAATGATAAAATCAGATTCTCTCAGCAGGAGATAGAGAGACAAAAATGGACTCCATTTGAAGTGCAAACAACAAAAAGACACAGGGAGTTGTAAACCATGCAGCACCTTCCTCATAAACATCCCACTTTCTCTCTGTTCCAAGTGTTTGCAACTGTCTCTTCCTGCAAAAGCTTAATTAAACCAGTATATTTCCCATTTAAGTAATTTGGAAATGTGTGTAGTTTGATAAAAAGGTTAATTAGCTTTTTTCTTTAGAAAACTGAAAAGGTACCATTTTGATCTTTTGCTTGAAATTCATGCCAATCCTTGCATTAAAAATATCCCTCAATCTGGACTGTGGTAGGTATCACACAGGAGAAACATGGTCATAAGGGGGGCTGTGGGAAGGGGGCTCACATAGAAATCAAAATTTATTATGAGTTTTAATATTTTTACTTTTTGTTTTTATAAAGTACATTACAGACTGTCTCCCTTCTTGAGGCTGGTTGTTTGTCAGGGCTTGAAATCAAATTGATACATGATGAAAATGGACCTTCTCTGGTGACTCAGCTGGGGATTGCACAGAAATCTACCCAGCCTTATGGTAACCAATAAAAGAAAGGGATAGGAACAGGAACATTTCATAAAGCTGTGAAATAACAATTCACAAGCATAATTTAAATAATTTGGAGGCTGCATTCCCTTTTTATGCTACTGCTGCATTCACCAAAATGCACCTCCTATTGAGTATACGAGCTGGGAAAGCTGATGGATCCAAGCCAATTGGTGTAGAGAAACTGGTGTTACCATTTAGCAGAGAAATTCAATGGCAAATGGAGGCTCTTGTTTTAATTCCTTCACCTCTCTGCTCTTTTATAGAGCCCTTCAACAATCCTGTAAATAGAAGGGTTGCACTGGACTGACGTGAGACATTTCCTTCCCTTCTCCCTAGTTGCAAATATTGTTCTTTTTCTGTAATGTAACTTTCACTGACTCTGACATTTGCACTTCGATTTAGTTATAGGTGTGATCAAAATACTAACGACATTATCACCATAAGCCAACTGAAGCAGTGGTTTAACAGCTGAAGGTGTTAGGCTGTGGTTAAACAAACTTACTGGACAATAAAATTATCCATTTCTTCTTTTACTGGCTGGTGCCCTCCATGCTTTCAGTTGACTTTTCATAGTGAAACACCTGAATATTGTGTTTTTAACCTGTAAATGTCAAAGCACTTAATTTTTATTGCATACATTATTGAGTAGAACCAAACCACTTCTTTCTACTTTGGTATCAAACCAAAAGGAGAGGCTAGACGTTTTCTCTCTGCTTTCTCCTTGGGTCTGTTATGGTTGCTATATTTTTGGTTAAGGACAGTTGAATGGGACCAAAAGGTTATTGCAGAAAGCAATATCCAGTTCTCCTGTTCATTAATTTTGCTACCATGGAATCCTCGTCTTTCTTACGCAGATGAGAAATGGAGGATGAAATTATTTGTGCCTCTGCTTCTTTCTCCAGAATTTTAAGTAAATGATTGTTGGGGAAGATGAAACAGGAAAGCCTTATAAATATGATTGCCTGACAAAAGATTTTGGGAATATGGAAACTACAGGCAACATCGAAATGAAAGCCACTTTTGAAATACCAAGTCTTAGTTACTGAACAACTGGAAAACAATGGTATGGCCGACTGAAGTAATCCCCTCTTGATGGAACAATACCCTCTGCTTGCAAACAGGTCCAAGGGTCAGAGCAGACCCTACTAGCTCAGCAGAAGGGGTCCAAAGAGTAGTTTTTAGAAGTTAAGATGTAACACTCTATGGTAATATAAGAACTCTTATAGGCTGTATGTAAATGCTATAGGATTTGTATCTTGTATTAGATTGGTTAGTGACAATTAGAATATTCAGTACAGAAGATGATTTATTGTATTGTAACCAGGACTTCAGAGACTTCCATTCCTTTCCTTACTTCCATTCCACTCCACTCTTGCTCTTACACTCTCTCTCTCTCTCTCTCACCCACTTACTCTCTTGCTCTCTTGGGCCTGCTCAGAGCTGAGTCTACCAGCTCTGAGCAGTGCCCCAATACCCACGCCTTTTACGATAAACCGACTGTGTCCCAAGACCTGCCTATAGAGATCTCTCGTCACCATCCATCTCCATCCGTCTCCGTCCCGACTGGACACTGAACCCCAAACCTACAAATGATATCAAAGATTTGTGGATATTGTGAGCATTCCTGCCAGCTCCCTTAGTATCCTTGGGTGGATCCCATCCAGCTCCACAGACCTGTGTGTGTCTAAGTGGTGTAGCAGGTCACTGACCATTTCCCTTTGGGTTATGGGGTCTTCATTCTGTTCTCTGTCCCTGTCTTCCAGCTCAGGGGTATGGGTACCCCCAGAACAACTGGTCTTACTATTAAAGGATGGGGGCTAGAAGGCATCAAGTACCTCAGCCTTTTACTCATCCCTTGTCACTATGTTTCCCTCTACATCCAACAAAGGATGGAGATTCTCCATGGCCCTTCTTTTGTTGCTGATGTATTTATAACCATTTTTATTGTCTTTCATGGCAGCAGCCAGATTAAGTTCTAGTTGGTCTTTGGCCCTTCTAATTTTCTCTCTGCATAACCTAACAACATTCTTGTAATCCTCCTGAGTTGACTGCCCCTTCTTCCAAGGATCATAAACTCTCCCTTTTTTCCTGAGTTCCAGTCAAAGCTCTCTGTTCAGCCTGACCAATCTTTCCTCCTTGTTGGCTCATCTTTCAGTACATGGGGATTGCCTGCCTACTCCTGCAACTCCAAAGTTTCCTTCCTGAAGAATGTCCAGCCTTCCTGGACTCCCTTCCTTCACACCTGCCTCCCAAGGGACTCTGAAAACTTGTATAATTTCATGATTACTGTGCCCAAGACGGCTTCCAACCATCGTATCACGCACCAGTCCTTCTCTGTTCACAAACCACAGGCCCAGAGGATGCCTTCCCTAGTTGTCTCCCTCACCAGCTGTGTCAGGAGTTATCTTCCACACACTCCAGGAGCCTCCTGGACTGTTTCCTCTCTGCTGTGTTGTACTTCCAGCAGACACCTGGTAAGTTGAAGTCCCCCACAAGAAAAAGGGCCAACAATTATGAGACTTCTCCCATCTGCCTATAGAATAATTTGTCTGCCTCTTCACCCTGGTTGGGTGGTCTGTAACAGACTCCCACCTTGTTGGCCTTTCCCCCAGTTCCTACCCGTAACCACTCAACCCTATCATCGTCATCGTTAAACTCTAGACAGTCAAAACACCCCCTAACACACAGGGCTCCCCTGCTGCCTCTCCTTCCTCACCTGTCCCTCCTGAAGAGTTTACAGCCATCATTGCAGCACTCCAGTTGTACGAGTCATCCCACCATATTTCTATGATGGCAACTATGTCACAGTCTTTCACTTACTCAGTGTTTTTCAGCTCCTGCTGTTTGTTCCCCATGTTGTATGCATTGGTGTAGATGCACTTCGGCTGGGCTATTGAAGCGGCAACCTTTTTTGGGGAGAGAAGCCCTAATTCCTAATTTGAGTTGTTACATTTGCAGAAATGTGTGAGTTTTGTGATTTGGAGAATAAAATAAGCACCACGAGAAGTGTCTGGCATCACTTACTGACTCTAACTGCAAAATAACTAGAAAAAGTGCAGAACACTTTATAAAAGAGTAACTAAAAAAAGGTAAAAGTGAGAAAAGCAGCCTCTAACAATTCTTGGGGTCTCCCAAGTTCATTAATCTGAGACATGACTGAACTAACAGGCAGTGCAGTTTCTGCTTCTGGATTATGCACATGGTTATGCCACTGGATAAATGGCTGCAGAAAGACCTGGAGGTTTGTGTTCAAGTGCCTCACATGGTTGAACTATTTTATAAATAATGCATCAGAGAAAGTCAGACACCATTATAAACAGGGCTTCTTCAACACTGACACATTGCAAAGTTTTCAATATATGGATAACACTGAAAGGAATCAAGGATCACTTGAGAAGGCCTGTCAATTAAAATTAGTAAGTCTGAAGTTGCTTATTTAAACGAATTTCTCAAGGAAAAATTAGCAAGAAATTACAGCTGCACATTAGAAAAAGTGTAAGAAAAAACAAGTTTTCCATGTTATTTTCAGAAAAAAATACTTGAAAATACCAGCACCCTTACAAGTAAGAACTTAGGAAAAATGGCATCACTGCTGGTTTAGGCTTACATGAGAGTAGAAATATTTTTGAATATAAAGACAAATGAGCTGCAATGATGAAAACTGAAAAGAAATTAGCATCCATTTGGCATTTCTGAAAATTAGTGGCTTGAAAGTAAGCAAGACAAACTAATACTTTCTGACTCTAGAGCACATATTAAAATAGATTGGTCTTTATATTACTCTCCCATAGTTGTATTTTCCTAGATTAATGAAGGGAATTGGACCAAAGGCAGTTAGAAGGAATTTTTGTATACAAATTCCTAGTTACATGAGTACTGATAGAATAGGATAATTAATGTGGCTGCTCAGTGCAGTGAGAGCCCAGTTAACTCAAGTTACTAAGCAGCAGCCCCAGTGTCTGTCATCTGGGAAGCAAATGCTGAAGCAGTTTCAGCCAGCAAGTTTGCTCATTCTGCAGTTCTGACAGATGCCACAGGTAGAAACAAGTCTGTTTTGAAGCAAATTTGATTTTGCCAAGAAATCCTACTGAAGATGCCATAATGCACATAAGAGCACTACAGCAGTGTACAGAGTCAGGCAAAAGGCCCACTTGGCCCCGTGTCCTCTAGCTGGGAGTGCCAATATGATCTATTTACAGAAAATGAGCAGGAAGAAAGGAAACAAAGCATGCCTTCTTGACATTCCTTCCAGGAATTCTTCACTGCAACAAGTCTGACTTGACTTGTTGAGCCAGAGATTATCTCTGAACAATTATTTTTAAGAGCCATTTACTTTCTGTAAATTTGTCTGTGTTTTTGTCCTTCATTACATTCCGTGGCAATAAATGCAACAATTTACTTAATGCATGGTATGTAAGAATACTTCCTTCTTTTGTTTAAAAACTCTGGTAATTTTAATAGGTTTGTTCCTCCTGGAAAAGTTCGATTATACTAGTTAATGGACTTCAAGTTGGTAGCTCAATGAAGATTACAGTTAAAGACAGTACTTAGTGTTTACCACTCAAATACCTTTACCATTGACATTTAAGTAACTTCTACTTTAATAAAACTGGTTGAGAAACTTGGTAGTTTAGGAGATCTGTAACAACATATAAAAGCTGTTGTCTTTATTTTCAATCTAGACATTGATTTTAACTCTGAACCTGCAAGAAGTTCTTGATAGTTACTAATATCTTTATAGAGAAAAGAAATGGAAATACCAATCAATTAATAGTAGAAAAGTATCCACACTACAAAATAAGTATCCAGTTCATATAAATTATTCCAGCTGCTGGAAAACCTCACAGAGAATCTGAACCTAAAAGGGGCCATGGAAAGTAAACTTGCTATTGTTCATCCTCATGTAGAGTGTTTTTTCTTACCCATTACTGACACACTGATGGAAGAACAAGAGTCATGTTCTATTCTCACTCCTATCATAATTGGTATCTACTAGCTAGAGGCCAGTAGTTTTAGATATTGTCATCTGGCATATTATATCAGAACCAAATTCTGAAAACTTTTTCTAAAGAAGCTTTTTCTAAGAATAAGGAAGAATAAAACACTAGTAGAACACCAGAGTTTTGTTTAAAAAGAAATCAAGGTATCTGCTGCCTCTATTTTCTATATGATAGATTAAAAAACATGTTAACAAAATATCTTGCAACAACTATCACAAAGTCAAAGCCAATCTTCTTTTCTCTGCCCCATCTTCACTGAAAATACAGCGCTCTCAATTAGAGGTAGGGTTATTTACATAGGATATGGAATTGCTTATCAAGTCAATTTGCATTCTGGGGAGCAAATAGATGGATTACAGTATTATGTATAAAACTTATTCCTGCTGTAGTGATCCATGAAATTGCAGTTAATTTTGCTGAAATGGAACATTATATTTTTAAGCAGAAGTGAAAGAAAACAAGAAGGAGGAGGTAAGCCATAGGAGCTGAACTTTGAATAAAAGATTAAATTATTAGTAAGAACATAGCACTGCTGGGAACAGCATGAGTTGCTACATGAAGCTGCTGACCTGTTGACTTCCAGACACAATCAAGTATCCTCCTTGCCATAGTAAATTAGATGAATTATGGGTAGTGATGGGCCTGTCACATTGCACATTCCTGTCCTCAGGTGATGTATGTGAAAGTGAATTCCTGCTGATACAAACTCCATGCAGCTCCTATTGGCTCTGACACACCAGCAGCATGCATCTGCTCTGTGCAATGAAATAATTGCATTGTGATGCTTTTACAGTACAGCTGCGCATAATGATTTTCTTGATTTTATGCTGATGAGAGAAATTCAAGATTGTTTAGTGACTGTATAAAAATCTGGGGACTATGGGACTAAACTAAGGAAAACTCTAACTGTACCATAAGAATCTGCATTTCAATGCCTTTCTTTCCACTCTTTCAGCAAAAGAAGGCACGTGCTTCCACCTCCACTGCTTAACTTGAAAGTAGTATGTGGTTTAATGTGGTTTCAGAATAAGTCAGAAAAAAACCAACTAACATTTGGTCACTCAGTTCTAAGATGCTGTCACTGTCTGAAATTGCTATTGCCCTTCACCTGAATTTTGTTAACTGACAATACATGCAGTCTTACTCCATCTATTTGTGAACTAAAATATCCCAACTTCAAAATTCCTCTGAAAAAGAATTTGAAAGCCCTGTACTCATCAGTGACAGAAGTAACCACCTGAATTACCAGCTACAAACTCATTATATTTGTCCATCGTGTCACTGTATTTAGCTCACCCCAGACCAGAGTTAATTAGTGTGATGATGTCAGATTCAGGGCTTGTAAAGCTTACCAACAGAAACCAGGAATGAAAGAGGAAATGTAAAGTTACACAGAGAAGGAGATCTTAGTACTGAATTATTGGGTTTACAGTTCCAAGAGAGGAGGGAACTAGAGGTCTTTCAATGTCTGCAACCTGTCTCTGGAGGCATTTTATAGCATATGTTAATGTCTGCTCAGCATGCCAAACCCAGGAAAAATCTGCCTTATCTTCCCTTTCCAGTAGTTTCTGACAGTATCAGAAGTAGTAATATGACAAACAGGCATCAAGATAGCTAAAACATAATTAGATGTTGTATCTCTTAAATTATTCTGTCCCCTAAGAGATCTACTATCAAAGGCTGCTCACCAACATTTAATTTCTTTTTGCTCCTACCAGACTTTCTCATTACAAACTTCAGCCTAAACAACTCAAGCTTATATTTTAAAACTATGTTTTCTAAAAATTTTAGTTGATTTAAAGTGAAAAAGCTTTCCATGCTAAGAAAAGTGATATTTGTTAAAAGAAAGGTTAAAAATCCACATAATGCAAAAAGTAAAAATGATAGGTCAGTGGCTTTAGAAAAAGGGGAAAATAGAAGTCTTTAGGAATAATGTAATGGGTCTGATATAGTACTCTTTTGTCACAAATAGAGTTGTATTGTGGGTGTTTATATCTAGCAAACATTTCTCTGTCTCAACCTGTTTTTCTGTCTTAGTCCCTATTTGATAAAGCTTGGTTTAACCAAAAGATTTAATTAAAAACTGGGATAGCAGGGCCTATTGATGGTTAGTCTTAAAATAGCTTGGCAGAAAGTGCATTGGGATCCCAAAACCAGGAAGACATAGTCTTGCTTTGGGTCAAGACTGAGGTGCCTGTGCAGAACTAGGAAGAGAGCACCACTAGGGAATAACAAGTAATCAGTGTAATGGACTCTTGTTCGAGCTGTGCAATAGCACTGGGACTGAAAAGTACTAGAAGAAGAGATATGCTGCAGAAACCATAGATTAGATGCTCTGAAAAGGTGAGTAAAGATCCATAGAGTGGTTACAGCAGATTTGTAACAGCTTTCTTTATGCTTTATTCCAGCTACAGGTGTCTTATATAATTTAGACTACTGGTATTCAAAAACACTATACAGGGTATATAGGTAAAAGGAGAAATTAATTCTGTGGGTTCCAGGCAGGATTCAAAAAAAGTCATCCACTTTCCACATGTCAGATGATATTCCTGTGGAATAACATGAGAACAGGATGTCTGTATTAATAGGATGCTAGCGTTAGCTAAATCAGTATGGCTCTGTGCCACAGAACAAAGAGAAATTGCCCACTTGTAGCATATTTTCAGTTATTTTGGTACAGCTTTTGCATATATTGAATACTACAGAAGTCTAAAAAACAGCAAGGCTATTTACTAATGCGTAAATAATTCTGCATAACATTTAAACTGTAAAATGGAAGAAGGAGAAGCTTGTGAATACTTAGTATTAGCAGGTGTTAGTTTTGTTTGGATAATCTTCTAAAATGCTGTGAATTTCACTTAAGCTAAAGTTGCAGTAGGAAATTCCATGAAACAATGTTTAATGTCAGAAAAAAATTACTCAGAATTTTTGCCTTGATTTTCTAAGACTGAAATGCCAGATATTGAATACAAAGTTACAGGACATGACTATTCAAGTTGACATACCGTCCAAACCAACCAAAGTCACTGTGTACAGCATTTAGTCTGTTGCTGCACTTTTGAGCCTGACCCATCAATCCTAAATATTTTTGTATTTTAGATGCAGTCAGTATAACATAAAGGTTGTAATGTTGTCTAGTTTCATCAGGAGAAAAACAGAAGCGCTGCAATTTTTGGACAAGGTGAGAACAAATCTTTTGTGATACGACAAACTCATTTCAAAGAGAAGATTATATCTGTTTTTATTGGTGGGAGATGTGTGGTGTGCATATATTGCAAAGAGAAGTATATGAAGTCCTTGCTGGGCCTTCCTCTGCAGTAACATCCAAGATTTATCTGTGTGGCAAATCCAGGTGCAGGAAAGCAGGAGACAACTCTGTGTTTATGTCAGCTGCAGCGTATGGTCACCAGTTGGCCAGCATGCTGTGTTTAGGCGCTGTGAGGTCTTCAAACACTGCTTAATGTTTCCATACCATATGTACTGTAATATCTAATCACCATTGGGGTAGAGTCTAATGTTTCAGCACAATTTATTTGTTGGCTGATAAAAAATTAGCTAACACTCAAAATGCTATTAGTTACTAGTCTTTTTTCCCCCCTTTTTTCTGTTCTTCTTAAACCAAGGCAGAGAAAAACACTATGACCTGCAGCTTTTCTGCCTTCTGCCTCCCCAGGTTGCTTTCTTTTTCTCACCAGACATGAGCTGTAACCTTCTCCCTCTTCCAGAAAACAAACATTTTCACACAAATAGTTTCAGCTGATCTGTTTCTCAAATGTTTGGAACACTGTGTAGCTCCTAACAGAAGAAACTTCAGAAATGCATTTTCTGTGGGAGATTAGATCATCCTGATATAAAAGAAATCCCTAACATCTTATGTCCTTTTTGTTGTTGTTGTTGCATTTCAATAGTTCCATGTTATAATATTAACTTCAAACAGACTTGTCTGGGAATCACTGTAATTTTGGAAATGGTTAGATATTTTTTCCCCCCACACTGAATTCTGTTTGCAATTAACTGGGGAAAACCACTAATACTTCAAAACGAAGAAACTGAGGAATCAGAGTGCCTCCAGTGTATGCTCCACAATGCCTTAAAGAATATGTGTATCTCACTCATAGCCCTATGACTTTTTCCTTTCCAAAGCAAATTGATGCTAAAAGATACATCTATGCTCTTCTCAACACAGTAAATAAATATTTCTTTTTTTTTCCATTGTGATTCCTATGACTATGTGGAATAATCCAAATATATTAAAATTTCTGAAGGGAATCATCCCATTCCTTCCTCTCAGCTCCAGCTATGCCCCTGTGCAGGAGGTTGTACTTATGTAATGCCACTGGAGAATCTAATAACTTTTAGAAGAATTGGTTTTTTTCCAATGGTGTCTTAGTCTCAAAGCTGCACAGAAATCCATGTTGGGGAAGAGGAGAGGAGAAGGGAAGTTGTGACATTGTCCACTTCAACAACTGTCAAACACTGAATGCATTTAGCTGTAGTGCTAAATGCACTACAGTGCTAAGTGCACCCTTTTGCTCAGCTCTAGCATTGACAAGACACTTCAAAGTGTTTGTAAATGGCCTTGCTTTTTATGCAATCTAAGAATATTTTACATTGCCAGACTTATGTTAAAAACTACAGTGCAAATTAGAAGTAGACCAAATACATGTACTGTTGATTTTAGTTATCCATATCTTCCTCTGAGCAACTGCCTCTATGGAAAATGTGTTGGATAATGACAGTTCTATTCTGGGACTCAGAAGTCCTAGAAGATGGTCAATTTAAACTTTTTTGTCAGTGGAGTCCTAGTGATTGCACAGTTAAGCTGCAGTTTTCTGCCCAGAAAAAGTGTGATACCACCATGATGGTGGTAGTCTTATTTTTTTCTGAGCTCTCAGATCCCTTAGAAGCAGATGATGCAATTGGTAGATGTACCTTGAAAATATGGATGAAAGACCGGGAACCCCTTATTAGAGTCAGTTAACACAGCTAATAAAAGTTGCATCAATTTTCTTCAATGTTCTACAGCAGTTTGATTATGGATGTGCAAATCCTTTGTAAAAATCTCACTTAACCATATTGAATGTTGTTACAAGGTCATTCTCACTGGAGGTAACATAAATAATGACATGTGCTCAGACAGTGCGTGACAACTGTCTCCTTCAGAGCTATGCACGAAATGTGGTCAGCTCACCCAGCAATCCCAATGACTGGATGTTTTAACAGAGATAATGCTTGTATACAGCCTTAGCAAAGTGTGGTTAAAAGCTGAAGGAAAACAAAATGGGAAAATTTTATTTAAATAACATGATTTTTTTCCTATTTTCAAGTATTAATGGTTCTGCTTTAAACTCCCTTTGGAACAATTAGTAGGATATTTTTTCCCTTTTGTATGTTTAGCTATATCTGTAGTTCATCAGTCTAAAGGGCTTTAACTTCCTGTAACATGGGTGTTATCATCTTCACTGCATACAAGTTTTCTAACTTTTCATAAAATGACCCCATGAAGACAAAGCTCAAAACACAGTCTCAAATTTCATTACAAGGGGCTTGGCTTTTTAAGACTGTCTACCATCAGAGATTCCCAGCAAGGGTTAGTTGAAAATCCATTTAATGGCATTGCCTTTAATCAAAACACAAGAAAAAAAAGTAGATTTTCCCCAGTAACCAGAATGATATAACCCTCTCCATCTATACTTGGGGGCAGTCTCTCACCAGCTTCTCTCCTTTGGCTATGAATTGTACTGACAGCCCTCCCTTAGTGCCTTGTAACCCTAAAAGAAGATTGGCTGGTTTTATGGTTGAATCACTGCACTGAATGCAGGACTGCTTTATTTACACAGATTTCCTGTGTAGTCTTAGATAAAAAATCTCTTTATTCCTCCAATGATAAAACAAGGCTTAAATCTCTCAAACTCATAAGGATATTCTGAAGATCAGTTGATTAGTTTTTGTGAGATACTCTGATATTACTGAAGAGATGCTTCAAAAAGCCGGTAAATATAGAGTGATCTTTGATTCCTGGTCTTCCACAGCTTTTGTTAAAAAAAAAAAACCAAAGCTTTCCACTTAATAAATCCCAGCTGGATGACTGTTCTTTTTTCACTCAGCATCTCTCACATTACTTTTCTAAGGTGGAGCCCAATTTCTTCCCTTCTCCTTTTTGAAGCTCCTTACCCTTTGCCGATTTAGTACAACCTATGCTTTCTAAACATATTTATTTGCTGCCTTTTCTGCTCACATCCCCAAGTGTCTTATAAATGCATGTATATAAAAGACTTCAAACAAAGAAATAAGACTGCTGCAGGGATACCACATAGCAAACAGATAAACAAGCTATTAAATAGTTAGCTATCATTATCATATCCAAGCACCCACCATGGGAAGTCTTGGAAAGAAATAGCATAAATTCTGTAGAAACTAGAGGAAGCAACCTTTAATTGTGTATAAAATAACATTATCAGGGTCCTAGATTTAATCTATTATTCTTTTAAATTTAATTTGGGTTTATTAGCCACTCGAAGTAATAAGTATTTTGGAGTTTATGTCTCATCCGTAGTTGATTCCAAGGTCAGCATCTTCTATGGATGTTGGTGTAATAGAAACTCAGAGTAGTCTGCATACTAAATTGTCATAACCCATTGCAGCAAAGTTTGGCTTGGAGACTCCTAGCTTAGAACTAACAAGGCGCGGTCCTAATAGCCTAAGTGAAATATGGAGATAAGAATCCAAAATAGGTGCACATACAACCTATGTCAGCCTATGTCTCCACTGCTATACACCTCTCTGCTGAACTCAGTTCTGCAATGCAGAAGCATTCAAGGACTTCCTGCCTTCCCTAGGAAAGATACCATGATTCAGAACATTGTCTGAATGAAAAAAAACTATCGAAAGCTTTCATGTAGCCAACAAAAGAACATGCATACACTAAATAACACCAACATCTTTTCGTTTTCCTTCTGTATTTCTTCTCACATTTGTCTTATGAATAAAGATTTCTCTCAGGAAATTTCATCCTTAAAATTAGTTTTTCAGCTGTTCCCTACTCTCCTGTTTTGCTCCATGTATTATGAACCTCATGTGTCTGACATAATGCTGCAATAGCATTAATTTTAAAGTAGCACCTAGAAGTGGAGGGGGAGGGCCTGATCCTGGTTTGTTGAGTGGATAATTTTTACACAAATGGGCAAACCAACACAGCTTCTTATATTCATGTCTCCCTGTTAAAAATGGAAGCAGGTTGCAGACACTGGGGATATAAATGCAGAAAGCAGCACGTAAGAACAGGAGGGCCAGGCTGAGCTGTGAATCTGCCAGGCTTTGTCTATTACTGTAAAGACTTATAAAACCTGTTAGTATTCAACTCCAGCCACTGCTGTTGGCATTGCAGTTAATGGACCGAATGATGCCTCAAAGGCATTTTTCTACCCGATTAATTCCAGGAAATTTAACATCTGTGTAAAAAATATCACCCCTTCCCCCCCAATAATTAAAAAAATATTTCCCATCAGAGCATTTTCCAAGGCAGCATTCATGTCATATCAAAATCAGCTTTCTCCAGCACCCAGGCAAAAGTAGCAGTAGCCCAAACCAGACAAGTTCTCTGAAAATATGAAATTATCAGAGGCCATTTTATAAGTAACACTGATGTACTTGGAAGGGAAGAGCTGATGGATATCTAACAGATTTATTTAATCATCATTCTACTCCCCCACCTTCCAAGTAATTAACTAACAAATATCAAACCAATAATATTAGCAGTCAAATCCTTCAAATAAGGATGTTTCTCAGAATAAAACCTGTGGGACCTGAACAACTAAAATGAAGGTAGTGATTTCATTTGTCATCTGTTCCCTCTGGTATAAATGCAGTAAGAAAAAATTTAAGCACGTCTTCATGAGTGCCTACCATAATACTGAATATGAGGGACCAAGGTAGTTTCCTGCCTGACTTCCCCTGACAGGAATCAAACATGTATTGCAAAAAATGTACAAATTTACCATTTAAAAATTATGTTCAAGATAAAACTCTGTAGTCTGAGCATTAACACTATCCACGTCCTCTGTTGCTCTGTTGGAACTGCAAAGAATGATGTGCAGCTCAGAATACTTCAGTACAGGTTTTACCGAGACATTATGCTATCTTGGGCTAGAGTTCATTTTCTTTCACATTGTACAATTGTACTCTGAGATCCCAGTGAAACACCTGTTTTGAATTGTGCCCTGTACTCACTCACGTTTAGTAATGTCTTACATCATGGGTAATCCTGTTTAAATCGACCAGATGCTACCTAATATGAATAAAATATCACAATTTGACTCAGCAACATAAACAAGGGATTAGGTGAGTTGACTAATCTGGTTACTAGTCAGCAGAATTGAAGCCCTCTAGAAAGTAAAATGCTCTCTAATTTTCAGAATTGTATTTAATAATAGTGAATGAATAGTAATAATATATAGCTATAAAGTTGTGTGGGTATTCTAGGGAAAAACTCCTTATCCCCTCATGCTGCATTGGATGCCTGGGTTCTAGTTTCTGCACAAGACTATTGCTAAACTAGTTAATTAGCATCTAGTTATCACTGTCTTACATCTGTCATGTGTGAGAAATATTTCACCTAGGTAGTTAAAATGTTCAATTTAGAAGATGTTTTATACATAAATATATCATCCATGTTACTCAAGGTATGTGCATAATAACAGAGTGCTGAAAGACTTCAAAGCATTGCAGAACCAGCAGTCATCACGTAAGGCAAACGTGCCTGTGTTCCTCCCTTAATGTCAAAAATAGGGAAGGACACTGGTATGGCCTATACTGAAACTAGCAAACTGAAAAAAAAAAGAGGAATTATCAAGCAGCTACTCATTCCTTAGAGTTTTTACAGTAGAGAATACAGACCATGTCTGGATCTGAATTCAGACATCGAGTAAATGAGATTTTCAGCGATTGAATTGCAGAGCAGCAGGAGAGGAGGGGTATAAAAAAAAAGAAAAAGGGAAGAAAATTAAAACCCTAAAGATTTTTATCTGCCCTGAGAGAAGCACTTTTAAAACAAATTGTAACTGTTTATAGATCTACACTCTATGACTCTGAGGACATATTCTCCAGCCAAGGCAGGTAATTTTTTTGCACTCAGGAAGGAAGGAATGTGCCCCCAAATAATTTACAACATCTTATGAGGAAATGGAGGGCAAACTCAACTCTGTATTATTCCTACTTGCCTGTGATGATCATTTCAGTGGGCTTTGTGAAAACCTCCTGTAACTGATTTGCCACTTTCTTGAATACAAATAATTTCCTATAAATTGTGCCTCCTGCATTTCAAAGAGGTTTGGAAATGATTTTTTTTTTGTTTGTTTAAAAAACATTATTATATTATAGCAATATTCCACCATATTCTTGCCAAGTTTCTGATTAGTATAAGCAGCATCCAACACAATCTAACTCTTCCCTCTGCTCAGCAAGCTGCCTTCTCAGTGGATGATGAAACTTGGCACGGATAAAGAGTAAATCTTATTAGCGATGCCCACACGTGCTGTGCAAGGACTCGTACGTGATCTACAGTGCTGGAGGAAGATGTGCAGACTGATTACAAAAGGGGATTTTGTAAAGGCTTCATCTCTATGGTTGCTCAGTCAGCACAGGCAAAGCTTCCACATCTCTCTTTTTAAGTGGCTTGTGATAAAATCTGCTTCACTCTATCTTGATTTCCATGCATAGGCTGCAGGAATTTAGGAAAGCAGGGCTTTCCTTTTTCTAGTTTTTCTAGTTTTTCATGCTTTGGAATACTAATATTTAGCATTTAGAAAGTACTTTACTGTTTCAACTCACTGTCTAATAAATATTGCTGTGACATACTAAGTCCCCTAAAAATACAGCAGTTTTTCAGGCACAGTACTGCAAAATGATGTTTTGCACTTCTCTTCTAGAAATAGGAAATTGCTGTGATTTCTCACAATATGATAGCGGCAGGGAAACACTGATTTTTTGACAGTAATGACATTAAGTGGTACTCTTCCTGAGGTTAGGGGCCTAGTTCTTATTGATGGGAGCACTACTGCAAGGCAACATAAAGAGGTTCTTTTGTGTTTGAACACTATCAGGCAGTTTCATTCCCAATTTTGCATTCTGCACCTAGTTCCCCAGCTGCCTAACCTGCTTGTGGGCTCCCAAGCTCTAGCTGGAACCAAATGCAGAAGTTCTTCTTGTAAAGAGAGTCTGATTCCATTTCAGATATGACTGTGGGCCATGCCTAGAGCAGCCTCTCCTAATGTGTCCTGACAGTCCCTCCTGGTGTGCCTACCAGAGCACACACGAAATGCTGTCGGGAACAAACTGGTTGGTTTGTTTACTTGCTGGTAAACTAAATACCAGCCTTCACGTTATATGGGGTTCTACCACAGAATCACAAAATGGTTGAGTTTGGAAGTGACCTCTGGAGGACCATCTGGTTCAAACCTGTGCTCAAGCAGGGCCACCTAGAGCTGACTGCCCAGGATCACGTCCAGATGGCTTTTGAATATCTCCAAGGGGAAAGACTCCACAACCTTCTTGGGCAGTGTGTGTCAGCTTGGTCACTCAGTAAAAGAGTGTTTTCTGAAGCTCAGATGGAGCCTTCTGTATTTCAGTTTGTGCCCATTGCCTTTGGTCCTGTCAGTTAAAGGGGATGGAGTAGCCTGCAGGGAGTCAGCTAAGTGGAAGCTAATCCACGTATTTCACGCCAGTTTCCAACTACAGTGTCTGGCACAGGACAATCCCTCACAAAATCTTTCATTTCAGGGAAAGAAAGGTGCAAGTGTTGCAGTTCATGCTAAAGTGTCTTCCGCTGATTACGTAAAATGTATCAGTCACCTCTGGATGCAAGGTTTGGCATCTGCCATGTCTCTGATACCAAAGGTGTAAAGTATTACCTTCAGTCAACTTGACAAGATTTTTTCTTCCAAAATTTAGCCTTCAAACTCATAAATCTCAGCAACAAGTGTCACCTGATGACAGCAGTGAGGCAGCAGCAAAGCCAGTGCTGCTGTGCTTTTAACACCACCAAGCCTATGTTATAAAAACTTGTGGAACCAGTGACATGCAGCCACAAATGCAGCTTGCCATGTGAGCAGGGATAACCTTCCAGAAAAGCAACGGGATAAACAAGGCAGTTGTAGGGTTGCTGGGCCATAAAGAGAGGAGGAGACAGAAGCCAAACCTTATCCAGGTGCAGTGCTAATAATTGCATTCACCTAAGGAGAGAATCTTGCTCACACGGGTCCAGATTTTTAACCCCCATCAAACAAAGTAGCTCTGTTGAGATTAACACAGGGCTGCTTCGTACTGTACAAGGATCTCCCTACTAGCATAAATCAGCCTTCAGAAATAGAGGCTCCTATTTATTTTTCTGACTCCTGCCCCAAACCTGACTGTTGTTTTAGCAGAGCCCTGCCTATCCCTCTGGGGAGCTGCATGGTCCTGTGACCACTAAAGAGCACATGAGCAATTACTGCTACAATGGGATAAGAAAGATGTAAAAAAAATTAGCAGTTACTACAAAACAAAAATGCATATCCTAAACCTTCTAATTAAAGACAAACCATAACCACTATTTAAACCATGTTGCTTATAGTTACATTACAGCACACCAATGTTTTATCCCTGGCAAGCATAAGTGAGAGTCTATACTGTGGAATTTTATAAGACACGACCAGAGTGAGGAAAATAGCTCTGCTCAATAAATGTATGAAAATAACCACAGCAGGAAACTACCATTAATAAAATCCAGTTAGGAAAACATCTTCTAGATTACTTAGGGTTCCTTCTTTTTCCATTTTCTTGTTAGTTTTTAGAAATATAACCATCTTTTTTCAAAACTTCACACAGACAAAACTTTTCCTGGGACCAGCGGTTCCTATCTTGCTCAAGATCAACATGTCTACTCTGGTGAGATCAAAATGTCAAGGACGATGAAGTTCAAATCTCCAGGAGATAAATCACTCACTACACTTCAATATAGGAACAGGTTTCTGAGCATACTGTCAAAATGACATCATTCAGAGAATATAAGAATAATGGCACAAAATTAGACCAAAGGTTCCCCTAGTTCGGTATCCTCTGTTCAGCAGTAGGATAACATAAGTACTATTTTGGAAAGGATTACAAAAAGGAGGATAAATTCTGGGTGATCTTTTCCTGAAATAATCTTGTAGCTTCAAGCCATGTAATAGCTTTAAAGAACTGACATAAGGGGTGAATGTAGAGCATCATGTTCAGTAGCCACAAATGTATTTCTCCTCTGAATTTGTTCAGGCTGGTTTTGACACCCATTCTGATCTTGGCCTCCTCAAAACCCTGTGGTGCTGAGTTTCAGTAATATGCTGTGGGGAAAGGTGGTGTTTTGAGTTTGTATTAAAGCAAATTTATGGCAGCTTATAAATTCACTGGGTGTCCTTTACTTCCTGTGTTGCAAGAAATAATGAGTAGTCATTTCCTATTCACTTTCTGTACTCCACATGTCTTTTATGGATCCGGATAACATCTCCTGCTCTTTTTTTTCCAAGCTAATGAAACAATTTAGTACTTCCTCATGTATAAACCACTCTATACCTTAAATCACACTTGCTCTCCTTCTCTGTAATCTTTCTAGTTCTTTGCAATAGTCGAGGTTGAAAATGCACCAGGAATTTGTACACTAGCACAATAATGGTTTCTGTCCTATTCTTCTCTTAGTAATTCTTAACATTCCCTTTAACTTTTTCATCTCTGTGCAACACTGAGCTGACGTTTTGTAACATGGACCACTGGAGACTGACACTATTTATTACTAGACTAAAAGTTATGAATGACAGAAAAGGTGGATGATTAGAGAGGAAAAAGAAACCATGGTAGGCAAGGTGTCAAGAGAAGGGATTATTACAACAGGAAGTAACAGAAAGAACATTTTGGACAAATTGTTCACACAACATTGTATCTTTAAATATATATACCATGTAGGGTGACTAATTAGCTGGTGTTACTTCTGTAACCAGGTTTAAATTTTTCTTGATGCTTAATGAACGAAAAGAAGTCTGAAGCATATTTTATTGGGAAAGTGATATACAAACAACGCAGAGCATGAGTGAGCAAAATCATAATATTTTCTAAACTACCAACACCAAGCCATAAAATACACATATTAAAATATTTCAGAGATGCTCATTAATGTAGTATAAAACCCCTCACTTCAGCAGTGCAGGTCTCAGAAGAGAAGGTGTGAAAGAAAGGCAAAAAAAAAAAAGCACACGCAAATCAAATATTTCAGCTTAAACATTAAGCTTTGAAGGAATACATTTCAACCACACAGTGCTGGACCTACAGCATCACCCATGCAGGTGCTGAATTTTGAAGCAGATCAGCCCTTTTCCTTACTGTCTGGAACACGCCTTTGCTTTCTTGCTGGAACCTTCAAAAGTAAATGGCTTGACAGTCTCTCTGTTAATCATGGGCAGTGCTCAAATTTTTCTCGTGTGAATCTAACACTCCATTCTCCTTAGTGTTTTGTGTAAACTCTAAAATATCTCCTTAGGAATTCTGAAAATGGCCTCCCCACTGAACTGGAATACTAGAGCAGAAGAAAAGGCTATTTTGCCACACATGTGGAACTAGCATTTACAGGCCCATAGTTATTTTACTGATAGCGGACAGAACGTCTCAGAAGACACATGGTGTGGCACCTAGATTTAGAGGGAACACAGATATGTATGGAAAACTGAATTTGGACTTTTTCTTCTCAAGCCTGTGGGGATGAGACAAGATGTAGTGGACAAATAGGAAGGCTTCAGGCAGAAGAATAGAAATAATGCTAGGAAAGTGTTGGAATGAGAAAGAAATGCACTGACCAGACAACTCCAAAAAGAGACTTTCCCCAGACACATACAAATTTAAGCAAAACAAACTACAGTGCTGAACTCAAACAGTTCAATTGCTGCCCAATGCATCAGCCTAAATGAAGGCAATGTTACTTGATGGATGACAGTGTACTCCACAGCTCTTGACAACCATTCACTCCTTGATGAGACCTTGGAGAGAAGTGAAATTGCAGGAGGATGTTCTTCTGAACATGGGACATATCACCGGTATTGATCTTCCTTGTTTAATTTTGTAGCTGGCTTTGCAGCTTCTGCATACTTAAAAATCTCTAAGAATTCTTTTGCTGACTTCTAAGAATTCATTAGGTCAGAGGGAAAAGTCAGAAGTTTGGACTTAAAAATCTAGAATTAAGCAGCTACAAACATGCAGCAAACAAAAAATTTAGACATAGGACAAAATATTAACTAACAATATCTACTACCTATCATTTTGTAATTATATCAGTTCTTTTGATTGGTTTAACTACAACAGCTCTGCACTAAGACAGACCTTAAAATACAATGTGATTTCAATCCCAAACATTGCAAATTTATCTTTTTTAGCCTTTCATAAAAGTTGCAGTCTCCTTTGTTTTTTTTTCTTCCAGCAGATCCTGACAGGATCAAGCATGGCTATTGGAATAATATGTCTATCAAGTGTAGCCTGATTCTCATTTAGAAACAAAACAAAAGAGCAAGCTATTGTCTTAATTTGGAATGAAACCTAAACAAATAATTTCAGCGACTCAAGAATGATTTGTCAGGTTTTCCACTCATTTTTTATTTTGAAGTTCTTTGTTTCCTTTTCAATGCAAAACAAAACACAGAAATGCCGGAACGAATCCCCCTCTTTCCCCAGTAATTCTGGTCTACTTTTTCAAGACTAAGAGGAAGGGGCAAAACAGAGATCAGACAAACTTTTAGATGCTTACATGAATTAAACTATGAAGACTTTAAAGTTGTGCCAGTGTGAGAGCAGTGTGAAAGAATTTATACTCCTCTGATATGCTCTTTCTTTGTTGTGACAAAAAAGAGCAGACAAGGATGTGGGCTATTCTTTTTTGGTTTTTTTTGTCAGCTTTTCTTCTTGTTGTTATATTGTCTTCAAGAAAGATAAACAAAGACAAGACAAGTATGAATTTCAGGGCACTTCCTGAAGAGCTTTGTGTTCAAACTTGCATCCTGTGCATCATCAAGAAACTGCTTTCCACTTCTACATGTCTGTGTCTGTTAATCCACACACATTGCAGTCCTATAAGATCATACACATTTATGTCACTCAAAATTCTACTGCTTCCAGTTGTATGTCAATCACAGTTACTCCCTGAATACCCTGGGTAGCTGTCAATCTGTTACCAGAGCAGAATCGCTTTCACCTACTCTGAGAGTTTATGCTTTTCATCATGACTGTAGAACAGAAATATCCTTTGCTACTAACAGGTGTTAGCAGTGTAGAGTCATAGAATGGTCTGGGTTGGAAGAGTCCTTGTCCTGACATACTCAAGGGTTATTTACATTGCCTCAATTGCATTTTCTTTCTCATCATCCTCCTTTAAGCAAATTACTTTTATTCTAGTATAGAAAAAAAGAGCCGTATTTCCCTGTTCAACTGCTGTCAGCAATGCACTGATAAACCCAATCTATTTAAACAACTGGTGGCTTGCTGTAGATTTTAAGCCTTTTCTGTAAAGGGAGATAAACATCTCAAATACTACATGCTTGGATACTAGTTGTGTGTGTTATGAGCCAGTACATAAGCAGAGAAACCTGCTATCAATTTCTGTTTCTACTTTTAAAAACCAGACCAACTCCAGGGGGGCAGTTAACTAGAAATTCACTTTAAGAAAACAGACACAAATTGACTGACTTCACTGGGTCAACGCCCCCTCATTTCACATCAAGACTTGGCCTACCATTTTGACAGAGTTAAGAGATATCAGACCTCTCTCTGCATGACTTCAGATACACTTCATTAACACATGATGAAGCTTCCATATCAGGTATGAATTTCCTGATAAAGATTATATTCCCTTCCTTGGTACTTGGGATGCTCTGGGTGTGATTACACAGTGTCTTCTCCCACTCCGGCCATGTCTAGCCCTTTCATAGCCTGTTATACAATAGTGTAAGCTCATTTAATTTAATACTTAAGGGCATTAACCCAAAGGATATGATAAAACAGAAGGCATTAATTAGAAGCACTATTGACAGCAGTTAAACTGTCAATTGGATAAAAGACAGCCCATCTTAAAACTTAGCTTTTCAATAACAGTTATGGAAAAGCACTACAAATATTCTATACTTTTTAGAATAACTTTTTTCTGAGCTAAGGGCATCTAAAGATGCCCTTTAGTTGATCAGGTCTACTAAATAGGACCTTTTTGTTTTAAAGGTGATCAGAGAAGCCTGTGAGTGCTCACTGAAGGATGCTGTCTTCTTGCTCTAACAACACAAAGGAGGATCAGCTTTAGTTGCAGTAGAGGCACTGGTGATACTGCTACATGCTGCAGGGGAAACATCTGACTCCTCCTGAGCCCTTGCTGCAGAGGAGAGAAAGAAACAGTAATTTTTTTGTGTGTGTGCTAAATATCTGTGTCTCATCATCTGAATTTCTCGTGGCTGCACAGGCAATCATCTCCTGTCTCAAGCATTTTACAAACATTGGCACTTAGGCCAGCTGGTTCATTACACACAGATACCAGTCAAATACGTTGCAATTTGCAACTCCCTTGCCCTTCTTCCTCCCCTTACAGCTTAAAAAGGATGAAAAGATACCCTCATAACACTCAGAGTGACTTGTGTATAAACATGCACTGTGTCATTTATCATTTCTGTATTTCTTTCTTGTCATGACTTGGTAGCATTCAGTGAAGGTGAGCAGAATGCTTCCACCCCCACAAGATCATGGAATTGTTTTGCCAGAAGCTCTGCAGATGAAAGGCCACTGGTGGTTAACAATGCTGTCAGTGGTGCCTGGAGCAAACGTAGGCTGTTTAAAATGTGTACAGCTTGAACAGGACATATATCCTGCTTAATCCAGGATCTTCAGCTTCCTGAAGTATATCAAAATAAGTCTGTTTTGAAAGTTATTGATTACTGAAGTAGTAGTATAGATAGCAAAGCAGGTCCTACCCCATGTATTATGGTATATGTTTAAAAGTAAAGTCCAGTCTACTGGGAAGAAATTAGATAATAAAACGGGGATTTTCGAAGAGGTTTGGTTTGATTCAGGCAACTATTTACAAGAGCAGATGCACTTTGGACCTGCAGATGTTAACAGCTTGTTCTTGAAATTTCTACCTCATGGTGTCGAAGTTCCACATCGAGTCATAGAATAGTTTAGATTGGAAAAGACCTCCTTGATCAAGTCCAGACATTTCCCTAACACTGCCAAGTCCACCTCTAAACCATGTCCCTGAGTGCCTCATCTACATCAGCATTACGTTGTTGCACACAGAGCTCTTTGTTTGTTCATAGGCATCTTTTACCTTTACACTTCCCAGCTTCTCATGTTCAAAAGCGTATCACTACATTACATATTACAAAGCAGAGAACAATACACTGAAGCATGAAACTCAGCCTCTAGAGACATCCAGTACACCACGGGGGGGCATTTTCCAATGATGATGAAGACTGGTTTGGGAAGGATGTGCAGCAGGGGAACTTTTATGGAAGCAGGCAGTTTTAAGGAGAGAGGAACACAGGACAGAAAAATAGAATCAAGGATCAGAGCCAACTAACATAAAAGGGGATTTAAGGCCAGGATGCCTGAAAGGAAAATTCTTATGTTTACTCAGAATAAATTATTGTTAATATTTTTAAGATCCGTTTTGCATAGCGTTAGCGTAATGGAAGCAGTTCCTGAAACTGAGTTTTCTGTCTATGGATTTCTAACAGCTGACAGGAGCTTAAAATATCTTTTCATGTAGGAGCAGTTCAACTTCTCCCCAATATGTTCTGTGCTTTCCTTCTACTTCACTGGGAAATCACTCATCTTCTTTGAGGACAGTCCACCTCTGCCTCCTGCTGCCTTATCTCCTGCACCTCCAATCAAAGTCCTTTGGAACATCACCATTGATGTCACCAGCAGATGGCTAGGACAATAAATTAAGGCATGGAATGAAAGAAGTATTTGTGGTGGGAACTAGCCAACTATCAAGAAACCAAGAGCCTATTTTCATGGCAAAATGAATTCGTGTTTCCTTAGAGATGAAAAATGAGGAGGAGTCAGATGAAGGAAATCTCAGTGATTAGAAAGTGAATTGCATTTAGAATTTTTTTATGTATTCAGTGAGATTTCAGGAACTGTTTACATTCATAATGAAGACATGAAATTGAAGATATGAAACTGAAGGCTTGGCTTAGCTATAAAATTGGTTTTAGGTATGCATGCAGGAAATGTATACAGAAGAAAAAATCCTATTGAATTTTATTCCTTTCCTCTGACTATAAAAACATAGGAGAATGTGTTACTATTAATTGTGCATATAAAGCAGGCTGTAAATTTCTTTCCAAAAAGTCTGTGAAAAAACTGTGGGTGGAGGTGGTGGTGGTGCAATGACAAAAAGGTTCAATTTTACTCCTGTTAATGCAATAAGTCATCACAAAAGCTGCTGCAGTAAAAACCAGTTAAAGAACCAAAAGAATGGGAAAAACTTAACTACACATAGGACTGCAGTCCCCTTGCATTTATCCTGAAGAGACAAATAATCTTTCTATCATATTAGAAAGCCTTCAATAAATTGAATTGAATGCAGGAAATTGTCACTCTGTCTTATATATTGTTACTTATCTCTGTTATTATCAATTTGACTGCATCACATACAGATTCCTGCCCTCACCACACAAGAAAATCACAGAACAGAATCTAGCCAGAGGAAGGGATTCAATGTAAATAACCTAACAAATTAATTTAAAAAGCAAAGCTCTAACAGGTCATCTGCATTAATTATATTTCTCCTCATGTATCTCCTATTGCCCAAATTTTGTATGTTGCCATCACTTGGTATTAATTGCCAACTGGATCATCAATCTCATATACTACTGGTTATATTATCAGCATCTAGAAAGCAAACAGCTCTGCATCTAACTGCTAGATACACATTCACTTGGCAATAACCTCGACTAAATCAAGACATTGTCTTCTCCAAACTGTTTGTTACTGTCTTTTCAGGGGAGATTATGACCTCTACACTTGAACCTTGCAAAACAAAATATATGAATACTTTTCACATGCTTCATTGTGAAGCCAGCTCATTAGCTTAAAGAAGTGGTGGTGTTTTGAGGCAATTTAGCTGACTTATGAATATCACACCTGCAATGTGAAAAGATGCTTTTGTGTAAAGGTGTTTTTGTGTTACTAGAAATAGAGAGATTTTAAAATATTTTAAAATTATTATCATTTTTTAAATGTTAGAACTTGTATTTTGGCAGATTATTATAAATTAGGCTATTGGTCTTGATTTTCTATCCTTATTTTCAGTAAACCTTTTTTCTACACATTTTGTTCCTGATTACCACTATGGTAGGAAAGCAAGAACTCTAGGAAAAAAGCCAGTGATGAGGAAAGTAATTTTCTTAAATAATGGCTTGTACTGTGGTAGCACTTAGAGACTCCTATGAGGTCTTCATTTTGCTATGAGCCATGATTCAAAAATCAGTCTTTGAAAAGCAAAATTTTGTTTTGTGAGAAGGCAACAGGCAAATCGTGAGGAGAGGAAGGGAGCAGGTGACACAATTTTGATTAGATTCATGAACAGCAGAATTATCTGTGGCTGCCTGAACAGTCCTTGCCTGAGTTGCAGCTTACTGGTGAGTACCTAATTTCATTTCTAGAAACAAGAACAGTACAAACAAGAATACTTCTTTTTCAGTCAGATTTTCCCCTGCTGACAAAATGGTGGAAAACTAGCATTGCTCTCATGTAAAGTCATTCTAGCTTTGCAAATGCAGCCCCCAATGCCACTCTTTCTTGTGCAGTCTGGTAAGTGCCGTGTGTATTTCCTTACAAATGCGATCGCAGAACCTCAGCTATATCCCTTAAGAACACAGAAAAGGTATAGTGCAATTTTTAATAAGCAGCAGCCACCTGAAATTCGTGCAAGCTTCTTAGCTCCAGATAAAGCTACAGCAGTTAAACCACAGTTAAAACCTCAAAGAGAGAATGGCTGAGAATCAGAGGCGCATCCAAAAAACCTGCACATTTAATTGACTCTCCTGATACACTGTAAGCAAGGTACAACTACAGTTGTAGGAAACTTAAGTAACCTTTATTTTGTTTTCTAGATCTTTCTGTTCTTTGAAAACACAATTAATTTTGTTGCTCGCATTTCCCATGCTGGAGGTTCGCTACCTGCGGTGCATTGCAGTAAAATTCAAGGCTGGCCTCTTTAACAAAACAAAAAATGGGTTATAAATGAAACCGTCATATTTCCCAGGGGCAACTTTTGAAACAGATCTAGCAGCTTACTTTTGCCTTTCTCTGGCACCAGCTGCCACCATAAAGTCTCCAGAACACAAGTTTCCCTGCCTTAAATTAGCCACAGCAGAGCACTTGAATTTTACTTCCTTTTGAACTGCCCTGCCCTTCAAGAAAACCCACCATGAGCATGGGAGACAGCCCCCAGACATGATACAAAGATGGCATTTTTTGACTGGTTATGACTGAAGTGGAAACTTCTCTGTCTCTATTTTTTCCTCCAGCATCTTCAGTGATTGCTCTGTAAAAACAGCCCTGAGTTTGCCAGTAGGCATCTCTTTGAAGGAGGAATAGCCCTTAAGCAGGGGCCTTGGAATAGAGCTGCAGTGAGAAGTCATTCCTTCAGCTGCATTTAGAGATGCAATTTTTTTCACGTACCAGTACACTAAAGATGTAATTCTGTGTCTGAATATCAGATTTCTACCCACTGCAAGTTGGGACAAGTCAAACCTGCAGCCTTTCCTGTAATATTCTGCTCAGACTCAGCACAGATGAATTATGGTAGTCAGACCACTAGCGTTGTCTTCCAAGCTTTCTCTGAGGAGAGACAAGTTTAAAGCTGAAAGTGCTGCTTTCTTCAAGGTGGGCAGTGAGAGTAAGATTTTTTTCATCTCCAAAGTGTCCAGAGCAACTTGACTTTTCTCTGACTTAAACCAGATTCAGCTACTGAAACTTGTAGTCCAAATAAACCCACTGTCCTACCATTCTCCTTGACTTAGTTATGTTCTGGGGTTTTTTTCTTCTTTTAAAAGTTGCCATGGATTTGTTAAAAATTTTAGCTTTATTGGAACATCAGTGAGATTTGAGTATGCAATTTCTTCTTAATTAATTTTCCCAGCTCATGAGACATGAAGGATGCTTGAAGATGACAAGCATCAAATTCATTGACTCTTGTCTAAGATGCACCCAAGCTTCCCACAGCCTTAGGAGCAAGAAAAAACAACTTTGAGACACTCAGGCCCTAACTAGCAGGCTGTACCACAGCAGTGCAGCAATAAGAGGACTGCATAAAGCAAAATTATATTGCTTTTAGCTTTTCTATGTCTCCTTGCTGGCACCCAGCCCATTTCTAAGCTCTGTCACAACCATTTCTATGAGTTAGTTTTCCTTAATGTCAGAGTAGCAACTGAGCAATTAATTCTTTTTTATTTCACTTTGAAAATGAAAAAAAAGTGAGTAGCAAATTCTTCAACTACATTATAGCCAGTTTTTGCAAGCAAAGGAGTCAGATCTATTTTTTTTTAGATAAAATAGAATATATTTCTTCTGAGGTAAAGAAAACAAAAAATAAATTATTTTTAAACATTAACTCCCTGACAGTGTAAGTGCAGTGAGCTGCTCTGCAACTTGTACTATGAAGCATTTAAAATAATTTCCAGGTACCTTTGAGAGACAGAACTGAAAATAACTGTCTAAACAGCCAAATGTTTCCATCCTCGGTGTTGGGACTAAAGATGCATTTTCAGATCACATCCACAGCACTGTGCTTCTCTGAGAAAGACTCTCCTCAGTTACACCTTTTGGAGTATAATATAAAAAGGAAGGTCTAAATTGACGGTTGAGAAATACTTCACAGCTAAAGACAGAGCTGAGCCTTCCTTTAGTTTTAATAGGTCTGTTAAACGCAGAGATCTGGTCTGCAGAGAGCATTTGTTCAGCCTGCTGACTTCCTGTGGGTGTTTGGGGATCTGCAGCAGGGTGCAATGCAGGGTGCCCTCAGCTGTTGCCAGGGCAGGGCGAGTTCACCCAGCCCAACACGGCGCTGCACAGACGAGCTCATGAGGATGCAGAAGCAGCAGCGCCACATCCACAGATGGCTGTCTCAGGGCTAAAGAGCCCTGCTCTTTCCGTGCAACCTCCTGTGCACAGCTCTGTCTCTTCTGGCTGTGAGCCAGGCATGAGGAAGCAATTACAACAGTGCATAAAATCCAAACGTGAGATTTGTCTCTGTAATCTCTGTCCTTGCTTACTGAATTCTTGCTACACAAATGGCTGGCCACTGGAACAGACCTGGCTCCTAAGATACATTTGACAACATGGATCATGGCAAGTCACCACTAGCTAAGGATCTTGCAGTCACAGAAAGATCACTGAACATGGATAAATCCTGTTCTCTCTTTTTTTCACCCCCAGTGAAAAAGGGCTGGTATTGGGGTTGCAATTTCCCCCAGCTGTTTCCGCATGCAGAACAAAAGTACTTTCCTTCATCTGATCCAAACCAAGCTTTTTCAATTAAAAAACAATTCAAAGTTCAATTAAACCAAAATAATTTTTTTTCTTCTTCTAGGCATCTTTAACTAAAAATAAAGCAAAGTAAGGGAACGAGTATGAACCTTAACAACCATTATCACTTAAGCGTTCATGACTACAACACAGTTCACGACATTAACTACAGTTATCCCACTTCCCAGATTAGTGCCAGGCAATTAATCCCCAGTTTTTGGCTCAGTGAATATTTCAGTGGTCCCATGCAAAGTAAGAAAGTCAAAACAGGAAATTTCTGAAGTGTATTTGTGTGCTACTCTCATAGAGCCTCTCCCTCATGTCTAGGATTCCCCTGTGGGTCTGATAGATCTCCTTGGGTAAGAAAATGATTTTTCTTTTTTTGGATGATCCTGGGTGAAAATGGAAAACGCTAATTCCTTCAAATTCCCTGCCCAGCAAATTCAATGTTAATTCTCGAGTTGTTTTGAAAAGATAAAATGAATTACTGAACAAAAAGTCATCAAAACCTTTATCTCTGTACTCACTAGACAACAAGATGTCACCAAAGAGGAAAAGTACCCAGGAACTAACATTTGTAGTTTATACTGTCAGTAAGATTAATTTCATTACCCATGGGAAAAACAGTAATTTATGCCAGCAAGCATCCAGCTTTGTGTTCAAATAGTGAGACTATTGTAAGGAGTGATTTTTATTCCTGGTCATGGATAAGTAAGTTGTGGCAGGCTTCTCCTGTCCATCACAATACCATCCATGCCTTGTGGTTGGTTTCAGCTGTTGCTCCTCTCTCAGGTCGGAGTGTGTATGACCCTTTCTTACCCCTGTAGATCATGGTCACCAATTTCTGCTTTATTTGAACATGTGGGCGTTCATTTCATTTTAGCACCTGTGATGTGCATAACACCAACCTCCAATGTTAACCACACTTTTACGAAGACTGTGCTTCTGTTCAGCTCAAAAAGGTGTGAACAACTGCTTTATCACTTATTACATCAGAACTGGAGGCTCTTTGTTAGAGTTTCTAACCCCTTGGCTACTAGAAAGCTTTGCATGGTCAGGTGGCTGCTTCGGGCAGGTAATTTGGGCAGAAAGCAGTCCAGGGAGTCTTGCCTTCCACCCTTGTCTGTAAATAAAGACAAATTGGCAATGACTTTTACCTTTTTGTTGACACATCACGTATCACTGAAGAAATTCACTGTATTACAGTGTGGAAGGTTGCGTTTTCGTTTGTTCAGCCCAAGACAGGTGACTTTGGACACTTCAGAAGCTGCCAGGAGAATTTGCTGAAGCCTCATAGCACGTGCAACAACTACAAGGGCTGTCTGAGCATGGGGCCTGCCTTTGGGGCCCACGTGGGAGCAGCACTCAAGCAGGAGGTGATGGCAACATAGCAGTTCGAGGGAAGGAGGCAACACTGGGAGGTCTTTGCCCAGAGAAGGGAGGGGCCTGCGTGGGCAGGATGGCAGAGTCTTATTTACAACACTTTCACACTCCTGGCTTGTGATAGACAAACAAACCTGTGCTTCTCACAAGTGCAGAGCATGTGAATGTACTTGAAAAGAGCATCTGAGGCTTCACGTGCAGCGAGAGGCTGAGAGCAGCTGCCCCAAAGGCTGAGAGCAGCTGCCCCAAAGCGTGCTGTGAGCACTCGGTCAGGCTCTGAAACCCTTCTGGTCACAGAGCAGCAGGTCTTACCCAGCTCCTCCTGACACTTCTGGCTTACGGGAAGACCTTTTCTACTGAGAGAGACAAAAGATACTTTTTCAGTGGGAGCTTCTGCATCCCTTTGAAACAACTTCATATTTTCCCTGTTATTTGCTTCCTATTCCCAGAAGAGGATATTGCTTCAGTATCTTCAAGCAATTAGATTTTTTTTTTTTTTCCCCAATACCACAAAATACACCACTCTCCTGCCTGGTTGTACACCCCACATTCTGTTAAAAAGGGTATAAGCTCACTGCTATAAACACTTTTTTTTTTTCCTTTGCTTTTACTGCCTGTAATTGTTTTCCAGTGTCCTACTTTGCTGGCTGGTGGTCCTGCCTTTAACTGAAACTGAACACACTTCATTTTGATAGTCCACTAATCTTTCACTGCAGCACTGTCCACTGAGTCCCAAAGAGATAATAACACTTCTTTTGTTTTTCGTTTATGCTAAGTACACTTTGCCAAAATTAAATTCCTGCCAAACAACAGAATCTCTAAGAACCACAGGCATTCTTCTAAAGGCAAGGGATTGTCTTGGCTTTTTTGTTTGTTTTTCACAACATAAATATCTTTACATGTGGAGGGGGTTTTTTTGTGTGGACTCTGCCTTTTCCATTTTCTCCAATACCTTTTCTTACAGCACTTTGAACTTTTTTGAAAGAATGCCCAACCTTTTCTTAGCAATGAGACACTAACTTTATGACTACCTGTTGCACACAAAAAGTATAGCAGAGCAGTTTTTGCTGTATAGATGTATGTTTGAACCTGTCTAGGTCTCTCTCTCAAACCAAATAAAATTGACATGTCAAGGGCATGATCCATAAGCTGTTGTATGGGCTACCAAACTTCTTCTCTTTCTAACCATTTGTTTTGGCTCTCTGGTATCTTTTTCTTAGCCTTTAAACCTTACTACAGCCTGATTTTTCATGAAGGACATCAAGAAGCAGGCAAAAACATGGATTGCCTCCTCAAACCATTTGCAACCCACCCTCAGATCTCCCTTAGATCTCCCAGACTTCCCATCTTTGTACAAACGTAATACCTTTCAAATTTCTGGTATATGGTTTCATAACTGAGTTTTACTGTTTGACTTGGAACTATTTAATAGATCTAGTACTTCAAACAGCTATTATCAGAAAATAAAGATCTATTCTGATTGCCTTCCATTTCTGGCATCCATTCCTTGCAGCAACAAAGTTCTGTTTAAATTCTTTCCAACTGTCTTCTGTAATTCTAGAAAAAAAAAGAATAATTGTCTCAGATGAGCCTTTTAATGGTGCCATTTTTCTATTTGGGATATTTTAGAATTTCACTTAATTCCTAGTACTATTGTCACTCAGCTGTCATTTAATGTCTAATACAGGTCTGCTTCATTGAGTCTCTGATTAGAATTGCATACCCTGAGCTGCTGCACAAGAAAAGTGACCTAATTGTTTCAGGTGGCTGAACTAACTCACTAAAAAAAATCAGGGCTAGAAGGCAGCAGAAAGAATGGCAGAATACTCTGCCATTCCCCCTCTGCTGTCCACATTTTGAGTCACCCAAAACAAATGCACCGAGCCCTAATACCTGAAGCGTTGTGCACTGATTAAAACACACATTTTGTTCTTTTTGAGAAGACTTGCAGAAAAACAAAGCGAGTAGTAGTTAAACTCCTCCAAGCGCCCCTTCCCCCTGTAATCCCCTGCCATGGAAGCTTAAAACTAGATGCCTAAGTATTTATACAGAAGCAGGAATAAATGGACTATGACTCTTCAAGAGTGGTTGACAGTCATCAGCTCACCCCTGTGCAGTGTGAATGCCATGGTCACGCTGTCTGGTCATGCAGGTCTCAGGCTGTGTCCCAGTGCTGAGGATGGTGCAACCTGTAGTGTCCTGCACAGTCTCGTTCCTTGGATGTTGAGATCACAGCACACCCTGGCTCCTTCCTGCCTGGGCATAACAAAAGGACTGCACACACTTGTTCCCATCTAACCGTGCATCTGGGGCAGGGGTCTGGGCACACAAAGCAGGGCAAACTGTGCTGTGGAGCCCACCTGCCTCAGCTTTGGCAGAAATGCTGACTTCAAGAACTGCCAGCACTCTTGAAAGCCACAGAGGCTCTTGAAAATCCACAGAAGAATTTAGCAAGTTCCAAGTTGCTAGCATTTAATCTTTAATAACCTTGTTATTTTCCCAGTAGGCCTGCTCCCGTGCTTGCAGAAGGTGACAGCTGCTACCTCCCTTTGAGGACAAAGTTCAGGACAGTCCTCCACAGAAGCTGTAGCCAGCCCTTTGCACACAATCTGTTTTTTTCTTCAGGAATTTTATAGAGCTTCACAGAATTGCAGAAGCTTGGCTGATAGTGCATTTACCTGCTTAACTGTCTCTGCTGTTCTCAAATATCAAAGGAAATCAGTGTTTGGGGGGAGGGAGAAGCAGGAAGATGGCGGAGAAGAAAGGATGAAGACAAATTAAATGAAGGTGAATAATCAAAGCAGCCTTTCCTAATACCAGATATTCTTTAGGAAAGTTTTGGGTAGGTAGGCCTGTAGAAACACTACAAAGTACTAGTATAAGAACTGAAGTCCAGTGAAGAACGAGAGCCCCGCAAACCACAAAAGAGGAAAAGGATCAGCACCTATGACATTTCTCAGACAGAACTCTACTTTAAAGAGGTTATATTCTTTCACTTCACAGCAGGTTCACCCCATGTAAGAAAGCCAGAAGGCATCAGCTGGCATATATGTATTGTTACCTAACTGGAAGACCTTTGGAGGTGTTTTCTGCTGGAGCTGGAGCATGCAGGTGCAGTGTGAAAATGTCTACCCGAATTTAAGATGCTTAAAGCTTTTTCAAAATGTGTAGATTTGTAGTTACTGCATGTCTTTCCATTACTGCAGGGATATTATTGCCTCATCTTTGTGTAAAAGGTGGAAGATAGAGAAAAGAGAGCATTAAAACCCTGTCTCAAATGAGATGTCTGGTAGGACATTTGCAGTTACTGGTAAAGGACACAACATATCTACCTTTAAATCAGTTCATTAAGCAATTCAAATTCCCTACTGTATCAACTGTTTAGTACTACAAGCAATTACTACACTGGCCTTTCTATTATCTCTGAGCTCTATTTCTTTCAGCAACATAATTATTGAAGGCAAGATTTTCTTCACTTGCACATTCTCAAATCAAGAGATAAACTTTTTTTTTTTTTTTTTAATCCCTAGTCATCCTTGCTGGCTCTGCTTTGTAATCTTTAATGGGATATGGCATATCAGGCTACTGGAGAAATTGCTTACAGAGACGATTCTCTGAAAAAAATCTCGCTTTCTGAAAGCGAGCTCCAGTTAGCAGCGCATGAAGAACAACACAGTGTGTGCCTATAATGAAAGTAAATCAGCAATCAAGAGGAAACAGCAGTTCAGGTCTGTCCAAACCACAGGTGCAGGGACTCACATGGCATCAGCTTGTGCAGCCCAGAATTACATTGCAGCTATTAGAAGAAACTCCACAGGATCACTTGTCATCTCCTGCATGACAAATTGAGCTGTCTCCCCATACAGGACACTTTCTCATCATTCTAAAGAGGCCTTAATTTGAATATAAGCTCTAAGTCACATGTAAATTTGTGCTCGGTACTTCTGTAGCCAGAGCACTCCACGAACACCACCGAACTGCGCCACAGAAGAGGCAGCTTTGCTATTGCCGTGGTGCATAAAGTGACGCGGGATCTTCTGGGTTTGGAGCTGCCAGTGGAAGGTCTGAGAAACTCCTTGCATTGCACATCAGTCATGACAAGCCTGTATCTCTTACAATACCTGCATTGTCTCAGTCAAGAAAAAGTGAGTGAGAGAACCTAGTAAGGGTGAGGAGCCACATCAACAGACTTCCTACCATTTAAAGGAAAGAAGGAAAATATACTACCATATGCTGTATGGCTCTTGGGTTTCTGCAGATGGTACCTTCTGTTCCACAGTTGGAAAAAAAAAGCTTTTACTCAGTTTTTACACAGGTCCTACAAAATTTGCACACATCCCTTGTATGCCAAGTAGGAGTAGGTATGTTTACTCCTCTTCTTAATTTACCACACTTGCTCTGCATACCTACCAGCTGCACATTGTGTTTTATTCTCTGTCATGGTGAGACAGCACAATGCTGTGGGGCAGTCTCTGGATTTATATACAGCTCTTTAGTATTTTCATGCAAGCAGCTCCCAATGATTCTTACTCTGGGAGAGTTTTCTGCGCAGGCTGGAAATCTCTGCTACCTTTCCTTCTCCACATGGCTCTGAGTTTGCTAACGATCACATTTAAGACCATTTGGTGCCAGCAGCTAACTTCCAGGGCTGCTCAGTGAGTGTGCTGTATCAGTGCAGGATGAGTGGGTAGAATGTTTTCTACTGTTTTACTTTTTAGGGGAAAATAGAACTAATCTGGTGGTTTTAACAGTCGTGCTGCCACTGGTATGGACACAGTGATGATGAATAAATTGTTCAGTCTCGACAAGACCTTCATCAGCAACAGCAAGATTGCTCATTAGATTTCACAGCATACACACTTCAGCTACATTCCGTGCATCTGTGGTACTGTCAACTGATTAGGATATTTCTTATATATACACACACACACATCTTTGACTTCAAGCTTTGATGTTTGTGGCTTAGTTTATAAACAAACAGGAGCCTGAATCTTGACATTTTACTTCCCTGCTAATGCATAATACTCTGTACTCTCAGTGGAACTTAGTGTGTTGAATTGCTCCATTAAGAACCACTGTAGAATCGTCAGAATAACTCTTTTGCAAGAGGCTGTGCTCAATCAATTTTACTGGTTGATTTTTATTATTTCCAAACTGTGATGGGTATTTGTTTTCATGCCAAATGTTTCTGTAAATCACCTGTCTTACGATGTATTAAAGCATTTACAATTGGATAGTTGGAATTAAAAGGAGTTAGGTAACTAACCAAAAGTTTCCATATCACTCCACAGTGCATTACATTAATTAGCAATAAAATATATTTGGCCTTTTCAGTAATAACAGGTCCCTTCACATATGCAAAAGCAGCCAGTGTTCAGGGCTAACTGTGGGTGAACAAAGAAATGTGCCATTTTACATATGCTTTCAGTGAGGGCCTTGGAATTACCTTCTCAAAAGACAGAACAAACATGTGAGGCATGAGATCTTCCTTAACACTGAAATATTTTCTCCAAAAAAGGTTTCAAGGCTATTGTCTAGAGGAGCAGCAGAACAGATTTTCTTCAGGAAATAATAATAAAGCATATTCTGTGATCCTGTGAGTGCATAAAAATCTTACAATTAATGTTTCCACCAGGAAAAACCAGCTCTGAATGACTTTCACCTTCTTCTGGGATTCAGTTGACCTAGTATCTTTAAGCCAGTTACTAGCACATGGCATAAATGCAACTTTATAAGAGAGTTATTTTTCCTGAAGTTTCTGGAGAGCTTCATTGCTCTCCTTCTGATATAAAAAAGAATTGAATCAGCTGTTGCCCCTGTTGTCTAACCAGGACTAGCAGACCTGTTTGTTTCACAGGATCACAGGAGGAAGAATCATGAAGAGATGAGAGGCCTGTGTTCAGAAGGTGCAGATTAATTTGCAATAATTTCATCATTTCAGCTCAATTCCTAGAGCATTGATCGTAAAACCCCACAGTAGTGTCACTATGCAAGTACTTGTTTTTCTCACTCTGAAATACACAAGGGAAAATCTTTTTCAGCAAATCAGGCACTGCACTGGAACACCATAATGGCAATACTGGTTCAACAGCTAATGAAAAGTGGTTCATAAAGAGTTATTGTTATACAGATACTGGATTGCAGACCTGTGGAAAGCAGTTGGGTGATGAATTGGGTTAAAGTTTCACATTTTTTTTGCCAAACGCCATTGCAAGAAAGCTTTCTCAAGGTTTTGCTGGTCAGGAACGATTAGCACCAAACAATCCTCTGATCCTATCAAAAATGATTGTCTGGGAACATCTTAATCCACCATGAATGGATAAAATGTTCCTTATCTTGATGGTGGCATACTGATACTGCATAATAAAAATCAACTTCAATAGTTAGAAAGTATTTTTTTTAAATGTTCAAATTAGAAAAAACAATGTGTTTTTCAGGAGCATTCTAGCACTCTTGTTTCATAGTTGTGTTTGATTTATTTCTTACCATTCTCCCTGAGCTAGTGAGAGTTAAATAAAATTGCTAAGAGATTCCTATCCTGTAAACTGTATTTACAATTTTCCCATGACAAAGAAACCCTTACTGTCCTCCTGGACATAAATTTTGCACAGTTCTGTCCTGGCTGAAATGTAATGAAGCCATCAGGGTCTTCCTGACTGTAACTAAGTTACAAAAAGAAAGGTCTCCATTCTCTGTAAACACAGACCATTTAGCAGGAGAATAAGACAGTCTAATCCGTGGCAATTTGGTTATCTTAAATACAGCTGTTTTATCATATTTTTTTAAATTCGGTAATATCCCTGGGAGTGCTAAATCATTCTCAACTGTATCAGAATTCACTAAAAAGAGCCTTTTTAGCTGTACTGCCTTGTTTCAGAAAGAACCAAGAGTATTGGCATGATAAACTACTATTGCCTTCACATCACCCTGCACTTAATTTTTCCAAATTGACGTATCTTGAGAAACTGCAACAGTTACCCAAACGCGATGTTTCCTGTATTGTTATGGATTGCCAAGGCATGTTGGAGAGTGATGTGTCCCACTGCTGCACTATATTATTTTTTGTTTTTCTTTTACTTACCTCTTTCATCAATATTACTACTTCTAGGTAACTTTTTGGCAACGGGGCTCTTTAGACTATACAGCAGTCTGAATACAATTCAAGCCTTTCCAACCTTGTTGAACTGCACCATAACTGACAAGACTTATATAATTTCATTTATTAGGCAAGGAGATGGCCATCAAGTCATTTATCTAGCTAAGCTAGAAAATTCACTCTCCTAAATTTCTGAACATAGAGAGGTTTGTTGCAATATTTCTGATGTCAGTCAATAGTATTCATTTGCCTCCCTCTTTTTAATGAAATTGCACAAAATTCTGTATTGATAGCACTGGAGTTGGAATAAGGCAATAATATATGGGGAGCAATGATTCATTTTCATCTCATTTAGTATATTTTACTTTCCCCCTATGGGGTCAGTGTCTCCCTGGCTGGAAGTCTGTCATGCAGTTTTATTCCACTCACGCATTTCACACCACATAAACATCTACAGTGATCTTAACGTGCATCATTAGAGAAGACCAAGGAAGAGACTTGGGTCACTCACAAGGCCACCTGGGTTCACTTAGTATTAAGAAACCAGTCCTTAACAGTCACTGTGTGTGTAGGGGGAAGGGAGTGACACCATTATAATATAGTACAGTACCATATGGTTTATCAGCAGGTCAGGCTTTATCCTCTGATCACCCCGCTCATGATTCAACAACGTTTTTTTTTAAATTTCAGAATGACCGTATCAGTGAGGAAACAAGACTCTTCTGAGTTTAATACCTTAGAATGCAGTGCCCATTCTGATTGCATAGAATAAGCATAAACTTAAGATTATAGCCATATAAACTCTACATCCTGATTAGTTAAGATAGTCTAGCAGTAAATATTTACAGATGAGACACCTTCTCTCCCCATTTAAGTACATCAGAAGAACTGTCCCTTATGAATTGCAATATCAAACCTCATTTTTCTTAGATAATCCAGCACCAGAAAAACAAAAGAGAAAATCTTTTTGATTCTTGATGTTCTATTAACGGAAAATAAACCCAGATTTAGCAATTTATGTGCAATTTGCTATAGCGATTGCAATTTGCTGTTCAACTCAGCTTCCCTTAAATTATTCTAAGAACTACTTTAGTAGTTTTTCCCCAGTCTTGGTATGGCACAGCTGGAGCAGATGCTTGCTGTGGGAATCTCAAATCTCCCTCCTCCAGAAATACAAAGGAATTCAACAAGATCTTCAGCTAAGATTCTTTAAAAAAGTAACCTGCCATGGCATAATGGTCCTCAAATGATCATGTCACAGGCAAAAGAGAGGGGAAAAAAGGGGTTTTTTAGTAGAAAGTGGTCACCAAAAAATGTCCTTTTGGAATCTGCACCGGAATACATCCCACTTATCATATACAGAAGTGATCTAGGAAAAAACCATATCATGTAATGACAGACTTTTCTGAGAAGCATAAATAAATCAGATTATTAAAGACAAAGATTTACCAGAAAGAACTGCCAAAATACTGAACAGAAGTGTTATAAAAAGGCAGAGAGGGTACAGTGTACGTAAAGCGCCCCTCATGAGGAAAACCAACAACTTTACACACACTGTGAATAGTTTTGAGATGACAATCACTCCTTTGAAGGAAGTCCTTAGCATGGTAAGAGAACTGTGAAAACATCAGTTCATTGCTCATCAGTGGCCAGAAAGCAAATTTAATGGCATGACCAATAAGGAAAGGAATAGAGACCAAAGGGGATCATCATTATGCACCTGTACACATTCATGGTGTGTCCACCTTTTGAATATGGCATCGTGTTCTGATGTGTCATTCCCCTCACCCTAAACTATCCCCAGAATCATCTAACAGAACTGTGAAAGCTAGAGATAGGCACCAGACCCCTAAAAATCACAGGTAAAATAGTAAGGAAGGAATGACTTGAGTACAAAAGCAAACAAGGGTGACATTATAAAAAAACCCCCAAAGGGTAGCCCTTTCAGTAAGGCATAGATGATCTGTGGAACTCCTTGCCAAAGCATGTTATGAACCAGAAATTAATCTAGATGCAAAAAGTGACTGACCACATGTGTGAGAAATAATCTATTCAGTATCACCATATCTAAAAGCACCACCTGTATCTGAGAAAATCCCTGAGCAGTAATGGGGCTAGCTGGTCATCTGGTTTGTCAGGTCAGATGTTCTTCTGGCACAATCCCATTTGTAGATTACATCAAAATACATGATCATTTTTATGTTGAGCCACTTACACTGTGACCCACACTACTAAAACATCCCCCACACCCCATCTGTGACACATTCCCTTTCTGTGACAGTATTTGCATTTGCTGCCTTGCAGGTGCCACTTCCTGCCCTTCAGAGACAAACCAAACTACTTCTCAAGCAGAGGGCTTCAACAGAAAAGGAGATAATATTGCCTCAAACCCAGCTTCTTATGTCACCCTGAATCCTCCTTCCAAGAAACAGTTAGCAAGCAAAAGAAAGAGACACAACCCATCTTGCTCCATCCCTGATTGCCAGTGCCAAAAGATGTCACGATTTCTATCAAAACCGGAAGTCAGGGATCTTTTTCCACACAGCAGCAAAGCCTCTATGAAGAGCATCTAGCTCATTTCATTCAAGGCATCTCAATCTCTGGGAAACACTATAGCGAGCAATGCAATTGAAGCCAGTTTCTTCCTCTTGGGACAGCGTGCAGGCATCTGGCAAATCTCTCTATCCTTCTCCAAGGCAAGGGGAGCTTACACAGTCAATGCTACATGGATTTCTTAAATCTGTCCGCTCCCAGTCTACCTCCTAGGGCTTGCTGGAAGAGAACTCTCTGCTAGCTCAGCTAGGAACGTTAGCCCTTCACAGTCTACTGTCTGTTGTCAGCATCACCTTTTGTACTGTAGGCAATTCTTACCACCTCCCCAGGTGAGTACAATATTGAATATGCTAATTTGCTTCAAGGTAGTTCAGGCTGTCCAGGGTTCAAGTAATCATTATAATTTAAATCATCATTTCAACAGTAGGCCTTCTTAGTAAAGGCTAAAATCTAATCATGAAAATGAGTAACAATCATCTTTAACAGAGCATTTCAAAATCAGGTGATGCATTTGTGTGTATTCACTTAGGTGATTTTAACTCTGTGCAGAGGCTCTGCTTTACCAATCACAAACCTCTTCCGTTACTGATACTACACAAGCAGCTTCATAGGGGACACAACAAGCCCTTCCTTGCCCCAGACCCCTCTGTTCTTGAGGAAATTCAAACCTTACAGTTATTTCTAGATATTAAAGATTAAAAATGTTCAAAATGATAGTTTTTTGTTTGGCAAAGTGAGAGAGATGTTCTTAGATTGACACGAAAACAAAAAATGCCTTCGTTTTGTTAGCTGAGCTCAGGAACCACCTCTTGCTTTCTCCTTGCCACCCCACAGCATCATTCACCACTGGGGAATGGCAGTGGCACTCAGAGCACTCGTGCTGCTGGAGGAGAGGGCACTCTGCCAGAAAAATTTTCATATCCTCCACATGGCTGTTCTGCAGCGTGCAGAAAATAATTTCAGAGCATCCCAGGGAGAGTGGCCACTGAAGATGCTGAAAAATGCACTTTATTCCAGTCGAGAGACATTAGTGCCAGCAAGAAAATACTGTACATACCCAGAATAAATGAGAAGCTATTACCATGGAAGTAAAGAGAAGAGAAGCTTTTGTCTCAAATAGACTGTTTAAGAAAAAAAAGCATCCTGCATCATTACTGGCACTTGGAAGTACACAGTCAAAAAGCCAATATTGCTTGCTGGAAAAGCCCAATGTAACAGTTTAAATCCACAGACATCTGAAATATTTCTGAAATTAATAAATGGATTTCTATTTAGTTAAAGTATGAATATTATTCTCATAGGCACAGCATAATTTAAAAATTCTTGACATAATCTCACAAAATGATTGCATCTGATTTGCTTTCTCCTGCGAGTCAGACCAGTGCCTTGTTAAGCACTGGTATCTCGCATCAGCAGGTTGCAGTGTGACAAGGGCAGATCACTGCCCACAAGGACCCTTTGTCATGTCTCCTAGTGAAAAGGAGCCATAAAACTTTTAGAAAAAAGAGACATCATTGCATTCCTCCACAGGCAGGGAATGGCGCCTGTTTCAGACACACTCCTGCATCCCAAAGAAGAAATATTCCGAACAGTAATAAATGACTGAAGGGTTATTTCAAGCCAGCATAATTAATTAGCTCAGAGGCTGAATGCATCCCCAGTTGGCCCTAGGAGGTAGAGGAAGGATATAAAGGTGGTGTTCCCACTTGCACAGTTAGTCTTCAGTGTAATCTTGTCATTGTGTTGCAAGGCAATGCTCACGAGAGTGGTGTAGGAGATAAAACTCACAGGTGGAGAGGGAGGGGAAAGCATACGTGACTCCTGAAGCCAGCAGCTGCTCTGCCTGCAAATCTGCGCCTTGATAAGCTACTGTTTAGTATGCTGTGGGCTGGGTAAGCGCTTTCTGGGACATAGGTGAGGCCAACATCAAGCCTGAGACTGTGCCAAGGTCAGTGTGGCATGCTGTGACAATTGAGACTATTGTGCTTAGACTTTTTGAGGATTTCTTTTTTTTTCTGTAGGTGAATGGCTGTTCTGGGAAACAGAAACCAAATCCTCATTAAATCTGCAGGCACTTTTGCTGACAGCAGCTCCCATTTAACTCTCAGCCCTCTTTCCCCTATTCTGATACCCTCAGGCTTCCCTTAAGAGATGAATGTTTCATTGCTCTCCAGTGACAGGCCCTCAATCCCACAGCTGTCACCAGTTGGTGGAGCAGCTCCACCTCTGCCAAATCGCACACTCCACCCTGGAGGTTACAAAACTCCATCTGAAGGAGCCTGTGAGAGAGGAGCAGCTCGAAGGTTTCTGCTGAGGCCACTGCTAGTGTGTTGTCTAAAGCTTTTTGCATTTATAAAATACGACCCCTGTGAAAGGTATGTCTGATGAAGATTTGGCCTCCCTTCTCCCTAAACTAAAAGGTGCCTGAAATAAATCAAAGTAATGCTCATTTACAGGGCAGGACACAAGGATCTAATGATACATAAAAGATGAAGAGCAAACAAGCACAAAGATAATTATCCTGATTCTAGTCCCCGTCTTCATTTTCTGTTAAAGCAACAAGGCAGATGTGGTGGCACAAAAAAAAAAAAAACCCTACAGCCAGTCTGTTCTTCTGCAGCACACACAGTTTTCCCCTTCTCATGTAAAACTACTGGCAAATATTTTTGTTCAACATTAATCTTTCTCCATGACCCAATTTCTACCTCCTCCACAATTTAGGATATTTTGGCAGATGCCTGTAATTTTTATGAATTAAAGTAAATGTCAGAAGGAAAGCTCCTCCTCCCATTCCTCTCAAAGAGCTGGAAATAAAACCCCATGTCTAAGGTTATAAAGCTCAACTCTCAATTTTGGAAAATTGCTAGAACAAGTTTGCTTAGCAGCTCCACATTAAAAAATGTTTCCAGAAGAGTTTCTGAATTTCCTCAAACTAAATCAAAGACCAACACAAGCTGTATCCCAATATCATTTTTGCAAATGCTTTTTCCCATAGCAGCCTCAGTCTGCACACTCATTTTAACACCAGTGCCTTAATATTTTATACCATTTCAGATAGATTTGTTACTGTAGAATTCTTGAAACAGAATTTTTGAAGCCAAGCTGGTTGCAAGCTGAACTAACTGTATTACATTGATCCCAAACCTCAAGAAGGGTAAGGAAAGAAAACTATTTCATGGTTGGAGGTGCAAAACTGCAGAAACAGGTGTAACTTCATACCCATTCTTAGGACTCTCGTGGGGTAGAGATGGACTCTCTTTCATCAGCCTCACTTTTTTTCCTTTTTCTAGTTTTCCTCCAAGCCAGTTATTGCTCCACAAAATGCAAGGAAGATGGCTTTCCCAAACTGGACAAGAACCTTGTATGCCTTGACTATTTGTCCCTTACAGGCAGCAGTTTTCTCACTATGGGTACTTTCTGAGATCCATAGCAGTCCCCTTCTGGTGCCTGCAAATGATTCCCATGGCCTGACTTCAGCTCCTTTTTATTATGAGGGATAAAATACTTAACAATGGGGAAAAGAGGAAATGTTAAAAAAAATAAATGTTTCCCCAGACAATGTGATGGGACAGAAGGGCACTGAGCCAATCAAGTATTACACCTCTGCAAGTTACTTGGGGGGTTTTTCTTCCCTTCTGTCCTTAACATAGTGACCCCTGTGTGCAGCCTTTGCTTTGGAGCTCTCAGAGGACCTGACCAGTTTGGGGTGCCTCAAGACACTATAGGGGGACAAATTATTAGAGCAATGACATATCTTTTTCCTACATAACTGTAGAACATACATAACTTCTAAAAGCTTTCAAAGAACAGAGATCACATTTTGAAATACAACACATTTTGAAATTCTCATTAATAGTGTTGGATTCCAACTCCTGAAAAAAAACAGTCAGTCTGCAATACCAGATGAAGACTTCTAGTCTCAAGATTAATTACGTTAATGGTCTAAGCAAAACTAATCTCCTCTAACCCAGACAAATTAGTGTTTCTTTGTGGCTCATTAATCCCTGCTTCTTCATCTGAAGAGGCCGTGTTGCAGAGTACCAATATATGCAAAAGAACAGCATGCCAGGAATATCTCAGATTGGAAGTGCTGAAAACAGCAGAAGCATTACCTGGTTTGATCTAGACATCTAGTAGCATTTTGTGCTCTATCCACCTTTCATTTATCCATGACTCCCCCCTGCCAGTTGAAAGAAGCCTGGAGTATACCACCAAATGCTGTGATCTTCTGCAATCCCATTGAGAACAGAAACAGAAGTTTAAGGAAAAGCCATGTACTGCACCTTTCATCAGAGAAAGCTGCTGCCACCATGACAAAGGAAGAAGGAACCACCATCTGTAAATCTAATGACTTTACCACTGACATTCATTCATTAATAATAGCTAAGGATCATCTTGCTGACAGACCTTTATGTATGGTTTCAGTCAAAGGAGACACCTGAAGAAACTTTTTCTTAACCCTTTCAGCCTTTCTTCAGAGGTTGGACTGTCCCGTCCCTGCCAGCTCACCCAGGTACAACTGCTTGAGCAAAGGAGCAGCCCAGCACTGAGCTCAGGTTCACCTCCAGCCAACTGCTGCCTACAAATGTGCCTGGGTTATACTCCTCAGCTGTCAATACCAATGCAAGCAACAAGCATGGGACTACAAAGTTCAGTATAATTAAGTTACACTTGTGGTAATTCTTGATTTAAAATGACTTTACTCCTCTCTCAAGGTGTTTGATCCCTGAGGCCTGAAATCCTCAGTGTGGGTGCCACTGCTTGCAAATCAATTGTTACTGTCAGATATTAGATTGATTCCTGTGGTGCAGTGCCTATGAGCAGCAGAAGCAAAAGTGCCAATTTCAATTACTAAGCAAAACAGAAGATTTCTTTGTGATTAGATGTCAAGAGGAAGATTACCACTAGCTACATTCTGGGGAAGAAAAAAATCCAATGTCCTTACTTTGCAAAAAAGGACAGAAATGCATACAGATTTCTACACTGGATATATCCAGCTATATTGTTTGTTTTTCCACATTATTGAAATAAATGATAAATATACATATAAAGACATAATACTATATATGCCCACAGAGTTATGCCATAACATACCCATCTGAATGAATTCAGACCAGAGATAGAAGTGTAACAGGGTGATTTTCCCTTGAACTCCCCTGTGCTACACAAATTTGGGTGAATCAACCACATTCTTTTAATGCCCTCCATCGTCTCTGGGCTATCACTGGCATCATTGAATTTAGCCTGACAAAACACTTCCATGTGGGAAGTATATCTCATTGTATACCCTGGAGATGAGCAGAGCTGAAAGAATAGGTCCAAGAACCTGGGTGTCCTTTGGCAAAGAGGAGAACCATGTCTAAATCTTCAGGCCTCTGATGTCACCCTCTCACAAAGGTCAACCCACACTAGAAGAACCACATCATCTCCTGGCAAAGAACTGAAGAAAAATTTCTTATTTTCCCTATGTTTTGGCCACTTCTCCCACTGACGTTTTTTCAGCCCTAGCTGTGCCAACAATGATGACTTTCCCTTCAGAGCCTTCTTTCCCAATCTCTGTGCTCAATGGACTGTTGCCCCATGCAACACACCGACTGCTGCAATGAGCCATGGGCAATCAGCCAGCCCTGACAATGGCAGTGACAATGCCATCCCCCAGAGGAGGGGACAGCAGCAGTACAGGCTGGAACAAAGCCTCCCTGCCTTGGGCCCAGTGGGCACTGTTTTCATTGACATGTGCAGACACGGCACAGGGCTGTTCAGCTCCCTGTTCCTCTGGGCCTGCCTGGCCTGCAGCCGGGACATGACTGCCACCCACACAGGCCTGGCTTCCGCAGAGGTGACAGCTACCGGGACACCTGCGGAGACCACTGCGCCTCCGCATTCTCATCACAGATATTTCCTGTCTGTGGTTTAATCTACCTGGGGTACGCCTGTATGGGCTGCAGCTGGGCTTCCTCCCACTGCCTAGAGAAATCTCAGCTGCGTTACAGTGGGCAGATTGACGTGGTGTGAGGCAGCGGTGCTGGAGTCACCTGTGGCTTACTGACCACAGCGCACCAACCACGCGTGCCAGGAGCGGTGTGTGGGCAAGGAGCAGAGTGCAGACACTGCAGTGGGGATGTCCTCGAGGTTCTTGACATGGTGACATCTGCAGTCCCTGTCCTTGGCTCACACATCACACCACAAGCTTTTTCTATCATCTCCAGTTTCTTGGGGGGAAGGGAGACTGTTCCTGCATCTAAGCTGTGGTACTGGTGTGAGTGGGCTAAGCAGAAAGATCCAAGAAAGGCTGCAGGGCATGATGCAGGGAAGAAGACCCATTCAATTTCATGTTTTCTCTTCTGCAGAAGAGGAGGTGGGGAAAGCAAGAGAAAAGCAGGCTGGATATGCTTCAGCTCTTATTAAGAGAAAGGATACTCCAGGCTGCTTTCAGCAGCTTCTGATTCAGCTCAGAGCACAGCTGCAGGGGGACACAAAGCAGTGCTGTGAAGGGCAACATCTGAGGCACAAGAGATACAGAATACAATCTGTACACCCTCAGACTTTATTCTACACTCCCCTAGCCCTCCTTCTCTAGTTTAGTCAATATATTCCTGGCTAGAAGCCGGTGCATGGGAGGAAAAGGAGAATTATTTTTTTCCCTGCAGTATGACTTCCTTTTTAAAAATAACATTTCTTTTTTGGTCTAGCAACATCAACAAGGTACACTGTTAATAACACACATAGGAAAAACCCATTATTTTCATGCCATTTCACACCCTTGTGCTGGTCCATGTACCATCATACAGTTGTTGAAGAACTGCTGAACAGAGTTAAAGTTATTTCTGAGATTGTTAAAGCAAAAGGAACATTTTCCTGAATCCACTTTGCAGAAAAATTACGTGCAGGAAATTAATTTAGAGATCTAGAGAAATCTGCAATTAGACATTAGTTTTTCCATTGAATGTAAAACTCAGCTAAGATTGTTTACAAACTCCACTGCTTCTTGGGCAGAGTGCAGCAGTCCCCTGTCAAGGGAGAAGGGTTCAGCAAGAGCTCCCCAAATTCACAGGCAGTGCTAGGAGAACACATAACCAATTTAGACCCAGGTGGTTCAGTTACTGGAATTTGACATTAACTGTCTGCAAGAGTGCAGCTGGAACAACTGCCATCTCTCTAAACCAAGAGGCAGGGCTTTTATGGTTTGGGAACATGAGTCCCTCTTCCATAGCCCAGCACCACCAGCCTAAGGAACAATTTTTGGATAGAGTCTTGAATGAGGCTTTGCTGTTGTCCAGACTTTGCTCTGTGGAAAGCTAAGCAGGTGAGGATGAGAAAAGTTAGGTAAGTGCCAGATGCTCTGAAAAATTCTACCTTTGAGGTCTGCAGTCAGTATTACAAAAATTTGAAGAGGCCTTGGCAAGTGCTTAAAGAACCCCATTTCCTAAGTTGATCTGAACTCATGCTTTATGTCAGCCTATCATCAAGGATTCTTGCAAAACTGAACTTCTAGTCCAAATCACTTTTCAGATAGAGCCTGAGGAAAAAGCTATTGCAAAAAGCAAACAGCACAGTTAATATTAGGGTTTCCTTTCATCAAAACAGCTTTCAATTGCCAGAAATATGGTTTATTGGCCACATATGATGCAAACAAACAATCAAGAGAATGGACTTTGTTACTGAGGGGATTTAGAAGGCTTCAAAATTGGATGCAAAGCTAGTTAAAATCCTTACCACACAGGCATTGCCAATTCTCCACGCTGCATGCACACGTACACCAGTTGTGCAGTTGTAAGGGCCAACTGGCTGAGAGAAAGTATAAAATGGTATTCCACTTCTGCAGGAATGTTTACTTCAGAGGCACAATATGTTTTCCTGACAAGGAGGGATTATACTACACATGATTAGGAATATCTCATTGCAGCTCTCATAAGAACTGGTCTCTGACAACTCCAGAGTTGTTTAATAGCACTTGACATATTACAAGCACACACAGTATTAGCAAGAGTGTAGCAGTCTTTGCTAAATAATCTGTGTAGCTTTATCAATGAACAAACACTACAGATGCACCAAAATCTTTATACTACACACTTCACATATGTGAGCAAGAATAATATTTTCAAATCCTCTCTCAGCTGTGACATCTTCTTGTAAGATGGACGTGCCTAATATTGGTGGAAAACACTTTTACCAAGGGAAAAGGCTCCTTCTCTGATAAGCTTGAGTTTTAATGGGGTGAACAATCCTCATTCATAGCATAGTCTGCACTTGTCCCCATCTATATTAGTTTAACTGTTAGACATTGGGCAGTGTGTTTTTAGGAGCTCCCACTTTCAAGGTCATATAGCTTCAAGAAAACTCCATTAGGGAGACATTTGCAAGGCTGAGTGAATCAGAATTCTTGCCTAAGGACCTGCACAGTTCCTGTTTGACATGCATGCACTGGTAGGTTCAAGACATGCACGATATAAAGGCAAAGTAGCCCACTCTTTGCTTTCCCAATGTCACTGTGAAACGCTCCATTTAGCAAGACTGGAACATATTTCCTTTAGCCTAAGAGCAGCCTGAAGCCTGTGTCTACCCTAGAAGATTAGGATTTATTTGCTGGGACCACACAGGAAATATCCTCAGTTCATGATCCTTGTGATGGCCAGACTTGCTGTAGACTGGAGCACTTCATATTGATAAAATTAATATCTGCACTGGAATCCTTGATGCACTAAGAAGCAAATTTACCCACCTGACCTACAGCCAGCCAAAAATTAAAATATGGCAAAAGGATGTGAATAGGATACCATTCAGTGAAAGATGCAGCTTGTCAATACAAAGGCTCACTCAGTAATAACACTTCCTGGGTGAATATCATGAGTTGGAGTTCAGACTGGACGAAGATGATAGAAAATTTACAAAAAATTCAAATGTCTTTTTTAATCTTATTACAGAGATGACTCAGAGCATTCTGGCATGGGTTAAGAGATGCCCCAGCTTGAACTTTGCAACCAGGCAATTGACTAAACTGCATCAAAAACTGAATCATAAAATTTTCAAACTGCAGCTCTCTGGTTGTTTTGTAACACCAACCATCTAATGGAGAGCTGCCCTTGGATCATCACAGGAGATTTGTTGGCTCATCACTGGCTTGGACAGGGGCACTGTAAAGTGTACCAGAGGTTTATACCTGATCTACCCAGGCAAGTCAGCCAATGCCCTTACACAGAAGGTTAATAACCTTTGGAAATGTTACCTTGCACACTGGAAGACACACTGATACTCTTGTGTGCAGTCAGATGAGCTCACTCTGGCCTGGAATAACAAAGGAAAACTCCACCATGATGAGTGAGTGTGTGCCTGAGCCCACTCCTACCAAGTCAGGCTGAGAGCCCCAGCACTGCCCTCGCTGGTGCTACCAGTGAAGGGAAGCCCTTCCAGTTCAGATCCTAAAACTGTAAGACAATGCCTGTAAGTCAAGAGAGTGAAACACTTCCGTACTTGTGGGAATCATTATCCACAGGGAGAACAGCCTGCCCACCAGCTGACAGAGCACTGCCTGGGCAGTGTCACAGGAGCAAGGGCAACAGTACATTCTTCTCCAAGTCCCCTGGCTGAGCAGCACTATGGCCCTTGCTTTCAGCTTCTCCAGTCCCGGGGTGCATTGAATGCCATTCTGCCAGTAAGAGTCCTCTAAGTGAACAGAAAAATCCAGTTTCTCCTTTGCCTTGCCCTGCTGGCCTCCTCTTCCCCCTGCTCAGTAATGCAGCAGGACACCCTTTGAAGACCAGCTGCTCCTTGACAGCCAGTGACAAGATTTACATTTCTGTGGCACATTTCACACTAATGGATACCAAAGGACATTTCAAAAGGTCTTTCACAGAGAAAGTCTTATACCTGAGTTATGATAAAACACTGCGGCATGTAAGTATCTCACAGTAACTTTATGACAAGCAGCAGAGATGAGTGTTAAATAGCTACAAAGGGAATTTGAAAGGATGAGTGCAGTTTCTCACATTGGTTCTGCCAGAACATCAGAACCAATATCATCCCAATTCTTAAAAAGGGTGGCACAGAGGTCTCAGTAGCTACAAGATTTTCTGTCTCGGAAGATTATGTGTCCTGAGACAAAAATCATACAGAGAAATTGGAATTAGTAATAAATCCAAAATAAATGAATTCCACTTACTGAGTCAGTCCTCTCCACAACCTATCATAAGCCTATGTCTTCCCTTCAGCACATCTTCATCAGCCTCGTAATGGCTTGTGGTGAAATCCCAACCCAGCTCAAGGCAACATGTCTGGAAGTAGAGGGCTAATCCTCTGCCGATGTACACCGACGAGATGTCACTGGAGTGATGAAGTGGGAGCAATTTACAGCAGCTGAGAATGTGTCCCATAAGGCAATCAGACTTAAAAAAAAAGTGATGGCAAGGGTCCTAAACAATTTCAAAACACTGCTGTCAGAACAAATCTCAGTGTACAAAACCCTTCTTTGAGAAGTTGTCAGAGACCCAGATGGGTTACTGGCTTATTCTGTCCTTCCTGGAACACTGTGCTCCTTTCCAATTATTATTATTCCTGTACCCTAAACCCGCACTGTGAGGAATTTCTGGCATGACATCATCCCAAACACTGAGCTTAAGACTGGCCAAATATTTTGCTGAGCTTTCTTTCCCTCCCTGCCTTGGTAGTTAAGCTTTAGCTTAAAACTTTTATTTTTCATTATGGATGTAAAACAAGGAGTTTAAAACCAGACAGAAAAACAACCTGCAAAAGGCAATTAATAAAACACACCAGCAGTCCCAAAACTGTTCAGAACGCTTCATTCAGCAATGCATTGAGACAGAACCACAGCAAAGCTACTAAATAACATGTGACAAAACAAAACCCAGGAAAAGGCAAAATAATAACTTGTGGTTTTTAGCATCTTTTATCCAAAGTGCTTTGCAGTCATATATGCATATTATATAGGGATCATTCATCTAGCTGAAATATAGCTGGCTTCACTTCAGAACTAAGTTGCATAACCACACATAATAAAACTATATGGCAAAGTCAGACAGAGGAAAATGAAAAGCAACTCTTCTAGTTGGATTATAGAACAAATTCCAAGTCAGCAGAACACCACTCTCTCTGGGTGAAATTTAGAGGAACACTGAGGATTGCATTCAAACTCGTGGGGAAGATATCGCGGCATCACTAACGACCCAGCCTTTGGGTTTACCTCTAAAAGAATATATAGTACCTCTGGCAGCAAAATGTCTCTACTAGCATTAGAGAGGGCCCAGGTGATACCCACTGAGTGATCAACATTCATTTCTGAATCACTTGCATTTCCTCAAAGGCCTCCCAGCTTAGCATCCAACCCTGAAGCCCGGTGAAGATCAATATTTCTCAACAGCCAGTATGAGCATAGCCTGAGCACAAAACTGCTTCTAACACTTCTGTTAGGCCAGGAGCACTCAGTAGAGTTTCAGAGAGAGGCCAGTCAGGCTACAGGACATGATTGCTTTTACTCTAAATACTGTGGTTAACAGTATGATGGGAATAAAGTCCCTCATATGCCAGTGTGATTGTGTGGAGAAGGTGGGACTGTATTTCCAGCTGTGGATCACATTAGCTAGTTAAGGTGCATGACCCTCTCTAGCTTCTGGAGCTTTGAGTTCTGCACAAAGGTTGCTGACAGGCCACCACGCTTGTCCAAAACCACAATGCTAATTGTTGTTATCCATATAGAAATTTTCTGTTACGTTCTCCATCACAAAATGCACATTACAGGCAGGAGCCTTGCTCTTAGGTGGCTCTTCATTTTCCTCACTGCCTTCAAGCGCCCAGCTCTCACATATTTGCATCATAAAAAATTTCACATATTCAAGTGACCAGCATTTTATTCAGACACCTTTGATGATGGATGTCTGGGGGGAGTCAGCTCTGCTCAAAAGCCCTAATTCTGGTGATTTGCCATTTCAAGCCTCAAAGTGCATTGAGTTGTAAGTGGTTCCCATGTAGAGGTTTTCCTTTGCAAATAAAGGCTAAAAACATTAGTGTAACACCACCTGTGATACTGCAGAACCTAAATCTATTTCACAGAGCAAGGGTACTAGCCCTGCATTGGGAATTTCCTTTGTCTTCCAACACACTGCAATTCTAATGGCCTCTCACAGCACTGGAGCCAGAACTCCTCTTACAGGTAGCCCCTTGCCTCTTTACACTTCCAGCAGGCTCAGAAGACTGCAGAAACATGAGACGGTAGAAACACAAAGTATTATTCATCCTTCCTCCCAACCAGAGATTTGCCAGGCAAGCCACTTTGCACATCCTTTTTCCCCTGAGAAAGTTGCATCGCTAGTGGCAAGAAGTAAATGGAATACCTGGGCTGGTGTTTCATCACGACACTCCTGTCTGTTGAGGAACTGTCTCACAGTGAGGTGCATCCCCTGCTGAAGCAATATCACTTTCTGCCACCTTTGTCTCTGTCCTTGCCTCCTCCAGCCTCACAGCACAGTTACGGGACAGCTGCAGGTATACTTGCCCTCCTTTCTTCACACAGTCTGTTTCTCTTCCTCATTCACAGATATATCAATGAGGTGACTGTGTTCTGTGGTTAAAATTGTATCCCCTGATATTTTAAATCTGTAGTCAAAGTAGATTTGACTAGTCTGAATTCACCTTTGAAGAATAAATAGGGACATGGAAAGATGCTGGAATAAAAGCTACTGCAATCAAAGACTGGAGATCTCCAGCTATGTCTTGAGAGACTTGATCTGGATATAAGAGAGCCCTTCCAATTCAAGGAAGCACAACTGCTGTGTGACTCCTTCACCTCCAAGTCCTCTTATAATTTCTCATCTCCATGTAGGTTTTCTTGTTCCTAACAGCCATTCCTTTCCAAGCTATTTACTATGGCATACCATCCCGAACACAGAAAATACCTCCTCAACCAGGGAGCTTACTGGGACAGACATGAGTCAGTCAGCATCAACTGATAAGGAATAATTCAATACAGTCTATTCTGCAGTCTCTGGCCCTGGGACACTAATCCAGAGGCTAATAAAGCAGTAATCCCTTGCTGATCCACAGGCTCTGTTTCCCACATCATTACTCCAGGTTATATCTGCTCTCACCACCCTAAATATCCTTTCCCTCCCTTCTTCCCCACCTTGCACTCTCCTCACTAGCATGACATCATTACAGCCACCTTTCAGGACCCACAAATGGAGCCATTGACACTCAGTTATTTCAGCCTTCCCTCCTGAGCTACTGCTGTCCCAAAGCACAGGCTATTTGGTTGGCTTTTGAGCTGGTGGGGTTTAGCTTGTCTCAGAAATGCCCCTGGTACCCCAGCACAGAAGCTGCTTCTGGTTCCCAGGGAGCTGCTGAGAGACAGTAAAAATAAGGTTCCACCTCCAAGAAGGGTTCCTCCCCTGCCCTTTCCCAGGCACCCCAACCTGCCCCTGAAGGGGAGATGTACAAATTGCCCAACCCAGGGTGCTGGTTGCAACCTTATAATCTCCATTTACTCTATGAGCTGCTCACTCATCTGTAACGGGAAGCTCTAAGCCTTGTCATGGATCAGCCAACCCCCAGTCCAGTTCATCTTCCTGTTAACATCTCTGACAGGCACAAGGAAGGAGGGAGCAAGGGAAAGAGACATGCAAGTCCCTGGCAAAGCATGGCTCTACTGTCCCAGGTCAAGCCCTTCACACGGTTTGGTCTCCCTGTGACACTACCAGATGCTACAGAGAAGGTAAATAATGCAGAAGCATCCATCTTCTGTGTTAGTCTTATCAGGCTCCTAGTAAATAGGAAGTGCCCGAGGACCTGAAGCATAATGGCGGTAAATATCACATATTCTGAAATATCTGGATTTTCTCAGTCAGCTCTCACATGTCCAGCACGAATGGATCTTGCAGAGGCTTAGCTTTCAGTGGTGTGCTGGGACAGGAAGTTACTTTTACAGCATGCTTTTACTTAGCAATGATGTGGAGCTTGATTCCAAGCTTGCCATCTTTTAATTTAATCAGATGTCCTTTGAATAAGATGCTGTATTTTAGGCATGCCAAAGAGGCTGATATAGGGAGAGCTGCAGTGCCATTTCTCTCTCACTTTTGGAAAAGCTCACCACTAGAATTTAACCTGAGACATAAGAGCCAAAGAGCAAAGACAATGGAGCTTTAAAAGGATACAGGAGAAGAGATACCAAATGCTCCCAACATCCATCAATGTGTAAGCACAAATTATTTGCTTTCAGCAGGAGTCTCAGGGTGTCGAACACTTTTACTAGCAGTGAGTACAAGGGTTACAGGGCACATTACTATGTTGCAGGGTGGCTTTTCTGAGCTCTCTTCCTTGATTTTGGGGTTAAGAAAGGCTCCTCATCTTTCACATGGTTTTAACTTTACTCTGATTTTTAAAAACAAAGCAGCATTCAAAGTGATCTGTATGCTTCAAATCACAAACAAATGCACAAGACACAATAGAGCCACAGCAGTTGCCCTAGTTGGTAAAGTGCTATTTAAAGAGGATTAAAGCTGACTGCAGTCCTCATTTTCCATCTGCCCCTCCTACATCACTTTCTTCTTCCCATCTCTCCACGTGATAAGGGAAAAGGATACACTATAAAAATCAACAAGTTAGGATGTTTCAGCTGCTTCTTTCCTGACAACTAAGAAGGAATAGAAATGCAAAAGCAAGTACACAAGTTATCAGCCTGTCCTTCCTGACAATTCACTGCAGCTCTCAAACAACACATATCCCCCCATCATCCCATGCGGGTAAGGAGACACCATATCCCTGCTGGCCCAGAACCGAGCCTAGGAAGAAGCTTGATGACCTGGGTCAACCTGGGAGTACAGGCATCTGATGCAAAGGGACATCACAACATCTCATGGCTCTTGAAATAAACAGAAAAAAAATGCCAAAACGCCCCCACGCCCCAAGTTGCCACCTCTTTGATATGTTCTGTGTCTACTAACCTGCCTGTAAACACCATGCTTACAAAGCAGGTGGGCAATTCATCAGCCAGCTGCATCCTCCCATGTGCCACTATTCCCTTTTGTCCTGCAATGAGGAGAATTTGCCAGCTCTCTCAGCTCTCTGACAAGCACACAGGACCCTCACGGCTCCATCCACAGAGCTCCTGCCTACCTGTTGGCCCTCAGTGTGACCTGCCTGGATTTAATGGCACTCGTGTGAACTGAGCACAAGGACTGTGACAAAGCCATGCTGCTGCATTGATGTCTGAAGATGTAAGAGTCAGGCAACCTCTTCTGACCCCACTGCCCACTCGTCCCTCCTAGAGGCCAAACCTGTGATGGCAATGCAATCCCTCCCCCTGAATGCCTTGCATCAGTCCAACTGCTCCTACCCTGGTAACAGCTCCTGTCCTTAAGCATCTGACTAGTTCATTTGGGATTACAGGTACAGCATATGTTTGCTGCATTCCTGTCTGTAAGCTCTTTTTGGAGCCTTGGCAGCATGAGGATGCAGCACACAGAGGTGGCAGGGGGCCGGAGAGAGGGGAAGGGTATTTGAGTGCCGACTAGGCTGTCCTCCTGAAAGAGGAATGACAACTCAGGATTCATCCACTGCAGCTGCTCCCTTTTAACTGCTTATTTTGAGTATTTACAGATAGAGGAGAAATCATTAAATTACCTGTTGGGATTTTCTTTTTCAGCAGGTTTTCTTCCAGAGAAGAGGCCAGCCTGACAGCACCTAGGCTGCCTCCAGCCCTCTGTCTATACCCAGCTGTCTGAGGCACTGCAAGTTTGTGTGTACACACACCTCACCCACTTCAGTACTGCCCTGCAGAAGGCTAAGAGAGGAGGTACATAAGTCAGAGGCTGATGAAGACACTGCTTAGTGCTGTATTGATTTTTCTGACCTGGCACTGACAGATCTAAACTGAAGCCTGAAGCTGTTAGACCATTGCTAAATCTCAGCCTGGTGTTGATGACTTGTTATACTGCTGACCTGAGCTGGACCCACAGCACAGGTAAGTCTGAGAGGCTTAATGCCTCCCCTCTAAGGACTTATCATCTGACACTTCCCTACTAGAAGGCAACCTGATGAATTAACCCGAAACCCGGGTCATGCAATAAATCTGCCCTTACTGGACATTTGCCTTCACCTCACATATTGACTGCAAGAGAAGCATGGCTCGGCAAGCTTCATCTCACAGAATCAATCAGGTTGGAAAAGACCCCCAAGATCATCAAGTTCAACTGTTAATGTAGCACAAATCCAACACCAGACCATGTCCCCAAGTGCCACATCTACATGTCTCTTAAATATCTCCAGGGCTGATGACTCAACCACTTCCCTGGGCAGCCTGTTCTAGTGCTTCACAATCTTTTCAGTGACAAAACATTTCCTAATTTTCTATCCTGGCACAACTATTTCCCTGGCACAACTTGAGGCCATTTCCTCCTGCCACTTGTTACTTGGGAGATCAATCCCCACCTAGCTACGACCTCCTTTCTGGTAGTTGTAGAAAGCAACAAGATCTCTCCTGAGCCTCCTTTTCTCCAGCCTGCCCAGATCTCACTTTACTGCTTTCTTCCCTCAAGCAGATCAACACTCCTGCCCAGCTTGGTGTTGTCTGCAATCTGACTGAGGGAGCACTCAATGCCCTCGTCCAGATCACTGGTGAAGATTTTAGACAGACTGGCCCCAGTACTGAGCCCTGTGCAACACCACTGGTGACTGGCCACCAGCTGGATGCAACTCCATTCACCAGCATGCTTTAGGGTTGGCCATCCAGCAAGTTTTTTACCCAGAAAAGTGAAAACCCACCCCAAAGTACAAGGTACATTTGGCTTCTTGTCCTTCCCCTTGATTCCGACCCATCAACACCCAACCCTGCTGTCACCATCATTAAGGTAGCTTAAATCTCTTTCCACAAGTCTCCTCTGCAAAGATCCTTTCCCCCTTTTGAGTCAGGTGTACTGTATCTATCACCAGCAGGCCTGGGGTTGTGTAAATTGATCCATGATCAAAATCCCAAAATTCTGCCAGTGACGGCAGGCTCGTAGACAGGTATTGATCTGCTGGCTTTTCCCATTTCTCCTCTCATTCCCTGCAACTGGAAGGATAGATGAGAACACCACTTGTGCTCCTGATCCCTTAACCAGTCATCCCAAGGCCCCAAAGTCTCTCTTCCAAACTGCCCTTGGGTTTGTAACTTGATTGCTGCCAACCTGAAAAATCAATAATGGAAGAAAATCCAAGGGCCATGTCAGAGTAGGAAGCTTTCTCTTCATATCTTTAACCCAGGCCCCAGGAAGGCAGCAGACTTCCCTAAGAAGTGTGTCCAGTCTGCATATGGGGCCTTCTATGATTTTGCTCCCTCAGAAGGGAGTGTCCTATGACAATGACCAAGTCTTTCACAGAGAAGCAGTTTTGATGCAGGGTGGAGGCTGATTTAGCCTCACTGACACCTCCAAGCCAGATGAACCATCAACCCTCATTATTGCTTGGCTCCACTTGAAGAACCTTGTAGCTATTGTGCAAGGGCAGCTGAAGCAGGCCTTAGCCAGGATGGATTCCCAAGAGAAAAAGCCATTTTCCTCATCTCAGGAAGAAGAGTTAAAAATGTGAGAGAGCTTGTTTTGCTCCTTCTCATCTGTCTGAGCTGCACATCCCCTTGTATGGCTGTCTACTCTTGTTTTTCAGGCTGTGCACACAGAATCACATTCTTGATCTCCAGGCTACATTTAACATCACTTTACAACCGTCCTCAAGAGGACAGCTGGGCAGCCAGCTCTGCCAAGCCCTGTGGTTTGGAGCAAATGAGAACGAGTTTACTCTGCTAAGCAGTCCCACAGGTTTGTTCTGCCCTCAGCCCCGTGATGTTTGGGGTTTGGAAGGAAGACAGACTCAGGCTGGAGGAGCAGGGACATCAGCTCCTCCCCAACTTTTGAGCTATAAAAGTGTTAGCGCCAAGGATATCTTCTCTCCCATGAGAGGGTGGCAGCAACTCTCCAACAGGTTGAAATACAGATCCTTCAAGCTCCCACCCTTACCTTAGAACTGACAAGAACTCCCCCTGCTCTCTAATCACCAATAAGCATTGCCCATGGGGTTTTTCCACCTTCTCCCCCAGCTGTGGGGTCCTCTGTGAGCACAGGCATTTTGTGCAGGCAGTGATGGATGCTGATTGTTGTGGATGAGAGGGTGACTGTGCATGAAGAGAACTCCAGCAAAGTTCAGTGGCTTGGAAGAGTTTTCCTCAAGGGGACAGAGTAGTACAAGCACAGGATTGCCCCTGTCAGACAGCTCATTTTCCCTACCCCTGTCCAAGAGAGTGAGAGAGCACTGTCTGCCTGCATTAAGGTGGTTGCACTGTTGGTAATTTGCAAACAGGCAGAGTTCACTTGGGGAAAAATGCAAAGCATGGCAGGGCAGGAGAGGAGACACTCTTTTAAAACACTTTTGTCTTTTGTTAAAGAAAGTTGTAAGACCTCTGTGGGAAAATCTATACCTAATTAAAAGTTTAGCAAGTCCAAGGAGATAGTCAAGGCTACAGAAATCAATTGGTGGGAGCCTGAGACTTATGCACTAGCCCTTAGTATGTTAATTCACAATGTTTCCCAGAGATGGACATGACCCAGAGCTGCACAGAGTGTCTAAGGCATTGCTTCTGGGAGGATCAGGTGAAAAGTTCTCAAGTTGTTGGTGATAGCAGCCATTGTTCTTTCAGGAAAAAAGACACAAAGAAGCTGTTCAGTATTTTGGAATAGACAATTGCAAAAAACCCCAAAAAATCTGCCTGAATCAGTCTTGCAATCATCAAGGCTGGTCAGCCTGAGTTTCCATGGTAAGCATTTCCACCAGGAGCTTAAAGCAAATGATGATGGTAGTCTTGATGGAGGGGTGCAGAGAAAGAGAGAGCAGGATGGGAGAGGCAGGCAGCCAGGGAAGCACTTCCCACACACACAGGGAAAGCTAAGACTGAAAGAGACACAGAGGTTTGGGCAGCTGTGCTCAGGGAAACATGACTGTGTATGTTCCTTGTCAACAAAGAAAGCTGCACCAAGGACAGACTCTCCTCCACTATCAATTATTTATTGAAAGAACCCCTGCACTCCTGAGCCTATTCAGGTCTGGAGGTGGCACTGGCTCTGGAAGGTTTTGGGGAATGCTGCATCTCCTGCAGCAAGCACCACAAAGCAAACCCCAGCAGAAGGGCTGGGAATGTAACTCAGCTGAAGGGAGACAAAGCTGCCACTCCTAGAACCAGAGAGTCACTTAGGTTGGAAAAAACCTTTAAGATCATCAGGGTGAACTGTTAGCCCAGCACTGCCAAATTCACCACGACTACACATCTTTTAAATCTGCTCAGCACCTCCAGTTCCAAGGCCAGGCCACACAAGATCACAAACATAGGTCAAGAAATACAGAAGAGTAGTCGGAGGGTCTTACTCTGGGCCCCTGTAGTCCCAGCATCCCACCTCCAAACCCCTCCAAGGCCAGGGCAAATATGCACACAAAGGATCAGCTTCCCCCATCCCACTAAAACAGTCCCAGCACAGCAATCCCATTGCCTGGTTAAGCACATGCACTACTAGCAAGAAAAAAAAAAGCAGCCCAATTTGCTTTGCTGCTTGAGCACCCACCCCTGAGCTATTGAGAAAATACTATAACTTGTGCAATAGAGCTTTCCAGTGCCAGCAATAGCAGGAGGCAGATGCAGCACAGGGGATGGAGATTGCCAGCCCATCCCCCCCACCCCCCGCAGCACAGGCAGACACACAAACTTACCTTTCACTCCTTCCCTCACTAACTGTCTTATCACCATAGCAACTGTAATCCTAGGTCATGCAGCTAGGAAAAAAGAATAAATATAGCACAAATGAAGATATACACTATCGCCAAACACAGCCTCAGTGGTAGAATCTAATTTTCATTAGAGGCATAACAGTGGTTTTGCATAATTATACATATATTAATACCCAACATGCCCATCTTCAGTTGAAATTCATTAATTCAGTTCTAAATAAAAAGGATTGCTCATTGCAGGTTAATTTTTTTTTTTTTAAAGCAGAAAATATTTCTAAAAGCTCAAATCATACTTTCACAGCTTTTTCTTAATCCTGAGATTAACAGAGAAAGGAAAACACAAAGATTAAGTCAGCTCTGAAGTAGAAACATGGCAAAAAACATAACAGGAAACATTGCTGCTTTTACAATGTGAGTAGTGAGAACAAGCAATAAAACAATTTGGCCAGATGCTGCACTGTACCTGGAATTGAGTCCCAAAGGAAAGCATCTCACAGCCTTTGGTGCTTGTGGTGAAAGCAATACAGCAGCATCGTACTGAGACGAACACACCGCTGCAAGCGACCGAACGCAGGTTTGGCTGGTACCAGAATTTACTACACAGCTTGAGGTCAGCATTGACAAGAGGAGGCTTATTTACTCTGATGGCACAGATACAAGATAGCAGCACCAAGGGACAGCCCCAGCCAAGCACAGAAACCCTTCCTCTACACCCATCCTCCTTTAATTTCCTCCTCAGGTTCCTTCATTACCTGCTAAATGCAAACACTCTGAGGCTGGTACCTGACACCCTCTTTATTACTGTTTCCAGGTGGGCCTCGTCTGAGTGATGGGGAGTCCTTGGTGCTGGTCAGACCCCACCTTGCTGTGTGTGGGTCAGTGCCTGGGGGGTGGTTATTGTCACTTCAGGTGGCAGGTACCTGCATATGTGGGTGCTCTGGGACTTCACAGTGAGTTCTTGTATTGCATGCATGCATGCATGCATGTGGCTCTAAGGATGCTCCCAAAATCCTGACCTGGTGCATGCTGGACTAAATAATAAACTAAAATCAGCATCCTTAGGAACTGTCTCTTCTCTAACCTCATCAATATCCAGCCAGGGAGGCAAGGGAGAATCTATGACTTAGGTTTGTCTCCACAGAGGCTTATTAAATTCCTCACTTACTGAAAAGGCAAGGAGAACTAGGACCAAGGGGAGAGGAGGGCTGGGCTTGAGGAAGGGGTTTGGAGGAAGGAAAAAAGGGGGAGGTGGCAGAGTAAATGGAAAGACAGAGAAAGAGACGGAGAGAGAGATCTGTCCTAAACAGCAACAGAAATCTCTCATGGCTGTCAGTCTCTAGCTCCTCTCTTCCTTGTGTTGTCATTAGTACACAGTTCAAAGCTCAGCCAGTGGGAAGGAGAAATCTCCCTTCTCGCCCAAGCTTCTGCAGGAGGGAGAGGGAACTCACTGCCTATCTGTCCAAGCCTGTGTCTGCCCTGGCCAGGGTCTTGCTTGTCCCTCTGCAGTAGGGAGCCCTCACTGACATGGACTTTTGGGATGTGCAGCAGGTTCAAATGTGGCCCCTTCACTCCACACTGTGAACATCTCCTGCCCCTGTCCTGGAGGTACCTGAGCCCTGGAAGCCCACATATCCATGATGAAAAGAGAAATAACAGCTTGCTTCACATGCTGCTGGTCAAGACCAGATTTTTTTCTTTTTTTTATGTAATGAACATACACCTCTGGCACACTTGTGCCTCCTGTGTCTGTCCTCCCCACTTGAGTGCTGGCCTAGACAGAAGAGGAGCATTTTGGACAGGTCAGATGGGGCCTGACACAGGGTCCTGCTGGGCATGAGCTGTGAGCTCAGTGGAGGAAAGAACCCACCTTCTCTCTGTGGAGCTGTGCTGTAGGTTTGTGTGGGCTGTTTGCCCAGGGATGCCCACTGACTACAAAGGCTACCCAGCCTTCTGCCTGACCAGTGGCAGTGCTAAAACCTCCAGAAAAGCAGGGGAAGTGTTCAAATGTCTGTGATTAAGTTTACTTGTGGGAGCAGGACAGGCAGTGAGATATGGTGGCTTATCCTGAGAAAAGATTCAAAATCTTCTCTGAACTGGTGAAGAGGACAAAACCAGCCACTTCTCTGATTTTTGTGTTGTCTGCAGTTACCACTTCTGGCTGCCAAAAATAGTTGGTAGGCCATGAAATGGGGAAACGAGACAGACAGGGACTTGCTCCATCCCTTGAATTATTTTAGGCCAGGTTGGACACAACTTTGAGCAACCTGGTGCAAGTGGAAGGTGTCCCTACCCACGTAGGACCGAACTGGGATACATTCAAGGAGGAGCTGAAATATGACCTAGGAAGCTTGTAGAGACAAGCTTGTAGAGTTCCAGAAATATTGTTATCCCCCAGCTCCTGCAGTTTTGATACAAGTTTGGTCTCTCCCTAGATGTTCCTTTCCTGCATTGTCCCTGCATGTACAAATCCCTTGACATGGGAAACCAAGCCCCAGTGTCCCTCCCCACTCTACCTGTTAGGGGTTTTTACCCATGTCACCTGCTGTGACTCCCACAGTCCTCTGGCAGCAGGGAGAGGGATACCTCAGCTGGGGACCCTGGCAGGGTGGTCCCTTCCCTGCAAACACAGTCATTGAGCCACACTGAGGAAAAGCAAAGCAGTAAGGATTCAAGGGACACAGTCCCTGTTCCCCTTTGGAGGGACATTTAAGCCAGCTGGAGAGGCAGAGGGCATGTGTGAGCATATCCAGCAGGATGAGCTTCATGATTTAGGCAAACAGTGTAAATGCTTAAGTACTTACATCTAATACCTTTCCTGGCACTCCCACAAATGGACTCTCCTGCCCAGCCATGCAGAGCAGTCTCAGATGCCATCTCACAGCAGGGACCTGTGTAATTCCATGCTTCTGCCTACAGGCACACCTGGAAATCTTGCATGTGCAGTGTAGCCCTCTCCCTCTGCCCTGCCTCCCCACTGGAGGGGACAGGCAAGCGATGCTCAGCCTGTCTCGCAGGGGCTGGGGATCTCTGTGCCATGCATGGCACCTTGGAGGGCAGTGTCACGGGGTATAAACGCGAGGCAGGGGGGCAGGTGATTTGCTCCAATGTTTCACTGAAGTCGAACAGCAATTCCTGAGCAGACAATGGAACCAGACCAGAGAAATGGAAGTTGTGGCAAACTGCACTTCCCGGTCCTGTGCTGAGCTGAAGCTGATGTATGCTCATACCAGGGCAGGGGCTCTCCTACCCCTCATGGACTCTCACATGTTCCCACAGCAACAGCAAGGCAATCACATTCCTCCTTCTCTCTCGTGCACACTGATTAAAATCATGCTCATCACAAGTGCCTCAGCACCCAGCACTTTAATTTCTGCAATGAAGGATATGAATGTAGGCGATTCTGAGGCCAGCAAAGCAGAAAATTAGCATTTAGCATGAAAGTGATACCACTGCATCATCACCAGTGCAAACAACACAACCAGCCAGGCTGCCTCTTTCCCTTCCTACCTGCGTGCTTGGACTCATCCAGTGCTGCAACAGCCCCATTGCTTTCCACGCACCTGGGGCCTGTCCCTCTGAGGCTGCCACCAGGAGACAGGCAGGGGCTGCAAGGTGGCATTTGCTTGCTGACTCTGAGCTTTTGATGAAGCAGGTTTATACACTCCTGCCGAAATAATCCTCCCTCAGACGTCAAAAATGCCACATTAGCTGCTTCATTGATTCCTGTGGTATTTACAGAGCAGAAGAATGCAGAAGCAAGCAGGGGTGAGGCTGGAGGGAAGAAACCTTCACCCCTGGTGTGTCCTGTCCCTCAAGGTCAATCATACATATCAAGCAAGGAGTTAGATCTTCTTCTCCAGACCCTTAGCTCTCTCCATCATTACTGCAAATTCCCCTCAGGCCCTCTCACCTCTTTGTTACCTAGGCTGGTTGGGCACAAATAGACATTAAAATGCTGTGTCCATAGAAGCCTAAAAGAAAAGGCTGGCTTTTTACCAGTCAGGCTGGGATGGAGCCATCATCTGGTAGATAATAACTAATCTTGCAAATCTGTGAGCAGCACAGGGGTGACTGCCATGCTTTCCCACCCCAGCCAGGGCTCTGCACGCTTGGTGGCTTCTGCCGCAGAGAGAGCTGCCATTGCCCTGGCCTCCCCTGTGTAGGTGCCTGAACATCCTTGCCCAAAAGGGAGAGTATTTCAACATGTTTTGACATGGATCTGTGACCTCTTTGGGTTCCTGAGCAAATTGATGATGCTGAGATGCCACAGCTCGAGTTCTGAATAGCAGATGGAGTAGCAATTTACACTGCATGAGGAGGGTCCCTCTGGTCCCCAACAGTGCAAGACGGGGCTCATTGCCCTGGGGCAAGCAGAGACCTTTGCAACTCGTTACGGACAGCGTTGCCCAGACATTGCCTGTCTCAGTGCTGTGGGCACTGCTGGTGAGCAGTGTTCCGAGTCAGCAGTTTGGGCTGTTTACTGCTTTAATATATCCTTGAAAAAAGAGACCAGTGGGAGATCTGTTTATAAGCCACAACCACCCTGAAACAAGTATATGCCTACGCCCACGCACAGACACAAAGCAGCAGTGACTATGGAAGCATACGAATAAATATTGAGCAGACACCGAGGGATTTTCAGAACAGTCTCTCTATTTCTTTTTTTATTCAATGCCACGTTGTTTGTTGTTGACTGCCTTTTTTTTTTTTTTTTTACCTTCCTGATTTATTTCCTATGCCTGGGCTTACAATAACAGCAGAAACTAATCAGTGGCCAATGATGATTAAGTCTCTCACGTGTTATTAATTCTGCATTCAAGGTAAGGTAATTTCAAAAATCTGTGCCAAGAAATATAAATGTACAGGGAGGAAGGGGCAGTTGTATTTGTATACAGGGATTATACACACAAAAGCAGATCTTTTATCCACATCACCCTGTTTACACTGCACTCAGCTTTTCTACTTAGAAATATCTATTATTATCTAGAATATGTGTAGTACTTCTGTGCGTAGGTCATCTTGAAATGAACCCTTCATATGATTCAGATAAGGAGGTGAGAAAGGAAATGTGTAAGTGAGAAGGTAAATTAACTGTGTTGATGAAGTTGTAATTGAAAGGAGAAATGGGGTCATCCACTTTCGTTGTTATCCCAGTGATTATTAGATGCATCTAAGGATGACAGTGGTAGTTTTAGAGGAAAGTCCACGTGGTACTTCATCTCCGAAGCAGTGATAGCTCAAAAGCAAGTCTTATCCCAAGGACTTGCAGGGTAATAAAAACACTTGCCTGTGCATTACCACATACCTTGAGTTCTTGCATGATGCTTCTCCTCCTTGTGTGTGGGTGGCTCTCTCCTAAAAAGGCACTTTTCAATTTAAAAGCAAGTCTTGGATTAAAGGTGTTTCACTAAAAAATAGTTTATCTTCAGATTGCCATCCACAGAGCCCATGGTATCACTGATTATTTGTTTTGAAGCAGCATCTTAGCCCATGTGAGTGTTTCTGACTGAAGGAAGGGTGGCTGCCCTGCCTGTTTGTGCTGGGTGGTTGCTAGACCCCTTTTTGAAGATGCTCTGCCAGACTCTGTGAAGAAATAGTGCTATTCCCTTAGCAGCATAAGAAAGAGAAGAAGGAAAGTTGTGACAGCAGAACTGTTAAAAATCCCTCCTCACTGTGGTCAGCACAAGCAGGTAACTTAGAGTGCAAAAATTTCATTCAGGATGAGTCAGCTGCGGGAAAGAAAAGGGAAGAGGTGCAGAAAGAGCTGCTTCATTTCACATGGTGCACTATGTGCACCAACACTGCCCCAGCAACCAGAAGCATAACAAAAAAACAACAAAACTCAGTTGCAGCATCTCTCAAAGTTCTCCAAAATAATACAGATTGTTAAAGCAGCATTAGACAGAAGGTTAAGGTGCTCTGGTCTCCAAAAATGTCCTTGGTAAAACAGCACCTGTCCCACTGCTATCATTCTGCTCTGTAGACCATGAGACAAAGGGAGGGGCGTATCTGTCAACTTTGGTGACTACTGACAAAACCACTAAGGAAAAAGATTTGTATTCCTCTGTGTCCACAGCACTGCACGGCAAAGGGGGAGCGTGAGCTGGAGCCTGCTGTGCTTTTCATGGCAACAGCCCAGCTGCTCATGGGAGCAACTGCATGAGGTACGGAGTCCTCTCTGCTTTTACTGATGTCATGGGCATGAAAGATGCTCAGCAGTGCTGCTGGCATGTGAAGCGAGGCCGAGAACAAACCCCGCTGTACGGCTCATCTTTGCAATCCCATCGCTGGCATAAGGGGAAGGGCAGATTGTTATTGCTTATTGCTGCAGCTGATGTTGGAGCAAAAGCAGAGGCACGCTGCAAACCAGCATCTGGGATGCTGGTTTTGGTAGGGGGGAGAGCTCCTTCCTTGTAAACTGAGCACATCTGCTCTAGAAGTGGCCAGGAGGCATAAATATTGAATAGCAGATTGCCAGCTCCAGCTCCTGCATGACAGGATCTTAGTAAATGCAAACAGGGGCTTGGAAGTATGCAGAAGAAGGAAAAAGTGCTAGAGAAGAAATAAATATATCTCTAAATGAGATGGAAGAAATGAGTGATAACTCAAAGACATGGAGATAGTGAGTTCCGACTGGAAACCAGTCCCCAGCAAGAAACAAAAATAACATGGAGAAAAAAAGAAGCAAGGCAGATCTCATAAAGTATTCGTGAAGACCAGGGAAGGGGACACTTGGAAAGTCAGGTCACATCCAAATAAACTCAACTGGGTGGCAGACATCCAGGCGCCTGACTTTGCAAGGTACCAAGCTCTTCCTACAAAGTGCACTGTGTGTTTTGTACCCCAGCTAATTAAAAAATCCACACGGTTTAATTTTTCCCTTCTCTGTGGAATTCTTGTGATGAACCCAAGTGAACCAAAGCCACTTACCTCCATATCTTCCATAATAAATGTTGAGTTTTTAGTTACATTGGCTAAAATTAAATCTCTGCTCCTGAGCGGGTGTTAGGACGACTCTTTCTCTCATTGTGTGGTGGGTGTGCAGGGCATATTTCCTGCAGGCACCTCACTGCCTGGGGACCCATCTTCAGTGTCCCGTGGAGTGGACAACTGGCCTGGGGTCTTGAGGATTCAGTCACCAGAGGCCAACCAGGACACAATAACCTCTGTAATGCCCTTTGGGAGCATTTTGAATGTGAAAGCCATTTTGGTGGGAAAAGTAGAAAATTCCTTGAAACACTCCAAAGTTTTCTGCTTTATGTTTCTTCTATTTGAAAAATTATTTTCCTGCTTAATCATGTTTTCAGTTCCTCCCCTCCCACCCAGTCCTGCTCAGCTCATAAGAATTTCACAGAGGGCTGGTGGTGTACAGTCCTTTACACAGGCCTCACAAAAACCTCCAAAACAAAACAAAAAACTCCCCAAAAGCCCAAATGAACCACCCTGACAACTTCCCTTGAAAGAAAACTGTAGTCACATTGGCAATTGATTCCTACATACCTAATTTCATAACGAACTTTTGGTAATAGGAAGGAAGACAGACAAAGATGTAGAAGCCATGAAATGTACGCCTAGTGGTATGCATCACTTATCTGGCTGTGCTGAGTCAGAGTCTCTGGGTTCAGAAAAAATACTAAATACAGGGGTGTTTTCCATGGGCAGATTGGAGCAGTTGAGGATTCCATGTTCAAGAGAAGGTGAGAAGCATGAGGGATGGGCTGTGCTCTGCAGCTGCGATGAACAACATCAATAGGCCCAGAGATCATAGTGAGAGAGGAAAATTTATAGGGAGGCTCTAGAAAAAGAAGATGATTCAGAAAAGTGCTTAAAAGAGGTAGAGGAACCACCTGGTGAGCCAAGATGAAAAGAGTTAAATACGCCTCGCTTGGCGGAGCAGCAGCGAGAGCAGGACACGGCGGCAGCGAGGTGTGAGCTCGGGGAGGGGCTCGGCGTGGAGCAGGGAGAGGGACTGCTTTCAGTGGCAGACGTGGGGGAGAGCTGGGCACAAGGGTAGTGTGACAACAGGACAAAACAGAGCAGTATCGGGCTATCGACAGCAAAGAGCACCCTGGCAGGAGCTGCCTGCGGTACAGTCCCCTGTGGGAAGTGGGGAGTACGGGAGGCTGAACAGATGTCTGGGCAAATCCTAAGCTGCCCTCAGGTGTTGTCTGGGAGGTGGGTGGGTGATGACAGAGGTTTTTTCCATGTGCCAACAGCCAGGCATAGCTGGGAAAGGCAGCTCTTGCCAGGAGAAACTGCACAACCTGAAGCACTGCAGAAATCCCCAGCAAAAACACAAAGTGTTTGCTGGGGTTTAGTGTTCTGCTTCCTCTTTGGGAAGGATAGATGTTTCCTGCTTCTTCTTGAAACAGTTAGTAAATAATTAAAAGAGAGAGACAAAATATTCTTTAAAGATAACCTAGTCTTCTGTCTCCATGGCAACCTCCTTCCTAAGCCAGCAGCCTTTTGCTCCAGTCATACAGCAGAGGGTGAAAGCCCTTTTGCAGGGAGGTGGGAGAGGTGGCGTGACCCTGCTGGGAGGTGAAGGGGAGACATCCTGCAGAGCAGAAGGACTGCCATGAACCCCAAACCACAGGGGAAACAAAGATGTCACTTCCAGGGATAACTGGGAATAAGCCTAGAGATCATCCATCCTAGGGGCAGTTGTCACCCCCTGAAGTCATCACCACCATCTTTTTACCCTCCTTCCCCCTCAGCAATCCCAAGTGCAGGCCATGCTTCTCTCATGACCAAATATTGGGGTAATTTCTAGCACTCCACCAATCGCTGACCTTTCTCCCATTCCTCAGTGGAAACATTTCACAGCCCACACAACTGCCAGGACAGCTTGGAGTCCCACCTCCATGTTCTCTGATGGCAAACTTCCAAGTGCATTGAAGTGTCTGGGGTTTGGATGGGTTTCAACTGTTGGGGTTTTTTGGTAAGCCCTGTCTCTGGCTTCAAAGCAGCTCTGGTTTTGGGTCTAAGCCTTGTGCAACCCAAGTTCATTGTTCAGCCATTTAGGGACTGACTTCCTTCTCTGAGGACGTGAAACCATATGTCGTGTCCCTCCTCTCTGCCCATGGGACAGCAAGCAGGGGCAACTCACCCAAAGAACCACCAGTGCAAAAAAAGCATTTAAAGACCCTTATTATTGCTTTAATAAATCTGTATTTGCATCCTTTCTGCAAGGACGAGGACCCAGGCTCTCCTGTCCTCTCCTCGCAGGTCTGACCTCCTTGCAGTCAGCATGCACGCTTGCAACAGAGCAAATGAATGAAGTCCACACAGGAATTATCCTTTTCCTGGCTGCTGGTCCCAACTGATGTGCTCGCTGTTTACAACCCTGGTTCGTAAGATGCAGCAGCTGCTTTAAAGTCAGTCAGGTCACAATAAAATCAGAACATCTTTTGTGCTGCCCTCTTCACAATGCTTCGTATGCCAGCTGGGAGACCTCTGTGAGGGCAGCAGAGGCCCTCTTGGTCTGATGGGGACAGGGAGCCCTGCTCCTTTTCCCCAGTGCTCTAAACATTCCTGTCTCCATTGGGCTGCTATCATCTCCCCCCTGCCCTTCCCAGTCTGTCTTCTCTGACACACCTGAGTGGAACATCCCTGGGGTGGTACATGACATACAAAATTCTTTGTTTCCCTTGGGTGGCTGGTTTTCCTACCCACTTGCAAATCTGAGAAGGGTACAAAACCTTGGAGTTGCTGCAGGAGGAGAAGAAGGCTGGCCCTGCCAGGAAGGAGACTTGTGCAGTTGTACCACTGGAAAAGCAAGGAGGGATGCAGCCTCTGGAAGCCTTGCTGCAACCATGCTGGGAGAGGGCCGTGTTTGCTGGACAGGATCCTGGATCTTGAGGCAGGTCGTGGTTTGAGGGGTCGTTCTGCCTTCCCCCTCCACACCGCAGTCCTCCCCACTCCCACTGCCCTGCAAGGCAGAGACAAGGAAAGCTGCAGTTCTCCTTGTCCCTCTCACCCATCTCTCCAGCTGGTGAGCCAGTTGGCTTGGACACAACACACATCAGCATCCTTACAATGGCATGCACACACAAACACACACACACACACACACTCCAGTATTTGCTGCTCTCCACGTCCATGGTTGGCACTGAGCAGGACTATGGTCCCAGGTACACTGATGCAAACCAGGAAAATGCCGGAGGATGATGCTAGAGAGGAGACAGAGCCACCACTGAGCTGAGGATGTCCTTGTAGGGTCTTCCTACTGGAACTTGGAACAGGGTTAGCTCTCAGCCAAGGGAGTGACTGCGTTTTGTGTTGTTGAAGCCCCCTTTGCTTCTATGTCTTTTTTAATATTCTAGTTTTTGTATTCTTTTAATATATATAGCTATAGATACAAAAATAACAGATAGGTTTCTCTAGGGATAATTTTTGCACCTTTGGGCTTCTAAAATAAAATATCACAATTACCGCAAATAAAAGGGGGAAAAGTTCCATTTCATCTCCACTTTTTACCTCCCTCTTCCCTTTGACCTTGCCTCTCCCACTCCAAATATCCCCAGGAGCCTTGTAATTTTTTTCCTTTGTAGTTGCCTTTCTTTGGAAAATGAAAAAACCAAACCCAACAAAACAACAACAAAGATAAGCCATGTAGCCTCCATCCCTCCTTCCATGAGCGGTGCCTGCTGTGTTCATACATTCCCTTCAAAGCAAGGCTTTTCACCTCAAAACATTTCTCTGTGCTCCATGGCTATTTGCTTTTCTCTGTAGCTGGGGCCAGATTTTCACCTGCTGTAAATCAGCATGAATCCACCTCAAGCCAGAGCTGTGCTGCTTTACACCAACAGCACGTTTTGCCAATTTACACTCACCCTGAAGATCTGGCCCACAATTTTTAACCTTGGAAATGGAAGCATGGACAATAAGGAAATTCCCAGAAACACACAAGGCAAGCCACAGATGCTCTTCCCGTGCTGGTCACCCTGCTTCCCTTCCCTTCCCTTCACCCCCACGCTCATGGTTTGGTGTAGCAGCTCCTCCAGGCCCTCCATTCTCTTGTTCCTCCTTAGCACTTTCTGAAATTCATAATCTCTCAGTAAAAAAAATAAATAAATCGATCTCTCTATATATGTATATGTATATAACTAAACAGCTGCCACGTGGCAGTCACCTGGCTGGAGGGTCCTGTCCCTACCAGCCCCATGGCCTTTTCTTGTCACTATAGTCTCTGGGGTGATGGTCCAGCTCTTGCCCTCAGGCAGGACTGTTCCCGTATTGCTTGCACTCTCCCACACCTCTGAGGTACGGTACCAGAATATTTATTTTATATATATATGTATATATATATATATTTACGTATATATATATATATTTATAAATTTTTGTTTGCCTGTTTCTTTTTCTTGCAAATCCTTTGGAATTGCTGCCAGGGAGAAGCTAGTGAAACATGCTCCCCATGCCAGCAGCCGAATGCTCTCTCCCTGCACCTCAGGGACCCTCATCTGTTCCTCTTGCTGACTCCGTCGCCCAGCTCCAGCTCGGAAGGGTGCGGGGAGCTGCGGTCCCCTGTCCCCAGTCTGCCGGGGCCATCTGGCTCCTCTCCTTGCCTGGGCGAGGGGGTGTCCTTGCAGAAGTCCGTCACCCAGGAGGGCATCGAGAGGAAGCCCCGAGGGTCAACGGTGTAGAAGGGCTTGGCGTGGTGGGCGGCGGGGCGGCGGGGCGAGGGGCTGGCGTGGAGGCTGCTGGTGCTGCTGCACTTCTTCACCAGGGTCAGCCCCGGTGGGGGCGGCGAGAAGAGCGAGGTCAGCGAGAGGCTGCTGAGCGTCTCCGAGGGCTCGCTGTTGTTGCCACCCCCGCGCAGGCTGCTGCCGGCCCCCTCCTCATCCGAGGGGTCCATGGAGTCGTGGTGGGTGCAGCCGGGGCTGGTGCTGCCGCCGCTGCTGTGGCTGCGCTGGTGGCGGCACAGGCTCCGCAGGTTGAAGAGCCCCCGGCCCCGCAGGCTCCGGCGGCGGGAGGCGGGGGACAGCGGCGCTGCCAGGGGTCTTTGGCTGCCCGCCGCCGGCACGGGGCACAGAGCCACCGGCAGGTCCAGCGTGCACTGGGGAGAGTCGCTGAGGTTGAGACTGTCCTCCAGCGTGGTCTGCAGGCTGCCGGCCGAGCTGCTGCTCCGGCTGTCCAGCGACGTGTCGCTCTCGGGGGGCTGGGGAGCGGGAACACGAAAGCATGGTTCTCAGGAAGGAGATGGGCACAGGGCAAGAGACTTTGCCTTATTTGTTTTGGGGGTACTTTGGGGTGTGAAAATAAGCCACGGTTACAGAAAGGGGAAAAGCTCCTGTTTCACTCTCCTCAGCTGGGGAAGAGAGCTATAAACCAACCAATGGTACGAACTACCAGCCATGCAGCCTGCCATTGGGATTTCCTTCTGGGTAAGGAGGAGGAAAGGTGTCGGTATTTTGAGCTCATTTCATTCTGCTTCAGGATGAATCTACCCCTCCCATGTGAAGCCCTGCAGCCTCCACCACTAGGCTCTCCCTGAGCACTGATGGTCCAGGAGGCAGCAGAGCAAAGGTTCCCTGTGGATCCTCACTCATGGCTGCCCTATAAACCTGCCACGCAGACTGTGGACACATCTATCCGCTGGACAGGAATCAAGGGGCTTCTGTACAGACTTCCTCTCATTAAAAAAATTAGCAATATCTGGGGAGAGAAAAGAGGCCCCGTGGTTCTTTTGACAAACACTATTGGCAATGATGGCATTTAGCGCAGAAAGGGGGGGTCCCTTCCCAGCACGAAGAGGAAAGAGCCTTAATTTCCTTGTATCAGGGCTCATCTAGTTAAGCTGCATTTTAGCTGTTTCTAGGAAATTGGTCTGCACTGTGAGATCATCACCGGGACACTGCACTGAGATGATGGATGTAGGACAGGAAACAGTCTCCTGAAGCAGTCTCTATAGTTATTCAATAGAGTCTGCATCACATAATCAGAAGTTTACCAACTTCTCCTTTACAACAGTTCAGTGCTTTTGTCCCAGTGGTGTGCCAGCTCCAGGGCTCTACCTCTTCGTGTCTTAACTTATACCAGAAGTTTCAAAACTGCAACAACTCAGTGCTCTCAGACCAAGGCTAAATTTATCCTTGGTGAATTTATACACATTTGTATTGTGCCAACAGTGTCTGTCATATATAGCTGGATAACATCTGATTTTATTTTTTAGTTTGTCTGGAATAGAATGCCCCTGTTCATGGAGTATCTTCCAAGAACAATAACAGGGATCTCTACTGGGCTTTCATCTCTGCATCTTCTGCCCTTCAGAGACACCTATTCTCCCCCCAGTGCTTTTATTCTTCTCTTTTGTTAGTGAGAAATAGCTGCCTTTTCAGAAAGAGATGGCACCTTCTTGGGATTCGAGAGTTAAGTGGGCAGGGCAAAACAGTGAGGACACAGCGTGTGGATGGGGCATTACAGGTTGTGGAGGATGTAGGTGGGAAGAAGCCTGTTCCAACCAAAAAGGTGCATGATCTGGAGTCACAGTGTTAAGAGGACCCCAGGAGGGTGTGCAAGCTGTCACCTCCCTGGCTCACACCAGGGCTGCTGTGCATGCAGGTGTCTGCAGCACACCCAGTGCCAGGGACCCAGGGGGGAGCTACAGAGTGATGTGATTTCATCTTCATGTGGGGCTCACTGCAGCTGTTAAACTATTTGTTGGTCCAAAGCAGAAGAACGTGTGACTTCATGGGGTGAGAGCTATCCAACACCACTTTGTTATACTACCCCCTCTCCTCCCCTACCCTCCTGCATTCTGCAGTCCATTGTGCTCCTCCTACAGATCCAGGTTACCCAGCCCATGACCACAGCTGCCTCCCTCCTTCCTCTGCCCTCCTCCTTGTTCAGCCCCCTCTGTTTGGGTATGATGTGAAAATTGAGTTTTCCTAGCAGACAGAAGCGGGGTTCCTCACCTGATGGAGAAGTGAGCAGTTCACACCTGGAGATCTCAGTGATGCCCACGAGCCTTGCAGAGAGATCTTAGGAAGGTTGCGTGGACATGAGACTTCCTCAGGCCCTGTTTGGGTGGCAGAGATGGCTGGGTGGAAAAATTCTGCTGGTACAGGTAACAGAGGGGAAGATGCACCTGGAGAGAAGGGGCTGGGAGGGACTGACAGAACATCAAAAGAAAGAGAAATAGAACAGAAATAGAAGAAAAAAAAGTTGAAGAGTCCTCTGATTTTATTTGGTGCCTTTGCTGCTGTTACATTGAGCAAAGTCTCAAGACCAGTGAACAAAGGATATTCAGGAACATGCACTCCAGGCCAAGAAGCCTCAGTCTGATGTTCAGACTAAGGATCCCACTTTTTGCACAAAAAGCTGCACCAGACCTGGAAGACCTAACACAGCTCAGAGCCATAAGGTAACAGGCCAGCCCTGCTGTTGCTCTCACAGAGAAATGCTGAGCTGAAAGGCCTTGACTTAAGGATGTATCTGCCAGAGAACTTTCATGCCAGATCCTGCAGGGCAAGGGATGAAGAAAGATAAATTAAGTGGTGGTTTGGGAAACCTGGGGACCACAGGAGACCAGGACATGCTCAAGAGTAGAACCAGAGCACTTCCGCCAAGGGCAGACATGTTACATGTTCTCTGAATCTGTACTTGGTCTCAGGGGACAGCAGAGTTTTTCTGTGCTGAGTGAGCACAATTCATCCAGCTGGCATGTCAGGAGAATCTGTCCCCACTCTTCTCTGACCATGCATAGCTGCACTACTGCAAATGGGGATCAGCATTTTCACAATATTTCACAGTCATGTCTGAGAGGAGATATAAAAGCTAGCAATAAAAATTAAGGGACGGCTCCTCCCCCCATTCCTGAAGCAAATTAGCAAACTGAAGGCTAATTCTTGGTTAGTCTAACCCCAAGTCACATTAACTCTCCCCCTGGCAGAGGGAAAGCAGGGGAAAAACAGAGCTGAACCAACCCACAGTTTCAGCAGACCTGGAGAATGAGAGCCCTGCTCACCTTTGGTACTTTCATGCTTTAGCCAAGACTGAACTGAGTTGAAAGGAGTATTCTCCATTTCACACAGGTAACTGTCTGGGTTTGTAGAGCCATCCTCACTGGATGCTGGGAGCAGGCATTCCCCCAGACTGTCTGCCCCACTGGAGTCAGGGTTGTTCTGACCATCCTGCTGAAAACAATAAGTGAGGACCAAGCCTTGTGAAATTTAATAGAAGATGATAGAGCAGACTTTTCAAAGCCTCAAGAAGAGCTGATTCTGATAATACCTTCAAGCTAGCTGAGAGATGCTCAATTTTCCAGCCCAAATTGTCTAACTTTTGACTAATTCAGAGGAAGTTACTAACAGTAGTGAAGAACTTTCAAATACACGTATTCTTTTGTTCTCCTCAAATCCTACTCGACAGTATGTCTCTATGGAGAAGCTCTTGAAAAATGACCAGAATTATATTCCTCAGCAGGGACACCCGGATGGATACAGAGCACCTGAAATGAGCAGGGGCATAAGTACAGCACATGGTGTAAGATGCCCATGACTGCCTGGGGCTAACCTTGATCTCCTTAGGACTCAGCTGAGCAGCGTTTCGATTGTCTGACTCATCTCCTAGAAGGATGGAAGAGGACTTGTCTGAGTTGAGGGATAATGCTTCCATTTCAGCCAGCTGGACCTGCAGGAAGGGAAAGGAGCTATCACAGGTCATGCCTGGGATCCACATTTCAAGCAGTCACACTGTTTATGGTGGATAAGTGAGAGCCTGTAGACCCAAGATCAATTTTAGGTTACATTCCTTGGATAAATCAGGAACTGCCTAACCCAGACCTGGGTTGGGCAGGAGAATTCCCTTTTTAAGAAAGGTTGAATATACAATCTGCAAGCAGCCCGCTACCAGTCCATGCTCCTCTCGTTCCAGAATTGGAGGAACGAGTCCTGTATCTCTCACAGCGATACAGCTGGCCCAAGGCCCTGCAAGTAAAGCCAGGCAGGCAGACGGGTCCCTCAGGCTGGTGACAGGGCAGCCGGCTCTGCTGAGGGATGAGGAGTGGACCCCTCTTTCTGAAGGCACCACAGACAGCCCTGCTTAAGCATGAAGGTGCTTTCATTCCAGGGAAAGTCATGCCTCTTGCAGTCCATGCCAGTATCATGCTTTTCATATTCTCTTACCTTCATTACTGAAACCCTGTTTCTCTCCAGCTTTCCTGCATCTTGCCTTTCCCCTCCCCTCTAACCTACCCAAGACCTCACCTAACACTGTCTTCCATTCTGTTCTCCATCTCTAATCTCAGCCCTCCCACACACCCATGCTTGAGCTCTCCTGCTTTCTGAAAGCAAGTCTGACCACTGCATTTCTGCCATTCTTGTGCTTCAGCTCTGCTCCAGTCCCATGCCTGACCTTGCTTCATTTTTGGCCTGTTTCATACCACATACGCCCCTCTCTCATCCTCTTTCCTCCAAGCTTTTAAACCCCCTCTGCCTGACAACTCTTTCTCACAATGCCTGAAAAGCATCTTCTTTTTCTACCAGCCTAAGCAGTTTCTCTGTCCCTCCTGTGCTTGGATTTCCATCACTGGTCTCTAGAGTGCCACCAGTTTGCACCACCAGCAGCTAACTCTTGAGAGCTGTATTCTGGGTTGTCTCAGTCGGGACAGCTTCTGGACATGTGTTTGTGTTGGCAAGAGGCAAGTACAGCTCTTGTGCCATGACAGCAGGTGAAACATTTGGAGAGATGACTTTTGAGCTGGAAGTTTAGTGGCTTTGTGCCAATGCCAGAGACTGGAAGAGGTCTCCATCTGAGGGATAATGCACTTTAAACAAACAGAATGGAAAACTAGAGCTGGATTTAAATAAAGTGCACAAATGACATCCTTATTTGAGATATTATTCTGACACAGGAACATGGTGCTGTTCAACCATGGAGAAAGCCCAAACCCAACAACTGCTGCTCAGAGCACGAACACACAGAGAGCCCACAATGAACTGATGCCAGGGATGCTACACAACCACCAGTCAGCAACTACTCGTGTAGAGAAGCATAGTCTTCATTCAGTCCCACTTAATGTATTCATCTATTTCTCTCCCAAGCGCTTGCTACACCAAAACAGCCTTAAAGCTGTGCTTGTAGAGACAGGAGCATGACCTGTGGTAACATCTGCGTCTACCTTTGCCATCCATAAAAAAGGATTTCAACAAAAGCCAGAACAGTCTGTTTGTCACTGAACCGCTTGCTCAAAAATTCTGATCATCCTGGGTCTACACAAAACCCACAATCAACAAAGTCATGATTAAATAAACGGCAGGTGTGGAAACACATTTCCCTGGTGCCCACTGACAAACTTCTACCATGGCTAAACACACTTCAGTCATCCATATACAGATGTCTGTCAACCATCCCAAGAGTGAAACGATAGAAATGACAAGAGACGAGGTTAGCACCATGAAAAAAAGAGGTTTTGTTCTTATTGCTTCCCTTACTGTAGAATATTTTAAAATTTGCTGACTAAAGATGAGGAACAAAAAAAATTTTTTAAATTACAGTGTGGGAGAAGGTTCACTAGATCCAAATCCATGAAATCTGCGAGGAACATCAACCTGAGACACTGAACCATGCACACATATCCCTTAGAAAACAACTAGTTGCAGATATATCTTTAAAAACAGACCCACGATTGCAAAAATCCTTAATTGTACAAATAATTGGTTTGAAAATAAAATATCAGGAGCATAATTGGGAAAGGTGCTGAGCACTTCTGCTCAATGCCACAAAAAGCTTAGCACACATTAATGAGTTTGAGCATATGTTTAAATGTGTGCTCAGCATCTTGATGAATTAAACTACCAAGGAAATTGGAGGGAACATTTTTGGCTAATGCATGATTTTTGTCAGAAGGGCAGAGTTAAGGCTGAAAGGGTGGACAGCAAGCATACTGTTTCTTTCTAATACACACACATTGAAGAGGACTAGATAAATAGTTCTGCCTATGTAACTTGCTGTCAAATGCTTCGGAGACTGTACAATTCTGTCTGTGTACAATACTCATATGGATATGTTGATGTACCAGAGTGCACTCTAATTTAAATGACTGTGTGCATTGCTGATGTTAGCTATGACTCCACATAGTGATTTACTGTTGAGATTTCCTCTTTGTTTTTACTTTGAAATATGAAGAGAAGGTCATGACCAATCATGGCTTAAAATCCTAAGGTAGAGTTTTGATTCATATGATCCAAAATAAAACACCTGTATTTTATTACTAAACTCATTCTTGCATAGATAATTTTTTTCAGTTCCACATTTTAGATGTATTGAAATACCAATTTTGAAAGTAATTTATGGCTCTATAACAGCCATTAGAAAGTATGATCTAAGAATAATTCTTCACTTGTGGTAATTACATCAAACTCTTTGCTCAGGCTGGGGGTTCCACTTGAAGATTTTGCTATCTAGTTTCTGTGCTGGGAAGGTAAGAAAATGGGCTGCTGTCTTCATTCATAGGCAGGATACTGAAGACTATCAGGGAGGTTTTCAAATGTAGCAAACTAGCTGCAAATGACTTGAGGGCAGTCATTCTGTAATGCCTTAGGAGATCTCATTTGCTGAGAAAGCTGAGCACCAATTGCTGAACATAAAGACTTAAGTAAAGCAGTGGAAATTGCAGTTAATTGAAAACTAGTTATTTGGTTGCATTAATGCAGCATTCATTTGTGAAGTGTCTCAATAACGATAAACTACAGCAATGTTTGCATTTTGATACTTTTGAAAGGAAGCAATGGGGACAAGCAGACAGCTGAGAAGCTGAAAAAAAAATCAGAGCATCAGAACTAGGCATCTGAGGCCAACAAAATATTGCTTTCTTCAAGCATGGATAGAATGATCTGCCAATAAGAGCTCTTTCCCCAAGTTTCCTTGTCTCTTTATAAGCGATAGCAACACGTCGAGTCAGTTATGGGGAAGGAGAGAGTGAGGTTTGCCACTGATGTACCAATCTACTGTCAGAAGAGCCACACTACTTCTACAGGTCTGACCACACAAAATCAGAGCACCTAAATACAATAAAATTATTTCAGAAATAAAATTAATTCTGCTACTGACCTAACCTTTTCCTAGTCCAAAAGACTATTTTGCTCCTTAAGTTTCATAACCTGAAAAGACCAATTGCTTAGGAAGTAGTTTTCCAAAGCATCTACCAACTTCAGTAGCTCAAGTCTAAGCCATTTGGTGTCCTGCTCGTAGCAACAACCCATTTGTCAGCTAACAAACTTTCTCAGTGGGCCCATTTTTATTTAGTTTTTGCTCAAACTAACTGGTTTTCACCACAAACCAATCCTTGCTCACAGACATGACTCTATTCAACAAGGCATTTAAACATGTGCTTAATTGATCAACCTCAATAGGGAATAAGCAAGCACATGCTTAAAATGAGAACAAAACACCAGCTTAAATCTCCCACTGAATTGCTCCTGAGTGCTCTCATTGGAGTGAGATCCTTAGAGTCCTCTGTCCAACATGAGCCTGAACCTAGACTTTTCTTGCAAAATTGAATGCAACAAGAGCTTCCAGGATGCCTTCATAGTAATTTCTCTGCAGGTCATTCAGTCCCTCCTGACCCATGTCCTGTCACGTCTCACTTTTCCAAACATCCACGTGTGGCTGAGGAGGGCAGGCCTGTACTAGAGGCAGTATCAGCACTTCACAACAGATAACAAACACAGGTCAACAAGCTCTACTGTCTACACAATCTACAGTGAGGAGCACACATGGGATGACCTGCGGGCACGTGGGTGTGGGTGTGCAGGTCTGGGGGGGAAGAGTCCCCTCACACATCCTCGTACGCAGGTTACCTCTTGCTTGTCATGGTTACACTTCTCGCACATGGCCGGCGAGGAGTAATGATGGAAGACGGAGCCCGATAGGTTATCGATGATCATTAACTCCCCGTCGAAGGAGTCCTTAATAATTAAAGAGACACTGTCCAGCCATAAGTTCTCCTAGGGGACAAGAAAGGGGGGAGGATGGGAGAGATCATTTTAAGAATGTCGAGTTTTTTGCTTTCAAGTTTCATGTGAATTTGGGGCTGGGTTCTCCACCCTGACTCATCTGGAGCAGCATCTTGTTCTGCAGGTACTTGCACAGGGTCACTGGGGGGAACATTTCCAGAGGGTGTGTAAAGGTGCCAGAGTTCAATGAAAAAAAAAATAAAATAAGGAGGGACAGTCTTCACTCACTTTCAGTGCTCACGTCTGCCTTCCAGCTCTGCTGGAGTCACTCACTCTTGATCTGCCATTTCTCCTGCACTCTTCTCCTGAGCTCCCCTCTCAAATTTGCTCCTGTCACACCTTTAGCTGATCTGCTCCATCCCTCCTCTGCTGGCCCTCAGGTTCCTACACCATGATGACAATGAACAGGACACACTGCTGTCACAGCCTTGTCCCTACATGATCCTATCAACTCAAAAGTCTACTGCTGAAAGCAAACCTTTCACCCTGAGGTGGAAGACTCTGCTACTGCTAAGCCCTCAATCATCTAAGCTGCCAAGCTACTGCCCACAGCTACTTGCTGCAGTCTGGTCAGTAAGTTCAAAGGTGTACTCACCTGGGCTGGAGAGTAACATCTCACGCACAGATGTCCTTCAGGATCTGTTCTACCACCACCTCCTCCTGTTCCTGCTCCTTTTCCCTGTCCTGAATTTGGAGAGCCTGACTTGTGGGAGCACAGCCCATGAGTAATTTCCATCTCAAGCTCAGCATCCATCTCTGCATCCTCCTGGGCCTCCTTGTTGCTGTCGTCGAGATGCTTCATGAGCACAGCTACGACCACATTGATGAGGACAAACTGGGCTGTGAGCACAAAGCTGACAAAGTACAGTGGGGAGATGAACTGCAGGTTGCTGAGACAGCTCCGGTCATCGTGGCTGCAGTCGCGCAAGGTATCCTTGAGGGGGAGTTGGGATTGAGAGGGAACGATGGAAAGAAGGAAAGACTAAAGTAAGAACAGAAGCTTGGCTCCTCTTTCTGTCAAAAAGCACTGGTGCCAATGGAAAGAACAAAGCAAACACTTCTATCACCCCATACCTTTTGGCATAATGAGGTCCCAAAGAATCTGGGACATTCTCTGTTAATATGCTGTCTGCTTCAGAGCAAAACCATCCAAAGGCATATGAAGCAAACTTTCAGACCATGATATGTTGCTGCCACCATAGCCCCACACATGTGAACAAGACCAAAAATGAGCAGGCTGGTACTGCCTTCTCCCATCTATACCCAAAAGCACCATATGTGATGAAAGAACTTTCCTTTCTCCACGTCCTCCAAAGGAAGTATTTATTTTGTATTGTCCTGATAGCTCTGCAGATGAGTGCTATGTCCAACACACATGTCCTATGCTCAGCTTTGATAACAGTCCTGACTACAGTGGATAGTCCCTCTCAGCCCAAATTATTTTCTTGTTCCTCCCAAGGAAAATTGGCACTTTCCTCTATCAGATGTCTCTAAGGCTAGATGAGCCCAAGGTCTGAGTTACCATGGTGGGGAGAGATACTCTGGACCAAGCAGGGACCTTATCTAGCAACCCAGCTTCTGTGTTCTGTGCTCCTTCCCTTTGCTAGCCCAAGCTCTGCTGAACAGACCACACATCGGAACTTCTCTTTCCCCACAAGGAGGAGATCCTTGCCCCTAAGGCCCAGTTACCTTCATGATCCCATTCCAGTTGTCACCCGTTGACACCTGGAAAAGCGTGAGGAAGGCCATCCCAAAGTTCTCGAAGGTGGCGTGGCGGCTCATGCCCTCGCAGGGGTTCTCATCATTGCACACTGAAAAATAAGGGGAGCGCAGCACTCAGGGGAGGACACACTACCAGCCCTGAGACCAACAGCATGAACTCACAGCCTGAAGACCTCAGGTGATGCATGGTATCAGCACCCTGCCCAATGGTTGGCTGTTGGCCATCAATATGGAAAAATCCCTTTTGGCCGAGCCCCAGGATACCAGGCAGTGTAACTCTGCTGCTGAGGAGTATCCTCCCAACATGTCATTGTGCTGCCTTTCTTCTTGATCAATATTCCATGGCAAGAGATGTAAGTAAACTTTCACAAACTTTTTCTTGTGATCTTGAAGGCAATGTCAGGGACAGAGTGCAGGAAAAGCAAATGTTTAAGAATGTAACAGAAAACAGAGGCTGCTTTTATTTTGTTAGGTTGTTAGGACAACAACAATTTAGAGGGAAATTCCTCTTACATCAATTAAGCATAAGGGAGAATAAAGTCCATCAAATAATTCAGTCCCTTTATTGAAGAGCTCTGATTTTGAGAAACCCCAACCTGTGTCTGTAGCTCACACTGGAGCATGGTCTGCTTGAGACTTACCCAGTTTTCCAAAGAGCTCCACTCCTAGAGCAGCATAGATGAAAAAGAGGAGCATGAAAAGGAGTCCAAGGTTTCCCACCTGAAAGCAAAGGGCACTGTCAGTCTATCCCAAAGCCTATTGCATCTGTACAGAAAGTATTTCTGCATTTCAAAGTCTGAAGAGAACAGCAGTGAAATCCCAGTGTACAAATGCAACCAAACAATTGCTCAACACTTGAGAAATCTTCAGTGATGGCTCCAGTTGCCATCAGGGCTGGGGGAGAAGCAGGCAGGTGGGAAGAGAAGTCATGGAAAAATTAGGGACTTAACAAGTTTTTCTGAACCACTGAACAGTTTCTGATCTGAATGCATGTGGTCACTGGGCCTATGTTAGGATCATCACTTCAGGAATCTTAATTTAGTTATTGCAACTGCTGTGCCATCCAAATTCAGGAGAGAAATAAGTGATTCAGCCCACCCACTCCCCTGGACTGCCACATCCTGGCTCCCTACATACTCACTGGAAGGAATTATTTCTGATGACTAAATTAGACACCATAGTAAATGCTGTGAAAACACCGTGCTGGGTCTGTGTCTACAGGGCGTTAAGAAAAGGAAGTTAATAAAACTTAGCTGAGAACTACATTTCCAAAGGGCTCTTTTAAATTAAAGCTCTATTCACTATTAAGAATTGCTGCAGTGTAACAAAGACAGGAAGGGAATTTAAACAGAACAACTGGAGATGCCTTGTATGCCATTAGCAAGCCAGAATCCCTGATTTGAGTCTGTGCTCTAGGAACAAAAAGAGAAGTGTCAGGAAGAGGATAAAGCGCAAGGGAAAGGACAGCTTATTTTAAACTACTTCTTTTGGCAAAGCCAGTAAGTCTTGGAGATTAATATTACACATAATTCAATTGTCCCCCGAAGACCCGGTGTATAAAATATGGAGACTGGGTTCATTCTTTTAGTGGTGAAACTGGTGGATTTTAGACCTTTAAGTTCAGATTTTTACATAACTCTAAGTATAAAGTGATTTTTTTATCCTTGCTACACAACTTTATTAAACAAAGCCAACCTGTTATAGGAAGTAGCAAAAGCCAGTTAACAGGAAGTCATAGGCTTTGATGCTGGAGGGATTAACTACTGCTTTTTATTATCTTCCAGGGAATACCTAGAGGCCAAACTTTGAGACATCTGCTTGCTTTGGGGCAGATATTACTGACCTCCAAAAGACCTGACCCACCAACTTGGTTAGCAAAGGGGCCGTAGGTAAACAGGAGACAGAAAAATCAGAAATGAGAAAATATGGAAGAATATACTTGTGGTTTGTGGCTAGGACCAGAAACAGAGACTCACGGGTCCCAGCTGTGCTCTTTGCCATCTTGAGCAAAACACTTAACTGTCTGATGACTCAGTTTCTTTGTCTACATGACAGCGATATGAATAGATAATAAATAAGAGAGGAGGAAATATATTTTGGGAATAGAAGTTGAATCTCATCATTTAAGTGCAAATATATTGCAGAGTCCTCTTACCAACAGTTTCTGGATACTATTTCATCCAGCTCTTAATATCTGTGTGCATTTATCTGGGTTTCAGAATAAACATGCCACAGACATGCAGATGCTGGATCTGAAGACCTGCTCTGTTCCAGATCCTTGCCTGAGAAAAATCATCTGTTGTGGCTCCTGGAATGGAAAACAGCAAGGTGCAAAGTAGCTGCACCGAGCCAGTCTGTGGCACCAGAGCCAGAACTAATAAAAATTTGCATTCCACATCTGCCTGCACTACAAACATCCTTCATCTCTCCTTCCTTCTATTGTCCAGTGTATCGCAGTCCACAACTATCCTGAATGATGTTGTATATCCTACATATGAATTACTAATATTGTTTTTATTACTATTATAATAAACCACAAATAATTATTGTTTAATAAAAAACATGGGAGATCAGACAGAGGTCGGGATCCATAAAAGATCACAGAGTTTCCCTCTCACTTTTGTGCCATCAGATTCCTCTAGTACAGATTGACATTTATTGTCACCAACATCAGAAGTAAATTCCCTGGGTAACTACTCATGCTGTTTTCAGATTGATTCCCAGCTCATCATCACTCACCAGCACTGGCACATTAGCTGATAAATCAACTGACAAATGCCTGTGCATTTTGATATCACGCAGTAGAGTTCCCTTCTCAGGGCCTGCCAAGGGACTAGTCTGATGTATGATCCGTAAAACCACTTGGTGCCATTACTCCTTGCTTAACAATTCTCCCTCAACAATCCAAAAGGAACGGGACCAGACTCCCTGACTGCTCATCCATCACGGAGGATGCTCACAGTGGGCTTGAAGCCTGTGTAAAGCACCGTGTCAGCATCTTGTTTGGGAGCAGCTGCCACTCACAGATCATGAGATCCTTCTGTCTCCATGTCTTGCAGCAGACGCTTAACTGCCGGCTGTGTGAGCCACAACAGAGCGTGTCACTGCTTCTCATACATGAGAGGCTCGGAAACACAAAGGGGTACAGGAGGAGAAAAGAAGAGAAAGTAGGAAGGGGGAAGCACTGGCTAAGAAAAGGAGTGATGAGAGTGCGAATGGAAGAGAAGGAGGGAAAAAGGGGCACATTCAGGGAAGGGTGAGAGGTGCAGTGACAGAAATATTTCCTTTCCTCCTGAAATGGCTTCCAATCACTCTTCCCTTCTTATGGAGAAGGGAGAAAGGAGCCAAGAACTAATTGCAAACAGTTAGACACTAGCTAGACATGATGGGAAGAAATCCAGCAGTCAAGCCTCATTTCTTTCACGTGCTGGAGAAGAGAGAGGTGAGGTGAGCTGTAACCCCATGAATGAGAACTTGGACATGACCTTCAGTCAGTTGCCTGCACACCACAGTAGACACCACCTCTGAGACTCCACAAGAATAAACCCTTTGGAAAAAGGGACAGAAGAGGAGAGCCTTTTGGGAAGATGTTTTACCTGTGGCAGGGCTTGAACAACTGTATCCAGCAGCGCTCGCATCCCTGTGGCCATCTTCAGTAGCTTCAGGACTGCCACAAGCACAAGAGAAGTGTCAGTCAGACTGAGCTCAGAGGCATCCTTTGTGTGACATACTAATGTCAGTAGCACAAGACAGATGTCCTGTCTCCTCTTGCCCTAGAAAAACTGGACTTTCCCCTCATTTCTCTTCTCCCTTTTCACTCTACAACCCCAGTTCCTTCTCCTTTGAGTTCTTATAGTTTTTACTAAATACTCTATTTCTGCCACCCATGCCTGTTGGGCTGCTTCTGCTTCACCCAGACACTCTTTTTCCCAGGAACATGTATCCTAATTGTCCTTTTGCTTTGATTTTTCCTTCCATCACTTTCTCTTCCTTCAGCCATCACTGTTATGCCATCTTGGCACACCTTGGCCACCACCAGGAAGATTCAGGCCCTTACCTGTGCAAATTTCAGTCTGCTTGGTGGCCTCTTCTCCCCACACCACTACCATAGTTGCCCCATAAATGAGTAACAGAGAAAGTTCAGCTCTCACATGATCTGCCCACCCTCCCAGTGCTTCACCTCCCAGGCAACCAGAAAGCCTGAGCTTCTAGGGTGTCCTAGATCCTAGAATCCCTGCTGGGATATGATGAAGGATGCCCCAGAGGCTCCTCAATGGCTGGGGACAGGGTGAGCTCACGGCTCTACGGCCACTGCTCATTGAGTCACGGCACCAAGTTGCACTCCATGGCCACATACACCCCTGCTCTGGCCAGCGTCTCTCTCACCCCGCGCAATACGCAGCACCCTCATGATCCGGATGATAGTGGGGTTAATAGGGAGAGCAGCGTTGATTTCAATCTCTTCCAATGTGATGCCCATGACAGACAGCAGCACAATGGCCAGATCTAGCTGGTTCCACCTTTAGAAGAAAAATTCAAAAGAATAAACGAAGATAGAGTTTTCCATTTCCCTGAAAAAGAAATGTAATTGTCTCCACTTCATCCTAAACATTTCCTTATGTATGAGTTCAAGGCCCCACTGTGACTCACCCTATATGGGCTTTTCCAGAGAAACAGAGATTCACTTTGCACACACCCTGAGCAGCCAGAGGCAAGCCAGACTGATTTGAAAGCATGGAGCTGTGTTACTATGGCACTATGCTTTGACTAATGGGCTCAGCTTTTTACGGCCTTACTACCTCAAATCAACTTTGCTATATATGTTCTGCTTCAGCATGCTCAGAGTTTGCCTCAAGCGCAGGAAAAAAATGTCTCTCTCTAACCTCATCTCCTTTGCTTTCTAGCCCAACAAGCAGACTCCAACCAAGAGGCAATTTTTGGACAATTCTTGCTATTGCCTAGGCATTGCAGCTTGTGGAGGATGAGGTTAGGTCCATGCTGTTCAGAACTGGAAGGCAGTCAGAGCACTCTGCCACCGCTTCACAGTCTAGATAGGGCACTATGCTCAAACCTCTACCCTAAACCCAGCTGTCCCACAGCCACGGTTGACAATCCTCTGCTCACCTGTCTTTGAAGAATCGTCGCAGACCAAACGCCACCAGCTTGAGGACTGCCTCAAACACGAAGACTGTAGTGAACAGGTAGTTGCAGTACTTAAGGGCGGTCTCCAGGGACTGCCACAGAAAGAGAGGATAAAGAATTGAGGAGAAAGCAACATCAAAGATATAACCCCCCTGTGTGGGGACTCTCCTAAGCACCAGGTATTCATTGTGGGGTGTGGAACCTACCCCCGGTGTTCATTGTGGGGTGGGGAAGCTGCCCCATGCTTCTGACCTACTTGAATGTAGAGGTTGCCTACTAAGGGCAACCACCAGCCAGCCCCTCTGCCCCATGTTCTTCTCAGGATCAGTTCCAGCTCCTTTTCCAGTACTGTTTAGCATAATCAGAAGGAGGAGGCTATTGCAAGAGAATCCACAAAATGCCATCAGGCTTTTCTTCTGCCAGTAGCCTGTGCCACCTGAATGACACCTTGTTAATGGCACTGGCATAGCTGTCAACCAGGAGTGAAGCACAGAGGTTATTCTGGTTGTGGATTCGGGCCATCACTGACAGGAGGAAACCCTGCTGTGCCTTGGTCTGGGGCCAGCACATCCCACCTCTGAGCTGTTTGGCTTCTGGCTCTTTTACGTGCTGCCCCTTCGCCACCACCAAGGACCAGTGTGAGCAGTGGGCAGCTTTTGGTGGCATTTTGTGCTGGAAGGGCTTGAAGTGCTTTGAGAAGATTATTTAACAGAGCAGGCTGGCTTGGCTGGAGCTGTGTTCCAAGGAAAGGAGCTGAAGAGTAAGGAAGAGAAGTGACTTGTTGAGGAACAAAGATCTGATGTGAGGACGACAACAGATAAAGGTTGAGAGTTCCTGAAACCTAAAGCTGGGCATCATCTAGGGCAAGATGAAAGCTGGGCAGCTGGGCAAGGTGGGCAAGAAACAGAGGAGCCCAGCAGTAGATTTGAAAGAGGACAGACAGATTCAGCTCCTGATCAAAGCCTGAGCTACCTCAGACAATCTGTTCAGACACCAGCATTGTCACCTAAACCAAGGGTCTTCTGAAGAGAGAACTGAAACGCCACTGGGCAGAAGTCATGATGAATGCTTTGTCTACATATGGAGGCAAAAGTCTCCTTTGATCTGTGCAGCATACATTTTTCCCACCAAAGGCATCTACAGCTTTGCCAGGAACACTGAGAGGTACATGGTCTATACCCAAGCAAAGTGTAAAACTTATTTGGCCTCCAGGGTGCTGTATTTGGAATCACACCCTGCAGCTGAGAGAGGCTCTGCTCAGCACTTTGGCCCTGCAGCTTCTGTTATGAAGAAAAGGTGGCTTGGTAAAGATGGCCCATCCCATGACATACCACTGGCCACCCTGGTTCTCTCAGCTGAGGCCATATGGCAGGGGAATAGGGCTGACATTCAGAAATCTGATTCAAAGCCCGAAGCTCCCAGGACACTGCTGCTTCCATGACTCCTATTAGGATCCAGGGGAACATAAAAAGCAGAGCAGGAAGCTAAATTTGGGTGACCCACATATCCACTTACTCATATAAAGCACAGAGACTTAATTGCACCGTGCTTTCTAGGGGCTTGACTCTTGCTCAGATACCTTCTCTCTAAAGATTTTAATGGATAACAAGTGTCTGAGTAGGAACTACCTTTCTGGATACACATAAAACTCTTCACACAAATTTGCCTACTACAAAACTAACTCCTACAAAACTTTAACAGTTGTTTTTAGAGACACTCAAGTGTCCTACTTATGCTGGTGGGCAGTGGTCACCAGAGAGCTGTACCAAAATAACAATGTCTAGAGGCAGGACTTATCTCCATAATCTCACTCACCACAGGTTGGTTGTAGTGCTCCAAGGACATAGTGACCACGTTGAGGCAGATGATGAAAGTGATGAAGATGTCCAGATAGTGGCTGGTGCAGACCGAATGAATAAGGAGGCGTATGTGGCAGTAGGTAGCATAGTACGGCAAACGCTGCGCCTCTTCAGTGGAAAGAGGGATATGGGCAGAGTTAGGAAGAAATTAGAACAAAGAGAGAAATGGGTAAGAAACACTGAGGAGGGAGAAGGCATAAGGCTGGTGATAGGTGTTGAAAGGAAATGGAATGAAGCTGGGAGAGAGAAAAACCTAGAGAGAAAAGAACAGGTAAAGATAAAGGACATGGCGGGGGGGGGGGGGGAGAAGAAAAAGAAGAAGAAGTGGGGAAAAATATGTAGGAAGAAAGACAAAGAACAGAATACTAGAAAGAAAATCTGTTAGTCTGTGTTTGTGGGAATGGTGCTAAATCAGCATGTCTTGACAAATTAAGATCACTTATGATAAAAGGGAGCAGATGGTTCAAGAAGAGGCCCTGGGGTGTCATGGAAGAGAAGGGGAAAACAGGAGCAGAGGAAGGGAAAGCATGCCCATAGGCTGTGAATGGAAGTCTGAGTAGTAGGGGTGATTTCCAGGGGCAAGTATGCTTTAGCAATTTTTATCTAAAGGTAACACAAAACAGGACAGAAACACCAGGAATAGAGGGTTTCCTTTACCACAGAAGGTTTGGGATCCCAAGGATTGACACTGCAACACGGGGGGCACTGAGACACAAAACACAGGGGTCTTCCTCTTTTTTTTTTTCCCCTCTTCTTTAAATTTGGGTTTAAACACAAAGAATGGTCTGTCCAGGTCTTTCTTCAACCACCAGCTGAGCTGCAGGAAGCCCAGGTGGGACTCTACCCCAAGCTCAGGAAGTGTTATCAGTGTGTGCATGCCCCATGCCAACAGTGCCTGTCAGCATGTGCACAGGGGTGGTTTTGGTACATTGTCTCCTGAGGAACGGGTTGCTAAAACCCCTCCCCAGTGCCTTCCCTGGAGTCCCAGCAGACCTCCTCAGCCACCCCTCTTCCTCAGACCGCCCCAGTGGCATGTGTGGTGACACAGCAGTGGTGCGGGGAGGAAGGCTGAGAGCACGGCCACGAGCGATGGATTTTGGAGACCAGCCCATTGGGAAAGAAAAAGAAGAGGAAAAGGTTTTTCTCAGAAAACCTTGGCCTACGAACCAACCAAACACTTAGGCTGTGCCTTACTCCTTCGCTTCTTCTCCAAGCGTCGCAGGCGCTTCTCCTCCCGCCGGCGCGCCTCCTCAGCCTCCTGGTGCTGCCGGCACTTGTGGAAGTTCTCCACCACCACCCCCACAAACATGTTGAGCACAAAGAAGCTGACGATGAGGAGAAAGGAAATGAAGTAGAGGAGCATCCAGGGGTTGTTGTTGGTCACTGGCTGGAGTGAAAGGAGAACAGAGGCAGTGATTGCCTTAGCAGTAGAGGAATAGGGATGCAGTGGGCAGCAGCCCAACAGTTTCTGCTTTACAAGGTATTGAAATAACCATGTGTGGGCCAGGAGGGAGCCAGCATGCCCAGAAAGACACATGGCACTATTGCTTCTTCATTACGAATTGATAAAGGCCCACTGACACTACCACAGACACCCACAGCACAGCCACAGCTACACCTCCCTGCATGGACCAGACAAGACCATGGACCTGACCTCTTGCAAATAGGTGAGCAAAGGATTCAGATAGGGCCTGGAAGGGACTCTTGGTTTGAGGGAGATATCTGAAGCAGGACATTAAAGCACACTTCTGCCTTACTAGCACAAGGAAAATGACAAAGGTCCTTTCACATAAAAGTCCATGTACCTGCTGGTCAACAGCCACAGCATCTAGTCCATTATACATAATATTCACCCAGCCATCCTTGGAAGCCAGAACAAAGAGGGACATCAGAGCCTGCAACACATAAAGCAAAGCAGATGTGGAGCAGGTGCATCTGGCAGGCAGGAAAAAAAATATTGTGGGTTTATGCTCTAACACACACAGCACCAAAATACTCTTCCTGTGTCTCTGCACACATCAAAACCTGCTCCTTCCCCTGTGGAGGACAGGGAGGGGGTGACAGGAAGCCATGTACAGCCAGATCCACCAGAGGAGAGAGGTTTTGAAGAACATCTGCTTCACGGCAGGAGAAAAGAGAAAAATCAAGCTCTCTGCTGCCACCACTTTTCCTTCCCCCTCATCCTCTGTCATCCTGATACCAACCCACTAGTGACACAGCTTCTGCATGGACACCCAGGCCAAATAACTGCTCCTTCTGGCCCAGGCATTGGCTTTCCAGGCACTGCATCTATTCCCTGGGGAGGAGACAATCCCTTTGATGGGTTCCAGTCAGAGGAAGGAGATGTGGGTAAACTCACCTGTCCCAGGTTGTCGAAGTTATACTTGTGGTGCACCCACTTGTAGTTGGCTGCCACGCAGTCAGACCGGTTGGTGATGTTCCTGATGTCGACCCCCAGGCAGTGGTAGAACTTGCCTTTGAAAAGCTGCAGGAGGGGAGTGACCCCATCAGCCCCTTTCCCCACAGGGTTCCCCATGCTCCCTGGGATGTACAGAAGCTGCCAAGATGCTGCATGGCCTGCAAGACTGCAAGCCACATAGAGCATGACAGGGACGCCACCAACACAATGTAGAGCACAGTTTCAACCATTGCAAAGGAGCCAGGACCACCCTTGTAAGCTCGCACTTGGCTTTTCAGCCTCCTCCATTGCCCCTGGCCAGCAGTGACTGTAAGCCCACCGTCTGACAGTCCTTAAGGCAGCCTTTCTGAGTACAAAGGGAAAAAGTATCTTCTAATCAGTCCCCTAGAGTAATCTTCCCTCCCTGCTTCCCAGTTACTGAGAGTGCTGATGGGAAAAGAAGATCTCATCTGAGGGTAAAGGACCAGAAAAAAACATCCTCTTCTTCTCATATATATTTTTTCACAAAGCTGCACTGCACTGCTGTGACTCTTCTGCCCAGGGCTCCTTTCCCCATATGGAAGGTACTGGATTGTGCATTTGTACAGATGCATCAGAGCAAACTAAGTATAGCGCATTCCCTGAGATGGAAGTAACGCCCACACCCTTGCTCCTCTGCAATGCAACAGCCAAAAATAAAAAGGATTAAATAAAAAAATTAAAGAAGTTTGTGGGTGGAATTAGGGCTCAGAGTGAGGGGGAGAAAGAGAGCTGGCTGGAGGCAGGGTTCATATGAGCAGGTGCTGAGCTGCTTTCCCTTGTGGGGTGAAATGGATGCGTCCAGGGAGCCCTGTGCTGTGCCAGCCCTGGGCTCTCCCAACAACGCTGACCCAAACCCCCATGCAGCTGCTGCCAGGTGTGATCATTAACTCCTGTCTCATGTCCAGCAATGCCTGCACTTGCTGAGCACCTGTCTGTGCTTGGCAAAGGCTGTGTGATAATGGAGATGACTTGTGGAAGAGGGCAAATACAGAAAATTGACTGGCTTCCCTGTCTCTCCTGCTCTGCTTGGCTCCCTGTGTCTGTTACAGGACCTGGGGGTACAGGTGCCCATGGCAATAGGGGTAGGGGCTCAAGGGCTGTTTGATGGACAGCAACAACCTACCTGCACACCCAGGATGCCAAAGATGATGAAGAAAGCACAGCAGATGAGGACAATGTTTCCTATGGGCTTGAGGGAAGAAATGAGTGTCTCCACCACCAGCTTCAGGCCAGGGGCTCGACTGATGACTCTGGAAGGGAAGGAAGGGGAAGGGTGACAGGGGGACAGGGCAGGGGCATTTGGCCTAAGCAAAGCATTTTCAGCAGCAGCAGACCCCTCTCTCCCTGTGCAGTGACCCCTCAGTGGAGATCACTCCCCTGTGATCAAAAAGCCTAGTCTCCCATGGATTTGTTGTCTGATGAGGTACCTCCAGCATCGGACCCAAATGGCTAAGGGTGACCTCCCTGTGGCTTATTGCTTGTCAAAGACCACACTTTGCCTAGCCCAGCTGGATCTGACTCTGGGACCCTTCCTGGGGATAACCAGTGGGAAGAAGGGGGCGAGCAGGGCTTGGTGGGGTTCTGACCGGAGGGGACGTAGGGTGCGCAGCAACCGGAGCACTCGCAGCACTCCCAGAATTTTGGCACCGCCAGCAGAGGCCACTGAAACCACAATGTCAATGAGAGACACGAAGACCAAGAAGCCATCCAAGACGTTCCAGCTGCTGCGGAGATAAGCCTGGTCCCCAAAATACAGGCCTAGAGAGACCACCTGGAAGAGAGGGGAGAGAGGAGGGGATGAAATAGCTCCTCTCCATGTTACCGGGTAGAGGGCAACTGTGGAGAGAATGGGAGGAGGGGGAATAGTTATCAACTCCTCATGACACTGAAGTGTCATCTCATAATCTTCTCCTTTCACCTGGATGTCTGTGAAGGAAAACATCTGTTTTCTGCCTCCCTAACATGACACTGTAGGGGACACACAGGAAACCTTTCCCTGCCACACCAGAGACTTGGGGCAAGTCTCCCAGTTCAGAGATCACCTGAGAGGTAAAGTCAGGCACCAAAATCCATACACTGGCTCTTAAAGGGGTAGTTTGTTTGCCAGCAGTTCTCAAAAACAGTGGGTACTACAGAAATTGGTGGCCATGGGGAGATCTTAACATCCTGCAAATCACGGTCAAAATTCAGATATGAATTTTAGGGGTTTAACTTCCAGCACACAGTTTAGGACTTTTTCCCAATCACAAGAAGGGAATACCAAGGTTTTCTGATTGTTGCAAAGTACTTTGAAATCTACTGAATAATTATCTCAACTTTGAGCATGTCATTAATATTGTTGTAATGTCTGCCATTCTTGCTCCAGGAGAAAGGGAATGGACATTTGACATCATTACAAAATCCATACTTGAATGCCAGCTATCCTTTATGAATAATAAGATCCAGCTGGATCTAAAGCCTAGGATAAACATCTCCTCTAAGCCTGACAGGACAGGACTCAACCCCAGGCAATATCTGCCGTTATAAAGGTAGAGGGAAGGACTGGCACACCAAAAAGATGAACAGATTTTAAAAGGGTGCTGATGAAACATGAACCGTGTTTGATACTGGAAAAAGGCTCTGAGTTGTTCACCTCCAGTAACTTACCTTCAGTGTCATCTCAGCTACAAAGATTGCTGTGAAAATGTAGTTGGACACAGTGAGAAAGATTCTTTCCTAGAAAAAAAAAAAAAAAACAACAAAACAAAACAAAAAAAAAAACCAAAACCAAAAAAAACAGAGAAAGACCTTAAATGTATTTTGACTACTTCTTGTTACTCTGTCAGGCCCCTCTGATGATCTTGATATTTTTGCATTCCTATGAAGAGTCTGAAAGCTGAAGAAATAAGGGAGGTGTCCTTGGCAGAGGTCAGTGCTAGGCAGCTTTCAGCTCATACACCTTGGCTGGGACAAGATCCTACGCAGCTCTGCCAGAGCATAGTGGCTGGGATTTTTTTGCATCCTGCAAATCTGGTTCCAAGGCACTCCCTGCCCTGTTCTGTCAATGCTGCTCAGGCCTGACCTGCTGCACTGACCTGGGACTCCTTCCCAAAGAACTGCTGAGCACAGACCACAGATCGTGTCCAAGTGCAGCAGAGTCTGGGCGTCAGCTAAGGCAGACAAGCAGGAAAAGTAATTTCACTTGCCAGCTTGAGCCTCCTCCAAGATAGCTCAAGAGCAGCATACATGAATGATGATGTGCCATTCCTACAGCATGGAAGCTACTTCTATGTTTCAGCTCCCAGTCCTTGTCCCTTTTGCCTTTCATCTCTTATATGCAGGTTCCTGGAGGAGACTCTTACTTCCCAAGACAGAAGGAACTGGGCTTTCTGTATTATAAAGCGGGTTGCCCTATTACAAGAGCCTGCAGGGGAAGCACACATTTATGTCAATTACTAATACTTAGGTATTTGAATAGATGAGTCTGAGCTCAAGTTCTTCCAGAGATCATACCAGTACCAGCAACACTTAAGAATCACTGTTAGAGGTTGTGCCAAAAAATGGGTGACAGGTAATGGTTCTCACCGTGCTTCTGTGTTCAATCTGGGGTCTTTCCAGGGCAATCGTGATGCAGTTCAGGAAGATGAAGGCCAGCACTACGTGGTCAAAGAGCTTGTGAGCAATGATGGTTTGGCAGAGGAGGCGAAACCTGCAAGAGAGTTCCAGTAGGCACTTGTGCCTTGGGCAGAGCAAATTTAGGAACAAAGATGACACAGAATTAAGCATTCTGGCCAAAACTGGGCTCTGATATAGCAGCTTTCCTATCTGTGATACTGATGTCCTTTGAAACGGCAATAGCCCAGGGTGGTACATGGCCACACAGGGAGCCTGGAGCAGAGCAAGGGCAGAGCAATGAGCTGAACCCTCCATTGATTTCCCCAGTGCCAGAGTGGTTTCCTAACCACTATGACTCTGTGCTCCTCTCTTGCCTTGTGAAGAGGCTGAATTCTAGTTTTCCTCCCAAACTCACACTTTGTACCACCCCACAGCGAAGAGGCTGGATGCTGAAAGCTCAGGAGAGGCAGGTAGGTTGGCAGTCATGGGGACCACACTTCTGAAAGACACTGTGTAGATTAACATAGGTGTCACACAAGCTCTCCCTCGTGACCTATAATGAAACACTTTCTTTTCAAGGGGCAATATACATGGATGAGAATAGTGTTGGCTGGGGTACATGGACATTTTCTCCTGGTGAGAAGATCTCTTTAACATGAAGAATTCAACCCAATTTTCCTCTTTTTTTAGGCAAGAAGAATTCTAACTTTACCCTAAATGCGTGATATAACTGCTGGTAAGTTGGTACTGGGACTGTAAATTAAATGAAGACACTATTCTGGTACCAGGGGAAGAAATATCAGTATTATGGAGTCATCAATAATACATTCTTTATGCTCTTTGTGCTAACATTAGTATTCCTTGCCCTGCTTTGCTATAAATATTTATGATTACAGAAAATAAAAATGGGATGCTCCAAAGAGAGGGAAGATCACAATAGCTATTTAGGATGCTCAACTTTCCTTTCATTGCCAGAATCTAGGAAAAGAAATGTTGTTTGGGTGTAGAAGGGACAAGGGAGGAGAAAACACACATTCTCAGCTGGTGAGGCTAAAACTGCAACCTAACATCAGGGGATGTGGCCAGCAGAGCAACAAAATCTACCCCCTCTTCTCAACCCTCTCATGGCAAAAACTGCACAAACCTGTTCTGTGGGGAGAAGAGATATATGGACCAGTCTTCCCGTAACTCACACCAGTCTGGCTTGTAGACTTCCATCATCTTCCGGATGCGAAAGCACAGGCTCTGTAGGGATGCAGCAGAAGCAATTGCCACTGGTGACCTTCCCACTTGCCTGAGAGAGATAGTCTTCCTTTCACATCTGACTCAAACGCACCACTACCTGCTTTTCTTTAATCCCCCGACTGAGAAAAATCAACTCAAAGGCAACAAGTAATGGAAAAGAAGGTAGAAGCTGCTTTGCCAGGGATTGTCTACCTCTTGGCATCTGGTTTCCTACCTGAATCATGACAAACAAAACTGCTGGTGTCCTTTTTAGAGTAGGATGCTGTCCATGATGCCTTAGAGGTCTTAGAGGGACTGTGTTACATGAGGGCAATGTGTCCTCCCTACCTCAGCTAAACAAGAAGCCAGAACAAAAAGCCTTCTGTTGGCACTTGAGCTGGGAATTTCATACAGACATATATGTCTGTTCAATTTTCTACTGACCCTCACTCCACTTTTTCCACCCTCTGATCTGCTCACAGATTGCTGTCCCTCAGGCTGATACCACAAAACCCACTTGCCTTGCCTGTGGTGCCTGTGCTTCCTGCTCTGGTCTGCTGATGTCTCCCATGCAAAACTCACTGTTACACAGCCTGACCTCTCCTACCCTGCAGAAATCACTGGCTGCACTGCTCTGAAATAACAGCCCCTGAATGACCACATGTATGTCTCACATCCGCCTTCCTCCCACCATCCACCTGCCTTGCAGGCAGCCTGACAATGTGGTGTGAGCTTGTCTGTGCCTGAAGGTCCTATCTGCATTCAGTGCTGTCCTCCAGCCTTCCTAAAGCACCTTTGCAAGCTTTCCCAGACACACGCAAGAAGACTGAAATTTGAGGATGGATTTGGGATTTCCCAGAGCACTGTGATGTAACGCCAGGCTCCTCCACCAAGTACTCACATAATCTATTTCTTCATCATCCTCTCCCCCTTCTTTGTGGTTGTTCATCTTTGGGAAGATCTCCTTGACAATACTGGGCATTTTGCCATTGCAGTCCTGATGCTCACTGGCCCCAGGCGGTGCTCCCAGCCTATGGGTCACTCTGTGTCCAGAAGGGACCGAGGCCAACTCCAGCAGGTCACAGGAGCCTTTGTTATCCAGAGAGAGTGTCCGGCGGTGATGAAACACCCTTCCTGTCCCATCCGGCTCCCCATCTGCTGCCTTGTGCATTTCCCCAGACAGGAGGGACTCATGCTCAGCTGAGGGAGGTTTGTGTTTCAGGCTGTGTCCCCGGGCCAGGCTGTTCCAGCTGGAGCGACGGCTTCCCCAGGCTCCGCTGCGGCTCCAGGCACCATAGTGGGAACTGCGGGAGCTGGACTGTAAGGGAGTGGGATGGGGACTCAGTGACTCTGGGCACAAGGAGGGAGCATGTGATCCTCTCTCAGATCACAGACTTCTCCCTGGGCCCCTAAGCCAGAAGGCTGCCATTTATCAGATGTCAAGCAAGTTGCATGGTGGGAATTTAGCAGCAATCTCTGTAAATCTGACAACAAATTGATAATGAGTTAGCAATGGTGTTGGCTGTGATTACTTTATAGCACCATCTGCGTGCAAAGCACTTTCAGGGAAGGTAAGTAATAAAGCCAAAGGCCAGGTGCCTGATATTGTTACTTACACCAGCACAGAGCAAGAGTAAAGCTCTCAAAAAATCTGATTGGCAGCTTTTTACACTGCCCTGGGGTTCAGGATAACACAAGGTACACGGTGATGGATCATCTGACACACCATCTTTGAGTACAGTCTTCATAAAAGGGAGAAATGAGAAAAACAGGCTTGTTGGTCACAGTCTAGTCCAACCCCATCAGCAAGTTATCATGTAGTATGTGGCTGCTAGCACTCCCTGTTTGGAAATAACAGGAGCATGAGCCCTTTAAGCACTGAGGTACTCCCCAGAGCTGTGTATGCCAGTGGGTAGAAAGCCCAGGAGCTGATGTTACAAGTTGGACAGGTCAGAGATGCACTGGTTAGAAAACCTGCAGTGCTTGGGGAAGTGCTATAGGGCAGCAGAATCTGCTATGGGGAGCTCAAAGACAAGTTTTTCACTGTTAGAAAAGCTCTGATACAAAACCCAACTGTAATGGGAGTTGGTTCTGGCATCACCTAGATGTTCCTATGTTCTTAAGGCATCATTTTGTGTCCTTTACTCTAGGAAAACACGGAAAAGGCAAGAAGAAAAATGTGTTCCACTGTAAGAGGGAGACTGTCTTCTTGGTGTTCTCCCTCTCCCACACTCAAAGGAATATAGATAACTAACCTGGAAATAGACTTCAAAAATCTGGAAGTTTAGAAAAATAATGTGAACTGATCTGGATTCTAAAGACGGGCAATGCAGTTGTGTTAGAAGCCTACAGCAGCAGGGCAATTCTTCCCAGAAATCCCCAGGTAATGGCAGAAAGCCAACAAAGTGCTTGGCCTTCAAAAGAAGGGTATGGCACACATTTATACTCCCTCACTCACCAAGGACCGCTGGTCATAGGTCATTCTCCCCAGGGACATCACACTGCTCTTCCGGGAGCCAACAGCCACACGGATCTGGTCAAGCTGCAGTGAGTTGTGTGAAGAGTTGGTGACCCCCCCAGCAGCCACTGGTGGGTTAGAAGAGGGCAAGGATGGGTCCAAGTGCCCATTAGGGGTCACAGGAATTGCACAGAGCTTGGGATCTGAGTGGAAAGATGCAGAAAGAAGAATGAGGAAAGAAGAAGGTGGGTTCCTCACTAGCCAGTGATGCTTTGATGCCTTAGCAGTTTAACATTTTAACAGCAGCTAACAGATTATTATCCCTTTAGAATCAATCAACATCAATTCCTCTGATTTAGGGTGTGGTGACAAAGGCAGTGCAAGCTGGGAAGGCTTTAAAGTCATTTCCTCAGTCTCCAAAACCGACCACATCTCTCCTTGGGGACAGACAGACAAGCAGAGTGGTGGCCAAGCAGCCTCTGACAGGCAGAGCACAAAGCCGAACGGAAGACGAGAGTGTGCTTCTGCATGCCAAGAGCAGACAGAAGCATCTTCAGGCCTGAACAAATTCCACCAGCTCTCAGATTGGCTACTTAAAGCAGTTAGGCTAAAACACTGAGCAAGGGACTAAGATGTAGGGATAGCCCCAACCATCCATGTACTGAGGTCACCTTAAAACTCCTGCAACCATACTGCATACACAAACTGCATCCCAGTCTATGCTACTACACTGCACTTCTCCAAATGACTGATCATTGGCCTTTAAGATCAGGGACACTTTTGAGGGAAATGTTAGGTCCTGTAGATGACCATCAGCATTTTTTGAGATGCATGGAGAGGACAGGGTGTTGGATTATAATGCCTGAAAGGACTAGAGCAATAATTTTTTTTTGACTTATTGCATAATGAAGGTCACCTATCCATGTCTGCATGACAGACAGCCATGAGAGCACCAACACCTCTGTAACCTCTTCCTCCTCTGCCATCTCAGAGGTTTGACTGCCTACATTCAGCATAAGCTCTGATATGGTGCAGCCATGTAACTCAGGATAGGTCTGCTTTGAAAAGAGATAAGTTGCAGGAAAAAACTGTGAGCCAATAACTGGAACCACTGCTCCCTGCTGTGGGAGCTGCATTTACACTCAGAAATGTGCCTGTGGTGCTTGTCTGAATTGTGCTGTGAGTATGCTTGTGCCTGTCCTTGCACCTTGCTGATACTGATCTTGTCTTGCTGACTGGACTTCTTGGCTTGACCTCAGACCTTCCTCACCACTGTAGGCTTGCCTGGAAATCACTGAACCATTGGCAGACCCTCACTAGTGCCAGTGGACCTTCTCTGCTCACCTTGTGCAAGAATGTGCAGTGTGGCCCCTGCCCTCCTGCCTGGCTCTCTCTCCCCTTTTAACTCCTGGCTCACCATCCATTGCAGAGTAAGCTACTCCTGCTGCTCCCTGCCACCAAGTCCTGTTTGAAATATAATGCCTCTTGTAGAAAGACTTTCAGTCTTTGAGGGAAGACTTCAAGGGATGGAGACCTTACTAGGCAGTTCGTATTCAGGTTGTTCCCACTGTTAATTATCTTTCCTTGAAAATATATGGCTTTTTTTCAGCCTGAATTTGTCTAGCTTGAGCTTCCAACCTCTACAATCTCATTATGCTTTTCTCTGCTCAATTAAAGAGCTATCTACCATCACAAATCCCTCCTTATGGTCTACAACTACAGAGAGAGTGATCAAGTAACTTTCCTGATTTCTCTAAGCTTCATTAGTCTCTCACTATGAGGCAAGGCTTCCAAATTTGCCTGAGTCCTTTTTACCGTCTTGGTATCCCCTCTCCAAATGTGGGTTTCAGATTTGGGCACAGTTTTCCTGAAATGGTTACCCTGAAGATAAGCAGAGACAGTCTCACTTCTCACTTCCAGTTGCTGTTCTGGAGGCCATTCAAGAACTGTTCCACTTAACTACCACATTCCTCAGGATGCCAACATATCTCTGTTTTTCCACAAATAACACCACAAACTGGCATAAAGTTCAAAATAAAAACTGGCAAGTTCTCGGAGGTGCGAGTGAATTTTCTGCAGAATCTGCTTTTAGATTTCTCACCAAACAGCAGTAGGACACAAGCAAATAAGACTGAGTTACTGTACCTGAGCCTTCCTGGACCTCTTGGAACTGATCAAACTCCTCCATGTTTGAAGAACTCTGATCTTCATCTGAGTATGACCGGTTGGCATCACCCTGGAACACATAAATATAGAAGTTGGGAACTCAAACAGAAAAGACCATTTGTTTTTGTCTTTCCTTTCTAGAACAACTGCAAAATTGTCCTTGGCAGTTAGGCATCCAGTGCGATCACTGGAAAGAGTCTTGCGTGATTTCGGATGGCTGATACACTGCATTGCTGCTTTTGGATGGGTAAAGGACTCACCCTAAGGTAGGTTCTGTTGTGTTACACAGAACAGAAATTGTGAATCCCCTTCCAGTGAGCCTTGCATGGCTTAACATCCTTGCAAGGATTAACTCTGGGGATTTTTCTTTTGTTTAATTGAAGACTACTCTAACAAGGGTCATTTCATGAGTGAGGGGTGATACTTTGTAAGTCCTCCAGTCCAGTATCCTCAAGTGTCACAAAGGATCCCTTTTTTAGCACCTCTGTTCCTCCTCCTGATGAAGCCTTGGTGGCAACTCACCTCAGCCTGAAACCCTTCCACAAGAATGGCCACCAGCAGATTGAAGAGTACATAATTGCCAAATGTCATGAGAGCCACAAAGTAGAGGGAAGCCCACGGCGAGGTGGAGGCCATGCCATTATAGAGAACAACATTCCAGTCCTCCTGGGTTAGGATCTGTGAGAGAGGAAGAGGAAGTCAGATAAATGTGAAGGAAGAACACGAAGGGGATTCCCAGAAAAGGACAGTCAAAGAATACACATCAGGACCAGACCAGGCCTCTGAACTTCCCCATAACCACGCACCCACTGTCACTGCCCAGCTGTGGCACTGCACCAAAAACCTTAGCTGAGCAAGAAGAAACAGGAGCAACCATTAGGGCAGTTATGTGCTGAGGGGAGAGTGTTAAACTTGGGAGTTGCCACAACAGGAGAGACCTTTGCACACCGTCCCCTAGGAAGGAAGGAGCTCCCCTGTTTGAGATATACACCAGTTGTTTGGTTCCAATATTCAATTGTTCTTCCTCCAAACATCACACAAAAGTCTTTTACACAGCCTTTTGTGCTGTCAGGAGTCAGTGCAGTGCTCCTCAGTGAGGAAAAAACATCTCCTGATTGTCTTCACTTTGCCCTGGCCCACCCATAAAGAGCAAGTGGGCTCACCTGGAAGACGGTGACGATGGCCCAGAGCAGGGAGTCAAAATTCTTTCGGTCAGGAACTGTGTCTCCTGTGTCTGTCCTGAGGCTGAACTTGCAACCAAAGATATGCATTCCCAGGATGCTTTGGAACAAGATGATGTCAAATATAAATATCTCTGCCTCCACAATGAACTCGTCAGAGTAATTCTCTTCTCCTGAAAATCTAATGCAACATCACAGCAGCAAGGGGTACAAGAACACAGTCTGACCACTGGGACCTATCTGTGTAGAATTATTCTTTGTGTAGAAGGAATTACATATTGCAACCCTGTGGGTCACCAAAAAATTTGCTTTCCATCTGTGCTGACTCAGCTCATATATTCCCTCCAACCTGTCATTCAGATCTGTTCTCTCTATTGTCCTTTTTTACTCTCTTATTTCTTCATCTTGCTATCAGGGTATCCATGGCATGCACAGACAACCTTTCTTGGTTGCTTCCTGCTGCCCTTCTGCCAGAGTCAGCCTCCAGGCTGAACTGCTCCTGTAGCCAGTATTGATTACCAGGAGACTTCATCTATCCTGCAATGGGACGTTATGCTCAATGTTTGCATTTGCTGGCAGTATCTCACCACCCCATCCAGGCCAAATCTTCAGCTGCTGAATCCAATTTAATGCAGGAGTAATTTCAGCCCTTATGAACAAATAAATGTTTGTCAGTGCTGCCTTGGCCTAGAACAATGGGCAACATGAGTTATGCAGTCATGCTCTGAAGCTGCTGCCCCATGACCCACGCAGCGCCACTCCAGAACACTGTGAGCTGACTGCCTCCTCACCTGAATATGAAGATGAAGAGCATCAGGAGCATGCAGAAGGTGGCTACGTTATCCATAGTCTTCATCAGCACCACAAGCTGGCGGCGCAGCGCAGGCATGAAACGCACCAGCTTCAGCACCCGGAGGAGTCGGAACGTCCTCAGCACAGAGAGGCCCCCGTCTGCCTGGCCAATGATCTCCCAGATGCTGTGGTCCAGAGAGGCACAGGAAGTACAAGAGACAAAACAAAAGACAAGTGAAGAAACAGAAGAAAACAAGGAATGACAATGCTAAGTCTTCACCTTGGCATTGGCAGTACAAAGGGGTGAGAGAGAAAACCTGTCTGAGCAAGACAGAAGTATGTACCATAGGCTTGCCCTTATGTGTTGAAAGCTGCATTTATGCCTTAAGAACATGAACGTGGCAGTGCATGTGGCAGGAATGAAGAAAGGATTGCAGCATTTAATTCCAGCAAGGTAAGTTCCTTTATCACACTTTAAACCTTTGTAACATCTTCAATTTGTGCATTTTCAAAGTATTTCACAGCTAATACGTGTTGTGAACTTAACAAGGCAGTTGCAATTGCCTCCACTTTGCAGAGGAGAGAACTGAGGGACAGAAATGTTGTGTGGCTTGCGTAGCACCAACACCGAGTATTGGGAAAAGATATCTTGGTCCCCCAATCCTTGGCCTTGTGCATGAGCTCAGCTCCTCTCAGTACAGCTGCTAAACCCTTTTTGAAAAAGTGTGCAAGCTCTGTGGTACTCTTTCCTACATGTATTTCAGTTGATCCCCAAGGCCCTTGTCACCTGATGATGACGATGATACTGTCAAAGATGTTGTAGGGGTTGCGAAGGTAATCAAAGAGACCAAAAGCAGCAAGTTTCAGGATCATCTCCAGGGCAAACATGCTTGTAAAGACAACATTGCTGATCTCCAAGATGTTGGTCAATTCCTCTGGCTAGAGAGAATGCAAATTCAGAGAGTCAGAACTGAAAGAGCCCTGAAATTATGGGAAATAAATTACTCTTCCGAGGGAACAGGGTTTGTAGGGAGTTGCAAACATCCATGGGTGAGATTAGAGTGGAACTGGATAGCAGCACCTGCACTCCAATTCCTTTGCAGATTTTCTACCTTCATCATAGATTATATCCCTAACAATTTTATTTATTAGAGGCAATCAGGAGCCTCACAGTCATTCACACAGCCAAGGGTGACCAAGCCTCTTCTACATTCCCCTCCATATCCCATTCCCCTGGATAAAGGCTGCTTTATTTTGTGCAAAGAACTTGAGCATTTTTTGAAGGAGAGCAAAATTGGCTGATTTGCAGTCAACCTCTTCCTTCAAGAATTTCTTCCTCTGAAGTTTCCACAGGTAGCTGGCACTTTTTTTTTTCCCTGAAATTTTGAAAACAGTTAAATGACAGGAAAACAATTCCCCATCCTCCTCTAACCGTCACTGCACTCATTTGACTCTTTCCCCTTTATTTTTTCACTTCCCCCTTTTTCTCTCCCCCTTTCCCCACAAAACCCTTGGTATGCATTAGTTTCCTGGTCTTGCTCCATCAGTCTTATGCCCCTATCCTCAGAGTGGTCTCAATAATTACCCAAGCAAATATCAAACTAGACAAGACAACGGCAAGGAGGACCACACTGCTAAAACCTACCTGTAAGGGACAGGGAGAGCAGGACAGGGTGAAGAAGAGAGAAAAATGGACAGCAAGAGGAGAAAGGCAAGTGCACAAGGTGAACAATCCAAGGACAACACAAGATGACTGTTGAAAAATAAAGAGGTTACATCTTCCTTTGCCTTGCTCTGGGCTATGCCTGGCCACCAAGCCACTCTTTTAAGCAGCACATAAAATGGATGGGAACAAGAAAACTGCAAAAGCCTGTTGTAGAGAGCAAGAGAGGACAGACATTCCTGGCACTGCGAAAATGAAAAATGAGTCCCTGCAAGTCAGAGCCAATACTTTTACCATTAAATCAATATTAGTGCCCACCAGGAAGGGAAGTCATAGTCTCTCCCCATGGTCTGCAAAATTGCTGCTTTGCTGAAGGGCAGCCTTTGCATTGGCCATGCCTGTTACTTATACAGCTGGTGGAAAGGGAAGAGAAGGAGGAATGCAGTTCTGGTTCTGGCTCTCTGCCTGAAGCTGGGGGCTGCTTTAACCCCTGCTCTGAGGCCCCCAGGGGCTAAGATCCTCCCAGGTGAACAAATGAACTGGAAACTGCTCCTCACGTCTTTGGCTTCCCATGCCCTTTGTTAATTTCTTGCACTCCTCATTGTAGCTTTTTATTAAAATAGTCCGTGTCTTTAAAATGAAAAAAGTGGAGATGGATCAATTTCCATCCATAGTTACATCTGAATAGCAAAACCACCCTGAAAACGATGGAGAAAGGAGGGGAAATAAGAGATGAGAGAGAAGGAATGAGCAAGTGCATGTGGGAAGGGAGAGATGAAGATCACTTCACCGAGACCCAGCAGTAATGACAGTTGCTGAGAACGTGAGGGCTGTATGTCAAACTGAGATGCCAATTTCAGTCTGAATCGAATCATTATGTTAGTGAAAATAAGCAATGTAAAAAAGCAACAGGTTATGATGGTGGATTATCCTCCTCCCTGCTTTCCATACGTTCTCTCCTGTGCTCTTGTAGGGAGCAACTGATGTTTAAAACCCCATACTTGCATCTTGCTTGTGGAAAAAGTCACCTGTTCTTCTGTCACTCCTTCCCTCCTTGACATCTGTTTCTCTAGTCAAGCCTCACCTGTTAATCTGTTTCTAATGGACCATCCATCAGCCCCAGTAAAGCATCTTTCCTAGAGAGAGGGACAGGAAAGTCTAGGCAGAGAAAGAAAGAAATGGGCAGAGATAAAAGCAGAAAAAGAGAAATCAAAAAACAAAGCTGAAAAAAAATTAAAATAAACTCACTAGCAGCCACAATAAGTAGAGAATGAAAGAGTTGTTTTAGACAGTGTAGTAACGAAGTAAATGCTGGGAAAAGAAGAGCAACACAAAAGAAATTAACTCAGGAAAAAAAGGGGTGATAAAGAGCAGCCAGATGGAGAGGCACTAAGGCAGATCCAGCATTGCAGCCATTTCTGGAGATCCAGGTAGTTTGACAGAGTGCAAAGAACCATCAGCTGCAGGGTGGAGTTCACCAGGGGTTGTGTCCTGTGTGGCAATGCCCTTGCTCCTGGGGCAGAGTGGCTGTGAGTGACAATGGATGAGGCGGGTGGCTGGGACAGGGCTGGTGCAGGGGACTCTTCTCTGGCCAGGGAAGTGTGAACCTGATGAAAAGGACAAGCAAACAGGGGAAAAGTGATTCTCTCCTTTTCTTCCTACCGACACACGGGCTCTCCAACACAGTGGATGTGTCACCCTGCAGTTGTGAGGTCTCCCCAGGCTCCCACAGACAGCATTCAGGCATTCATCATCTAAACCCTTCCTCCTCCCAGGTTTACCTAGAAACTGTAAGTTAAAGCATCCCCAAGGAAAGAACTGAACTCAAGGCTACTTTAGTCCAAGAAAACGAAAGGAACACCAGAAATCTCCCCAGAAGCAGTCTGTGCCCATTGCCAAGACAGGACAGACAGATTTACCCATCACACTAGAAGTGAAAATTGAACATAATTGTGGGAGCTGAGTATTGGGGTAAGGAGGATGGCTTGAAGGGGCAGAGATCCCAGGGGGCGAGGCATGCCCAGAACCAGTGTTTTAATCAGAACAGTTAACCTATCCTGTGTATGGATCTCTTTCCCAATCCATGAAACGATCTAATTCACATCTTTGTGGAATAAAGTCCTTCGTCTCTAACAATGTAGATCAAATACTGAGAGTAAAAGATACGATTCAGATTTACTTCAGAACTCCTGTCCCGTGATCAGAAACTGGAACTGGGGCAATAGAGGGCAGCAGCTCAGCTTTTTTCTCCCTTCCAATTTCTTACTAACCTTGGAGCTCTTTTGCCAGATTTGACTGAAAATATAATTAGTCCATTATCTGGCAGCAGACAGAAACTCCTACACCATAGGAAAGGTTAAGATCACCATGAAGCCCCTGCAGGAAAAGCTTCTCCTAACCAGGAGTAAATTTGCAACTGTCTAGAAACTGAAGAGTAATTGATGTGACCTATGCAGACCAGCCCTACCAAACCTGCACATCACTGCCTCTGTGATGAGAACATGAAAAAGAAGTATTCCATGAAGAGCTCTCTCCAGCCTGTCTATTTTTACACACAATTTCAAAGTCGCTTGACAATAATTAGAAGAGCCATTGAAATCAGCTATGGAACACACTAACTAGCTTTTACTTAAGTTTAATCACCACCCCACAATCAGGACAGGATTTCATGATTGTTATACTCCAGTTCTACAAGGCTGAAGTAGTGTGGTTTCATCTACCACTCCAGGGAGACTGTTCCATCCTTACTAAATGTCAGTATGATGAGCTGGCTTGGACATTTGCTGAATGTTTCTGACAAGGAGCAAATAGTAAAAAGAGAAGCAATAACTGTAAAATATGAACTTGTGAATGCAATAAATGCTGGTATAAAGTGAAATCACACAGGCTAAAAGATATGAACGTACTGATCCACAGGGTGCGTCTAGTTAGGAAACAGGGGATCATCATCTGATCCATACAGACAGACCTCATAAAGAATTGATATGATGTATGAAGGATATCCAGCAGATACTGCAGAAGATAAACCAAGTTACTCAGCAGTTGTCTAACATGGCTGCTAATGGCAGAGAAACTTGAGTCCAACAGGCCATTCAAGAAATACATGATGAGAAAGGCAGTCTGGGACATTCAGCTGGGACAAGCTTTTCATCCTCGTGCTGAATAAGGGAGAAAAGTCAGCAGCACCAGATCCACTGTGAATATTAAGAAAAAAGTAAGCCTCTTAAAAGGATTCTTCTGGACAGCCACAAGAATCTAATATTTTCTACACTGAATTTTAAAAATAGACACTTCCAAATAGAGGCAGATCTGAAGAACTGCAAAAACTATTTCAAGAAGGACAAAGCTTGAAATGATGGGGTTTGGCTTATGCAATGTCTCAGCAATATCTGAAGGCCTAATATCGAGACTATTACATGGTATATTGCACACTGATGGATTTGAATAAACATAGCTATTTACAAATGATACCTTGTTATAAGATCACGGATTTAAAATGACGCAAAGAAGTGCAGTTTCTCCTAAAATGAGTTGATTTCCTTCACAAGAAATATATATGCAGATGGAAACTGCCTTGGCCACACAATCAGGACAGGACGAAGGACTGGATGAATAAGCTAAATGAAGCCAAATTCTAAGGTGATTTGAGTATGAGTAAAGTTACTTGAGTTGTTGAGGTTCAGTCTCCTGGAAGAAAAACACCATGAATTTTAAACCCCTGAATTGTAGCAAACAGTTTAAATTCATATTTTTCTGTCTGTTGGTCAAGACTGGGCAACTGAAGGTGACACGCATGTGCTCTGTCCCCAGAGTTCCAGTGTTTGTGAGCCTGAAACTTGTGCCTCACTCCTGCAGTCCTTAACCTGAGGTCCTTATAGGCATTAGCTCTGGGTTGGAAGACATCCATATGATAAAGCAGGTGAAGCAACAGAAGCTTCTTCAGTCAAAGGATGGTGTCACCCTGCAAATCACAGATCTTGGTGGGCAGAGGGGCTTTGCTGGATTTTGTTCTGTGAAAAATTGTGCTTTTGAGAGGAAAGACAGCAGAAGAAAAAAAAATAGGAAGGAGAAAAATGTAGGCAATGAAGCACCAGCCTGAGATGTACTGATGGCACAGTTTGGGAAAAACTGAAGGAGAGCAAAGGGAGGTACAAATGTCTGTGTGCTTCTGAGTTAACTGCTGACTGAAAAGAATCCAAAATTCATGGTATGGTCTGAATATGTTTTAGTCTTCTTGTGCCAGGAAAGCAGAATTCAGTACACATTCTGAATACACAGGCTGCACCACATTTTTCAGTTATGATCATTTTGGCTGACATCTCTTCTGGTAAAAACAGCATGCAGGGTCATAAGCTTTTCCTAGCTACTCATGGATAAAAAGTGATAGCACAATTTTAAAGACTGTCATTAAGAACCTGCTACTAGAAACGCCAAGGCTGCAGAGGCAGATCTCAGTCTGCTGCAGGCTGTACAAACACAGCAGAGGAATCCTAGAAGGGCTTAAATCTGCACATACAATAGCCAGAACATGAGAGTGAATTCTCTACCTCCAGCTCAAGTATTCTTCTGTCAAACTATTATTCACGCTGTGTCCAGGATGAACAATGGCTCTCCCTGCTTGGTGATCACATCTTTAAAATACCAGTGGGCAGTTTTCAAATTGTCCTGGGCTCCAGCCCTTAGTCATCTCTCTGCTATGAGATAAATGCTTTGCTCTTTTTTATCTATTTCCATGAGTCAACCCCTCCAGCATCTTCTTCATTCTCCTCTCCTCTGAGCTCCTGCCAGTATTTTTTCTGGTACTGAAGCATCCAGTGCAGTTTTGAATTCTGGGATCAAATTAAGGTTTCACAGCCTTGTATCAGAAACTAGCTGGGCTTTGAAAATTGGTTTAAAGCTTGATATGTGGGTGGGATCCAGACATCTGAGGCTTCAAATACTGGCTCAGACACTGTGTTGCCTCAAACAGGGAATTTAAGATACACAAGGTCTCAAGGTAACTTCATCCTGATACAGCTCAGGACAAATTGGAGTGCCTTGCTTGAACTGGGCTCACTGCCTGTCTCTTTGCTGCCTGACACTGTGTTCAAGACTAGATTTCACCTTGGCTCCAGAGCTTCAATACAGTCAGCATCTCAGTAGTGCAGCGATCTCATTTTGTGATCTGGGCAGACACAAGGAGTGAATCTTGGTCAGATTCAGACTGGCAGCATAGATCTGAGACATGGATGTACAGCATGCACTCTTTCAATGCAAAGTGCAGCAGAGCCACCAACCAGCAGTGCACATGCAAGGTTATGGGTGGGCTTAATACCCTCTGACACTGGCACTGCACATCACAGTGCAGACACAGTCTCTGTGTCCCAGCTATAAAATAAGGGCACACAATTGCTCTCCATCTCACAAGTCTGTCATTAGGATAAAGTGCACAGCTGACTCAGAGCTGCCTGAAAACTACTGGCATGAAAGTCAAACCTGTGTCCACACCTGCTGTTCGTGTCTGACCTATCACTTCTTATTCTCAGGGCAAAGGAAAGGCTCAAGCAGCCCGAGTTCCCAAAACAACTGGAGATTGGAGGTGGTGCCTTTCCTAGTCTTCTTGTATAGATAGAATGTGCTCAGACATCTCTTAATTAAGTTGGGAAGGCTAGCAAGCTGATGGATTTGAATTGAGATGCTGGTGAAGTGCCTGTGACATCCCCAGAGGGCACATTAAATTAACCAAATAGACTAAGGATTCAGTAAGCTAATGAAGAGAGAAATGAGTGAGAGAGAAGAGGAAGATGGAAGAGAGGAGGATGACGGAGAAAGAAGAAGACAGAAAGTGGAGAGAGGGCAAAAAAGAAAAACAGAGGGATGAATGACCAGGGAAGAGGGAAAGGGAAGCATTGAAAAGAGGTGAGAGGAAAATACATGGAGAGACAGAGAAAGCGATTAAGAACAGGTATAAAGAAGTAAGAGACCCTGCAAGATCCTGAGGCTTTCTCCAAAGTCATGCTGGGACCATCTGTGCTGCAGTCTGGGGTCCAAATTGCTCAGTCTCTGCCTCCATCAAATTGCATCAGCTGCTTAGCGAGGCTATAACCCCCAGCAGGGCTCAGCAGTCCACGCTGCCCACCTTGTGCCCTGAGGTGCTTTACCTGTTCGTGGTGCTCAATGCCCATGCTGATGGTGTTCACTAGGATTGCAATCATGATCCCACGGTTGAAATACTTGCTGTCCACAATCACTCGAAGCTTGACCCTCACTTCTCGCCACATATCACTGCAGAGCTTCAGCCGTCCTCCTTCTTCCACCTCCTCCTCCTTCTCCAGCGCTGAGGCACCCTGGTCCTCTTGGCTGCCCTCTCCGTCCCCTTCACTGGCTCCTCCATCCTCCTGGTCTGAGCCAGCGCTGTCCAGGACTGAGAGCCTCCTGGATGCTTCATGCTCTGCCCTATGGCATCGGGGGCAGTTGGTGGGATCAGAGGTTGCTGTCACAGCGATGGGCTGGACTAAGCCCTGAGGAGGGCAGCCAAGAGAGTTGTGCTGCTGGCAAACCCCTGGAAAGAGAAATGGTGCTGCTTAAAGAAGGAGGCTATGGAAAAGACATTCAAAGTGGACACCTGTTTGGTTTCTGGGTATTTAGACAGAGTAACTGGGCTTTTTAGCTGTAAGAATGATTAAACACTGACATATCATCTCAAGGGCAGCAATAGAAGCTGTTGCCATTGGGGGCTCTATGCTGACAGGCTGTGCCTCCAAAACACACGGTACTGTTCAGCTTCCTGTGATTAGACTCAACAGGGTTCACGTCCATTAGAGAAAGAACTGCTTTGTCTCATGAAGAAATTGTGGCTTGAGACTCACTAGCTTGTGTTAAGAGGGACCTGAGGGAAAAAACAGTCATGAGAGTTGCTTTTGGCCTGAACTGCTACAAGTGGGGTCTGAGAACCCCCCCAGCCTGAACTGAACTCTCTAAATTAGAGAAACTACATTAGCAAAGCATCTCAAGAAGCCAGAAGAGGTAGCACAGGAACACATCCTCCTGACAGTGTGCACTATGAATCAGAACAGATCCCCTGACTTCAGTGAGAAATCTAAATTTCTGTTTCTTGATCCTCCATTTGGGCCTGGAAGATCAAGTGGACACTGGGGGAAATGAAACAATTAATTCATTAACACAGCACATGAAGCCTGCAGAAATTTTTCTCCCAGCAAGAAAAGAAAATGAAAGTTGGACTATGCAGGACCAGCTGAAGGAAAATCTGCCTTTTTGCTTGTTAATGGGAGCATAACATAGGAAAAGCATCAGCAGGCATTTAATACTAACTCTATAAAACCATTTTTACAGTGACTTTTCCAGCCAGGAACCCAATTTAAATGATATCTCATGTCTCATTTTACGCAACAGCATGTGCTGCCATCAAGAGAAATTGTCTCCATTGTCCTTGCATATCAACCAGACCTCAGCATTGCTCCTTAGGTTCAGGCAACATCTTACTGCAATTCTACTCTCTTTGCCTCTCTCCTGAGGTCTGGCAGCAACTCTGTTTGGGAGAAGAGCTCTGGGGGACCTGCTGTGCCACCAGGTCAAATCCTTTGCCCCACTTTGTTATATCCCCTAATTCTTCTCTCTCCCAAACTGCTATCAACACCGGGCTATACCAGACACGGAACCCTTTACAAGCCTCAGTGTCTTTATCTCTTTATGGTCTCTGGATTTCAGACCTGGATTATCCATATTCCCTGCTGGCCACCCTTGTTTCATTCCCTTTCTTGCTGGCCACCCCCACCTTGCTGGTCTGGTGTGCTGGCTATGGTGCCACGCTCAATGGCCAGTGTTAATTATAATTCTGTTCTTTATAGGCACAGGTCCTTTGGAAAGCTGGCGCATGGAGATGCTCCCAGCTACTCTCACATTTCCACCGCTGGCATTTCCAGCTCTACCCATGTGATCCTTACTGTAGTGCCTCTGGCTTTTCCTGCTCACGCCGGGTTTGGCGTCGCTGGGCTCCTCCACGTGGCCATGGCGCCAGCTCTGCACGCTGTTGTACAGCCCAAGGGTGCGGCGCTTGGCCTTGCGCAGGATGTGGCAGACGTACTGGAAGATCTCCTCGTAGCAGTCTCCCGGCTCCATGTAGCTGGCAACGGTGCTGGAGGAGAGGTAGCGGGCCCTTTGCTCCTGCATCAGCTGGTGCTCCCGCTGCTTGGTCTCCGAGAACTGTGTGGCGATGACCACCAGGCACAGGTTGATCATGAAGAAGGAGCCCACCTAACAGCAAAGGAGAAGAAGGGACCGATGTCAGCACAAGGAAGAACATGTGGGAGGGGGAATGTAAGGCAAGAGAGGAGGGGAAAGTGACTGGAGGCAGACAGAGGAGCGGGAATCAGTCTGCATATGGAGAAGGGGTTTCAGAGAAAGCCAGGAGTGCATGAGCTTGGTTTTGAGACCTCACTCAACATCATTTCCATGCAGAATTTAAAGCTATGCACTGAAATTCAGGAAATAGGTCCAACTTTTTGCAGGTTTTGGGACCCTTAGCAAATCACTTAGAAGTTGCATACAAAGGGCTTGATGAAAACTAGACCATTTCTTTCCCTCTCCTTTGTATTAAATAGAAGGTAGGAGACAGAGAACCAGTTTGGTTGATCTCTACTTATTCATCTACCACTGGAAAAATCATGCACTGCCATTTATAGCCTTCAGCTCTTAGAAGAAATGTCAGTATTCTCAGATCATTTTAATGACATACTTATATACTTGGGGCATGTTATTAATTTCTACCATTTGCACCTTAATTCTCCATACAGGGAGATGGGACTTTGCTGAAATGAGTGAGCTCTTGAAATCAAAAAGGATTTTACAGAAACGAATGACTTTTAGAAGGACACTGAGTAGTCTGGTAAAACCATGCTTCCTTGCTTATTTCCTATTCTTCTGATACAAGACATATCATATTTGCTCTTTTTAAATTTGCCCTCTGGCCTAGGTAGGCTTCACATTTCAAACACAAAAGCCTTAAAAAACACACCTCCCATTTCTTAGAAAGAGCAAACAAAATGCTCAAGTTCTCCCTATGCTCTAGTTCTCCATACAGAAGCCCAAATGTCTACCAGGCTTATTTTACAACTTTGCATGTTCCCTTTAAACCTCAGTTTTTCTATTTGTAAAATGGAGAAAGGATTTCTTGGTGCTGAGAGATCTGGAGGCAAAATGAACACACTCTGTGTTACATATCATGAAATTAGAGATTCATTTCCACAGGGAGATCTATCCATAGATAGATATAGGATGAATCCTGGGCTTCAATATGATGAGAATTTCATACATAAAAGGGCTGGTAACTACGTTCAAAATAATTTTCAAAAGCTATGACCCCTTGATTGCTGCCTACTCCCCGCAGATCTGTAAATGGCAACAGGGCATTGATAAAATGCAGAGTCTAAACTCTGAAGAAGGACCATGCATCTGCAGTGCTCTGAAACAGACTCTGAGGGGCAGCCCCTGTGAGGAGATGAAGCACCAGCCCAAGATTTCTGCTTCCCCTGGGCCAGTGAGCATCCCTGCCAAGGGGCATCCTGACACCACTTTCTCCTGTATGAACCCACACAGGACCCAGTCTCACCTCACTGTCCCTCCTTTACAAGCAAAGAGCTCTGACACAGAGCAGGATTCAGTCCTGCCCTTGTCTTCACATGTGTCCTCTCCTGCAAAGCCTTTCCAGCAAAGGGGACAGAGGAGACAAAGGTGGTGATAACCTGACCTCAGTGCTTGTGAATGGAAAAAGGGTTTATTTCAGCAAGTACTTCAGAGCTTGTTTTACCTATCCCAGCAGCCTTTCTCCTGACCAGCTTGCCCTTCTGGGTGACCCTTTCTCTTGCACACAAGTGCCCAGCACCTTTGTCCAAAGGGGTGGTGTCCCTGCTAGCATCTCAATAACCCTTTGAAACATGAAGCTCTTTCTGACCAGATTCAACATAAGGACAGTAAAGTATCTGAAAATAAAGGGCTTTTTTTTCCTCCCCCTCCTCCTCTCAGCATCCTTCAAAGCTGTTCTAATTCTGTTTCCCTTCATCACTGAACCCTTCCCTTCTCTCTCCTTCCCCCATATTTCAGCCTATTTTCCCTTCAGCTGCTGCATGCCGCCTTGAAAATTAAAATAATGCCTCGTTCAGATTCCTTTGCCTTCACCCAACATTTTCCCTAGTCTGTGATGTCTTGCATGTTTTATTTTAACTGATGAGAGTATGACTGGGAATCCAAATTCTTCTCTGGTGCACTCTCCTCAGCAGCATGATACTCACATGGGCTTTCCCTTTTGGTTATGTCCCTCAGCCAGCACTGAGTGAAGCAGCGCAGGGAGATGGACACCAGCTGTGTCAGCATCTCTGGAACACTACTTGTGACACCACCTGGTACTTTGCAATTTCCCACAACTTCACAAACCACAAGCAGTTAGGGCTTGCAAACCTTCTCTCCAGGCCACAAGGGGAAGAGCTGAGGGCTGAGATGCCCTCACCAGGACCACACTGTTGGCCTAGGGTTGAATCTGGAGCAGGGTTCAGGTTCACATCACCGAGCCCTGTCCTCACAGGCACTGTTTGCCGCCATCTCCCACCAGATGAACAAAAAGGGGAGAAGGGAGAGGACTGGATATGGCAACTACTCCCCAGTCCTTATCCTTTTAGCTAGGAACATCAAACACAAAGCAAATTAGCTTGGTTAATCCTCAAAATCACAGGCAAGTCCATAAACTCTCAGGCCCTGCTGAGCTTGGCACTGCTTCCCAGCCAGGAGAAGGGCAAGAAGGGTCCCAGAAGGCTCCTAATTGAGCGATTCGTCTCAGCTGGCTGAGCAGAGAGACGGGGAAGTGTCGGACATGGAGTCAAAGCATCTGACAGAAGCAGATGGAGACCCTTGATTCAGAGCCCTAACACAGGGTCCCTTTCAGCCCTGAGACTGAGCTGTGCTTTGATAAAGCAGATCCTGGCCTCATTCAGCCCAAGGTTCAAGCCCTATCTCTGCAATATCTAACAAAATCTGACTAGTGCTGCAGATGCTGACTTGTCAATTACTTTCACTGCTTCTGCCTGGATGTCCAGCTTGCCTTCTGAGGCCCACATGTGTAAGCACAGAGCACTTCAAGGAGCCTCTGAGTGCTGCAATGCAGATGCCAGTCTAAGAGTTCAGAAGAGCTCACTCATCCAGGAGCCGCAGCAGTGGCTGAGTAGCTGGAGAGGTGTCAAAGAGACAGCTGGACCTCAAGCAGGAAATCCCAAATGAAACACTGATCCAAGAGCAGGGAGCAGTCCTTCCTTCGTATCACATCCCTGACCCCTGGCCAAAGGGGAAGCAATTTAAAATCTACTGAATACATAAAATGCTTTTTCCAGGTTGTTCTACAAGGCTTCTCAGAGTGCCAGGGTCAGTCAGCACCCTTCCCCTCAGAGGAGCACATCTATGCAGGATTTCTAACTGTGCTAGGAGTACATCCAGGTGGTGGAGCCTTCTTCCTGCCATATGAGCAGTAGCAGGTAATGCCCTTATGTGGGTGTTTGCAGATATCATTGTAGGAAAGAAATCATGGATGAAAGCACAGCTCTGGAGAGAAGCTGCAGAGATCTAGCCCCAGAAGACTGAGTCTGAGCCAAGGCTAGAATGTGTGTGGAAAAGCAAAGAGTCAGAGCTTAAAGTATGACTGTCAGAACAATTCTGCTTAGAAACGCAGGCCTTTCAACCATGGAGAAGGAGGGAAGCATAAAGGCTGGAAGGGCGATACTTCATGAGACTTAAAGAAAGATTATCATTTCTATATGAAGATTCAGACAGAAAATGCAGCCAAGTGATAGTGAGTTTACACTGTGGCTATGTGCTGCAAAAGGTGTATCACACACGCCAAGTAGGTAGCAGAAAAGCTAAATACTTCCTTGGCCTAACTCCACCAAAGGCAAAGAAAATATTCCACCTAGCATATGGCTCCTTTGTTCTCAGCAGACCCCAAAGTAACCTGAGATTAATGTTCTTCTGTGTTTCACAGAAATAAACCTATATGGCTTCTGCAAATGAGGAGGGAGTGTCTAGAAATGTCAATGACACTCTGCAGTAACATCTCAGGTGGAATGTTTAATTGAGGGTTTTCGGTGCCTGCAAATCCAGAGACAAAGTTTGAATCACTGTGAATCCACATGATGTGAGCCAGCACTGGAAGGATACTTAGAAACCAAAAATATGGTGACAGAATTTCTGCAGTTTGACATGTGGGGGGAGGGGCAGTTTCTGGAACTGGCCTACAAAAGACTGGGTATGTTGTGCCCCAGTGGTTAAACACTGACCCTGCACAGTCCTTCCTGCCTCTGGGAGAGACTGTGGCTGTGGGACAAGGAGTAAAGTCTGTGTCTAACTGCATATTCTACAAACTGGCGTATCCTGACCATGCTGCTCAAAGTCAAAATGCAGGTGGGTACTAAATATCTGTTACATCGTGGGAGATATGAACAAACTTCATGGGAAATGAAGAATTTTCTGAACTCACAAAAAGCAGTGGATGTTCAGTTTGCCCTTGAGAACAGAGCCTGTGGAAACTCGCCCCTGTCACCCCATCCTGTGCAATCACATCTCTGCACTGTCTCTTTGGGACTCTCCAGCCTCGAAGTAAAAGGAACATTCCTGAAGGTATATTTCACCTCTGCTGTCCAGGTTTCATGCTCCAGCCCACAGGGTCATATTTCTGTTATTCTCTCCTTGTCTTGCCCTTGTGAGTGTAGAAGGCCATAAGCCAGGGTGAAATCAAGGATACAGTAAGATTTTCATAAGTTGTCTGACCTGAATGGGCTAATAGATTATTTTTTTTTTTTTTTGGACCCTCCATATGTACAGGCTGCAGAATTTCTCACAGAAATGGATTAAAGTTTGCTTTTTCTCAAGTCATTGTATGCCAACTTGAATTTCAACTAGATCCTGTACTAGGTAAACCTGTTAGTTTTACTGGGTGACTTTGTCTAGAGATCCTATTTCTTGAAGGGTGTGGCCTCACAGGACAAGTGTTGGATGAAGATCAGAGTCTTAGCCAGGTCCCATTCATCAGCCCATCCAAATGCACGTAGGTCTTGGAAATACACACTGAGGTCCTTGCTTAGTGACCTGGAACGAAATTGCATCTACCAGGTACAGATTTTATACTTCCCATAATTCATCCTATGTCTTTCTATTTCACTCTTTGGTCCCCCAGGTGAGCAAAGTGCAAGAGCCTTCACAAAAACAAAATCCCTCCTTGTTAGAAACAGACTATTCCCTCCAAAAAAATGCACTTATGCAAGGGAAGCCTGAGGAATGGAGAGGCAGTGGCACCATGTTTCTCAACTCTCATCCCAGGTCCAGATAATAAATATCCTCACAGAAAACCAACCTTCAAACTTCATTTGCATAAATCCACAGGGTTTATAAACTGCTTATTAAGTTCTCATCGCTGACACACTTCTCTCTTTCCATCCCACCAACCACAAGCGATCTCACACAGCCAGTTTATTTTGGACTGCTGACACTTTCGGAGCAGTAGTTCCTTTTTGTTCACGGTGAGGAAGTAATTCAGCATGACAGACCCTGAATCTAACAAAAAGTGAATCTGAGACTCTGAACCTGATAAATCCAGGTGCTGCCAAAAGCTCCTGGCTCAACATGGCTCAAAAATTACTCAAGAGCTTAAAATATATAGAGACCAAGTAGAAGAGCAGAGAAAGAATTGGCTTTTAAGCCAACTGGTTTGGTGAATTTACTTTGCAAGAAGATCTGCCAGTGAGAACATTATTCTACACTGGGCATGTATAACTTTAGAAATCAATTCTAAGTATGTTTTTGAGTGAAATATAATAACTTGGCTGATAACTATGTATGTGATCCTGCTGCAGACTCTTGGTGAAAATCAACTAGCCGGATTTCTGAGACTCCTAGAATGCCCAGGATCTGTGTTGATCTAAGACCTGTTTTTTGTAGGCTCTTAGCTTGCATTGCTGTCATTCATCAAACCTTATACTTACGATTATCAACAAGATAAAGTAGATAAAATTGTAGAAGGAATGGGCATCCATCACATAGTACATGATCTCCACCCACCCTTCCAGTGTGATCACCTGCAAAGACGAACAACAAGAGAAACAGGAGGGAAGCAGTATTCCAGAGTTCACTCCTCAGTGTATACAAGCAGATACTGGCAGGACGGTTGCAACCCAAGAAAGGTGAGAAACAACAATTCATTTCAACGAAGCCAAATTTCCATCTTGGGAAATCAGCATGGTACTGCTTGGTGACACTGGCATACTGTCAAAGCCTGTGAGATCATTCTAGTCCACAGCAGGAATATTCCATTAAAATAGTTCATTTCCCTGGATCGCAGCAGGGGAAAACCCGTGGCAGGTTTCTGTGCCCCTTGGACTGGACACCGCGTACAGCCGGAGGAAAAGAAAAAAGCATGGAATTTAGCTCCCATCTGCAACGTGTACTGGGAATTTAAAAAAAACCAAAACTTCCTTTACTATAGTTGTCTGGACTGAAAGGGAAACTGATACAAGTCAGGCTGAAGAATGGAGCTTATTTCAGCAAGCACCTGGAACTGCTCTGTGTCCCTCCCCACCTACAGGAACACTGTTCGTGTGTGTGCTGTCTCCCTTACCAGGGGAGTTGCAAGGCCCTTTACTTTGCACCTCTGTCACACCCTGCAGAAATTACCACTGGAGCCCAGAATGACTGGGTTTGAAAAACAGAAAAATAAGCTTGAGCCTTGTAAGGAGGCGAACTCAGACTTACCTGAAATATCACAATCCAGGCGTAGCCAATGTTGTCAAAGTTGATGGCACCCTTGTGCGGGTTGGCGTTGCCGGTGCGGCACACGTTGTAGTACTGGTTCCAGTTCACACACATGCCACTGATATTGAACTCCTGCCGGACTGAATTGTAATAATAATAATCATCCTTGTCCAAACAACACTCATGGCCTCGCTCCTTCAGTGGGGGTATTTCGTGACAGCCCATAATTCCATTGTCTCCTGACAGCGAGCAGATAAAGGGCATCTCGTCATCTTCCTCTGGTTGGTAATAAGGGGGCAGGACAATGTCACCTTGTCTGCAAAAGAACCCACAGTCAAATTTCCTGTGACAGAGAGTTTCCTATCAGTGATAGTGGTGGAGCTGGGACCCCCCATTCTGACATAGGGACTGCATTGGGTAGGGGATTTCCAGATTTATTGCCTCAGGAGAAGAGGAAGAAAGACAGGGCTCCTGAAAACCAGGACATTTCTAGGGTGAGTCCCCAGCCTTCAGAGTTTTTCCTGCCATCAGATCACCCCAAGCCAAATTACACAATCTGCTTGCATGAAGGTGAAGAAAAGCTGGAATGCAGAGATTTGCAGTCTGATCACTCTCCCCATTAACATCAAAGCTAAATCAGATGCAATGACATTAAGGAAGTTCATCAGGCTTTACTGTAATATGTTCATATATGTAACTGCTGCTGGACATGTTTTGTAACATTTGGTAGTGAACCTTCTGTACTTCTAAAAAAAAATCCAGTTCATGCATAATTAACGTTGCACAGATAAGCCTTAAAATTTGGAAATGGAAAGATAAAATTGACTTAACCTTAACTTTGACTCCTCCTTGACAGCTGGCATTATGGGTGCAATGTTTCATGACAAGTTCATGTCTTTTTTCCAAATAATGCAAGCACCTTCCAAATGCATGAATAATTAAAATCATCTATGCTTGCCTAGCTGGAGATGAGCTAATATCAGAAAAGTGAAAGGTGGAGATAAAAAAAAATTGGATTAAACTTTATCTGGAGTATTCCTTGCAGTGCTACAATGCACAACTTTCACGTTGTGCAAACGCAGACTTTTTCACAAAGTGTCATTGGAAGAGGACAGGTGTTGATGAAAAAGAAAAGACAGTCTCTGATTCTTAACTAAGTAGGACTAAACTACAAAGATATGTTTTAACTCATCCTCATCATTGGTGCATGGGTACCTTCAGAATTGATTTCCCCAGTAACAGTCAGCCAAATATTTTCTAATATCTGCACTGTGAAGGCTGTGGCCCCAATTCACTTCTCAGTTACATCAACTCTGCATGGATGTAATTACACTCATTAAAGAAGTGCTACTCCTGATTTACATAAAGGACAATCATCCTAAACATTAGTTTTTCCCCAAGGAATAAACACAGAAAATGCCTGCTTTAAGCAGCTCCTACTCTGCAACTCCACTGCTGTTCTGCACATTGTATTTTCACACATTTTCTTTCCAATTTGAGATGATCTAAAGCTTCAGAACTGTTTAATCAGTCTAAACTGATCTACAGCTCTAGGTTTTCTTTAAGTAGTCTACACTGATAGCACACCTGGGATTAGCATACGGTTTTAAGAAAACATTTTAAAGCCTGAGATCTACTAAAGCCAGAAAGTCAACAGGAGGAGCTGTGCCCTGAAACTGGGTAATCGGAGAATTCATGGCAGGCAGGAGCTTTTCCACCCCACTGCCTGTGGGAGGAGTAAAGCTGTGCTCTGCAGGCTCGCCCCTGAACCCCCCCGAATAAACCTCAGATACCTGTAATTGACCCCTGTGTGGCTCCAGGCTCTCTTTGCCAGAACTGTTCCCATGTTTCCCCACGAGTTTTTTGTCCCATTCAAACATTCATTCTTTGCTTTCAGATGCTCTCACTTCTACTAACCCGGCTGTGGGACACCTCTCCCACCAGCCCTCTGTCCCCTCCCCATGGTACTGGCCACATGCAATCCTGCTCCTGAAGTTTTCTAGTAATTTCTCAGTGTCCCTCCAGAGTTAATGCACCACCGTCCAAACAGTGACCCCAGCTCCATTTTGGAGGCGCCAGAGCTGTCCCTGGATGCCTCAGGAAGCACTATGGCTTTCTGTAAGACTCCTGTGAGTGTTGTTTTCTGAAGAGGGAGCAGGTTCAGGAGAAAGGCAGCATGTTCCAGAGTTTCATGTCTTTTTGGGTGTAGGAGCACCATCCTGTATTACTGGGCATGGCTGGAGGGGGCAGCCATGCTAACCTGTGCCTCGATCAAATCCAAATGAGCCCTGTCACCTGCTGAGAAGACAGAAGAAAACCAGCTGTCTTTGCCGCCCTCCCTTTCCACTGCAAGATGTGACCAACACCCTGCACACTATCACCCCACACTTGGAGTAAGTGATACACAGAGAGCCTGGCAGAAGACATGAGCAGGCAGAGGGAAAGAGAAGCATCCCTGGAAGAAAGGAAGGAGATGTTGTCTCCCAGTCACTCACACTGTGAAGTTCTCCTCCATGAAGCAGCGGTTGCGGAGCAGCCCAGCCCACAGCTGCACCCCAATGATGCCGAAGATGAAGAAGACAAAGAAGCAGAGAAGAAGGACGTTCCCCAGCATGGGCAAGGTGTCCAGGAGCAAGTTCACAAGGATGCGCATGCCTGCAGGGGGAGAAGAGAACCAGAAGGAGCAAGTGTGGGACACAGGGATAGAGAAAGGGAGAGAGGAAGGGAAGGAGAAGAAAAGGAAAAAAGATTACAAGATAAGCATCAAAAAAATACTAATTAAAAAAAAAAAGGCCCCATGAAAATAAAAGCAGAGTGTCAGAAATTAACTACTGTCCAAAGCAGGCCAGGTTTATGGTTATTGCCCTTTCTTGTCCTAACCTCTACTGACAGGCAGCCAGCAGAGCTGCTGTGATGCTGTGATCTCTTAACCTTAGGCCTCCATCTGCAGCAGGGAAGAAAAGAGAATGAGACTTTTGGTGCCATCAGCTATCTGACTGACATCCCTTCCTCCCCTTTCCCTGCAGAAGGACAACAGAGTGACAACTGTCCCAAAGGGGCATGTCAGCTCAACAGCCCCATTATCCAATGGCTCAGACTGAAAGTCATCCCAGTACAACAGCTGCATGGTGCAACCTGTGAGATGAGACCTGGATTGACAGACCAAGGCCAGCCTGCCAGTGGGATGAACCTTTCCAGAACATACAAACTGACATAGATAATTGGGTTTTTATCTGTGAAAATATCATCAAGAGACACTCATGTAGACCACAATTTCCTCCCCTGGCTAGTCATCGTGCCCCAATGGGGCTGGAGCACAGAAGTAGCAGGCACAGCCCAAAATGCTTCCAGCACAGAATCTCTGCCCACTGCAAATGTTTCCAAAAAGAACTTTTTTTTACTCTCTAATTACCTAATGAATTGTTCATGTGGTTTTACTTTCCCCTTGGCTCTTCAGCTCACAGCCACAAGTAGAGGTAAACATAGTCTTGTTTCTCTGTGGAGCTAATGGCTTTTCCTCTGCTCTCCAGGGATGGTGAAAGTCTAGAAATTCTTCTGAGCATCACAGTACTGCCTTTACCCCTATGCACACCTCACGAGGTTGTCTCTCCTCATCTCCATGGAGGTCCCTCCCCCAGGTACCCAGAGAGTTCCTTCACTGAAGATTTTCCATGTAGGCCAGCAAATAATTAGCTAATTAGGTATTTATAACCAATTCATTACTTCAGATGGCAGTGGAAGGCAAAAGAGGAGGGGAAGATAAGATTAGGATTCTCTGACAGCCCTTTGAGACACAAGATAATCCCCCTTGTGTACCCAGCATCAAGTAATTACCACACAATACTATACATTATGCTCCGTGTCTATCCCCTGGACTGCTCACACCTCAGAGGGAAGTGGCACCTGGGGTGGGGCAGGCAGGCATGGAATTCACAAACACTGAAGGGAGAAGGAGAAGTGTGCCTGCTGTGGAACATCAGACTGGTTTAGATTAGTAGAGAATGTTTTGGGGACAGAGCAGGGTAGAAGAGACAGGAGTGGTATTTACAGGTAGGTGATGTGTAGGAGGGAGAAGATGCTTAATGGTGCTTACACAGGATTGTGAAGGATAATGGATGATGGCACTAGCTCTAAGACCAGGCTAGGGAGCAGTAGCTGAGCCCTGCTGCCTGGCTGTCCAGCTGTGTCACCAGCCACCATGTAAGGCAGCTTCTAGACGAGTACATCAGTAACTCAGCAGAGCTGGGGCACGGCTCCAGCCACTCACTGGGGATCGCAGCCATGCCCTGAGTCACTGGTAGCTCTCTGACCTCTCAGCACACCAAGTCCAACAGCGCAGCCACAGTGCCCTGCTGGGCCCTGGAGAAACGCTCTGGAGAGTACAGAGACTTCAAGACCGTGCACCCTCACTGTAGTGCTGCGTTCCTGGCATTAACGTTGCGTCACAGAACGAGCTCAGTAGTTCCCATAAACTGTCCTGGTTGGTACATTAGGGAGAGCCAAGTGACATGGGAAGCTGTGCCAGTAATGCTGCAAGAGGGGGTGATCAGTTGATGTCAGATCAGTTGATGCTAGCTCCACTTCAGAGCTGGGTAATGGGAGAAGTGAGGCTGCCCTTATGCTGAAATGCAGAACAGACAGAACAGACATTCCCACCAGGATTTTACAGACAGCACGCTTGTTGGGTCAGAATTTACAAAAATTGATTTTGTCTATGTTCCAAGAGAAAGCAAGTGATGTGCAAAACTTGTTTGCCTTTTCCTTTTCTGCCTGCCCATACGTTCTCCATCCTGACTCTCACAGGGAGTACTGATGGTACAAGATTATGCTCTCCACAGCTCTAAGATCATAGCTATTGCCCTCATGTTAGGCCTTCTGGGGAATGAGGAGCCATGACCCAAGAACTGGCAGGTAACCCCACCACTTGGCGTCTTTTCCACCTCACAAAGAATTTCAGCATTAACAGGTCCTAAGTCCAAGTGAAACAAATGAGGTTTTTTTAATTTCACAGTTAGACAGATTAATCTTTCTCTTTCTATTGATGCAGACTGTGGAGATGAGATTGGCTCTTCAAAATGAGGAACACTGAATCTACACCCATCCAGATGTTCAAACATCAGTTGCAATTGCAGGAGAAAGAAGGAGAAAGCCTGAAAGGCCTAAGGATAACAGGTGATGATTTACCATAGAGCCTGGTGGCCAAAACAATGAGGTCTCCAAAGCAACTGCCCAACAATGGAAATGGGCAGTACAGCTCTGGGAGTATTCTGTTTTGGGGTACTGGGATGCCTCCCTTTTCCAAAGGGCCCTCACTGGACAAGCTGCCATCCACAGCAACACCTGTGCATCTTGCATAACAAATTCTGAAAGGTGCTGGAAAGCCAGTTCTTCATCAAAATCCTGCTGCTGCCTTCTTCCCACCTTCTGCTGCCTCTACCTGCTGCTCTGCCACTTTACTTTTCTCTTGCTGTGCCTACAACTCCTCTCTGCCTCTGTGCTGCTCCTCAGCTCATGCGCACACTTTTCCTGGCCTCCCTCCCCACTGCTGCCTTTCCCCACATCCCCATTTGTCCTTTACCATTGGCAGAGCTGAAGCCATGCTGGCTCACAGTAAGGAGGGGATATGAAAGGGAGAGTGACCTTTTCTGAAGCATCCTTTGTAAAAAGGGAAATGCTGCTCGAGAAGAGAAAGGAAGAGAGGCTGGGCAGTCTGGAGGAAGAGCAAGGAGGGAGAGCATTGATGAAACAACATTCAGCAACCAAACAGCCTTCCAGGGCATCAAATATGAAAAGGTTTTGCTCTTCAAGGGAAATAAAAGCTAGAAACATTAAATATTCATGAGTGCCAGGTGTGGGCTCAGAAAGATCTTTTCTCCACTCACTCTGACCAGGAGACCAGGGGAAGGGAGGAAATGAAATGGCCTCGGCCGTGGGCAGCCAAGGAAGGAACCTCACGATGCTCACATAATGCTTCCCTGCTGCTCACCCATGCCCTTGGGCAAGGGGTAGAGAAGGTGCTCGATGGTACCTCCAAGGCAGGGCTGCTTCTGGTAAGATATCCCGCAGGAGCGAAGCCACAGACGCGTTCACCACTCACACACAGCAGGAGATGGGGGGAAATTATGTCACAGGAATGAGAAAGGGTGGGAAGGTGAGAGAAGTGCCAGGAAGTGACCTATCAGAAGGAAGCACAGGGCTGAGCAAAGTCTCTGAGCTCCCTCCGGGGTTTGGAAGAAGCAAATCGTCTGTCTGACCCTCTGGTGGCATCCAGAGGCCCTTCCAGACAAATTCTGCAGACACGATGGTGACCCTAGCTCCCTCCAGACACTTGCCATCAGCCCTGATTAGCCTGGCCACGGCGGCTAAGCGGAGCCGTCTGCCGTGCCCGCCCCGGGAGAGCGGCGGGGCCGGGCTGGGGAGGGGCTGCGGAGCCGCGGGCAGCGGAGCCCGCTGTGCGGGGCAGGTGTGCGGGGCAGGTGTGCGGGGCAGGTGTGCGGGGCAGGTGTGCCCGGCACGCCGCCGCCTCCCCTGCTCAGCAGCGCTGCCACTTCGCCTTCTCTCCGCCTGCCTCCTCCCAAGCGCCAGGACCGACAGCGGAGCTGATTCACTCCCCAGCGCTAACCACCCTGTGATGCGAGCGGGGGAACTGCCTTAGAAGGGGTGAGAAACCCTGTTCTTTCTGGTTTTTTATATCTCAGTCACCTCTGAGGCTCTCAGTCCTCCCCAGCTATAGCGTGAGGGACAAAGCCAATGCATGTGAAGTTAAAAGGAGATTGCAGCTGGAGGCAATCATTCCCTTGCTTGGGGTAAAGCAGATGGAGGAGAACATAATTCTCAGCACCCATCTCACCTGCATCGTGGACCAAGCTACCAGTTGTCATTTGAACTGGAACAAAACCAAATCTCCTTCCCATCAGCACTTGTGACTGTAGCTGGCAGGACATTCTGCAGAACGCAGAGACTGAAGTGTCATTATGTCCCTCAGCCAGGCTGCTTGTCCAAGCGTGCCTTCTTTCCTTCCTCCCCTGCCCCAGGACGCATGGCAGTCCATCCAGCTAGCATGTGCTTGGCAGGATTTTCCTGTGCATGCTCCTTTATGGAAATTTTCAGAACTGAGGAACCATTCCAGCAGATAGATTGTGCAGAAAGTACACAGAGAGAAACATGCACCTTTTTTTTTTATTTTGCAGCCAACCCCTGTAGTTAAAATAATCTTGGTTTATGTGCACAGTGCAAGCTGGTGCTCCAACTTGTGGCCGTCCTCACTGATCTCTTGCTGACCTGAAGCTTAGCTGTCATTTCACACTTTGCATTCATAAACATCAGCTCAAACATGGGGCCAAACTACTGCCAAGAGACACCAATCAGCTGTGGGTCCAACAGCAGACACACTGCCAAGCTCACCGATATTATAGCCCACAGCTTCCCTCGCCATGCAGATCTTTTCCCTTTGCTGCATTCCCCCTAACTGAGGCCTCTTCTGCAAACAACACGTGCAAGCTAAAGGAGTTCAGCTGGAAGAGCCAGTGTGCAGCTCCAGATGCTTTGTCCTCAAGCTGCAAAGCCAGCCTCACTCACGTTGCAGACCATCACCGCCTGCTTTACACCAAGGCAAGAGAGAACATGTCCAGATGGACGGCCAGACCCAAATTAAATTAACTCTGTGGAAAGACAGGTCCAGTTGAGGTACCAGATGAGGTACTGAGAGACCTTAAGCCAGTTCTGCTGCTAAGGAAAAACTGCCCCAGACATGCTGACCTCATTCAGAGAAACTCAAAGTCTTCCCATTGATTTCTTTGTCAGGTTCTGGGTGTATTTGCAGGATACATTTAGAGTTGGGGGTTTAGCTCTTGCAGATGCTCAGCATGACCCATAGCTCAGGAGCACTGGTCAGTTCCTCACCAACTCCTCACTCTTGCCTTACCAACAAGCAAAGGCTTCTAGAATCCCTGACTGGCTCAGACACTTCATCCTACACAGCTTGTTGATGACATAACCTCAAATTATCACTCCTCAGTGTAACCACAGAAGATATCAAAACATGACATTTCCAGCACTTACAAAGCTTCACCCAGTACAAAGAGCTGTTGTTCATTTTTTCAGTAGCATGGGCACACCAAGCCTCATCTTCATACAGTGACTTCCCTTAGAATACTGAATCAAGGTTAAACATTAAGTTCCCCTAAGTCCTCACCTTCAAAGTACTCCTTAGCTTAAGCCTGAGGTAGTCAAAAGGCAGACTAAAACTCCAGGAAAAAACTGTTGGCCAGAGCTTCACCCTGCTGAAACAACAGATCTTTCCAGAGTAGGCTTAGAGTACACTCATATAAGAGAAAAATCTCTCTTTAAGCTTGCTCCAAGGCTGTAGAAACAATTCCCTTGGGATCCAGGGACTAACACAGACCTCACCTCTTTTCAGTCAGAGAGCAAGACATGGACCAGGTCACATCATGAGCATCAAAAAGAAAATGAAGAAGGGAGAAAAAATGCACCACTTAAAACCCCTCCCAACAGACATTCAGCTAAAACAACCACCAAAAAGAGAGTGCAAATGAAACCAGAGATAAACTGTTTTCCTGAGGGGAAGAGGAGCAAATAAACACAGGCACTGCAGAGCCACAGTGCTCAGCAGGCTGCCAAAGGGGGCTCAGGTGGTGCTGCCAGGTGATGTGAAGAAGCAAGCTCGGAAGTGAAGCCTCCTAATTGCGGACCTGACCCCAGGCTTGCAGTGGCCTCAAGAAAGAGAGCAAAATCCAGAGCATTTACCTCGACACCTAAATGCTGACATTTCTAGGAAAAAGAGTGGCCAGTCTAAGCTTTTCTGTCATCCAAAAAGGAGACACCCAAGCTCTGCAGCAGGCTGCACCTTATTATGGATGCTGTAAGCCCAGCTACGGTTCGCAGATAACAGCAGAAAATTCCTCCTCCACAGGCAATGGCATTCAGTACGTGCCACCATAGCATGGTTGGTAGCCACATAATCCGTGACATGAGCAGAAATGGATGCAGGCAAAGGTCCCAGTTAGCAGCCCCCTTCTTCACTCTCTTGCTGTTATCCCCTTGCAAGCTTTGGACTGTTAAGCAACCTTGTCTTGGAGAGTGATGACAGGTGTCAGATTATTTCTTAGAGAGGTGTCTCTCTGGGGGATTTCTGTCATTTTGTTCTTTTCTGTAATACTGAACATCTAATAAGCAACACCTACTACCGCCTGCTACAGTAGTTCATTCACTGATCATCTCATTTTTTCCCCATTTATCACTGCAATGATGACTGCATTCACTTTCAGTGAAGAGTCTATTAAAAACATACAGCGCCAGCTTTTCTTTAAGAATTGCAGGAGCCACCCAACACCAGGGACAAAAGTCAAGTCCAGTGCTGTGGCTGCGAGCCACTTGCCTCCATTCCATAAATATCCTTAAGTTCTTTACACATCTCTAGTGCTGTCTAAGTGGGACAGTATAATGCAAAATATTATGTAAAAGAGCGTTAATGCAACTTCTGGTTAAGATTTAACAGGGCTAATTTCCTCTTGCTGTCACTAGCATGAATCATGTTTCTTTCTACTGCAGGCAATGACATGACGTTACATGAAATGAGTGCGAACAGGAGAATCGGTCCCAAAATACACAAAGATAGAGAAATTTAAGGTTATGATTGTAAATTGCCTTGCCCACACACACAAACTTTAATTTGCATTAGTGTAATATGACAGTATCATTCACCCCATAATACACTGTCATTATTGCTCACATTTCCATGGTATCCATTGCTTGATAGGTCCCATGGGACAGATTTTGCAAAACAGCTCAGCTCCCATTTAGGCAGCAAAATACATGGCTGGGCTTTTGTGAGCACTGTGTACACTGGAGGCTGAGCTTGTTTGAACAGGCAGCAGAATTGTCACAATGGGAGCTGTGAGGCACTAAGCATTTTTTAAAATTCTGGCTCTGCAGGTTCCCCTACAGGAGAAGAGAGAAATAAAGATTCCATCAAAGGTCTTTCTCTGACTGGTTTCTGTAATGTTTTGGTTTGGTTTTTTTCCAGGCTTGCTTTGCTTCCAGTAACACAAATTCTGAAGTGCTATTACAGACTCTTGTGATTTTTATCGTCAGTCTTGGGAGGCATGGCAGAAACCTTCAGGTGTGAAATCTTGCTATGACTTGACAATCTCAGATTACAGAAAAAAACCCCCAACAAACCAAAGAAGAGAAGGTTCTATTCCCCTCTACTATGGGTAGAAAAAAGATATGAGTACAGGTCTAGAGGTCTGAAAGACACAGGAAAAATAAATACAATCTCTGATTGTTTTTCCTTTTCCTTTTTCAAATCTCATTGCTTTAAAGCCATCCAAAAAACCTACAAGCCCACAATTTGTGACTTTTGAATACTTGTTAATAACAGTGAAATTAAGTGGGCTGGTTCAGAGAAGGAAATACTACTTTCTCCCATGAACCGTGACCACAAAAAATAGAAACTACGCAATGTATGGAACAAAACAAGGCATTTCCAGGTCTATATTTCCTGCATTTTGGTGTTTCCCAGCTTCTTACCATGATGCTACATTACCAAATAATATAATTTTCGTTATGTTTAGGGGTTTTTCTCCTAAATTTATTTTGATTACCCAGTTAAACACCTGGCAATACACTGCACACTTGGAATCCACATGAAAAACAGCACTGAGCTCAGACAACAAGTAAATAAAATTGGAGCCTGTCTTCAGTGACTGAAGACTTAAATTAAGTACAGGAAAAAATTGTTTCCTGTAAGTTGTGAGGCACTGGAACATCCAGAGAAGTTATGGATGCCTCATCCTTGGCAGTGTTTAAGGCCAGGGTGAATGGGGCTCTGAGGAGCCTGCTGTAGAGGAAGGTGTCCCTGCCCATGGCTGGGGGGTTCAAACAAGATGATCTTTAAGGTCTCTTCCAACCCCAGCCATTCCAGGCTTCTCTGAAGGCTTCCTCCAGCACTACGAAATGTGGGTCTGGTTACAGACCAATTGGTTTGTTAAAAAGCTTCAGAGAAGCATTGATTTGCAAACCCATCCAGCATATTTGTGAGTCAATAAATCTTCTTTATACTGTCCTTGACTTTGTATCGGTTTTGGTTTCCTCCGCCCCCCTTCTCTGCATTATCCTACACACAGAGGTGCATCAGGCCTTTGTGTGCTTTGCCTGGCAAACCCTACCACTTGCCTCCTGTGCATTTCTCTTTCCAGCCTCCCTTCTTTTCTGTTCTCACCTCTCTTGATCCTCATTCTGCTCTGCTCCCCTTTGCACCGTTTCCCTTTATCCTGAGCATTCCCATCTGATTTAGGGCTTGACTGAATTGATAGAGCTGCACATAGAGGACAGTGCAGCTCTGACTACAATTCCATCTCTGATCTGTCCGCCTCTTGGAGGAAAAGCGTCCTTTAATGGCATGCTCCAGGCATAAATCTCATTGCTCAATTCAGTGTTTTGCTCCATTTCGTTGGGAAGGGAGGACATAGACTGAACTTGACCCTATTGGTCAAGTCCATTTCGTGTTGGCTTTTCTCCATCCTTTCCCTGCCCACCTGTCTGGGACAGAGCCTACAGAAAGCTGGCAGCTTCACCTTTAAATACATTTCAGTCACACAGCCTGACCAGGGAATGAAAAGGGCTTTGTGACCTCTTAACTTTTTTGTATGGGTGCTACAAGAGAACATCCCTCCTGTGCCTTTACTAACCTGCTCGGGCTGTATGTGGATAAATCTACGTGTATACACATTTGCACATGGTTGTGGGTGTGGTTTGTTTGTCACTGAGATGTGATAATAAATATTTACAGAGCACCTCATACAAAGAACTGTGAGTTGGGTAAGTTTAGATATTTGGAAAAATCAACTTTATCTGAGTTTCAGCTATTGCTTCACAAATAAAGCTGAGAGAGGGAAAAAACGTACTTCCAAAAGAGTCATTTGAAGAGTACATTTTTGAAAGGGAATCAGCGTTGGAAGAGAACAAGCAAGTGACAATCCTCTTGCAAAAACACTGAAGCATCTGAAGCAAAGGCCCTGTGGGGGGCATTTAGAAGAGAAATTTCATAATCCCTTTGCATTTCCAACTGCTAGGGCAGGACTGTGCCTGTCAAATGCACTTGGTTTTTGTCTGATCTAGCTGTAAATGAGACTGTTTTGCAGCCTAATATATCTCAGTCAGAAGCTCATTTCACACACGCTCATCAGTGGAATTAGTTCTTCAAAAACACATTTAGAGAAGCAAATGTCATCACTTTTCCCCCATGCCAAGTGCGGGGTTCGTAGCCAGATTACTCTGTTTTAGGCACTGTTACAGCGCCAAGCACAGGTAGCTTGGTGTGGAATACAGACTTAAAGCAGGCATATACACGTTAAACATCTGCTTTTCCCATTTCAGCACTCGGATGCTTATATATTATTTTTATATTGGTGCTTTGGTCTAGTGAGATGAATGCAGAGCTACAAGTTAGGAGTTGTCAGTTGTATTCCTGAGTCTGCTAGTGACACTCATTGGGTTCCACTAACCTGGTGTGAAGCATAAGAAAGACTAAAAATAACAAGCCATGGTTTATATCTTTGAGATCTGTAGAAGAAAAGTAGAAAAGTCCAGTCTATTTAGACCCATGGAGTTACTGTAATTACAATCATCAATAAAGAAAAATGGAACTAGACCAAGATTTTAGCACACAGCACTTGTACTAGGAAAAAAAAAAAGTTATTTGATTGAAATAAAAACAATGCAATAGTTATTAAAACATTTAGCAAAAAAAAAAAAAAAAAGGAGGACAAGAAGAGAGGAAAGGATTTTTATACTAGAATGGCATGATTGAGGATTTCTGATTTTTAAACTTTTTTGTCAGGACCCAGTATAGGAAAAAACATCAAACGAAACAAACCACCTAAAATTAGGCAGCATAAAGCTGTATTAAAATGGATGAGAAAAGATTATTTTTGTTCTGACTGAAAAAAACACATCTAGAAAAAGCAGAACTTCCCACAAATCTGAAATTTTATTTTCTGTACACCTAGTAATAAGCATATAATGTTATTTTTCTGATACCTATAACTCCACATAAGTATCACTGCCACTTACATACAGAGTATTAGCACATATATTCACTTTCTACCCCGTAAAGTTGCTCTGCAACAGATTCCTTCGCTTCCATACAGTGTGCTCAGCTGAAGAAATCTGCTTCCAATGATGAATCAGCTGCTAAATTGTAAGTAGAAAGTGGAAGACATCAAACATAATGCAAGGGCTCTTCTTTGCATAAGGCCAATGCGCCAAGAAAGAGTAAAATGAAGAAACATTTCCTTCTTCGACGTCAAAAAAACTTAATGAAAGAAGAGCAAGAATTTCAAATTACCAGAAATGATCACAGACTCACTGCTCAAAAGCAGGCAAAAAAAATAAAACAAAACCAGCCTCCCCCCCAAACCTTGTGCCTTGCCTTGAGAAGAAGCAACAAAAAAAGAGCCAGCACAAAAAGCAGTATTTCACCCAGCAACCTTCCACACAATCACAAGAGGATAAAAACCGATGGATGTGGAATTTCACCCCAAGACCGGGACACAGACATGCCCAGAGCAGAAAGCAACTACCTCTGACAGGGACCTGGAGGGTATTTTTTTACTCTTCACACTTCTTCAGTGACTTGCAGGGCTTGTCACACCAGCTCATTGCCATGGAATTGAATCACATGGCAATAGGACCAGACAGATCTCTGATATTTCATTTGCTGCATTTTCAAACATGACTCCAAAAGGCAGAGTTCCCGGGCTTGTAGTCAGGAATGCAAGAGATAAGAGGGAATGTTAATGAAGGTGTGATACATATTACAAGACCAGGGTGGCCTCATGTTCTCTCTAGTACACACCAATGATAACATGAGAATGGAGGAATGATCAGGCAGGGCAGAACCCCAGGGTGCTTCAGACAGGAAATCTCAAATGGTCAGTAGCACATCCTGCTGAGAATTGCAAGAGATGCAATCAATTGCTGATAACCAGTAGCTGAAGATCAGCTCTAACCCCAAAGGAGGTTTGAAATCAAGAGGTGTCTCCATGTGTGCTCTCATGGAATGGTTTGGAAAGGACACTGAAGAACATCTACTTTCAACCTCCCTGCCAAGGACAAGAACACCTTCCATTAGTCCAGTTCCCCAAAGCCCTATTCAAACTGAACTTGAACACTTCCAGGGATGGGGCATCCCTTGGAAAATCCCGTTTTACTTCCTTTACTTGCACAGTGCCACTTCCCGCGGCAGCGAGCTTTACACCCTAACTACAAACTGGGTAGAAACTGTCATTCTTAATGGACATTTACCACCTTTTGGTTACACTGGATGTCCTTTTCTTCTTCTGTCATGATTCAGAGAGACTTTACATTCTCACATGCATCCTTTTTACCACAGATAATGAGTACAGCACTGGCAAATAGAATTTGCCAGCTCCTTGTGGGATATTGTTTCAAAGCCTCAGAAGTGTCACTGTGAGGAAGGGCTTTCAGTAGCATGTTAAGAATGAGCATGTGTAAGCAGAATTTAGACACATCCAATCTGGGAATTTGGGCATTTAAACTTCAGCCTTGCACACCTGCCAAGAATATAAAATAAGTTTATTGAACTTTTTCCTCTGCCATGTTGCTACTGTTTCCCTAGAAATTCCTTCTGAATTTCCTCTCTCCTAATTTTCTGTTATAGCCTTTTTTTTTCCCCTTGCATCATGTAGTACGAAATTTCTCTCAAACTTCTCCAGAAATTTCTCACATAAGTATGTGGACTTTTCAAACAATGGCAGATTAGTAAAGTTCTTTGGGCACGAAATAATTTACCCTGACAGACCACTTGAGCACTCTTCCACTCATGCTCTAATCAGTCAGGTTCCCAATCTTTTTGTCCACTCTCCTGAAAATAAACTGCCATTATTCAGTCCACACAGCCAGACTCCTCTGGGAAAATCAGTCCCTGCCTGGGTGTCCATGTGGGAGCCTTTGAAATGTCCAAGGCAAACACTGGGCCACCCTGTCCCATCACAGCCTTTGGGACATGGCTGAAAATCTGCCTTTAGGATTAACCACCCCCCACTCCTTGCCTCGCACCAGATATCTCACACTCACAACCACGACCTCAATTTCCCTCTACCTCCTGCTGTCCTATTTCCCACTTTCTTTGGCTACACCTGCAACACCTCCAGCTTGGTATCATCAGTACATCTCACTAATAGACTTTCCTGTTGCTTCAGATTAGTAATGAAGAACTTTAAAAAGACATTAAAAAAAGATTTGTGGCCAAAGGTCCCATTAATTATGTTTGTTGTGCCCCACTAGGCACCTTCTTCTAATGCAGCTCATTCCCATTTATCACAAGCCTTCATTTACAGCCTCTTTGCTAGTTTTCAGCCCTCAAGTCAATGCTTCCTCTCCCAGGAAATCCAGTTTCTTTTTTTTTTTTTGTTTTAATTAATGGCAGGATGTCTTTCTTCCAAAATATTCTCTGCACATAACCACAGATTTATGTAGCGAGAAAAATACATAAAGATTTAACCACAGAGTGGAAATTAAAACAGCATCAATTTCATACAGGTGAAGTTCTATACTGATGAAAAGAGCAAACAGGCAGTGTCAGGGCAGGGACAGCCAGGGGGAATTCAATGGCATCTGCTCTGCAAAGGTCAGGAAAGAAGATGGAAAGTATCTCTGGTGCCTCTGCATGGATGGAGCAGGTCCCTGGTGGGTCAATTCTGACATGGCTCACACTGTTCCTCCCTGGGGCAGCTCTGGCTGTTCCAGGAGATAAATAGGAATAATACAAAGCCTCAAGTTTCTGCCAGGCACGCTCTCCTCCTGGCCACCTTTGTCCAGCAATTAAAATGGCAGACACCTGTAAGGGTTAATTGGATCTCATTCCGGATGTTTCCATTTGCCTCCAAGGTAATGTCTACACTGATAATAGGCTTCAGGCTCTCAAAGCAGTCTTTCAGCACAAGCTCATGGCACGACTGATGAAGGAGGGAGGACAAGAGGCTGCACAACACAAGGATGGGGCTGCTGTCACATAGCTGCCCATATCTTCCTGGAAGGGGCGAGCCTGCCATGCACAGCCTCCAGGCCACCCCCTTACAGAAAGCTTCTACCCCAGGCCCAGGGCTGGCACCCAGCCCTCTCCTCTCTGGAGAAGGGCCAGAGAGATGGAGACAGACTGGGGGAGTTTTTTTGCTGACAGGGAATAGCCAAAAGCTTCCCTTGACCCTCGTCTTTATGATCATATGATGGACCTGTTACATTCCTGGCTGTTCTCTCAGTGCTCCAACCAGTGGATCTTTTGCCTGGTCCCCTCCTGCCATGCTGGGCACACAGGACTGTGCCTCAGTTTCTCCTTCACACCTTTCAGCACCTTCTTTTCAGGGCTATTGCTCAAAGATAAAAGTATATCCAGGAAGAGGGACAAGATCCCTCTTGGGCTTTGAATGGAGCCAGAGTCTCTGAAATTCACCTCCACAGCATGTTCAAGAAAGAGGTGATATCGTGAAAATGACTTTGGCACAAGGAAAAACATACGATGCAGACTAGGAGGTCAACTGTGCAAACTTTCTCAGGTCTGGAATAGAAAAAGGAGCATCTGAGCTTGAGAGAAGGATTAGGAGAGCTCTGGCAAGGTGTTAGCCACTGCAGACAGCCTGATCAGGGAGATTATGGAGAACAGCAAAGAGACTTCCTGCCATTCTGTAAGACTGAAAACTTGCAGAAGAAATGCCTAAAGTTTCCCAGGGCTGACACATCCAGGCTCAGACACAGCCCTGGCAGCCCCAGCCCAGTGGTGTTCAGCCTGGCTCATACACACACAGCAGCTCACAGAGGGCACTGTTGGCACAAAAGAGGGAGTACAAAGCACAAGGGGAGGAAGAAACAGCCATGAGTCGGTGCTACATGCCCCTAACCTGTAATGGCATGAACATTTTTCAGATGAGAGAATCTGGAAGGCCTTGTAAAAGCCTGAGCAAACTAATTTCCCTGCTTCCCAAAGCTCATCCTTCTCCAGACCTCACACACAGGCCTTTTTGAAGCTACAGACATCATTAAACCTGTGATGTCCTTCAGTAAGAGGAAGAAAAAACACTTTCATTTACTGCATAATTTTCACCTTCAACTCTTGAAGTTCCATCAACATGGCCATGCACAAGGGATGACTAGGGCCGGTATGCTGGGACACTCTTGTTTTCCTGCCGATCCAACAACACCTCTTGGCCCTGTGATGGCAAAAAGCCTGCACACACCCTACAGAAGCCTCTATTCACTTTGTACCTGAACCCTGCTGGGACAACACCACCACACACAGCTTTATTGACCAGGTACTCCCCACAAGCCGAGCTGAGAGGTGTGAGAGGGAAGCACGACTTACTAGGCACACGGTTGATAGCTTTCAGGGGTCTCAGGACACGGACAGTACGGATTGCAGACAAGTTAATGTTTTGGAGATCCAGGGAGTACTCCACCATCCTGCAGAAGGGGAGAGAGAGGGAGAGAGAGAAAAAAGAGAGAAAAAGAAAGTTTAAAAGAATCCAGAATTTTGGCTTGAGCCACAGATTTATCATTTCTTCATTGAGGAGTTTCTGGAAGTCATGAGGATGAAGCCTGAGCCTTTGGAAGCAAAAATGAAGTCTCCATGAGCCCTATGGGACAAGCACAGAGCCCACAGCTCCTCTGGCAGAAAACTCAGTGAGCGGTGAGCGCATTTCTCGCGGACACAGGCCAGGAGCTTTGCTAACACGTACCTGCTGCGAGCGCCAGGAGAGGAAGGAGCCAAGTGAAGATGCACTGGCAAGGAGCACACACCCCTGGCCAGGGCACACACAGGGGGTAGCCACTGCACACGAGGCCAGCAGGAGGAGGGCTGTGTGGCCAGTTTAGTTGCGAGTTACCTGCAGCACAGGGGGTGCTCCCTGTGTTCCCCTCATCTCCCACTGCAGGATATGGTCCCGGGAGGCAGCTTCAGCTAAGCTGCTTTATCTTACACAGAAACAAACCCTCTTACTTAAAGCACTACCTGCCTTGACTAGGTGGAAAGGCTTCCCCCATGGCTATGAACCACTCCTTTCTGACACCAACCAAAAGGGGAAAAGCCTAATTTTAGGACATATGCTAGACCTTAGCTCTCCTAACCCAACAACATGTGCTCTAAATAACCTCAAAGTGCAAAGAGGTGTGATTAATGCATTGGCTTTGCTGCAAGAGCAGCAGGTGCAGGTGACAAAAAGTGACCTGGCTCAGCAATCCTTAGCCCAGCATTCTCTCCTCACCCAATATGGCAAATGTCCTGTCTCTTTGAAAGCATGGCAAGAAACTATTATACTGATAATTTATCCCGGCCAGCAATTTCCACCTGAGGACCTCAAAGCATCTTTCATGTTTTCGTGAACACAGATGCACGAGGCCTCCGGGAAGACATGGGCCGTTGTCACCAGCTTCCCTCGGGTAACCCTGATCTGGTGATGGGATCAAGAGAGTGACAAAATTGGCCAGTGAAACAGCAGCAGGCAGGACAGGAACTGCTTCTGCTGAATCTCTTCTCAGACATGAATAATGAAACTACAAAAAGTTCCCTGTTCCTTGGCATTTTAACAAGACTCAGGAGACAGGGAGGGATTGGGGGAACAGCCTTTTGTTACTGCCCCCTTTCTCAGAACAAAAACCATCATAATTTATACAGGAAGACTCACAAGCCAACCTAAAGTTGACCCAAATCCCTCTGACCAGGAATCAGTGAGAATTGAATGAGACAGCTGAAGTGAGACACTGAGAGGGAAATGGGGTACAGCCAGTCTGTGAAAAATAATCAGGAAGAGGCATCGAGTGAAATGGACCAGTGAACTGATCCTTCTGTTGATTACCCTCCATTCAAGAGGACCTCAAAGAGCTAATGCCTGGTTATCTGTCTACACCTTTCACAAAGGGGACTTGTCAGAGTGATAGATTTTCAAACACGGTGGGGTAAACTTGTCGAAGTGTTGTGATTATCCTCTCTCATGCTCTCTTTCTTTCTCTCCCTCATTCCTTTCAGTCTGTTCTCTCATGCACTTTTAGGGTAATTGCATGAAATAATTCTTCCTCTGAAATGCAGTGGCATTCATTTACCTCCCCGGAGCTGTCAGTTCCACATATACCAAGTGCAGAAGAAGAGACAAGGGATTTCATGCAGATAATCAAAATATTCCCACTCCCCAAAGAAAGCCCCGACCCCAAACCAAGCAGAAGTATTCAACCAGCCTACAGAAAGAATTAGTGATAGACAAAGACTTGGGATCCAGTCAGGTGAAACTGGGAAACAGGTATGAAAGGAGGAGGAACACACGGAGACATAAATGCATGGACATGACTACAGGACATACGTGTGTGGTGCAAAGGCACACAGTGAAAGGGCCTTGAGTAAGCACTGACTAACCTTGCTCCACATAAAGCAAGATTGTCTCACCAGTGTGTTGTTGCTCCAGAATTAGACAGACCTGCTGAAGCTGTGGAACTACAGTTAGGGGCAAAGCACGCTGCAGACATTTTTGTACTGCTCCCAGGACATGAGCTAACAGCTCTTCACAGAGACCTGGCACACAGGGGCAGCTTCCTGACTGAAGGAGCCCCCACGCTGCAGTCTGCTGTGGGGGTGCAGATATGCACAGAAGCATAAAGGCCTCCAAGCTTGGTGAAGTTCCAGTGAACTTCCTTTCCTCTCCTAAAACCACTCATCCCCTAAGAGCACTGGGTTGCCTCTGAAGGCAAAAAAAAATATTATTTTGGAGCAGGAGCAGAACAACCTGAAACAGAGTCAAATGCCAAGTAAGCTGTTAGCCCAAAACACATCTAATTTCAAGTACTGTTTTTTTCTGAACTGTGAGGAGCCAAATAGGAAGTCCGGAAGAACACTGTGGCCCTCACAGAAACCAAGCACAGGGGAAAAGCACAGGGCTAGGGCTGACATGAAATCAATGGACAGAGGTGACATCTTTTCTTAGCCTTAACCATGCAAAATTAGTTTTAAAATGTTTACAAACCATTTGGATTTTGTTCTCTTGTGGCTACAGCACATGAGTGACCTTAACCAGGTGCACATCACTCCCTCTCCTAGCTGGAATGAGTTTACCACCTATGTAGTACAGTCCCAGTGTCACTAGAAAATTATTAATCCTCAAAGTAGTGACCGTGGGTCCTTTCAGCACAAGGCAAACGCTGCCTTAACTCAACTCTGTGGTTCAGACAGCAGCAAGCCAGCCTCCTGCAGCCCTCAGTGGCCACAGATTCACAGACTTACTGCCATTACGTTCCAGTGTAGCCAGACAAAAAAGCTGAGCAGACAATCACACTGCCAGGGAAAACAGCAGGCTGTTCCCAAGGATGGGTTAGAAAAGGGCAACTGCTAAATTTTTTAGAGAGCAACTTGTAACAAAAATGAACTCATCCCTAGGAGGGCCCAGGGCTTCAGCTCGATTAAGAGACCTCTTCTGCCTACAGTTCTTCCTGAGGCCTCCTGGTCTTGGTTGTAACAACAGAGAAATCCAGGATGCTTAAGCCCCTGTGGATGAGATATGACTATTGTAGACACACAGATTGTATCCAAACAACTTCAATGCAATTCCAGTGTAATTTTACATTAGGACCTCTCACTTTCACCTTTTCTTTCCTAGTGATCACTTCAGCATCAGCTTATGTTCACACTTCTCTTTGTGCAAGGGTAACATGCTCACACCATGCAGATGACCAAGGTGCAGCGAAACTCCACTGATTACCAAAAACCCACCCATCTTCTGTGTAGGTAAAACTGACAAATCCAAATGTTGCCTCCTTACTCTAATGAAATAGGGTCTCTAAATGACTCTGCTGGAGTCTCCAGGCATCTGCAGCATTTCAGGGATTGCTAGCCCAGCTCTTTTTGTTATTATCATTCTCCAGCCAGCCCTGCTTCCTACAGCCAGGGAACCGTGGACTCTTAACGTGCTCTAGGTTTGGGCTGTACCCCATTTCCTAATGCCATACGTGGAGGTGATGCCAGGTCGACAGAGTCAAAAGGACTCATCCCAAAAAGTGATCAGTCAGAAGCTGTCAGCAGGTTTATGTCAGGAGGTTCGCATTTCCTGTGTCTAGAGATCTTGTGGTGGTGGGTCAGGTGTACTGTGCTTATTTGGACTCTCAGGCAGGTGGGTTTTGGATCCTTATCCCACCAGCAACCTGCAGAACCATGTGTTTGCTGGGTGTTTGTAAACCAAGAGCAAGGAAATGTTGCAGCTAGCACGAAATGGTTGCCACCTATTGAACTCCAGGACATTCCCAGGCTCCTTGTCCTTACCTTGTAGTAGCTCAGTGCCATGAGCAAGGGTAGCCCCCATGACCTGACTACCCTTCATCTTGTCCTCCTCTCTTTCTTGGCTGCTTAAAGCATGTCTTGTTAGTAAACACCATAAATTCTTTAAGATCTAGGGGCAGTCAGAAAAAGTCTAGGATGTGGGAAAGGAAGGAAAGAAAAAAAAGACTGTGCTAGCTGTGAGTCCTTTCCCTTTATTATGAGGGAACAGGGTTAAATGCATCTCTTCTAAGGGAAACAGCAGCTTATTTCTAGCACCACTAAAGTATTTTGCGGCCTCTGGTGAGAGTAGGTGAGTGGAAGGACAGGTTCAGAAGCTTAAACTATGCTAAATCAGACAAACTTCTCATCTGTGATGGAATTTGAGCACTGAGCTGTCAAGATAATTGAATATTTACAGTAATTCTTCTTCTCTTGCTAGAGATTTTCTTCTTCAAAACTTTCCACACGAAACTCTTCTGGAAGGAGAGGGGATTGGCACATGCAGTGTCTCCACACGACACAGCTCAAGACTGATGCACATGGGGAACACTGTCAGGGTGGGAAATGGGACAGCGGCACTGGCTGCATGCATGGGGTTCATCCTGCAGAAGCAGGGGGATGCCTGGCAGGGAACACCTCTCCACTCGAGCTCTGCCTCGCCCCCCAATCTTGAGGCATCCCACCTGCTCCCTGCCTCTTTACATCCCTCTGATGCACACCTGCCTGCAACATTTCCACCTCTCATTTTAATCTTTCTTCCTAATTCCCAGTTTTGCCATTGCCCCTTGACTTTCCTTCGTATTTTTCCACTAAGTTAAATCTGCTCAGCTGAACACACAAAGGACCTGGAGTTAAACAGAGATGAGACCAAGCTACTGCAGGGAACAATTGAGCAATTTGTTAGCACGCTGACCCTGTCCAGAGTGTGCATGGTCTCATGTACCTCTGTCCTGTGTCACACCACTGGAGCAGACAGCGAGTACACAGGGACAAGGGGGCATGGAAACCTTTGATGCTCGTGAGGCCTCAACAACACCAGAACAGCTTCATCAGCTACAGCTTGGCACTTGTTTTGTCCTCTGCACCTGTGAGCTCAAGAGTGGGCTTGGGTCTGCCTTGGCACTCGAGAAGAGCAGCGCTCGTTGTCCAACAGCAGAAATGCACGGCCAGCGTGGCTCTGTGCCAGGCACAGGAGAGCAGACTGACCAGCGGGAAGGAGAAATAAAGATAAGACTATCTAAAATAGGCAAAATGAAAGCCATGTAAGGAGTCCAGAAAATTCAGACTTTATCTGCTGCACGTGTGACCCAAGATAATGTACTTATGCAATGCCTGGCTAGCTGCTACCTCACAGTTACATTCAATGAAATCCATTATTAAAACAGTTCAAACATTACCATTTACCTCTTCATATTTACATCTCCTTATACCTTTATTAAATACTTATTAACTTTCCTAATCTTGGCTTCTGAACTTCTATTTGCTGAAAATTAGCAGCCAAGAAATGGTATTTAAAACCTATTCTGAAATCATCCGTGAAAAATACTGAGGCAGTATTTTTCTTATGACACAAAGCCAATATGTTTTTGTCAAATTCAAAAGCTGCCTAATTCCCTTTCTCTGATAGAATTTTCAATTGAAATCTAATTAACTGCAGTCTAATCAATTAATATTTTTTGTCAAATAAATTTACATTTGGCACTGAAGGCAAAAACATCATGGCTGTGACTTTCTAGCTGTAATTTCAGACTTGCTATGGGTCTCGGTGGGAAGTGAAGCTTTTCCTGCCTGTGGACTGCCATTTGATCCCTACATCTATGAGCACCTGATGTGACCAGGGCAGAAGACTTTGATTGGTCTCTGCTCTGAATTCCTTCAGAGCTTCAGTTTCTCAGCTATGTCAGGGCTCAGGGTGTGTCCTGTACTGTGGCTAGATGGGATTTAATCAATGTCTTCTGCGTACAAGAATATGCCTTTCTGTCCTTGGCTCCTTGATTTGGCAATCACATTTTACAAACTGGATTTTCTACCACTTTGAAGATCCAGAACATAGGAGTCCATAGGGAAAATATAAGACTGTCAGTTTTCCCTGACTGAAATTTTATTCAGATATCTATGCCAAAAGTTGGAGCTCCAACATCTCTCCATTTACCAAAATGTCTAGCCTCTTGTATATAAGCCATCCCACAGCTCAAATCTTCCACCTGAAGTTTGTGGGGTGGTGGGAGACTGATTTATCCCTAAATTCTTTCACTTCAGTCATATACACCAGAGATTCCATCAGCCAAATCTGTGCTGTGGAAAGGGAAGGCAGGCAATAAAATCCACTTCCTGGGGTCCACAACTGCCTGGATAGTGGGGACCAGCAGCACTGGAGTAACAGCAATGAGGCAGAAGGAAGAGCACACAGGCAGGAAAAAGAGCACACAGATGAAAGTCTAGAGTATGGGGCACATGTGGCATTCAAGACACCTCCTGTCATCCCTTGCTAAGGCTGGACATGCCTGAGCTTGTACACAAGGAGAGCTGGAAGATGAATCCAATCTCTTGTAAATCCATCTGGACATACTAGAAGCAGAGCCAGGAGATTTTGATGAGGCCTGATCAGACACTGGGCAAGAGAGGAGGACTACTGCTGCCACTCAGAGCCTGCAGCCACAGGATGCACAAGTACCAGCAGATGCAGACAGGCTACTTGCCAGCCCAGCAGGGCTCCCAGCCAGGACCTATTTTTTTAAGATTTCTGCCCCATGCCCACCATTTTGCCCTACAGCTGGAGCCATATCCTTATTTTCCCCAAAGGTCCGGTGGGCTACAGTGAAAGTTAAAGACTCTTTCATTATCTGGACCTGATCTTTTGCTATATGGACATTGTGTTGCAGGAGGCACAGGGCTGCCAGGCAGATTCCAGCACTGACCCTCCTACCAGCTCACTTGAGATAGATGAATAGATAGATAGATACAGATGTAAGTACCTGAAGAGCAAACTGTGCATTTGCACCCCTTTTGTACCGTTTGGTGCCTCTGGGGCCAGGCTTAAAAACACACCCTAAACAGATGATCCAAAATCCTTTCAACATCTACCACAGAAAAAATGGAATAACACATTAGGCCTCCAAATTGCTCTGCAAACCACGGTGTACTAAGCTAAGTAGTCCTGCTTATCTCTTTTAAATTTAGAGCTCATTATGCTGCAAAAAGAAAACTCTCTGCTGACATGAAAGCTGAAAGATAGAAGTAAAAAAAAAAAAAAAAAGCCTTGCTGGTAAAACAAGAAATGCAAAAATTACACTCTTTTTTCCTCATTTATAAAATATAATAATAAAGAGTCTATAATTCTGTTAGTAAAAAGACATTTCCTCAGGGAGCAATAGATCAATTACTAATTACACAGTCAGCTCCTGAACTGTGATGCTTTATATTCTTAAAAAAATAACCTGCAACTCTCCCCCCTCCAGTACAAATTTTTTTTTTACTTTTTTTTTATATTGCTGTGCAAGCAAAAGCTGCTGAAAGCTTCCAGAGCCTGTAAGACTGGTCCCTTGCTGCCTAGAATGTGATTATTTCACACCCTGGAACACTCAGATTTCTTTCCAAACTGTGTACTAAGAGAAAATGTCAGAGTTCCTTAATAGTTTCAGAGACATGATACAAAAAGACATAAGCAGGTTTTCACACTGTGATAAGAAAGCCAGAAGGACTCGCCAAGCTCAGATGACTGAATACGAGTGATGGGGCCTCATTTAAAAACCAAGAGTCAGAACACAGGCTCTGAGCTCTGTATTTCACTGCTTAGGGAAAAAAATAAAGAAGAAAAATAAAAAAGAATGTCTGCATTTTGGTCCTGTGAGCCTGCTGGTTTTACTTATTTTGGGGGGGTTTGTGTTTGTTTTTTTTTTTTTTTTAAATAAACCTAACATTCACATGGTAAGGAATTAGCTTTCAGGAAGGCAAAAAAGCAGAGGCAATAATTGAGAACTACACATTATGCAGGCAGGGTAGCGCTGCCTCCTTGTTTTCATTCTTCTCTGGTGTGATTCATTTCGTTTTGATGACTGCTTTCATTTCAATATGTTGCACATCTAGGGATAGTTTTACTGGGAGAAAGCAAATGAAATAATTAGTATCATTAAGGAGGAAAAAGCGAGTGCATGTTCGAGGGGAGGGCTGTGCTGCTGCTATTTCTACCTTTGGTTAAGATGCTATTTAGCCTGCTGCTTGCTGTTTTCCATCTTTTTCTGATCACTACTCGAAACACCTAATTGCTATATTTATTACAGTTTTCTTTAACTTGCCATAATTTTATAGAAACTTCTATTTGGCATCGAACATTAGCTAACTAGGATTTTCTGAGCATTCTGCTGTTTACTCTGCTGCTAATAAGTATTTAATGATCTGAGATTTTAAAGTCATAACTATGCAAATTCTGGCCAGGTCCCTGAACGACTGTAGTTAATTAAAAGCAAAGAAAAAGCAGAAGATTGGCAACACACTTCCCCATCTTGTGAGATTAAGGCCAGTTGGTGTTTTTCAGGCTAAGAGGCATCTTCCCAGTGTGGAAGGGCACCATGCAGTGATGGATTTGTTTCCTGGAAACAGGTGGGCATTTGAGGATGGGGGGCTGGTACCTCACATCCTTCAGAGAGCTGCCAGTTGCCTTTCCTAGGCTGAAATTTAGAGGGATGAACTTGGGGCTGTAAGTGCTTTCCATGTAAGGAGAAAGTTGGTGTTCACAGTGATGCTGCACACGTTTGAAAAGAGCTTGGATGGATGAATTTGGGAAGCATCATCACTGCAAGTTTATGGAAAGGATGCCATATCTAAGGAATTATGGGGAACAGAACTCAAGGACAGCAAATAACTATCAGAAAGAGAATGTAAAAGTAATATCTCAGTTAATAGAATACTTTCCAGACTCCTGGTGTGGAAGCTGCATAAAGCACTCCTGAAGAAGCAACTAGCCAAAAGGCACGGGGAGTGAGAAGAAGTGTTCTGCTCAGCCTAGGGGGCTATCAGGCTTGCCTGAGAAGAGATCTTCAGCTGTACAAAACCTTCTCCAAAGGCTGCATAACTACTCAAAAAGGAAAGGATGCTTTGGACGAGAAATGGAGATACCAGGAGAGCCGTGCTGCCATACTATAGGTGAAACTAAAAAGCAAATTTAGGAAAGCGTTCAGACTACAAGGACAGTATTTATCCATGCTGATGTGTTTTGAAACTAATTGTTTTTCTTACCATGATAGATATACCACATATTATAGACTTGGATTTATGTCTCTTTCTGAAGAAGTTGGACAATAAATATTCAGCTGAAGTCCTTAGTCGCACATTCTAGCCAACAGGCAAAAAGGTGACAGAGGAGTTTGGTAACAAAGTGCTGGCTTGGCCAGCCACAGAGAGCATGAGACTTGCAGAGCACTGGGCTAATCCTGCCCAGAAATATTAACCAGCATTTCATCACAAGAAAAATTAGGTTTTAGAGAACTGAGAGAAAGACCAGTCAGAAGATTGCTAAATGAAAGACCAAAGGGGAAAGTGATAAAACTAGGAAAAGAGTTAATTCTTACAGAACCTCCATGTCAAGAACAAAACTAATCAAGGCACTAAAAGATGTAAAGAGGAGAAAAATAGTGTCGCCTATACACCAGTGCTAGGGGCCTGAGTAATAAAGAGAATAAGAATTGTTCATTTTATGAGCACAATGCCTAAATGGCATTAGGAAGGCCTGGTGGGAAAATCTGCATGAAAGGAATATTAAAATCCAGGATTTTAACCTAGTAGGGAGGCTCAAGTGGACAGAAAGAGAGGGGGAGTAACACACTCTGTCAAGAATGGCATTTTCTACTACAGAATCAGCGACAAAATACTTACAGATTAATTTTCTGCCATGTAGAGAATTCCTCCTGGCTAGAGAAATGGGCTGACAGGAGCCTCATGAAATTCAACAGATGAATGCAAGGTGATGCATTTGGGCTGGACTGATGGATAGTGGTGCTGCTGAAAAGGAGCTGCCAGTCCTGGGACACAGGTGACACACAGTCCACGCAGGGAAGGACAGTGACATACCAAGCTGCACCAGCCATATTGCAGCAGGTAGATGAGGCAGGGGTTATGCCCCTTACTTTGCACTTGGTAGACCATATCTAACATAGCACATTCAGTTTTGGCCCTCCAGTAAAAGGTGTTGATAAATTGAAGCCAAGTTCAGGGGAGGGTCACCAAGGTGCTCAGGGTTGGTGCATTTGTCCTGTAAGGAGAGGCTGAAGGATGAGGGCTTGTTCAGCTTGGAGAGGAGATGATTTTGGTGGGACCTACCAGTAGGTCCTTGGTAGCTACAAGGCAGTCAGCGAGGAGATTGAGCCAGAATCTTCACAGTGCCACAGGGCAGGAGAACAAGACACAACAAACATAAATCCGAAGAGGAAAGGGAGGTTCAGACTAGTTACAGAGATATATCAGCAGTGAGGGTGGGATGGTGAGAGGTGGTGCCATCTCCATCTGTGATGGTTATCAAGACTTGTCTGGACAACTCTAACTTGAGTTTGCTGTTGACCCTCCTTTGAACAAGACTGGAGTGGAGACTCCACAAGGCCCTTTCCAACCCTGATTATCTATGATCCTGTGAATGTAATTAGGTATGTCCAGATCACACCAGAAGAGAGGCTGACTAGCTCTCTTGATAAAAGCACTCTCCCCATCCATCTCTAAGAATTAAATTTGAGCAATGCATTGGAGGTACCGAAATCTCCTTGCAAGTTCCCAGCCTTACAAATCACAGAAAATTGTATTCAAGAACGGAAGACAGAGAGAGATTGTCTATTAAGTTATTAAAAAAAAAAAAAAAATTATAGAACTTGATTACATGTGTTATGTCCAAATCATGCAAGGTCATCAACAGTACCAGAGACGTTTGGTGGATTAGTGAGGCCACATTCATGAATTTGAAACCATACAGAAACAGCCACAGAATCATAAAATCATTTAGATTGGAAAACACCTTTAAGATCATTGAGTCCAACTCAACCCAGCCAAGTCCACCACTAAACCCTGTCCGTAAACACCAGTCACATCTATACATCTTTTAAATAGCTCCATGTGTCAGACTAGCTAGACTTCAACTAATGAGCTGTGGAGTACAGTCAAGTGGTGTTTAGGAATATTTATCAGGTGTCCAAGAAGCTTCAGTAGAGACAAGAGAGGTGAACAGGCTAAAAAGATAGTACAACATAAGTGAAAGCAAAAGCAGCAACGGAATAGCAGGAGAGGGGAAGGTGATACCAATGAATATAAATTAGGAGATGGACTTGTAGAAAATTTGTAAGAGAACTGAATGAGCGCATAAAATGGCATAAGTTTTGGAACAAGATAACAGAATTGTCACTAAGTGTAAAAAAGGCAGAAAACATCAGTTAAAAGTCCTCTGGGGAAGGTCAGATGATGTATGTGCACCATTGATCATAATGAGCTAATTTCAGCTCCAGCTGTGATCAAGTATTTTAGGCTGTGCCTAAATAGGGATTTTCTAAGATAAGCAAGCCTGGACAATTTGTATGCAAGAGTTTTAAAAGAGACGGCCAGAAAAGATCTGGACCAGTACTGATAATTTTTGATTGCACTCAGAAAACTGGGAAAGCATCCAAGGGTCAAAGGAATTCTGATGTTATGCCAGTACACAGTGATCTCAATGACTGGACTGATGCTGGTGACAGTACAGTAATGAAATTTTCAATATGCATCTTGAATAGATTATGGATTAAAAGTGGATAACAAAATTAGCCATACCCAATACAAGTTTAAGGAAAAATAGACATCATCAAACTAATGTGCCGTAATTTCTTATGAGATTACGAGTCTGGTTCACACAAGTAATTAGGTTGATATGGCTGGAATGATATGTAATCGTCATGACATACATTAGCTAGAGAAAAACTGTCTAAGTAATAAACCTCACATGCAACACTAAATGGGGATTCATTTGTAAGCAGATGTACTTCTGTAATGCACAATTCTTGCCACTCTGTTCTTTATTTATTTATCACAACCTGACAGAAAACTAAAAAAAGTCACCAATGGATTTTACAGTTGAGGCATATTTTTGGGAGAACAGAAAAGAAATGAAGATGACAAGTCAGGGACAGAACAGCATGAACTGCTCTGGAAATGCAAGTAATATGTATTCCAGCGTGAAAAAATGGAACCAACATACATCTGTGAACAAAGTTTACTGTTCCTACTAATAGGAGGGGGTTTTCTCTCTTCAGAAGAGGAGACAGGAAAAAAAAACCCAAGCAATCAAGCTTGGAGGCAATGAAGAAAGCAGCTGAATTAATTGATAGCGAGGTGCTGTGATTGAATGGATAGGCAACTGCAATACTTGGCTATAAGAAACAGGAAATTTCAGGCAGGAATAGAGAGGCAATATTACAACCAAAGGCACTGAAGCAGACTGAAGCACTGACAGAGTACTGTGTCTTGTTCTGAAGTCCACCACTTTTAAAAGCTGTTTAAGAACACCAAAAGAAAAACTCAAAAAGCCAAAATATCCAAAATGCCATTCCTGACACCAAAGGTAAGGTCAAGATGGGATTTGACCACAGTTTGAGACCTACATGGCAAACTCCACTGTGATAATGGAGAGAGGTAAAGACAGCACTCTCTGAAAGATAGACCACCCTCTCCTCAGCCAATGGACTTCAAGCAACAAGTAGGTAAGAAAAGATTTTGGGCATATTTTGGGGACACACCTGTAATCACAATCACCCCCCCAGACAAATAGTGAAGTCCTCTGCCCCTTAATTTACCATGTCCCAGGGATGCCACAGAAGAGGGCAAAGACAGACAGAATTCCCACCACAGATTGTTTCTTACAACACTTGGATCATGAGGGGCAGAACAACCACTTGGTCCATGGAATTCATGCCCCCAAGGTCAGGGGGACTTTCAGATCAGACATATAAAGGGATGATATCCCCCTTCCTAGAGGGACAGTGGCATCATCTCCAACCACATGGGAATGCAACTGTCTCACAGACTAGAGCGAGCAGGGAAAATTTTTCCCTCTTTTATTGCTAGAGAACTGCCTGGCTTAAAAAGTTGATGAGTATGAGCCCAGAAACAAGTGAGTCTTCCCCTAAATTCACACACATATAGACTCTGGCTGACATTTCCAATTTGATTAGCTTTCTCATTATCTCAACTTTCAAACCATCATAGGCTCTCAACTTGAGGAAGCTGCCCTCTGAAGTTGCCTCAGTTCAAGCTCTCCAAACGCACCCATCTCTGTGGGAAACAAATGACGACAGACAAGACCTAATCACAAATGGAAGGGAAGAGGGACTCCCACCAGGACAGCTGGTGTGACGAGCACAGTCTGCTTGAAACGTCTGGGAGCTTGCAACCTCCTGTCACCAGCGAGCAGTTGGGAACGGGAGCATCGACAAGCTGAATCTGCAGCCCTGGCTGTTTGTGCACACAAGGGCACTGGCACTCTTCAAACCAAATTGCCTCATATGATTTTTGGAGCTCTGAGGGGAACAATGAGGGAGAGCATTGACTTTTAACTGTGGTTTTGGTTTTTTTCCTAACCCTTTTAGAAAAAAAACATGTTGAAGGTGGTTAGGGGAGGGAGTGTGTGAGAGGGGAGAAAGTTCTGGTGATGTCAGCTCCTATCGCCATGGAAACGGAACATTTTTAGTGACAATGGAGTCTTCCTCCTTGAGCTGCTGGGTTGCGTGGGGAGCAGGGGCAAGCAGGGCAGGGGCACACGAGGGAACTCAGCTAACTACAACTATAGCTTCTGGCTTTCCAAGGAAATAACTACGAATGATTGCCTGAATACATGGTTTATGTAACCAAAACACTGTCTGGGGCCTTAGCAGCAAATAGTCATTATGCTCTTCGATAAAATATGCTGTTGTGCAGTGAGCCAGATGGAGACATCTCAGCTGCCCAGAATGCCCCACAGAATGGGCCCCTCCTGAACTTCACTTTGCCATGCTACAGTTTATTCTTTGCAACTTTTGCTGCCTTGCTGGTGTTTATTTGGGAAAGGGAGAAGGGCAGAGAAAGGGCTGGGAAGTACAGTCCTTGTTCTTGAAACTGAGAGAAGCTGCATATATTCTAGCTGGGCATTGCTTCCCAACATCACAGATGTTTCCTCAGGAGCCAAGTTTATGACCTCCCTCAGAGAAAACAAGAATCCAGGATGATGAAAAGGAGAAGGCTCTTAGAGAAAACTGATTAGCCTCTGATCAGGACCTAACTCACTGGCGTGGAGAAAATGTGCAAGACCTAATGCTAGGTGTCTTCTCTAAATCAGAATGCTAAGGCAGCATCTGGACCAGAGTAAGCTGAAGCCATGATCCAGGTGTGGGATCAATAAGGATAAATGTTGGAGCTTACATTTGAGGTTAAGTAAAAGCCTACAGTATGTAAGGACAAGTTAAAGCCTTGGGTTTTATTTAAACAGCGCAGACAATTTTAATGAATTTCAAAGAATAATGAATTAATAACCACAAGCTTTTATAACTCGAAATATATTATATAGTCATTAGTTCTATATAACTAAATGGAAAAATCTTTCTTTAGCAGAAGTCCTTTGAGATCAGATATTCTAATGAGATTACTATCATTTCATTCTGACACCTCATGAGGACAATTGAATAGAAATCAGGCAACAAATTTCTTTCAGTTTTGGACGTGAAATAAAAAATCCTCCACACAGATTATTTTATATGTAAGGAGTTGATTTGAAGTCTCCTTGGCATTGAAAGTAGTTCAGATATAAGCTTTTTTTCCCTAGTACTGCTATCAGATGCACAAAAGACTCTCTCTCTCCTCAAATTCCTGCCAGGAATGGTGACAGAAGGAAATATGTAAATAGAGTTTGCTCCCTTCTTGTCTAGGTAGTGTGGATTTTGCTTATTTTCTGCATGAATTATTTGAGCTCACCCTCTTTCATTTAGTATTGGCCCACTGATTTCACCATCTCTTCAGATAGCACCACTCTCTTACCATGCTTGCAGGGACCCCAGACAGAGCAAGACCCCCAGTTCCCAAGCCTTTTTACCTCATATGCTGGTACTCCTGTGCCCACCTGGAGTAGAGTCTTTCTCCCAGCACAATGCAGCATCTCACCCACTCAGAGGAGCACCATGGGCTCCAAGGTCCCCTTTTCAAACCTATCCAGCTTTTCCTTCCTCAAAGGCTCCTCTGCTATGGTCTTGCTTTCCCTGCATCCAATCTCCAGCAATTTTGCCACCAGGAGCTCAGGCTAGAACATACAATGATCTGGCTTTTCTCAGCACCATGTCTCAGGGGCTTTAAGTGGCGCTCCTCACATCAGGCTGTTTTAAATCAGATGTTAATCGAAGCAGGCTCAGCTTTAAGAAAGGTCTTCCCATCTCACACATATTGTGTTAATTTAGAAAAGCCTACAGCTTTCATCTGCCTGTCCTCCTTTCATGCACAACCTGACCGAGAATCAGCCTTCAAATTTTTACAGCTTCACTGAGTTTGAAAATCTCTGCTCCTCCCAGAAGCAAACAATTATCTGCTCCTCCAGAGGGAATGACTTTCAAGTCTTGCTGTAGAAGAACTCTGTCAAAAGCAAATATAAAGATGGTGCTGCTCCACACCACGGGGGAAAACTCTGCAAAGTGAGCTCAAACTCACTGCTAGCTCAGTCAGTAATACATGCACTTCCAGGCAGCAGTGGAGCTGGTAATTCCTGGCTGCAGAAAAAGAAAATTGAGGGCTTCTCTCTGAAAAGATGTTAGCTTTTTTTTCTGTGAGAAGAGCAATATTATATATTTATTTCTGATTTTTTTTTTTTTTTATTATACCACAAGGCATTCTAATTCAAAATTAGAATTCTGGGAGAAAAAGCACATCCCACTGCTATCAGAAATGGACATTTTGCTGTGCTTTAACAGGCAGATTCTGGTAGACTTTCCACTTGATACATGCAGAGGGGAAAATCAAAGCTTCACCATAGCAACTTTGTTGTAAAAAACCCTCAAATGTCAACTTGTCCCAAAAGTACAGTGGGTAATGCTGGTGCAATACAAAACCAAAAAGCCCTGAATAAAAAACCCCTACATTCTTACCCTTGAAACACTGCTGCTGGAAACAGAAATGCTAGCTTTAAATTGGTTCTGGTAAAGGTTACACCTCTTCTACCCAGACATTTTAAAAACACAAAAAAACCAGAAACGTTTCTGGGTAACCTCTTCGGCTGGTACAAATTAACACCCTCTCCTGAAGTTGTGCTAGACAGATGGCTGCACGTCAGCTGAGGAGTTAAGCTACCTTGTCTGCTCTTTCTTCCATTGGCTGCTAACCCCAGCATGCCCAATTCCAGTTTGGCAGCTGTACCAGAGCAGCACCAGAGTAGAAACTTTCCCCTCAGTTACATCATTTCTGTTCCATACAAGGCTCTAGTAAACCCAGAATAAACAAACCCAGAAACTATCAACCTACCCAGCCATGACAATGAAGAAATCCAGGCGGTTCCAGGTATCTCCAAGGTAACACTTCTTCCCAAAGATCCCCAGGGCCACCATCTTTAAGACCATTTCCATGGCAAAGAAGATAAAGATGAAATCATCAAACACCTGCCAAACAGAAACCCAAGAGCGTATTTGACAAGCGTTCTCAGCTGTGGACTTTAAAACACAGAATGTGAGAAAAATACTAATTTCAGTACTCCTGAAAATGAACTAGAGGCAGGGCTGGAGAAGTTTCTTCCATGTAGCCCTGGCATCACAGTTTCCTGCTGCTCAAATTCAGTGAGGGCTTTCGTAGTTTTTTCACCCACAGGTGAAGTAACTGATGCAGACTCCGAGACTCCTTACATAGGCTTGAAAAGTGGTGTTGGTTCAGCACCAGCAGATCTAAACGTGGCCAGAAAAACACTGTTTTTCCAAGATCCCCCCCAGGAGGGACTCCTCATCACATTGCTGCAGATGGCTCAGCTGAGGACATAGTGCAACTCCCCAGACAGCTTGGACAGCACACACCCATCACAGAGAGAAGCTTCAGATACCTGAAGGCTTAGCCACAACAACACTGTGGATGACACCCTTTGCTGTCACCTTTTCTTCGGGGAAGCATCAAGCACAGCTGGTGTGTTCACAGGCTGGATGCACTCATGGCGCTTCTAAGTGTTCCTTTTATTTCCTCTCCCTTTGGGCATCCTGAATGGCACAGTATCTGTTGAATCAGTAATAGTCTTGCACATCACCAGACTACCAAATGCATTGGAAGTTGCTATTCTCTCCTGCCTGGATTGTGTAACCTTAGTTATTTCTCCCTGGCTTAACCCTGACCTATGTATCTCGTAGGTGTCTGTATCCGGAAACCCCTGCTTATGTGCAGGATCAGGAAGATCAGCAAGGGCTCAGTATTGCATAGTCACAAGAAGAGTTCATTCATTCTCTCTGCTGTCCCATTCCCCTCCTCAAAGCAAACTCTTGCCGTTTTACAACAGGACAGCTCACTGTGAGGGACAATCTTGCCAGCCTCTCTGGGAAGGTATCGCCCACACGCTGAAGGAAAGCATGCATGAAAATTTGTGACTTGGACTGAAGCACCATCACAACAAGAAGGAAATCTGCTTACCTGCAAGATTTTACACCTGTCAGAAAGGCAGTCCATATCCTCACATGGCTGGTACATTCCCAGGGTAACACAGTTTAGCAAAATCACCATCATGCTGACACACTCGAACCAGGTGGAAAAGAGTCAAGGAAAACTTCTGCAAAAGCATCACGGCTGAGATAAGCTTGCTCTGGGCTTGAAGTAACAAAATAGGAAGATTAAGGGAAAGAAGCGCTGGTAGGCTGATTTATTACATTCCCGCATTTTCCCCACTCAGTTCATCACTACTCCAGTCCTTGATTAAGCCAAAACTCTTTTGAAAAAGAGAAAGTAGAGGTAGCTCAAAAGGCCTGAAGTACTTACACAAGTCAAATCATTGCCATAGCCAAACACATGCTTGCTCCTCTCTTGTTGGTTTGCTGAGCCCCTTCCCTCGCTGGTTTACTGAATGTCCCAAATATATGGAAGAGACTTTCCAAGGTGGTCTATACCTTAGTGTATCAGAGATCTCCAAGATCTGGGGATCTAAACCAAAAGGGACAGATTAATCTCTACATTAGCCTAGTGATTATTGGGAAGGGGATACAACATGATGCTAGAACTCTCCCTCTTCCCCTCTCAGAGAAACTTGGGGGTAAAGAAGTGCCCGTGGTCCACCTAATCTGTTACTACGCTTCCAACAGTGACCCACACTGTATAAACTCCACAACGTGCCCAAGTTACTCAGTAACTATGGGGAGAAACTGTGTTTCTGACCCCAGCTGGTGATCTGTTTATGCCCTAAAGCACAAGGATTGATAGTCCTTATAATTGTTTTCTCAGCTACACTGGTGTCCCTGCAGATGCTTTGCTTATTCATTTAAATCCTTTGTTGATAATCTTACTAAAATATCTGCTTCGATAATAGTTGGCAGCCCTGAGCTACACTGGCTAATTATACTTTACATTAAAAACTGTTCCCTCCTACTTATTATTAATTTGTTGTCTTGTAATTTTATCAAGTGCCACTTCATTTATGTATTAGAGAAGTGGATAAAAATGGTGTATTTGTGTGACCTCTGTACTCTACCCACTCTAGCTGCCCCCTCTTCACCATCCCTCTCCTCCTGAAGAAGTTTTAAAGCCTGGTAGATGCTTATCCAAGACCTCATTTACAGTATTTTAGCTCTAAAAGTGGGTGCATTTGTGCAATACCTTTCCAGCGTTCCCATTGCAAAGCAGTGATGTAGAGCAAATAGACCTCCAACCTCTGGCACAAACATTCTCGGGCATTTTACACACCTCACAACAACGTATCTGCCCAGTTTCCACTGTCAGACAATTTTATCTTTTCTTAAATAGAAGAGGCATGAAATTGTCTACTTAACATACAACCACTGAGTGCATCCATTTTCAGTCCTTTCAGTACTGAATCTAAAAGAGTGGTCTATATCTCTGATCACTTCTGAAAGACATTCAACTTCTGTGGTTTGTTCTGAGCAACTCTTCCATGCTCATTCCCTGACAGTGATTTATGACTAAACTGCGCAATCTGATCTAGAAGATAATTAATTCTCTCTCTTCTCCCCCACCTGGTTTGTGGTGAGCTACCTTCAGCTGCAAAATCAGACAAGAGCAGGGCACTAGTTCTACTGTTCCAATTATTCTCTAAGGTGATTTCAAGAATGTGTTATCACTATCCCTCACAAAGTTAATCCCACATGCTCTACAAAGTAATGCACATGAAGCCCACCCTCAGTGTAGGCTTCAAAACCAGAGCCCTTTTCTGAGGGGAATGCACCAAAAAGGCACAAATAAAGTATTTTCACTCAGGGGTCTATGCAACTTCAACTTTCCACCTTCCTCTCTCTTGCACATTTTTTTAATGATCTTATCTGAAGCCCAGGAAAGCAATTTGAGAGGTTTCCATTAGCTCACACAGGGTTTTCAGATAGGACTGCAGTTCTTTTCTGGACTCTTCAGAACCTGTTTGGCATCTTCATTGTGAGTTACAGAACCACAGAATGGTTGATGTTGGAAGGGCCTGTGGAGGTTGTCTTGTCCACCTTCCCTGATCAAAGTAGCATCAATTACAGCAGGTTGTTCAGCATTGCATCCCCTTGGGGTTTGATTATCTTCAGGTATAAAGGCACCAGAACCTCTCCAGGCAACCTGCTCTAGCATTTGACTATTTACACAGAGTAGAAGTGTTTCCTTATGTTTAAATAGGACATATCCCACCTTTCAGGCTGTGCCTGTTAGCTCTTGCCCTGTCACTAGGCATCACTGAGCAGTCTGTGTCCTTTATTCCTCTCATCAGGTGTTGATACACATGGATAAGATCTCCCTAAACCACCTCTCCTCCAGGCTGAGCAGCCCCAGCTCTCTCAGCCTCTCCCTTTTGCAGCAGGTGCTTTCACAGTTACTGGAAAGGCAGCAGCAGGGAAGCCCAGACAGGAGGATCAGTGCTGAATGACATTCTTTAAGGGGCCAAAACAGTTTCAGAGCAGGCTGAGCCAATGGTTGCAAAAGTCTTTCTCCCTGAACATAAGAGGAAGTCAGAAGATATGTGGAAAAAACCAGGACCTCAAACATTCCTGGATTAAATTAATGCATAATGAATGAAAAGCAAAAATTGTTTTAAAAGCCAATTGGCTTCTTTTTTTTTTTCCAGAAAGCGTGATAAGAGAATTTGAGGCAGAGAATACTACTCTGACTACAGCCAAACTCGGGAAAGTCAGGACAAAGAGGGTAAAAGTCAGGAGGTTTTATTTAACACAGATCTACACCTCTCTACATGTGCTTTGGCAGCAGCACTGTCAGGGCAGCACGCTTCCATGTTTCTCTCACTGCCCTTGCAGTGCCCCCCACAAGGCCATGCAGACCATGGCAGGGTGCTGTCAGCATCTGGTGAGACCCTGAAGCACAAGACATGACACACCATGGCAACTGCTCCCAAAAAGATTGAAACTTAGGCCAGATGTGCAATCTCATCTCATCTTCTTGCTTAAAAAGCTGTGGCCAGTTGCAGATGATTTCTTCTCCCCTGCTTTTTAGGTATCAGCTCTCAGAGTTTGCCACCGTTGTCCAAGCTTCCCAAGAATGCTGCTGAACTGCTGGCCATTCCCAGGCTATTACAGTGATACTAGAAAAAGCCACTGCCCCACAGTTTTCCTTTCAGAGCAGTTGGAAACCCTGAAAAAGCACATCCAAGCAGCAGCAGAAAGGAAGAAAGTGCAAGGAGAAAACCAGAGCATCTCCTGCCCCAAATCAGGAGGGGTTGGTGCCTGCTTGGGTTGGTGGAGGGGGTAATTAGGACTATCTGCTGCCTTATGTGTCACCATTGTCAACCACAGCTACTGACTCCTGTCACCACAGCAACAGCCTGCAGCCAAGGTTTATCATCTTTCTTTTGGTGATGCCTCTCCCCTCTCCCACATCCCTCACCCCCCTCCTTTTCCCTGTGCTTGAGCCTGTAATTAATTGCAGCTGCTGACAAAGCCAGTCTTCACAATCTGCATCATTCAGTCAGAAGTTTAATTATTAATTAACTTCTTTCAAAGTTTAAATCTCCTAATTACAAGCAAACCCATGCACATGTTCTCCCAGCCCCACTCCAGCCCTTCTTCCTTACGGCTACTCTCCCTTCCCACAGCCTCATTGCCAATATCTTTCCCAGTGAGTTTTGGGGCCTGCAAATGGTTTGGGAAACTAAAAGGAGACCCACACAATTTCTGCCCATGGTCATCTTCTCTCCTTGGCCACCACAAGGTGCTTCAGAGGAAGGCACCAGAAAATTCACAGCAATCCACTATGTAATAACTTGCCCTTTTCCCACCTGTGACAGTTCACAGTTGATTCAAACCCTTTCAGATAAAAAGACCATGGCCTTCATTTGAAAAAATAAATACAGCAGAAGAGAAGTGTCTCCTGAGTTAATAACAGAATATTCTCAGTTGGGAGGGTCCACAAGGATCATTGAGTAACCATGGGCTAGTCTCATTATCCACGTAAGTCTCTCCTCCTTAAAAAAGTTTTGTTCATTTCAGCACTGTCTGGGGACATCAAGATCCATGTCTAGATTAACTATATTTTGCCTAAAAACTTGCACTGGTTCTATAGCTGGTGCCTGCTTGTGGCAGCAAGACTTTTCTTTGCTGCTGGGTGCCAACCCCGCCCTGCACCCCAAGCAGGGCCTGGCCAGCTGCCGGCCAGAGACAGCCACTGTGTATCTACGGACCCTCCACCCTGTCTTCCTATGGACAGGGCAACTCTGGGATGAGGATGCATTCAACAGGGACATGCATCACCAGAGCACACCAGGAGAGAGCCGTCATTCACCCCAAACCATCTGGAATGCGCTGACAGCCACAAGCTACAGGACAGTTAAGGAGATATGCAGATGTTTCTGGGACATGTTTTGTGGTAGTGCTTGATAATATAACTATGCATAGTGGAAGATTATGTTAGAAACAGGTGATGAGAGACAGACAAAGCTTTTGGGCTCAATTCCTAAGTGACAAATAGCAGAAGAAACATCTGCTGTGCTGGAGCTGTAAATACCTTGCACCTAAAAACTGCATACCACTTAAGATTCTTGGGATTGACCTTAATCTCCATTTTCTATCACCGAAAAAAATACAACAGAGCAAAATAAAACAGTACTTTGGGTCCCCTCTTCTCTTCTTCCATCATCAGCTGTAGTGGCACAAGTAGCTCCCCAGAGGCTGGCATTCCTAACAGCACAGAAAATATATAAGCTTTATAATCATGACAATCCCTCAGTGTTTCCTGCTGCTATTTCCACACTACTCCTAGAGTATGCCTTGTGCCAATTAAAGTCCTGAATACCTCAGACCTATTTCACATGCAGCAGAAATGCCTGACTGCAAAGTATTTACAGCAAGGGGGAAAAGCCAGCCCTGTGGTATGGCTGGTCATGGCAGAACCTGCTCCTGCTCCAAAATGGAGAGAAGAGCAGTTCAGTGATTCAAGTGGAAACATGGAGCCCCACGCAATGCATCCCAAACACCAGCCACCCCTACATACAACTCCTTGTGGCCTCCCATCTCTGAGTTGGTGCCAGGCAGGCTCAGCTGAGGGCACTCTGCATCGTATCAGCATGAGCACTCCTCTCTGCTTCCCCTTTGGGCTCCTCCCCACCTACCTCTCATCCCACCATCCTTCCCACCAGCTAAATGGCTTCACCCTGTCATTCCAGTCTGCAGTGATTGCATTTCCTTCTCTCCCTTTGAAGCAAACTAAGGACAGAGCTGTGTTCCTTCCCTGCTTTCCAGCCCTGCTTTGTGACTGTCCCGCAAGAAGCCAGTAGGATGCTGTACTTGAAGCAAGACAGTTAATATTACATTTGTAATGGAAGGAGAGATTTGTTATAAAGGTCAGAGAAAGCAACAGCTTCAAGGGTAGAAATGTTCATTTTCTCTACCTCATTGCTGTTGTCTTTTGAAAATGTTTTCACAGGCAAGTTTCACTCTTTGCCCCCTCCCACTTTTTCTTATCACCAGTCACCTTTTGTGGTTTGTTTTTCCTTCTGTATCAATGCATAGGAGTTTTGTCTTTTCCTACGAAACAAGCTGGCTGAATCAACAGGGCTCTTTCTCTTCAGCCTCAGTCTGCTGAGCTAACTCACTACTAGAAGTTGAATGTAACACTGTGTTCGCTTGAAGAAAAACACCTCTCAAAATGTGTTTGTGTTCAAATAGATCAAAACAAACATTTTTCAGAACAAGAAACTTTAAAAATCCTACTTTGGAAAGACTAAAGCATTTCTTCTTTGTCTTTTTTAGTGCAAAGAAAAATTTCAATGTAACTGAAAAAAAAGGTTGAGGTTTTTTTGACCCAACATAGAACACCCTGGTTTTGAGTTCTGAGTTTCTGTTGGAAATCAAATGCCAACACCCAGCATTGCAATGCTGGGATTTCATGGTGGCCAAGCCGAGGGGTGCAATTTGTAAAGCATATTTGCAAGTACTCAATGTCGACATGCTCTAGGTGGTCCCGTGTTGGGCAACCTTGTACATGTTTGCTTTCATCACGTCACCATTTATATTCTCATGAAAAAGGAGCACCTGAACTTCAGGCACCTGACATGAGCATTGCTGAGGTCTTCAAGTGTTCAATAATACTGGTGCCAAGGAAAGGACAGCAGTACTGCCGAACACAGAGAAACTGTTACATTGATTTGAGAGGCACTGGGGAAGACTTAACTTGTGTTGGTGTTACTGGAAGGCAGGACAAGAAACTGCAGAAGGGGGACACAGTAGAGAAATTTTAAATGCTTGGCAATGCTTCTATGTTTATGCCCTTTGGAAGGGACTTCCTATCAAGAACAGATTACAAAAGACAAAGACTCAGTTGTTCCCATGTTAAATCCGATAAACACCAAAACCACAAAGCATCATAGGTCAGATTCTCTGATCTCACTTCCAAGGACTGCTCAGAAAGTGGGTCCTGTACCAGGCCACACAGGCTTTTGGCTGCATAGGTCAGTTTTCATTAGGTTCCAAGCTAAATTTGAATTTAAGTCAGTTTTTTCTCAAGCACCACATCATATCCCCCTTCAGAGTTTGGCAAGGATTGAAGATGGCTTTTGAAAAATTTTGTTAGGTTTGCTTTTTTTCCCATTACAGAAACAAAATGAAGCAAATCTCTCCTTTCTTAAAACTCTTTCTGTAATGATTTATTCAGTTCTTCTAAATGCATCCATTAAACCCTCAAATCCACTAAAACCAAAAATAATAGAAAGAAGTTTGTCAGGAAAAACATACAGTGAAGATGAAGATGCTAAGAATGAACCTGAAGAAAAAACCAGAGGTATTAACACAATGAGGCAAGTCTTCAGATACTCCAGGAACAGGGAGACAACATGAGGTCTCAGACCTAGTGTAGGGGCCCTAATCAAGCAGGAGGCTGCAGGGGAAAAAGCAAGGCTTCTTTAAGACACCCTTCACCAGCAGGACTCAGTGGCACTAAAGCTAGCATGAGTTACACCAAGAATTCTGTCTGTCTGTCACACCATTTACATGGATACACATTGGTCTTGTGAAGCAGCCTGGTGTTTTCTCCAGGAGAGGTGTGCAGATCCCACTGCCGATTATTCAAATATCTCACAAATAGCATGCATCTTCATCAATGCTGCTACACTGCCCTGCTATTAATGATTACCTCCTGCCTGTAGCAGCTGAGCCCCAGAGCTTCTCGACTGATAATGACCCACCTCCAAATTGCATCTATCTTTCAGGGTGCAGCAGAGCATCTGTTTGACAGTGTGCAGCATTCCTACAAAGCTGTTTGCTACAGAAAGCATGAAAAAATACAGTACCTAGAAAAAAAACCCACCCAAGAATCTTTTTTTTTAGGTCAGATGAAAGTAATTACCCAAGTTTAAACTTAAGCAGGGTATTAGAGGTAATGACTGTTCCTTGAGAAAGAGCTTTTTAATATCCTCAGATGGCTGGGACTGTGGTTGCCTGTCATTCTTGCCAGGAAAGCAGTATTCCACCATGCTGTGGAACCAGTTCAAGACTGACTTGAGGAATCACACCTCCCGCTGACTCCCAAATGGTGCCTCCTGCAGCATTCTGGCTCTGCCTTGGAGATTGCTATCCAAAATCTGACCTGGCTTCACATTAAGAGCTTCAACAAGGTCACAGCATGAGGCAATAGGACTGCAGCTTGGAACATTATTATGCTGTATGACAGGTGAAAGAATTTTGCTCCAAAATCTCCTGGTCAGAGTGGCAGGTTCAGCAGTTGCTTCCTGCTGCAAATGGAGTCATAGGAGTAACAGACACCAGAGAAGGACCAGCTGAGGAAACCCCCTGAACCACAAAACTGGGGTCCATTTTTTAAAGTTCTTATTGCTTTGATATTTCACACAGCACAAGCAACTCCCAATTGACAGCAGTGGCAAAGTAGAAGAGTTAGTTCTTGATTTTGGACTCAGCTAGACCTCTACACCAGAGAAGAGTTGAACTTGGCAGGCCAAAACAGGAAGGTATTTGCAGTCCAGAAGTGATTTCAATTAGTAATGTGCTCCAGAGTGACAAAATCTGAATTTTCGAGTGTAGCTGAATTTTCTGATACAGTGCCCCATCGTCCATGATCCCAGGAAGTGACATGATCAGAGAGGCTGGTGGAGTTCTCTAACCAGAGCCTGAGCCATGGGAGTTGGGTTGGGTGTTGACTTTTTATCAGATGTAATCTGGCTGTGGTCAATATCTTACTTGGTGGAAATTTCCTTCTAAAGTATGAGAATGGAGTTTTGCAAGGGGAAAGGAAAAAAAAATCTCCCAGTCCTCCCTCTGCTTCTGTGCTTCATTGCCCTGTCACCCAGCAGCTTCATCCAAAATTGTGTAAGTGTTCCTCAGCACCTGTCAAACTGATGCAACAGCCCTGCCATATTTGGCAGTGCTGCAGTCCCTTCTTTTGCCTTCATGTCATGATGGGTTTGAATAGAGTCCTTATCTCGGGTGGGCCCACTAGACACAACCACTAAATAAATACAGCACCATAAGAGCAGTGTTCGTGTGACTCAGTTTCAAGAAAGGGAAAGAACAAGCGATGAGAGATTTGGGAGGGCAGGGAAGAGGAATTCTAAAAAGGAAAACCTTACTTTTATGCCTCCTTACTGCTCCTAATGTTGTCAGGTTTGTTTATGGATGGGTGTAGGGTTTGTCCTCTTGTTGCGGGTTTTAGGTTCAGTGGGCTTTGGGAAACCATGTGTGGGACATGAAGAGGATATTCCAATGAACCTCCTGAAGCAGGTGCTGCTATGCAGCTGCCCAGGCTTGAGCTGGGAATCACCTCCCCCAGGCTGGAGGCACAGACACGTGAAGGACAGAGAGATTTGGGTCCTGGGTGCTGAACTTTACAGCAAATACAAAGGAATGAAGGAAACCTCTGTCTTTGAATAAGAAGCCATTTCCCTGGAGAGGAAATAGGGTAGAAGAAACCTCACCAGGACCAAAGGGCTAAACCCCACCAAACAATAAGTGTGCTCCTGTTCCCTTTCCTTGCACTGGTCTCTTTGTTCAGCATTGCTGTCTTTCTAGACCGTAGTAGTTTTCAGATGTTAAAGACTGCTTTTTCCATTATTTGCAGCTTCCCACCTATCCCTCTCAAAGGCCACACAAGTTCAAGCTGAGCTTAGAGGGATGTACATATCAGATATGTCTGAAGGTAGTGCAGGGCACCTTTAATGAAAGGTCATCTTGCCTTGCAGGAATGTGATGATGACGACAACGAAAATACAAAAGGCAGATTATGGACTTTCTCACAGTTTTAAAAGGTGTGTATGCCCTTCTGCACAGGGGCTCTTCTCTGCAGGTTTCAGGGCAGTATCTTGTACCCCAGCACATCACCTGGTGAAGGATGTGGAAGTGAGCACCTTGCTCCTCCAGACAGCCAGTTTCCAAGGCTAAATTATCTTAGAGGGTACTCCGTCTCCAGCAGAAGTCCTAGATTGGAGAGGCAGAAAGAAAGGCAGAGTGGCTTTATCCTTTCTCTCTTCTCCCAGTGGCGTGATGTTTTCAGTGGCTGGAGCATCACTAAATCCTATGCTTGGTGCTTAGCTTAGCAGGCTTTTCTGACGAGTGCTTCAGTACAGAAAAAAAAGACGTGGTGACAAATCTTTGCAGCAAAGTAAATAAAGATTAATTCAGAAGTGTAGGGAGTGCTCAGGTAAAGTCACTCAGAAGAAATTGCATACAGTCTAGGCAAAATGCAGGGCAATAACAGAGAGCTGGGTATGAGCTCCTGTTGTTTGTTTCATTATTGGCTGTAATTAAAACATAATTGTCAGAGTTTAAGTTGTTACCACCCCCTATTTTGAACGCTCCTTTTTCTTCTCACACTTCTTAACTTTTTTGAAGGTTTGTAGCTGGCCACTCTACACTGATTCCCAGAGGGTATTCTGGAAGATTTGGCACTGATGTCCTGCAGGACGTGTGCCTGAAGAAAAGACTGCAAATGACTGAGCCAATCTGTCTCAGCAGATAACTGAAAGCCAGGAGCTTCAGCCAGCACACAGGCTCCCAGCAGCTGCTGGAACCTCCTTGAGGGCACAGGTGGGCTATGGATGCACCCTGAAAAGGAAGGTCCTGATGTGTCTGTGTGACAAAGGTAACTGTGAAGGGCAGGAAAGATTCTCAGTATTTAAGCTTCTCATCTTAGGAGGAGAAGAGAGCCTGTGGTGGGTGAGCAGATGTGTCAGCACTCTCCTAGTACATCTGGTCTCTTTTCCATCCCTCCTCTTACATCCTGAAACAAAGAGCAGTCAGTGAAAATGAGGTTATATGAATCGTCTAGTACTTTCCTTCAAGACACTGTGTGAACTTTCACTAAATTCCACATCTACCTCTTAAGGTACATGAATGCTTCCCTTTTGTTGCTGAAAAGAAAGCAGTCAGAAGAGGAGCAGGGTTTTTTAAGCATCCCCTGGTTTGAGTTTTCCAATGCATGAGCTTCTTAGAGACTGGTTTTCAGGAGTGTGTAATACTTTTAATTTCTAACAGAGCCAGCAGGATTAATGATGCTCTAAGCCTCCAAAGCCTCTGGCTCCCACTATCTCAAGTCAGATGGCCAAAGACCAGAGTTCACTTAAAAAAAAACCCCAAAACAAACAACATTACCCAGCAATGACACAGTAAGTTACTGCTAGGGCTGCATTAAGATCCAGGTGTTCCTGACACCCAGTACATGTTCACTAAAGGCCTCAGTTTTCTGGCTAGTTGACAGACTGCACCATGCCAGGGAAAGGAGCCAACATGACTCATGCTCAATCACTGCGATGTCGACAGTGCTGAGTGCTGTTTTAGGGGGAGGTTAAATGCTGTGAATGTGCTAAGCATTAACAATATTAAAATATTATTAGTATTATTTATGAGATATCTCCACGTGTCCTAGATGATGCTAGCCAAGATCAAATTATGCAAAATGTTACATAAACATGCGGTAGAACATGCTGCCTGCTCCAAAGGGTTTTTAATCTAACTGAACAGGACAGGCTAACGATGCATTATGATCTCCGCTTTGCACACAAGAAGCAAGAGCACAGAGAAATGAATGCATTTACCCAAGGGCAGACAGGAGACATGGGGCACAGCTGGGAACTGAGCAAGAGTCTCCCAAATTGTTCTCCAGCATCTCTGACCTAAGATCATTCTCTGTCTCCACTACCACTGCATTTGATGAGGACAGTGCTCACAGGGAAAATTATTTTCCCAACAATCTTTCCTCAGAATGATGGGAGCAGTGTCCAAGTTCCACTTGTAGAGGCAACTAATGTACTGCCTTATGATAATATAGATTGTCATAAATACTGGGCTCCCTGCATCCAGAGAGGTTTCTGGCTGTTCAGGCGTGCAGTGGATGAACAGGCAAGAGCCAGAAGATGTATGCTCTCTACCTCCATCTTCCACTGATACCTTCACTGGGACCTCAAGATAAAATTCAGCCCATAGTTGTGATAGTGTAACACTAAATCCAGTTTAACACCCCCACATCTCTCTCTTTTCCAGTCTGCCAAGGAACTTGCTACCGTCCAAGGGCACTTCAGGTTCCTTTAATAGAAGCACGCTCTATAAGCACAAGTTACCAACACAACTGACTGCAGAACAACCATCTCTGTAAAAGGCAGCTCCTACACAGCATGTTGCTAATGGGACAGGCTAGCTAAAGCCTCCATCAATCAGCACAGCATAGCTCTACTGCCTCTTTGATGTCTTTCTGCCTGTTGTATTCATTGCCCCTATTCAGATTTAGGACTGGTACCACATTTGTATTCCTGTGACCTATTTGTTTTCATATAGATTCAACTTCACACTCTATTTATTCTAGAGTTTTTGACAGCCCCTGGAAATACATGTTTCTTCCTCTTATTTACAGTCTAACTTATTTTTCCCTGTACTGTTTCCAGCCAGAAATTTTCACTGTGCATTAATCTCACTTCATTTTGGACACACCAGTGATAGCCTAGCCCATTACTCCATCCTTGCTTTCTAGCCATGCCAAGTATTTCCTTTTCTCTTTTCAGAGTCTCTTATGAGCCTTTTGGTTTTAACTTTTAACAACCACCCCCCATTCTGTCTGACTCTGTAGGAGGTGCTTCTTTATTGGATTACTCTTCACTATCTCACCGACATCCATCTTCTGTCACATTAATTTCGGAGCACCAAGGGATCATGTGCATTTCCCCTGTGCCATGCAGGTTCCATTACCTGCACTAGTCAGCTACCCTCACATTCCTGCCTCCTCTCCATAGTGCACACTCATTCAATACTGCCACTGCAAAGGCGTCCTTGCCCATGGCAGGGGGGTTGCAACAAGATGATTTTTAAGGTCCCTTCCAACCCAAACCATTGTATGATTCCATTGAGGGTGGTGAGGCACTGAAAATGGTTGCCCAAAGAAGTAGTCCCTTTCCTGGGATTGTTCAAGGTCAGATTGAACAGGCCTCTGAGCAACCTGATCTGGTGAAAGCTGTCCCTGCCCTTGGCAGATCTCTTCCAACCCAGACCATTCTATGATACCTAACAACATCACTTCCACAGAACACTTGCAACACTTCCCTTTCACATTTCACAATCAAGTGACTTTACCACAAGGATGGAATAAAGATGATTGTTTAGCTGGGACATAGCTAGTACAAAATGTTGGCAAGCAGAGTACAAAACCCAGCCATCTTTGCCTAACCAGAGGACAGGGCTCCCATAGGGTCTCAGCAGCCTGCGAAGGTCCACTGCAGGGAAGGCTGTGGCACGATGCAGACATTTCAGCCCCTGGATCAGCAGATGGCCAAGGAAAAGAGAGTCACAAAATTATTGGTAACCTGCCCAGCTCAGCAAGATGAGACATTGTCAATGAGGAGCACCAGTGACCAGAGTATGAGATAAATTAGTTCTTGGTGGATTAGGATGGCTGCTTCATGCCCTGTACAACCCTGCCAAAGAACCCATCAGGAGCAGTGAATTCATGTGCTGTTCTCTGAGATAACATACCATCTACTACTAGGCTCAGGATACCTACATCTGGAAGACCCATCAACTTTTGCAAATTTACTTTTCAAACCCTACATGCAGTATCCTTTCTCGAACACATCTATCAGTGACTTAACAAAATTCATCTTCCCTACGCAATCTTTTTGTTCATCTGAGAATGATTCTTCCTGCCCAGATACAATCAGACATAGAGTCAGAGGTGTAATAGGAAAAACTACCACAGAAATTTAGGCTCCTTACTCATAATCCACCCTTATATTTCAATACTTACTGCCTACAGATTCTTATATGCCTGACACTGACCTGTGCCCCGAGCACTCATCCATTTTGTTGCCAGGATATACAGTGCTTCAAGTGCCCATCCCCATGGGATGCTGTGCAGGAAGCATGTTTGGTTTGGTCTGAGCAGGTAAGGGTCAAAAATATTTTCCCTCAAGCAGCCATAGTCACCATTTATCAGCGAGGAAAAGAAGGGGCAGCCCTGTCGTAACACCACTTTGAGAAAGGAGAAACCCCCCGGCACCACCATTTTTTTCTGGACAAGGAGCTGCCATACCTGCTCCTACAGCAGGGGGCTGAGGCAGGAGGCGTCAACACCTGCACAGCATGCACAGCACAGCACAGCCTCCTCTCAGGCACGCTTGGAGCACCCACTTAACTGCACTGCATTTAAAGAGCTTTCAGATTATTTATGACAGTGAGTGGAAGGAAAAGAAAAACCAGAGCATAGGTCAGGATAGTAAAGACAGACTTGGCACACAGGGAGGAGACAGCCACTGTGCACCCACAGTAAATCTCCAAGAGCGACCACAAAAGAGCGTCCATCTTTCACAGAAAGAACAGCCTGTCCCTAAAGCCAGCTCTACTCCCCACCCCTCTGCCATCAGGGAGGATGACAAATCCCCAGCTAACAGCAAGATGGCTGAGGTTCTGCAGCCCCACAGGCACCTTTGCCAGGCGGTGCTGGGGGCCAGGGCAGTCACAGTGTGCCAGGTCTGGAGCCAGACACCCACTCAAAGCCCCGCATGCTGCACCAGGCTGATAAAGCAATTTTACCCACACCACTCTCCCTCACTCTGCACTCTTCCCACCCACCTGCCACTAAAATTGGGGAGGAGGGTACAAAGAAAAATCAAATTTTCACTAATATTTTGTGCACAGTGACCCATATTATAATTTTTTCTTTGTTTAAGTTGAGCTTCATTTCTCCAGGATAATTAGCTTTAGCAACGCTTCAAAAAAACTTTTCAGCCTCACAGAGCCACAAGTTTCTAAATGACAGTTGTCACATCAGGCTGCACTGTCATGTACAAAGCTTTTAGTGGTCCTGTCTCTCTCCATGCTTTAAGGCCATTTCCACAGAGACTCCATATACACACCTGATCCTTTCCTCTCCTGTTAGTAGTCACAATTTTCCTCTGACACTCTTCCTTTCAGTTTCCCAGATGCTGCCTGATAGGATTTTGTTTGAAGGTGGATAAAAAAGAAATGGTAAACTAATGTTGGCCCCGTTACTGGCTGTTGCATTACAGCTTTTCAAAGCAAGTATGCCTATGCATATGTAACATACACAAGGATTAGGGCCACATCCATAGAACAAGCATCAGCTGATACAGGTCTTTCATGGGGAAGGCATGTACATTCAGGTGATTTGATGGTCTGTCAAGTGATTTGTTTCCTCACATAGAATGCCCAGGCTTTTTGATGACACGTTTGATGCACTTATTTTTAAACTGTCGAAGTCCTTTCTTTTAAATTGTTCATACTTATTTGAAAACATAATCTCTCTCAAGAAGGCCTTTTCTTCCCATGTTTGAGAACTCCTTAACTTTTTTTCAATTAATTTAAAAGAATTTTTTTCTTAATTTAAAAGAAACTGAGAAATAAGAAATCATTATTCTCTCTCCTCATTGCACTGAAAATAAGAAATTGCTGTGATCCTCTAGCACCTTCTCCTGTAGCTACCACCATCAAGGTCCAAAACAAAGCCACTGAAGCCAGCAAAGCCCTCCATCCTCACAGACAGGGTCCTGAGTAAAGCAGCCACCTGTCAGTCCAGAGCACAGAGAACTTCTCCAAACACAGCTAAGACTCTGACAACTTGAGTTAGGGTTAGACAACCATCTCCCCTTCCCAGACCCCATCAAATCGTGGCTACCTCACTTCTAAACTCAATAGCCCCTGAATTGAGAATCCATGCTCATTTTCTTACAGCATGAGGGAGCAGCATGGATATGCATGTACAGGTTTGTCTGCTTCTATTTGGAGCAAGAGTAGCACACTAAAATTCCCTTTCCACCCAGACACTGTGACCACTCTGGGTGAAGTTTTTGCTTCTCATTTCTCACCCCAGAGCTCACTGACAGTTCCACCAGCAGGCTGGTAAGACACAGCACAAGACTGGGATAAAGCAACCAAGGCAGAGGAGAGCAGGAACCCATGAAACACATGGCATTCCTATGGAAACGCAACCAGTTTTGTCCCTGATCCAGGGAGAATCACCCTTCCATGGGAAGGAGCCTCCCACATTCTAGCAATTCTCCTGCTTCTCTTCTAGTTGTGAAATGGCTCAAAAAAGTAATAGAAGCAGTTTAGCATTGGGGAAGTTTATCACGGGCTATCTTTTAGAAACAGAGATGGTTCTTTCCAGCCCTAGCAGATGGAAGCTAATGGCACATTATGCACCTAACCCTGGCAGGGACAGAAAAACAGCTGCAGGAAAACAGATCTGAATTCCCCAGGCCCTTCACAATGCAGCCACTTTCTAATGTGCTTAAGAGCATGTGGTGGTGTAATGGAAAGGTTTTATTAACACAGAACCTGCACAACTCAATTGTAAGTTTTAACCCAGTACAAATCACGTCAGTAAAGCCTGTCTGCCTAATCCCCATTCTACAGCTGCAATAGCAGAGGACGATGGCTCAGCTGAAGGAATACAAACTGGGACAACTACAGTGCTTAGCACGCAAAGGCTTTTCAGAAGGGTCCTATATTGGTACATTGGGCAGGAATAGCCTGTAACTCCATCAGTCTGTGGAGCTCTACACCCATTTAACACATCAACATAGAATCATGTCTTAGTTGATTGGTTAGTTTGGAAGGCACCTTAAAACCCTCTAGTTCCAGCCACTGTGGGCAGGGATACCACCCACTAGATCAGGTTGCTCAGGGCCTCATCCAATCTGGCCTTGAACCAGGGGAACAGAAGATGGCAACTGCTTCAATCTTGCTGGGGTGACCCAACACTACCTGTGGGACAGGACCACACAATTGCGGTCAAAAGCAGAGCACAAATGTGTTACAGTTGATTTATGAGACCACTTGCACATATCTAATCACATTTTCTGCAATGCAGAGATAGCACTCGGCAGATTTAACCTGGATTTAAGACACTCACTGAAAACTGCACATAAAACTTCCTCACAGCAAGGCTGGGATAAAGATATCTCACCCATGGGAGCTAGGCTCCTCAGGAATCTTTAAGTGGAAGTAGAGAGATGCCCAGCACACATTGTCTACTAGGAAAGCCAGTCAGTAAGCCTGAAAGGCCAGTCTCAAGTCTAACATGGAAGATGGCGAGACACAGGGGTTTTGTCAGTTACTACAGCAAAAGACAGATGGATTTGGGGCTTGTGACAGAATGATGAAGAGTGAAGCTAAAATCCAGGGCAGGGCTTCCTTGACCAAATCCAACCACTCAGCTCTGTCACTTCTGATTTCAGATTAAAACTTCCACCTCTTCCCGTAGCAGCACCTCCAGCTTGCCTCACCCCATGCACGGGCTAGTGAAACATTTAGCTACAGTTTTAGCTTCAAGCCTTGGAAAAAGCTCTCTATGCACCCAGGCTCCTTTCTGGTGTTCTGCGGACAGGGTCTTTGTTCAAGCATTTCTGCTCTCTTCCTTTACCATGAGGTTACTCTGTTTCTAGACTACACAATTATAGCATCAAGGTTCTCAGTAGCTGTACCATTTATTTGACAATGATCAAATCTAGAGGAAAAAAATTGCAGATCCCTATCATGTTGCTGGATGTGTAGGGAGAGAGGAACTGTTTATTTTTCACTGACCCTTTAAAACAAATATTTTCCTGTCTGGATTAGAAAACATGCCTCATCTGAGTAAAATTTAGCTCAAATCTTCTTTTTGTTTTTCTGTTGCTCTTCAAACAGGGAATTTCAGAGACTACTTCACTGATGAGAAAAAAATGGATTTGCTTTATTTCAGGAGTGGAGGTTGTGCCTTGGTTCTCTCAGATATATGAAACATCCCTTGATTGTGCAAATGCATCCTGATGGTGTCTTTGTGTTCTTATCACTCCTGATTTATGGGGGCCTTTTCTACACTCAGAAAAAGAATTTGCATTTCAATTTCCATTACTTGCTCCTTTCCTCACAGCACTCCAGCTCTGGAAGGGAGCTCGTATTCTGCTTTCCCCCAGCTGCCCCACATTACTCCAGCATTGGGGAGGATACAGGAGCAGGGTACTACAGGCTCTGCTCTATGGGAACAAGGCCCATGCTGCCATGATCTCTGGTGAGATGCACCTTTGCTTATGCCCAGCAAGGACCCCTGGCATGTCTGGCCCTGTCTCTCAGCCCTTCCTCCCTACGCTGTGATGGAGGGGGAAGGCAACAGCCCTGTCTCCTGCCTGGTTCCCAACACCAGCCCTTGCTTCCTCACCCGTTCTTAGAAACAGCAGCCAACAAAAGAGCAAGAGGACGAGGAACGCTCACCCCTCTGCCTTCTCGCTCCTACAGAGATGGCAGGAGGACAAGCAGGAAGCCTTGGGGACTCGTCCCTTCCTTGTTTCCTGCAGGGTTGTGCCTGTTCTAAGGTGAGCTTGCAAGCAGACTCCAATCCAAAACCACCTGAAAGCATATCACATGTCTTGGACAGGTGGGTGGAACACGGATATGAAAGCCACTGTCCCCTCTACGCTTCATCTTTACCCCTCCTGCAAACCCTAGTCGCCGCAGAAAGTTCCTGTGCCAGCCCAGGCGCTGCTCTCTCAGCCCTGCATGCCTCTTCTCATTTGTGCAGTCTGGATGGGCTGTCACAGGCAGCCTGAGCATGCTACAAACCCTCTGAGCCTGCACAAGGGGTGGGCTTGGAGCCAGGAATGTGTGGGAAACCACATGGGCTGTGTTGCAGACCCCACCATCCACCTCGCAGCTAAACTGGGGCTTTGATAGATGTAGTTCATGTCTACCTAGGAAACATTAGAAGCTTTGAAAGAAAAAAAAAAAAAAAAAGAAGATAAAAGATAGCTTCAGAAACGGGGGAGGAGTTGCCAGGACACGTCAAGCTTTAAAGACGTGAGTCGCAGAAATGCATTAAGGCTCGTTGTTCAGAGCTGTCAGCCCCACAGCCGTTATTAAAACTGAACTCGGTTAAAAATAAGAGAAGCAAACTGAACCTTATTGAGCATTTGTTTGGACATTAAGGCCACAGATTCCTAATAGGTTGTTGGAAGTCAAACATCATGTGCCATAAGCCTGTGTCATCTTAATTTGCAATGGCCTGAAACAATATATTCAAGAATACATTTTGCTTTGACTTGTTTGAAGTACATTTGTTTTGACCTCAGGGTTTTGTCTATCACCATTACCATGTTGACTTTTACATTAACATATAAAGCCAAAGGAAATACGTTGAGCTGATTAAAACATGCACATCATTTCCAGGGGGCAGAAGGGTGACAGTAAATTTATGCTGATTTCTCTGAATCAGCAATTTCCAACTGAACCCAGTTCCAGGGCAAAATTCTCCAGAAGCACCATCGGGAATTCTCATGCTGTCCCTAGTGTTCATCTAAGACGCTACACACGTCTCAGTGTTTCAAACACGCAATTTTGGCCCCTTTTTCTCCACTGGGCTCCTTTTTTTTTTTTTGACTTTCAAATGTTTGTACAGAGCGCTGAAATCCATTACGTTCAGCAGTATCTGCCCTATTTATCCAGCTCCCAGCTGGCTGCAGAGTAGCTTTCATCAGTGGGTCTGAACTCACAAATGCTGACACAGAGATTATCTGCCCTGTGAAGAACAGTTTAACCAGATTAATCTGTGGGAGGTCCCCTCAGCCTCTTCCCTGCAGAGCCCTACCGTGAAGGATTGGCATAATCTCAGAGTCTATGGGGTATGCTCCCCGCCTCCCCTCCCCGGAGGAAGGTACACCATTCCCCAGGGTCCACAATCCCGTTTTCCAAACTGGGCTTGGCTGCTGTGCAGTGCCCACCCTTCCCCTTCAGGGAAGGGCCAATCCTGAAGGACAGCGGTGGGATGCGGCAGGAGATGGCTTTCATTTTCCATACCCCAGAGCTGGCAGCCCTGCTCCCAGCATGGTACATTATGGTAGTAGGGACACAGAGCAAAGCCCCACAGCCCTCAAACCCTTAAACCTATCAGGTTTACACAGCAGGGTGAAGTAAGGGGAATTACTGACAGCCCTTTCTCACCTGCTGACTCCAATTTGCTTGTTTTCATTACAGCAGATAAAGAAACAAACCATTTAGTCAGCAAATCCAAGCCCAGAAATCAATCACATTCCCTCAGCAGCTCTTGCATTGTCAGAGGAGACAGAAGCAGGAAAGACCGATCAAATAACACCTTACCCCGACTTAAACAAGGGAGGAAGGTTTGACATTAGCATTTCTACAACTACCTCTCTTTTTCTTTTTTTCTTTTTTTTTTTTTTTTGTACTTTTACTCCCCTCTCTCCCCTTCAAGCCTGGCTTTAAACATCTCAAAACGGGCAGATTTTAAGGTGAACTAGATATCCTGGCAATGGATGATGACTAATACACTATGAATGACAGAAACTTGGTGGAACACTAAAAAGCAAATGAGATATTATAATACCTGGCTGCAAGTTCTATAGAAAAGTGGGTTCAAGCCAAAGGGTTGAAGGAATAATGTAGTCTTTTCAATACCTCAGTGGAGTTAATTCAGAAAACCTTAAAACTCTTAAGGGGGAAAAGCATGTGCAGAAGATCATTCCATCAATTCTGCATGAATTCACAACCCCAGGAGCTGCAATACATTTATAATCCCATGCTGCACATCTATCATCAGGACTGTAGCTAAAGACAGCTGGGTATGCAGTTTTGAAAGAACACACAATTTATAGAAAATTAAGATGGGGAAATTCACCTGTAAGCTGGCACAAAGAACACAACAGCTCCTCTGCTCTTTAAACAATTGCTTCTTGGAACAGATAATTCAAGCGCCCACAAGCAAAACCAGCAATTCCTGACTTAATTTTCAGCAACATGCAGGAACTAAATCAAGAAGTGACAATATCTGAGCCCTTAAGTAATAGGGTTCACAATGTAATTAAGTTCAGTGTCCTAGGAAGAGGTAGTGAATGAAGAGATATACAAATGGCTCTAGATTTTAGAAGACTGTTTAGAGCACAACAGGAGTCATTCAGAAGGACATTAATTCAGCATAGAGGAAGAAAGTGCTGTACAGATGGTTTAAATAATATATAAATGATGTGGGAAGAGAGCTCTTGGTGGGGTCACAGAGTCTGCAGAGGATACGGGTTATTTTGGGGAATTCAAAACAGCCTCTCAAGACCAGAGAGAATTCTTGGATGTTGAACTGAGAACTTAACCAAAGCAAGGCAGATGGCCAACACAACGATAAGTGACACTGTCAGTTAAAACAAATTGATTATCCTGGAAAACCCACATTAAAGCTGCTCCAAGTCCTCTCACAGGATTTTGAGAGGCAACAGCCTATGCACGGGAGCTGGTGTCCCTGCACCCAACTCAGCACTGCCCAGCCAAACACAGTACCATCAGAAATGTGCCCAGCTGCAAAAGGACTTGGAAGAGGAAGGACACAGATAAAACGCAGGACTGGCTATCTCAGGCTGCAACAGTTTTTGCAGAACTTGAGAGGGTTCAGAGAAAAGTGAGAGAAGTGATGGACAGCCTGGGAACACTGTTGTCTCCAAGGAGGGGAAACTTCGCGTTGGTTTCTGGTCCCTTTTACCAAGGAAATCCTCTTCCCTACTGCAAGCACCAACTGCATTAGCAATACCCTTGATTCCTGCCAGGCAAGGCTGTCACCACAGTATATTACTGTCGGAGATTTTTGATCTGCTATTGCATTGGTCTTACATCTGCTGTAAAGCACACAAAAATATTTCACAGCCTCTGACGTGTGAGAGTACATTTTTGGCAGCTCATTCTGGACTTAGCACAGGGGCTCATGATTGCAGGGTGCCTGATAAGGCAACTCCAGCCATCCCATTTGGTCCTGAGCTCATCTGAACAGAAAAAATTTATAGAAGTGCATAAAATAATAAAACCAATAACGTGAAATTCCGTGCTCCCAGCACTGGGCCAAGAGGATACACAGTCATTAGAAGATGGCAAATCCAACCTGGCAGAAATGAAATAGTGTGCTGCTCTCCCTCCTCTCCTCCCAATTTCAATATATGATTAAACAGCAGAACTCTGCCACAGAAGGCAGCAAGACCAGGATCCCCACATCACTCAATACAGAACCAATCAATTCATAGGAAAATAAATCCGTATGCAGAGTAATCATTACTAGAGACTCAAAGCCCCATCACTTACATCCATCTCTAACCCATACACAGGGGATAAATCCACACTTGCCTACAGCAAGGTCTGGACACCTTTTTGTGAGGTGCTCCCTGCTGTGGTTAATCGCCAGCAGTTATGTACTACACCAGCTCAGCCATTCCTTTTTCATCCAAGCTGGATGACATTTATAATCAAAGCAATCACATTTACTGCTTGATTTTTTGAAGTGCCTGAGCATATTGGAGTCATATGCAGAAAAGGAACCTCTGAGCCAGAGAATGAAGCAAGTAAAGGGCAGCTACTAGTCACAGCCGATAAAGTGGGCATCAGCATTAACTTCCGTGATGCTCATTTGGATCTTTTTCCACTTCCAGGATCAGTTTCCTCTCATCATTTTGAGTCAGACCTTCACAGATCAGGCCAAGCAAACCCTGCCTAACACCCCATTTTCAGTTTATAGAAACAATTGTTTGTGTTAGTACAACTGCTATGATTCATGCTAGTTAACAGCCGAGAAGGTAGAGACACCTTTCAGGCACAGTCAGGCGCTTGCCACCTTCCCCACCAATCACTGTCAGAGAGAGGCCAGGCCAGCATGTCAGACTCAGTCCAGCACCACACAGGCCCAACATCCTTATCCCTCTCCACATCAGCTTCTTCTGTAAGATAAACAGGCAGAGGAATATTTGCTTAGCTCAGTGTCCAAAGAAAATGCAGCTACAATATGGTATTGCACTGAGAACTGCTCAAGTGACACAAGCCAGTTTCAGGATAAGTAGTTTGCTTCCCAGCCAAATTTTTTTGCATTGCTTTATCTAGCTCAGTTAGCCTGACTGCCAAATGCCCAAGCCTTCTCTGAGCTTCCAGCTCCTTTTCAGTCATGGCACTTGACCATCTTTTCTTTATGGATTGCCAGACAATGAGAACAATGCTCCCAATTCCTAATTAATTTGCTACTCATTTCCTTATCGTTGAAAAGGTGTGTGCATGCAGGACTGAAGCTTACACACGTATTATGAGCAACTATAGCATGTTGCTTCCTTTCAACATAAGATTGGTCTAAATCTCAATAACATCGCTCCCTGTCTGCTGCTGCTTTTCACTGCTCCCGGGATATTATTTATTCCTTCTCACATCCCTCAGGGTATTCCTCATTTTCCTCTTGCATCACTTCCCACTCCTTCTGCCCCCCACCTACTTCCCTGCCCCACTGTAACAATTCCAAATTTCTTCTCTTCCATTACTCTCCTGCCGCCTTGCTAGATGTCACTACTTTTATTCCTGCACATTTCCACCTTTGCCCTGACATATCTCACTTTGTAGCCCTCCCTCTTCTCAGGAAAGTGGGGGGGGAGGGAAATGCCACCTCTCATTTTTATACACAGCACAGACCCAGCCTGTTTTTAGATCAGGCTCTGACAGAGTCAGAGCACTGGAACTGCCTGGGATAGCTAATGATCTCATCTTCATCTTTGCAGAGAAAACCATAAGCTTTTCTCTTGGCTCATTCTCTTTGACCTTAGTACAGCCTTATATGCTGAGCTCCTCCATCCTCCTGGAATTCACCATTGCCATCTCTTGTTCCTGTCCAGCTTCTCCTTATTCGTGATACACCTGCTTTTCTGACTGTAGGTAACACCTTCTCTGTAGTGCTGTCTCCATACACACTCTTCCTTGCTGTGGCCTTCTGATCCCCTTTTAAAAAAGAAAACTTTGTGTGCACTCTCCTGGACTGCAGCAATACCTGGGAACTGCTGCCATCATGGATGGAAGTGCTTCCAGACTTTATCACTCCTGATGATGGCAGCCAGTGAAGTCTAGGACACTGCTAAGGCTTGTGGGGTTGGGATAGAGCCAAGGAAGCAGTGATAGAGCTTCCAGTCTGACTGACTGGTAATTGGCATATTCCTTCTCTTAATTTTGTGCTTGAGCTGATGCTTCTCTCCCTAGAAATCACAGAATGTTCCGAGTTGGAAGGGACCCACGAAGATCATCAAGTCCAACCCTTAAGTGAGTAGCCCATACAGGGATCAAACCCATGACCTTGTTATTAGCACCGTGCTCCAACCAACTGAGCTCATCCCAGCACTAAGATGCAAGTCAGCAGTGTCAGAGACGTGCAGCAGCAAGGCCTCTTCCCTGGGCTCCAACTTGAAGGATCCTAGCAACACAGTTTCCAGCGTGTTTGAGCTGGGTTGCAAGTGCCACAAGCCACAATGAGGCAGTCATCAGCCTAACACCTTCACACGCGTAAAGCTCTTTCAAACACTCAAAATATTTTGTCCCTTTCCTCCTCCAAAAGCCTCCAGCATTTCTACAGCCTTAAAGTAAATCCTCTTCATTCCTGGGGCACAAACTTTTCCTGTTGTAAACTCCTTCCAGGCTCCCCATTGACTTGTTGCTAAGTCGAACAACACAAAATTGGAACTTTCAATTCTTTCCTGCTAGAGAGAAGGGGAAAAAAAAAAAAAGAAAAGAAAAAAAAAAACCATCCAGATCCTTTGGCATTTCCCTTGTTTTCTCTTTCACTGCTTTTCCTATTTTGCTCTTCCCAAAATCCCTCCCAGAACTTGGAGTACTCAACGTGTAACAACTGCAATCACACAGGAAAAAGGAGAACTACATACCAGCTCTACAATGTGATTTCTTGCTGTACATCTAAAACTTTTTAGAGCAGGGACCACTTTGTCTTCCTATGTTTACATGAGGTCTACCACAACCAGTTCCCGATCCTCCCATGTAACAGTAAGAGCAAGGTGCTCTGAACTGCAGAATTTAAGCTTTTACAGTTTTTGTCTTTAACCTCCAGAAGTCCCCTCTTCAGGAGCAGGTCCCTGTGCCAGTGCTCCCCAGGGTGACCCTTCCTACTGCAGGGAGAGAGGGTTGCAAGGGCTGAGACACAAACATGAGGCATCATTAGTTCTGCTGCTCACAAAACTAATCTCTTCAACCTCTCTGGGTCTACCCACCTACCAGCACATCTCAGGTTAACTTCTCCTCCAACTCTATGCACTCTGCATCACACCACAATGTTTTACTTCCTCACAGTGTTCCCAACATCAACAGTTTGCCACCATGCCTAGGTCCGTTCCTTGTTCCCACCAGTGCACCCTACTTGGCACAGTGTGCCCTCCCAGCGTGGCAAGTGTTGGCAGCCACCACGGCTGCGCCTGTGCTGCGTGGGTGCTGTTTGGCCATCTGGCACAGCAGGCTGCTTGCCCAGGTCCCTGCCTTTCAGCAGCCGGTGGATCAAGCAGAACAGACAGCGTCTCTGCTCTGCCCATCCTTCCTTGGATGAGGGCATTAGTAGGACTCCTCCATCCAAACACCTGAGACTGAAATCAGCCTAAAGGTTCTTACAGGGGAACACTGATCACCTCCATTTCCCTAGAAAACAGAGCTAAAAATAACAGTGGTGATAGCATTAACAGTGCAGTTCAAAATTGCAATGAACTTTTCTTCTGATACTTTGATTTGTAACTTCATATCTAATTTACTTACCTTTATTACCTGTAGGACTCTCCAAACATGTGCTGTTCATCTGAATGGCTTTCAGATGTACAGATGGCAACAGTTATTTAGGGAGAAGCCTAATTAATCATCATTACAGTTTTCCTGAGTCTCCCTTCACTGCAACCTTCATCCACACTTTCATTTCCTCTTATCCTGACCCATTTCCCTATTTTGCCTCAAGTCCCACTTCACTCGACCATGCCCCCAATATCACTCTTATTTTTCATGTTGTACAAGGAAAAGCTATCATCTTTCTTGCTCTTGAATAGATTCATTAATCTCCAATTCATTTAGAAGAAACTAGTTTAAATTTCCCCTTTTAAAAGTTTTGTCTCTGGCCTCTTTTCCATCCTTTTCTGCACTAAAAGTGAAACAACACTGCTGGAGATTGAGGGGCCAAGAGGAGAAGCAGCTCAGGAACAAACCAACACGTTAAATCCAAAAGCTGCGACTACCAAATATTACACCAATGATCTCTAAATTACTTGCAGTATGAGGCAACTCCATCACTTAAACATTCAGTTACATAAGCCAAATTGGGGAATTAGTAGGCCACACTTTGCATTTAGAAAGCATCTCAGAAGCCAATCCAGAAACCTCTATGTAAGGGACTTTTCAAGTTAGGCCCCACAACTGGAATAAAATAAGTTTTAAAAGCATAGTATCTAAACATCTGGAAGAATATGCTGTGGCAAACTACTTTTTTTTTTTAATACACATTAAAGAAAATAGTGTCTTACCACTCCCTGAATAATTCAAACATGACAAGCTAGTGAATGAATAAAATTGGTCAATGTTTGTACCGCATTGGTGTTAAAATCCTTACTATGGCAGTGAATTTTGTGAGAGATAAAGACTCATTTCTAGGCTGTGTCACATTTTGCTTAAACACACTTAGCTGGAAATGAGAACACACAGCAAGTGACAAAATTGCAGACAACGCCAAGTTATTTGAGGCAGCCAAGACCGAAAGGAATAGGGAAGAACCTGAGTGAGACTTAAGCAAATAGACTGTGATAATAAGTTATATTCAATGTTGCTAAATGCAAATAATACCTCTAAAGAGGAGAAAACTGTATATTATTCACACATCTTTCAAATTTATGAAATAACTCTCTTACCAAAGAAAGGAATCTAGATGGCAATAGGAACAGCTGAATGCTGAGCTCAGCTTACTGTGCAGCTGTGGCAAAAATAAAAAAAATAAAACAACCACGATGTCAGAACACAGGAGGAACAGGATGAAGCAATACAAAGACTGTGCTGAGCCCTCTATAATTCAGGGCTGGAATCACACTCAGATTATTATATGCAGTGCTGATCACCATCTCAAAGAGGGGGAAAAAATGGAAAAAAATTTAAATGGGGAGCGTGAGTAAAATAAAGCCATGACCATGGTCACGCTGTGCAATTTAGGAGGAGATACACTGACAGCTCTTGCAGATTGAGTACCCATCTATCCTAAGGCCATTCTCCATGTCCCTATCTTCACTGCATTTCAGGAGAAACAGGGATTTCCCCCCATCTCACTCCCCATTGAGGTGTTTCAGTTGTTTCATGACTGGCCCACAAAAATCAACCTTGCATTGAATTTAACTCCTCTGTGTATTAAAGCTCATAGCTGGAAACATCTCTCTTGGTTTTTTTTCAGTGGTTCACTTCTCCCTTTCCTCTACTGTTGCTATTATTGAATTCCCTACTTCTGTTATGTAAAGTAATTTGTGCTATTGTGTTCAGAGAATACAGCTAGCACAGTAGATAGCACACAAAATAAGATGATATTGTATCACTTATCTGAAAATATGTGCTTACAGCAGAGGAGAAAGGAGGAAAGAGGACGCCTGCAGGAGCAGCAGGTGGGGGATCTGTGAGGGGACCTGGACTGGAGCAGAGGTGGGCACTGCCTCATGATGCCGCACGTGCCACTCAGCAGTCAGCAGCCCAGGGACATGGCACGTGTGTATCACAGATCCCTGGTCCCCACCGTCCCAGGCAGCGATCACCAAGGAACAGATACATGGAGCAAAAGGGATCTTCCATCCCTCTCTTCCTATGCCAGGGAAACAGTCCACAGCAGCGCAGGCTCCTGGCAGCTCGGAGGGAGCTACTGGATCCTGTTTTGCCTGTCTGAAAGAGGAGCTGTGGCAGAAATTATAAAACTCTCCTCCTTTTGGATGAAGGAAGGGATTTTGTAGCACATGGGTTTGCTTTGGCTAATTAAAAGCACGAGGCCATGCAAGGAAAGCAGCACTTTAATAGCTGAAAATAGCTGGAATTAAAACTAATCACGAGCATTTAGCATGCTACAGATAAAGATGTTTGAAAGAGTTTCAGCCAGGGGCCTGTGGGCTGCCTTTGCATAGCTCCAGGATAAAAGGGACAGAGTCTCTCATCGATGCAGCTCACATCCACCTTTCTGCCTGCGTGCTTTGCCACCTTCCCTGGGGGCTTAAGAGTCCTACGGGGGTGGGCACAGAAAGTATCAGGGCTCCACTCCTCAAGGACTAAATCTTAGCTCCCACCTTGACGCAAAGTCACCTCAATCCTGGATAAGGGACTCTCCTTAAGCATCAACAGGACATGGAGTGCGTGTCTCCTTTGCCACATGGAGATGGACAACCTCCGAGCTCCTATGCAACCAACCACATCAGACAGCCGAGAGCTACCACGTACTCACACTGCTGAGGGAGGGTGTCTGATTCACCCCAATCCACCTCCTGCCCCTGCCCGAAGCCATGACTTGTGCAGCAGCACTCTCATCGCCCAAACCCTGCCCTGACATAGACCCTAAACAGGAAATCACTTGAAGCACATGAATGCTCATTGTTCATGGGCCACTGGTTGGACCAGCTGATGCATTACTGGGGCCCTTCCTCTTACAATATTAAGTCCTTGTCTCCATTGAAGATTCCCCCAAGTGTGGACAGAACACGTATGAAGCAAGGTTTCTATTAAATTTGAGGTTACATCAGGACAGTGCACTCTTTCCAGCTTCCTAGAAGTTTCCTACATCTCCAATTTCAAGCATCCTCCTACAGACCCTAATCATGAATGATTTATAACAAAATTTGAAAGAAAGGGGACTCAGATTACAGTTCTGAATGGCTTCTCCCTATAAATTATCTGTTATTCCTTTTGCCAATTTTCTACCGTATTTCTGAATATTCAAATTGCTTCGGAATTGCCCTTTAATTCATTAATATTATATTTCAGCTACTGAGATGCAAAGATGTACAAGTGAATAATTCTAGCCCATAACTGCACGGTCGAAACCAGCACTGGAAGTAAAAGAGGTTTTGAACATCTATCACAGGCTATATTTTCATGAACCCACAGCTCAGCAGTCACGCCAAGCCACACAGGTGAGGACACCTGCTTGCATGAAGACAAGCGTCCCCTGTGTGAAGGACAAAGATCTGTCACACCACAATGGGACTCAGAATTTAAAGTGCACATCAGAGCCTAGATCAGTGGAGCACCACTTTTGCAGATGTGTTCTCTGCCCTTTACCGCTCTCAGCGAGGCCTAAGACTGCAGGAGGACTGAATTTATTTAAACTGCCCTCCTGTGTGACAGATGGACAGCATGATAGCTACCCTGCAGAGCTAAACAAGACTCCAGTGTTTTAGCAGCACCTGGCAGCACACGTTCAGCCATAGGAGTACCTGGTCATAGAAACTCAAAGTGCTTTGCTTCTAACTGGCCTTATTTAATGCTACTTAATGATAGAAGCCAGAATGTCACTATTTCCAAATGAATAAGAGAAGTGGGGAATTTTGTTTGTTTTCCTTAAAAGAAGCAAGCTTTTTCTTATCTAAGCAGCAGTTCCCTTTGCAATAGCTTCCACCCAGTATCAAATAATCCTTTTATTTATGATTACAAGGTCAGCAGCTCCACCTTACCTTCAGAGCCCTTACCACTCCCAGCAGACTGTCTATCCCACATACCAAATTCATAGCAGAAATGATGATCCATATCCTTTTCCTTTAGGGCTTAGATGGGGGACAGTCAGCTGCCAAGCAGGGCGATGCCCACTCAGATGCTGCACTGGCCAAATCAGACAGCTGGCTTTAAAGCAACAAAAGTTTCAGAAGTACATACTCTGTCCCAGCAGCAGAGGCAGCTAACAAAGAGCATAGAAGACTGTGTTCTCAGGACTTTCACCAGTAGGTTAAGGGAAGTGTTTATTTCCCTTCATACTGTACACTTGCTAGACCATATGTGGGTACTTGGATCAGCTCTGGATCTGTTAGCACTAGAAAGTTGTTGACAAACTGGATCAGGTTCAGTCTAGGGCCACCAAAGGCCTCAGGGGGCCGAAGGACTTGCCTTGCAAGGAGAGGCTGAGATACTGGGGCTTGTTCAGCCTGAACAGATTTGAGAGCCCTTTTTCCAGTCCAAAGAAGAGATGGAGCCAGGCTTTTTACTGCAGTACATAGCAGGAGAAAAGGAAACAATAGCTTTTAAATGAAATGGAAGCAAGAGAGTCTTCCCTACTTAGAGCAGCTATTGCAGCCATTGCCCAGAGGGGTGGTGCAGACTCCATACTCTGAGGTTTTCAAAATTCAGTTCGACAAAGCCCTGAGCAGCCCAGCCTAAGTTCAATCCTGACCTTGCTTTGAGCAGGAGGTTGGACTCCTGAGGACCCTGACAACCCTTCCAGTCTGAAGGATTAAATTTTTTTTTTTGGGCCCCTCAGAACTACAGCACCAATTTCCTTAACTTTTAATCCCATCCAGACATTCAAATATAGTGGACATCTCAGTAGCTAAATAAAATGGGACAGCTCTGAAAAACTAAACCTGCTCCTTAATCACACACACAAAAATCAATAGACATATCTGAGGGAATCTTCCCTCTCTTCATCCTACACAAAGGCAATGCCCCTCTGCCCTCTACATAGAGATGCTTTCCTGAGGATGGATGCACTATTTGATCTCTCACTATTGTTTATTATGTTACAGCTCTACAGCTACCCTTACTCTACAATTTGACAGCCTTTTTCTCTTGCCAGAGAAGGAAGAAGTTTCTCTGCTATGACATGAAGAGATGTCACTTTTGTATTGCTGTCGCTTTCCCCAGATGCACATCACTCTCCCAGTCTCTGAGGGAATGTGCATATTCATACAAAGTTGGAAACGAATATGCCTGAATCAGCCCCTAGACTGGGCATGCATACACAGCCTTGTGCTAACACACCCACCCACTCAAAGATTAACTAAATTTTGACCTGATTCCATCCAATTAACCTGAATTTCTCACTTTCTTGCAAAGCAGTTTCCTTCGCAAGCCCGTTGGCCTTTACCTCGTGGCTATATTGTGAGTGTGATGCCCTAGAAAAATGCAATGCAATGAGAGAAAAATAAAGCAGAGAGCATAAATAGGAGGAAAAAGAGGTAGAAGAAGCAGGAAGATGTGTAAACAGAACAAAGAGAAAAAGGGAAAAAAGTAAAGAGAAATCAAAGCTAAATAAGGCACAGAAGCAAAGTATGTAAAGGTGGTAAAAGTCATGGGGGTGCAGTGGATCTAAGAAGAGTTACAGAGATATATTTGGACCAAGGGAAAAAGGCTCCAGTCTGGGGGGCAGGGGAGACACCACAAAGCCAAAACCACTGAGGTAATTAGAAGACATATTAGACAAAGCTACAATCAACAGATTGAGTTCCTGGAGCCCATCACTCCCCAGTGCTTCCCAGACAGCTGCCAGTCTCCTTCATTGCAGGTGCATCTCTGGCACAGCAGATCCAGCATGAGCTGGGGACATCACATCCCATGGTGACATAGCAGAGAGAATGGGGGCAGACGAAGATGGAAAGAGAGCAAACCAGAAATGGTATCAAATGAGACCAAGCCCATTTATCAAACAAAGCAGGAAAGAAATAGAGACTTATTTTTGGATCATGCTTCTGAAGTGAGTAACCCTGCCCCCTCCCTGCTTGGTCCTCTAGCCCACCTCCCTCCCTCAGTTCACTGCTCTATTTTGGGTTTAATTATACACTGTGCACAGGGACAGAACACACCAAGATCTTCCCCGGTGCAGAATTTAAACTCTTCTATTTTACCTTTCCCCCTTTTCATTTCACACAAGCTTATAAAAAGAAGGAAAAGAAAATAATTTTGTTTCTCATATGAACCAGAACACCATTTGTTTTTTCCCCCCTTTAATCAGGCCTCTGTGCCTCCATGTCAAGGCAGCTCTGACAATTACGAGCAAAGGTTTTATGAGGTCATTTTTTTTAGCTCCTTTTAAAAGAGGACATAGACTGAAAGGGGAAAATGTAAACAACTGTAAAGTAGAAAAAAGGGGAGCCAAGAAGACAAGAAGGGGGAAGGGATGTATTGAATTTTTCTGTAGGAAAACAAATGATCTCACCCAGATACTAGAAACCATTTCTGCTGCTCTGGGCATGTCCCCCCATTACCACTGGAGGCCACTCGACAAGACCGGGTAGTCACTCTTGGTGCAACAGCAAGGTGTACCAGGTCTGGTGCATATCCTTGGCCACGGAGGCAGAAGGTGGCAGCAGGGAGAGAGCTGCAGGCAGTGACAGGCCAGAGATGAGGTCTGGGCAGAGATAACATAGGGCTAGAGGAGCCCATCCCATATAGAGACCATCTAGAGACCAGCATCCCCCCTACAGCCCTGGGCTGCCCCCTGCGAAAGGTGCAAACCTCATTTGGAGACACCCTGACAAGAGGAGAGGAGAGCACCAGTTTTGGGGACAGCACACAGCAAAGACTATGAGCAGGCTAAAATGAATTAGCTCCTCCCAAGGCACAGGTCAGAAGCGCCAAGAGCCCACACAAGATTAAAGAGAAGCTGTCACCACTGCAAAAAAGCTGTGCTGATTGTACCCAGGATAGACTCGAAGTTTCTACATACTCCTTGTCACAAAATAAAGCCTTTCTTTGCCCAGCCATCCAGATCCAGCATGTTCCTCTGCTGCCTGAGACATTGCAATTAGCACTACTAATTGTCTGTATGACTGCAGTGCTTACATACCCTGGTCTAGTCAGGGCCCGTGTCCCAGGTGCTACACAAAGGAAAAAAGAGAGGTGATACCTCCCCCTTCCACCACAAACCACCAAGCAGCCACAGCATTTGAGGCAGCAATGTGAAATTAGGGTGGAGAGGGTGGCTGTTCCTCTGCAGCCTTTAAGAGCAGGCAATGCAATCCCTCTTTGCAGCAGGCTCCCAGCAAAGCAGGCACGCACAGCTTTCAGATGAAGGGGAGGATGACAAAACAAGGCACAGGGCACAGACAGATGTCAAGGCAAGGAGCCTCTTTTGTGCAGAGAGGTACTGGTGTGGGACCTGCCTCCTTTATTCTTCATCAATGGAAAGATGAATCAGTAGATGCATATGACAGACTTAAAGCTCAAATATGTCAGTCTGAGGAAATATGGTTCTTTAGTGAAGAGATTAGGCTCATATACAGAATACAAAAGGACTGAGCAAGTCACAGACTCATGTGGAAAGCTGATTTAACCTTAACCCAAGCCACAGAGATTTTGAAAAAATCTGTGAAATGCAAATTCATTTTACAATTAAATGCAAATTTAGGCTCGAGACAGCAGAAGCAGCTATTCCAGGTGACATCGTTCAAAAAAAGACAAAGAAATCCCCAGAGCCAAAAGATACAGAAAACTAAAGCAATCACAGATCATCAAACTAAAAGTACAAAGGGCCAGCTCCACACCTAATCACAGCCAAAAAATGATCCTCTGCTGCAGCTGTAACAAGTTCTACGCAAACAGGAAAATAAAACCAGAAAACGCTTAGCACTTAGTCAATTACATCATCAATGCTTACACACAAGAAATGCTTTCTAAAAGTTACATTACAGCTATAGACAAAACTTCCTGCATGCTTGGGCAGCACTGGGACAGTGATCCACATGTTTTGGTAACTGCAGTGACCACAGTACAAACTGCTTCAGGAGTTTGACTTCCACAACCCTTGTGGGTCCCTTCCAGCTCAGGATATTCTATGATTCTGTGATTGCAGCTACAGCTGAATAGAGACAGAACTCTATCTTGTTCTGCAGACGCTGGTGCTCTGAGCAGCATTAATCATAGCAAATAAATAGCGTATCTAAGGAAAATGCACAGGAATCGAAGGCAAGGCATGCTGCTTATTCAGGACTCGAAGTACAAGTGCAAATAACTATTTCCACCTTGGTCACAGAGAAAAAAAAAAATATCAGTAGCTTTTGGTGACAACTTTCCATGCAGTGCACACAGATTAATGTGCTGTATCTGAAAGCCTGCCTCACTGCAGTGCCAGACAGAGGGACATGGGCTGCAGGTCTCTTCTGGTACAGCATGGCTGTCTTCAAGGCCCGGCAGAGAAACACAGGGCTCCTCTGTGGAGTTGCCCTCCCTTCGTGAACTGCTTTAAGATGGAGGGTAATCACCACTGAGTCATTCAGATGGGATTGGAAAACAAACTCCAAGCAGGAGAAGAGGAGGTGGAAGCAGTCTTCAGGCTGGAGGTCAGCTGTCAGATGCATTTCAGAGGCAGAGCCTCCAGGAAAAGTAGTTTTTAAAAATAAAGTTGAAGAAAGTCTCATCTCTGTTGTGGGCAAATATTCATCTTCCAAGCTTCATGGATAGCTGAGGGATGAGGGTTTCCCCTCTGCTGACATTAAAGCAGAAGAGTAGCAGACTCCCGGGGCACAGGAGCTCTGCAGGGAGCAGGGGCTCCCTTGCATGCATGTATTTCAAGGCTGAACAGCCACATGGAGTCCCTGCTGTCTGATAAACTGCAAGTGCACACTGCAGGATTTCTGCTGCAGAGGCCTTTGCGTGGGCTTTTAAGCCTACATGACCTCTTTGCAGTAGCTTTGCTTTGAGACCTCTGCTCCTCTACCAAAAGGGACTCAAGCAGGACCAAGGGATTCAAGAGATGGATAGTACAGACACCTAGGCACTTTCCTTAAGGAGACAGAGCTACAAATTTTATTTCTCCCAACATACAAAAACCATAGTAATATAGAAAGTCTGGAGAGTTGTAGAAAACGTAAAGCTTCCTGTAGAGCCAGTCTATGGCTGTTACTGAAAGTGTGAACACTGCCTGAGAAAACCCACTGCTGAAGAGAAAAGCCGAGTTCCCAAAAGACACAGGAGATTATATATGCAGGTACATACAAGCATTTTGGCAAAAAGCAAGGATTAAGCTTAAATTAATGATTGTGCACATTGTTTGGATGTCATATGAAAGGTCTCTAACTGGCTTTAAGTCTCCTCTTCAGGTCTTGCAAAGACTAACTACTTAGATCATTACAGAATTACAAATGAGTGCATTTTAATTATTAAATAATGCATTTCTAATTAGAGTAATCCATTAAAGGAACAATTAGAGAACGGGGCCTAATTCTCCCTGTTTTATTCCACTTCTCCTGGATTCTGCCATGAACATGACATAACAAGCGGTGAAGAGCACCCTACAGACAAGCTTTGCTACAAATACACACGCATTAACTAGCAAATGCATTAAAAGTACTCTTATAATAGAAAAAAAAGCATTTGCACTCCACAGTTAAGATTCATGAGATGAAGCAGCTTTCAGCCACACAACAGCACAACTCCAAACCATATCACAGGTTTCCCAAGACAAGATTCCTGCTGTTCTCCAAGGTCGCTCAACCCCACCTTTTGAGATAAAGATCACAGATGTTAAAGTATTCTGCCAGAGTAACCAATCTCAGTGGCTTTCTCTTATCATGCTTCACCTACCTATGATCTTCAAACTACAGGGTGGCAAAATTTTCTGATCCCAAGAGGTACTGAACGTTTACATGTTGGGGGGGAGAGGATTATGAGGAAAAACTGGATGGCCACTCACACGTCTCATTAAATGCAGAGAACCTCAGCGTGCTGGCATTGGTGCTCTCTGCTGCTGCAATAGTCACATACAGGCTTTTAAGTCTTGCTGTGTGTTTAACTTAAGTAACCCACATACAAAATCCATAAGCTATGAGCTGATCACAGCTGCATTCATCCATGCAAAAAACAAAGTGAAGAGATGCATCTTCCACATGATAAACTGGTGTGCAGAGTTTGCATGTATAAATGAAAGCAACCCTATTTGATGGTTACATGTGCACAGAAAAACTAATACAAATGGACACATATTTATATGCAAAGCTTTAAGCATGCGTTCCACATCTGCTGGAGCTTAGAGATCCAGCAGTACCTTGGTCCAGAAAACAATATGGACATTTGTTAGTGCTGTTCTCTGCAGGGCAAACACTTCATCTCTGCACATAAATCACAATTCATCTTCATTTCAAAGGCCCAGCTAAGGACAAACTCACACACACATAAGCTCCTGATGAAATACAGGCAGATACCGCGGAGGAAGATTCTTTACCTATGCCCAGCTAGGAGCCAAGCAACAGCCAAGCCCTGGATCATCCCCCTTTTATAGAAAGTTTGACTTGCAGTGAACAAAGATAGCTTAAAGCAAAATAAAGGCTGTGGGAGAAGCAGCCATACCAGAACCTAATCCACAAAGATTTGTGAGTGTGATAAAAACTGAATGACAAAAACACAAGTCTACTATTAAACAGTAAAACCACTCCAGGAAAGTGCTAGAACATGGCTTGCCTCCAGCCACTGGTTCAAGGGATATAGAACAGTTAAACACACTGGTCAACAGGCTAACTGTAAACTTAGCTAAATAAGTCAGCTGTAATACCAGAACCATCTATCCCTTTCCCTGCCCCAGAAAAAAAACCCCAAAGGTTCAGAAGGCGTTTTGTTCCCTCAAGGGCAGCAGCCAGTTGCATTTGGATTGCAATCTCGACATAGAGCTAACAGAAAACACATCCAGGTGATTTTGTACCCTTGCTTTCAAACATAATATTATATAGTAGAGAGACAGAAAGATTTAACTGGCTGAAAACCTTTTGAAAGGTTGTATGCCCTTTAGCTTGGTTTATTTTATGCTTACCTTTTAATACAGAATAATAAACTCCCTGATCTAAAATTACAATCTCATAAATATCAAACAGATGGCTGTGAGCTCCTCTTAAGAGCATGCTTTGGAGCAGCACCTAGACTACAACATACGATGCCAAAGCTGAAAAGATGATGGAGCTTGTTTCACCTAACAAATCCACTTTGCTTTTCTAAAAATTACTATGTAGTCATGCATGAGGGGCTGGTGGAGGGGGAGGTGGGCAAAAATTTGACCTTTATTTCCAAGTAGAATACAAACTGGGAAAACTCCAGGTTGAGGGAGGTGATTGTCCTCCTCTACCCTGCTCTCATGAGAAACCCCCTGGAGTTTTGTGTCCAGCTCTGGGCCCCCAACACTGGAACATGGACCTGTTGGAGCAAATCCAGAGAGCCACAAAGATGATCAGAGGGCTGGAACACCTCTCCTCTTAGGGAAGGCTGAGACAGCTGGGACTGTTCAGCCTGGAGAAGAGAAGGCTCTTGGGAGATCTCATTGCAGCCTTTCAGTACCTGAAAGGGGACTTAGAAGAGAGCTGGAGAGGGACTTTTTATGAGGGCATGTAGCAACTGAAGAAGGGAGAGTGGCTGCAAACTGAAAGAAGGTAGATTTAGATTAGATAATAGGAAGACAATCTGTACTATGAGGGTGGTGAAAAGATACTGGCACAGGTTGTCCAAAGAACTGGTGGATGTTCCACCCCTAGAAGAGTTCAAGGCCAGGTTGGATGGGGCTCTGAGCAATCTGGTCTAGTGGAAGGTGTCCATGCACATAACAGGACAGTTGGGACTAGATGTTCCTTTAAGGGCCATTCTGATCCAAGCCCTTCTGTGATTTTGTGAAAAAGCTGAGCACGCCACATCAGCATTGCTTCAGAGTGACATCTGTCAATGTGGAAGTAACAGCAGACCAGCTGCTCCCACAGGCAGACTGAGAGCACTTTCCCACCAACACCTGGACTTGCAGCTCTCATGCAAGTGTTACAACTGGCTGTTTCAGCTTTCATTAGAAAACCTGCTACCTCAAAGGAAACCTCTCCTCCAAGCAATTTCAGCAAAGACTCTTGAAAACTAGCACCATTATAACAAAAGAATAAGAATTGCACCTTCATTCTCCAAAGCTAAAGGTGTTTTCTAGTGTTTATTGCTTGTGTGTGTGCATTACACTTCTCAGAGATGACAGCATTTACATAACCAGGTTTTCACAGCTTTGGGGAGGACCAAAACCTGCCCTGGCCTTGTCATTGCTCAGTTCTGAGACATTTCATACAGAAACTATGCAAACACCGTGTATGGCAAGCAATGCACACCCCACCCTTTAGCACAGTGGGAAGCTGTGACTGCACCAGCACGGCACTGAGCCCGGGATAACACAGCAAAACACTTAACATGCTTTATTGCTTTATTTCAGTGCCACAGGTAACGCCAGGTCAGAATGCAGGTGATCAGGGTTTGTGCCTACATCCAAAGGATGGCAGTCACAGCCTTAGGAAAGCAGCTGTCTCGCCACATGCAGATGTGCAGCATTTCGAGCTGAATGACAAAGAGCTGGCTTGTTTTGCATAAGCAGCAATTAACAGTTTCCCAAAGACAGCTTGCAGCAGAGGCAAACTGGGATGGCACTGGCCGCTGACAGAAGAGATCAGTGAGAGGGATGTTCTCGAGCGAAGTAAGACTGATTACTTGAGCAACACTGCTTGCTCAAATGCAGTGGTCACTCCTGCCTCAGAAACAAAATGCAGGTAACAAAGTGACTTAATTTTGCAAGGGGAAGAAAAGCTCAAACAGCATACTAGATCATTTACTACAAACAGAAACACAGGAGATCAATTCTTTGCTGTGAAATTTTCTAATTACCCTAAACCACACTCATTTCACCCTTCTACCTCCTCATCAAGATGCACACAGAGAACCATACATCCCATTGGACAGCAAATACCTATGACTAAAAGAAGTTAAATTCAGCAATAAATAGCTGTATCTACCTCTGCTGGATCCTAGAAACACACCAATGGAAAGATTAGATTTCCTATCACAGATGCCAACAAGTAGAAAACAAGTACTTTTATCCCCCACAAGACATCAGTTATCCAAATCCAAGCAAACCCCAGACTTGCAAACACAGCTGGGAGAGAGGCAAAATAAACCAAAATTTTACTGTGACATACAAAACCATCATTTAGACAATCAACCAGTATGGCTGAGATCAAACAGTTACAGCTGGAAGTCAAAAATTAAAGCTGCTAGCCCTGTTTGCTATGCAATTATGTACTGCAGAGGGCAGCAGGTCAGAAAAATAAAGAAAAATCTTTACTTTTGGCATTAAATCAAAATAATAATTACCGAAAAAAAATTTAACCATTTGAAATCTGAAGTCTGGCTCCATGGGGCTCCTATCCACTTTTTCAGCATTCGGACTTCTCCCAGTATTTGGTCCTTGTTCATACCACTTTTGTAAAGCAGGGCAGCTATTTTGGCAGCTAGGAGGAACAAATCCTGGCAGCCAGACGTCATCAAGAACAGGTGTCTGGCTGCTGTCATACCCTGCAGATGACCTGCTCCATTATGAGCCAGAACTTGCTGCAGACCCTGGATACTCAGGGCTTACAGCAATCATTGCAGGCCCTGTGGTGTTATGCTTATTGCCCCAAATAATCCTCTTTTGTAAAAATGAGACTCTTTTTATGGCAAAGCTTCCATGAAATTGAGAAGACAGCTTTCTGTTGAAAGACAGTTGTGATGAGAAGCTCTTTGAAAGAGATCAAAATACAAAGGCACAAAAGGGCAAATAACTAGTATTTACCTGAACTACGTGAGACAAAGCAGACAAAAGTTCCAACAGTTACATAGACCAAAATGGGATTCCCTCAGTGGAACCATATTTCCCACATGGGAAATTCCCCAAATATTCCTTGTATGGAAAAGCAGAATCCATATTTCCCTGCTTGCAAAACTGGCAAGAGTTTAACACAGGTGCTTGGCTCCAAAACAATAATTGATGGATGCTCCCAGCAAGTGCCAAGGCAAAATCCCACTGATCAGCTGTCCCTGAGGAGGCTGCAGCTCCCAGCCCTGCTGAAATCCAGCAAGAGCTACACAGCCAAGGGTCTCACCACTGTAAGCTGAAGGAGCAGTTGCCATGGCATCACCTGGAGAAAAACATCAGCATGATCCCAGTGTGGTGTGAAGCATCAAGAGTGGTTAAGCATTGGAAGAGGCTGCCCAGGGAAGTGGTAGAATAGCCATCCCTGGAAGTGCCCAAGAAGTAACTGGACTTGGCACTGAGTGCTGTGGTTTTGTTGACACAGTGGTGGTTCGGTCAAAGGTTGGACTTCATGAACTTGGAGGTCTTTTTCAAATTTAATGATTCTAAGATTAGTCACTTCAAGCACGCGGTCACTAATTCTGTTATTTTCATCGTGCACTGCAGACCAGAAATCCCAAGTACGTCTTGGGGGATGACTGACAGCTCACTTCTGCATCTAAGGCACTTTGAATATAGCAAGCGCTGCAGTCCACAGACTGAAGAATACTAATCCTATGTACTTCTAATTAGTATTTCAGAATTACTAAATGCTTCTGGTTTCAATCTGTGCCCACTGCCATCTCCTCTGTATAAGCTGAGAGCCAAGAAAAGCCCTTTCCTCGCAGGGGCATTGTAAATATAAATTAATGTTTGTGAAGCACTCAGGTTCTATAGCGATGAGCATTCAGGCACTACGGTGACAAAAAAAAAAAAAAAGGACTACAAGGAAATCAATAATCCTATCTCCAGAGCAGGACTTACACAGTGTGTTGTCAATAGGGCCCAGAGCCACGCATTGAACAAACACAGGAAAACAAAGCGTAATCTGGCTTCTCATTAAGTGAGCACCATCCTTCAAACACCTGACAAAAGTAGGAGAACAATGGGAAAAAACATGGTCTGAAAACATAAGAAAAGGCACCAGCCAACTTATTTAGTTGTGTCACTTCAAACAGCAGAGGACTTGGTTCTGCAACAGTTCCTTATGCTTCCATCCTCTGCTTCTTCTATTACTCAAGGAGGCCTTAATTAGCCACCAAGTGGTGAAGCACAATTATTTTTATTTTCAGGTGAGCAAGTAATACAGAAAAGTCCGGAAACTCACCTAAGGTCAACCTCAAAGGGAAAAGGAGAGTTTGGCTGATTTCAGCCTTAAATTTTCACAGCAGGACAGCTCTCCTGGTTTGGGCTGAAATAGAGTTAATTTTCTTCTTGGTAGCTGGAACAGTGCTGTTTTGGATTTAGCACAAGAATCCTGTTGATAACACACCAATGTTTCAGTGGTTGCTAGGTAGTGTCTTACCCTAAATCGAGGACTTTTCCATTTCCTGTGCTCTGCCAGTGAGAGGCTTCACAAGAAGCTGGGAGGGAGCATGGCCAGGATAGCTGACCTGACTGGACAAAGCAATATTCCATGCCATGGAACACCTTGTCCAATATATAAACTGCAGGGAGTTGGTCAGACACTGCCAGTCACTGGTCAGAAACAGGCGAGACATTGGTCAGCGGGTGATGAGCAATTGTATTGTGCACCACTTTTTTCTGTCAGGTGTTATTCCTCTTTCTCTCCTTCTCATTACAATTATTATTATGATTAGCAGTACTAGTATTGTTATTTTACTTTGTTTCAATTATGAAACTGCTCTTACTCAGCCCACAAGTTCTCTCTCTTCCCACTGCAGCTGGGGCAGAGCGAGTGAGCAGCTGCATGGTACTTAGTTGCCAGGTGGGATTAAACCACAACAGCAGCTCATGCTCTAGTCAGGTCCTTGACAGAAAGACCAGGCTTGAGCATACAAAAGCTGTAACGACAATGCTTTCTGCATCCTGATTCAGGCAAAAAGGGAAAAGTGTTCCAACATTAATACTGACATTCTAGTAACAGTCATAAGAGAACGAACAGCTGAGCACCCATAGTTGTTTTCTTTCTGTGGAAAATCATCCTCACAGCAATTTAAAGTGGCATTTCCAGACAAAACTAGGGCCATAAATGCAGTGCTCAATTCCAGTGGACCCGAAATTTAGTGCTGTGGCTCCTGTCTAAGCTGAATGGACAGACCTGGAAAGTCTTGCTCCCCAGAAAGAGTAATCCAGGTTTTGCTGGACTGCTATTGCTTCAGCCAGAGTTATTTTTTATATCATGAATAAAATTAAGAGAATAAAACAGAACAAAACAAGGAAAGCATACTTCATCTGGTCCTAGGGTTAAAGAGCAAGTACTCTCAATAGGGCTAGAGTAGAGCAAGTCTGTACATGCCATGAGATAGCTATTCACCAAGGGGAACAGCAAATTAGGAGAGTGCCAACAGCCACCGCACATTGGATTAATGACAAGAAACAACATCTTTATGTAATAAGATCCAGTGCGTCTAGCGCTGTAAACTGCAAGGAAAAATTGAAACATGTACAAAAAAGCTGAAACACTTCCAATTTTTCTTGCATTTTTTTAAGCTTTGTGCACACTGGGACACCTCTTCCTGCCAAGGCAAAGAATAGAGAGGATCTGGGGAGTGAAGGCAGAGAAACTGCAACAGCAGAAAGAGCTCAAGAGCTGGAGAAACTTCCTTGAGTCCCCACACCTGAGGAGCAGCCTCACGTTCACACACACACACTGCTCCACTGACAGCCTCATCACCTTCCTAGAAACCAGCACCAAGGAACAAAGCCCGACTGCCAGCACTCAAATGCCAGTCTCATCCCTGATGAGAGTACCCCGTGAGGACAGGGTGCCATTACTGATGAGCACAGAGCAGATGCACTCTGGCTGATAGCAGTCCAGGAGAGCAGGACAACAATCAGACGTTGATTACGCATAGTGGGATAATGGGCAGATAGCTCTCACACACACACCCAGTTCAGATTCCCCTCATGTCCCTTCAGCCAGGAGACAGGGAGCCCAGGGGAAGGTAGGGATGCAGTTTAAGTTGGTAAATCAGGCTCCCATTCTAATCATTGGTGGGGTCCTGGCATCTCCGTCGGCCTTCACCTCCACACCTCACTCCCAGTGAAAAGCCTGTCTAAAATTGAGAAATCAACTCCCAGACAAATAAACCCACTCCTAGGGGATCAGGGTCTCTGAAGTGACTTGGGTCTACCAGCACAGTGCCCACCTGAGCTGAAGAGCCACTGCAATGCCAAGGTGCTTCAGACACTCGCTATCAAGCCTGCAGATGCTCCACAATGAGGTTGATGACCACAGCCTCTTTGCTATCCAAGCAGTTCTCCTGGGGGTACCCATGCAGAACAGGTCTGCATAGGTTGGAGACATTTAGGGCTCTCTGCCTCTCAGGTGAGCTGGCTGATCACACAGGTCAGCTCTGCTGAAAGTGGATAGAAAACCATCTTGCAGAGCAGCAGCAGCATCAGTCCTCCTGTCAGTTTCCCATTCTTCTGGCCAGTTCTCTGTCACACCACTTAGGAAATACGGGTCTGTCTCCAGGTGCCAAACAGCTTTAACCCATGTATATTCCAGGTTGCCTCATCTTCTGCTCTTATCATCAATCCTCTCTCCATTTGACACAATGTTTTCCTGTCCCTCAGCTGCCACCCAAACTGCTCTTGTGCACTAGGACCTGGAGGAGGAGATGCCTGGGAAGAGCCAGTGCAGGAGCAAAAGGCTCACTACTGCAACATCTCTGAGCATCACCTGCCACACCGGGGAAAGTCTCTGAGCCCCATAAATTCCCTCCTAGCATGAACATAGAGCGGAGGCTTTCAGGACTGGTTTTTCTATGCCACCAAAGGTCAGAGCTGACTTAAGTTACATAGGGAGCCTGGAGGGGCCAGTTCCCAACCCAGGGAACACCAGATGTCCAGCTCCCCCAGGGTACTACAGCTGCACTCTGTATACCTTGAATTCCTTTCCAGTATCCACCAAGCAGTGCTTCCTCACCACTCCTCCAAGGGACAGCAGAAGTGTCAGCTGAGGTTGCAATGCATCAGTGAGGGGTGGGAAAAAATAGCATCAGGTAAAGGAGAACTGTAAGAGACAAAGGAGAAAGCACCCTGGGGAGGTGATGTGAAGAGATTAGAGAGATAGAAGCAGACATACTTAATAAGGTAAGAGCTATCAAGGTGATAAAACATTAGATAGGGACCAAGGTGCCTAAAACATAAAACAGATGGAGAGAGTGGTTTGGGAAGAAGGCAAACGCATTTATATTCTACTACAGGAGACTTCAAGGTAACACTGCACATACACCTGAGTGCTTTGCCTACAAACCTCCCTCTCTGAGGAGCACAATCTTCATCCTTCCTCCTAGTCTAATCAGGGCTCTCTCACAGAGTCTCATCCTGCCTTCTGCCCAGACAGGGATAACCCACAAGGGAGAGCTCAGCCAGATGATAAATAAATGAATCGGTGTCCCTACCCCACTGCCCATCAGGCTGCGCCACCCGCTGGCAAGTGAACACCTCTCAAACTCCCTCCATGTTCACAACAGCTGCTGAACAATCATTTTCACCTTCTTAACTTTAGCCCAGTGCTAGGGAGAATTTTTACAAATTGTCATTTTCTTTTAGCAACCTCTTCGGCAAATTAGGCACTTCATCTAATTTGAATGAATTCCCTCCCTTCAACATCTGTCCTGCCCCCACCTACATTCCCTTCAAAACTGCTAACATCAACTGTATCCAAATATTTTTTTGTTTTCCCTTTTGACTTATAGAGGTGTAAAGGATGCTTGTACTAAGAGGGGAGAGTGGGTTCACTGATGATCCACCCCTCCAAAGCCTTGATCACCTTTGTCTCCATTAGCATTAGTCTGTGTTACTCTCAGTATAACATCCGTAAACAAGGACCAGCTCCCGGGGGTTGAAAGCAGACTTTACCAAAGCAAAGAGCATTTGCTCATCATTTTCATTAAGAAGTTAAATTGCACTGCTGCCTGACCCTGAGTCCTTTACAAGGTTGTTTCTTGGATGCCCATCAAAGCTTGTGTTCGTTCATCCCATTGCCTTCCTTCCAGACTACTTCATTCTTGCAGTATCTTATTAGGTGTAGTCCTGAATACTAAGCATGGCTTTAGAAAACAGCTTAGTAGGTCTTAAAACCTCAAATTATGTTGAGTCTAAAGAAAGAGGCTTGGGAACGGCACCCGCAGCTCCACTTATTACAAAAGAAACGTTGGGTTGGGAGGGTAGGAGGACTACTTCATATAAAATAACACAAGTTACTTTGAATATGATTTTAAACAAAAGTCAGAAATAAGTGATTCTCTTACACAAACATCCATCCAACAGCAAAAGAAAACCAGTTCCATTTAAGTCACCTGCATCTCTTGCTGACAAATACTGGCGTTATGACTGAATTGTAACTCCAACCTGTGGGAGCTTGAGCTGTTGTGAGAGTACAGAAAATACTGCAGATCTGCTGTAAAGCCACAAACGGGAAATGCAGTAGTAATGCAACAGGTCTGTGCCTTTGTGCAGTGGAACAAAAACTTCTGCCCAGCCAGTGCTTTCCTTCAGCCTCAGGCTGCTGAATCGCCTGTGTGCTTGATTGCTGTGCTACAGATTCAGCCTCAAATGAGCTTCAAGACTTGACTGAGCTTATTTGACCAACCAAATAAGTTAGTCTAGATCTTTCTTTATAATCATAGACTGTAACTATCACAGCCTAGAAGGAAAAGGTCGCTGTAATTAAATGTTTACACTAAAGGCTCATATACACCCAAGAAAGAGAGGGAGATGACAAACAAAGCAAACCTTGAAGTAGAATTCAGGGTACAGGTTAATCAGAGCCAGGATAATATGTCCGAGCAAGGGCCCCCCACTTGGAGGGCATTCCATCCTCTCAAAGCAAGCAGTTCATCTCTATGTTGCATCTATTTTCCCAACAGAGGAGAGCCAGAGAACATATTTACCTTCCTCTTGTGGGGAGCTCTTACTCCCGATCTGCTTTCAGCAGGAGGGATGGAGGATGGGACACCACAGAGCCTGGACAAGGACACTTGCCCAGCCTGCTCCCTCAGTGCTCTAGGCAGCAGGTAAAAACATGGGGTGGGCACCACCAGGTGCTGAGATTGTGGTCTCCAACCCCGCACGTACACACTTACTGATCATGAGCAAGAAATCCCCACTAAGAGGTGTTGAGTAGAGCAGAGCCTGTTCCCTCCAGAGTTAGAGGTCCCATGTCCCCCTAAATGGGAACACTCACCAAAAGGACAAGTGTCTTGAAAGAAAGGGGAAGGGGGAGGGTGGCAGATGGTAACAAGAATTAAGCAGAAAGGATGTTTAAAAACAGAACAAAAAACCCCACAACTGACCTAAGAGTTTACAGACTCTCAGAAAGCCTACACAAGTCAGGGAGCAGTCAGAGCAATATAACAAAAACAAATAAAAATGAGCATCTCAAGTTGGACCAAACATCTGTCCAGACGGGGCAGCAACACAGCTGCCCAGAGAAGTGTGTAAAAACGGGATGAGCAGACACAATACTTCCCTTAGGCACCCTTCCAGCTGCCAACCACTCTCAGCTCAAGGACTTCCTGAGCCAAATCAGGTTTCTATATTTTTTCACTCCTCCTTCATGGATTCCTCCTAATGAGGGAGGAATGAGAACAGCCAAAGAGAATAACAACATTTGAGGAGAGCTAAAGTAATGCTCAATATCAATCTTGATACAGGATTATAGAGAGACAGCATCAACATGCAGGCTTCCCATGCATAATCTACTCAGATGTGAACTGCCATGCTGCTCTCACAAATCCAGATACATGTTTCACATCTTTGGGAGAAATCTTCTGAAACGCTGCTGTCTTGTACTGTGGCTGTTTCATCAATAACCTTAACCACATATTTCAGTACCTAGGAACCATTACAAAAATGACGGGGGAAAAAACCCAAAAGGCTGTTTAACATTTTCTCTTTGTGAATACCCAAGAGTGGAAAAAAACCAGCTCAGGCTTATTGGAAGCCATCAGTCCTGGGAAGGGTTGCTAGTTCGTTATAAAAGCCTGTTATTTTGTCATCTGAGATAACATTTACTTTTTGTTCACTCCTTCACATTTATTAACTCATGCTGGTATAGACCTGTAGCACATCCTGCCTTTAAATACAGCAGCATTTCTCTGTGTCCTGTGATATTTTCTGATGCCAGACAGAGAGCAATCAAGAAAACCTGGAGACCAGTCCCAGGCTCACTTGCCTTGTGAACCACGTCAAATGTAATTCATATCCTTCCTTCCCTTATTGCCCCACTCAAAAAAACCCCCAAACCCAAAAACTAACCTGGACTTGCTAACCTGTCACCTGCAGTCCTCAGGTGGATCAGCAACAGGAACAGACAACTCCATCATCTTAGAAAGATCAGGCACGGTTCACAGGGGCAGGGAGGCAGCAAACAGTGGGCAGGACACACTATGCACAGGAAGATCACAAAAGAAAGATGCAGCACCTGCCACCCCTAAATGAGGTCTCTAGAGCTGAAGCATTCAGAATTAAGTCTGGACTCCTTCCTACATTTAAAAACAGCACCTGCGACAGGTGTTGAGATTTTTTTTTTTTAACATAACCAAAGCCTGATCTAAATTACTAGGTGAATTTAACACTGGATTTGCAGGGCATGGAGAGGGAAAAATGTAGTTATTTATTGTATTTTTTAACTTAATGGACATGGTTTTCTCTCCCTTCTAGATGCAGTTCCCAAACTAGGTCATGGCGATTACACACATCCAGTCTAAAGGCAGCAGCTCTCTGCTTTCATGGTGGGAAGGGAAGCAGGAAAAGCAAAGGGTGATGGCATTGCACAATAGTGGTATTTGTACGTAAGCAGAATGTAGGACACAGTGGCCCAAAACCTCATGAGCTGAGTTGAGCTTTCTGATTTCTCTTGGGCTCTGCCATTGCCTGGATCCTCAGACACTCAGTGACATTCATCACACTTCAAGAGCTTTGCCTCTGCCAGCCAATGTGGGATAAAGTCAGAGAAATCTTTGTGGGTACTTTTACAACCAGATTCTGTTCCTGCATCACCTCACTTGAGCTCAAGGCTTCACTGAACTGACGCAGGTCAAGTCATCCCACTCCCACAAGCAGATGTCAAAAGGACCAGGCACCAAATGGAGAAAGAAAAGGGCTTGAGAGGTGACTTGAGAGAATCAAGGAGGAAGACACATTTGCCTCTAAAAGGAACAGAGCTACACCCTGCCTCAGCAGTAGGAGAAGCAAGCAAGGTCCAGCTAGACTGAAGTTGGTTACTGTGTGACAGATGCTGTGAGTTTGGGGAACAGGGAAAAAAGGAAGAATGTGAAGAAATATAAAGCAAAAGCAAACTAAAGCCTCAGAGGCTGAAGAAACCAGTCCTTGTGTCCAGCCTAGCTACACATCATCTCACCTCTGAAGAAAGTAAGATCCTGGAATGACTTGAGATGGAAGGGACCTTAAAGATCATCTGGTTCCAATCACCCTCCCTCACTCAACCCCACAAATGCCACCCACTAGATCAGGTTGCCCAGGGCCCCAAAGATAAGAGGAGAGATGTAAAGAAGAGAGTTGTGACATGTTGTCAGATTTTTTTTATCAGCCAAATTTTTCTTGTCCCTCCTACCCAGAATCTCACCACCATTGAGAAGATGGTGTGATGGAGCATCTTAAATATTTCATGCAGCCTTCAGACTTGCAATCCTTCGCTCCCCATCTGCTTCAGCCTGGCCCTGCTGACTTCTCAGCAGGCCCATGGCACACTGCCTAGGCAAGGGCTCCTTCGACCCTCCTTTCTCTCCATCCACCTCTCTGTCCTCTCTGGCCCTATTAAGGCTTACATTTTTCCTTCTCTCCACTCTGCCTCCAGAGAAATCAAGTCCCAAAACTGAATTTCCTCCTCCCTTTTTTCACACTTCTCCCTCACAATTCCCTTTTCATCAGCTTTCAGCCTCTTTATTTCCTCTTCTATTAATTTTCAGTTTTATTTTCATTAATGAGATATTGCCTTAGGTCAGGATTAATAACCAAACTTCAGACACCGTTAATCCATCAGTAATCAAGTGTGGGCACGAGAAGCCTGGTAGCTCACTGTGACGGGGAGAGACCCACTGGCAAAGCTGCATGGGGACTGGGGGACCCCACAGAGCTGAAGGGGGGTCAGGGGTCAGAGATCAAGGGGGAGAGCAGCCTGGGGCAAGAGGGCAGCAGGGCTCACCAAGGAGGGCTCCCCTGGGGTGCATCACCTGCAACAAAACTCGACTCCCGTTTTCCCAAGCAAAAGGTGTTTGCACTGAACCCTGACAGCAAAGAGCTTCTTTTCACTGAAAGTGCCTCTGGCTAACACAGGAGTAATTTTGGCTGTTGTGAAAGGGAAGCTGGCATGGGACAGGGAACCTCTCCATGGAGAAGCAGCTGCATATTAAAGCAAGGAGAGATTCAGCATGCTGCACTCTGAGAAACAGGGTTGTTTCTTCACCATTTTGGAGCTTCCCTCTCCTAGAGCAGGGGTTTGGTTCACTCAGGAGCCCCTGCAGCAACTCCATCCCACTGAAGGGAACCCCACCTTGCCTGAACTCCTCAAGAACCACAGGATGATCACGCCCATATAGAGGAACAGCAGCAGCTTCTCCCTCTATCACCACTGCTCCTTCCTGAGACATTATTTCCCCCATATTAGATGCTGAAGGAATAGTGACTCAACTGTCTCCCCATCAAACACGGGGAATGAAAGGAGAAAGTGATTTTGCACATGGAGGACGATTGAAGGCACAGAGGATTGAGGGCTATTCTGGCTGCACAGGGACTCCTGTGTCACAGCAAGTCTTAGAGAAAAAGACCATGACAGGTAGTGCGGCTAGACATTGGGTGACAATCAGAGGAGTGGAGCAAGCAAGTTGTGGAGGGGCAAGGGGTGAAGACAGTGAGATTTGATAGGGCTGGTCCCCAGCACCCTGCAACGGAACTGTGTGGCTTACCCAGCTGAGGGACCAAGGCAGGGACAGCAAAGACACCAGCAAGCAGGAGGTCGAGAGACAGCAAGATCACAAGGCAATGTGAGGTGGACAGTGGTGACAAAAGTTTATGGAAGAGAGACAGAGCTAAGCAAGATGAACAGGGTTAAAGTGGCATCCTGTGTCTTTTCCTTGCTCCTAATCTTTCTAGGTCATGTTACCTCTAATATCTTGTAGTCAAGGATCTTTTGACATTTTTTACTACAGGACAATTAACACACTCAGAAGCAACTAAAGAGAAAGCTAATTAACACCAGACCTCCACAAACCCAGTTCTGTTCCCGTTTGCCTCAGTGGAAGTACTGCCATTGGTTCTGCTGCCTTCAGTCCTGCACCCACACTCCTGGCTTCCCAGAAAGTTCCCTTCTCTCTCTGCTTTGTTGTTCATGCAGAAGCTGTGGCAGGTGTTCTCCCAGGCTCCCACAACGTGGGAAGGCAACACATTTGCCTGGGGCAGCAGGTACTGGGGAAGCTGTTTTACCAACCCATGTGGGGGAGTGAGTTGTAGAGAGGCCCAGGTGGTGAAGGGTACAGGAGCCGAGGAGAGCACACTACAGCAGGAGAGAGAGTGCCTTTGCTCTGCATTGTTTTTAATCCCCTCACCATTCTTCTTTGCCTGAATGGAATTAGAAAAGCAACAAGGGAGCTTTACTGCCAGGCACACCATGGCAACACATCAGCTTTAAAGACATACCAGCTCCTAGGAGCACTAACACAGTGCTTGCTCTCATCCCCCAGGTCCTCTTTCCTGTGCTGTCTCCACACTCCAGGCTGCCTGGCCATCCCAGGAGGTCCTCCCTAGCAGCTCTCCCTCAGATGGACAGATACACAGAGGACCAGCGAAGTAGCCAAACTGGGAACCTTTTCAATGTTTGGACTGTTGCCTTTTCTTACGGACCTTCCTCCTCTTTCCCTCCAGCAAGACCTGCCACATGAGCATCCCCATGGAGCAGCATCCCACCAATCCACATGCAGGAGGCTAGGCACCAGCTCCTCTGGGAGATCAGCTCCCTGCCTGCCACCAGAGGAGAAGGTAGATGATGTTCTGCTTTGCCTCCTCTTCCCACCGTGCCTTTGTGAGAGCAGAGAAATTACAACAGCTGCCTCCCTTTCTGGGGGATGGGGTGGGAGGTACGAGCATTTGGGGGAAAGGAGAATTAATCTTAACAAAGCCCAAGCCAACTGAAGCTGAAACTCAAACTCAACTTGCCAGCTCAGATTTAATTTTGTTTCAGTAAATGCCTGGTTTGAACAGGAGCATGAAACCAGCACAGACACAAAGGCTGTTCTTTATAGTGTATTCACCCTGACCAAAACAGCAAAGGGTGGCCAAAGTCCTGCAAGAGAGAGCTTGTTCTCTGTTCTAAAATTTACACCCCAGTTTGAGAAACCCAAGAGGCCCTGAATTGGGGTTAGCAAAGAGAACTCTGGAAGCCAGTGGAGTGGTGTGAGTTCATCAACCACAGCACTTACAACTCAAATGCTTGAGCACCTACCTGCACTAAACTCAGCATCTCTGGAGGCTCAACACACCTTGCATGCAGCCAGCAGGCAGGGGCAGCCCTATACCCACCTCTGCCAAAAGAAGGCTCTGTCATTACCAGCCCATTTCCTGGGTATGAGCTCCAGTTCCTGTAGCACACCACATTTTTTAACCAAATCACACCTCTCATCTTCACGGGCTGCCTGGATACGTCATCCCACAGAGAGGTGCCCAGAACGAGTTGCGAGGACTTCGCTCCCACCATCGGCACAACTTCTTGCACTGGTGATTTACACGGGGATTTCAACACACCTGAACAACATTTGGGAGCTCACTGATTTTAACTGTCTGATGCCTTTCAGTCCCTACCCTCCCAATCAGTAACCTCCAGATGGCCCAACATACAGCAGCCCACTAGATTTCCCCCACCATGACCCATTCTCTCCTCATTACTCCAGGTTTCCCTCTACCACTTCATCAGTAAAAAAAGTTTAAATCCTCACATTCCCCTCAAAACCTTTTCAGTCCCCCCAGGATTTTAAACACCAGTGAAAGGTGCCCCCCCCCCCCCCCCCCCATATTCCTCTGGCATCACCCAGACAGATGCACAGAGGAAGGTACAGCAAATCTCTCCAAGGAATAATTGCAGAGGAATTCACCAGTAGGTCAAATATTTACCCAAGACTCATCAATGCAAATGTTTTCTAATCCTCCCGCATCTTTCAGGGACAGCAAAGGAGTGGTGAGTACACCTCTGATTTATACAGATTCATACAAATTAGAGTAATAAAGAGCTCACTTAGGTGATTTATTATGTAGTAATTGTATCAGTCAAATATCTTTACTGTGTATGTGTATCAATATAGGAGTTAATAGTATAAAAGAAATATATACATTGCAGTAACAGTTCCTATACTTTCTTCTGGCCAGTTCTCAGTGCATTTTGGTGGTCTGATTGCTGTTTGTCCACATTTCTGCTGAGAGCCACTCTGGCTCCATGAGGTGCACAAAGCCTTCCCACAAGTTCCAAGCACAAGCTTGTAGCTACGTGCCTGAGGGCACCAGGCAAAAGCAGCACACTTGATAGGGAAAGGGTGCAGAGATAAACCTATAAATACAAACCTATTTGAGGCAAGCAGCAGTGTCTCAGAAGAGGTCATTCCGTGGGATGAAATAATCCCAGATGTAACTATTAAACCCAACAGCTAAAGACCTGGCATCAGATCCTCCACTGGGAATGTCTCTGTTCCTGGAAAGCTACCTGAGACCCATGAAAACATTAATCATCAGAAAAGCATAATCCTGAGTCCAGTGGGGAGAGGTGTCATGGCAATGGATGAGGAAATCCTTCACACATGCAAACAAGGATAGGAAATGCCATAGGTACAAGACAAAGTCTCAAGTGCATGACACTAATCAGCTTAATCACGCTCAAGAAGTGCCCAGAGAAGTCAAGTGGCTGGGGAAGGAAATAATTACTTTTATGCTCTCCTGCTAGAGCTGTCTAACCTGTCACCTTTGCTGCCACTGATGGGATCACTGACATCCTCAGTCTGGTGGGGGACATTCCAGGTCGTTCACCCACCCATCCCCTTGCCTCCATGTAGGAGGCATGCCTCCACGTCTGTATTTCCAGTGATATTCAGCACCTTCCCGCTTTCCCAGCCTTGTGCCCTCAGTGACAGCTTCCCCCAGGGCTATGCTCCTCAGTCCCTAGGAAACTCTGCCCAGAAATGCCTCGACAGCAGTGTGCCTGTGCTCACACATACCAGCAGTGAGGACGCTGACTGCTACCACAGCCAAATAATTCTCTGGCATTTTTGCTACCCAGAAACTCAGGAGTGTATCTCGCAGGTTGTGCACAAGAGGGGTGTGCCAAGTGCCACAGGCAATCTTTTGAAATGTAAAGCTGGAAGACTCTTCTGTCCTAACATGACAAAATAGGGACTGCTGGTGCATTTAACTACTCTGCAAGAGACACCTGGTATTTATCCCCGCTGCATCTGTCTCAGTAAAGGGGCGATGTTGGCACAGGCATTACCTTCAGGGACTTGCAGCAGTTTCTCCACTCAACTTCCTCCCCTCCCCTGCCTCTGATGTTGCAGGGGAAACAACAGAGGGGCCTGCCCTAAGCACAGTGCTCAGTCTGGGAACAGGAAAGAAAATGCGGGGACAACTCACCATAGCGCAAGGACAAGAGGATGCAAAGCCACATTCAGAGCAGAGAGGAAGGAGTCAGAACAGAAACACAGATCTGCAGACAGAGATTGTTGGCCAACACAGATGACAAATTCCCTGCTGTGTGTCCATAAACCACAGTCGTGCAATGGTGGCCTTACATCTAAAGTGACCGCAGCCCTGGCATCTATGACTCCTCTCCAGGAGTCAAATTCAGCACCACACAACCCTGAAGTGCCAGCTCACTTCAGGCACCTGGGTCACAAGTATCAAGAGTATCCTTAAGGTTTGAGTAGCCTCAAAGCTGCCACCTGCCTCCTCCTCATAGAGGAAGGTCCAAGTACAGACTTAATGTTACTTCTGTATGTTCAGAGCATGCTGAGAAGGCCCATGGTCCCATGGAGCAGGGTATCCTAGAGCAGACCTTCCCATCCTGTTTTCACCCCCTTGTAGCCCTCAGAGGATGTTCTTCAATGGGAAGTCCCCCTTCACACAGGGAAGGGAGCACATCTTGCCTTGTGCAGTTGACGTATGATCTGGATTCATGTCTCACACCCAGCTAGAGAATCCCTGATGTGACAGCTCAGGAAAACCAAATGAAGTGTCAACCCTCTTTCATTTTCCAGTAAAATAACCCCCATATGGGAGAAAACACAGTTTCCCAGACATCTGCCACACGTTCCAGAAAAATGCATTACAGACATGCCACTAAGTGTGAAATAGATTTTTAAAAGTTAAAAAGCTATTGGATATTTAAAGGATGTGTGACATATCACAATATGCTGTAAATGCATTTTAAAGAAATAACAGCACCTCAAAGATACTGTGGAGGGATGCAATTAATTCTGTGCTTTGAAAAAAAATCCTGGGTTATGGTTTCCTGGAGGAGGAATGCTGGTTTTAAGTACCTACTTTAATAGTTAATTATTGCATTGTAGGGGAAATCTGAGGTTTCAGAGAGAGCTGACCTATATGGTGGAAGGCTGCATGCAGCTATACTGATAACGCTAATTTTAATTAATCCTACCACAAACTCTTCTTCTTTCCAACACCCTGTCTCATTTGCTTAGAGCTTCATTTGACTGGCAGCTTGAGCTGAAACTTACATAGCAGGTATGACTGCTATGAGGAAAAACTAAGTTGAATGTTAATGATTGCAAATATAAAAGTTATTTTGCCTGTTTGTAAGTGCCCCAGTTTGTTTTTTGACTAGCACTTGTTGCTGGATGCTCCGAAACACTGCTTTCATGCTGGGCAGCAGGTAGTAACCCAAGACCTCTTTCACTCATCCTCTAACAACCCATCCAAATGCAGATAAATTAGCAGCTGCCATAGCAAAAAAAAATTGTGCTTTGAATATGCTCAGGAGAGACTGCCTGATATGACTCAATCCAATAAATTAAGGATGAAAGTGGAATCTCAGTTTCTCCCTCTCCACACCACCTTCACAACACAACCTTTCATTGCATGTTCACATGTTCAGGTTTGTTTTTTCCCCACAGGATCCCTGCACCCACAGGGAGGGATGGCATTCAGTGAAGACAGTAATGTGACGCCTCTTTAGCCAGCGGGCCCTAAAGGGGTTTGCTGGCAGCAGGGAAACACAAACAAGTAGGAATACAAAGCATGCAGGCTCTAGGGTGGGGACACAGCTTCACCCCACTACATGGGGTGCTGCCACCTCACCCCTTCCTGCTGCAGGCTGAGCCCCCCGGCGCTGCCAGCCTGCCTCCATTTGGGCTCACTGCCCCAGCCTTCTCGGCCAGCTTCTCCCTCCAGACCTTCTCCTCACCCACCCTGGTTACCAGCCCCTCCATCAGCCTTACCCAGCCCAACCAGTCCATTCTCCAAGCTGCTCCCTCATGCCATTGCTGCCCAGACCCTCCACTCTGGAGGGCAGATACCTGGTGGATAAACTTTCCATTTCAGATCCCTGCTGGCTGCCTGACCCAGTGGCCTTTTCCTCCTCCTGGGCTTCTCAGTCCCCCATCTCAGTATCCTTCCCCAGAGTTTTGCCTGGTCCCTGCCTCCCAGACCTCAAACTAAGGGTTTTTTTAAGGCATAAAAAGACTGTTCCAATGGAAAAGTTGGACAGCTTTTGAAAACCATGCTACCACCTCATGTAACAATGGAAATTGTTCTTCCATTTCTTTGGTTCTATTTGTGTTCATGGCCCTTGTATGAACTGTGTGAGATTCTTCAGAGATCCTGCTGGGCAGGAAAGAAAGGAAAAAAATGCTACAAGAAAACAGTGAGAAGACTGCTGTCTCCAAAGGATTTTCCTGTATAAAACAAGTGGGATGATATCTAGAGCCTCCTCCACTCACTAAAATCCCACTTCCAGAGAGGGGTCCAGATGGGAAGACAAGCGCAGTTGCCAGCACAGAGGCTGCTAAACAGTGGGTCAACAAGTACAGAGAAGGGAGGAGCAAACTCCAAAGCTGGGAAGGATCCTTATCCATCAAGAAAATTAATCAGAAAGGAGCCACAGGGAAAGAAAAAAGCAAGCAAAAAATTGCCTTGAGGGAAAAAAATATTCTTCATTAAGGAATATCACAGTTGGCCAGTGGCACTGAACATCAGACAGTACCAAAGGCAATATATTATTACTGTTGCACTTCTGTGAGACTGTCTTTTTTAATATAACTCACTCATGACAAACACTTTCAAGGTCTGGCCTGAGTCTCACATGTGGACAAAGCAGAGCCTTCCAGAATCACCTACAAACCCAAGAGACTTACTCAAAGCAAAAATTACATCACAAGTTGGTAAATATGTGAACAAAAACAATTACATAAAAACTGCAGTACATCACAAAACCTATTTTTCTCAAATATGCTTTAGCCTGATTACTGTTAACAATTCTTGTTAACATCTGCTAGCTGGCTGGTAAATGATCTGTAGAATATTTTGTAGAAAATAAGGACATGGTATTCTTAGGGGAACACTAGAGCGAAGTGATCTTGGCTGAGAAGCAAGATGCAGGATACAGGTAAAGACAGGAAGCATTCCTTTTGGGGTGTGTGAATGATGGGGCAAGTAGGATTTGCCAAGTACAGACATTTCACCATGCGTCCAAATAATAAGCAGGGCTTAGAAGATGAGCAGATATTTTGGATCTTTGATGTGAGAAACCATCAACCTCTGCATGGAAGAAAATATTTCTCCTCTCTCAAATATTGAGCTCCTACATCTTTCATGCCGTGAAAAAGAACAGCTGCTGTTTGTTACAAACTGCCTGCTCCAATAGGGAGGTTAATATTTTACCATGTGTTTTCTTTCCTTCCTTCCCTTCTTGCCTGTTGAGGCGAATCTCAGAGCTAGCATTACAAGCACTGGATTCAGCAGCTTTCTCCTGGATGAATTTGTACTGATGTTAGCCTTTTTCATCCGTGACTCTTTGAGAAGAGAAATCCCCCAGGAGGTACATTTGGTTCACTCTGCCTCTCATGACATCCAGTTGCTACAAGCAGTCTTAAAGCCCTTGTAGTATTTCAGCATTTTTTTTGCTACCCCGGGGAGGTAGTGATAAACAATACCAAGTTATTAAAGTAACGATGAAACAGCCCTCACAAAGGTTCAGGGGTCAGGAACAAGGCTGAGACAGCACTGTTGGTTCAACTTTTGTAAGCAAATCCTTGAGCATCTTGCCCAGCTTCCAAGCTGGGGCACAGGGCCAGGAGATTGCAGATACACAGCTCCCAGCCAGCATGCTGAGCTCGCATCTGTCCCTGCCTGTCCACAAGAGCCAGCTCTGGTTAGCAGGGATTAGCAGAGCACCAGCTACATCCCAGAGAAGGCCAGGGCCAGCTGATCCTGCAGCAAGTGTTACCCAGGCTGGCTCAGGAAGTGGTCACCTACCAGCAGCCTGTCCCTGCTCCCAGGTAGATGCACCCCTCAGACTCTGCCGCTCAGAAATGAGCACAGTGCTCCCACACACTGACCATTCAGGACGGGGACATCAGAGATGCCACTAGCATGTCAGAGGGCACAGGAAGATAGCAGCTGACCTGGGCTTGGAATGCTCTAAAGGGGGATGGAAGCAGCCTGTGAGCACAAGGAAAAAGCAATCCCACCCTGCCATGTAGAAATCCCCTCCAGAGAGGGCAGAAATCTGCTGTTTTCACAGGTAAACTCTCACACCTCTGCAGAGCCCTGGCCTTTTCCCTCATTCTAACTAAGCCAATCAATGATGTCCTCTGTTTAAATCCTACATCCAGGTCTTCCCTTTAAGCCCTGGCCTTTCACCCCAGTAAGTCTGTTGTCCACAACACTTGCCAAGAGAGGCACTTTACAGAAGGAACCAATTCAAGGGCAGGAACAGTCAGTGCAGACAGGCTGCTAGCAGCAAAATCCAGGAATGACAGCAAGGGAAATAATGAAAGAGGGGGAAAATGACAGACTGCCACAGACAGAGAGGAAAAGGGATAGACAGGGTGGCTAGTCACAGGGGAGTCTGCTAGAGGAGTTGCAGGGACTCAGAAGCATCAAATCACACTCAAAGAGGGGGAGCAATGGCTTCTTTTATAGACTGAAGCACAGTGGGTGATGACAAGGGCAGACTGGGGGAGAGAAAACTAAAGGAAGAAAGGATAAGCAAAGAGTGTGATGTATCATTAGCGAGGACAGATTTATCTTTCCTCTTGGGTGAATTGCAGTACGTAAGTGTAAATGGCACCATTGTCTCAGGGGGACAGATGGTCCCCCACATCTTAGCTTTGCGCATCCCCCACCCCTCCTGAGGGAGTTGCTCCCCTCCCAATCTGCACTGAAGCAATGGGCATCAGGAAAGCTGGAGAAGGGAAAAGCAGGGAGGCCAAGCTAAGCTTTCCATCTCTACCCCCACACGTTGACTTTGCAATCAGGGATGGGCAAGTGAAAGCTGTTCCAGCCACAACACTGCACCCAAATTCCATCCCTCAGACCAGACAAGCCATCCAAACACCTATGCAAATCCTCTAGCAGAAGGCTTACACTGCCATCACACCACCTTCTTGCCTCACCAGTCCTTGATAGCAGTCAAAGATCAAACATTCAGGCTGATTGTCTCAGATCTATCAGCTGCCTTCAATACATTGATTTCAAGGGTTTGCTGAGATACCTGCCAAGGTCAGCAGGGATTTGTATCATCTGTTCCCAACCTAGATAACCTCCACTTATCACCCCCCTCAGTATCTTACCTCCTCATCATCGCACTTCATCTCTCATTTTACAAGTCCAGCTGCATTCTCATCTGCCTTCCTTGCTCATCTCAACCTCATTCCCTGTCTGCTGGTCACAACTCTGATGTCTTCTCCAGATGGAATAAAGAAAACATCCCCCTGAGCTAGACTCTCTCCTCCTCCAAAGCTTTGACTGAGATGATTCCTTCTCATTTCCACAGCTGAGCCCAGACAACCCCGCCAAGGAGGGGAGGCAGGTAGGGCAGCAGTTCCTTCTGGGTGGAGGAGCACAGCTGACAGGAGGTAGCACAGCACAAGCTCACAGTCCAAGGAGCAGCAGTGACAAAGAGCAGGGCAAGCCCAATCCACCACTGGATCTGTCTCTTTGAACAGGCAGCCCCCACTGGTGGCCCTTCCCACCACTGCTCAGCCCTCATCCCATTGCCCCCACCAGCCAGAGGCTGCAAAACCCCATTTAAGAGAAGCACTTGTCAAGCAGGATCTCCCTCAGCCCTGCTCCTCAGCAGGCAGGGAAGCAGGGGAGAGGCAGTGGCACAGACATACATGAGGCACCCCAGGAAGGGGCTGATCAAGGTGCTCTGGGCCAACCGGGACCAGCGGGCAAAGCAAACACAGGACAGAAGTGGGTGCAAGCTTAGCCTGGTCTCTCCTACACCAGACTAGAGCCTTCCTATACCAAAAGACAGTACCTAATCAAAAATAGTGTCTCTCCAGGACTACAGAGATCTTTCCAGCTTCAAGGCTGACAACTTGGCAGACTCTTTGCGCCTGTTCTCTCCATAGGTCTGTAATGGGCCAAGTTTTTCATACTCTCATCTTAGCTCTACTGGGACCAGCTGCAGGCCATTTGCTGCAGAGGAGCTGCAACTCTGTTAACTGTTCCTCACCTGAAGCAGCTCCTGTCAGGTATTATGCTCACAGCCCACAGCTGCAAGCCCTTTCCCAGGGTCTGGGGTGGGAAGAGCATCAAGTCCTCAAAGAGGCAGCTGGTCAATTTGTTAGTGGTTAATTTCATTAATTCACATTGTTATAACAAGACATGCAATTAGAGGTCTGGTCAGAGTATTTTATAAATCTTGAACTCAAAAGGAGCATTTTTATTGCCCTTTCTATTCCTACAACAGCCCCTTTGGTGCTCTCACACACTCTGCTCCAGTGTTCACGAAGGCTGAAAAAGGCAAACTGACCATTTTTCAAAGAATAAATGGATCTCATCTCCAAGGCAAAATATATTCCAGTGAATAAGCACAATGTGCTCCAGGAAGGTTTTTCAGCATTTGTTTCAGTTCAGCAATGCACTCCTCAGAGGGATGGGGCGGTCCCCCAGCACAGGCACTGCTACCCTCCCTGCATCCCAGCTGAGCACATCATCCCTCTCTTCTGGCCCAGCACTACCAGATATCCCCAGGCTGCCATAAATACACTGTGCTGTGTGACATGACAAGACCAATCTTCCCAACCTCACCTGAAGAGCAGTGGCTGGTGCATACAGGTCTGGTTTTACTAGGTATAACAGAATAACACTAATTTATACTGGACAAGGATAAGACTTGCATCTTCTACTCTCTCTCACCTGCCTCCCTGCACTTTCCACATTCATTGACCATAAAACCAGGGACTGCATTAAGGCACCTCATCAAAAGCTGTTGCAGCAAAAGTCCTAGCCCCACTTTCCTGAAGCATCAGGGCACAGAGGTCTAAAAGGTCTCTTATTGCTTCTTCAATGTATTAGGGAAACAGGGCAGTACAAACACGCAGCAGAAACACCCTTCTCCTAAACCACAGGCTCCTCTGTGTTTTGCAGTTAGCCCTTCCTCCAACAGCAGGAGTCTATCCTTCAGTAACAGCAAAAGTGCTCAGAGCTTTGAATGAAGACAGTAAGGATGCACCATGAATTTTCAGCTTTATTTCCAATTTTGTTAGACCCTTTAAACATTAAATCTTCAGTCAGAGCCCTGGTTTTGTTATGTGCTGTTGTCTTCTTCATTTCCAAACCATGGTCTTTGAGTTCTCACTATAAAAAATGCCTCTAGGGAGTAAGCTAAAGGGATGAGAGGCAGGGATTTATCCTGTTTCAACATTTGTGCTTAGATACACAGGGCCATCTTGCAAGCCAGCCAAATTTAAACCTCATCCCTTTACATCTGCCCACTTGCCTGGAATTGCATACATCTCACATACACACAACCCAGCCAATTTCTTACAGATCTCAAGCATGCAGAACCCCTTCAAACGCATCCATCCCTTGTGTGCTACTATGCACGAGTTTAAATTCCATCTACACCACGTCTGACTGTGCAAATGGTTCCTCTAAACTTCCCCTCGTAAATTTGCACATCAAATGACCTGCACTAATGGCACTCCCTTGTCACTAGTTTTGTGAAGACAACTTCCTTCCCAACTACTTTTGAAGGCCCTGAGCTCTATCATGCTTCCTCTGCCACCTGCCTACCAACCACAATCAAGAAACAGCTATCCTAAGAAAAAGCTGGAATTTAGAGACTTACTTTTCCCCAATTCAGAGTCCAGGTAGATGGTGATCCTCTCCCCCCACAAAGCTAAGATTGCCCAATATTTCATTATGGAAACATTAAAGCGTTCAGACTGCACAATTTCCAAAACTAAACCTGCTCTCTCCCTTTGCCTTCTTGTAGAGCATTTGGGAAACCAAACAGCATACCAATCATAAATGCAAACCCTCCAGCCTGCTATCCAGAAACTACTTCTTTGCTAAAGGAAGAACAGGAACATCCAGAGATCTGCTTTACCCTCTGAAGAGAGGAGTTCAGTTAAGCACACAATTTCCTGCTACAGTCTGGCAGTCTGTCAAATAAATACAGAGACCCTGGATGGTTTTCAGACAGGTAGAGTTAGATGGGGTAAAGCCTAACCAGCTTTCCAAGAGGAGAATGAACAGGGAAATTAGAGATCAGTTCACAAGGGTAGGAAATGTGTGCTTTAAGGCACACTGCTGACACAAAAGGGGAGGAGAGCAGTTGATGATAGATTGGTCCCGTGCATCCAGTGCCTTCAAATATTAATCAAGATAATGGGCAACTGCCTTATTACAAGTCACCCTTATTTGCTAATAGCAAACTTCATTCCAGTAGGGAGCCTGGCAGGGTGGCAGAAAACCCAGCAGGACCTAGAGCAGTCTTGCTCCCTCTTAAAGCTTGAAAAGCATCTGGTACCTGCCCAGGGGAACACCAATGCCACCAACGCTGCATACACACTGGAGAGTTCTGGCCAGCTCAGTTTCCCATGCAACAGGAGCAACTGCAAAGTTGACTTAGCACATTGTGGAGTGCAGAGGGGTTAGATAACCTCTTACAGAAAAAAAAAAAAAACAAACTCTTGCACTTGATGGGGCTTGGGTGTACAGATATGTTCTCCTTGGTTGGAAGGAGGGCACAGCAGCAACACCTGCCTGATGACCTAGAATGAAATAAAGCTGTCAAAAGTCCTCAAATAAATGCCTCAAATAAATTCCTCATGTGTTTTCTGAGATAGACTTTTTAAGAGAGGCAGGAGAGAGCTGCCTTTAAAATGGAGACACATGAACAACATATACATTTTACTGTTTTTCAAATATGCACATAAAAGCTGATACTGACAACCCCAAGAGCAGAAAGATCCTTAGGTCCTCAAGAATGATGAATGCTGCTCAAAATTCATAAGCCGCTCAATTTTTGATGTATTATGATACTTTCTGGTCACATTTCCAAGCTTCTCTCTACCTACTAGAGATGCAGAAAACCATTATTTTTATTTATATATACACACATACATGTGAAAAGCAAAAGTAAAATTCAGATGATTACAGGAGCTCAGGCCTTAAGACAGCCATCAACTACTACAGGATTTGCAATAAATGTGCAGATCGTGCTTGTTTATTGTAGAACTACATCCAGTTGTTATGAAAACTGCCCAGGATTTGACAGTGTACAAGATTAAGGCAGAAACAAGTACAACATACTACAGAATTTGCACTGGACATAAACAAATTGCCCAAACTGGTATTTGACTTGGGCATATTATATATATAACACAGTCACCCAAAGCTTAATGAGCAACAGATTTGTTGTCGCCTTACACAGCACCCAAAAACCAGTGATTTTGGCAGCTCACAGTCCCCATGCACCGTGGCACCAGCTGCCACTGTCACCAAGAGACGTATCAATCCACACACACACATTTTCTTTTCTCCTCCAACATTTGAATCTGCACTTGGCTCTCAGAGGGCAGTGCCAGCATGAAACACCGCTATTGCCATCATCAGCCATCCTATATTCCACTGACTCATGCATAAATTATGCCTGTGGCACCAGGCAGGGAAGAGGTGGGGAATAAATGTGGAGGTTTCCTCTGTTTCCAACCAAAATGCTCAGGGCCAGACCTGTTCCCTTGTGCATCAAGCACATGGTCCAAGCTGACAATGCTGCCAGTAAAAGCTACAGGAAAGGTACCTGCAGAAGCAAGGTGGGATTTTTAGCAGCAGGTATGATGGCAAAGCCCCTGTTTGGTGGATTTTAAGGCTAATGAGCTGCAAGGCAGCTCCTCTCACACACAGTCATACCAGCTTTAAGAAGTCACTCTGCTCAATACTCTGTAAAACACAGCTCCCAGTACTAAAAATTAAATGTGCGTATAAGCTTTTGCTCATCTGGGACCTGACCTGCTGCTCCTACACCACTGAAATCAGCTGGAAATGCAACACTTCACTGCTTGAGAGCAAAACAGAAGCCCAAATGGCCAACAACTTCACCAAGGGGTTGGTATGTAACAAAAAGCAAGAAAATGACAGAGTAATGAACTGCAGAGCCTCTCTCATTACTGCTACAGTTTTAACATTGATTTTATTTTTTAATGGCACACTTCACTCATGCTCTCGCTGTCATGCCAATATTATAAATGTAACAGCAAAGGGAGGCCTGGGCCTCCTGGGAAGCATGTCTTTTACAGGAAAGCTCAAAGGACAAACTAAATCTATTGCATTTGACCCTCGGGATGGATGAAGTGTAAAGCCTTTATGGAACCCCAAGGAGTCAAATAGCATTGCAGACATCTGTCATAATCTTCTTATAACTTGCAAAGTGCATGAGGATCCATTTGTAAAGTGCCATGTGGCATACCCGTTATTTAGTCCCAAACATTTTATAAATTCATAAGATAAAGGCTATACAGTTGTTTTGGAAACATGTTTTTACACTTTTCATCCTATTCCCCATCCGAGCTTGACCTTAAATCCTATATGACAGAGTTTAAGTTTTATAAAAGGGAAAAAAAAAAATCTTACAGTCATTCTCATATCCATATCTCAAATGTTGACTGTATTAACATTGTAGCTGCAACAGCTCCATGATCTACAACTCTGAGCTGTAGATCATGGTCCAGCCTCTAGTTATCAAAGCACAAATTAACCTAAAGAAACCAGCTGGCAGGTTGCTCACATGCTTCATCACACCAACTCCTTTCTAATCAGGACACAAGCCAGGCTCCAGCTATGTGTTGTGTTGCATTGCATTCCCAGCTGATACAGAACTCACCTGTCTCTGATAAAGTATATCAGGAATAAAAAAAAAAAATCTGCTTCCCAATAAACCAAGGTTATTCAAGAATTCACTTGTGCTGTATGTAAAGTCCTCCCAAAAACATGCAAATCACCAAACTTAAAAGAATCAGGCTCCTTTTCACCACACACTAAAACGGCAAAAAGCACAGTAAATACTCTCTTTGGGGACAAACACCCAGACTTTCACATGGATCATAGTCTTCTTCTTACAAGGGAGTTAGGATCTACAACTTCTGCAATGACAGCATCACACATCTCTACACTAATATGCTTCCAGAAGCTATTTTAAAGCAAAGAAATAAGTGGTTCTTTCTCCTATTACTGCACTGCAGCAAAGCAATATGGCAGCTGTTTAATAGCACATAACAAAATTGCAGGACTGCTCACAAAAAGAAAAATAATCTTCAGGAGAGGGGGATTTAAGTAGTTAGAATGCAATCACCTAAATTGAAATGTGGTGGTTAATGACCTCGTGCTTAAAAAAATTGCTACACAGTCCTTAACTATCAGAGTTTCCGTTTTAAATCTCATTGACAGTACTTCCATAACAGTGATCGTGAAGCTCTAGCCTAGTAAAAAATTCCACAAGAAGATTAATAGGCATTTAATTAATGCCCCATCTTTTTGCTGAATCTTCATGAAAGGTCAGGTGTTGACCCATGACAGTGACTCACTCTGCCCCTGCTTAGCTTGAGCACACTGGAGACCCAATAGCTCCATATAATGGATGGAAAGCAGACAAGCATATCAGCTCCTAGAAGACATGATTTGATTTTCACAGAAGCATCTTTTATGAAGGGTCTGATTCCCAGCCAGGGAGGAGGCCACTGCGAGGCATCTGCCACCAGGCCATACAAATGTATCCTTTCTACAGTGCTTTCGAAAAAAAAGTGTGATGCCAAGAGCATGTGTTTACTTGTAAAAAGCCTTCAGGGTGCAGAAACAACCCCTCATTTGAGGAAAAAAAACTTATGTGAACGACTTATTGCATAATCCATTGAAAAAGAGGAGCACAAGGGGTTGAAGGGAAATCAGAGGAGGGGCTGAGTCCTCACCTCTCAGTTTCCACTAGTCATGTAATCTCCCAGCTTCACACAGCTGAGCTGAAAGCTCAGGTTTGAGATAACCCTTCCAAAAGGTTTCCAGCAGCCCCACCATTGCCCTTCACTCCCTGGTGTCTCCTGTAGCCATGTGCAAGGTCATCAGCAGGTGACTGGATGAGGCTTTTTCCTTCTTTGTATAGTTTCTAATAAGAAGTCCTTTTCTGTTGCAGTGGGGATCCTGCAACACGCATATATCAAACCAGGAGTCCCGTGGAAAGGAAACATATATACGGACAGACAGATTCTTGATAGCTGTTTCAGAGAGATGTTTATTTCTCCAGCCGCATGGCCGGGGCTCTGCTGAGGAACTGTTCCAGTCACGGGACCAAGGGTCCTTCTGCCCGCGCAGGGAACACAAACCAACCAATGGGAACGAGGCTGAGCAGGGACAGGGAAGCCCCGTGTCTGTGCCCTCAGGGCCCCTCTCCCAGGGCTACACGGCGGGGGAGGGACCCCAACGCTTTTCTGAGTCGAAGAGCACACTTGTCTGCAGATTAGGACCAAAGTAACACTTAAAAACTAAAACAGCCCAATTTCTTGAATAATAGCTCCAACAATTTAAAGCAAACTCCTTGCAATATGCCAAATTGAAGGGATTATTATGACTTTTTAGCCAGAAATAAGGACAGGCTCTTGTCTTCTGCCATCAAAACCTCCTTCCCCCATCCAAAAGCAAGCCTTCATCCCAAACCCAAGCTGTTACTCTTCTTTCACTTCCCAAATCTAGCCTGTGACCATGACACAAATGTCTCGTGCATTACTCTGAGTCCTGTTCTGAGTTCTGCTCTACCACATGCTGTGACAACATTCCCAGGATGTAATAACTAGCACAAGCACACAGTGATAGAAAAGCAATGCATAATTCAACACAAAGTTTTAAAATTTTATAGAGCAGCCAGTAGAAAGGAAAGCAGAATGTCTAAATCTCCAATGTGTTCTCAGCCATAACCTGTATTTGAGACTGCGACACCTCTTCAGTGGCTTTTGAACTTTAAGACAAGAACTCAGAGCTCAAACACAAACCTTAACCTACACTTGAAATTAAAACAAATCTCATCCATTTAAGGTCAGCTGTTACTGCTGGCACTACCTCAAATCTTCACCCGGGGTTGGCTCTTAAAGCTGAAAATACTCTTGGGAACATTTTGCTAGTCTCTACTGTACCCCCAGACACTCAGACTTAATCTAGAAGGCCATACATCAACACTAAGCATCCTTATAGATAATACCCACCTAACTAGCAACTAAGAAACTTCCAGGTAGAAAGTGCTGTCGCTTGAAATTTCCAGCTAGAAAAATGCTCACATAAAACTTCAGACAAAGCTCTCTAATGACCCATCTTCCTCTCCATTTCCTCCACACCAACAAGGATCCCACAGCTCAAACAACCACCAGCTCTTTTCTACCTGGAGCCCACCTGGCAGGCTCCAGCCAATGAGCTGTGCAGGTGGCCATCGTTTACACTGATGGGCTGCAGGGGCCCTCCTGCCATCAAGGCACTGAGTGTGAATGATAACACGTGTGTGATTGCTGACCATGGAAAGGAGGACGTGCTTATGCCCCAGAGATCTCTCCCAGGGTGTGTGGACCAGAGCATCAAATTCTCCCATTCGTTCCTGGCCAGACATCACAACAAGACCCAGGCAGGACAGTGACATGTGCTAAGTGGAAAGGCAAGGGGTCACCTGGGTACCCCTGCAATCAGGGTACAGAGGCAGTGGTGGTTCCCTCACTAAGGGCAAGGTGAGCTCTCACTAAAGCCTGTATTCTCAGACACCTCCACCATTCATGGCAGTCTGAAAAGCACCTGGGCTAGCAAATCCTACTCTGTCCCAGGCAAAAAGGGAGTTGGGAAGGGGAAGAGCGGGCCTTTGTAATATACCTCTCCTCACACCTCCACTCTCCCCGCACCCAGTCCCTGTGCCTGGGACTGTCAGCAGCTCTTTCTGAAGTCCCTTCTTTCATAATCAGTTTCCTTTGATCACACACTGAAATAGCAAAGGTTCTGTTTAAACAAAAGCAATGAACAAAGAAGGTCATTAAATATGTAATAAAAGTTATTCCTTACCTGCAAGGCACCCCAGGAGGGCAGGATAAGGGAAGGATGGGGCAGGAAGGAGCCAGAGGCAGGGAGGGAGAAGGGGCAGCTCAGAAAGGATATGGGTTGCACACCATTTTGATGCACCAGCTCCGTGGGCTGGTGGTCTGCTTCAAGCAGAAGAAGACAACTGGGGCTAAGTCTGGGTAGGGGATATCAGGATCCGGAGGGGAGCTGACTTCTTCATCCTCACCCAGCTCCAGGGAGGAAGGCGGCTGCTCCGGTGGCGTTTGTTGCTCCGAGATGCCCAGATCCACAGGTTCCAGTGGGCAGATGGCAGAAGTGTGAGGGGGCTGTGGGCCTGCGGGCCAGGTGGAGGGAGGCTGGGGGACGTACTCTGCCATGCCAGCCACAAGCGAGAACCCCTGGAGAGGAGGTGAGAAAGAGAAATTAAATCCCACAAGGATCAGCAGCAAAAGCACAGTACATCTGTGCTCTCCTAGCAAGTCCAGAGCAGGGGAGAGCTGCAGGACTGATGGCTCTGACAAATGATAAACCACGTTCACACTTGGTGCTGAAGCAGTTTTAAGTTCTTTTCTGCCAGTCACTCTCTCCACCAAGACTCCGCGGGCTACTCCTCTCCATCACCATTTAAACCATCCCCATAGCCCCTGGGACACCCTGTCACAGTGCTGCACCATCTCAGGGGATGGTGCCAGCTCTTTTGGAGGCAGCCTGAGTGCCATAACAGAGCACAGTGTTTTGAACAGCACGGGCCCATCCTAACAAAGCAGAGCCATCCTGCCCTTGCAGTCCCTAACAGGGTCCTGCCAGCTCCAGGTTCAGCTTTGCTGTCCCAGCTCTCCCATCCAAATGCACTCTGGGCTGGCCCTGTGTCACACCATCGCACAGGCTCCCTCAGACTGGCACTGACAAATGCATGTCAAGCCCATACACGACAGTCACTCATTCAAACAGGGAGCTGTAACACAAGCCAGGAGTGGGATTAAACATTAAGCACCTTTTACTGGAGCTTGTTGAGCTCTCCTGTGCTGGGGCAGTGGAAACACTATGAACACGGGCTGTAAAAGTTATTCCACTAATGGAATGGTCAGAGAGCATGGGTGGGCATGAGAAGAGCAGGTGTCACACTCGCTGGCAGCCTGTGCTGGTTTTGGCTGGGGAAGAGTTAATTTTCTTCATAGTAGCTGGAGTAAGGCTGTATTTTGGATTCGTACCAGGAACGTTGTTAGATGATTTAGTTACTGCTGAGCAGCATCAAGGCATTTTCTGTTTCTCACATCACCCCACCCGTGAGTTGACTGGGGGTGCACGAGAAGCTGGGAGGGTTTGCAGACAGGACAGCTGACCCCAATTGACCCAAGAGATATTCCATATCATATGACATCATGCTCAGCATATAAAGCTGGAGGAAGAAGGAAGAAAGGGGGACATTTGGAGTGATAGAGTTTGCATGATGAAGTCCTGCTTCTCTGGAGACAGCTGAACACCTGACTGCTCATTGGAAGTGGTGAATAAATTCCTTTTTTTGCTTTACTTGAGTGGTCATCTTTTGCTTTACGTATCAAACTGCCTTTATCTCATTTTTCTGCCTTTTTCTCCCTTTTACTCTTTTGATTCTCCTCCCATCCCAGTTGGAAGGTAGTGAGCAAGTGCCTGTGTGTGGCTTAGCTGCCAGCTGGGGTTAAACCACAACACTCCTGCACACTGCAGAGCACCAAACTTTTGCTAAAAAACATCACTTTGCTGCCTGGGTGCTGTCCATTCAAAAGCGGAGTGGAGGTGGCCTGTCAAAGTGAGGGGAATGAGATAAACTCAAGTCTTGGCTTTGGAGGGGTGTTGCACAAACACTCTTAGGAAAGAGAGCTTGGCCAACGACTTTCCATTTTCTTCCCTTCACCCTGTTGGCATGTTCAACCATCTGGAGTACCTATGCTGAGAGTACAGATTTAAAAGCCACACAAGAGCCCTCAGACACACTGCAATACAGAAAGGGACGATCAGCAGCAAGAAAGGATGTGTCTGTCCATGGCACAGACCTCATCTCCTTGCATACTGGCCACAGGTTATCCTCCCTGGCACTTGTCTCAGTTCTCTGCACTTTAGGCTCACAAAGCCTGTGCACACCTCTGTTGACACTGCTCTGCCTTGGCAATGCACCCTTGACATTTCAGCCTGTGACCCTTTTGATGCTCACACTGCTGGATCCATGATCTCCAATGCTCTCCACACCACTCCTCTGTCAGGTGCTTGCCAACCCCTCCACCTTAGGTTGCAGTGCCTCACCATTCCCAGATGAGACCCTGAAACCTCTGCCTACCCATCCTGTTTTCTCAGCCTCCTGCTTCCAACACACACTTTGATCCAAAGCTTTGCTTGTTCTTCCAGGCTTGGTATTTGTCAGAATAAAGAGCAGCAAGTGCAGGGGTTTAGAAAGCAGACATAGTGTCCCTCAGGGGATAGCAGAGAGACTCTTCGAATTCATTATCCCAAAGGCCTGCAGCTATTGGAAAGAACAGATACCATGTCTCCTGCCCAGCTTTGGGATGCTGTTCATAATTTTTTAAGCTCTGTGAAAAAATTGCCAGTGCATCCTTCTCACCATGTAACACCGCTGTTTTCAAAAAAACTTTCAGCAGATTTTTTACTCTGAGCACCCATGCAACTACTTGGACCACCTTTACCATTCCCTACTCCCAGCAGCTCCCCATTGCCTGCTCTGAGCTGGCTCCCTTGCAGGCTATTAACACGCGGTGGCTGAGCCCAACTTCCCTCCCATTACAGCACAGAGGAGAAAGATTAGCAGAGACCGCCAGGAGGAATTACTTATTATGGTGCTCGGAGCATGCACACTGATGAGGGCATGACAGCTCCAAACTGCAGCGTACAGAGCTTCATAATTAGCAGTACAACTGAGAAAAGGAATAGGAGAAACAACCCCATCAGCATTTCCCTGCTTTCCCTTCTGCAAGCATCCAGAGCCTCTTCTCCATCTCACCACTGCTAGATGCAGCTGGGACTTCAGGATGCCTCTCTGCCCATGTGAAACACACATGCACAAACTGGGTAGTGTGTGTATCACAGACAGTTCATCACTCTAATTTGTGCAGCTCATATTACTCATTAGGGCTCATATGGACACAGGGCCAGGTGAATCCCTTTGGAAGTCCTGAAGCTAAATACAGGCCTTGAATGACAACTGCCCCACTGGAGACGTGAGTAATACCCGTTACCTTCCTGAGATGAAATCCTGTTTTGCCTCCCAAGGCTGTGATCATGATGTATTTCCTACATTAAGCAGGATTAATATTCTGTGTCAAAAGAGAGAGAAGGGAAAATCAAGCAGTGGGGCACTTCTGAGCTCTTCACACAGTCAGTCCTCCCATCTCAACTTCAAAGAAGAGTGGAGTGATTTTCCTGCCAGAGACTGGTCCAGGGTTGTCTCCGCTACCATTTCAGATGTGGAGGCTGGAATCAGCTATTTCCCCTATTTTGGCCAGGCTGTGACTCATGCAATGCTGCTATTTTCTCTGGGATTGCTATCACTGGCCTTCCCATGCTGTATGCATTGCTCTGTAACTTGGTTGGAGTCAGCCTGCTACCGTGTTTCAACCCAGGGGAGCCCTGTTTAAATCAAAATGAGGAATGAGTTTGGCAAATGCATGTATCTGCATACACAGAAAAATGTGCATCAATGGAGAGGATTCCTACCCAGATAGAAGACAGTTATAGTAAGACTCAACAGAATTACAAATCTCCAGAACTTGCCTTTGGGGTGCCTCTAACCTCCCCTTTGTGCAAGTGCAGCTTACCGTGACAAGGGCAATACAAGAGGACAAGGATACATGAGGATGGTTATGGGGTGGCCAGATGCATGATCTTCTTACCCAGCCTTTTGCTCAGGCAAGCCTAACCCCAGCTGGTGCTGCAGGCCAGACCCATCAGAAAAAATCAAATCCTCCCCACCGTGGACTTTTCTGGCCAAATGTCCCCCAGATACACAAAAACGTTCCACTGCAAAAGTCACATACCGCTGGTGGAGTGATGCTACACCAGCTGCACTTCCCTCCCAGGGGAAGGGAAGTTATTTGTGGGCTGGCAGCTCCTCCTGCTTCTCTCCCTGCACAGCCTGTGCCAAACCTTTCTGTGGAGCCAGGTCTTAAGTCTGCACCGTCCATGCTCAAGGAGCATTTAAAACCACCATCATCCTGAGCTGAGCACCCACTGGTGCTATGTCCAGCACACACACCTGTCCTGGACACGTGTGCTGGCAGGGAGCTCATTGCTTTGGCAAGCACAAGAGAAGCTGACAGCCTCTGGCTCAACCCTTCCCCAAAAGCACCTGGTCCTGCCAGACTACTGAGGAGGAAGGGAGAAGGATGCTCTAAAACAGCAAGAGAAGTTGTAGACTTAATGAGAAGTGGAAATTGATTAGGAATAAAAGGAGGAAATATCATGATGCAGGAGAAGCGCTACAGATTAGGGGTGTCTGTCCAAAAAGGCCGATGTCACCTCCTGGCATGCATTGCAGAGGTCTCTGCTCAGACACTCTTCCCCCTTAGGGCTGCAACCAGCATCCCAGGGCTGTCAGTGCCATGATCTGCCATGAGCGAGCCAGCCCAAGGTGTCCTGCAGGCACCACACTCCAGCCAAAGCAGCCTCCCAGCTCCTCACTACCCCCTTGGCAGAGAGGCCAACTGGGGCCATGGGTGAGGGAGGGCTGATGGGGCCTTTACAAGGCTCATGCAGGCCTTTCTGGGCTATTGCAGCTTGACAGTGAAAGCGCCTTTTGCAGCCAGTCGGGAGAGGGAAATACCAGAGAGAGATCCCCAGAACACTATCCCAGTGCTGGAGGGGATCCACCTATAGTCCAGTGGGATAACAACTCCCCTCTCATGTGGGACCATCCTCAGAGTTCCCCACCATCATCCCTAATCATACATCCCTTGCCAGCCCACACTGCCTCGGAGCCGTTCCTTCCTGCCTTCACACTGCTTACACAGACAACACTGGGGTCCACATCAAAACTGAAAGTGCAGAGTATATTTCCTTTGCGAGCGGCTCAGTGTACCCACAGGACCTCCCATTCTGAGGGCACACAAGTCCTTTCCAGACCATCCATCACCATCAGTCACCTGTTACTCAGAAGCAGCAGGAAGCACAGCAGCCACTCTGTCCTGCTAACACCCTTGCAGAAGAGGGACAAAAATGACAACCTCCAGCTGGCGTTGCAGGGGACAGCAAGATGGTCCCCTCAGCTGGAGCAGTACCTGAGGCACACATATATATTTATTTATCATCTCCAAACATCCATCCGAAAGTTGACAAGCATCTGGGGGCACGGCTTTTGCAGCCAGCTTCATACAGGCCCAGACTTATTTAAGGAGATCTCTGACCGTGTGGCATATTTAGGACTGCGTGTGGGTGACCCCTTTCAGCAGCTGCGTGAGCCTCCCGGGGTGCTCTGCCGAACGTGGCAGTGAGCCCGCATTTGTTTGTTGCTATAAGTGGCAAGCGTTACCTTTGATGCGTGCGTCTGGCTGCAGGGATGTGTTAGTCATACAGGTTTCACATTTGGAGCGTTTGTTGTGGTACAATATAATTAGTGGTACCCTGCTCCCTCTGTGTTTGTGTTCATCTGGCACTGGCATGTCTCTCTGCCTGTTCATGTGGACAGCGCCTGTTCTCGTCTGCTTGTGTGTGCAGGGAGCCATATGAGTGCCAGTAAGGAGCAGGGTCAGTTTTATTAGCACTTAATTTGAAACAGGAGCTTTTACATCTTCGTCATCTCAGCACGTCCAAATGCAATGGGATGTGGCAGAAACTCAGCAGGGAGTGTTCCAAACAGTGCCCGAATCCATTGCTCGCAGATGCTGGTGTGCCTGCACACCCCTGAAGCACAACATCCATGGTCTGCACCAGAGCCAAGGTCTCCCAGCTTCCCTGTCCTGGTCAAATGCCCACGACCTGTTGCCTTTCAGCTGCATGCTGATTGATTGCTGTGCCTTCTCTCCACACATGCTATTACCCTCTGCTAGATTTGCTGGAGCACTTGGCAGCCTCGGCCTTTTCACCCTGGTGATTTTGCACCCCTCCTCCTGTTCAGGACAAGGAGCAGAAGAAATTACTGCCTCTCACTGAGCAAGGGAAGGAGCAGTCCAACCAGCACAGGACAAAATAAGCAAATTGTCTATCCTGAAGCCTCAACAATAGCCTTCAACCTGTACTGCAGGCAGCACTCCACAGCTGTAGGAATAGCAAGCCCTGATCTCCTGGAGACTCCCACCCTCATCATCAGTCAATGTCCACTGTATCACTTTCCTGTCGTGTGGCTGGGATAGCCCCATCCTGTCCATGCCTCTGGTCCCTGCCCCTAGCACAGCAAAGTGGGGATCTGCTTCAGTTGCTAAGAAGCCTTTGGCCAAGCCAAAGGAGATGTTATGGAGACCAGTAAAAGTGTTGCTGGAGAGATGGAGAAAAAGTAAACAAGAGAAGAAAAGGCATAGGAGAAATATGGTCACTTTGGGTGTAGGAGGTAGAGAAAAAAAAGAAGGTTCCCACTGGAAAATCATTACCTGACCTTAACTACGTGGAGTGTTTGAGACCCAGAGGTGAGTGCTACTGAAGACCCTAACCTTATCCCCCTGCTTCCCAGAGAATATGCGTACTTGTTTTCAAAAAAAACATTTTCTTTTTTGGTGGTCCAAACAAACAGACTCTGAAAATCTCCTTCTGGGATGACTCCATACTGTAACAGACCCATCTATGTGGACATTCTGACCCAGAGTCAGTGTTCTCCCTTTCAAACCTGCCCCGCTCTCTCCCGATGCGCTGCTTTGGTCTGCACGGCTCGCAGATTCCTCCTCCTCGTGCACACGGACACCTTTCACTTGAGAGCATTCCTGTCATGTCCTCTCACTTAAACCACCGCTTAGCCAAGCCACACATCTTTAGCACTTAATTCTTGCTCATAAATTAATCTCCTGAGCCCCGCGGTCGTTCCGTGCGGGTCTCACTGAAAGCCGCCTCTCGCCTACGAGCGCTCTGCCGATAATGATGCGCCAAGTGCCGCTTCCCGCAGAGCTGGCACCCGGGCCGGCCGTAGGGCCGGGCTGCCGGCCTGATGGCTCTTGCTGGCCCTGGCACGCTGCGAGTCCACGTCTGATGTGCCATCTACCGTCACACCAAGGTCCCGTGGCCTGGACCGTCCCTTCTTTGCCCCTCACCACATCCTCAGACCCTATGTTGCAGATTATTGATTGCCCCCAGACGCATTAGCTTGCATTTTTCCAAAGATTAATCTCATTAAATTATTTTCTGCCCATCTTTCTGACCTCACTTTTTCCCTTTGTGTTATTTTGCTGCATCCCCACTGGCAGGCATAAACCTGGTTTATCATCATCCGCGGAAGTCATCAATGTGCTGTTTACTCCCTCCTCCAGGTCAGCAATGAACATGGAAACTAAGATGGTCAGATGAGGATGATGAAGAGGAAGGTAGTGCTGTCATAGGCTACTAGCAACGATGCCTTTGAGGCCATCCTCACACTCTTAGCCCTTGAGCCAGAATATGAAGTGCTAGCAGGAAAGACAAAATGTGCAAATATCTCGACTGTGCCTTCCAGAGAAGCCCACACTGGGAGAACGGAGCTGCAGCTCCTGCCCACCGCAAGGACAGATGCCCAGCGCTGCAGCTTCCATACAAGTGGATGGAGAAGGGCAGCCTGGGGCTGCTCCCGCCCAGGCTAAGCCAACAGTGAGAAGCTCTGTGTTTCACACTGTCCGTCCAGGATCAATCTCTCTGCCCTTTTGGTCTCGATCTCAGTGCCCAGCCCAACCCAGTGTCCCTTCAGGACCTGTTGTAGTGAGTGGGAGTAGGAAAGCAGCAGCATACAACAAGTGGGGAGACCCCAGGAGACTCCCTGCTCCCTGTCACAGCACAGCACTGACTGCAACCTCCCACTTCTGCACAAGCATCCTCACCCCACCTCCATACTTTTTCCCAACCCATTGTCACCACTCACATCTGGAGAGGAGGTTCCCTAGGGTGAAAATGGAAATGAGGAGGTGGAGATGGTAAGGAGCACATCTAAAGGGAACACAATATGAGGAGCTTTGGGGAGCATCAAGAGTTACATCTACAACCTCTCTCTTCCCTAAAAATTACTGCTCCCCCTCAATCCCTCCAAAGGAGATAATCTGCAAAAGCACAGCTATGCATTTGGAGCAAACTAACTCTTGGCAAAAACAAAAACAGGAAGGGAGCTGAAGCTATGTGGAGTGTGATGATGCCCCAGGCTCTGCCTCTAGAAAGGAGGGAGAATATGGGAAAGAAATGTAGCTATGAAGATGGGAATCTTCTAGAGAAGAGACAGTGTTGTTAGCTCTTCTGCAAAAGCCTACAGGCTATTCAATCTCAGGTCAGTTGATGGACCAGGACCTTGCGATGGTTCCTCTGCATCTCACATGATTTGGTTACTGACACTGCTACTCATTTACATAAGCTTAAAAGTCCCCTTCTCTCCCTGCTGTCACCAAGGGAAAAAAAACCAAAGCTGAGACAATTGCTTGAATAGTGATCACTGAAAAGCGGCAAAGACACCAATGCAAGTATATTTGACCACAGACCTGGAATGGATCCCTATAGTCCAAGCCAAATCTTGTAACCTTGCCAGAAAACTCAGTCTGAAAGAGTCCATAACGAATCACTCTGCCTCTTCTGCCAAACACAGAGTTGGTTTAAAGGCAAAATAAGGGGAAAAAAAATGTCCAAGGAAGACAAGCAATTGAGGGCATCACCACTGCCAAAAGCCCCCACGCCGAGAGGAGATGAAAGGCGGTGCTGGGCACACTGCACCCTTGTATACACGTGCACACATTTGCAAACACACACGTGCAGCAGCAGAAACAGGATCCCGTCCACTCCTGACAGTCTGAATGCAGGGAAATCTATTCCTAACCTCTGTCCTGGAAAGCAACTAAATCGAGCCTGTCAGCCAGACACACTAAGCCAACACCTGAGAAATGTTTAACACCACTAACACCACCTGTGCTCTCTATACAGTGCTGGTTTTCTAGCCACGGCCAAACTGACACTTCAGAGAAAGGAAACAAGCCTTCCTTACCCTCTGCCCCCCCATCCCAGTGGTCATACCAGACAAACAATTTCAGCAGTCACATCACAGCAGCGAAATCCCTGGCACTTGTCACCAGCTACCAACAGCACAGGTCAGCAGCTCCTCTCCGTCCTGTTCAACCCCACGGCCATAACCCCAAATCCAGTAGTTTCACAAGGATATGCCCTTTGCTTGCCCTCCAGGGATACCCCCATGGAGCTTTACATCAAGGCACAACAGAGCAGGTGCCCATGCTGCAGATGATGGTTATGTCAGAAGCAGAGACCAGCTGCCTTTGGTATTGTTTTTTTTAATACACACACACATTGATAAGAGGGTAACGACCTTTGCTTTCGGAGGAACCCTTCCTGCGTTGATCACACAGAGGTAGGGCTTCCACGCTGCATTCTGCAGGTGCTAGGAAGCACAAGCTTTTGCAGAAAACAGCAACAAACAGCATTCCACACCAGGAGCCCACAGTGTGTCCACTCACCCACAGGCAGCAAGGACTGCTATGAACCTGCAAAACCCCTGATGACTGAGCCTGGCTTAGCCCAGAGACCACCTCCCTCCTGCACCACCACAGCAGCACACACCTCCAGTTCAAGGCAAGAGAGAAGGCATTTTCTGACATCTTCTCATTGCAATTAGTCCCTGATGCACTGGGCTGATTGCTCTTCAGGGCACACTGCGGTGCTTCAAACACCGGGGCCTGACAAGTACCGGGAGAGCGAGTTTATTACAGTTACTGGGTTGATTTATGCAATTTGAGTTATGATTAGAGGGTTTAAATAAATTTTGTATCAGTGTAAGACAGTTTTCAAACCACTATGTGATTTCTAAGAGCTTCAAGGTATGCACTTTGGACACAGATGAATAAACTAAGTAAGCTGCCTATATTAGGCCATTATAAACAACGATGCACCTCTGCATAACTGAAAAGAAATCTCTACTTTCCAAAAGCAGTTTGAGGTTTTATGGATCTTGAACACCCTTAAAATTAGCCCTACATTGTCCCGTCTAATAAATTTTTAAAAACACAACTAAGAAATGGTACTACATGGTCTTGCAGACCCACCTGTACCACTTGATTTCTGAACACATCCGTGGACTCAGAGGTTTTAGTAAGGCTCTGGGAAACTGCAGAAATTCACCTCCTTGCTGGAATGTGCAGGATTGGGACTTTGATTTAATAAAAGATAAATTTTATTTTAAATCAGTGCCCCACTCTTTTAAAGGTTCCTAACACTGTGTGTGCTTTTCATGAGTTTCCAGCTGTAGACACTTGTTCTCTTTGAGAAAAATGAATAAAAATTAGTTTCAACTTCTTTTTCCCTAGGAAAAAAAGCTGACCAAGCATGTGGCTTCTTTGCAGCACAGCCTGGAATTGCAGGCTTTTCCCAAAATCTGAGGTGGCCAGGGCTCAGCATAAGCCACCCTGGTGGGGGCCATCCTCCTGATGTGCCTTGCTATGGATGGGACGGGGCAGGGCTCTAACATTAACCAGGGCTGTAGGATGGCACAATGTCACACTGGGCATGGATACATGGGTTCTCCAAAACTGGATCAGGCAGCAGAGATGCAGCCATGTGGGAAGTGTGTTGGTAGAAGCAGAGAAGGAAGCAAGCAAGCAAGCCCAGGACTAGAGGAGATGCCAGAGCTGCAGCCCGGGGCACGGGTGCATTATTGGCACTTTGGGGATGTTCAGGACTGGACCAGCAAGGAAAGTGCTGCTCTTGGTGGGGATAAGAGTGAGGACGCAGGAAAGCTCACCCAGCATTGCAGGTGCACTGTGTCAGACCCCAGGAAGCCTAGCTGGTCTCCTCATATCCCAGCCAAGGCCACTGTGCCTACCCAGAAACATCCACAGGCAAGCCCTGAGCTCCTTGTGAGACAGCATCCCCCTCACATAATGCTTCCCCTCTCTCCCTTGGTGGCTGTGGATGCGCTGGCCCTGCATCAGCCAGATCCACTGCCTGAAAACACTCCCAAGCAACAAGGGGAGATTTTGAAAGATAAAACATGAGACAGGTTGGCATAACCCTCTTTATAATAGGCACTGTCAGATTGATCCAGGCTTCACAAGGCAAACCCCTTAGATGTGGCAGATCAAAGCTTCTTCTTTGTCCCCCTGACTCTCCTCTGAGATATTCACTACCAGATCTCCTAGCAAGGCACGTGTGCATCTTCTGGTGCATCGAGGTGGCGAGTGTTTAGACACAGCTTCCCAGTGAGATCTGCAGGAAAGCTGCTTTTCCCCACCTTCCTGCTGCAGTCAGGGCCAAGGCTTTCCGAAAAAGGTACTGCACCCTTGCCCAGCCTGCCTGGTGCAAACACCCTGCCAGTGGGCAGGGAATCCAATGGGTTGCCCAGACTCCCTCCCTGCCTGCCTCCCAGCTTGCCTGGGAGAGGATTGTGGCCCTAGACCTTCACTGACAGACATTCACTGCTGCCCTTCTGAGGAAGCTCACATCCAACGCCAGTGCCATGAAACTATTATGTTATTCAATGGAGAGAGGAATAAATTCTCTCAGACCTTCACAGGCAGTGGGCAGCTGCCTCCTGTCTGAGGCTGTCTGCCTGCCCAGACCTGAGGGATGGGGCAGTACTGGCTGGGGCAGAGATGTTCAGAAGATGTCCTTAAAATATAAAAGGGAAGGGGGGCAGAAATGGGGCTCTTGGATTCCCTTTGCAGTGCTCTGAATTAAAAGTTTCTTTGCAGGTAGGGTGTTGAGAAGATAATGTGCTTGAGGATTTCTTTCCACTGATAGAGAAGCTTACGTGTCAGAGTTAAAACACTGAGGCAAGGTAGAGGGTCAGCAGACCCCTTCCTTCTTTGAGATAATAAATCCTCAGTCACCAGCCCAAATTTAAGACCAGGAGCTCTGCAACAGCACACAGAAACAACTGACGATTAACATAGCAGTCTTCTAAGCTACAGGGACACAGAACCAGTAGCAACCCTCAGAGCAGTGAGAAAAATGCTTCCTATTAGCAGAGAGAAAATGCACAAACAAGTTCTGATTTTTGATGTTTACCATTTTTCTCTGCAATAATTTGCAGGGAAATTACACATATTTGGTTTTTTTTTCTTTCTGGCTTTTTATTTTTTTAAAGTCACTGGTACTTTTCACACAGCTGCTGTTACCAAGAAGAAAAAGGTAACCATCAAGAGGGATACAAAAACCAGTGCTGGCAGAAAATATGCCTGATAATTGCCAGTCAACAATGTCTAACATTATTTCTGTTTCTCTTCTTTTTTAATTCTTCTATTTCCACCCCCTCCACCCCCTGACTCCAGCCAACAGCTTCCAGTGATGTACAGAAGATGATGCATTTGCTATATTAAAGTACATCCTATTCCGTGTCCCTTTTCAGGATGTTGCACATGCAATTGAAATGCAATAACAACCATAAACAAAACAAGAAAAGACAACTTATGAAACCTGGATCCAAGACCCAACTCTTGCTTTGGAAAAAAAAAAATACCCTAAACCCAAGAAGACCCTAAACAGTGAGAAGGTTTTAAGAAAAGTTACATATTTACAAGTCTCAGGCAGTTACCTCTCCAGGGAGGAGATTTTGTAACCCTCCCTCTTTCTCACCATCCTTCCCCATCATAACGGAACAAACTAACCAGGGATAAATTTGAAGTTCCTGGAATTGTTCACACTCCTTGTATCATTTATAGTCATGTATCAAGAGCTGCTGATTATCTGTGAGCTATACATTCCCTGCTGCAATTGCTCATGGACATGAACTGGTGGACACACAGCCATTCCCTTTCCGCCACCACCACTGCCCACAACACTCACCAAAATCAATTATTGCTACTTGTTGGGTAAACAGAGGCAGCCTCACATACATGGCACTGCACTCAGACATACACGTACCACCGGACATGCACACAGAAGCAACTTTCCTCTCTGGAAAGACAGAATTATTCACATTAAAGACATGTCTACCCTCAGCTTTTTCTTCTGCCGGAGAGGAAACAGGTATGAAACAAAACAGGAATGATGCAGGTACATGGGTGGGCTCAAGTTTTCTATTAGAAGGACAGCAAAACCAAGCAAAACGAGACAGACACAAGGTTAGCCAGGTATGCATGCGTCTCACCTACCTTTGCATGGAAAAGAAATCTCCGAGGGAGAAGTCTCCAAGTCAGAGAAGCAAAATAAAATAATAATGAAGATGCTTTGAAAAAATTCCCCGACAAAGAAAAAAAAAGGCCCCCCCACCTCCCCCCCTTGCACACAGGCACACTCACACGCAGACACACACACCTTGGTGCCCGGGGTGGGGAGAAGAGGAGAAAAAAAGATCAGGATCAGCTGAGTGATGGGGAGCAAAGAACCTGCCGGCGAGAAGCGGGGAGTTGTGTTAGATCCGTGCCTGCGAGGACTGAGCGTGTGCAGGAAGGAGATGGTTTAAAAGGAGAATACATGGTAAGAAATTGTGGCTGCTCAGGCTGGAGTCTGAAGCTCTGGAATCAGAGCAAACAAAAAGAGATTAAAAAACAGGACCTCTTCCTTCACGGGAGGGCTTTGGGGGGGGGGTTGCCTCTGTGTGTTTTTCCAAGCAGGTGATGTTAAGAAGTGACAGAAGCTTCCTTCCAAAAAGACCAGAGAGAGGGTCAAAATAATTGCAGGAGGCTGAGAGGTGATGGAGGTGTGCGTGGGGGCAAGGTTAGCTATTCCATGGTGGGAAAGTGAGGAGGAAAGGCTGGTGTATGGTTTCTGTCTGTCTCGCTCTCTCTCTGTCTCATGGTATGTTCACCAACGGCTTATGGAGCGAACTGCACAGAGAGAGAGAGAATAACTGTACAGGCAGAGAGGGAGAGTGAAACACCGTCCTTACAGTGACACCAAATGTCTTTAGGGGAACCTACAATTCGAGGCACGGAATGCAGGAATTCTTACAACACAGGAGGAAAGGAAGAAATCTCCTTGCACACCATCACACACCTGCATCCACGGTGGGGTCTCAGGACATTTGTCCTGCCTTTAGCCCACTCATCCTTGCTTTTCTGGTGGACACTGGCTTCAGCATGCTTGCCTTTCCTTGAACTTTTAAGGATGTGTCTCTCCACAGGTCACAGATCAAGCAGGCTAGAGGATTATCATTTGGGAAGAGTTAAAAAAACAAACTAACAAGCCTCTCCCAAAAGTCCTTCCCTCAAAACCAATCCCTCCTCTCCACCCCATCCTACTCCCAGATCTGTTACTGGAACTCAGGGGGTGGGAAAAACTCTCTGCAAATTAGTTTCCCATGGCATTTTGTGAAGCCAGGGGGAAATGAGAGGGATGGATAACATGCCATGTTCCAGTGGTTAGAACAGAGTACAGCCTCCCCAAGCCTCATTCAATGGAGGCCCAGCACAGCCATCTGCCCCCACTGGTCCCATTCTGTGGCTGAGCAGCCCTACCCCACCTCAGCACCTCAGGCCCCTCATTCTTGAAGCATCAACCTTCAGTTTTCCTACCGGGGATCCCAAGTCAGCTCTAGGAAAGAGACACTACATGAAGCTATCACAGTCCTCAAGGTTTTTCATGCATTTGCCCTGTTCAGTCCAATAAAACCCCATGTGTTACGAGACACGGAGACATTCTTGCTTCTTCCACAGGTATATATTGTAAGTAAGAAGCTAAAAAAAATTCCCAGTTGCCAGCTGGGGTATGATACAACATACACTGCAGCCCAGAAGCTCCTCTGTTTCCTTGAAGGGCCCCACAAAGCCTCTCCAAACCTTCCTCACCAAGATGACGTCCACTCCAACTGTCACAGACTTTGCGGTGCGTGGGTAGGATAGCTGGGTCGGGGTAATTAACACATCTAAACTAAAAATGGCTGGGAAACCAAGCACTATCATCATACTGAGAAGCAGGCCTTTGGACGTTAACTCTCCACAGGAAGGCAACGGAGCAAGCCCACCTTCTGGTAAAGTCAGGAGCACTCTGGTCTTACCTCAAGGTAGCTCACATGTGTTCACCACAGTGTGAAAAACACCCTGTAAATATCCTCTCCTCTGCCATTCATCTCCCTTTGGCTTGGTTTTGCTGTGCCAGGGACCTGAGGCAGAGGTCAAGGAGCCTCTAGCCACTTACATCACATAAGCCAGGCTCCTTGGAGCTTGAGCAATGTGGTTGTGGCACCATCACTGTCTCTCATGAGGCCCTTAAAAGTCTTTTGAACAAAGACAATGGCTGCTGTCCGCTTTTAGCATAACACTTTTGTGTTTTATAAAGTATCTCATCTTGTTACCTCTCCTGAAAGGCAAACTCAGCCCTCAGAGAATCCTCAGGCTGCTCCAGAAGTGCTAAAAAAGGAAAGAGAGCAGTGTTAGAAACAACAGGAATGTTGTGGGCATCAAAGTTACCTGATTAACAGCTTCCATGAAAAACAGCTCTTCCTCGGACAAGTCCAGCCTGTCTTTTTTCATAGCTTCTGACCAGGGTTGCAGTTCCATGGTGTACCCATGCATCTTCCACAAGCTGGAAAGAGATTTTATTCCAGCATAATAATTTTCTGTGGCAGTCAGACCTCTCCCTGCCCAGGGTCAGCGCCTGTTTTCATGGGAGCTGTGCAAGACACTATCTCTGGTCACCTTCGGCCCTAAATATGGTTTTGGTTACCCTGTGTTCATTGTCCTGCATGAACTGGAAGGCTCCCATCAGGAGCAGGGGGCTCATCCACAACAGGAAGCCTTTGAAAGGGAAGGATTTTGTGACATACCAACCTCAGCTTCTCAGTGTGATGGGGATGTGGTGCTGGGCACAGCCCCAGACCCACAGTAGATTTTGGAGCTATACCAGAACTGTGTAGGTGTCCCACAAGCTGGCTGAGGCAGATGCCCAAACAGATCTCAAGACAATCTCTCTAAATAATCAGGTGTCAGGCTACTCCTTCCTCAAACAATTCTGGGCAGCCCCCTAAGAGATTTACTCCTCCCTCAGGGGCCCACTAGCACCACACAGCAAGCAAGCAGCAATCACAGGCACTCACAGTCCACAAACACACCTACCTACCTGTGCCTTCCCCATTCCTGCAAACAGACGAGGGGCTGGCTGACCTTCTAGTCCCCTCTGCTAGCTGGTCCATCCTGTGCTGCCAAGGTTAATCGCCTTGGCTTCTTCCTCACCAGCCACAAGACACTCGACACTCCCTCTCCTCATAAAAATCATCTGTTATTCCTTCCCGAGAAATAGAAGGGCTTCAATTCTGTCCCCGAAATGATGAATCTGAGCATTATATGATTTCAGATGCCTGTAATTCACCAACAAGCCCCTTCAGGGGGAACAGGGAAAAATGCAATTGAATTTATTCATGCATGAATATCAAATGAGAAAAAGAGAATGGGGAGGAGGGCAGAAGAGAGAGGGAGAGGGTGAGACACGATGGAGAAACAGGGCAGTAAGGAGAGGCAAGAGAAACAAAACAGTGAAGGAAGATGAAGAGTACGTGCAGAGGGGTACAGGAGGACAGAGGCACATAAACACATGCTCAGGATAATCTGTGGGTCACCCCTCATGTCTTCATCCCAGGATCATGTCTGTTTGCCTTCCAGCACATCCACAGCATGCGGATAAACAGGCATTTGAACTCTCACTCAGACAAACCCTCCAAATTGACAAAACCATGCAACAAGCCTGGAAGGAAGGCAGAGGGAAAGGGGCTGGGTGGGAAAATGGAGTCATGCCATTCAACATGTCACAAATTTGGAGCTGGTGAAAAGAGAAAGCCTAGGACAGCTCATGCTCCAGAGCAGAGCCCCCTCTTCCCCACACCCCTTCTCATCTGTACATTCTGGGGAGGATTTCCATGGCTTGCTGGTCCATACACACAGGCATCCCCCCTGAGCAATAATTCCAGGCCTTGGGCTGGGAAGCTGTTGCCCTCCCTGAGCAAGGCCGTCCTCTCCATCATCCACAAGGGAAGGGACTGAAGATGGTCTCCTTGTCCTGCACCTCACAGCAGTCACAGAGCTCCATCTTCAACCCCCAATGCACTTTCAGAGAGTTTTGTCATCTGCCTGAGTGATACAGGTGGGCTCGCTTGGAAGCGACCTGGGGGTAGATCACACCAGAGGTGAGCATGGCACAAGCTGGTCCTACCGTCACATCCAGAGCATTTCCAAGGGTCCCCCTCTGTACTCTCTGTGATTTTTGAGAGGAACGGGAAAGTCCACATTGTTCCTGTCACTACCTGAGCCAGCAGCACTGGCTGATGAGTTCATAGGGAAAGTATGTGATTCACTGCCACTGCTTAAGAGGCTGGACCAGGGGAGAGGGAAAAAGCAGGAAAGGGGGAGCCATATCAAAGCAGAGAGGCTGCAGGGATAGCTCGGTGAGATGCAGCTCTCCCCTCTGCAGGTTTGCAGGTGGCTGTGGACTGATCCACCAGGCAGCAACCTACACTGGATTTAAAGGCATCTTCTAGCCAAGTCTCACTGCCTCCTGCCAGGCTTACCCAGCCCCAGTCCTTCTTGACAGCCCTGATGGCAAATCCTGCTCCCCTGCATGGCACACAGGAGCCAAGCTCTGAGAATCCTGTTGCTGTGGCCTCAGGAATGGCTGTGCAGCCCATTCCACCCTCCAGCTCATCTTCACAGTGCACAAAACCCCTTGGAGCTGGGTCCACTGTGTGCCCAGATTAGCCATGGCTGCATGTTGTCTAAGCTCATCCCCAGGCATGCATCAAGGAAGAGGAGCAGTCAGACAGAAAGCAATATTTGTCACAGTGCTCTCAGGCAAGGCATCAGGTCCTGCATCTGTTGCTGTTGTGGGTCTGTGCTTGCTGCTTCCAGGAGACAGTGCCCAGCTTTTCCCACAGCCTTCAAAATAGAAAGAGAAAAATAAAATGAGAGAGAGTGTAAGCTCTGACGTGAACCTAACTTTAGATCCAAGGGCTGATGACTCACTCCACTGGGGGAGAAGTGGCTGAGCTGGCTGTAGGTTTCTGTTTATATACCTCACTGAGCTAAATATATAGGCTGAGAAGTTCTTCTGTTCTGGCCCAACAACTTCAATCTGCATTTTATCCGTCTAAATCTTAATACTCCCTCCCCTACTAAATGTCTCTCTCTTTTCCCCCAGCATTGCCTTCCTAATCCCCTTTATGCTTGCTTTGTTGTAGGAAATTGAAGAAACACATGTCCCCACCTTCCACTCTGGTGTTTATGGTTAGACTGACAGGGGATTTCTGGGAAATGATTCAGTGTTGTGGCTCTTAAGCACAGCTCCTCACACAGATCTGCCAATGCATTTCAGACCTGGCCCAGTGCTCCCAGCCACGGTGCTGGCAATCGGATCCCATGATGCCTCCTGATCCCCTGCTCCTGATGGCTACACAGCTCTCGGGATGGACATCTGTTCTCTTCCAGGGATCCCTCATCCCATTGCTCCAGCATGGAGCTCCACTCCTGACCCCAGCCATGTGTCCCAGGGCTGGCAAGGTGCTGTCTTCTCCAGCCCACAGCCCTGGGGCATGATGCCGCTTTGCCGTCATGCTTCAGGCCCTAGCTTTCACACGATCGGGTGCTCCATGAGGAAGGGCTGACAGCCACTGCCAGCTATTCTCCACTTCTGAGACCAGAAAATGGACTTTGTCATCAGCAAAAGACAGCTCTATGGGACCTCCACAAATCTTTTCACTTGCCAGAGCATGGGCGGCACTCCCAGCACCCTCCCTCACACCTGCGCTCATATCTTGCACATTCATGGCACGATGGTGCCTTGGTCACTCTCCCATTTGCCAATCATCGTGTTTCAGACATGGGCTGCAACCTGTCCATCAGCTGTACAGGAGGTCCAAGGGCCCACACATCCACTCCTCCCCTCTGCTGGGTGCTGCCATCCCTCCCCACCACCTGATAAACACAGCATCATCTTACACGTTGGTAAAGAAGCCCCTCCAAAGGTGTAGCATTGGAGACAGGGAGAGCAGAGGCACTGCAGGAAAAGCAACATCCAGATGCACAAACCTTTCTGAGCTTCCCAAAATTACAGGTCCAGAGTGGTGTAGCAGAGCTGAAATAAATGGTTGAGGACACAAGGATCGTTTCCGGTTGCACTGAAGGCCACTGTGCATCTGTAAACATCTGCAAGTTGGAATATCCCCTCACCTCATCCCTCCTCATCCGAAGCAGCAAAGAAGGGGATGGTGAAAAAAGAGCTTAGAAAGAGGCAAGAGGGAATTTATAAATTAATCCCTCCAACAGAGAAGAGAAACAAAGAGTGTGTAAGAAGAAAAGGAATCTCCACCCCCAAGGGGCAGCTCTGAACTATGGCAGCAGACAGGTTTCTAGATAAGAAACAAAGACCATTTGCAAAAAGTGGTTTTATGAAAAATAACAGTGGAGAAAAAAAACATAATGAGAGAGTGTACCTTTGAGGGAGAGGTATCCAAGGGACGAAATTCATTTTAACACAACAGCTCAGTCTAGGAAAGGAAGATCACCTTTGCAGTTTGCTAAGCGGTTGCTGGGAAGAGGAGCATTGTGTTCAAAAGCCCTCTATGAACCTTCTCTAGATGTAAGTGAAGTCTGTGGAACCCAGTGGTGAAACCTGGATCTGAGGTTCCCCAAGGCATCCCTTGGGTTTGGACTGAGACTGTGGTACGTCAGTCTCTAAGGGATGATCTCATACAGTACAGTACCTATTTGTCATCTTGCTCCAAACCTTCTCATCTTCACCCAAAATATTAGAGAGTTGATTTCCCAGCAAGCATCAAAGCTGAGCTATCCTGACCTGCTTCACCCCACTGATCATCCAAAGGACAACATGGAGAGTCTGCACAGATCATGCTCCATGCAAGATCATTTGGAGAGCACAAGCAATCTAACAAGTGTATTTGCAAAATGCCTGTTGCCGAAGGACAGGCTCTGTTTAGGTTGAGGTCAACAGCATCCAAGAGATCCAATACCCTCTTGGCTCAGTTGTGCTCCTTGGCTCTGTCAGGCAACCTCTGTCTGCCCTCACACAGCCAGAGGGAGGCCAGAACAGGCAAGAGGCATCCTCTGAGCAGCAGCTACTCCAGGAAGCAGAGACAAAGGCAGCAAGGGCTAGGGAGCACTCCAGGGTAGACTGCAGGCTCCTCTCAGGCACATTCACTGCTCCTTAAGAAAAAAGAAGAGAGAAAATCTGCACCTCAGATAACAGATAGTCCTTCTCATCACCCATCCCTCCCTTTGACCTTAACTCTCTGAGGCTCTGTGCCATGCTCTGCACAGCTGCTTTGTCTCACCTGGCTTTGGAGCCAGGGCAAACATCTGCACCCAGCTGAGAGGCAGGGAGCAACAATGGGTTGAAAAAACAAGAGGGCTGCTGGGGCCAGTGAGAGTAAAGGAGAAAGATTTAGAAAGGCAAAATAAAAAGAAAGGCAATCTTGTGGTGCCACCTCGTGATGGGTTTGTACAACGTAGCCTGGGCCAAGAAGTCCTGGGACCAAGGGCAGAAGTGGAAAAGTACTGAGGTGGAAGTCTATGTGGTTTAAGATCAACAAAAAGTGAGATCCTTTCACATTTGCTACAGCTCAGGAAAGGCATGACCTTGACTGAGGCATTGCTTTTCCTGAGAGCAGCAAAAGCCCAGGGAAGGCAGTAGATAATTCCCAGCACAAATGATAGAGGACACCAAAAACACTGATGGATTCAACCTTTTCCCATCATACTGTACCCTCTGGCAGAGAAGCTTGTGGACTAAAGGCACAAAACAACACAGGAATGAAAAGGAAAATGTGCTTTTTATTGTAGAACTCACCACTGCAGTGGAGGGGTGGCTGCAAAGATGCCTTTTGCTGAATCCAAAGCATAAACTGGCACAACATGAAAGGCTTGAGACTCACCTGTTCTCCAACATAACTGAAAATTTATTTCATCCAATGATCCTTATTCTGGGCTCTGGAGCAAGAAGAAACAAGTTCAAATCCCCAGGATATAAGCTTAGAGGAACCTTTCCCATTTGGGGTGATTATCTCCCCAACATTATCTCTTTCCAGCTCTCTCTGAAGCATGGGGCATACTGATTTCCCCCTCATCAGGGGGAATATGCCCTTCCATGTATTTGATGCTACCAGTGAAGAATTTTCCAGGTCTAGAAATTGCTGATGTACTTTCTCTTCTATTGTTCAAGTACAGAACAAGGCATTTCCTCCAGCATATTTCAGCTGGAGAAATGTTACATAAGCACTTAGTTAGTTCTCATCTTAGGGGCAAGGGAACTGAGGTCCAGAGAAAGAAGGTGATCCATTCAAGATCACCCTGCAGAACAGATGCAAATCTAGGTCTGCCCAGTCCCAGCTCAGCACCCACACAGTGGGTCATCCTCTACCAGCACCCAGCTGGGAGATCCCCTGGACACCAAAAATCGTCAAATGGAAACCCAATCTGACACTTCAAGGTGTGCACTGCTGTGGGGAGAGTGAGGAAGGTGTTTCCTGCCAAACCTTCCATCATGCTGCTGTGCTTTTCACTGTGATGGGCGGTTTAATTTTTCTGTGGAGGGAGGGTATGAGCAGAAATTAAGATCTTGGAGTAAATCAGCTGATCCAATGTGGCATGCCCCGTGCTTCTAACTCCTCCCAAGTCCCACAGTCTTCTTGAGTATATTTTCCAAATAAGAAAGGAAATAGAAGACACAGAAGGATATAAATATTGGAGGCTAAATTTGAGCTACAGCAGTGCCTGAGGGAGAAAAAAAGAAAGAAAGAAAACAAAAAGAATCAGAGGACAGTTTATCAGATGCAGCGTTAGGAAGGGACAGGGGTTATGGTTAATAATAAGCCAGTTTGCTGTTCTGCTCCCAGGCTAGAGCCCAGTCTCTCACTCCCCTCCCCCAGCTCCCCCATCACTCCCATCCCACCTCCCACCCAGCCTGTCGCTCACTCTTTCTGCTCCGTCACTTCGCGTCAGGCTGGGGATTTGATGCCAGGTTCCTGCCTCCTCCCATAGCTCCACACCACTGACCCAGCCATCAGCACAGGCACACTGCTCCCTGGGCTCACCGATCTGCCTGCCAGCCCTCCACCGGGGGTGGGAAGGGAGTGCTCAGAGCACACCAAAATTGCAAGGGAGAGTTCTGCATTGGCTGACAATGCAGCAAGGGAATGGTCTGTCTGAGCACCAAGGGCTGCACAGGACAGCTGGAGCTGAAGGCCATGCACAGAGCCACCACGGTCAGCCAAACCAGTTTGTCCAGCTGATACACCCACTCCAGTGCTGGTACCCAGGCAGTATCTGCATGGCTCTGCAGTGTGCCTTATGTGTGCCCAAGGGCTGCTCAAAAGGCCTGGGCAAGGACAGCAGGGTTTATTTCCAGCTTGCAGCACAAGCAGGCCTCTTGTCATCCTATCCTACCCTCTCTGCTGTACAGACTTTGAGGGGAAAAGCCTTCTTCTCCTATTCTCAAGCCCACTGGGACACATGAGGTCAGACACAGCAATGTGCAGAGCAGGCAGGTGCTAGTGGGTTGGACAGGAAGGAAAGGACTCCAGCATTTAAAACTATGAGATGAAGAGTAGGAAGAGTTCCATGTGGAACAACTCCCCACAGTACAACAAGAAGAGACCCGCAAAACACTCTGCCTGCGTGAGGACAGAAAAAACACATGGCTCCTTGTCTCCATCAGTACTCCAGAGCCACCATTTCAAAGAGGAGATGCCTGGATGCCAACTTTGTTTGGGGCAGCAGGGCGAAGGCCCCAAACTGGCCATGAGCGTTTCAGAAACGCTCACTCTCATCTGCAAATCAGGAGAGCGCAACACCATCCTCCTTAGCAAAAAGGCTGCCACACAACTCCAGGGAGAAGGCTGCTTGTCTAAGACCCACGGCTACTAATTGGGTTGGCTATCAAGCTAACTAACTGGGGCACTCCAAGCCAAATACAGAGCTCTCAGGAGCCAGCCCTGAGCTGGGATAGAGCCATTGTTAGCCAAAGAACTGCTGTGGCATAGAAGGCACAGACTCTGTCTTCCACTCCCTTCCAGACTCCTTGCTGGCATCACTTCCTGGTGACGCTCCTCATTCCCCTTCCCTGGCCACCACAGGTCTGAAAAGTAGCCAGGCGGAGAGCTCTGCTGCTGTGAAAGCCACCAGGGCCAGGAGGACTGTCAACGCCTAGAAATGCCCTCCAGCACTCACATATCTGCCTACACATGTGCACAAGCACTCACAGCCAAAACAAGGTCAGCCTGTGCCCACACAGGGGCATTTTCACAGGCACAGACATCACCGGTGGCGGGATGTCTCTCAAGCAAATGCATCCAGAGACAGGCAGGACTGCCTACCCAAGGAGAAGCATCAGGTAGGGCTTAGGCTACCTGCATTTTCCTCCCAGCTCAGGCACAGGCAGGCTGGGCATCTCTGTGTGAGTCACCTTCCCCCTCTGTGCAGAGGGTAATATCTCAATCATTTTGCTGAAGTGTGTTGGAGCCCAAGGTTGAAATGCAGCCTGTAGGAGCCAAGAGCTTATTATATGTCCTGAGCACACACTAACTGCTTCTGCATGCGTCATTGCATATGAGTTGAACTTTCAGCAGTGAGGGAAACGAGGGAGGGAGGGCATGGGAAGCAGGGAGGGAGAGTGGGGAGAGAGGACAGGTGACATTTCAGCTGCGTACAGCAGGAGCAGAAGTGGTGAAGAGGTGCAGGCAGGTGGCTACCAAAATATGAACAAGTGCCAGCTAGGGCTCTCACAGCCACTGGGGTGAGATCCCAAGGAAGAAAGCAGCATAAGGAAAAGCAAGCAGGGAGGAAATAATTTTTAAAGCGGGGCACTACAGCATCAGTAGATGAGACCAAGGCTGAGGAGAAGACTTCAGCCAAAGCAGGTAGGCTGAGCCTGCAGTCATAAGTCCTGGAATACTGTGTTTGGGTCTGACACTCCCCAGCACAAGAGACACAGGCCCACTCAAGCAGGTCCAGAGGGGAGCCACAAAGATGCTCCAAGGGCTGGAGCAGTCCCCTGTGAGGAAAGGCTGAGTTGGAGTTGTTCAGCCAAGAGCAGAAGGCTCCAGAGAGAACTTACATCAACCTTCCAGTACTTAAAGAGGTCTTGCAAAAAAGATGGGGAGGGACTCTCTACCATGGGCCATAGTGATAGGACAAGAGGTAATGGCTTTAAACAGAAAGAGGACAGATTTAGATTATATATTAGGAAGAAATTCTTTACTGTGAGGGTGGTGAGACACTGAAACAGGTTGCCCAGAGAAGCTGTGAATGCCCCACACCCCTGTGAGTATTCAAGGCCAGGCTGGATGGGTCTCTCAGCAAACTGGTCTAGTGGTAGGTCTCCCTTCCCAAAGAACTAGATGATCTTTAAGGCCCTTCCAACCCAAACCATTCTATAATTCTACGATTCTATAAGTGGGCAAAAAGAGGATGAAGGTAAAGACAGGTGCAAATGAGGTATCAGAGGAGAATGAGTTTCTGCTAGCCCATAGAACAGACCAGAGGAATAAAAAACTGTGGAAGGGTGAGATTGGCAGAATCTTGTTGTACCATTTTCATGTGCTGTTTTGCACCCTGGACAGAGGAAACAAAATCACAACCATGCAGGTATGTTGGCTGAGGGGACCTGAAGGTTGATTTCAAAGACAGCCACCCAGGGACAGCTCATCTGACTGAAAAACTCCCCAAGCAGTAGAGTGGGTTTCCACTGCTGAGATGGTTTTCCAAGCAGCACGGGAGCTACACAAAATGAATTGAAAGGTTCTCCGCCCCTTAGATCAAAGGAGACACACACTTTCAAAAGGAGACGCACACGCACATAAAATCAGTTTTCCTTTAGACACCTTTTTGGCTCACATCTAAGCCAAGACATAGCTAGAATTAATTGCCTTAGCGAATGGCAATGCACTCCAATCCAAGCCTTGTGAGGCTTATCTGATGAATGACTTTGGTTGTCTCGGAAAATGACATGCAGTCAAAGTTGTATTTGAGGAGTGAAGGATAGCATGCCTCTCTTAAGGACTTACAGTTCCACGGGTGATGGACAGGTTTTCTTCCATCAGCTTGAGAGTGATGGGGGAGGAGAGCACAGCACTCCTCCAAATAGCTGGGAGAATCATGCCACCATGAGCAGAGATGCAGAAAGACCTACCAGAAAGGTACTGAGCAAAATGAAGCTGTTTAGACTATGGAAGATCGAGAAGGGGTACGATAACCATCTTCAAGTTTGCTCAAAAAGGAGAAGAGTTCTCAGTTCTTAGTGCCCACAGCGGACAGAAGCAACAACAGGCTCACATTGCAGTACAGGGCATTTAGCGGTAAGGAGGGCAAGGCGTACAATGCTCAGGCTGCCTGAGGACCATCCTGCACTTCAGGGCTTTGAAACCAGGCCAGCCCAAACCTCTTGGGAGCAATGCATGCATTGATCATCCTGAGATGGATATGAAGTCAGTGACATCCCAAGGATGCAGCCAGGCCTGTCTTCTATGGGTGTCTAATCCCAAATGGCCTATGGCCACCACCACGATCAAGTGTTGCTATTGTGGTGCTTTTTGTGGAGAAACAGCAGCTGTTTCTCCCCTGGCCATTTCTTCCTGAGCAATACCCATTTATTTTGTCTTCCTGAGAGTCTCACAGAGCCCAGCATGTGTTTGCAACACTTTGTGAATAATAACACTCATATATCTCCAGCAAAATAAAAAACTGGGTCAGCTAAGGCATATGCTTGTGTACATGAGGAGCAGCCAATGCATCTGCCAATGAGCCCTACAGTGCTGCAACATCCAACCCACCAGGCCCACAGGGGTTATAAGGCAGTGTGCCTCCACAGGGGAAAGAGGGGAGAGTTCATCGATAACTGGGAACACACAACTATTTTAGTGACATTTCACAGGTGAAATCATAAATAAAACAAGACCTGAGAGAGGGTTCTAACAAATTGCTCATACTAATATCCTGGCCACTGGAAGAGAGGGAGTGAATGTGCAACTACCCCAGCTCCAGAAGCTGCCTCCAGTGCCTCTGATTAGTGTGCTTGCATATTAGAAAGGGCTAGGTGCAAATAAAGCTACATACCTACCTACTGTAGTGTGCAGGAGGGTGGCTAAGGAGGAACACTCAGAAGGAAAAAATGAGTCAGGAATGTAGGGGAAGAGCAAAGACAAGACAAAAGCAGAGCACACTGCAATACAGAGACTCTATTAACTCAGAGGAATTTAGAAAGAAACCAGAGTCCTGGCTCACAAGCTGAAGCAGGCTCCACACAACTGGTCAGAAAGTCACAGGCCCCTGAACCCACAGGCTCTCCACTGGCTGCAGCCCGTGTATGTAGACGCCAAAGCAACTGCACTGCATTAGAGAGAAGCAAAGCTTGGGATGCTTGCCAAGAGACCAAGATGATGAATCTTTGATCAGTCCCTCCCCAGCGGGCAGGACCTTCAGCCACCTCCTGTACTCTCATGTGCATGTGCACATCTATCCCTGCTGGGCCAAAATCCAGGCTGAAGTCACACCCTCTGTTACAGACAAAGATTTTTGCTGAAGCAAGGCAGCCAAAATGTAGAGAGAAAAATGCCTCAGCAATGGGAGTCACGGGTAGGAGCTGCCCAGCTGGCCATTTCTCTTCCCATATTTTACAAAGCCCTGGTGACCAGCAGTGGGTTCTGTGAAAAAGCTGTGCTATGTCATCTCAGCATGGCCCCACATCCTGCACATTAAGGTACAGCCCCCAGAAGACAGAGAGCTGTGTGATTTTACCCATTGCCCCTCAATCATCCCTGATCACCTCAGTGAAACTGGCTTAGGCCAGTCCCCTCCCTGAGACATGGATGGGAGACAGGAGCGGGCAATTGCAGATTTTAATGCGTCCAGCTATAATCAGGCTGGCAAGGATGTACAGAGCAAAAAATCAGGCAGCAGGAGTACACAGGCAGGGAGCCGGAAATAATTACCATGATACTGTAACCAGAAAACACAAGGCCAAGCTATTTACCATACTAATTAGTGTTTATCCCTGTTTATGGCTCCACATGGCAGTGGGATTGGAGGCCTGATTGGAGGTGTAAATGCTTAAAGGAACAAGCTCTGGATATTAGAATTAGACACCAGGTCAAGGGAAACCTTCTGCTGAGCGGAGGACAGGGAGAGCTAAGCCATGCATCCCTCTTTTCCTCTACCGGAGAGCTAAAGTTGCTGAAAGGAAGACCCAGATGGTCATTCCAGAGCACAGTTATGGGGAAGTGCCCAGAGACTGCTACATGCTATTTATCTGCTAATGCATCTCCATATCTTCATTTCCCTCAGGTCTTTTTCTCCTACACTGTTTCTCTTGGATGCTGCAACCAGATTAAAGATTTCCCTAAAGTGTTCCTTAATGTTCCTCCTTCTAAACTGAGTCTGTTTCAACAAAATAAGACACAATTTTCCTTATATTACAGCAGAGTTATTTTTCCAAGGCAGTTTTCCCATATCTTCCCCCCTTCAACATCTTTTTCTTTTTTATTTCTGAACAGATTCAGAATAGAGGCACAGGAGAAAGGGAGGGATCTTCCACAGTTTGCCTGGTTGCCACAGACAAAGGTGAGCACTGAGATGAAGATTCAGGAGCTTGCAGCAGGACCCCCTACTCCAAACCCTGGCCCACTACTCCCTTCTGTGTGATATCCCACTGGGATATTCTGCACCGCAGCATTCAGTCAGCCTCTGCTGCCTGTCCTCACCACTGTCTGCTACAAAGCTGCCTTGACAACAGCAAGAGGTAGCTGAAATATTTCCCTAACCATTTTTTAATTTGTTTTAATACTGTAGGCTATGTCAGAGGGAAATAAGCCTCTGGAGGTGCTGCTCATCCTAAGGAAAAGTCTGAGTGTTCAGGCACTGGGCACTGCTGATCTTTCCAAGCCTGGGTCTGTCACCCCATCCTGCAGGGGCTGATTCACTCTTCCCTTGCATTGCTCATCGCCCACAGAGTCTCCCCCCTAGAAGTTCTGCAGCTGGTCTTTTCTCTGCCCCTTGCACTTTATTCTTCAGCTCAAGGATTAAAACAGTGCCTGCCTCTCTCCTGTGAAGCTCTCTCCCAAAATAAAATCAAAAAGCAGTGTTGGCCCCAATCTGTCCCTGTATCTTCCCTCCATGCTACATTACCAGACGCTCTCAAGGAGCTTGGCATGTCCTATTTGCTTCCATTGAGGATGTGATATCTGAAAACCCCTGGGAGACAATGGCTTTCCAGTCTGGAGAATTTGCCTCCCCCTCTGCATCAGATGTGTCAGAGCAGCATTTCATTTACCTTTTCCAGTGATTTTTATCGGTCTAGTTATTAATGAGGAAGTTTAACCCACTCCTGGGCAAATCCCTGAAAGTCAAACAAGTTACGGTGAGGGGGGAACCAGTGTGAGGGAAATAGTCTTAAAGTGAGACAGAGTCCAAGCAGGCAATGACCCTTTGGTGCATGAAGAATGATCCCACCTCAGCTGATTCTGTCCCCTGCAAAGGCCTATGGGCAGCCTGCCTGCCACCAGCATGGGTGGCTGTGCACTGTAGCCATGTCACTCTCCCCAGCTCTCCCAGTATCAGCACCCTGCACTGCTGTGCTGAGAAGCCATGGCAACCATGGCCACCTCAACACGGTTTCTAAACACAGCCATGGCCAAATCATTGGTGCCTATCTGGGAAGGGCATTTAATTTCCCAGATAAAAATTAACTCACTAAAGCTATTTGAGTCTGTTTGTCTGATGATGTGCTTCTTTCCCCTGTCCTTGTCCTGCAGGATAACATCCTTATTTGCCCAGTGCCCAGACTTTCACCCTTCTCACCCATACTGTCCCCATCATCATCATTGCACTGAAGGACTCCACCACCCTCCCTTCACAGTCCTGACACCTGAGAAATTGCCATCATGAAAGGAAAATAAACTTCTCAAGGGGAAAAAGTGACTACACCAAAACCTCACTCTCATCCCTCAGAGGGCTGCTGTAAGCTGTCGGAATTCTAAACCTCCCCTCCTCCATGCTCTTGTCACTTTGACAGACACAGACATACCTATAATGCTTCCTCTACACCACCGCCCTTCCAACCAGTGCTCCCATAATGCCAGAAGATACCACAAGTGCACCTGCATTTACATTTTGGCCACAGGCGAGGGGAACCCAGAGCTGCTCACGCAGTGCTTACCCTGGCTCTTGTACAGCTGCGTGAGGGAGCTGAGCAGCTCCTCCACTGCCACCGGTCTGTACATAACACACCCTGACACACAGCAGCTGTTGGCCCCGTGGACCATGTCACAAATTTGCACGCCCATATGTTGGCAGCTCAAGCAGTACAGACCCACACCTTGGTTTGCAGGATTCAAGAAGCAGCTCATCAACTCTCCCAGTACACACCTGCTCCCTGGCAGACAATGTTCCTTGAGATTCCTGGTGTCCTACTGCTGCACCAGAGGCGAGTGCTCAGTGTCAGTTGTTCCTAATGCCTGTGTGCATCTCCCAGCCTCGGTACAGTTGGTTCAATAGCCAATCTCTGCTGGGAGGCAGCTAAGGGAGAAGGAGAGAGAAAGAGAGGAGTGAGGGGGAAAGCAAGCAAAACAAAAAGAGAGCAACATGAGTAGGAGCCTGTAAAATAGAATAACACTGCCAGGCAGAGCAGCAGCTGAATTGGCTGTGACAGGCAGACCCTCTCTGCACCTGGGATTCAAACACAAGCTTATATTCCTGGTTTCTTTGGGAGACAATGAGTCCTGACTACCTGTCAACATGTACCCAGGAGATGTCACCAGCAGAAAAGGGGCCCCAGGTGCTCCTGACCCACATGGATGACACAATTATGAAGGCTGAGGTCACAGGTTACATTTCTCAGAGACGAGCAGTGAGGCGCTTAGAGGGAAAAGAAAAAAAACTGAGCAACAGCAGAAACCAGAGATCCAAAACAATGCATGTGTCATGACTTCTGGAGTTCCCAGAGGATTCAGGACAGCTTTGCCTCCTGCACAGCTCCTGTTCTGCTCATCTGAGGGGCAGGGGAGCAGTTAAACAATGTGTGCCTTCAGACAGACCCACTTCTTCCCCAAGTCCCAGCAGGTGCACAAGTGAAGACATTCACTGTCTTTCCTCAGCTTGCCAGCTTGCTGAGGAGCCATGAAGGACATATTCCCAGAGAGGTAAGTCAGGCTGTGCCAGGTCTCTTAAAAAACAATCTACACTCTCAGCAGCCCGATAGGACAAGGGTGTCAAAAACATCTGCTCATGTTCACCCATAAGGGCCCAAGAGAGGATCTCCTGAAGAAGACCAATTTCACCCTACAGCATGGCTCCCTTTCCCACTGCTGGCAGCTGGTGGACAGCCCCAAACTGAAAAGCCACCAGATGGTATTTTTAGCCTCCCTTCTTGGAAGGAGCAGAGCAGGTCACAGCATATCTCCTGGTGAGATACCCAGCCACTCCTGTGCCCTCTCACGTGTCCACACAAAGGTTCCACCTGTGACTCAGCACCTCCCCCTGCCTACTCCTCCTCAAACCACCTGCACACCCTTCACTGCTGCTATAGGCCAAGTAGCTGCTTCCAATTAAAAGCTGCTGTTCTCACCAGTTTTTTTAAAGAAGACAAACGTAACAGAAATTTAATTTACTCAATGACCAAGTGACAGGGTGTGGAAATGAGCCAGCGTTGGCTCAGGTTCTATTAGGAATGAGCTTGAACCAAGAGCTGTGGGAGAGGATGGGGGATCTGTACAGGAGGTTTTGAATCAGGGTCTCTTGAATCGCCACATCTCCCAACCAGATTTCTACCCTTGCCCACCTCCAGCACTATGTGTAAAGCCTCCTTCAATAATCCCCATACTCCAGTGAAAACTTCCCTTCCCGTCCCATCCCCACAGCCTGTAAGCAGCGCCTCTTTCCTGCCCTCTTCCCATCTCTTTCCAGCACTGCTGCGACTAGAGCCCCGTCAGAGTTGGCAGCCACAGGCCCATCAGCACAAACTGCTGGCTGAGAGAAAGGGAGAGAAGCAGAGGAGTCTTGGGGGCCCAAGAACAAGACAGGACTCGTGAGTCATCCCCTGTGTACCCACAGCCCCCGCTGGCTACCGCCAAGCTCCAGGAAGATGCTGAATATTCGATGAAGGGGCTTTTTTTAGATCTGCTGAAAATGGCAAGGGAAACTCCACTGACAATTTTTTAAAAAATAAAAAAGGAAAGAGAAAGATCACAATCTCATCGCCACAGCCAGGCTTACACCTTCCCCGAGGATATGTTAGAACAGCCAGGGGTGTGAGAGGAAAGCAGCCCATGGTGACCTGTTTCTGGCAGGCTGAGGGAAGGGAGGATGAGGGAATGGCTGTGTGAGGGTGCAGTGTTGCCATCCCCACTAGTCTGGATGGGTACAGGTGCACAGGCAGCCTGGGTTTGCAGGTGAAGGGACAGAGCACATGCTGAGAGAAAGCATCACCTGGCTCTGACACCTCTGCTAGAGGTCTTGGCATCTCTGCCCTGGTTGCCACTAGAAGACCTCATGTGGGAAAGGCAAAGTTAAAAATTGTGTTTTGCAGTGCCAACCTGTAAAGCAAGGACAAGGCTCACTGGTTGTTTTCACACAGTGCCACATGAATCATTAGAGTGTGGGGTGATAAGGGACTACATGGAGTCAGTGAGTCTGTCTGCTCTTCCCCCGAATCAGTGAGGCAAAAACCACCTCTTGCTAATGTTAGCAAAGTAGGCATTTACTCTTTATCTTGGAAAGCTCCTTCACATCAGCTGACACAGGGTTAAATCTTCCCAGTCAGTAAAACCTCAGCCCAGTAAGAAAGGAAGCTTCTGTTGCACTTGGTGTGCCTGTCAGAAGGAGATGTGCACAAACACTGTGTTCTAAAGCAGAGTGCTTGGCTGGGGAGGTGGAGGGGAGGGTGGGAGCCAGGAATTTCAGGCAGGGATGTGAAGCAGAGGTTCTGGGCTGAAGCCCCTCAGCTCATCATCAAAGGAAACAGAGTGCCACCAGGATGATGCCGGGAGAATTTGAGTTTCTCAGAGCAGCTGAGGGAGGGGAGGGTACTTGTGTGTGTGAAGGAACATTGAGGAAACAGGATGCAGAGATTTACAGAAATTACAGAAATTTTCTTTTCTCCCACTCTCCTCTGCCCTATCATTCTCTCTTCTCCACTTTTTCTTCTGGTCTCTGTCTCACGTTCTGTCTTTCCCCCTGTAAGCACTTGTTGGCAAATCTTCTCCAAAACACAGTTATTTTGAATCTGTGTTCCTCTACATCCCTTACAATATTTTCTCTCTCATTCTCAGTATCTTCCTTGCTGCTGAAGCTGATCAGCTTAATGATGATAATATTGAACATAGTGAAATGGCTTCTTTCACACCAAAAACAATTATTCATTGCTCTGCTTTCAGGTACCAGCCACTTTCATACCTTTCCTTGTCACTTCAGATGAAGAAACCTCAATCACCTTTTTTTATTCCTCCCTACCATATTCTCCACTTGAAAGGGAAGAACATTCTCTGTCATATATTTTTAATCTGCTCATTGAGAAAGCCTGAGATGTAAAATGGACTATTTTAGTCCTATCCCTCATTCCCAGTCAGATGTCACTCTTGGGAAAGCCAATCTCCTCAAGTTAGTGGCTTGCTAGTGTGGAAGAAGCAAGTCCTCCTGTAGTGGAGCAGCAGTACCTGAGTCTACCTGTCCTTGCTTGGGGTCTCCCTAGGTTGAACTAAAGCTGCTCTGAATGTTTCCTCCTTATTTTACTGTTAAATGGATGATAACCAGCCTCCAGGCTATCCAAGTCAATTATATTCAACAGAAACTGCAGCTTGCATCACCATGCTCATAAGACCATATCTAGATTTTACTATCAGCAAATCAGATTCCCAGGGCACAGGAAAAAAATCCCTTGACAAAACCAGGATGAGGTATTAGATGATTTTGTAAAGCTCTTACCAGGGATGGAGAGCCATAAAACAGACCTACTCTTGTCTTTCCTGCCCAGCTGTCACTGTGGTTTGGGAATTAACTCACCATGCTTTATTTATCATCAAAATTTTCAGTCAAGAGCCAAAACAGAGAAGCACATTTTTCCTCTGTAAAATGTACTCAGCCACATCTCAATCTCTCTCAGCATTTGCTTCCACCCTTCACTTGATTCACTTAAACCCCTTCACTTGATTTTTAAACAGGAGGGAGAAAAGCTTCAGGAGTTCCATCTGTACTTGGTAAAGGGAGGAGGAAGATACAGATTCACACCATCTTGACATAAAAACAAACAGAGAAAGGAGCAGGGCTCCGAGACAGTGGCATGGGGAAGACTCTACTCATCGTGCACCAAGGATGATCGACATGGGGAACACACTGCTGAAGGACATTGCCAGTGCAGACAGCCTGAGTGGGCATTTAACTGGAGGTGAGCGGGCTTAAAAGCAGAGACAGCACTTAAACCTTCCAGTAACTGTGGCAGCATCTAAGGTCTTCCAGGTGGACATTTGTGAAGTCATTAGGGATCTCTTATTCCTTCTTTCCTGCCAGACACCTCAAAAGAAGCACCACGTGATGGGGTCAAATGGGAAGCGTTCACTTCCTTCTGACAGACCTGTGCACTAGCTCTTCCACTTTGGTGGAAGTTACCTGGAGACCTACACACATTTACCCTGTTAGAACAACTCCATGAAGAACTTCAGTGATGCTCCAAATTACCTAGGGGGAAAGTGCCACAATTCCTGGGGAAGGGCACTGTATTTCAATTACATGGACATATTTGAGAGGGATTTTGGGTGAGCTGCAGTCCCACCTGTTCCAATTCCCCTCCCTCAAGCTCCTGTTGCCATGGCAATGGTACTGACAATTTCAACGCATAAACCCAAATTTGCATTTTAATGGAACATAATTAGAATGCTGAGATAAACGATTCTTCCTCGATAAAAGGTAACGTAAACGCCACATCTCACAAATATGCTCTACCAGCAAGTATTGCACATAGACACACACACAGCCTATACATCTCTGGGCTGTGGGAGCTGGGAAGTTGCTTTCAGTTCCTTCATGCCTAGCTGGGAAGTTTTAAACCCACCACAAAATCACACCATTTCCAGGATAAAACATTAGAGTTACCAGATGTTTGCTGCAAACTGACTGTATCACCTCCTGGCTGCTGTCTTCTCATGCTGTCCTCCCATGTCCAAGCAGGGTCACCCCGTATCTGCTGTCCCAACACTGAACCTTGAGATGCTCTCTGTATGCTGACAGCTCCCAGGGGCTCAGTAGCCCCTGAGATATCCCTGAGATGATACCCCAAGGACGACAAAAATCCTCTCCCTCTCCAACTGTCCAAATATTTATTTTCCTTTTGTTTTTAGCTAAATTTGTCGTGAGATGTGCTCTCACTTGGTTTTGTGCAATATGCCCAGAGTGTATTCTCCAGCTTTTGGATCAGGAAAGGAGCACTGTGTTAGCACCTATCCCACACTGTCAGCCGAGAGGCCAAGTAGCTACAAGAGGGCAGAAGGAGATTTTAAAAAAGAAATGTTTCCAAGACATCTCTCTTTACTTCAGCAGAAGGCAAGGAAAGGGAATGGAGGAAGGGGAGAAGCTATTATGCACCAAATATGAAATCAGAAAATGAATTTCCCCTGCCCTTGAAACAAGCTAAATTCAAAGCAGGCAGCTGGCAGGAGTGAAGAGAGAAAGAAAAAAAATTAAAAATAAAAAAGGAGACAACAGAAGAAAAGCAAACAAGTGAATCAGAAAAGCTGCAAACTGCCTGGAAATTTCATTTGGCTTTTCAATTGGGAAGTGAAATGATGTATACTTGGGTAGGGACAATCACACCTGAGAGAAGCTTAACGTAGCAGCAGCCCAGACCAGCTTCTCCTGACCTGGCTGAATCCCATGGGGTCACCCAGCCTTCAGGGGACTTCAGGCAGCTCTGCGAAGAAGGGGAGAGCAGAGGAGTCACCTCTGCCACAAGGCAGAGTCCATCTGCCTCATCTCACCTGCCTGGGCTGTGAAAGCAAAGTCACATGTCCTGCTGAGCAGCACTGACAGGGCACCACTGACACTGAGTTGCTATCTGCTAGTGCATCAAGTAAATGATGCAGAAGTTGCTCCTCAGAACTCTGTGGACTGGATCTGTCCATTTTTTCCTGCAGAGAGCTTTCCAAGGGGTCTGCTTCAAGTCCTGCCCCTTCTATCAGCACTGGCTAACCAGCCATGTCGTCTCTATTAGATCTGTATGATTAGGGCCCAGAGGGTTCAAGCAACTTCCTGCTCCTCCTTCATCATCCCACACAGTAGTCAGCCCGGTGGAATCCTGATTCCTCCTCCAGGAAAATCTTTTAGTGCTACTCCTCTGGGCTGCACAAAAAAGAGCATGACTGCCTCTCACCACTCTCACCATCCCAGCTAGCAACCCCATTTAATCGCTCTGCCCTCCTTCATTTGCCAGAATCAAATATTAATCGGGCTGCACTATGATAAAGTGAATTTTAATGTGCCTTGGCACGTGAACAAGTGGAGCTGGATTCAGCCTTCCAGTGCAGCATGCAGGTGGAAGAGCATGGCAAGGTGAACCCAGTGGAGAAGTCTCTGGGGCTCCCCACCAATTTGGCCAGCCCCAAAGGCTGCAAGTCCTGGCAGTTTGGATCCAGTTGCTGTCACATCCTCTTTAGCACTGATGCACGTGCAAATGCACACAGGCAGGCTGTGCACAAACACACACAGTCACCTAGAGCCATCCGGACCCCATGCAGTGAACTGGCCGTGAGAAATCAGCTGAGGAGCTCACACACTGCAAGTGCCATGGCACCGTCTCCATCCATGTAAGTACACCCAGGTAGAAGCTCACGTGGATGCTAACACGTATGTGGGGTGCGCCCTTACCCCAACGTAAATCGTGGTGTACCCAGAGAGACAAGAGGCCATCCATCTACACACAGCCAGACCAAAACGCTTCCCTGGGGCTGATGGCTTTCCACATAACCCTCGCTCCCTTGGTTTGGGTTGCCGTTGATTAACTTAAAAATAAAACAAATGAACTCTCCTAAATACCATCGGTGCCACTGAAAAGGTGGTTCATGGGACATTTATTAGTTAGTTACTCTCCCTTAGGACACAGTTTACAGGTTCTGCACAGTAGGGACTTTTCAAAGGTTGGAGACATGATCCTAGGGTCCAGTTTACAAAGTTTTAGGAACAAAGAGTGGAGTAAGGAACATAAGAAAGGAAAGAGATGGTCTTTTGAATTGGAGGAACTCAAGTGCTGGGAGCCAAGATGAAGAGATAAAAGGCCCACCTTGCACTCATGCCCCATATCTTCAGCAAGAGGGGCCCATGACTGGCTTGCTACCTGTCACTTGGCTTCCTTAGCAAGAGAAAAGACCAGCCTCTGGCAAGCCTCCCTCCGCCACTCTGCCCCACCAGCTTTGGGGGCTACCACGGTGCCTTCCAGGGGTCCTCTCCACAGCAGCCCTGTCAGAGAGGCAGCACCATGGCCACTTAGAGTACAAAGGTGTGCTGGGGCCAGGGCCATACATGGGTGATGGCAGATGGGACAGTAAACAGTGATCCAGGGCTGAACACTGATTAGCAAGAGACTTGCTGCCACACCGGTATGTGACCGACAGGAGATGAGCACGACTCAGACCAAAGTCACCCTAACGCCCTGATGACTATCATACAGGATAAGTGCTCAAAGGCAGTGGCATGGATTTGCACCCCAAAGCCCCCATGCATCTTGCAGGTTCTGTTCCCAAAACTTGTCAGGGATGGGTAAAACCTACAGCAACTCCACGTTTGTCCTGCAAACCTCTTTCGAGCCCTCCCCCTGCTTCTGGCAGGGCTTCCTAAAACTCATCACCCGTCTCAACACGCGTCTCTCCCGGCTGCGGTGCTCGTGCAGGTGAAACTCAGCCTCACAGTGACATCTAGTGAGGAGAGCCCTAGTGGCACCATGCACCCGTGCTAGGAATGGCAGCCTGGCTTCGTCTCCCGCTGGCATTTGTTCCCCGGACTTCAGGAGACACAGGCAGAGCAGGAGATGTGGCCCTGGAAAAGGCAGCCTGGCCTGCAGGGGTCTTATGTCGCAGCGTTTGGGTGTTTGGTACCCAGCACCTCCAGGGCTGCCCCTGCACCCCAAGAGAGTGAGAGCCCCCCAAGTACACATCAGTGGATTCTCAGTGCTTTCTGAAAGAGTGTTTTCTACCCTGTGCTGAGGAGAAATGGATGAAAAGGAAGAGGGAGAGGAGAGGAGAGGAGAGGAGAGGAGAGGAGAGGAGAGGAGAGGAGAGGAGAGGAGAACATATAATTTAGAGAGACTCAACTGCTGGGAGTCAAGAATAAATAGTAGAAAGTCAGGTTGTTGAACTGTCACCCTCCCACAGCCTCAGAAATTGCGGATCCTGTTTGGAGAAGCAAAAGCAGTAAAAAGAGACAGCAGTCAAGGAAACAGGGAATAAGACAAGGAAAGACAAAATACAGCTATTAGAGAGATAGAGAGAGAGCAAAGGAAGGAAAGGGGTGAAAAAGGAGAGAAAAAATTACAAAAGCAGAATGCAGGGAGAGGGATCTGGCACTACACTGATGAATGCAGCATGCCAGCCACAGGACAGTATCTTCCCTTGATCTGGGAAGCCTCACAAGTTATTCTGTGCAGTTATGAGCAATTCTGAAAAAAATCCCAGAAATCAGGAAACCACAGTGTGTATTGCAGCAATAAACATCCAGCCCTTCAAATCTGAAGGGACTGGAGAACAGGAGGGGACATGTTCCACCTTTAGCAACTGAAGCAGGGACATGCATGATGCAGCTTCAGCCATGGGAAGATCGGGCTGTGCCAGCAGAGGACAGAGCAGGCAGGAGCTGCAGCAGCAGCAAGCAATGCTGCCCCAGCTCCCCTGGCTCTGCTCTACACCAAGCAGCACAGACATCCTCTAACAAGGCCTGCCTAAGGCAGCAAAACCCGTGACGGCCTCAGCCCACCTCCTGTCTGTCTCCAAACCCTTAATAATTGATGACAAGCATAACTAGCTAAACTTTGCTGCATTCTGAGCCAGCTCTGGGGCTTGTAAACATTTTAAGTAGCATAGAGGCTGGGAACAAAACACAGATCCTTCCACCTTGTCGTCACTGCTTTGAAAGCAGCCATGCTCAGCAGCCACTGACATTCCTCAATGTCACGTCTATGCAGCATGAGGACACATAAGCTCTCAGCTCTAATGTAACCTCTTCTTTTGTGTATTTCCAAGCTCTTTACATGAGAGATCATTAATTCCACTGTAACCAGGATGAAATACATCCTTCCTGGAAGAAACAAGACTTTATTTCATCAAAGGCCACAATATTTCCAGAAGAGAGAACCACTACTGGTTTTTTTTACAAATCCCTCTAGTTAAAGAATGTTGTTCACCAAGCCTTGCCCCAAAATCCTCATTTCAGTTTCTGTCCATTTTCTCTGTATTCAGTGGGGAACTTTTTTGGGGTGAATTTCTCAGATTCTGGCATGGAAGACCTATATTTCTGACTAAAACACAAAAGAAAGCCACAAAGCAGGAAACAAACAAACAATGTAAGGAAAGAATAAAGAGTAAATGGAAAGCCAAAAGTGAAACAAAAGAAGGCCAAGTGTCAACCAGGGAGGTCAGTCTGCAATTTAAAAAGGAAAGATCAATTCTAGAAGCACAAAAGGGAAAAAAAAAAAAGTTAGGCTGAAGTCCAGAGGCAAGAAAACAAAAAACTAAAGTCAACAGTAACAGTCCAGTGGCTTGAAGCTGATTTTAAAGGAAAACAAAGGTCCTGGTAAACTTGGAGGCTCAGATGCTGATGTAAGTCTCATCAAACCCATCACTAACTAAGTTTCCAAACTAACAAGAGGAGATGCCCCAGAAGAGTCTGTAAAGACTTGCATGAAATAGCTCTAAACTTGTGGAAGTTGTGCTGATTCAGCAGTGCCAGCAACACAAAACCACAAAAATTAACAAGTCGGATCCCCTATAAGCAAGATAGGGCCCTAAATCTCTCAAGTTTTTCAATAGCTCCCACTGTGTACATGTGGCAATAGGTGTTGTTCACAATTTATTCACCTTCCTGCAATGCTTTTCAATCAGCCTGAAAATCTATAAAGCAGACTTGGTACTCCCTCCAAGCCCTGCCTTTGCCCCTTCCTGTGTCTGCCATCTGTTACACCTGTTCTCCAGCATTTAGCAGTTCCTGGTCCATAGCTCCCCTATATTTTGTTCACTAAGGCCCATACCTGCTCCAAAGGATCTTTATCATCTTTTCCTAGGTTCTTAGAGAAAAAGAAAAGCAACTACAGTAGGATAGGTTTTGGTCTTTTAAACTGAGGGAAACAGTGGCAGTGAGGTCTGCCACTTTCTCCCAGAGCCAATGCTGCAGGAATGAAGGAGGCGGGAAGGGCAGGAGGAAGACCCAGAAACCATGTCCATGGCCCACAGAAGGAACAGGGAAAAGTCAATCACTCTGAGCTCTGGGATCCTTCTACTCCTTCATCCTTTTGAGATTTAAGGTTAGTGGTGGGAAACACACAGAAATCATTCCCCTCCAGCTGCAGAGCTGTTTTGCCTGCTCCACTCTAGGAGGTGCGCAAGACCAGCAGATGCTCTTCTGAAGAGAATTTTCCCTTCAGGGAAAAATAGAAAGTATGAGGGCACTGAACTTTCAGGCATTTTTGTGAGTCTGGATGCCAAAACCCATTTTTCTCTCCACAAAAACCTTGTGACACCAACTCTGTATTATATGCAAATTATTACTAGCAAAGTGCTTTCTTCTGGTATTCTAAGCCCTGAAGAAGGACAGGTTTGGGGTTTTTTTCTAAATTTATGTTCTTAAAAATACTTCCTCTATCTACAAAGTGGGCTCTTAGAGCACCAGCAGAGCTACTGATGCTTGTTCTCTTCCCATTTGGAGCAAAAGAAACCAAACATAGAGGAAAAAGATGTTGAGAGTTGCTTAATCCTTGTGCTGCCTTATTTCCTCTGTATAGGATGTCTCATTCAGGGGCAGAGTTCATTTCTTACTACTGCATCTTGTACAGTGGGAAGCTGATTTAATCTTAACCTGCTCCAACATTATCCACAGAACCTGTGCAAGGCAGAGCCAGATTCTTGGTGACCTGGAACAGGTCACTGAAAAGTGAATGGAAGAGGTAGATGTCTGCACGGGATTAAAAAAAAAAAAAAAAGAAAAAAAAACAGAATAAAAGACTTTCTGTCAGTCTAAAATAACTAGATACTTATCCATGCAAGTGTATGAATCAAAGCATTGCCTAGTCCTTGTTTAAATTCAGCAGGCTGGAAAGTTAAATTGCTTTTCAAAGGCATGTCACACTGTTAAAGGACAAAGGTTCCTATGCACTTGAGGTATGGGGCAGGCAGTGATCCATGGCTCTTTGCAGGAACAGTGACCACAGCACAAACTGCTTCAAGTTGGCAAACACAGCAAAATATTAATGACAGCAGCATCAGGTATTGCTGTTCAAGAGAAAATACAGAATATGGGAAGTGGTAAAACTGGACAGCTGCCTAAAGCAAAGCACATTCCATAATCCATGTGTGAGGAAACATGAAGAGGTGAAAATCTGCTACAAATCAGCTTGAAAATCAGTCTGATTCATTTTGGAAGAGACAATACAGCTATATGTGTCCATGTGGACCGTACCAAGTGTTCAGACATCAGGATCCCATTTCCCAAAATCATAAAACTGGGTCTTTTTTAAAAAATCCCTAAACTAAATAAATGCTTGTGATTGTTATATTTTATTTCTAATGCTGCCCTTAGCTTCTGTTTTCTCACATCCTTCACAACATTCCTTCAGACTGAGGCTCTTACATAACCCCCTGAATCCAAAAGCTGGAACATAAAGTAAGAGCAAACAGACAGCTATTACGAACTGCCACAGACAGCAGTATGATTAGACATGAATATCAGTTACGTCTTTGCTAGCGTGTAGTACAGAATAATAAGGTGGAACAAGCTAAATCAGATGTCTTCCAAAGCTGAGAATAATAGGGAAAAGAACAGTTGCTCCAAGATGAACCAGGATTCTTATCCACATATTCAAGCAGGAAAAATTACCATTTTTCAATGCCATAAGAAAGCAAGCAGAAAGTGAACTGATAATATTCGCATATGGAAGTTGCTTAAAACTCCAACTGATCTGTAGGCTGGGTTATTAGTACTTGAAAAGCCAGCTACCCACTGAGGCATGAGACTTAAAGAAAGCTATAAAACACAAACATTAGCATCAGAAAGCTTTCGAAGACAGCTTAAATCTCAGAAAGAAAGGCATTCTCAATCTGGAATGCAGCACCTGTGGCTTTTGCCGTCCAAACTCAGATTATTCAGGCTCTAAGACAGTGATTTATTTGGGTGTTACACATTTAAATGAAGACGATTTGGCATTCATTTGGTCCCCAAAGTGCTTCAAAGAGCTAACCGAACTGACTTTTGAGGGATTGCAAAGTGATGAAATTTTAATTTTAGTCATCTTGGATGAAATTTTAATTTGAATAGAGGCCTTAAAACAGTATAATGAAATACTAATTTTTTTTATTTTTTTTTTTTTTTTTACTGATATAGACAAAGTCTTATAACATTAAGTTTTTAATAGTACATACTAGTCTGGAAAAAGCTATTTGTAGGGTCTGCTCAACTGCTTTCAACAGTGACTGAGTAAAAGAAAGGCATAGTTAAATGTATGCATCGTGATGACATAAGGAGCCATGGAAGCTCCTGCAAAGAGAAATACAGCATTTAATATGCTGTGCTCAGCATAAAGCAGATTTACCAGAAACAGGTAGTTGACTTAATCTAAGGTCAGCAGAGGATATTTTAGAGTTTATGACATGGAGAAGAGATTATGTGATCCAAATGCCTACATTCCACAGCTATAGTAGAAGTAACATGTACTATACAGGCAAAATCCAGTTCACATTAAGAGATGATTGTACATCCCTAACACAAACCAACAAAATTATCTTGTTTAGCCATGTGGGGAAAAGTTGTGAGCATAATTCTCTACTAAGGTCAAAGAGCAAAGGAAGGCTCTGCACCTCTGTCTGCAGGAGTGTGACAGGTGTTGGTTGTACCAGAGCCACCCAGCAGAGAGAGGGCAGATGCCGTAATCACCATGTCTGGTAAGTCCAAGCACAGCTGCAGTCAGAACAGAGTCAGGAGAAACAGCAACAATCGTGCCCTGAGAAAAGCTGCCAGATCCTGTTAAAAGGAGACCAAGAAATGTAATGTATTAATAATAGGTACGTGATTTCACAAAGTGTTAAAAACCCCACAGCCTACGTTAAACCATGGTCTTTGCCAACAGATCTAAACCTGGGGAATGGTCAAACCACAATGTGTGCATCCATTTAACTTCTTGGTGAACTAACCAGTTTCAAGAGCCTGACCAGACTCTGAGGTAGGAGACAATGCAGTTAAAGAAAGCGCCTTGCCTTCTTTCTTCAGCAAAGTGACCCCTGTGTGCTCATTAAATTTTATTCTGCAGGTAATTGCTGACTAAAATCTGTGCCCAGCCTTGCTGGTTGAAGGAGGAGTTGCCTGTATTATGGTTCCTTGCTACTAAAGGTATTTAATAAGAAGGGAGTCAGATTTTCTGAGAGACCTACACAGCTGAGAGCATTATTAATTGGCACAAGAGCAATGGAAATGAGATGGTATTGGTAATGGTTTACTTTTGAGGTAGAAAAGGGGATATGTTTTCCACGAACAGGATAATAAATCAATGCAGCTTCTATCACACTAATTTGTTAAACATCTTTTGCAGTGTTGGTAACAAAGATGTTATTGCATCAGATGCCTGCATAAGGCATTTATGAGGTTTCACCCTTCTGACACAAAGCATGCGTAACAATGTATAGGTGATCCTAATAAATGATACAAACGTTGTGTTTAATCAGTAGAATAAGCTATCTTGAATATACTATGCAATATGAAACCATGAACAACTTACACAGAACCTGTAAGTTGTATTTTAGGGGCTAAAAGAGAGTGTTTGACTGATGAAGTATTTTTGAAAATACCTTCCCCATGGCATTGGCAGCTATCATTTATCTCACTCTGTCCAAGATGAAGATAATCTGGGTATACAAGCAGTAACAACTTTTCTGCTGACTATAACATTCTCTATTGTTTTCTTCAATTTCAGCAATAAGCTATTAACTCATGGCTTGTTCAGTTTCTTCACAAAGCTACAATAACCTCCTTGTAATTTTGTGAGCTTTCACACAACTGGAAGGACAAATCTGGCAGGGAGTGAAAGCTGAGCAGGTTCAATTTTCCACCACCTATGAACAGAAAACAAGAAAATGGCGAAGTGTTACATACCTAGTGACTGTCCCTCCAAATCAATAAAAAATATATAGCTCATTAAAGGGAAAACTAAGAGTGAGAAGTGACATGCTGAACAAGCAGTAAATAGTTAACGTTCCCCAGCTCTGAAGCCAGGAATAGGCACCACACAAGTCCTGTCCAGAAAAATGTATTAGCACCATCAGCAGAAACTGACACAGGATGCCAGTATCCATCCAGGGCGGGATTCAGAAGAGAAGGAACAATAAAAGACAGGCATTGAGGTGACATCTGCAGGGGCTGGAGAACAATTTCCAGAGAATGACTGTCTTTTAATAAACCGAGGTTTAACTGTTATCAGTCCCTGTTACAGATCATTACTATGAGAAACAATGAGAGCCATTTGTATCCCTTTCTCCCTGCAGGACATGTCTGAGGGAGAATAAACCTCTTTCCTCCTCCGGTGTCAGCTTGTTACTGGCAGCACTGGCTATAATTGAATAAGCTTTATTCAAATGATAGCTAAATTTAGCAGATATTAGCATGAAGTCTCTAGAGGGGTGAAAACTGGAAAAGAAAGCTTTAAACAAATAGACTAAAGTAACCCTGAAAAATAGATGCAATTTATGGCAGAGACAACCTCTCTGCCTGATGAGTCTAGCACAGTTAAATCTGGATTTTGGGGCCTTACTGAGACAAAACATGACACCATCCCCTTTCCTCCTGGCCTCCTGTGATGACCCCTGTGATGGCAGGACCCATTGTGTTGTCCACAAAATCAGATTCATTACCCAGTGTGCAACAAGCCAATAATTACACACTTTGAGAGACTTTGATTATTTATTTCAGAGTTGCGTGAGCCCGGGTGCTCGGTGACATTCCACAAACCAAGCACACCCACTGGACTTCCCACACCATCATTTAGAGGCAGAAGTTCAGGGTTTGTAACTTTCCCATTACAGCCCCTGTGTCGTGGTGAGTTAGAAAGAGTAATTACAGAACGCCAGCTAACATCTCTGTAGGTTCAAGCGAAGGGCCTTCACCTGGGCAGGAATCTTTTTGACCTTTAGGCACGACTTTTAGTATTACAGACAACATACACGGACCTTGAGTATTTTGCCAAGTTAGCAGTGTACACATAGTGATGTCTATATAACTTAGGTCAAAGTAACAAAGTGCTTATATAGCTTGGGTTATAAGATATCTATGTAACCTAATATCAGTATAACTTAAATCATGACTTTTTATCAAAAAAACCCTGAAGAATATCAATATAACCTGAAGCATAGCCTTCTATACTTACATAGCCTGAATCACAGCTTTTACTTATGTAGCCTGAATCATAACTTCTATACTTATATAACCTGATGCTTATATAACCTGAATCATCACTTTTGGTACCCAAATAATCTGATATGAATAACTTTTTATACAATGCAATGGCTAGTATATAGTTAACTAGTTGTTTATGTGCAGAATAGAGAAAAAGAAAACAAACAAACAAAAACTTACCAGGTGCATAGTTTTAGAGATAGATAAGTGTAGTACTAATGAGAAATTGGCAAGCCAAAGCCAATTAGCCACAAAACAAAGAATTTAGGCCAGTTAAGACCAGATGGACTGAAGAGCACCATAACTACGCATGCCCCAAAGTTGAAAAGTACAAATGCGAAGAAGACTTTAAAAGCCTTCATCAAAAACCCCCGAAGACCCCCGAATTGGGGAAGTGCATGCGCAGTGCAAAGAATTATCTAATAACCATGGGATCATGCTATGTAAATTAGTTCCTGTGTGTATGTGATGATGCTGTTATGACATAGCAACATTAAAGCAAAATTTACTGTATAAATATACCACCACACTTGACAAAGGCGGGTGAGTTAGGAGGAAAAATCCCCCTCACCACCAGCGCTGCAATGAACAAATACCTGCTCTATAGACATCGGTCTATGGGGATTTATTTCTAGCCTATCTTTCGGGCATCAATAGATATACATCAACATCTTGATTTTATACAACCTTAAAGGTTGTTAGTTCCAGGCTATCCTTGAGTAAGGAATACTAACTGCTATCTGATCTACTGACACAGAACATCTGGACTTACTGCCTCCTTAAAGCTTGTTAGTTCCTGGATGTCCTTGACTAAGGGATGCTGGGTGCTGCCTGTTCCACTAATTAAATCTTTATTCTTGCTGATTAGCATTGAAAGTATTCAAAGATCTTGCATCAAAGAACACCCTGACTTCAAATAATCTTGATATTCACATAATCTAGCCCCAACCCCTGCCAAGTCAGGGTCACTTAGAGCAGGTGACACCGGAACATGTCCAGATGATTTTGAGTGTCTCCAGAGACAGAGACTCCACGACCTCCCTGGGCAGCCTGCTCTGCCGCCTTAAACGCGGAGAAGTTCTGCCTCGCTTTGAGGCGAACATTCGTATGCTCTAGCTGACGGCCACTGCTCCGTGTCTTGTCGCTGGGCGCCACCGACAGGAGTCTGTCCGTCCGTGCTTACGGAGCCGGCGGTGCCGGCGCAGCCGCCCCTCACAGGCGCTGGGGCGGGGCCGGGCCCGCCGGGCCGCGCGGGGCGCTGTGGGGGCGGCCGGGAGCGGGCGCGGCGCGGTCATGTCGGCAGCGCTGCTGCGCCGCGGCCTGGAGCTGCTGGAGCCGCCGGGTGAGCCCGCGGGGCCGGGGCTGGGCGGGCGGGCGCAGGGTGGCTCCCCGGTACGGCTGCAGTGACTCCGTTCCTCTTCCCGCTGCAGCTCGGGCAAAGGCGCCGCCGGGACTCCAGCGAGGCCGGGCCGGCCCCAGGGCGGCGGGCGCGGCGAGGCGGAGGAAGAGGGCACCGGAGCCTGGCAGGAACAAGGCCACGGTTAAGGGCAGAGTCGTGAAGTCGGCGATAGGTGAGTCCCGACCCCTCCGCAACCCTCGCACCGGGCACCCTTGTGGTGTCCTGCAGCCACGCTGCCGGTCGCTGTATCCATCCCATCCCATTCTCCTGCATGCCCTCTTGGTGTCGCTCACTTTAAACGCAGCCTCATTTGTGGGCGTACCCCTATCCCTGAGCTGTAGCGGTGTCTTTCTCCCGGGGCTTTGCTGATCCTCCTGTGTCTCTCCTTGTGAGCTGCCTGGATGAGCAGGTGATGAGTTTTGTCCCTTTCTTCTTTGCCCCAGAGGAGTACCATAAGAAGAAGCCTGTGAATCACTTGAGAGAAAACCTGCAGTACATGTTGAAGGGACGGGTTGTTGCAGACAAAACCGTCACAGAACAAGTAAGAGTGTAATTTCTGGCGGGGGGGGGGGGGGGGGGGGGGTCTGTTTCTACTGAGGAACACAGGTGAATGAATGGGAATCATCCCTGGATCTTCCAAATTTATACCTTGCACAAGAGAGTCAAGATTCTGTCTACAAATGGCCTTGAGGAATTCCCGTGTGCACTGGAAAAACAACTTACTAAGCTTTAAACTGTTGTTGATATGTTGTCCCCAATGATGTTCTCTGATACTAGGCAAAAATCACAGAATCATAGAATGGTTTGGGTGGGAAGGGACCTTAAAAGATCATCCAGTTCCAACCACCCTGCCATAGGCAGGGATGCCACACACTACATCATGTTCCTCAAATATCCTGGCAGCTGTTGGCTTTTCTTAATTACCAAAGATATTTTGTAGTTTCAGCTGGCAGAGGAGCCCTGGTTCAGACCTCCTCCTTACTCTGTCGATCAAACTGGCCTTCTCTGTAGCTGGAGGCTGATTAACAAGGAACCAGATGTGCTGCTGGCTCATGTAATAGGAATTACTTAGCCTCTTAAATGGTGTTTCTCATAACTTGAGAATTTCTTGAGTGGTCTTCCCTAAAAGGTAGTCTCATGCCAGGATTTGAAGAGAGGAATAGCTGACAGTGCTAGAACCTTGGGCTGTTAATATGAGATACAGGCTGTTAACATACATAAATAAATGAAATTGGTTTAGGCCAGTGTTTCTCAGGCTGGTGATTGTGCCAGGAGGTGACAGTGTATTAGAAAATGCTGAGGGAATTCCACAAACTTGTTGGGTTTTTGGGTTGTGTCATGGGGAAAGGGGGTAAAAAGAAGGCCATAGTTTCAGAAAGTTCTGAATTGAAATCAATGTTTTTATCTCTGTGACAATTATTAGAAAGTAGTTTTCATATTTGACTCCAAATAACAAGTTGGTATCTGCTGTTGTCCCAGTGATCTGCTTTGGTTAACATCAGTGGTTTGCCTCTCACTTTTCTTTGGAGGCACTCTGGAAAATAGCAGGGTTCTTGTAGAACAGCAGGGATGCTGCAGGTGAGCTTGAGAATCCCTGTTTTGTGGTTTGGTCTGGATAACAATGACTGTTGTTTTTTTCCATCTTTGTATTGTCTGAAGGTTCTTGCTCAGAACAGAGGTAGGAAGTCCAAGGATCAGCCTCCAGAGAAGACAGAAAAGAAGAAGCCCGAAGGCACTGTGTTTACCGAGGAAGATTTCCGTAAATTTGAGAGGGAATACTTTGGGATACCATAAACATCCTGACGGGGGTTCTTGCAGCTCCAGCCTTTTTGCAGCTTCTCCAGCCTGGCACGCAGGCCTGGGCATTTCCTCAGTGTGTTTGAGATGGCACATGGGGATGTGCCTCTGCCAGCAAGTACCTCCGTGTCGGACTTGCAGAGCAGCTCTGGTCTGGGCAGAGCTTGTTGCTGGGCAGCTAAAGCCACAGAGGCGCTCTTGGCTCTGAGCTGTGTTGTCCTTATAATCATCTTCCTGCAGCCAGCATGTCTTGCATTCTTGATGTAGAAGGGTGGACTAAGCCAAATAAAAATCTTTTTCCCCTTCCTCAGGATATAAGGCTCCCGCTACCTGTGTTATTTGGCAGGGAGCATTGAAAGTACTGTATCTGAATGGAGAAATGTTTTGGACCAGCATTAGTAAATCTCTGGAAGGGAAGGATGCTTTGAAAGACTGTTAAACTTGAGTAACCCTGCAGTTTGGGTTCTTATTACAGCCCCTGTCAGGTCTGTCAGTCACTGCAAAAACTTTTTATATGTCATTTGATTAAATAATTGTTGCAGATGCTGTCTCTCTTTGCCTTTGTAGTAGTGATTATTATGGCAGGTGATGAAGACGAACCGTGTCACTGCTGTGATCCAAGCATTCCTCTCTTTAGGATGACTCAGTTGTGTGAATGGCCTCTCTGATTCATGTTGACACATATATTTAATCATCTCTCTGACATGCTTAGGCCTTCAAAGAGTGCAGGTTGGAATGGAGATGACTCCTCCATTTTGGCTACTCACAGTCTTCCCTCTCTGCAAGGAAGAGCTCTCACATGGAGAAAGCTGTCCTTTGGATGTTTATAGCAGAGTGTCCCACCGAGATTTAGCCATGCCAGGAGGGCACCACTGCTGAGTGTTGCCAGGTCCTGTAGCCAGGAGGGCTTGTGTTAGTCTCAGCATCAAATTAAAATCTGAGCCCGAGCTTGTGGTGCTGGGTTGAAGGGAGGTTGTTTTTTCTCAAAGTTCCCCCGGCTGTAACAAAGAGAAGGCCCAGCAGGTGGGAGTGTTGTTCCAGAAACTTCCTCACTAAACCACTCTGAATGTGCTTCTGGGGAGCTTCTGGCACTGCTTTTTCCTGTGCCTTACCTAAGAAGATGGGAAATGTGTTCCCTTGGGAAAAAAACAGCTAAGGAGAAGGACTAATTCCAAGCTTTGGTTGGGCTCAGGAGGTGATTACAAGGGGCTCGTCTGACCTGAGCAGCAGCTGCTTGATGCCAGCACAGGCAGGAATTCACTTATCCCTTCCCTGCCCTCTGATTACAGTTCCTGGTGCTGTCCTCTTAAGCCTGTGCCTCCTCCGTTGAGTTCTTTTTCCTCTTGTCTGCATGGGAGGAAAGGTTACTTGAATGTATGAGTTCCAGACAGGGGAAATAGTGAGCATACTGAAGTGTGTGTGCTGGAAATTGGGTAATAGCACGTGGGAGGGTATTTCTTGTAATAGGATCAAGTTCAATGATCTGCAGCCAAAAGTGGTAAATATAGAACAGTTCAAAGAACAGTTCAAAGAACAGTTCCCCTTTTTTTAGTTTTTTCTTGCTTCCAAAAAAAAAAACCACAAAACCCACAAAACAAACCTTTTTAAAAGAATGGAAGCACTATTGTTGGAAAAAATAGTTGAGCAAAATGTGTATTCAGCGCGTCTCCCTAAAACTTCTGCTCTGTGTGCCTGCTGCAGTGCATGTAAGCTGGCCTAACACAACTCTGTGTGGAGCTGTCATGAGGGTAATTAACTGTGTGAAAAAGATGGCTGTGCCACAACTTGGCAGAAAGAAATAGATTTTGGGGGCGTTATTTTGTTTCAAGCCTTCATCTTCAGTATTTGGCATTTCCTATGACCCTACAGAGATCCCTCATGTCCTCTCCTGCTCCTCCTCTACCCATTCCTCCTACGTACCCTTGTTTCTGTGGTTGTTCAGCCCCTGGGCCCTTCTCCCGCAGGCTGAGGGAAGCAAAACCTTCCTTCCTTGCTCCAGAAAAGGGCAGGAGGGTAATGTGGTTCACTCTCTTTGTACAAAACGCAGCCTGTTTGTTTGCAAATGTAAGCAAACAGGAAAGCTCTTCTTTCAAAGTTAATGAGGAACTTTAAAGTGGGGCTCAGAGCAGTTCTCCACAAGGATAATAAAACCCAGATCAGAGGAGTTTCAAAGTTGGGTGGCAGCTCTCATTACTGGCTGGAAAGACTATTAGAGCCAACACAAGTATCAACATACTTCTTGAGGAATTATGTTGTCAAGGAGGGTAAAGCTTCCTGACAGACTGAATTTTGCCATTTGAAACTAAACTTGATTGTACGGTCAACAGTATCCTTAAATAAATTCAACTTTATTTTGTGGGAGGAAGGAAAAAGAAGCAGAAGTGGATGGTGGCTCTAGAGATACCATCTGCAAGGGCAAAGATCTAACACATTCCAGCCTTGGCTTTCCCCCTGTCTGGCAGGGTAGGAGCTCCTAGGAAAGAAGAGCAATGCCACCTGAGTAGTGGGTAGGTAAGGACAGGTGGTGCCCCCTGAGGGGAATATCTTCAAATGAGAGAGCAGAACAGGTATCAACCTGTTGTATGTGCCTGGTGTTAAGCTAAAGCCAGGCACCTTCTCATACTCCCAGCTGTCTGTCTAGCCATGCCCAGAGCATGCTGGCTCCTTGGCGTGGTGGAACCCCAGGAGGTAGCTGCCTTGGAGCAATCTGCCCCCTCCCTGTAAGTGTTCAAGGCCAGGCAGGAGGGGGCTTCAAGTAACCTGCTCTAGAGGAAGGTGTCCCTGGCAGGGGGATTGGAATGAGATGATCTTTAAAGTCCCTTCCAACCCAAACCACACTATGACTCCGTGATCTCTGTTCTTTGCAGCCAGACTTCTCTGCCCAATGGAATAGACAAGAAGGGGTTAGGGAAGCAGCAGCTGCCATAGCTGCTTTTCCTAGTTGGCCTCCAACCTGTTTCCCATGCTGGAAGCTGACAGCTGCAGCCCACAACAACCTTTGGACCTGCTGGACAGCATTTCTTCCCCGCACATCTGCGAGCGGCGGCGCAGGGACGTGTCCCAGCGCTGCTGGGCCAGCGCCGCGTGCTCGCTGAGCTCATCAGGCTGCTGGCTCCCTTCCCAGCTCTGCGACACCAGCTGAGCATCCTGCAGCAGAAAATAGAGGTAGCTGAGCTAGGGAATGGTGAGGGTGCCATCCTACAGGGCATCTCCACCCACACGCAGCAGGGAGTCAGAATGGGCGGCAGCAGCGGCAGCTTTCATATGAATGCAAATAAAAGCTCTGGAGTGTTATTAGTGTGGTAGAACCTTTCCAGGGAAGCTGTTTAGAATAGTTCCCAGATGCTCAGCCTTGAGCTAGCTTAGTGTGAATAAGATTCATCAAGCGTCTTAATGGCCTTTTGCTTCCTTGTTATGTGAATGGAAAGCAAATAAAAGGAAATTTGTTCCAGTGGGTACAAGCTAATGTAAGCCCATACAGCCTCTGCTGTACCAGCAAGCCTCCACATCCTTACCACAGAAAGCAACAACAGCTACTAACAGCACTATGTGTGTACTGGGGGGGGAGGACTGCAAACGTAAACCAAGAAAACATGTTTGTTCAGGACACCAACTTCTTGCCTCTGAAATGACATAGCAGTAACAAACCTGGATGCCAACGAACTTGTTCAGGTAAATGAGATTGAAAACACTGAAAAGGCTATAGGGGAAAATCAAGGGGTGGGGAAGAGTCCTAAAAACCTTAGCCAATCTTACCCTCTGAGGTTTTTTTCATGACGGCCTTACATTTCAGTCTTGATGATGATCAACACAACATCAGCACTTACAGGCTCCTGAACACCTCAGGAAGGGGAGTGGTTTTTGTAAAAAGGGTGCACAGCAGCAGGGCCCTGAATAACTCAGAAAAGTTACAGCAAAAGGAAGTTTCTCATTTTGAGACATAAAGACCCATCAATTCGAGCCGAAATGAGGAGTGTGAAAGAAGGCAGGCTGCCTGCTGTCTGCTTACAGCTCAAAACGTGGAACTCCAGCCAAGGCAGGCTGAAGGGCTGGTAGGTTGGAGCAGGATTAAAGGTTTGCATGTCTATCAATAGTTATGTTAAATAGGATTAACAGAGCCAGCCACTAACTGGTGGGGGCAGGGGACATAAAAATCATGAAGGTTGCTCTGCAGCTGTCTACAGGGTTAGATGCACCTTTTTCTGAAGGAATAAGCTGTTGGCAGGGCTAAGCAGTACTGTAGCCAAGCTGGTCTGTCCTGAGCTGCACTGTTTGCATGCCAGCAAGATCATTTATCTCCTTTAATGGGAGGCAAAGACCAGGGCTCTTTCTCCACCTTCCTGCACACTGCAATGGAGATGCAGAGGAGTTTCAGCACTGGGAGATTCTCTGCCCTATATAAATTAAGCTGATGCATCTGCTGAGCCTGGAACTTGCTCCTGCCATTCCTTAAAAGGGTGTGTGTGTGCAAAAAAGAGGAAGAGAGCAGCTGAAGGAGAAATGAGAGGCGGCTGGCCATCACTTGGAGGACATGCACCTCTGTAATAGGGAAATTGGAGCTTGTGGGTGCAGCCAGCTTCCTTCATTCAGTGACTTCATTCACTTATGACACTGCATGAGTGCACCGAAAATAACGCAAAGGCAGCATACCTGGGATACTTGAGCAGCCAAAACAGTATTGCCTAGGTCAGGGGACTGAATTCCTCTGTTAATTCTCAGGGCTTGAAGCATTTCAATGGGAAAGTCAGCAAAGGCAAGCACTTCTGGCCCAGCAAGGGATGCTCATGGTAAGACCCTGAGATGTCCCTTGCACTGGAAATGAAGTGTAACAGGATTTTATGTGCAGGACTGCATGGCAAGACTGTGAATACAGCAGGACAGAGGAAGGTAGGATATCCCCAGAAGCTACTTGGACCATACTGAGAAAAAATTAGTATGCCCAAGGTGGAAATTATGCCTATAGAAGGACAATAGAGAACCTGTTTTTTTCTGAAGGCCTATGTCTATGGGAAGATAAAGAAAACTGGTATTCTTCTGGCCAAAAATGTATAGATTTGCCACTCCCCAAAAAAGGCTATGAATGGACTACCACTGTGTGAAACTGTTTCCATCAGAATCAGCCACATTCTCTTTCTATAGTCCAGCTCGGGAGCACTGGAGGAGCATTCATCTCCCAAAGGACAGCCTGTCCTTGCAGCTATTTCTGGGCTTTCTGCCAGGGCAAAAGCTATTTGAAAGATTTTATCATCATTCTTTCTTCATTCCCCAACACTGCAGCTGTGGATTTATTTTTGTAAGCATGCTGCAAAGGTGCATCTGATTCTCCACACAGGCATGTGAAGAAGTTGTCAGCAGTGATGGTTTCCCCTTTTCATTTTGAAAGAGAAGGGCATGCACCTGGGTCTCTCTAAAGGCAGGGTGAAGAGGAAGGGAGTCATAAATATTGTGGTAACAGCAGAAACAAGCTTGTGAGAAGAGGCTTTGCAAGCAGTGAACTGCAAGAGGTTGTTTGGTTATGTGGGGGAACATTGGACTCCTATTTACCATGAAGCACAAAATTGGCTGAGGGATAGGAGCCTGAGGGTCACGCATACTGTGTGTGTGAAGTCTACTTCACTGCCCTTAATTCAGAGGAGAAATAACCGAGGCAGAAATCCCATCAGCTGTGCCAACTTCAGATTTAAATAGCTGCTATATAATGCAGATTGGGGGAATTCTGCTGTTTCTAAGGTTGTAGAAGAACTAGGCTCCTCTGGCAGTAGGTAAAGCCTGCATTTCATGCACTACAATCTAATTCTGGACATGGTATCATGCTCTATGCAAGCTGCAAGGATTCAGTGGAAGCACATTTGTTCTGTGAGGCTGTGAGAAAAAGGAGAGAGCTCCTGCAGTTTGCAAAATGTAAAATCAGTTACTAGGCAGGAGGCTATCAGACTTTTTACCCTTGTAGGCTGGAGTTTGTGACAGTGTCCTGGGTGCTCCTTGGCTCCTGCTGCAGGCTGGACAAGCTGCTTGGCTGCAGAGTGGTGTGATGCTTGCTGTGCCTAACTGAAGCCTGGAGGAAAAGTCTAGATAAAAATTGCAGAGGAAGAGTCAGCCCTGATCTCCAGCCCCTGTATAATCTTAACTAAGTTACTAAGTATGGAAACACGGCGTCATTTCAGCAGGCGTTGCATGAGATTGCCATATGGGCTGCCTCTGCAAAGCCACAAGCTCGGAGCCTCGGCAAGCACTGAGTGCTGACTGCTCTTTAAGGGCAGGTTTCTGATTCTCCTACAAGGTGTTCTGTAAAGCACACACACGGCTGCAGAGAGCAAAGCGGCATGGATGCGTCACGCATTCCTTCTCGCCTGCTCCAGCTCTGATCTTCCTTCCCTGGAGTGAGTGTAATTTGGTAAATTGGACCTGCATACTCTCTGCAGGGTTGTAGGAACCAGAATCATGTACTTACTGGCCAGCTCAGACACTGCCTCATCTGCCTGCAGAGCATGGACACGAAGAAAAATTTGTTTTAGCCATGAGTGGCTCACAGACAACCCTGCCATGGGGTGGGGAAGGGATAAATGTGCTGACAATGTTTCCAGGCTTTGGGAGAACTGAGTAAGGGCAGCAAAACACACGTGCTGCTTGCTCCCTCAGCCCTAGGTACTGCCAGGTGTAAGCAGAAATTGCTAAGGCTCTAAGGGAAGAGGAGGTGGTTGCCCTGTGATGGGAAAGGGGGATCGGTATGAGGAGGAGTGGAGGGTTTTCTGCTGCACAAGGAAGCCACCAGCTCATAGACTCATAGCAGTTACTATGTTTTCTGTGGCTCAACTGAGACCAAGCACAATGTCACCTCAGGTGTAGATTTGACCAAAATCTTGGGGCTTTTCTCCAATTATCCCCATCCCCAACCTGGCTGGTGCAGCTGATTTGAAGGAAACCTATTACATTGGTCTGCCTCCTAAACCACAAGAGAGTCCCTTGTCCCTGCTTGCTGCCTCCAGTCTGCAGTGCATCCCATTCACACAGTACATGGTCACCAGCACCCTTACCCAGGAGATTTGAGACTACTCACACCCCTTGTCTCATGAAACCAAGGGGAAGGCCTTAGTTATCCACCCCACTCTCAGTGTGGCATGAGCCCTAACTCCAGACACGGAGCCTTCTTGCTGTAATTTAAATGGCATTCAGCCACCCAGGCACAGCTGTAGGCACAGACAGGTGCCACTGAGGGCCTGGCCAACCCAGCCCTCCATGGCAGCAATCGGCTCCTGCTGCCAACAGCCACCTGTGCCATCCATCCGCTGGAGTAGCCTTCACACACCAGGGCACCCCACACGGCTGTTATCCCACGTCAGGTAATGGCTTGGGCAAGGAGCAAGGATGGAGGACTGTAGCCCTGACTTGAGAGCATAAGGAGCTGAAATGTCAAGATGCAAGTGGAGAAACCTTTCTTGAAAGTTCCTTTAAGAACCTTTTCCCTCTCCACTCCAGCACTGGCTGGAGCCCTGATGCCACTGCACTGCATGTATGAGCCAGCCAGGCTGGGATGTCCAGGCACCTGAGCTCAGCAGCTCAGGGAGCCATTCCAGTGCAAGTGAGAAGGAATCAACTCCTCGGAAAGGACGTGCATGTCCAAATGCCAAAGCGATTAAGTGCTGTTAGATGGGGGTAGCAGTGGCAAAAAAAAAAAAATTGAGCACACATTGATGCCTGTAGCCTTGGTAGAAGAAAGTCAAATTTGTATTTAGAGCTTAAAATTTGACTCATTAGTGGCTGGCTGAAGAAGCCAAGACTTTCACACTTGGGTACAGGAATGTGACCCATCAGTAAAAGCACTACAGTAACCCCACCCCTCTGGCCCAGTTCACACCAGTCTGACAGCTCCTGCTCATGGTTTGGGCACTTTAGAAGACCCACAGGCACATGAGGAACCCAAGTGCAGTTAACACTGGTGCTTGCTCCGGGCTTGTCTCCTAGCCAAGCTGTCCATTTCTTTCACCAGCGTTCACAACTTTTGTCCCAGGACCCCCTCCCTCCCTTCAGAGACAATGTTTAAGTCTGAAAATAAAAACATCTCCCACTGCATTACTGACGTTTTGTCTTCCATCAACTCTCCAACTTCAATTGTTTCAGGGGGCTTACAAATTAGCTGAAAACCCTGAGGCACCTCAGCGTGATCCCTTCTCACTTTAGAACACACATAAATTAGAGCGGGACAGGTCAACTCAGACACTTTATACAGAATGCTCCAGTTCAGAGCACTTTGGGTGCTTGCAGTGCACTCACCACCCACAAGCAGCACTAGTGTCACACTACACTCTCTGGCCACACACCACCTTGTCGTGCTTGGACTTACACTCACAGGAGGTTCAGGCCATGCTGGTTTTACAGGTACCACTCATCACACACCATCATTGCACATTTACTACAAAATTATTTATTAGACAGCAATACACAGCTTTAGCAGGAAGCTTATATACATGCACACAACACTGCTGACTACCCTACTCAGGGACTCTAGTTCTCTTGCCCTTGGCCTTGCGGACCTCTTCTATCAGATCTTTTAAGTACTGAATTTCCTTACTAAGGGAATCTGCTTTTTCCTTCAGGGCCTGGTTCTTCTGCTCCAGCTCTCTGCACTCCCCAGACAGCGCCTCCTGTTCCGCCCTCTTCTTCTGCCGGTAACGCGTGGCAGCTGTCTTATTCTGCTCCATCTTTTTTAGTTTCTTATCTATTTTCTTTTCTCCTTTCACCTTTGCTGACACTACCTTCTCTGCAGGGTGATCGTATGGTTTGGACCGCACAGAGCCACAGGCGGCATCTGCAGGGAACTGGTTGCCATTGGGGGATCCAACTGAATTGGTGGGGCTGTGTTGGGGGGTTCCCAGGTAGGAGTCCGGGCTCATGCATATTCCACTATCATCAGAGTGGTTCTCCTCCTCTTTCTCAGACTTGGTGATCACCACCACAACAGTGGGGCACTCCCGCTTTCTTTCTCCTTCCAGAACATCCACTTCACTACCTAGTTCTAAACTAAATGAGTGGTCTGGAGTGGAAGTCAGAGACCCTGGGGAGAGGGGAAAAGACCAAAGGGAAGCCAATGGGGCCATTGAATCAGCTCCAACTGGGGATTCGGGGACATGAGTGATTACATTATTTATCAGTGGAAGTTCTTTGTTGTGAAATTCCTGGATGGTAGCGTTAAATAGATCACACGTGTCTTCCAACGTGGCCATCAGCTCGTCTGGTGAGACGGTGGCTTCCAGATGTTCCATACCTAACAGGGCATCAAAATCAAATTCCTTCAGATCCATCTTCTCCACCATCCACTCCATGCCAGAGAAGGCATCCTCTGCACATTAAAAAAAATAAATTGCCACTTCAGTATAATGCCATGAAGAAAAGGCATCAAATAAACCACCACACTCAACGCAACTCAAGCTTTTGAAAATCATCTAGCAGTTCATCACTTTCCTCTTTCATGTATTAGCACAAAATGAGTAAATTTTAAGGGAAAAAATACTCTTTCCCTGAGCTCCTAAAAACTGTAGGGTACAACATAAGCAACCATTGAGACATTCCAACCCTCTTACTTTAAGACCAGAACAATCCAGGGGCACTGGCAACATACAATCATGCTTCCTTACTGTTACCTATGCCAAAACACAGTACCATTGGCAACTCTCTGTTACTGCAAGGCCACCACAAGTGGCACTTTACCATAACCAGCAACTATGTGTTGTGTAAGCAGCATAGTACACATGTTTTCGAAGTGGAGGTAACACGTAAGATTGCGTTCAGATTTATGAAAAGCTAGCAATTTATTTTCAACTGGAATGTTACTGAGGTATTATATAATTGATGCCCTTTACAGAAATAAGTAATACCTTACCCTGGCTGCTATCTATGGTGTTGCCTAAACTGTCCACAGCAAGCCAATTGGAGGAGACTGCCTTAGCCTTGTCGCTGGAGAACCCATGCGAACTGAGGGGCTCGGCCACCTCCAGGTAGTCATCTAGGAGTCCCAGACTTTCCTCAGCCACCGAACACGGCTGGCTGAAGGGGGATATTGAATCCCCCAACAGCATCTCGTTGTTCAAGAAGCTCATTTTCGTCAGCTTTTAACGCTTTGACGTCGAAGGATGTAGATAAGCACAGGGTCTTTTCGTCGACTACAGCAATGCTGCTGTGCAGTGCCGTGAAAAACCTGCGAACAGAACTTAAACTCATCAGCACCTGATCTGAGCAACATAACCTTTTAAAGCAACGGTCCCTCAGGAAGTATGACAGAACTTTACAGATTATCTCACTTCTTTATTTCTGTGCTGCTGAGCGTCCCCCGCCTCCCTCAGGCCCGGGCAGGGCCGGTCCCGCCCACCCGCCGCCATTTGGCAGTCCTGCCGCCATTTTGTGTCCTGCCACGTTTCCACCGCGGCTCCAGCACCACACAGGGAGGGCTGTGCGCCCGATGGCCAGGGCAAACTTAACGCTGTGCCACTGCATTATTTAACATTGGTACTGCTGCCAGATTATTATTATCAACGCCTGTTCATCTATCCGTGATTACACCATGTGGTCCCTATACCCAAAACCCTAAAACCTCTAATGCCCCATTTTCCCGTAAGTACCCCAGCACTTCCCCTCGCGCGGGCAAAGAAACCCTCCCTAGGAATGTTTCTTTACTCCCATGAAAACCCGAAGAACAAAAAAAATTAAATTATAAAATCCTAGGTTTTTCCAAATCAGTGTTTCTCGAATTATAGCAAGTACAGACGTTCCTCGTAAATGCTTTTGAAAAGGCATTTCCTGCTGTTTCTGACACTCGCCGCACCCGAAGATACCGAGCCGTACAAGGATCTCCCCACCTCTCTACAATTTCGGCTTAACTAGTTTCTTTACATATTATTTTGTGTACCTAGGTATCTCACCCCGCTCCCCGTAAGATACCAGTTACCACCACGCGCGATAAACCCACCCCAAAAGCCCATTTAAAGAGAGTAACAGAACGCCTTTTAATACACAAGAGAGGGAGCAGCCGTCCCTCACACACGATACTCACGCCATGGTTGCAGATGCCGGGGATGTGCTGAGGCCGCCGCCGCTGCTGCTGCGCCTGCTGCACTGGCCGATGCCGCCGCTGGCCCTGCCGCCTTAAAGAGCCATGGCGGCCGGGGGAGGGGGGCTGCTCGTATCCGCGCCGCGCGGGAGGTGCTGCGCACACTGACACGGACAACGACACGACCTCAGCTCCCGGCGACAGGAAACAATGAGATAGCAGCGCCGGCGCTCTGCCTTTATATATGAGCCGCCTTACCAAACAAGGTGCGGACGTGAGGTATCCTTCCGCCGAGCGTCACCTGCCCGTCACCAGCACCTACCGGCCTGTCGCCTGCCTTTCTGCGCTTCTCTCTTACCGTTCTGCTACGAGTTAAACACAGGAGCCGCCGACAAGACGCCGCGGCCCCACGCCGGGGCTGTCACGGAGGGACTATATGATGTATACATGCGCGCCGACCGCTCCCCCCGTCGGGCGCGGCCGTGCCACGTGACCGGCGGTACTGAGGACGCTGCCCCCGCCCCCCCCCGCGGGGAGCGTTGGGGGAAATTTTACCCGCCAACAGAGACGCGGAGCTCGCGAGGAAGACGTCACGCAGCTCGCCACGTGGGAAGGGCGGCGCTCATTGGCTACGGGCGAGTCGTTCACGTTCCCCGTGAGCTGTCATTGGCCAGGGCCCGGAGGAGACCAATGCTGAGGGGAAGGGCGGGGGGGAGGAGAAGAAGGAGAAGGGGCAGGGAAATGGCGGCTGGACGGGGGAGGAGGATGGGGAGGGAAGGCGGGAGTAGGTCGAGAAGGAGCAGCCGGGCAGGGAAATGGTGCCCGCCCACGGCAGCCTTGCGTTTTCCCTGACATGCCCCTCTCGAAGCAGTGTGTGCTCCCCACTTAGATTTCCAACGCCCCTTTTGTTCCCCACACAAAGCCCTGCTGAGCTCAGGCGGGGGCTGGCGGCTGCGCTCCAGGCTGAAGTGCTGGCATGGCGCCCCTGAGGCGGCGGCAGCCCGCCTTGGCCTCCTGCTCCCTTAGATAACCCGCTGCTTTCCATCCCTGCCCGCCCCACACATGCAGCGCGGAGATTACGGGCTCTCCGGGGCTGTGTGTGTGCGGGCAGGAGGGCGTCTGCCCGCAGCCTGCCGGCTTCACAGCGGCCACGGCGCCGCACGGCCGCAGAGAGGCTTCTGAGGAGCCCGGCTGTAGAGCCGCGCCGCCGGGCAGCCAGGAGCATCAGTCTAACTAGTGCCTTCAACCCATGCAAGGGCTGAAAATGAAGTTGGTTATTCCACAGCTGAGGAATGAGAATGTCCTCTCCTGCCATGCAGTTTCATGCTGATGCAGTTGCTTCTCTGTTCTCTGTGCAGATATCATTCGAGTGATGGGAGCATTAATGGATCACCTATAGAGCCTTGCGGCCATAAAGAGCAGTGTCACCTTGGATAGCTTTCAAAGTGCGGTTTCGCGTTTTATCTGATCCAACTCAACTTGCTTCTAGGAAAGAAGTCAGACCTCTTCCCCCACCCTGTTCCTGCTAAACAGTTCCACCAGCTGGCCTGGCCCCCACTGAGACAGCTCACAGCCAGAAACTCACATGGGCCAACAGTTTTCCGCTGGCTTCAGTTCCTTCACCATCATTTCAGTTTGGTCACACAAGCACTGGACAGCTCCGGTGAGCTCGGAATTTCGATACCTGTGTCCTCCCTCACTGTGTCAGAGTTATCCAGCTTCAAAAGGTTGATTTTCCACATTGCAAGCCTCACAGCACCATCAGCTCTGAGAGCTGTGGTGGAACCTTGCTTATTCCAACATCATCATTCTGCAGCTCAGCTTGCTCTCAGCTACTTGTGCGAAAGGCTCCACTATTTTGCAGTTCAGGCCTCAGTCGTATTTGTGTAAAACCATAGCCTTCACCACATTTGCTCAGGTCTAACTGCCTGGAATGTCTTAAACAACTTGACTGATAATTTGCGAGGATGAAGTGTGACCCAATTTCTGCTTTTAGCAGTCTGGTCTTAGCATTGTCACTACAAAGCAGAGTATGTTACTTCACATCTGTAACATGAACACTGGCTGCTGAATTAAAAAGGGCAATTTTCCTTCCATGTTGGTTTGTTGCTATTTTATTTTGGTTGGTATTGGTTCTTTCTTTCTTTCTTTCTTTCTTTCTTTCTTTCTTTCTTTCTTTCTTTCGTAGCACGGAATTTGAAATGACTCATTAAAATAGAGGAGACACAGAAAAATGTCCTCCGCCTCCGATGCCAAAAAAAGTAGCAGTTGAGCAGTCTGAGATAACTGCTCTGATAAATACTACAGCGGAGGCAGATCTAGCTTCAAAGGACAATTGAGAGGATGCAGCAGGTTTTAAAGAAGCCAAGTGGGTGATTGGCTGTGTGGATGGGTGGACAGCACTTCCATGTCCTCACTGGCTAAGGGAGAGCTCTCACATCCACTGCTGTGCCTGCTTTCCCCTCCTTTAAGTGAAAAGAAAAGGGCAATTTTACGACCATAATAGCAGCTAAATAAACAGAAATGCACCCAATATGTGTACACCCAACCCTTCCTCATGGAAAGATAATTATAGATTTCTCTGAAAGGACTCTGGGAATGTGTGCGCAAGAATCACGTAAGCAAAAATGAAGTATGCAATGAGGAACTTAACCCAGATCTGCCTGTTTCCTAGCTGCCTGCTTTCCCTTTTGTGTGTGAACGGAGGTGGAAATTTGTTCATATTACAAGTCCCAGACAGATTTTCTGTAACAATCTCCAATCCAGAACATGAAATCAAGTAACCAGAAGCCAGCCATTAAGAGAAAAGCATATTTTTCCCTGTTTCCTGCAGGACTGCAGAATAACTGTTGTTAAATCATTTCATGAACTACAACCCCAGTTCCTTCATAAATTATCTTTCTTCTTTTGCAGATATTATGTCAGAGATGTCTCCACTGTGGCTAGAGTTTTTGACCAAGGTGCAAGACAGTTCTTTAAGCACAAATAACAATTTTTGGGAATTTTTGTACAAAAAAAAAAAATTATAAGTATTTTCTAAGCAGAGGACTACTAGCTACTTTCTACTAACTCAAAAGTGTCTAAAAAAGAATTCTTTTCCAATATTACATAATATATTTGTGGCTCAGAGACTGAGCAGCTCTGAAGAAAATTTAATTTACAGCACAAAAAGGTGGCTTCTGAGGGAACACCAATTTGTGGGCATGGTGAGTGACATCCTGCTGTCATGTTAACAGCTTTATCACCGTGGATGTTGTTTTCCTGCCCTGGATACCTGGGCAAAGGGAGCTCCTGGGATCAGTAAGATCCATCCTGACACAGAAGCGAGGGGCCAGCTGCAGGAGAAAGGAGCTGCTCTTGCAGAGCTCGCTGCAGGATAGAGGCCAAAGGCCTGGCTGGGAAGCTGTGAAGTGCCCTGATAAATCCAGCACTGCAGAGAGCCACCTCCAGCCAAACAGCATCACCAGGAGGTGGAAAACTAATATTCCTCCACTCACCCTCCCCCTTCCTTAAGATGGAAAGTCAAGATATGTGCTTAAATAATTTCTTCCTTTTTTTTCTTTTCAAAGTAAACATTGCAAAGGAAAAGAGATTTTCTTCTTCCACCAGCAAGAATACAGGAGACAAACATGCTGAATGCTCTTAGTAAGCACACCAAAGACCGGGAGGACGTAAATGTTTCCATAGTAACATCCCCTCACACAGTCTAGACCGGCTGCATAGGATGCTCTCAGGGACTGTCAGTGGCAGGGAAACTCGTGGGCCTCTGTAGCAGGGGAGCAAGGAGGGTGGGAGGAGTGGGTATTGCTGGGGCCAGGAGGGGAACCAGCACAAGTAACAGAGATGTTTGCTCTTCTCTGGAGCGCTGGGAAAAGGGGAAGGGTCGGGGGAAGATGGGCTGACGCTGCATTGGGAGAGTGCGTGATGGCCATGGTGGCACTGGGCAGGCAGCTTTGGGCCCCCACTGAGCCTCAGTGCCCCCAAGAAGGAGCAGATGGGCTTTCTGCTGGCCCTGGGCTCTGCTGGGGTGGCTGGGGAGGAGACAGCATTGCCTGCTGTGCAGAAGGGTGAGTGTGAGGGCAAGTCCCCAAGGGGATTCTTGTGAGGGATAACTTGAGTCCTTTGAACCTTCCAGGAAGCCTTACCCTGCACTTCAATTAACAAAGCGTGTCCAGAGACCAGCAGGATTTTTTCCTGGAGACAGAGTGCTGAGGAAAACACAAGGGAGGAATGAGGCAAAGCAGAGACATTTTGAGCAATTTTGAGGGAGAATTACCTACAACCTCTATGGCACACACTAATTCACAGTGCTTGCTTGCTTCTCTCACATGGTACAAACAGATATCTGAAAGAAGTTTTCTGTGAGATTCTCATTGTAAGCTCTTTAGGGATTGCTTTATAGATGTTCCATTTTAAAACTAGACCAAAAAGCAAATCTATATGATTAAAGATCAGGCTGGGATGTATTAGCATCCATCTTTTATTACATACAAACAGAAAGTAAGTTATACATATGCTCTGCCTCGTTTGTTTTGGACTAGTACACCAAATGGAATCTCTAATAAATCATTCATTACTTACCCACCCCCTCACTGTCTTCTGTTTCCATCCTGCTATGTAAATATCCCTGACATTAGAAATGAGACTAATAAAAAAGAGGATTAAATCTGCAATTTACATTTGCAGCTTCCACTTCAATTATTTCAGACAGTTATGGAAACAACCCTGGTTGTCCACCTACATTTTTCTTACTGAACAAATGTGGGCATGCCAAGCACATGCTGATAGCTCACAAAATACGTGTCTCCAGAGGCTTAGTTACTCAGAATCAGCCAGGCTGTGGCCAGCTGCCACAAGTAAAAGCATCGTGCAAGTCTGGTAAGAGGGAGGTGAGCTGTAACTTGCCCAAGCATGATTTTCCTAAGCAAAGCTACAACTGGCTGAAAATGATGTTTAGCAAAAAATATGTGTGAAGGAGGGAGAGGAGGGGGTGCTGACTTTTGTTCAGACCATTGGGGGATATTTTTAGTTGTCTCATTGTCCAGCCTTGTTTTATTAGGATGAAAGGATTTGGGGGTCAGGAATAATCCTTCATGTTCATTAGCACATGTGGGCTCAGTTTAGGACACAAACAAAAGCCTTCCAGTTATCCAAGCAATGAAAGAACAGAAATGTATTTCATGTCAGCTGTTGTTCTTCATGGGCCTGTAGTTGATGTGATCCCCCTGCAGAATGTGTGCTCCGTGTGTATCAAAATGTATGTACCTGTACATTACCAGCATCTGCTGGCATCACATGTGCCAGGTGTCTTGTGCCATTCTGTGCAAAAGGATGAAGAGGAGAGTGACAGTGCACACTGCTTCTTTTTAGCAGTGTGAAGTTAGCAAGAGCTGAGGCCTGACAAGTAGGCACGGATTATGAGACTGCAGCATCTCAGCCCAGACACCGGTGGGTGAGTTAACAGCCCATCATCATCACTTCAGCGTCTTTAGATAAAACATTTATGGCCATTTTTATAAAACATCAGACACTTTCAGTGTCTCAGTGCCCCTTAGACCGGTCAGCATGAGGACCCCTTGCTGCAGCAGCCCAGCAGCAATTCCACTGCACTCCTGAACCTGGCTCCTAAACCATCGGCTTTGGCTGAAGCAGGTGGGAAGGTTGTTTGAGCTTATTTCAGCCTCTCTGTTCAGTGAGGGGGGTGCACAGTGAAAGGGTAATACCAGGCTGTGCTCTGTGTGCTCCTCTGGGGGGTTTGTTTCTCACTTCATGTCACTTCAGAGTGTTTTGATGAGGCCAGGAAGAGAGACTGTGCACAGGTGTACCCTATGAGTGAAATAAAACAGAGTTCTGGGGATCTTTTGGGCATGTGTGAGATCTCTGATTCTGGTGCTGGCAGGCAGCTTCAGCAAGAACACTGACACAACAAGTAGTTCAGATGAAGCTCTGAAACTCATTTGAGGATAAGTCACTGTTGAGGCTGTAGCTGCCCAGTCCCTGGGGAGGAACGCTGCAGCCATTACTCAGTAATAATTTTCCACTCTCCATAGGCAGCAACTGCTCAGTGATTTACCAGCAGACTTTGTACTGTTTTAATATCTACTTGTTTACAAAGAAGGAAATAAAAATTCCTGGTGGATACTGACGTAATTGTCATACCATTGAGTTTATAGCTTTTTCCTGAAGGAATGTCATTTTCCCTCCTAAGGTCTCTGTGTTTGGGGATTTGGCAAATTATGTCAGAAAGAAGATTATTTCAGAAGACTTTGAGCCTGTTCTGCTCCCTGCACTTGTATATGGTCTGACAGGTGGCCCCAGCAGAGCTTCCTCAAGTGAGTGGACTGGCCATGGGCAGGCTGGATAATAGTCCCTAAAGAAGACTTTGCAGGCAAAGTATCATATTGAGTAGGTGCTATGGCTTCTCAACCCACCCGCCCTCTTACTGCCATTGCCGTGGTGCTGGGTGAGGGAGGTTTGCAGTTCTCTTAACAGGAGGAGGTTTCTGTGACTGCTGAGAGAACTGGTCTGAGACTAAACCCAGCTCTGTCAGGAGCCAGCCACAGCAGCCCAGCCCTGTTGGGAAGGTACAGCTGGCCTGCTCTTTTGGCATTCAGAGGGTGAGACTTTCTTGAGGCCTTGTCCTGGCTTCAAGAGGAGACATCTCCTCTGGGTCTGAGGCAGTGCTGGTGCTAGTCAGGAAGGCAACATTTGAGCCATTCACCTCAGTCATGCAGTCTCAGTAAGGCACATTTGGATGCTGAGCACTTACCAGAAATACAGGTCTCCCGTAGGCAGGGCAGGCTCACAAAAAGGTAAGTCTGTCCCAGGGCACAAAGCTTGGGAGTCACCAGTCTGCTGATGATACCAAACATCCTCCTTTGCAGTGCAGAGTGATGGACTGAAGATGCATCATTCTTTATTCATTTTCTTGTTTTACATAGAAAAAGAAAAAAAAAAACCTACAAAATAAAATAAAATTTAAAAAAATCCCCAAGAGGAGAAAGGTTCCTAACCCAAAACACAAGTTCATTGCTCCTTGTTCAAAAAAAGGCTGGATGCTTTCTACTACTGTCTCTCTCATGACCACAGGTAGTGATTCAGAAAAGAGAAGGTTTGTGCCTTGGTCATGTCCTTGCCTCAGCAAAAACCACCTTCCCTGTGAATGCCAGGGAGCTGGGCCCCTGCCAGCATGCTCTCTAACAAGCACCGTGGGAGCTGCAGCTCTGCAGCCTCTGGAACTGCTGTGCCTTGTACTGCCTTGGCTCCAGCGCACCTCAGGCCCTCTGAGAGTGCCTCGCTGCTGCTGCAAACAAGCAGCAGCTGAACATGATTCACATCTTATTATCCATGTAAGTGGTGGTACTTACTGTCTCCAAGGCCCCCTGTGCTAAATAAATTCAAGAATCTGAAGGCAAAAATGTCATTCTGCAATACTGCTTCCAGGAACAATTGCTTCTTGCCTTTCAAGGGAGGTAAGGAGCCTGCCAGGGCACTACGAGTTTTGAAGTAATGCCTGTTGTGGGAAAGAGCCTACACAGTCCATCATTTGCCATCTATGCCCTCGTGTCTGTTGCCTCTGAGGTGTGCAATGCTTTGCAATGCTGAGCAGAATGAGACAAGAGGGTTGTACAGGACCAGGATCATTGTAGTGGGATGTCTTATGGGACAGTATCGCCCCTGTGCTTTTGTAGAACAGTGACAATTCTGCCACAGAGAGAGGAAGGGGAAGGGTGGAATTGCACTGAAGCCAGGGAATTGTTGCCTTACAAAAGAAAATCCTAAACAAAACAAAAATACAAGTAAGCAACTTTTGCCCATTATTTGTATGGAGAAGGCTTTTCATGAAGAATGTGGTTAGAATTTATATATATATATTTATTTCCCCTGAGAAGCTCAGCACTGAGTGTTAATAGACAGATCAAAGAGCTACTTAGCCACAGGAGCCAGGGAAATTGAACCAGGGCACAAAATAAAAATCCATCTTTTACTGTGTTTAATGTGATTTTGTTCAGAACTGAATTCTGCATGAGTACTTAGGAAAGCTTAAAATCATGAGAAGTTTGAGTTCCTTGAGCCAAACTCTGTGTCCCACTCTCTTTGCTGTTTGTAAAATGACAAGAACATTTCCTGTCTACAGAATGATTTCAGATCTTCCCTGCCTTACCCACTGGTCTTACCACCCTCTTTTGCCTTACTGTTTGCAAGATTATTCCACAGGATCACATACTGTAAAGAAAGGAATAATAGCCTGCTCACCACCACATTTCTGGGTCCTTGACATGTGAATAATGCTGTCCTTCTCAGAGAATGCTAGTAAAAATTTTATCCTTGATTGTGTAGGGGACACATTGTTAAATAAGAGCTATTCTAAGAAGGTGTTGAATCTTAAATTAAAAAACGAGAGAGAGAGGAAAAAAAAAAAAAAACAACAGAGTGGGAGGATATTCTTTGAATCCCTCAGATCATAAACTCAGATAGTAACTCAACCTGACAAGGATAAAAAAGATAAAATCCAGATATCTCAAACAGTTCCCCAAATGTCTGGACCACAGCAGTTCTCCTAGGGCTGGAAGCCAATACTGGGTTTCACTGGTAGGAGGTAGAATCTCCCATTTCTTGCTTGCTGCATCTGTGGGCAAAGCCCAGCATTTCAACATCCAGTCCGATTCAGTGAGCCATGCTGGAGCCACTGAATAGTCCAGGTAGTGAGCAAACATATTTTATCTTATCTGGAAGAGAAATTCCTTGTTTGAAAAAGGCCGCTCTTTTCTTCTGTGAAACTAAAATTTGGAAGAGGCTCTTTTTTTTTTTTCTGTGAGACTAAATTTAAAAAGCAGCAGCTGTCTGCAGCTTTTCTGAAGATTAGAATATTAAAATAAACCTTAAAAACCATGGATGCAACTAAGTCTTTGGGAAGAAAAAATTACTACATTAATAATGCAGTTCAACAGTAGCATGATAATCTCAAATTTGGGTTTCAGTCATCCTTTCTTCCCCAGTTTAAGATTAGCTACAAAATAGGCTAGAATTTATGTATTTATTTTTAAAATTAAGAGATGCAAAAATAAATAAGTAAAATGTAAACTCAGCTACATTAATATGCAGGACAGGACTGTGGTTATATAACAAAGTGGGCTTTTGCTTTTTCCAAAATTCACCTTCCTCCTAAGCTGTTTGTTCCTTAGGCTAAGAACAAAAGAGGTTCTGAGTCTTTGCAGCCTGGAGAACTATTTGTGCTCTTCTTCTTTGTAGCAACTTTTTCCATACTTGAAATAATTATCACTCCCCTCAATTATTTCTTCTTTACATTAAACAGACACTTATCTTTTGATCTCTCCTCCCTGTTCGTGCCAGGACAGCTTTTATGCAAAGGTGCAAACCACTGCATATATTAACCATGTATTGCAGGCTCTAGGCTTTCCAGGGGCTTTAACTTGAGGGGGTAATACCTGTCACAGATTTCACAGAGCAGCTTATTTTAGCTGTTCCTGTAAGACTCTGTATGGCATGAAACGTGCTTGATCTCATCTGATCTGTTTCTACCACAGGACAGATAAAAGGAAAAAAACAAAAGCAACGCAGGCAAGGGACATTAGAAAAAAAGAAGTTGTTGGAGATGTAGACTCCCTTTGTATCATAAAATACCCTCCAAAACAGTTAATTAGAGAGTCCTCATTAAGATAAGTCTTATAGGACAATGTTGCCACTGTAGCATGTCTTCCAAGAATTAAGGAGCCTGGGACCCATCAAAAGCAGCACGACTTCACACTTTATTTGACATCCAGCATTTCCACTCCACCTTCCCAAGCAGGCACATAAAACTGGGTCTTACTGCAAAGAACTTCAGCACACCAGACATGGGCCCCTGGCAAAGCAGGTTCCTCGCTGCCTCAAGGCTGATGCCTGGATAAGAGAGGAGTGCATTTGGCAGGGGAGAGGCCTGGCACACAAAAACCAAGGTGTGACTGAACAAGGGTGGGGGAGCTTGCACAGGAAAGTTTAATATTCCAGAGGCACGGAAGCCTCTGAAGTCTGGGGAGCCACATGAAAAGCAGGTGCCTGTCCGGGCACGCGGACTATCGGAGAGAGGATGGGAGGCTCAGCGCCACAATTACGCATCATCTTGTGACTGGTGTGAAAGCTGCCAGGAGCCAGGACGCTGCCGCACCGAGCTGATTACTCCCTCGAGACAAGCTGCAAAGTGCTGAGTGCCCAGAGCTGCAAAGGGAAAGCAAGTGAATCAGCAAGGGGCATGTCAGTCCCCAAGCACTGGTGTGGTGCAGAGTTATATCAGCATGAAGGTGATGCACCGAGGTGAAAGCAGAGAGAGATGTTCCTTTGTTTATAAACATGCCAGAGACAACCAGGTTTCTGTGGAAAGTCATTTTATTCCAGAATTCCACACACTCTGTCACAGATCATGCACTTGGACTTTCCCCTTTGCAAATCCACAGCCTCCAGGCCTGGGAGAGATGGGGCATCATCTCTTCACTTCTCACTGCGTGCCCACATGCTAAGAATGAGGGCCCTGATGGCAGCTTGCCAGGGGGCAGAAAGCGGTCTCCTGTTTCCATAATTGCTTTTAAACATGGGAAAAGAAATCCATCTGACTTGAACGATTAGCAGTGGAGCTCAGCAGCAGTGAAACCCACAGCTGAGCAAGTTGGTCCTCACCCTGTAGTTACAGGGAATAAGACGACAATCTCATGGGAAGCTTGTGTGAGCTAAGCTACAGCAGAACACACGGAGACATTCTTGGAGCTGAGGCAGCCAGCAGCCCAATGCACACCCTGGGCCTCATAACAATCAATCTGTCTCTGAGCCGCTCTGCCAGGAAAGTGGCTGGGAGCTGCCCTTTTCACATTCAGCTTTAGGTTCTCCTGCTCTGTGCTACAGGCTTGACCAGGAAGGAGCCTACCTATAGGTAAGGCAGCCCTCCAGGCTGTACGTCAACATGTGTACTGCATTTAATACTGAAAGGTGCCAGTTTGAAAGACTGCAACATTCTGTTCGACCCACAGAGTCAGCAGCATTACTGGAGGTTTCCTGCATACTTAATCCTACACCTTCTTCCCTGCTTCTATTGCCCCTTATACCTGACCCTGCTCTTAAAATACTCCCAGCTGCAGTGTCCCTGTGACCCATCACATCTTTGGCCTTTGTCAGGACTGCCACTGCCAGGGCAGCTATTGCCTGCTGTGGTGGCTGCCTGTAGGAAGTGATCATTTGCCTCCTGAGAACAGGCTTGTGGCTAGCTCAGAGGAGGGCAAAACTGAAGGGAAGAAATGATGGAGATGGTTGATGCAAGTGAAGTGGAGCAGAGTCTACAGAAAAGGCAAAAAGGCAGCTTCAGTCTCCATTTGATACACAAATTGAGCTCAATAGCAGCAAAAAATGGCCATAAAATATTAATTCATTAGGTTGCCAGGAAGAAGTAAAAGCATTCATGTAAAAAATTATATATATATATACATATACAGATATGTGTGTGACAACTGTTCTCAAATCAGCTCAGACAGTGGCTTCCTCCTGTTTCTATCTCACCTTTTTTATATCTAGAGTTTTAATCATTTCCAACCACATTGCTGTTACAATGTGAAGACCACAGTACTGGAGTCAGCACCAAGTGAGGGGTGATATCATACTGAAGAAATGAGCTTTGGGGGAACTCCTGACAACCCAGTTATTTTAATATTTTTGTTGACCTTCAAGTAATTAAAAACAAGGGGAACTTCCCCCAATAGCCTACAGGCTTCGAGTCTCCTTTGTCTGCTTTGAGGGTAGGAAAGCTGTAATAGGTTAGCCATCAGAAAGGCAGTGGGGGGGCAAGGGAAGGAAGAGGGGAAAAAAATCTGGGAACCAGAGTGAAGAGCAATCAACAGTTGACCAACACTCACTGCTGCAAAACTTACAAAACACAAAGTCACACAAACGGGATTCCTGTTAACCTTTGATAGACTACAGACTTTATATACACACACAAACTTCAAAGTACACATCTGGGAGTCTAGAAAATACCAGTGCCCTAAGGATTAAATAATTTAAAATGCAACGTTGCGTTATCACTGTATACAGAATGCTATCTGACACATTAGCTAAAATGGACGGATTGTCCAAGAAAGATGCTCCCTCCCCCATCTCACCAGCACTGCCTCTAAAAAAACCCAGGGTGAAAGACTTCCCTTGGTGGCTCCACTCCTGAAATTCACCTTGAAACTTCTCTGTCAAAGATGGGGGAAGTCCTGAGAGGAAGGGAGGAGAAAAGGAGAAGGATTCCTGCTCCCTCCAAACCCTGCTGCTGCAGTACTCCTCTCCACTGGCTAAGGAGGCTGGACAGCAAGGGGGAAAAAAAGCTGAAAAAGCTGGGAAAAGGCAAATACGTTTCTGTAACAATATCTATGCTGGTCTTTTGAGATACACACACGGTCCCAGACTCAGGGGGACACCTTCTCTCCCACTTCTTGAAGACAGCAGATGGCTTAATGCAGAGTATGAAGAGTCTACAGCCTGAGAGCAGCCATAGACAGGAGCGGGCAGAACTGCACTGCCAACAGGTCCAACCAGACAGAATGGGAAGGTGTGCCCTCACCAGTTTATTAAGAGTATTTGTAAACTGGGAGCACTGGAGAGTCAGCACATGGGAATGAGGAAGGGGATGGACAGCCTCAGTTCTGGGGAAGAGACTAAAACACACAGAGCAGATGGCAAAGCTAATATATTCCTAAATACCAGCTCTGTGTATGTACCCTAACACCAGTGTATGGGACAGACCCTTGCTCATGACACCCGTTCAGTTCTATCACCTTTACAGCCTTAGAGCTGGTGAGAATCTGGCTTGTGTGTGCTTGTTCCAAAGCCCTTTGAGGCATGCAGTCTTGTTTCCACCTCCAGTAAACCAGAACAGCCATAAGCTCTTGGGGAAAGGATGAAAAAAAAACAATCCCCATTCCCATGCATGTCTCCCACCCCTCCCCTGTAATCACCCTCTCTTCCTCTAGGCCAGAGACTAAAGAGCTGCCTTGTTCTCCACTCCCGAGGCCATTCCCAGCAGATCTGGCTATGCAGGAACAGCAAGCTCTGCTCCTTCAGCCTCATCACACAGCCAGACCACAAAGGTTCTTTCCTCTCCTGTGACAGCTTCAACAAGAATTGCCCATACAGGAGGTTGTGTTGCAGTAGACCGGACAAATCTTGGCCCTTAATCCTGAACCCAGCTTGCAAAGTATGAGAAGGCTCCGTAGGAGCAGGAGCTGTGGGAATTCTCCAATTTCAAGCTCTATAGCCCTAAATATTGCCAGTGTAATCATTATCCACTTAGAAATACAAAAAGAACCCTATCCAAAATATCTCACTCAGTCTGCCCTGCATGACTGGGCCAAAGGGACATAAAAGAAAGGAAAGTGAGACAGTGTGGGACAGCAGAGAAAAAGAAACGGGGCAAAGTCAGGCTGGAGAAAAATAAACAACCTCAGTGCAAGTCTGCTAAAATCATCACTGGATTTACCAGCCCAGTTCCACCTTCTTCAGACCAAAATGGGCTTGCTGCAGTAAGTGGACTACAGAAGAAAGAAATGCATAGTTTGGTTTACTTTTTCGGTAGACACTTAAACTCAGCAGAATTTACGTGATCTCAGAGCTGCAGTTTTAGCCTCTCTTCCCTAGCCAATGGGTACCTGTTGGGGCAGAGACGGTGGAAATGGACCAGTAGCACCAAGAAATTCAGTGGGAGCACCAACTCCACAGCAGGAATTACTAATGAACCAAAAGGGGGACTGGTGAAGAGAGAGAGAGAGGGAGATAAGGAGAAGTGGAGGAGACATAATTTGTAGTAATCAAAGTCTGCATTGGCTAAACCCTATCAACATTTCTGTAGGTAAGGCCCCATTACGTCTGCAGCAAGACCTCTGGCTCTGACAGAGAGCTGTAGAGAGTGTAGCCCAACTCATCCACTTCTTCGGGGGTGAGCTCTGAAAACAAGTTCACCTTGGGGTTCAGGGCACTAGGGAGGACACCTGCCTCCAAGTAGCCAATCAGCCCCTTCAGTGCCTGCAAGAAGCGATCAGCCAGCATGTCCTGGGACCAGTCGGACTCCTCCTGGGAGAGGTGCAGGATGACATTGGTGAGCTGGCTGGCAGTGAGGTGTCCCAGAGCTGGGTTTAACTTGCACACCGCTTTGAAGATCTTGAGGCACAAGCAGCGGCAGCCAGAATCGCCCTGGTCCAGGGCACGGAGGCGAGCCGTTTCCGCTGGCCGCAGGCTCAGTCGCCACAAGTTGTCATTCTGGGCCAAGCGGTGAGGTTTGGCAACGAGGACGATGTCACCCAGTGTCAGGGATGGTAGAAAGTCAATAAAAAGATGCCGATCTGCATCATACTGGACTTCCAGTGTCAAATCTGCTGGGGGAGCTGCTGGACGGATCACATAGTCCAAGAGACTCCCAATTGCTGGCCAGTTGATGGAGCCAGCTACGACTTTCTCAAAGGTGTCTGCTACAGTTTTGGGAGAAAGGTAACCTCCCACCACACAGCGGTCCCAGTAGCTGCTCCCACGAGGAAAGTACTCTGGGTTTTCTCGACGCACCAAGTAGAAGCCAGGAATGTTCATGATAGTGTCCTCTCCGGGGATACACGACCACAGGTTCTGCTCCAGCATCAGAGGTACAATGAGCTGAATGTGGTCAGCTGTCACTACCTTTCACAAGAGAGAAAAGTTGGTAAGAACAAACTTTCTCTCTCCACATTCATTTTATTCACCACCTTTAGATAGCCTTCTGTCCAAAGGAACCTGGAATAAGGATTCAGCTGTCTCACTCGCCTCTCTGCATGGGATTCCCAGCCTTCCTTTGTTAAAAGGCACTCTGAAGGACTATTTCCAACCATCAGTGGGATAATTCCAAGGTATAGCCAAAGCTAGTGCTTATGTGGGATGTACTATTTAGAGACCTGACATGGACTGCATATAGATGAATCATTCTGCCTCATATTGCTCTAAGTGCTCCTTGGTTGTGAGATGCAGTTGGCCTAGGGCACGGCAACACCACATGACAATTTAAATAGGAGACAGAGTATTAAGTTTCTAGACAAGCTTCCGTTGCCATGGTTTAATAATCCCATGCTACAGCTAGGTACACTGCCCTCACCTGGTCTGCTACATTGTTTGGAAAAGGTCATTAAAGATCCCTTTTCACCAGTGTGATTAAGACCCCAGGTCTAAATTTCACTGGACACTCCATGCTGCATTCCAGAGCTGTGACTCAAACAAAGAAGTGTGCCTCTGAATCACTCACTATAGCCATGGGCATCTTGCCATCAGGGAGATATTGCAGCAGGGACTGCTGTCCAATCCAGGTCTGTCATGCATTAAAATAAAATAAAGAGTAGGAAAGACTTACATGAATATACAGGACTTCTAAGGGAATATCATGTATTTGGATGGATATAGAGGGATGGAGAGAAAACAGACATCTACCAGAGAAACAGCAAGAAAAACACAGCTAAAAGGAGAGACAGCAGGGAAGGAAAGAAGGACTGAGATATTTTGGAGAAATAAAACAGCAAAAAGCAAAGGCTTTGCAGACAACGACAGAGCAGCCTGGTCACGCCTGTTCAAACAGCACTGCAGAAATCAAGGCTTGGCTCCACAGTGGGAAAGGCAACACCAGGGGCCTTATTGTTGTGCTGAGCCAGCAGTGCCAACAGGGAAGCCTGAAATGCCCCTGCCTGGTCAGCCTCCTGAATAAGGAGCCATGATGTCCCCAGGAGTTACCTGCAGGTCATCGTAGAGGCTGCCACTGAGGTACATGTCCCGCAGGGGCATGTCCGGCAGCTTGGCGCGCAGGAAGCTGCGCAGCTCCGTGCAGATATCCACGGCCGCCTGCTTGGCCCGAGCCTGCTCGTCCGCCGGGATCGCCACCCGCCGCCGGTAGTACGTGAACAGCTTCTCCTGCAGGGACAGACGAAGGCGGGCCTTCTTCAGCTCCACCTGACTCCTCTTGGCAGATGGCTTGGGCTTTGTGGGTCGAAAACAGTCTGCAAGACAGAAGGAAAACTGTTGAGGTTGCAGCTGATTTCGCTGTGAAGTGTTCCGCAGAATGGAATCTGCAACGCGGAACTGCGGTCTCCTAGGTCCCAAAAAGCTCTCGGCAGACATTTTGCAGGCTTTACGCAGGTACCGCTCCAAAGGGACGTGCTGAGGAACTTCAGAACATACTACTACGAGCATCAGAATGGATTAAAACAAGTTACTAGATTTGAAATTTAGCCAGTCTAACATTGTGTACAAGGATGTAATTTTAATGGCTACGTGGGCAGTATCTCAGCTCAATTCCATCAAAAATTCAGTGCTGTTACCAAAAAGTTCAAAAGCTTCCCGTGTGATGCCAGACCAGTGAATAAAACACTTTTGAACAACCAGCACGATCTCTTTGAGTTTTTAACATTGAAACAGATTATTACAAATTACCAGAGAAACCCAGTCCTGGCTAGCATATGAGATCAGGGAAGATTGTGCCACCTGGAAATGAAATAGTTGTTGGGAGTCTGATCAGCACAGTTATTAGGATGATGAGATGACAGATCCCGGGGCTGTCCCAGCTCAGGCCATCATAGCTCCAGTGATATCCCCTTAAACCTTCACTGGACAAAGACCAGAGCGCCCACTCTGAGGCACAACGCAACAACACAAGATTTACATCGCCATCTGAGTTACTAAGCAATGTCTGACCTGCACAGATTCTCTGAGCCCCTTTTTTTTTTGACTGGTTTCCCAAAGAAATAAGTCAATGCTTCCCATCCGTTCCAGATTTCTCTTAACATGGACCAAGAATTTCAGAAGTCAACAACGAGAATGAAAGAGGAATTACAGATCTAAGAGATCTTTGGAAGGGCTGTAATCCCTAAGGGGTGCAGGAGAAACCCCCAAGTCAGTGGCCCCATTAAAGCAATTGGCTGTTGCAGATTTGTTTGGCAATGGGCATTTGGCCACACAGCATGTGAGGAATGGCTGACCAAGCTGCACACAGACCCATCCAGCCCAGCCTCAGCAGCTGCTGTCACTTGTCCCACTGGGTTCTTTTGGACAGATTTGAGCTTTTTTCGTGTAAAGGAAATAATGCACAAAATCACAGGGAGCTGGATTTCACTGCCTATTTATGAAAAAAATTATTTTTCCATATTGAGTTTTAATTTACTTCTAATTGAAGTATTTAAGACACCATCATCAATGTTTTTATTACTCAGTCCATATGCTTGGGGACTCCAATCAAATGATCTAGACCCCATTTAAGACAGCTGTCTAGCTTTTTAATGTTTCCTCAGTAGAAAACCTATTGCCATCCCAAATATAACTTCCTTTAAAATAATCTGGAAATCAAGTTAATAGCTTGATTCTGATTTTTAGTTTAAATCTCCAAGTGTAAATCTCTTGAATTGAGTGACCAGGGATAGAAAGTAAAACCATTGAGAAAAAAGAACACATAACAAACACACATAACAAAGCATGGTTGGATTCTAAATTACTGATTATCCCACTCAGAAAGAAAACTACAGGACACTTTCTATAGGTTAATGAAGACAAACTCACTGATAAGCAGCACTAAACAAGGAAACATCAATCCAGAAATTACTTGGAAAATGGTAGGAATAATATAGGAAATACTGATATAAATTGCTAATACATTCACAGCTTGAATACTCCCCCCCTTAAAAAGATGCAAGCAAACTGGTATGAAAGGCAACAAAGTACTTGAAAGCAAGGGAATAGCTTTCTATGAGGGAAGATTAGCTATTCAGATTTAAAGGGAAAAAATGAAAGAGAATAAAGCTTAGCACCATGAAGTCATGAGAGGAACAAAGAGTGCAAATAGATGACTATTATTGACTAGTTCCCAATGCCAGTTCTGATTCTTGAAGTTACCAGTGGACCTACTTAAAAGAAAAACATAAAAATCCTGGCCAGACAAGAGTATTTTCTTCCCTGCATTCTTTTAAACAAATACAGGGTTTATAGGCCTGGATGAGTCTGTGATGCAGGAGTATGACCGTACCTCTTACCTGTGTCTGCAGCTGAAGGATCAGTGGGAAGGGTCTGCAGGGAGCGGCTGAGGCTGGTCTTCATGTCCTGGGTCAGCAGGCGTGAAGAGGAGCCCAGCCAGTTTGGCTCTTCCCAGCTTCTCTTTCCCGACTGGCTCAAGCGAGTGGGGCTGCTGGGAGCACTGATTGCCCGGTCGTACATCTAAACCAAGAACAGTTTGAGTGACCGAGGGCTCGCGTTTTATGCAGGCCATCGTCAGTACCCCGGCTCCTTTCGCTGGCCCTTCGCCCCTCCCCGTGGCCCCGGCGCTCACCCGCTTGACGGCCAGCGTGGCGATGCCCAGCATGGCGGCGCCCCCCACGCCCAGCACCAGCCGCGCGTTGGACAGCACGAAGTCGATGGCTGTGCCGATGCCGTTGTCATCCTTCTTCCCCTTGCGCTGCCCAGCGCCTGCCATCTTACCTGCAAGGAGCGGGAGCGTTACGCGCGCGGCCCAGAACGCCCGGCCCTGCCGGCTCACCCCTTTCTCCCACACCTCACACCCCCTGCTCCCGGGGTCTTACCACAGGAAGGGAGCACCTGACCCTGCAGCCTCTTTGATTATGTTCCCTCAAAGAGCTGCCTGTTCTCAGAAGTGCCAGGACAGGACTGACCAAGCAATGAACACATCCAAATTTGATGTGAGCTTTCTAATAATTGAATAGGTTTCATGAAAGAAAGTAGAATTTACTTCCGCAATATTTTGCAATGAAATCCTACATATTAAGCAAAACCCTATAACCATCCAGCTATTCTTCTTTTAATTTGTGCTTCTCAACCGAAGCACAGCCAATTTACTTTCTAATTTCTAATGTAACAAGTGTAATTTTGCTCACAGACAAGGCACTACATGGTTGGCCAACTGTTTGTCTGGAACAAAGCAGAATCTTCCCCAAGAACTGACAGGCAGTCTCAGAGCTTCCACTCCCAGATTAAATTCTGAACTGTGTCCAATCCCAGATACTTCAAAGACACCCAAGAATCAAGAGTAGAGACCACAACACATCATAAAGGTAACAGCTCCCTTGCCTTCATTTGATGTTTATTCCTGCCCTCGAGGCTGGTGGGTTTGACTCTACGACAAATCATGTAGAACATTGATATGAGTATTTTCTTACATGTGTACTTTTGTGTCCTCCAATTTCCATTTAACCTGACCTTGAGATTTAAATTTAAAGAGTCTCTCTGGCCAACGTGGCCTCAAGCTGTGCTGGGGAAGGCTCAGGCTGGACATCAGGAGGAATTTCCTCATAGAAAGGGTGATTAGACATTGGAATAGGCTGCCCGGGGAGGTAACGGAGTCACCATCCCTGGGGGTGTTTAACCTGGATGTGATACTCAGTGCCACGGTCTAGTTACAAGGTGGTCATCAGTCAAAGATAGGACTCAATGATCTCATAGGTCTTTTCCAACCTAAATGATTCTGTGATCCTGTAAAATAGACCTTACCACCACTGCACCCATAGGTGGATCCCCAGTGAACCTACATGAAAACACCAAGGAACTCTTTCACTGTGGCTTGAGGTCTGTTTTCTGAGTCAGTGTCCAAGATTCTGAGCCAGCCTGCCTGCCTGATTGGGGTGGTTTAAAACTGCCCTTTGTTTTTTCTAAAGCCAAGCCAGGGGGGACGTTCCTGCCTGGATGAACCAAGAATATATTCACTTGTCATCCCCAAGCAGAAAAATCCCTACATTTTTGCAGAGCTCACTGTAACAGCAGCAAGAAGAACGCGGTTATATCATTGGAAATGACCTACCTGTGACCTAATGCATTTGTGAAGAGAACAGGAGAGCCCTCCTGGTGTGCCTGTGGAAGCACCTTCAGGACTTCTTCAAGAAAGTGGTGGGTAGTGAGTGTTAATCATCTCTTCTGGCTGGCGAGGGGATTTTGGAAAGAAGAGGGAGGTAAGTGGGACCAGTGGGAGCTACAGGGAATCTCTAAACCAGGCCCCCGAGCCTGCTCTGCAGGAAAGCCTGCCCCTTCTCCAGCTGCCTTTCCTTGTCCTCCAGCCGCTGCAGCCCCTGGTTCCGGCGGAACTCGCGGCGGATGGAGGCGAGGTAGAAGTCCCGGTCGGTGTAGCGCAGGCCGCGGCCGCGGCGCAGCAGAGCCCGGTACAGAGTCAGCACCGCCTCCCGGGACCACGGGGCCATGGGGGACAAGTGTGCGGCGCGGGCGGGCGGGCGACCTGCAGAGGAGTGACCGAGGGCGGGATCCGGGTCAGCTCTTCCCGAGGGACCCGCCGGCCGCCTCCTGCCGCTCCGTGGCGGGCCCCGCTCGGTGCCGGGGCCGCCGGTCCAACGGCGCGGGGTAACGGCCCGGGCGGGGCGCGGGGGCCGCTGCAGCCCCGCGGGAGGAGCGCGCCCGCCCCGCACTCACCGGGCTGCGCGCGGGGCCGCTCCGGCGCCGCTCCCGGGGTCACCCAGCGCCGCCGCGCTTCCGCTTCCGGGGCCGCGCCCCCGCGCCCGCCAATCGCAGCGCCGGCGCCGCGGGCAGCGAGCCGCGCGCGCCTGAGGCGGCGGCGGCGCGGCGCTGGCGCCCCCTGGCGGCCGGGAGGGGAGCTGCCCGCGCCCGTCCCAGGCCGGAGCCCGGGATGCTCCCGGCTCCCGGGAAGCTCCCGGCTCCCGGGAAGCTCCCGGCTCCCGGGAAGGTCCCGCTGGCAGCCGCGGCTCGGTGCGCTGCGGCACAGCGCGCTGGGCTGCCGGCCCCGGGACAGAACGTGTCTGCGCTGCGCCACGTCACGGAATCACGGATTAAAAAACGGAATCAGGTTAAAAAAGCCCTCTGAGATCGTGGAGTGCAGCCTCTGACCGAACACCGCCTTGGCAGCCAGGCCATGGCACTGAGTGCCACGTCCAGTCTTCCCTTAAACACCTCCAGGGACGGTGACTCCACCACCTCCCTGGGCAGCCCATCCCAATGCCCAATCACCCTTTCTGTGAAGAAATTCCTCCTAATGTCCAACCCGAACCTCCCCTGGCAGAGGGAAGTGGGTCGATGCTGATCTCAAGGGACTTCTGGGATGCTTTTTACAGACTAACTTATCAAATTCAAGCTCCTTATCTTTGCCTCCAAGGAATCCCCAAGAGACCAGGGCCTGGTCTGGAAGCCTCAAGGCTCCAGGAGAAGGGCAGTAGCTGGCAGCCTCTCTGGGGTCTGCTTGAGCTGATGGAAGGAGACACCCAAAGCCAGAACCTTTTGCCCCTCTTTCCAGGTGCAAATCCCACTTTTCCGTTCTCACCTTCTCTACTATATGTCTACCCTGGGGCATATATATTTCTCCTTAGCCATCCCCTCCTTCCCAGGTCCTACCTAAATATACAACATAATGTGCTGTGCATCCCCAGGAGGGGAGGGTGAGAGAAAGAGCAAATGGTGTGTGACAGAGGAGAGCCACGTCGCTTCACACACTTCTCAGCGACACCAGATATGACAGTGATAGAACTGAACAGGAAGAAAAACAGAAGCTCCGGACTGGCTCACTGTGCCAATCTCCTCTTGTTCATTTCCTTTCTGCGATAAACAACCCCAATCGTCTTGATCTCTCTGTGAGCGAATTTGCCATGCCCCTAATCAGCCCTTTCTGAGAAGGGCTTACTTGAACTGCAGACAGTATTCCCAGAGAGGCCGTGCTAGTGATTTACATAATAGCATTATCATATTTTCCATATTATTCTCTCCTTCTTCCTTCTGCATGCTAATATTTTGTGTGGTTTTTTTTTTAACCTGCAGCTACTCTCAGAGCCACGGGTTGTGTGACATCCATGTTCTTTCTTGGCTTCTGAAGAACATCTGGAGCTTTTTAATTCTTATGTGCAATTAGTTTTCTCTCTTCTGACCTTGCACATACCCAGTTGATGCTTGTCAAATATATGGTGTTGCCAATTTGCCACATTTGCATTTTCCTCAGTCCTTTTTGATCTCCTCAAGAGTCAATAGCTTTGAATCATCTTTTAAAAATGTCTGGTATATTGCTCATCTTTGTTTCCAGCTCATCAGTTCATATACTGGGCTATCCAAGACCTCAGAGGTAGCATTTGTTTTCCCTACACTTAACCTGATGCCAGAATGAAAATCAATCTTTGAACCTTCCTCCCGGCTTCCTGCCTCCTCCTTGGGTTGCTAATTCTCAGAAATACTTCCCTTCTCACAAGAGGGCTCTGTCACCCCTGGGCAGGTGTGCTGACAAGCCCAGTCCCCAAAACTCTCAAGTCTGGATCAAAACTTGAGCAGCCCCATGTGGCAAACCCCCTGGTGCACTACCAATGGGATCTGCCGGGTCAGGCTGAGCAGCGATGGACTTCCCTGCTGCCCTCCTGCCATGGCAACCAAGGACTGCCGCCTCCATAAGCGCCCCCTCCCCAGCCTGGCCCCCTTGGGTTGTGCCTGTTTTGGTGTTTCTCTCTGTTCTTTCCCCCCCAGGCTGGCTGCCAGCTCCCGGGCCCCTGGCCAGCAGCTGCGTGTGCATGTTGTGAGCTCCTCCACCCACACTGTGCAGTGCTTCCAAAGTACCCCAGCCCTGGCGGGGACGTCACTCGCAGTGCCCACTGCCCAACGTGGGCTGCCCATGTGTGGGCAGGGGCTTCAACCGGCCCCTTCTCTCTTGCAAAGAGGAGGGAGAGTGTCAGGGCTGAGCAGCACATGACCGACGCCACCCCAGCTGCCGTGTGAGTGCCGGACCTCTGGTGACATGTTGGGGGCTGTACACTTGAACTCTACCTTGAGACAGTGAAGCCGGATCCCCCCGTCTCCAGGGTTTCCCAAACTCTGTTGACCTGCTGCACGCAGCTGCTGGGACCCACCCAGCACCCCCAGAGACTTGTGCTGCCCTGAGGGGATGCCTGCCCCAGTGCCCCAATGCCTGCAGAACCCTGTTGCCTGGTGGCTTCTTTGCCCATGGACTCACTGGGAATGGGGTTTCCCCTGTGACTCCAACCTGTGTCACTGTAAGAGAGGGAATTTACTTGCCCTGACGGGGCAAGGTGCAGGCAGAGAGGAGGGAGCACACCTCTGCTGTGCTCCTGGAGAACAATAACAACCTTTGTTACTCGAAATGACCAAGTGAGCTTGAAATATCAAAGGCAGCAAGTGTGACAGGGCACAATAACCCATGCTGTTACCTGGAATAAGACTAAGACATCCCCTGCTGTCCCCCGTCTCCTTAGGAGTCTCCAGAGCTGCCACTCCTCTGCCGGTCTTCTCATGCTTGCAGCCAGTCCTCCCACGCAAGCAGCCACTGCCACAGGCTTTGATGGCTACCAAAAGCAGCAAATGGCTGCCCCTGAGCCCGGCTTGCAGCCAAGTGCCATGCCCAAGGCTCCCCACCACCCGTGTTGCAAGGGCAGGACCATTCCCAGCCAGAGAGACATCCCTGTGCTGCCTGTCACCAGCCAGCAAACCCTCCCGGGACAGCAGGGAGGTGAATGTGACCCTCGGAGCTGCAAAAGGCATCCTGGAGGGGCTCTGCAGGGATGGGAAACAAACTGTGCTTGGAAGCAGAAGGCGGGTCTCTTAGAGGAGCCAGAACGCAGTTCTAAAATGCGAGAGGGAAGATGGATAGTGACCCACCAATGCTACCTGAGCTTGAGCTTAATATCCTTATTATCTTCTAGCAAATGGACCTTGCAGGAGGCCTTTTGGCAGTCTCAGCCCTGTTCAACAGCTCTGTTTAATTGCAGCCCTATTTCTTTATTTTTCTTGAGCAGTTGCAAGGATTAATGGCATTTGTACTTCTGCTCTCCAGCTGTGACAAGGCAGGAGGAGCCGAGGGCCAAGGGTGGCACAGGTGGCTTCATTCCCTGAAGCCCCAGCAGCTTTGATGTTGAGTGCATGTGGGAAGGAAGACAGGTGGTGAGGGAGGAGAGACCATTGATATGCAGCCACCTTTCAAGGAGCATTCCTGATTTAGAGCCGAGACCCACATTTTAGTAGGGACAGCACGGGAAGCCATGCTCAGAGTATGTTTTTGACAGGGGGAAGAAAGGAAAGGTCCCAGCCTTGCTGCGGCTGAAATGGGGCTTTTCAGATCCCCAACCTTCCATCTCTGCAGTGCAGGCGGCTGCAAACACTGTCAGCAGCGAGTGGTCTCCTGTGTGAAGCAGAGCTGCTGTCCCCGTGAGGAGGACACTGAGGAGGCTCAGTTTTATTACCCAACACACTGAAATTGCTTCTGTAGTACTTTTACAACTGGTCTGTGCCCACCTTCACTCTCCGCACGACTCGTGTTTCTTCAACCAAATTTCCCCATGGCTGGGTTTGCTGGGGACTCTTCTCATTACTCCCTGACTAGTAAGATTCCATCCCCTGGCCTCCCCCACCCCATTTTTCACTTTGCACCAGCTGCATGCTGCAAGAGGTTTACAGGGCCGTTCAGAGACCCTGCTTTTTTGAGTGCTGTTGTCCTTGCAATCTTGCATCACTACAACAGCTCCTGTTTTCTGCAGGGGAAGTGTCTGCAGAGAGCAGGGGGCTTACAGCTGGTGGTACCACCTGCCTGGGCTGAGCTGCACATGCTGACCTTGGGCTTTCTCGTGCTCCTTTGTGTGCTGTGCGCTGGGATGAGGGCCCTTCCGGCGTGAAAGTGGGATTTTGGTTTGTGTAAGGGTTATGTGGACTCCAGCTCAGGTGTGGTTTGGTCCCATGTACATGTAGAGCACCCGAGAAGGGCATGGCTGCTGTATCCTGCTGCTTCTCTTCTTTCTCTAACCAAAGGCACCTATTGCACACCTTGCCCCATTAAGTCACGGGCCCTTAGATAGATTTATTTCTGTCCCATTTGCCTGGTTTTGGTTTTGCCCTAGTCTGACATTCACTTCTGGGTAACAGTTTGAGACAAATGCTTTAGAAACACTGCAAAGCAAAAAGAACTGGGCAGATGTTTTCTACATTCTTTTATTTTTGTGTGTATGCCTGGCTCTTAGTAAGTGTCGGGGGGGGGGAAATGATATAACTGATGATTTGTTTCTCTCTCTTTGGAAGAAGTCCAGACTGTAGAACAGGGCTAAAATGCCAGGAAAGAGTTTGCTGCATAAAGGCAGGCTTACGTTATTTGATTTTATACATTCCTTGGATAACATATTTTCTTTAATTTGAGATCCTGGAGAAGTCATTTTACATCTTTATTCAGCACAGCTTATTTGCTCTTCTTCTCAGTTTTCCTTATTTTTAGAAAGGTGAAGTGTGTTCCCAAATTAAATCATTACTGGGGTGGACTTCAGCCAAGAAGATCCATGGTTCAAGCCATAAGGCACACGAAACATAAGAGCAAAACAATGGAGTTTTACATTGTGTTTTGTTTGGCAGGGTGAGGAGAGATATGGCCTTGAAAGATTCATATTCTTACACAGCTATAATATATTTTAAAAGACAGTAAGGACTATCTCCATTTCTCACTTTGCTTAAAAAAAACAAGCACACACAGAAATGCTGAAAATGTTGGGATTGCCAGATTCTCCTTAGTTCCAAGTAAAGGTTCATGCCTGGGGATCTCAGAGATGCTTACAGTAACGTCCCAAACATTAGCTGAAGTGGGCTGATCCTTTACCTTTTTGCTGATGTGCTTGTCCCTGCTGCAGCTACAAGGGCAGAGCTTGCAGCAGCCTGGCCCCAAGCCAGGCTCCTCAACCAAGCACCCATGGATTATATTCCATATGTCAGCCTCTCACTTCAGTGATTTGGAGCCCCTTCTCCAGATGGGACAGTTTTGCAGCAAAAGAGCAAAGCCCTGCAAAGCTTGCTCCCAGGTGAAAGTTTGACAGAGCATGTCCAGGAGCCACAGGAACACGTACCACTGCCAGGAAGCAAGAACATGCCTCCCTTCTGCCATGGCTGTGGCCATATCCTCTCTGTGGCGGTGCTGTGGAAAGCAGGGCAGCCAGTGCCTGCAGCTGTGGGCACGTGAGCATGAAGCCATTTGCTGGTGACGCTCTCCAGGGCTGGGGTGACTCTCCCTGGCTGCTCCACGGGCTGCCTGCCAGCCAGCTGAGACCTCGCTGCTGCCCCAGCTGAGCTGCTAAAGCAGTGAGATTTAGAAGCATAATATAAAATTGGACTAATAATTAAAAATTGACTGGCCCTGCTAAGCAGTACATTAAAACGTGTCCGTACACAGGGAATGAACGTATCCCAGCAACAAAAACAAACAGCTGGCAAAATGGGGTCTGGTATCCCCTTTCCAGCTTTCTGAAAGGTGTCTTAAGTTTATAATGAAGTCACTTTGTTTCCAAGCACGCTGGTGTTTGGAAACAGCATGTCCATCCCTTTATCAGCCAACCGATAGGCAGCAACCAGGAATCAGCTGGAGCCAACCCCTCCGTGAGCCAGAGACAGAGGGTCCCTAACAGCCTAACAGTGTTGTACAGTGCCCAGGATGAGCACCAGGCATCCATGGCAAAGAGAAAGAGCTTGGGAGAAACCACTGACTTCGAGGCAGGGCACACCAGAGCTCCTCCATCCTGCATCATCGCATCCAACACCTGCTGGGGTACTGAAATTCTGCAAAACATGCAGGAGTGCTTGGCATCAGATGACTGGCAGGCTCCTGGTTCAATATGGTGCTTAAGGCTCTGTATCCATACCTAGGATGGATATGGTGTGTTAAGGGACCCTCTGAGCTGGTATACGGGGCTTGTGGTATGGCCACATGCTCCTCACTGCTCCTGCAAATGAAGGTCTCCACCCTAGACTGTTTTGTCCAAGACTTAACCCCTCTCGCTCACCGAGGCACTTAGCAGAAGCTCGTGCTTTCCAGGAAAAAAAGGTCTTTTAAAACCTCACAAGAAACAAAAGAAATGCCATTTACATTACCTTTTAAAATAATATGTTAGTAAAGGTTTTGTGTTAGAGGCAAGAAAAACAACATGGGAGAACCTTTGACCTTGTCAACTCTCATTTCTTGGTCTATGCTTATAGACTTACACTCCCCCTCTTGAAAAACTGAAAGTTCAAGCATGCTGGTCCATCAACTATTTTTAGATTATCCCCTGTTGAGGCACAAAAATACAGTGATCACTAAGAATGCTAAAATTTTAATTGTTAATTTTAAGTGGCAGGTTTCTTTCACGTCCTTTGTTCCACAGACTGAAGCAGCAGAATTGCATTCAGCAATGCACAATGCAAGCCTCTAGTTTGATGAGACCCTTCCACAAGAGGAGAATTGAAAACATTAGACTAGTATGGATGAAAGAAAGACAAGGGAATTCACTGAGGAAAATAACTTAGGATACTTACAGTCACTATCTCTAAATGGAATCAGGAATGAACCTGCAGCATAAGAAACTTAAAAGGTAAAAAAATGAAATAGCTGTAGATGGTACATGAGCTTGCAAAAGGCCCTTGCCAAAAGCACTGCAGAGGCCAGATGGTTAGGAGGAATCAGAGCAGGACCAGGCTTTGATACCAAGTAACAGGAACAGCCAAAACTACAGTAGACAGGTTTAAAAATAAACCAAAACAAGGAGGTCATGTTCTCTCACACACTGTGCCAAAAGTCAGCCACCAGAGAGGCATTGCTGCAGAGGGGAGGTTTAATTTGGGGCTCCAGGGTTCCCAGGGCTTTTCTTGGAAAAATGGATGCAGCCAAAGGAGCAAAGATGATGTCAAGGGACCATTTTATGAGATGATGCTGGTTCCCACAGCCACCAGCTCTTCTGAGACCCACTCAGCAGCCATCATTCCCCACTCATGTGCCTTTACATGTTCATACTCACCTAACATGCAGATTAGGTCTGACATGGGCCTGTAAAATCAGGAATCAGTCCCCATATCAGCTAGGCTCCCCTTTCAATATCCCTTCTTGGGAACAGTGTCCTACACCAAGATAGGAAGCTCCCTCACTCCATTTTCCAGCAGCCCCTGGCCAGGCGATCAGAAATAAACACTGCCACACACATGCCTTGGTTTCCTTTCATACTTTTAAAATTTTTTTTTATTTTTATTATTATCTCCTCCTTTTAAGCATCCCTTTAAGGGTGAAATGAAATCCAACCATTTACAGAGAAAATGATTTCAGAATGTACATTTGATTTATCCTTAAAAAAAGTTCATTATTACTTACTGTTTATAAATTACAGAGTTGAAAGGAGCTTTGCAGATGCTCTTATTTTTTCTTTTCTTTTTAGTTTTTGGCAAGTCCACGCATTCTTTTTCCAAAGCAGGGTGTCCTGGAGCCACTCCAGGAGCAACACCAGCAGTAGGTCCAGGTGGACCCCAGGCTCAGAAGTGCTGCTGGACCACCTCCAGGATGATGCTGCATCATCATCCGCACAGGCAGGAAAAAACAGTGGTTCAAATTCTTAGTCTTAGAGTATTTCAGATCCCTTCTTAATCCATTACCTGTAGTCCCCAAAACTTTAAAATGTCAGTGTATTGCATTAGAAACAGTTCTTCTTTCTTGATGCTGGATCTGAGCTCCTCGTGCCACCCCCTTACCCTCCAGCTCCCCTTCCCTTTCCATAACAAGAGTGACTTTGTCCAATGTCTCAGAAATCAGAAAGGAGAGGTTTAGGGAGGGTAGGGAGAACACAATGATGGAGGGATACAGGATCCATTCCCCCACTCACTTTGCTCCTTTCTCGCCAAGGTTAGAGGTCAGTGAGGCCAGGACGAGCCATCCTTTCCCTCTTCACCACCAGTGTTCACTAATGGAACCAGGAGTGACCCTGGGCATGTGTCTTCACAGTGCAGAGGCATAGCAGCCACAGAGATTGCCGGCAGGAGCTGGGACACAGGGAGAGAGCCCCAGGGATACTGAGGAGGGGAAGAGACACCATCCCCATGAGGAAACAGCAAGGCAGGCAGAGGGGAATGAACACCCATTCTGCTCTGACACTCTCCCACATTCCAACTCGGTTTCCTTGTTTACCTGTCAGAGAGACACACAGCAGGCTAGCCTGGGCAGCACAACAGCAAACACTTCAGCAGGACACAGGGATCAGACAAAGCAACAGCAGGAGCAGGCTGGAGCATGTCACCCTCCATACCAACCACAGGCACAAAGTCACCGTGTCCTTTCTGTCACTTGGGCGTGGCATTACCCCCCAGACAGGCAAAGGTGTCTAACCTGCCCTACTCCCTCTGCTTTAGCAAGCTCACCTGCTGCAGGTCCACCAAAGCCCATGTCCCCCTTTCACTGGGGGCAAAGGAGGAAAAGGCGCTTCCCAGTCCAAAGCCATGCATGGGCACACAATCTCTTTCTAGGTGGGAAGCACAAAGAAAGACAACAAGACAGACAGAAGTGCAATGCTTGCGTGTGCCACACACTGCTTCACTTCTTCCTGGCCCTCCTTTTTACCAATCTGAAGGTAAAAAAGGTTTTGGGAATGAAAAAGCACAAGGCTGAAGAGGGCTGCAGGAAAAGTATGGTAATGCATTCCCTCCATCCATTGGACAGTTTGGCCCGAGAGAGAGCAGGATTCACTGGCCACTGTCTGTGGGCTGCCACAACCCACAGACACCAGGCTCTGGTAGTCTGATCCCAGTTCCAGCCAGGACAAGGTTCTTGGTCTTTCCCTTCTCAAATCTCAGCACCTGGTTCAGATAAGATGAAGGAGCCTCAGTGCTCACCTCAGAGTCCAGCACTGGGAAACAAGGATCTAACACAAACCTGCCTCCTGCTTTGCCTCTCTCACCACCTCACACACCCAACATGCTTTTGACTTCCCTCTTGTGGCAGCTGCCTGGAGGGGTGGCTGCCCCACTCGGAGCTGGCTGCAGAGGTCCCAGCAGGCAGCACAGGCAAGGCTGAGCAGAGGGTAAGCCACCACCTTGGAAAATCACTGTGTGAAAGCCAGCTTAGTAGTGTCTGTTCCCTCCAGGGACAAGAAGGAAGATTTTTAATGACAAGCACTCTAGCTCCCTAGGGATAATCAACACAGGGTTAGCCAGACAAATTAGACAGAAACATTGACTGGTTTGGCCTTAAGTCAAAAAAATATTTAAACAATTCTTGAGAAAGAGAAACAGTAAAGAATGCATTTCATCTGTAAAGCCCCTTCCTCCCACTACAACAGAAGTCTGGTTTAAATTTAATTTCCTAAGAATAAGGAAGTGAGTAAGTCCAGGAGGCAGGCAGGGCAGAAGTTCTGCAGAAGAGCCCCAGCATTCCTATTCCAGCAACACTTTCTTCTCCAGCCCAAGGGAGCAGAAGGGAGAGGCAAATCAGAGGGAGAAGAAGAGAATGGTGGAGCAAATAATGGAGGAGAGAAGGCAACAGGCTGTACTTCAGGAACTGAGAAGCAGATACTGCAGCCATAGACTTACCAAACTCCCGAGAGACAAGGGCCATACCTCAATTGAAAACATCACTGCTGTGCACTAAAATCCCCAAGGATGGTCATGCACGGGGAAGGGCTGGTATCAGAGGAGAGGCTGCTCTCACTGTGAGAGATAATGAGGTGCAGCCCCAGCAAACATCAACTTTAGCTCCTGCTGAAGTGGGGATCTGGTGCTGCCAAAGTACCCACGCAAAGACTGGCTCATCTTTCTGTTCTGTCTTCAGCAAAGCCTGGCACTGGCCTTGGATTATCATCACTGAGACAAGGCAAAGCCAAAAGGTCAAAGAGCAGACCTCAGGCTCCCTCCCCAGAGTAAAAAAGAGAAATGGCTTCTTCCTTCCATACTTGTCTGCTGCTGAATTGCATGAGCTAACACACCTGCTCTCCTCCAGCTGTCCCTGGGAAAAGCATCTTCCCCGTGTGCTGCATCCTCAGTGCTGTGGCTTTCATCTTGCTTAATACAGGCTCCTTTCTCAGCTGGGACCCCATTTCTCTATAATCTCTCTACACCCAAGACCTCCACACAGTTGCTCAGCACCAGGACCCCATGACTGTGACAGGAGTTCATTCTGCTACATCAAGAAGTCTGCACTTAAAAAAGCTACAACTTCCCTTTGGGAGAAGAGCATTCTGCCTAGCAAAGTTTGTCTGTCCACCCAGTTCCCAAAGGGGCTTCTCCGCCTGTGGGGAAGACACAACAGAACTGAGAACTGTGATTTAAAAAACAAAAAACAATAAAAATAATAACAAAAAAGAGGTTCCTTCAGTTGTTCCAAGCAGGCATTATGGCACACAAGATGTGGAAGGAGCTAAGGTGAACTGCATCTCAATTTGATTAGAAAAGGACATTCATCTTCAATTCTGTTTCAGCCTCAGCCTTATTAGGCAACGAAGTTATTTTCATTGACAATTTTCTCTTCTCTAGAGAGGGGACTAGGAGGGAAAAAGAGAGAGAGACGTAGGTAGGAATGAAGCAAAAGGGTGGCACGTGCTGGACAACACGGGACCATGGAGCCCTGATGGAGTTAAGGGCCGTGAAAACCTTCCTGCTTTAGAACAGCTGGCCAGAAGGGCCACACTTCTTTGTGCCAACGCTTTCCTCTTTCTCCTCCTCCATACGATTTCTGCTTGGAACATGAGTCAGTCTTTCCACTGCAAGGCTAAGAGAGCAAGTTCATTATGTTTTTCACCCTCTGCCCACTACGACCCAGGCTCTGGGCACCCTGTCAAGCCATCTGCTTAGGAAGGGTGGTGGTAAGGCTGGAGACAAGAATCTGCCTCCTCAGTGAGCTGAATCAATCCAATGCAACAGCAGATCCTCACTGCTCTTGCCTGGCAAACTGCACAGACATCAGCCCAACCAGCTGCAACTAGTGCCCTCCTCTAATTGCCTCTCCTCTCCATGGTCTTGTCCACACGGCCCAGGCTGCAAATGTGGGCTGCACACACTCTCTGGATTGCACGGTGGTCCCCAAACAGTCTCTTGGCCCCAGGGAGAAACTGCCCATGGCCTGTTTCTTCATGAGCTCACTCACACCCTAAGGGCAGACAGATGGATCCTATGCCTTGACAGGCTTTGTTTTCCCCCAACAATCAGGACTTTGCCCTTCCTCTTCTCCCTTTTATTACCCCATGGTCAGAAGGAATAGTCAGCACATGTAAGCAGCAGCCCTGCTGCAGGCACAGCCTATGGGGCTCTAGAGGCAGCCAGTGAGGCATGCAGCTGTCCCACATGTGTAGCACTGCTGTGCAGAGCCAATGCTCTCCCTGGTCCTCTCCTATGAATTTCCCAACAAGTCATCCATGTCAAGACTGAGATCACAGCTTCTGCAAGCACACACAGCCAAACCCCACTAGGTCCTCTCCCCCCTCCCCCCCCCCCAAATACTGGTAGCAAACACCCAGGTGCACACCAAACCCATGCATGTGAGCACTCATGCACACAAGCAACCATGCACTTGCAGACGTACACTCCCACCATCTGAGTGCCCTGCAGCCTATCCCAGCTCCAACAGAAGCACGTACTGCAGGGAAGATGCTTTGGCTTCTGCAGGACAAGTCCATGCAGTGTTGCAAGGGCAGGGGAGGAAAATGAGCAGAAAAAACCCTCAAAACCCAGCTTTCTCCTCTGCTTCCTATCTGCCTGCTCCAGGATTGGTGGAGTACTGGGGCAAGATCCAGCCCAGGATAGATGCATTATGCCTGTGCAGGGGACTGCATCTTGGGGAGGATACCTTGGAAGCAAAGGATTTCCCCAAAATACCCTTTGAATATAGAGGTATACAAAAAACCCCACAAAAACCAGCATACTGAGATGCTTTTGCACATTCACTCATCCAAAAAATGCCAGTGACACACATCTGCACAAGCAACCACTCAGAAGAGTTTGTGCCTGCTGACTCACACGCTCACTGAATAGCCCAGGCTTGCATCTATGCTTGCTCCAATCCACAGAGGATGAGGGTGGATGGGAACAGCTGCCCTCTCTCCCCATGGGACCCTCCCAGCCTCCCCCAGAGGAAAATCTGCCAGCTGGCTGCAGAGATTCTCTCCAGCCAGCAGGAGAGGTTCAGAAGATACAAGAAAGTCTTTATGCTACTACAGAACAGGTCCCCAGCACCTCTTCCTCCTGTCCAGGCCTCCCTTCATGTGACTGAGGAATTTGGGTTCCCAGGCATCACCCTGGGATGAAGGGAAGAAGAACAGGAAGTGAGGGAGGGCAGAGACCCCAGAAAAATAGCACACCCTGCCCATAAACAAAGGAAACAAAAGAAGAAAAGGAACAGATGAAAACACCCGACTCTTTCCCTTTGTTGCGAAGTTCTGATTTCCCACCCAAGCCTGAGCCTTGGTGGCCTCACCCAGTACCCTCCGCCTTTCGGTAGGGGTTCTCCAGCAAGTAGCGGAACCGCTGGTAGTTCTTGAGCAGGTACTTGGGAGCATACATCTGCTCCTTGGGGTCGGCAGGAGGATACTCCTGCATAGTACCATCAAACCAGCCACCAGTCCGGATCAGCTCCCGGATATAATTGAGGTCTCGTTTATCCTCATAGTCACCCCAGCGGGGGAAGTCCCCATTCTGGGCTGACACCAGTTTGAAGTAGATCCCCTCTGGGGTGAAACACCAGGAGCAGTGCCAGCCAGCAAAGTGGAGGGGGCTGCCCAGCGACCACTGCACCAGGATGTGTCCTGTGCTGTTCTCATACTGCCGAAACCCAGGCATGGTGTAGTACTCACGGCGTCGCAAACGTATCCCATCGTTAGCATAGACAGCCTGGAGCATCCCCATGGTGCAGCCCGAGACCACCTCCAAGGTGCCCGGCTGCTTCCAGAAGAAGCCATAGAGCGACTTGCGCATGTGAAAGGCGAAGGGCTCCGTCCAGCCATCGTAGAGCTTGAGGAAGAGCACGCCATCGCGGGCTGGGATCTCATCAGCATCATCAATGATGAAGACGTCGTCTGGGCGCAGGTTGCGCAGGCGGGAGATGCCGTCCCGGGTGAGGAAGGTACGCAGGTAATCGTCAGCAATCCAGCCGTCCTGGCGGCCGCCAGGGGGAAAGTGGTCCAGGAAGACGTAGAGCACCTTGTGGCGGATGTAGTCGAAGGAGCCGTTGAGGAGCATCTCGCGGAACTTGAGGGGCCGCGGCTCTCCATAGGCTGTGAAGTTGGACTCGCACACCACAAAAGCATCCACCACGTCTCCCAGCTCATGGAAGCGGACATCCAGCAGGTCAAACTCATGGTTGACGTTGATAGCATTGATGACCCGCCGGGGGATCTCCCGCGGCACGAGGCGGTCCTTGGTGGGCAGGTTGGAGTACTGGACCACGGTGGGGACCCCGCAGCTGGGGCCGTGCCAGCCTGGCAGACACACACACTCCACCCACTTGCGCCGCTTGGTTCCGCTGGCGCTCAGCGGCTTCCGAGCCGGCCGCCCCGAGGCTGCGCCATCCGCTCGCTCCTCCTGCCGACCTCCCACGGGTGGCTTCTCCAACACCTTGGTGCCTGGCTTAAAGCAAACGCCACCGGCTTTGGTACGGACAAAGTATTCCATTGAGTCTTCTGGCAGGACGAACTCAACCTTGTGCAGCTCTTCGCTGGCTCTGCTGGGAGGCAGGGGCTGGAGCAAGGGGGAGTGGGAGTACAGGGGCGTGCGGAGGAACTCTGCACCCCCTGGCTCAGGGCTGACCTGAGGCGTGACGGGGGCATTGTTCCAGAAGAAGCTGGAGACGAGGTTGGGACTAAGCGAAGCCAGCTCCCTGGGGAAGGTGACATAGGAAAGGGCCTTGAGGAAGTGCAAGAAGGAGATGAGGCAGAGACCAGCCATGCAGAGAGTCAGAAAGAGTTTATGGCGTCTCATCTTCATCCTGTGGAAGAGCCACGAAAAGGAAAGTCACATTCAATAGTTACTGAGGTGCAAAAGTTTACCACCATTAGAAAAACAGGCTGGGGAAGGCAGGAATGCTGGTTCAAATTCAGCATTCATTTAGAGACTTGACTCCCAAGAACTACACCCCCACCCCCTGCCATCTTCAGCGAGCCTTTTGCTTCAGCTGGGTTACACCAAGCTGAACTTCTGCTAGATCAGTCTCATAAATCCACAAAGACAAGAAAGGCACTGGCAACAGGGTAGAAAGACAGGAAATCCAGAATAACAGGAATTCATGATCTAGTGAACTCACCACACTTGGCAGATTTGTCCCTATTCACTGATGGGAATTAAATGAATGTAAACCTCCTCAGAGGTACATCACCAGAGAGGTGGGAGAAAATGAAGAGAGCCGAGAGCAGGAAGGGTGAGAGAACTGGGGGGGGGGGGGGGGGCATGGTTGAAACATGACCAGTGCAAGAGAGGCAGTTTTAAAGGACCAAGATCATTAGTCAGACTGCCAGAGGCAGCCTACACTCTCCAAATCCTTTCAGTGTTTGTTCAACACACACCCTAAAAAACCACCCTTGTTCTCAGGAAATACTACCCAAGTTCACATGGGGGACAGGAAAACAACAATAAAATTAAGATCCTGTCACATTTATTCTTCTCCCACCTGTGATTCTCAAGTCCTCTATATCTCCATATGTTGCCTTTTGCTTTTCATTTTCTGTGGACCAGCTGCTGAGGTTTTTCTGCATCTGGATCAAGCTGACAAAAATAAATGCCTAGCTGTCTCTGCCGGTAATACTGTGCCATCATGATGGATCCATGTCAGGCCAGGAAGAAGCCAGTGGTGCAGAGCCCTTCCCTCCAAACAACATGAAATATCGCCTTCCTCCTCCCCTCCTCCAGCCCAGGCAGGGAACACAGAGCTGCTGTCAGGCAGAGGAGTGACTGAAGAATACAATTCAGAAAAAGGACCAAAAAAAAAAAAGAAAAAAGAAAAAAAAAAAACCACAACCCCCTAATCTCACACAATACTCCACCAAGGAAAAGTAGAAAAGACGTTCGCCATCTGCTGTGTAGGGAAAGGCAAGTTGGGGCGAAAATAGGCATGGGAAAAAGGTCATCCTAAAGTCCTTTTCAAGGCAGAGGCTGTCCCAGAGCATGACACCCTTCCTGCAGTGACAGACAAAGAGGCAGAGATCCCCATGCATGCGACACACACCACTTCACCCCCCCCTACCTGCTCCATTTTGGTGGCTCTCTCCCTGGTGCAGTCTCCCTTCCAGGGCCAAAGTTCCTGAGAGGCACCATCACTTAAAAGCTTCCACCTGGCACACGGTGGTGCCAGCAACACCTTCCCCGGAGGCAGTCCCTGCTCCTGGGGCTCACGGGGGAGCTGCCCCACACATGGCTGTCCCAAGGGCTCCTCAAGGCTGACACATGGGGGCAGAAGGAAGAAGAACCCAACCTGCTCTCACCACTTCACAGGGCATGAGGTAAAGTACAGCAAGGCATGTTTACTGATTAACTTAAGGAGAATTTCATACTAATGTGAAAAGCCATAAAGCATTTAGACAGATGGCAACCACCCAAAGGAAAACATATCTGGCTCTCCACAGATGGCTCTGACATGGACTCTGGGAGAGGGGTTGTCCACAGTTGTACCTTACAGCTCAGCAATAGCATTTCCGGACACTTGGCAGTCACTTTTTTTAGTAGAAGTCACCATCCACTGACATTGTCCCCAGCGCTCGGGTGGCAGGCCAAGGAGCCCCAGATTAAGCTCTGACTGAAGGACTGCAAGCCTGAAGCTGGTGGAAAAATTACAGCATGGCCATGGGAGGGGAAAATATTGAAAGAAAAATAAACAAGGAAAAAGGAGAGAGAGCTTGATTCTATTGGTTAATGTTTAGTAGGTGTTTTGATATACTTTGCCACGACACAAGTCGGCAGCAGGGCACGGTGCTGGCTCTGGGTGCCACTGGGAGACCATCTTGTTGGGCAGGTGGAAAGGGAGGAAATGGTGGCTCTCCTCAGGGGGCTACGCTAGGGCAGACCCTCAACTCCAGCACCCATCCACCACAGCTCCACAGCCCGACTTCACACGCCTGGTCACAGCCCAGCTAGTGGGAGGTCACCTTTGTGGTGGGCCCAGGCATGATGGGGCTGGATATTCTGTTAAAAGTCATAAAGGATCATCTGGGGGCTTGCTGTCAAGCCTTCTCCATGGGGCAAAACAAGAGACTGCAGAAAACCCCATGAGCATCTCATTGTATCCATGATATATTTTCTTCCTTAAGGCTCTGTTAATGTCTTGCAGAAGCAGCAAGATCATTTGTAAGGTAGAGGAATACTCAGTGCCTTTTCCTTGCACATCACCAGTTTTTACTCTGTCTTGAAGTGTGGGGAAGAAAAGAGCACAAAGAAGCCAAACCCCCACTAAATTAGCAGGAACTGGCTGTCAGGAGAAAGTGTCCCTCACTGGTAAATGAGTATAGCTTTCTCCAGTCGGGTGCCTGGTGACTTCTCCAAGGCAATACTTCCAGACACCAGGCTGCTCTCTAAGACACTGAAACCTGGGCAAAATGAACAGCTGAGCTGCTCCAAATCACCAGCTGCCAGGAAATGCTGGTTTCACTCTAGCTCCTACAGGACACACAAATGCAGGGCAGCCAGCTTCCTCTGGGCCAGCCCAGGGCTGAAGGCAAGTGCTGAAGGAATCACACAAAGGCACATCATCTTTGTCTCAGATGGCCTCGATGCTCTGCATGCCACGGTAAATTCCCCAGACAAAAAGCCGTAACTCTTGACGTGCAACAAACTGCTCCACTTTCTGAGATGTAGTGTGCCGTGTCAACATAGGAGGACACATGGTTTTAGGAAGCATTGCATATTTTCCTCACTTGACATTTGCATACATCAGTATCTGTCAGGCTCAGCATGTGGCTCTGCAGCTCTTCACCCACGGGCACAACGAGCTCTGCCTCCGTTCCTGCGCAGGGCTGGTGTGCACAGCCCTCCCCGGCAAGCTGGCCCTGCAGTACCCTCTGCTGTTCTGCTGCTGACATGGCCCAGGAGGCAATTTTCACTGCTCAGCTGGCTTTGTTAGGGAGTGGGAACACAAACCCATTTCCTAACCCCTCCTGGAAGAGGGGAAGCAAAGAAGAAAGGTGTGTCCTTTTCAAAATCTCTTCCCTGGGAACCACCTTCATTCTCACATGCCAGGGATTCTTCTGCCAGGGTGTGGAGAACACTCACGCACCCCTGGGTGAGCCAAGATGCTAAATACCATCAGTCATGTATCTGTTCCCATATCCTCCGATCAGCCTGCAGTGAAAGACATGTCTGGTGGCAGCTAGTTGGAGACAAAGGCCAGCAAGGGAGGATTACCCACTCTCCCTATCCAAAACATTAACATGTGGTGGAAATGAGAAAGGAGGTACCTTGCCTGAGGGAGACATCTAAGTTTGTCACAGAAGAGACCAGCTGCTCCAACACAAAGCAGCCATCAGTGACCAGGAACACAGAAAACAGCAAGAAGAGGTATTTCCCTTCTGACAATTTTGACTGAGGAAGGCAAGAAAAAGTCAGCTTTATCTCCAGGAGAGTGATCAAGTTGCTGTCAGGTTTAAAACAGCAGCAAGAAAAGCTTTAATGTTCAAGTAGAAGAAAAAGCCTGAAGTGGTATGGACAGTCAGCTCCATTAAGACAAGCTCTTTAGGGAACGCATAGTTATAAACCACTTTAGCAACACTCAGTCCTGTAAAGACAAGCTGGAAGCTTCTTTTTGTAAGGGATCCCTTTGATATTTCCTTGCTTGAAGTTCTGTCTCTACCATGCAGGGGAAGGGCTTTCAGAAAAGGAGGAAAGCCAGAAGTGTTATGCACATGAGTTATCCCCAGGCACATCTTACCATTTTAGTGACCAGTTGATTTATACCATCCTGAAATAATATACCTATTTTTCAAGAAGCCAGAGAGCAAGATATGCACTGATAAGAGCTGGCAGTTCACCAGCCTCAATGTTCTCTTCTGGAGAACACTGGCAAAAGGCCACACAACAGGCTGCTGGATACAGGCTACCCTGTCTTGTTAGGGCATGGGACTCAAGACTCCTTAGACCTCTCCCATGGTTACAGGGAAAAAGCAGCTGTGGAGAACAAGTCAGAGCAGAAGCTTCTGGTTCTCCCCTGATACCAAAATGCTCATCTCCTCTGCTTAAAGTTATCCCTTAACACCCATGCAGAAACATATTTGCAGATCACTCAGACACTTCAACACAAAGCAACAATTCAAATTAGAATTGCTTTCGCATGGCAGATTAAAACCCAGTATGACTTCCATCCCCCACTCCACACTGAGGGCCCAACTCTCTCATTGCTCCAGCTAGAGACAAATGGAACAGGCTCCACTAGGTTCTACCTGGCATCCCCAAGCGCAGGAACCACAGCAGGCATCAGAGCCACAGTACCTCTAAACTCTCTAAAAATCTCAAGTTACTTTTGTCCTGCAAACAGCCACAGGAGGAGAAACCATAAAACTTAGTATTTGTCAACAATTAAAACAAGCTCAGGGACAGCAGGACTGCGCTTTGCTTAAGGGTAGGAAAAGAACATTATCCTACATTGCAGGAAAATCTGAGAGAAGCAGGACGTACCAGAAGGCAGCGAGGGCTCAGCATCTCTCTCACATGAAGGATGCCACGGTGTTTTTGGGGACTGCAAGCTACAAGGACATCAGCAAGAAGCTCTGGCAGTCACAGCACAAGGTGCTTTGAATGTAAGCAGGTCCATATCGGCTTCCCTTCAAGTTCCAAGGACAGAATACAACATTCTTCCGTGTCCTTCATCAAGAGCTGCTGCCCACAGCACTAATGCAAAACAGCAATACCTCACACTCCGTGTTTCCTTTGCAGCCTCAAGGCATCTGACCACAAGGTGCCACTGACTTGCTGCCAGCCCAAACAGCTGGACTGAGCCATCCAGCAGAGTCACTCTCCAAGCAAGGTCAGGTTGAGGGAGAGCAAGGCTCTGTCCCAAGCACCTTCCCTCCATTTCTGCAGGGAGGTAAGAAGAGTGGTAAGGTAACCACTCAAGAGCACGCCACCATAACTTCCATTTGCCTCCCAGAGCTGCCATCCACGCACCAGTAACAGGTCTCATCAAGTCAGAAAGAAAACCAGATTGAGGAAAAAAGATAGCAAAAGGCTGAATCTACACAAAACTAAGGTGAGGTTGGCCAGGGAAGGGTGACAGCACAGCACAAAGAAAGGCACTACCTTCCCCTTCCCAGGAAGACAGGCACAGGATGTATATGTTAACCACAAGCCTCCAGATTGTGTGCAAGACCTTGTTAAGTCTCAACAGACCTGCAGCAACTACAGTCAAAACCCAAACAAACCAGGTGTCTCTTTTGTGCATTCTTCTAGGAGACCCAAGTGCCCCACAGCAGCAGCTACTATCTGCTGCACACAGAAACTAAGATGAATGCAACACAAAGCCTCCAGCTTTTTCAGCGCTGTGGCTGCTCACATCTTCACCTCTGCAAGCACAGTACCTCCAGACTCCACACCTTCCATGGGCTTTCACTGTTCCACCGTTCTCTCAAGTGTCTTGTCCTGCTCTTCAGTGGACTAAGCCTTGGTTATTTTAGATGCCACACCTCCAGTCGCAGCAACACAGCTGCAACCTGTCAGACAAAGCAGCTCTTAACCCTCTCTACAGAACACATGGCACCTGGAGATAAAGTGGTCTTTGTTGACAAGATTTTGTCTCAAGACTCATCTTCCAGAAGTCAGCAGAACAGACCAGCACCTGAAGACCTTCAGAGTCCATTATAAAACCTTCCACTCAAACAGACTGTTCTTACTGTAGCTACCATATTACTAATAGCAGCATAATTATATAATTCCCCAACCCCCAGTTTAAAAGAAGATCTCAGAGAAGACTAGAAAACTCTAGTGAAATCCAGTAATGGCCTAAAGACACCAATTTAATTTTATCCAAGAAGTACTTGAACGTCACAAGGGTGCAGTACTGCATGCTAAAGGAAACTAAGCTGGATTTCCAACTCCACTGGAATCTATCAAATATTCTTCTCAGTATCCTTCAGATATGCTGGGCTCCCTTGTAGCTAATCTCCTCTCTCCAGTTAAATCCAGTCTCACCATAGGAATTTCCACAGCTTCAGAGATGCTTCTGCACACTCTAATCCTTCACAGGCTCTCAGAAGGCGCACCTTTAATTTCTCAGCGTCACTAGTCTAAGTGCTCTTTCCGCTAAAGGAGAAGCGGCAGCTCTCTCCCTCGCTTCTGCCTGATATCCTGGAAGGATACTCTTCCTCAACCCTGCTTATTGCCTCCTCAAAACATCTGGTTCCACGAAGTCTGCTGTGATGGCCCTGGAGATTGCGTCACCACTTGGCTCCAAGGTTGGGCCTCTCTGGACATCAGAGGGTGAGCTGAGGCATTGCTCATTGCACTCACCCAGGATGCGAGGCCCTTCTCCCAGACAAACACGGGACTGCTGCTGCTCCAGCAGCACAGCAGTCAGTCACTGCAAAACGGAGCTGGTTAGGACTTCTGCTTATTGATTTTGGTATCTTACAGGGAAGGAATGCTCCATCATGAGGAATAGGAAGGGGAAAAGGGACAACACTACACAAAAAAGCAACTTACGTCTTCAGACAGACTGTGGGGTAATCAAAGAAATATGCAAGATCTCCCTGCTAGTCTTGATGCCTTGCAGAGAGTGACAGGTCAAAAGCATGTTGTCCCAGGACAAAATCAAATCATGCTTCCAGAGATTTCAAGTAAGGCATGTGACAACACAGGCTGTTGTGTCAGAGGTTCTCCCCCCTCCCTCACCACCATCACAGCTTACCCATCCCTCAGTTGTCAGTTGTATGAACTCAAGTTGTCAATCACATGAAAGTCTGCTTTTACAGCCATATCAGCAGCAGATCTAACTGGGTTAAAAATAAAGTTGAAGAAAATGCCTAGGCATGGGAACAAGCAGCTGACCAGCAGAAACTTTCAAATTATTTCACCAGTTCACTTCTGATCAGAACACGTAGATGTAGATACATCCTCAGACACTCAAAATTACAGGACTGTAGGCACTGTTCATCTAACCAAATCTCCAACAAGGTGCCCTTTCAACCACCATAAGCTCACTAATTCTTCCCAGCAGCATCAGAGAAGGAGCACATCTCAAGGAGGCAACTGGAAGAACCAGCAGCAGCAGGTAACTGCTTCCAGTGCAGATCCTGGCAGGCACTCCATGTAGGCCAAGCAAGTGGAGTACAAGCCACAAATCCTGAGAACAGCTCCAAGATGAACAGTCCAGATTATCCTCAGGCCTGCGGGTCCACGGGTGAAGAGCACGTGGCAGACACGCCAGATGAGGCACACAAACCCTGTGCAAAGGAAGCAGGAGAATCCCTGGGACTGCATGACAGCCCAAGCAACAGGGAGACGCAGGTTGTACAGCTCAGAGGAAGGTGAAGTGGGTGCCCTGTGGGCCTGGATCGAGGCACTTAAAAGAGGAAGGAGGCAAGAAACACTTGATGCCATGGTGATGGGTGAAGTGCACAGACCCACGCAGGCAGGAGAAACCACGTTAACTCCAGCTATTTTTGAAGCGGGTGGCAGTTGTTTGTGCACGCCCAGGATAAAAGCTCTCCAAGATGGATTGAGGAGGGGCATAATTAAGCCCCAGGAAGACAATAAACAAAGCAAGGCCATGGAATAGCAGCAAGATCCTAGCGGCCAGGAGAAGAGCTGGCCCTCCATCCCCACCCTCTTCCCTCCCCCATCCATCACCAACTACTTGGGGTTTGGCAGTGTGCTCACTTTCCCACAGTAGCCGATCTATTACTGTTTGGAAGAGCCTCTTCCTTCCCCTCCTCCCCTCCTTTTCAGGCCACAGGGGTCCTGCTTGGCAGCCCCCGGATCCCCCTCTACTCTGAATATCTGGTGACCAGCCAATCCCATGCAAAGAGCATTAACCCCTCTTCACCAGGAACAGCCGGAGAAACCTGACTCCATGCTGAGAGGTTTCTCCAGGGTGTCTCTCCCTCCTCTCCTCTCCTCCCCTTCCCCAACCCCCCGCTGCTCATTCTCCAGCCTTTTTTCCCCCCCTTTCCTTTCATTTCTCAAAAACTAACTCCAGCCCAGGGAGTAGTCACATCTTTCTGAGAATGTTACACAAGCCCATGGGAATTTTTCTTGGACCATGAACAGACCCTTATTTATTTGTCTCTTCTGCCTTTGTTCTTCATTTCCTCTTTCAAGACTTAGGCAAGACCTCAACACTGTGCTGCCTGGATCCCCTGCTGCCACTTCACTTTGTTATTATTTTCAGAAAGAAAGTGCTGATAGGCAGAGAGCTCTTCAATGCCTTGCCCCAAGGCAGGAGTAAGTCAGCCCAGACTCCCACCTCTGGGGTGGACAAAGGGCATGAGCTCAGGGGCTCTGGCTTGCAGAGAAAACCCCCTGCTTATGTTATCCTTCTAACTGCAGCATCACAGCCCCTCAGATTAAATCCCCACGAATCAATTCCGCAGTCACGGCTCTATGCCGGTAACAGGCATATGGTGCCATGAAAAGGGGCAGTTTCCCAGAATGAAATCAAAAGCCTCCTAATGCACTTAACTCAGGGTCACATAAATCTCTCTTCTGCCTCCCACAGACAACTGGACCTTGTTTACAGGCATTGCAGCAGGCCTGGGTCTCAACAATATGTTTACTACTTCTGCGCAAACATTCCCTTTCACTAAGCAAAACAGTACCCTGATCTTTAGAATTATCTGAGCAGAAACAACAGGGAGCAGGTCTGTGGGGAAAGAGGGAGAAAGTCTGTGTTCATCACCGAAATCAAATGCCACCCCACACATCACACAGACTTTGTGAAGACAAGTGGTCCCCTTCTTGCTTTAGGTTGCATTATTTCTTGAGCAGAATGAGGAGGAATTTTGTGTTTAACCAGTTGCTGATGCCCCTGACAAGAGGCAAAACCATTTGATGAAAGAATGGGGTTTTTTCAGGCTGAAGAGCCCAAGAAGCAGGCCAGGGCAAGGTGGGACAGCACAGCTTGTCCAGGGAATATACAGTGATTGTCTGTTCAACTCTGCCCCAAATACAAAAGCCGTAAGTGGAAACTGCAAATAAAAACAGGGAAGCTGAGCATTTCTGCTCAACTGTACAACAGACAGAGCAGTTTACTACCACAATCACTTGATTACAGGCCAGGTTTCTTTCCTTCTCCACCCTCAGCCATTTTCCTCCCCTTTCAGGTCTTCAGTAACACAAACATTTACATTGAACTGTATTTCTGAGAAGTCAGCTGCCACAAAGAGGTCAAAAAGGAAGGAAAGGAGAAAGATAGAACGAATGTGTAAGCACATTATGAAAATTGGTATTGAACATGAAGGATGTGTAGTGCAGGAGGGGAGCTGTGGTCACGCTGAAGTCAACAGGACAAGCAGGGCAGAAGCAGGATGGCCCACCTGTGTGGTACAGCAACGTGATGCAGTGAGGCACAGGGACAAAGGGCATTAGGCTCATACATAGCTGGGCTACCCCGCTCATCTTCATGATGTTCCACTGCTGCAAGAGCCTGTGACAAACTACTCCAGACTCCCTCTGCCCTCCGTTGGTTTCTCTTCAGGGTTTGATCACTGAGAAATGATGAGAATTTCAGCTGCACAGTTTGCTACTCAACCACCAGATCTATCCAGTGCTCAGGTCCTGATGATCTTATGTAAAGTCCAATGGACATGTCATGACAAATCTAAAAAACACTTTGGCGAGACAAGATGAGCCTTTGAAAGAAAAAAAATGCTTTCATGCATCTAAATATTTTAAAGAACAGTGCAGAAGATCCCTGCCCCCAACCCACAACACAGCACTGAAATTGAGTCAGGGACCAAATCCAAGCACCAGATTCACTGTCTCCAGCTTGACACAGTCTCTCGAGTACAAAGACAAGGCTCTGAACTCAGGAACCTCTCACACAGTCCCAAGCCAGGGAGATGCTCAGCAGTATCACACACCTGAGTGATGCAGAAACCAGAACTGCATTTTCAAGGCAGTTCAGCTGCACAGAGCCATATGTAAACAAACACGGGAAGAAAGGAAGCCCACAGGACATCCTCATCACTAAGTGATAGACTCTGGATGCCTGACAAACTCCCCTTCCCTTCCCCCCAGTGCTCACGGGAAGCGAGAAGACTCTGTTCCAGAGCACAACTGCACTATAAATAATTCAAGAGACTGCTAAATTATGCAAAAGCTATCCCATCGTCCCCCCGGCCAAGCTGAATGCAGGTGTGGTCAACCCTTCCTCCAGAAGTTGCTGCTAGATAGGGATTCTGAGGCCACAGAGGCTTTGTGCCAATAGCACATATCTGAGAGCACATCGGCCACTTGCTCACAGCCAGGCCTGCACCGAGCCACGGCACGACAGGAGGTATTTGGGGACACAGGGCTGATGGGGAAACAGCAGCTCCTTTAACCCACCTCTTCTCCAGAGACCTCACATGGCCCCACGAGCAAATGTAGAAAATCATGTCCCTTTCAAGCAGGGCTGCTCAGTCAGTCTTGCCTCCATAGATCGGATTAGCTGGCAAAAGCTGCAGCTGGACAGCACTGGCACAGCAAGGCAGGGAAGAAAGGACTGCTGGAGCAGGTGGGAAGGAGAAAAGGGAACAAAAAAAAACTCTGGAGCGGTAAAGAAGGAATAGTTTTGCTAGCACAAATAATGCACAGGGAAGGCTGAGCTAAAAGCAGAAAGAAACACGGTCTGCTCTGCTGCCCCAATCTTCTGCCTTCGGGAGATCCTGCTTCCCTGAATATCAGGGCTTCCAAAGTTTCCCTTGGAAATGGGGTCATTAAGCAACGGAGTGCAGCTCACACTGATCACTCCAGGGCATCGCTCTCCTCATTTACCCTGCCCTTTGCTCTGCCTCAGAGCCAGCCCTCACGCTACAAGCTCCATGAAAACACAACTTCCTCACACACAGTGAGCACCATGCACGCTCAGCCCCTACACAGACAAATCAGTCTTCCAAAACCCTACCTTTCCTAGCTGCTGCAGCCTCCAAGATCTGTCCGTGCCCAACATGCTCAGCCTGCACAGGCCTCCATCCTCCTCCTTTTCCCTGCTGCCCAGCTAGAGGTATTTGTGTTAGAGGAAGGAACTGAAAGCACTAGCATAGCCCTCTTCAGCCTCAGCACAACCCACTTAAAATCTCAGGGCTCTAGCTTACCTTCCCCTTCTTTCTTAAAGGGCTCAGCATCTAGGAGAGAGACTCCCTTTCAAGACTCTTTTCCATGCTCTCTCCCTGGCTTTCTGTTCAGTTCCAGTATCTGCACGCCAGAACAGGGGATCCCAAGGCAGATAGAGCTGGCGTAGCAGATAGCTGCACTTAGATCACAGGTTTCACAGCTGCGAAGCCGCTATGCAGCAGGGCTAATTTGCATTAGTCTTTCAGGTGTGCTCCAAATCTGCTTGCTGCAGCTTTGCCATCATGCAAGAGACACGCAGCAATAGCCCAGGATAAAAATTACCCTAAAGCCTTGAAGAGAGCATGTTTGATTTGGAGTTTGATTCTGCCTGCTAGCCCTAGCCCAGCCTGTATGGATTTATACACCGAGGGGAAAACGACACTGAGGGAAGGGCAGCAGGGAGCTGGGATTATAGATTAGGCAGCAGATCAAGAAGGAGGCGATATCTGTGGTGACAAGAGCTGCAGAACCCAAGCAATGACTAGAAAGTTATTGATAACCCCTGGCTCAGCACCCACACCCAGCTGCTCTCCCAGATTTCTGAGAGAGCCAGCAGCAAAGCGAGTACAGGAAGCGTGGCACTTTGGTTGCTGCTCTCCTGACGAGCCCCTGTGTTTGCCCCTGGGCACGGCACAGCCTTGCTCCATGCCTCAGTTTCCCTGTGTGGGAAATGTGAGAGACTTTTCTACTCTGGGTAAGGGCTTACCTAATTAAAAGAAGCTTAATAGGTTGCTTCAAGGTCCTTGGAAAGAAATTCTGTCAAAATGAAAGAAACAGATGATCCTCAGAAAGAGGAAAAGCCCTCTCTGCTTTTCTCCCTTCCAGTCAGCCACATCCACCTCTCCTCACCTTTCCTCCTGCTTGCAATTTGTGCATTACAAGCTGAAAAAGACTGCTGGCAAAGCTCAGTGTGGTCATACCCCACAGCCACAGCTGATGTTTTGGAAAAAGCCTATTTAGACACAGACATGGGCACTCCCCTAGGTGGGGAAACAAGGAACCTTAGCAGAGGTCATCAAGCTGCCTATTCAGCTAGGGAGGTTATCTTGGTACAAAAGGCCAAGGCCCCAATAGCGAGCAGCTCACATAACTTTTGCTGTCCTAAAGCAGGGAATAATCACTTCCAAAATCACAATTCTAGAACAAGCCCTTGTTTTTTGTAAGGCAGCCAGCTCCCTTCATGCTGCTTCTTCCCTCAGCCTGCCTGATGAAAGCTCGAAATGCAGTGCTGCACTCCCTTTCACATATCAGGTCTACCGGGCAAGTTTCTGAGCACAAAAATACACCCACCCTGATACAGGTGTTCAGGGGTCTGAAGAGCAGGAGGTACTTGTTGTACTTTAAGAAGAGCTTTGGGAAGTAAAGGGTCTGCATGTCAAGGTACACAAAGAAGTCAAAAAAGAAGGTAAAGAAGTCATGTTTCTGCCTTCCTGAGATATGCAGCTGGAGTTTATTCCACAGGGAAGCAGGCACAGAGTGCTTCTGTAAATCCTACACCACTGCTCCAGCACACAGCATTTCTCTTCACCTTACCCTAGAGAAGGGGGAACTCACCAGCTCTGTGACAGCAACTCTGCCCTGACCCCCGGGATAAGCAGCGGGTCCTGGCACCCCACCCAGCACTGCTGCTGTGGCACAGCCCAGTCCTTGCAAGACGCTCACCTAATGCTATCAAAGCGCCCCAAACCTGACCCAAAGGCGCCCGCAGTGCCAGCCTTTGGCCCCTCCATGCAGCTGTGTTATGGCTCCTCAAGGCCAGCCTGCATCACTGACCCAACAGCACAGTCCACATGTGCAATGCAGATACCTCACCACCTTTCCAAGAACATCCAGGATGGGGAACAGCAGGCATTCCTAAGACACCCCCCATGTCCCCTTAGATTGCACTGCCCCATGTGCCTCCCTTCCCCAAATTTCAGATCCCCACTGTAATGTTTCACTGTAATGTCCTGATGGCATTTTGTGCTAGTGAAGTGCAGCCTGACTTTTTGTGCAGAACTGATGGGTGACAGTGGCAGAAAACATGTGGGCACAACTACCCACACTTTTCTGCTTCTGTAGTCAGGGCTGATAACATGAACCAGCCCTTTGAGGCACCTTCCACTGACCTAAAGTCATGAAGGCATCTCTTGTGCCAGTCAGTACGCCCTCCGCCTTCCTCTCTGCCAGAGTTACTGACAGCTGTACCAGTCTTCGTTAGCACCACCTCCTCCAGCTACATCCCACTGATTGGGTCACAGATTCCAACAATGTACAAAGGGCTCATTTCAGAGCAACTAACCCCACCTAAAACCTAATTGGCTTTTAGGAATGAATGCTGGCCCAGCTTGCCCCATCTATCCATCACCAAACTCCCCCACTTCCTTCCTCCACCTTTATGATCCAATGCAGAGGCTGGAGGGTGTAGAGGTGGCAATTTGTGATAGCAGGTGCACCTTAAAGATGCTGCTCTCAAGAGAGGAGGAAGCTCAGACACAGCAAGCTGAAAACTCAGCTAGAAACCCTGCCACGAGACAAGAGTTCATCTCTGCTTGCTGACAGGTCAAAGCAAGGGAGGGACAGAGAGAAACTCGTCTGTCCTAAGGTACCCTTCACATACTGAACGTGCACAACAACATCTATGTGCACTGCCCTGAACAACCGCTGTACCCCATGGCTGCTTACATGCTCCACATTTATTGCAGGCATAAACTCCACAGAAGTGCCTGTGTTCCACGGTAAGCGCATCCAGCGGAACCCGTGTGCCTCGCTACACGCACCCAGCAAACAACCACCCCCGTTTGTCACACAAGCACCCCTCAAGACATGCAGCCAGCATGTTACACCAACCTGGCAGGCCCCAGTGTCACACTGCACTTAGCCAGTTGCGCGTGGGAGAAGGAGGAGAAAGGTAAACATAAGGCACATGGGAAGCCCACAAGCACACAAACCTCACAGGTACGCTCCTCAGGCAAACACACCGAGTGTGTCTGTGCCTGCCATGTGCCTGGCTGAGGTTCAATGGGCTCTCTGCTCACCGTGCAGCCCCAGCAAGCCTCCAGACCAGCTATCCTTGTCTCACAGTGGGCACAAGTACTCCGGGTAAGTTCAGAGTTGTGAGCATCCACTGAAGCTAACATTCCTGCAAGTACACTCACTATTTTCTACCCACTCTTCTTGACCTTCTTGCTAAGGATAACCCTTGTGTGTCACGCAGGCAACTCTTTTTCCAAACTTACCAGCATTTTCAAGGAGGGAGGAAAGCAGGCAGGCAGCTCAGCCCCCAAACCTGCTTTGGGAACAGCCCTCCCCACTCTGGGCACCTCCAATGGAGGTGAGCCTCAGCAGCACCTAGGACCAAAGGTATACTAGCCAAAAGGCAAGCAGCTGGGCTAACAAATTAGGAACTGGGCAAGAAAACACACGTGCAGCTAGTCAGAATCCATCCCCTCTCCTAAGGATATAATTGCCACATCCAGGGCATTAATAAACAAGCTATGCAGGTATAACTGAGTTCTTGTAGGGAGGAATGCTATACCTTGCAGTCAATTTCTTACCACTACTGCAAAATCACCAGAGGGTATAGAGGAGCTATAAATCTTTGAGGGACTTTTATGACATGCAATAGAAGAGCCACAGCTTCACTCCTCTTCTGCAGTTTGCAATGGCTTTCATTCAATGCTTGTTTTATAATGCTGCAGGGGGGCTGGAGACTCCCTCCCCAGGAATAGCTCGAAGAACTGCTCTTCTCCCACTCCAGCTTGGAGGACGTGTTCCCAGCACTGCTACTGGGGCTGAAGCAAGCACAGGTGCTACAGCTGCCTTTAGGGGGCCTTTAAAAACTGGGGGTTTGCTGGAGTGTAGGGACACCCACAGTCCTCCCTCCCCTCAGGGATGTCTCCCCATTGCCTGAGGGTCAAGCAATGAACGGTAGGTCCTGCTTGATTTCTGCTCTCCTCTGAGAAGCTGGCAGCAACCAGGCTGCAGCAACAGGAACTTGCAAGTGCTTCCTAAATCACAGGCACCAGCTGGACTCGAACAGCACTGCTGCAGGTGGGACCCACAGAGCACAAGAGACACCCTTTGGGGATGGAACCTGAAGACTTCCTGCTGACTCACACCCTGCTAAGGTGAGGGATACATGGACAAGAGTAGGCAGGAATTTGAAATTCAGTTTGCACAGGCTTGGGGGTTCCTGGTGACTCAAGCCGTATTTGTTAGCAGGGGTGCCACCGAGTCTTTTCACAGGCTTGAACTTCCCACTCAAGAAGAGATTGGAAATTATCTGGATGGTCGTTCTATGGGAGGAGAGGTGCTCAGCACCCACACTACGTGCTGGAGACGGGGGAGGCACACTCCTGACCCAAGCTCTGCCCTAGGGTGCAAAGAAGAAGTGCAAGACCCCAGCTTCATTTCTGGGAAACAGGCAGGGTTACCCTGCGACCCAGGCGCGGCTCGAGGAAACGCAGCATGTGGAAATCCCCGAAGGAAAACCACAAGCTGAGGCACTGAGAGAGGCTTCTCTCCATCCCGCGCCGCGCTCCCTCCCTTACTGAGCTGTCTGAGGAAGTCTAGAGCTGCAGCAGATGCCGTGCTCCCCATCAACCTTGACATGCTCGCCCAGGGAGCAAAACTCTCGCAAGGACTGAGCTACACCGGCCTGTGTCACTCCGGCAGGACGTACAGCTATTCCAGTCCACGAACAACCCCAGAGCCCTGCACGAGCGGGGAGAACTCGGGTGCCCGCGTCCCTCTGCGGCCAGCCCCGAACGGGGGAACTGCAGCCATCTGACATGGAGACAGAGCAGGGCAGAGGGGACGTTTGATGATACACATATATTTGTATGGATGTTTTCCCTCCCACGCACGCACTCCTGTTACTCCTTCTCGCTTGCTGCAGGCTTGGCACGCATTCCCAGCCCGTGCCCTCCTCGCAAGCCAAGCCCGGGCAGCAGATGGGCCTTCGCTGCAGTGCCCCGGCCGGAGAGAGGGTGCCTCCATCCCCAGCGAGCCCTCCGCTGCGGGCAGGGGGCTGGCAGCATCACCTCCCTCCTCCCCACAGCCGATGTTCCCTAGCAGGGGATGCCGGGATTATGGGGGGGCGTGGGGGGGGGGGGGGGGGGGATAAAAAAATAGCACTAATATAAATAAATAAGGAGCGCGAAGGTGGGGGCTCGGCGGGGAAAGCCTCTCCGGCAGCTCTCGCAGGGGATGACGCCGCACCCCCGGGCCGAGGCACAACTTGCAGGTGGCGACAGCGGCGGGGGGGAGGGAGCGATGGGGGTCCCGCCGCCGCTGCCCGCGGCCCCAGGGCGGCTCCCCCAGGGCGTGTTCTGCCCGCCGCCCCGGCCGCGCTCCCGCTCGCTCACTCACCCCCGGCCGGCGCAGTGTCGGTGCCCGCCGGGCCCCCGGCGGGGCGAGGCTGCCGCTCGCCCCCGGCCCGCCCGCCGCCCCCCGGCATGGCTCGGCGCCGGCCGCGGCGAGGCGAGAGGCGAGCCCGGAGCCCGCAGCCCCCCGCCGCCTTCCTCTTCTCCGCCGCGGAGCGGCCCGGCACCTCCTCCCGGCCGCAGGAAAGGATGCGCTGCGGAGCCGCGGCGAGCCGAGCCCCGCCGGCAGCAGCGGGCAGGGCTGCTGCAGCCCCTTTTGTGCCGCCCTCACCGCCTGTCTCCTCCCCCGGCGCGCCCGCCCGCCCCCCCGGTCCGCCGCCGCGGGCCGCCCGCCCCCCGGGGCACAGCCCGGCCGCCCCCCGCCTCCCCGCACAAAGGAGCCCGCGGATGGGGGGCCGGCGGGGCGCGTGGGGCCGCGGGTGGGGTATCGAGCGGGCTGCGGTAGCGAGTGCCCGGCCAGGCGGTGCCCCCCGAGGATGCTGAGGGGCCGAAGCAGAGCCGCCGTGTTGCCCGCAGCCCCGCGGCACAGCCGCCCCCTCAGCACCTCTCCCCGCGCCCCGGGGGGCGAGCGAAGGCGGGAGCACTCGTTGTTTGGCGGGAGGGAGGCGAGGCGAGGTGGGGATGCGTGAGCTGCCTTGCCCAGCGACATCAGGAAGTTTTGCTGCGGTGCCAGAAATAGAACCTGCGTCTGCTGACTCCCGGTCGTGCACCCTAACCGCAGAAGCTGCCTTTTCTCAATTCAACTTTTCCCTGCCTTTTTCCACATTGGATGCATCTTTGGAAAGGAAAACAAAGCCAAGCCCAACCATAACACCACCACCCCCTCTCCCCTGGCTGAACGGCACCGCTCCAAACATGCCGAAACACAACCGTGGGACCTCACCCCTTGCGGCCAAGAGCGAGCGAAAGGTCAAAAGGAAGCAGAACCAGAGTACACCCTTCCTCGACATTTCATGAGAATTTGGAAAAACAGCACATTAAAAACAAAGCCTCGGCGCCAACATGTCCCCAACTTGCCATTTGTCATATGGGCGAGCTGGGCAGCGAGCTGGGGAGAAGGTGAGAAATGGCTCTGTCAAGTTGCCACTGCCTCTTCTGAGCAGCATTTGTGGCATCCCAATAGGGATGCACAAGAGTCTGCCCTATGCTCTGAACTCCTGCCCGGCCAGCACCAGAGAGGGTTTCCATGGGAAAGGGTCGCCTTAATTCTGAGTTTTAAGACCAAGATAGAGAACGTGTCAGAGCTCAGGCGAAGAGACAGCATAATTGAAGGGGAATTTTCCCCGATGCAAACTCAGCTAGAAGGATGAGTAAAGACAGACAGAGGTCAGCTGGATTCAGAAGTGCCTCTAGAGTATTGTAGAAGTATTGAGGGAAAGGAATGAGGACAGAGGAGGAAGACAACGATACAGCAAGGGAAGTTCTCACGACATGAGGGAGGTCGTTTTGTGGCAGACACGATACTGCATCAGCATAAATCCTTGAGGATGCTAACAGGCTCCACCTCGATGACAGCAGTATCATATTGGTGGGAACACACTGGGAAGACAACATCCCCATCTCTGTCGATTCAGGATGAAGTCGCTCTCTGACAAGACTATGCTCTTCAAGACAGTCATGGGTCCCTAGCAGAGAACTGGGCTTGAAGGGAGTCCTCAGCTCCTACATCCCTAGCGAGAATTTGACAGCCATGATTCAACTTGCATTGAGTCCATGACTGCCTTTTTTTTTTTTTTTTTGAGGTGGCTGGCAAATGATGGCATTAGCCTTGCATGTGTGGGTGATTTCAGCTCTGAGAGTATAAATCCTATTAGGGATGGGCAGCCATCACCAATTCATTTCCCCCAGCCAGCAAACACCCATCACAGAAGGGATGGTTGGCACTAGCAGGAAGAAAACATCACTATTTCAGACCTCCTTTGCTCATAAAACATTATCCCTTTGCTTCAAATATTACCCCTGGGGTGATGTGAGGACAGCTAACACTTTTCTATGTTAATGTGATAGAACTGAAGGCTACGGGCTCACTCAGAGATTGCTAGTGTTCAAGAGTATCAGACCACAAACCTAGAGGTAGGATAACATCCTGTGCACAGAGAGGCATCTGCAATACCACAGCTCCTCAGTCTTGTGGCAGTGTTTGCCACGCTCGGTACTCCTAACCAGAGAGACAGGCTCCTGCAGCCTCCCTGAGGTGTCTGCCCCTCTGCCACACTATGCAACAATGTGAAGGGGAATGTGGGATTTTAGCTTTGCCTCTGAATCTTTGAGTGAGGAAAGACAAGATTTTGCTCTTCTTTCCTGAGCTAACCCCAGAGCAGAATGATGCAGAAGGCTGTTGTTTCAGCAGGTGCTAGTACGCTGCCAGATGCAACAGCATGCTGGTGTCTCCTTCATACCAGTGCAGCTGCATCTGTACCTCCTCTCAAGCGGGACCTGGTTTCCAGAGCCATGTGGTTCTGGGTTTGTGGGTCCAGGCACAGAAGCTGGAGGTTTTATATGTTTTTACTAATGGTATTAACGTGCTTTGATGGCACCAGAGTGAGTCTGTAGTCTTAGATGTAGTATCCAAGCACCTCATGATTTCTAATTTACCCAGTCATCATTCCTTCTCCTAAAGGTAAAACCCCCAAACCTCTGGCACTGTTTTACATAAAAGAAATAGAGGATTAGAAAAGTTATGTGATTTGCTGGAGGACCAACAGAGAGGTTATGCTAGGGTAGAAAATTGAGCATGGATCTTGAATTAGCACCCTAACCATTGCTGCTGTGGCGCGTTTTCTCTCTGCTTTGCATACTTCGGTTTGAGGCATGCTGGACAAGCTCCCTTGGGATAAGGAGTCATTTTTAGCCCGATTTCTTACAGAAATGGATCTCTCACAATCATGTTGTCTATCTGCCTGTCTATCAGCCGCCCACGATACAGTTTGAATCCACTGGCCAATTTCAACCCAACCCAGCAGCAAGGAAGGGATTTTACAGCAAAACAATTCAGATGAGCTCCATGATGAGGCTCAAGAGGGGAGGGAAGAGAGGAAGGAAGAGAATGTTCATGTGTGCCTGTGGGCTGCATAGTGTCCAAACACCACTTCTGGCATGGCATGGGATGCTTCCAGCCCCTCTCCCGGGCAAGAGAGAGGGATTGAGGTCAGGTTGATGTGTGGGGCTGGTGAGGCCAGGAAGTAGCTGAGCACACTGCAGGGATGTCCTGGGCATGCAGCAACCCCAGGCATGAATGTAGCAGGGATGTTCATCCTGCCGCTGGCAAGAGCAACTTCTGCTCTCCACTCTCCCTAACCCCTGCTGGCTGCTCCTCCGGGGAAAACAGCCGATTAACATATTGCAATGAGTTAACCTTAAATGGTCTAAAAATCCAAACGTCTGCATGCAAATGAATTCTGATGGAAGCAGCAAGATAAAACACCAGCCAGCCACAGCTGAGCCTGTTTACTAACTGAGACACTTTCGTGTTTGCAGCTGAAGCCAAGGTGGTGCTCTCAGTCCTGTGAGGATTTGCACCTCCCCACTCCATGTTTCTGCCTTGCCAGGTGCCAGGCTTTGAAACAAAATATTGCTCTATATGGGTTTTTTCTTACATTTTGGTGGCCACGATCTGTGACATGCCCTATTTCCTTCCTCTTAGGCAGTGCCAAAAGTGGGTGGTGTGGGCAAGAGCCTCCAGGCAGGGTGTCAGGCACACATAGGGCTTTACAAACCCAGCAGAGCTCGTAGCTCCAACCTCCCAGCCAAAGGCAGGGGATGGAAAGGCCTTTCTCCATCAATTCTGGGTGAACCTGGTTTGCACCCAAGGGGCTGTGCTCAGCTGCTATTGGGTAAGCTGTCTTCACCCTGTTGTTAATGCTGATAAGCGATTCTTGGTCTCTCTGTGTGCAAGTCATTGACCTGTGGTTAACTCCTTTGCACTGAGTTACAGAGCAGAGGTAATGGTGGCAGAGCCAAACTTCCACTGTCGCCCTTTCTCCAGAAGATCACCAAAAGGTCACGTCTTTCCACCCCCTTTGGAATTAACGTCCTTTTAATGCCCTTTGGAGCTAGACTCTGCAAAGTCCTCCTTTGAGCCAACCAGTCTTGAAATCCGATGCCCTTGTTCACTTTGCACTGCTGGTGGCAGGGAGGGAAACAACAAAGTGACATTTCTGTCGGTCACAAGGCAAACAGCATAAGACAATGATATTTATCTCCTCCTTGAGTGCTCTGAGGCCTTGTATCTGAAGAAAATTACAGTCACTGGCAATCACCGTTTCCAGCAATCAGGCTGTAGTTGAGCAAGTGGGAAGATGAACAAGTGCTGGTACAAATACTCAGGGACTAACCCTCATAGCAGGATCCGCCCAGAAAAGATGCCTTGTGTGCAACAGAAACAAACAAATGCCTTTAAACTTGCAGTGGTGTTAAGTAACATAAAACTTTGCCAGATAAGGACTGTTTGCTCTCATTTAGGGGTTTCTGGCAGCCCTGCTCCTTGGATTATTTGCTGAAATGCAAGTAGCATTTGGCTATTTTTCAGTTTGCAATCTTAAAGGCAAAGAGATTGAGTTTCATCTTCATCTCCTACTACGGAACAATTCTGGGCAGCATGAAAAATCCAGTCTTTCTGCAGCTGGGAAGACAAATGGAGGCAAAGGGTGTCTGCTGCCACCAGCCTCCTGACAGGCCCAGTTCATACCACATGTACCTGCATCTGATGCCTCTCCAGCCTGCAAACTCCTTAGCATGGAGTTATATTTTGTGGTAGAGTTTTAGACCACTTGTTGTATCAGAGCTTCCACCACTGCCTCTAAGAACAACAGAAATATAAGTAATACCAAGTCAGCGGTGGCTTGTCAGAAAGGTGAAGCAAAAATTTGGTTTGGCGGCAACTGAGTATGTTTCAACATAAGTTTCATAAAAAGCTCCACCATGCAGTCAGTAAAAAACAGAAGAAGAAGTGGTTTCAGAGGCAACTCTGCAGCAAGGCAGAGGAGGTTTTTAACAGTAATCACATGTAAGCAGCTCAGGGCACTGAGAATCCTGATGTCACTGCATGCTTCTGTTCTGGATCACCTGCTCCGAGTATGACAGCAAACCCTTCTTTGTGGAAGAAATGCTGCCTGGCTGGGTGTTTTCTGGTGTCTTCCCCTCAGGAGCAACAGCAAACAGAAAATGAGAATGTTGTCTGCCTTCATTTCTCTAGCTCTTTTCACTGTTTGAGCTTGGGTTAGCCTGCATCCTCTGGAGTGCAGGGGGTCAGTAACTGCCAGCTCTCCCAGCGATGGACACATGAGCCAACAGGTAATCACCGTTTGGCCTTGGAAACCAGATAAGCCAGAGGATTTTTTTTTCTTTCCAGTGTGCAGAACTGGACAAAACAAAGGTGAAGGTGAAGTCAAAAGGAACACATTTCTGTGAATGATGCAACAACAGGGGTGGAAGGATTCTGGGAACATGCTGGAAGCAGTGTGTACCCCAAAGGAATGGCTGAGTGCTTTGGGGATACATGGAGCTGTTGCTGCGGTCAAGGAGAGGCAGATGACCTCTTCTTGCTCCTTCCCTCCTTCGCAAGGCTGAATTTTGCTCTTCACACTTCAGAGTGTTAATTTGCTTTTGCAAATATAATTATCACAACATGAGGGGGAAAAAAGCCTGGAGAAAAGTGAGCTGCATTTCTCTCTGCACACGCAGCACCCCCAGCTATCACCTGTCACCCCTCTCCAGTGCCCAGTTCGCAATTTTGCAGACACTTACTCTGTGTTTCTCCTCACTACACCAGGCTCAGGTTAAACTGACCCACCTCCATGCTTCTCTGGGCCTGCTGCCTCCCCATCTCACATGCTCCTCTTATCCCCCCTTGCTGCAGTTCTGGCCTGCTGGGAGCTCCCAAAGGAGAGCTGAAAAGTACCATGGGGAAAGCAGGAGCAAAGGGGGTTTTCTCATTTGCCACTTGGGTATAGTTTCCAAATCCTCTAAAATGGAGCTGTGCCATTAGAAAAGGAAATCTTGGTCCCATGGAGGTGCTGAGGGGGAAGACAAGACCATCACATGCTCTCTCCAGCCTTGCCATCCTTAATCCTCACTGCAGGGCCTCTTCCAGACCTGAATTCCAGCACCTACATGTCAAATTACTCACCGGTCATGGTATCTTTGGGCATATTCCCTCCCAGCATTTTCCCAGGTGGTAACCACAGTCAAGACAGGGATATGTTGAGAAACACTTTCTTTCAAAGGCCCATCCAGTGCAGCAGCAGCCGTGTGCTTGGGCAGACTGAGATGCGTGTCAGAGTCACTTTACCAGCATGGGCAGGAAGGAAAATGGCATGCTGGGGTGTTTTTTGTCTGGTGGCTGTAATCTGGAGGGGCTTTACTTTGCTGTTTGTATTCACTCCAGATGAATCTTTACCTCCATAAGCTTCTGGGGTACCCCCTGTAGTGTCTGATGCTGCCCATATCCAGCACCCACAGAGGAGGAAAAGCCCTGCTGCCACAGCACCATAGTGGCGTGTGCCTCTGACCCAGAGCCTGGTGCTGATCTCAGTGTTTAATGCAGTCAGTACCTTCTGGGAGGAAACTTGGAGAAATGAGGGAAGGTGCTGTCAGGCTGGACATGGCCAAATCCCAGAGCCCCCATGCTCCCCATGATGTGAAGCCCAAGCCACAGCAGAACTCTCACCTGTGCCTGCAGCTCGACTGTTTGGCTGCAAAGCTGCTGGCTGAGCGGTTGTGCTCAGCTTGCAGCCAGAGGGATGCCAAGAGAGGCTTGGGCAGCACGAGAGTGAGATATGTGGTGAAGAGATAGATAGAAAACAGTGCAAGAAACCACAGGAAGCTCCCTGTGGCTACAGTGAAGCAGCAGTTAACTGTTCTGTGTGTGCTGTGGGGGCCTAAAGTGTTCACCAACAGCGGGAGAGATTTACCTTGGGGCCCCCAGGAAGGGCTGCTGGGCCTTTTCTGTGTGAGCTAGAGCTGTTGGCCAGGACCAGGCAGGCTCACCTCAACCTGTGGATTTTCTCTGGCTGCCTGTTGCTTGGGGATGGCCCCAACGCCTTTGAATTGTGACTTTTCCTCCCATAAATCAGAGACAGGAGAAACACATTAAACCATAGCCATCCCCATACACTTGCAGAATTGCTCCCGGGACAATGTTTTCTGGAGTTAGCTTTGAAACATTCATGTAAATGAATGAACCAACATGGTGTGGTTTCCACCACAGCCTCCCTGAAAGCACATCTTTGCCTTGAAGGTCTCAGATGAGGTCCCAGTCCAGCCTCCCCTTTTGCTTTCCCCTGCCCTCCCCTCTTAGGCCTTGATGTTGATCTGAGGCTTCCTTGATTTGGCATCCTTTTCAGCATCTTTTCTTGTCTTGTTGAGAACACATGTATCAAAAAGCCACCAGCTGGACTCTAAGCCACTCAGACATGCAGAGACATGGCAAGTGGATTTGGAAAGGGGGTGAGTGTAGGGCCAGAAGTCCTGCAGCCCCTGATAAGCACAACCCCATGCCAGGTGACACTGGCTCACATTGCGGCTGACCTCCCCTGGGAGCGCAACAGCTGCTGTTCCCCTCACCTTCCCCCATCCCACCCCCGACACAGGCAAAGGCACAACGGGATTTGCAGCCAAATGAGTTAAACTGCTGCTGACCAAATGCGCTTTGACTGGGGCCAGACTGATTTTCCTGGTCCCTGTGACTGATACAAGCATGTCCAGCCAGGGAACTGTAAAGAAGACAGGCCTGAAACCAATTTCATTGCAACCAGTGCCAGCTGCATGGGTTGATAAGGCCTTTGATAACATTGTGGAGAGGAGTTATCAATGTTCGGTGGGGCTGTCTTCACCACTGGCAGACAGGAGATGGACACAAGTACCAGAAGGTGCTTACAGCACCCAAAAAACATCCTTTACAAGTAGTGAGCAGCCAGGGCAGCCCAGTGTGGGGCAACAACCAGAACATGAGGGAGACCTCAGCCTGCCCCACATTGTGCTGGCAGGCTGCTTGCCTCACCCCTGCTTGCACCTCGGTCATATTGACTCACAGCTCCTCCACCCTTGGTGAAGATGGGGACATAGAGCAGAATGACATCCTGGAAATCCAATAGCTGCCTATCCCTTCAAAGGGGACCCCCAAGGAGGGGGCTGTTGTCTATGTCTGGCAACTACAACACGTGGGCCATTTGCTCTGCCTTTGTGTGCCTGTCCTGTCTACATCTCATTTTATTGCTCTTTCCTGAAGTACTTGTGAGATACAGGGGCTTATCAAAGCATCCCAGAGAGAACTATTTAAACTGTCTTGGGCGGGGTGGCAGGCACAGGCAGGAAAGCCAATGGAGCCACCGTCAGCAGGACTACTCTGACCCTCCAGCCTCTTAGCTGGCAAATTTTGGCTGCATTGGCTTAATCATTGTGCTCTCCCAGGCTGCACTGAGCGAACCACACATGTGAGGTGTGAACTGGATCGGCTTTCCCGGGCTGATTAATCTGGCTGAACCATTAAACCCTGCCCGGGGTGATGGTTTATTGCAGGGCTAATGTGGCTGCGCTGCCGCCAGCTGCACACTCAGCCTGGCCTGGCACGCTCTCACAGAGACCCACAGTCCCTGCCTGCATGGGGGCTTGCGGCCCCACAGAGCCCTCAGTGGAGACTTGCTCATCTTCCAAGCCAGGACAGATTGCCAACTGCCCAGAAACACAAAATTCAGAAAGCAGAACGAGACCTGGGAAGGAAATGACACTGAAAGATCTGATTGCATCTGAGCTGCCTGAAGCTGAGCAGGGTTAAAAGGTAGCTGAGCCCGACTTGCTGTCACCACCAGCCTCCTCGCGAGCAGGCTTGGCCTCCTCCCGGGCACTTCCAAAATTACTGGGTCAGGCAGTGACCCGTTTTGCCAAAGTGGCTCAGGTTAACCACAACCATTTCGTGGCCAGCCCTTGCTTGCCCAGTTCATGCTGCCCATGCCAGTGCAAGCAGAGCTTCACGTGGGGTGGTTGGCCAGGATCAGCGCTGTCGCGGCCAGGGGAGAGGGAGGAAGCAGTGGCTTCATGTCAGGGTGCAGCTGCCAGCTGATGTGTCCCTGTGGGTCAGTTAGGGCTGCAAAGGAGGCTTCAGTCTGCATGCTCCAAAGTGCTACACAGGGCTCGCTTTGTCTCGCCTCCTGCATGTGGTGTCACAATTAACTCTCGTGCTTGGGGCACCTCCATGGGAGGAACACGAAAGGGGCTGCTGCATGTTACCCCTCGGACCAGGTCCTGTGGGAGAAATACCTGGGCAGGAGCTGCCATGTTGTCAGACAGCTCCCTGCTGGGGATAAGCTGGGGGTCAGGACAACAGAAAGTACCTCACCCAACCTCTTGCCCTCCAGGTGCATCACACACCAGCACTGCCAGGCTGCCACAGGGCCCGGAGTACACCGGGGCATTTTCCACGCCCAAGGTCTTGTCACCAAAAGGCTCCTGAGTTTGCAGAGGGCTGTGTTCTCCCCTTTATCGTGTTCCTGCCCTGCCTGGAGAAGGGCTTTGAGGTGTGAGGAGAACATGGTGCCAGCACCAGAGAGGCACATACAGGGGGAGCAGGGTCAGTGCCCTGACCAGGTGTCAGAGCAGAAGAGGGGGCTGCTGTCGTCTCCGGATGCAGTGCTGTGTAACTTTAGCTCTGGGCCATCCCTATTTGTCTTTGCTTCTTGCATGTTGTGAATAGATATTAGCTCAAGCTCAATGGGCTTCACGCAGGTCTTGGAACCAGATGATTCAAGCTGGGATTTGTTCCATATCTCAGGTTTCACATGTTTTCTTTAGCTGCATTTTAATTGTGGGGGTTTCCTTTTTTGATTCGTGAGGTGTTTTACCCAGGTGCCATTCCTTCACAGCTGCAAATACCCTAAATAAATCTAATTCCTGGAATATGTGAGGGTGAAGAGGATGTGCCCTACAACATAATAGGTCAGGTTTTTATCACAGCTCTTCATCTGGAAAACCATTGGGAACATGTCCACAGAAAATGTCTGGCGCTAGTCTGGAAAACAACATTCGATGTCAACAGAGCCCTAAAGAGAGGAGTGTAACACGGTTAAACAAAGCCTGGTTTAGGTTTAGCTCACCTTTATTTCCAGCTTCAACCAACAAACCTCTCCTCTGACTGCAGCTTAGCTCAGGTCCTGATGGTAATGGGAAACAAAATTCCCCTTTTTTTCCTAGCTGCCCGATTTTTTTAGGGTCATTCCTGACAGGCTGCAGTAACCCTTGGGTTGTTTTATACATCCTGAGCCATAAGGGGCCAGGAAGAGGCTGGTGGCCAAAAATGAGGTGGTCTGGTCCTATGTGGACTTGTCAAACCTCATGCAATGAATTCCCATTTCCTGCTGCTTCCTGCCCCAACAGCCATTTGTCCCCACCAACTGCAGCAGTTCTGTTTGGGCCACGGAGCAGGAGAAGGGCTAGAAGGTACCTCCAAAGTGGGTCCTGTATTTGGAGGACCCACCCCTCAAAGCCAACACCTTTTCCATCTGTGGGTTGGTGTCAGGAGCCCTCCTGCCTTGCGAGGGGCCTTGTGCTTGGGAGACGAGAATTGGGAGAGTTATTGACTTCTTCCCTCGGCTCTTCTCCCATTCCAGAGCCAAAACTTCTCTGTCCCTGCTTACCACAGGGTGGAAAAAGCAGTAATACAAGTTGTGTGCACTCCCTCTAAGCAGACTGCAGCATGTTTGGACCATCAGCCAGAGTTTCGCATCACTGCATGGGGTCTGCATCCCACCCCGGAGCCTGCTGGCTTGTCCAGGCAGGTACAGGTGTTACCAGCACTGGAATAGCTCTAAGGACTGGTTTGACAGGCTGCTCCTGCCTTTTGCTAACTCCCACTCCCAAATTAATTTGGGGCAACTTGCCACAGGCTGCTCCATCTCACAAGTGCCCCAGAGCTGGGTTTCCCTGCTGTGCTTACACACTGTTGGCCGAGGGCCAAACCACTCCCAGAATTATTGCTCTCCTTGCTGCTGGGCTGTTTCAACAGCATCTGACGGGATATCAGAAGTGTCACAGCCTGGGGGGAGCAAAGGATCACCCCATCCCCATGGGTCTCCCAAGAACCACCCATGCAATGGCATCTGACTTGGGAAACCATGGCTGGAGTGGAGGGCAGTGCATTTCTGGGGTCTGGAGGGTAAGCTGCCCCCTGCTTCACCTACCCTCGCTGCCATGCCCACCTCATGGAAGAAATCCCTCCTGAGGAAGGCAGTGAGTGAGGGGGGCTCTGCATCCCCCCGTGCCTGAGGTGCTTTTGTCAGCCTGCTGGATCCTGGCTGATGGATGGCTGCAGGCAGCAAATTTGAGCAGCATCTCCATGCCAATTTAAATAAATAAATGAGTCTGAATGCTTCGCCTTGCAGAATGGCATCTCATTCAGCCGCTCAAGCATCAAATACCTCCGGGATTCTTTGGGTCTCAATTTGCAGAACTATTTCCCTTTCAAGTGCTCTTTTATTTTTCTTTTTATTTATTTAAACCTGTTTTTCCTGTAGTGAACAATCCTTGCACATGAAAGCAGGCAGCTTTTAGATGTTGGTGGAGCTTTCCTCCAGACTGAAGAGGGATCAGCGGACTCTATTTAAAAAGGTCTTCCCCAGCCCTTGCAGCTGGTGGGGATGCAGGGGGATGTTCTGTGGTCCAGTTTTAGTTTGGGTTCCCCAGGGCTGCCGGATTGCTCGTGGGAATTGCTCACAGCCAAGGCTGAGTAGTTGTGCTGGTGCTGAGGGGAAGCTCTTGCCCACCCGGGGCCAAGTAGCAGCTGTGGGAGCTACTGCTGGTGGTGGCTGCAGCCCCCTCCTCAGCCCCTTAGGTGGGTTTTGGGAGCTGGAGGGTGGGAGGAACATGTATATGTCCAAAATACCACAGATGCCTTAAGGACAGAACAAGCTCAGGCCTGGTGAAGTTGCATTTAGCATCAGTGGGATGGGGGAAATTGATGAGGTGGGGAGCAGGGTGAGATGATGATGTCTGTTGGCTGCATCCCCTCTGCTGAGCCCCTTTCGCTTTTCTGGGAGTCCCTGAGCCTTGGGGGTTGCAAAGAACCACCTGCATAAGCTACCTGAGGCACCTCAGAGGCTGGAAGAGCAGAGCACCAATGGAAAGAAGCTGGTATTATTTTTACCGACCACAAGAATATTAAGCAATCTAATTCATGTGTTTGAACACCTGGGCGTGATAGAGGGCGCCTCCTCAGAAGCACAGGAGTTTCCCTGTGTATAATCTAAAACAAACATCTCCCAGCCAATCTCTAATCAAGGCGTGATGGATCAGTGAATTAATATAGGGGCTTAGTTAAATTAGCAAGATCTGTGTTACTGTTGTTGGTTATGGCAGTGATTTTGACTGCTTCATTCCATCCACATACCCCCTTACACTGATCACCCTCTCCTGCCTTCAGGTAATCTGCTCAGTACAGTGGCCAGGCATGGCACATCACAGGTATTTGGGAATAAGCTGTGGAGTTTTGGGGCACGACATGCACGAAAGCTCAGGCTCCTGCAAAATAGCTGAGAGCAGTTCTCCCAGCGCAGTTTCCTTTTGCTGACACTCACGTCCTCGTGCTTTTGCACCACGCTTTTGTGTGCAGCAGTGCTGCTCCTGCAAGGCTGTGGTGGCCTTTTGCACCAGTGTAGGAGGAATTGCAGGGGGTTTGTCCTGCCACCTTTCCGTGGGTGTCTGGTCTCCTTCTAGCAGCAGTCACTGTGGTCAAAATGCTGCACATCAGCCAGGCCATAAAGAAATGGTTTGGCCTCTTGTTTTAGATGTGTTCGGTAAACACAGCGCAAACTCTGCTGTGTCCCTTCAGCTCCTCCATCTTCCTGCCAGCTCCTCATGAGCCCCGGCTGCCTTCCCTGTGCTGCAGATAATGGAGAATTGACTCTATCCCTGTTGTGGATCCTCCCTGGGAGCTATGGGGAGGATACACTCCCCAGGGGGCTGATCTCCTCTCGTCTCTCTCATTTCCAACCAGCCTGTGTGCTCAGTGTAGCCAGAACAAGGGGGAGCGAGAGTGTCTCTCTGACATGCCTCGGTTAGCTAGCGATGGCGCCTGCTCCCTTGTGGGAATGCCACTGCTGCTGGAGTGATAAACTAGAGGTATTTGGGGATTCGAGAGGAGAGCGAGGGAGCTGGGGATGAGCAAGACATTGCTGTACATCTGTGCACATGGCAGCCGAGTTCAGAAGACTGGGGACCCTCATCCTTAGCTCTGCAGAAACAGAGGTTTCTGCCAATGGTGGGGTGCTCTGCAAACCTTTTCTCAAATCTCAGCCATTAGAAGGGAACTAAATCCATTTTATAGTCCTCAACCTCCCATGTCTGTGCTAGCACATTGCAGTCCCCCCTGTCTGCTGGGCAAGAGACAGCTCTGGGAGCTGTTTGATGGGAGGAAGCTCAGGGCACCTTGGCCAGCACTACAAGTGGCCAGGACCAGGACAAGCAGCACAGCACAGTCACTCAGTCCCTCCTCAGCTTTCTATGCCATCACTATTCCTCTCTACTCTCCTCTCTTCAGCCCTTTCCTACCCTCAGGGCAGCAAAAGCCAGTTTTGCCACATCATCACACTGCCATCACCTGTGCTGGCTCCTCTCCAGTTTCCCCAATCCTCAGAGATGTGTATCTTGCTCTGCCCCCTCATGTGAGTGGTCCCTGTGAGGTACCAGCTCAGCGAGGCTGTGCAGAGTTTGCTGCATCTTGCTGATGTTTCCCAGGCCCCATGCACTTCTGCAGTTGCTGTCCACAGCACAAGCCCCGCGGTGGGAATGACCCTGAAACCGAGTGCCACAAGCAGCTCGGCTGCACGTGAGTCCATTCACCGAGCCCAGCTGGAGAACTGATCTGGCTGAAAAAATCCTTTTTTTTTAAATTTCTTTTTTACCCTGGGTTATTTTTTAATCCAGCTCCTTGACCTGGTTTCCTCTGGCTCTGCCAAAAGAGCCGAAGGGCAGCATGGGGGTAGGCTGGAGGATGGGGACACTGCAGAGTTTAGCCCAACAGCAATAGAGCTGGAATGTCAGCAGTCCAAGGCTCTGGAGCCACTTCCTTCCTTTCTTCCCCACAGACCAGGAGTGACACCTTCCCACAGAATAGCCGGTGCTCAGGGAGCATGACCATTGCTCCCAGCTCACAGGAGCTGGCTCAGAGCAGAGATTCCTTCTCCTCTGCTGCTGAAGCCCTTTGAAATGTGTTTACATACCAGGTGGGAATAAAAAGTCAGAATTTCATTGGTGTTCGGCCAGGGAATCACTCCGATTTGAAAACCCTTGTGTGACTTGGTTTTTCTGATCGTGCCAGCAAAAATAAATGCAGGCACTAAAGCAGGCATGGAGAAATCAGCAGATCAGGATGCTTGGACATCCCAGCTCCACAGGGCTTTCCCTGTGGAGGTTGTCCAACATGGTGCATCACACCAAACCCTTTTGGTTTCAATACCCATTATATTTCCTTAATGTGCCAGTGGGTTGTCCCCACCAAGCCCACATGCCAGAGCCCTCTTTTGTGTTACCTCCCTGCCATGTCCCCACCCCAGATGAACTGCTTAGCACAGTTTGGTGAACATGCCTTCCAATGAGGCCTCCACAACCCCAGCACTGCTGCCTGGGAGTGTTTCTGCAGCAACACTGCTGCAGTTCATGCCTTCCAGAGCTATTTTCCACCACAGGGACTTCATCAGCACCGGATAAGTTGGGAGCCTGGAGCAGCTCCCTTTGCCATCCTCCTTTGAACTCATTAGTGAAGATGCCAAGGCTTGACTGGATATTTAGTTTGCTGGCACTTCTTTAGGCCTCTGTGCCCTAAATAGCACTCAGCAGTCATTTATCATTGCAGCCCAGGTCCTCCAGGCAGCATGCTTTTGCATAGCTGTATTTATAGCCTTGTCAATTTTCATTCTCTTTTTCAGAAACAGAAATACTGATATTCTCTGCTGAAGCTTCCTGTCGAAGCTGCCACCCACCCATGGTTCAATAAACACCAGCCACCTCTCAAGCAAAGTTTGTCACAACAAAATCTTCTCTCATGCCTTGATCTCCACTAGCTGTGGCTGCTCTTCTTCTGGAAACTACCTTTATTTCTGTTCTACTGGGCACCAAGTTGTCTTTTCCAGTGGATGCAGAACCTTGCTAACCCTTGGACCTACATCTCTCCCCTGTCACAGAATCATAGAATTGTTTAGACTGGAAAATACCTCTAAGATCAAGTCCAGCCATCAACCCAGCACTGCCATGTTCACCATGTTTCGGTTTGTGTCATGGGGTCTGACTGCCCTGAGGACAACAAAACCAACACATGTCCATCTGGCAGTGAAGTGTGGGAGACGCTGTGGCAAAAGGCTCGGTGCAGCAGCGTGACTCCCAGCTTCCCTTCATGGGGGGTCCTGTGAAGTTCGCAGCTGGTTTGGCAAACAGCCCATGGGGCCATCCGTTTCTCCAGGAATCGCAGCCCTGCTCCAATGCTCCGGTTCGAGAAATTGGTCTAATTAGAGAAGAGTGAAATGCTTCTCCTGCTTGGAGAGCCTCAGGTCCCCAGCCTACTTAAAGCTCCACATAAGACCATTAGCACGACAACGTGTCTCCCCAGAACGACGCATCCGCTCGCACGCTTGGCAGGCCGCCGACCAGATGTAGCCAGGCTGTCTGGAGGTGCCAAGCATAACAATTAACAGTGGCTTCATGGTGGGGTTGGCAATGGCAGCTGCAAACAGCAGGCACATTCGGCCGCCCACCTTGCTTCCAGCCATGGCATGGTCCTCTTGCACTCTTCCAAGAGGCACTGCCGGGGGTCAAGGAGATCACAGCAAGGGTCCCTTGGTGCCAAACAGCTGCAGGACCTCGGTGACATACCAAAATTGAAGTCCCCTTGTGAAGAGCACCAGCTAGTATGTGCCTCAGCTAAATCATTGAATATTGTACCTTATTTCTGCCAAAGTGTTGTGTCTCTTTGGGTTTTTTTCATGATAAATCGATCTGCAGTTCTGCAAACACAGAGTCACTTCATCCAGGTGAACAGGCCTGTGGAGTTTGGGAGGGAGGCTGCCATGTTCCTTGCTTGCTGCAGCAGGCACAAGCTGCTTTATTAGGTCTTAATTACATCCTTGCTATCCAAAATTCTTAAATTTGCCACTAAAGGCAGATGGAAACAAAAATGTCGCACTTTTGCAGTTCAGATACTTGCAGCCATGAATAATATACTCACACACTCATTTGTTAATGGGTACACTTCTCCTCTAATTTCTTTCCCCCTCCAGACATTTGCAAAAGCTCTTTTCATATTCCCATCACACCTTTAGCAAGCAGTAAGCCATTCTGTGTTTTGTTGCTCTTATCTCTTCTCTGAAAGCTTTTATTGACTGCATGTTGGTTTTGTCTCCTTACCTTTTCCATTTCCCATCTAGCCTTTTTTTGGTTGTTATTTTGCTGTTGTTGTTTCAAGCCTTCAGATCTCCAAGAAGTCCCTCATGGAGTTATTTTAGTTATTCCTCAGTGCAGCAGCTGAGAAATCCAGGAAGAGCTAATGACAGGAACAATAAAGGAAAGGAGACTTGGCTCCGGAATGCATTTGGATTAAGGGGTGGGGAGTTCAGTAAATTATTGAACTACCTGGATGAAGAATTCATATCAAAACCTATTTTGCCTTAGTGCCTGACACTCATTTGCATTTAAGAGATGTAAGTGTTTTAGGGATGAGCTCTGAAGCTGCTTCTCTGTATGTTTCTTGCTGCAAAGAGAGGGATGAGCCACTTCCCTCCTTACACAGCAAGTGTCTGCAGGACTGGGGCCATCCTCCACGCTGAACCAACGAGCAGTGCCCGGCAAGTCCATTCAGAGATGAGTTTCTGCTTCTGCCCTCACACTCACCCTGCAGCAGCATCCACAGCAAACCTTTAGCCAAGGCTAGACTGGGTGACCCAGCCAGTTTGCTCCACTTTGCCCAAAACTAGGCACAGAGGTATCCCTTTCCTGGCGCGGGTGGCTGGTGGTCCTTGCACAGGGGTTGCACAGTGGGACTGGAGGTTTGATCGAGACAAGGCCCTGGGGCTCTCCCCTCCCCTTGTGCACTACCTGTGTGCATGGGACTACCCTCTCCCTGGCTGTATGAGCAGGACCCTGCCTGGCTGTCTCAGAGGTCATGGATGCACCAGGGCTTTGGCCATTTTTCTGAGTAGGTTTGCAGTCAGGACAGGCATCAGGGGGCTCTGGCACCAACAAGGGCAGGAGGAGCCCAGAGTGCACAGGCAAACAAGAGCATTTACCTGTTGTGCTTCAATGCCAGCTGCTGTTGGAGCCGCTGGAGTGAGGGACTTTCCGAATCTCTGAGGCGTGAAACCACTAATAGCTCAGCTTTGATCCCACTAGTTTGAAAGGAGTCCTGAATTTTCCAAAGCAACCAACTCTCATCAGAGGTTGGAGGCTGCCGCCTTTGCCCATTTTCACTTTGGTTGGGAACGCTCTGAGCTGTGCGTCTGGAAATGCCCAACTACCTCAAGGAACCTCAGTTTTGTACGACTGGGCCTGTGGCTGCTTTTGGAAACAAACCACAGTGGCTTCCCAAGGTATTTTGGTGACTGATGGCTGCTTTAGTGCCGTGGTAACCACAAGGGTTTTGTGCAGAAGCGTTTCTGTAACTTCTGAAGTGGGAAATGTGGGGTTGTCTGCCCTTCCAGAACCTCTTGCTCTCGGAGTCTTGACTTTCCTTGCTACCAGTCCTTTGGACATCAAAGCAGCTGGTTCACTGAGGACCTTGTTCTGCAGAAAGGGCCTGGTGTTGCTCTCCACAATCAATTGTTTTTTGTAAGGAAGAGAAAAGCTCTTTGCCCAGCTCAGGCAAAACTAGCAGAAGAAATGCAGAGTTTCTAGGTCATGATGGTTTTGAGAGATGAGTTAAAAAGAGAAAAGAGCTTAGAAGACTCTTGAAACACCGAGCAGTGAGAGGGCCAATGGCTAAGCATTGCATATCCCAAAAGACTGAATCCTCTTTCACATGCCTTGGAAACACCTCGTCCCTTCTCACAGGGCTCCTGCTGCTTGCAGCCCAGTGAGCCCATGGGTGAACTGATGCTTGTTTGGGGGAAGCATAGAGGGGAAGATTCACCTCCAAGCAAGAAGCCGTAGTGCTGCATCCTTCCTATCTGCCCTGGCTCTCTGGAGCATTCCCAGCCTTTTTCTTTCCATGCTCCACTGGAGTCTAATCCTGCATGCAGAAAATTCCTCATGCATTTTGCTCTTATTCCTTCAGGGCATCTGTTTTCTCTTTCATTCTGTCTGGCTGTTCACCAGCCTGAACTCAGTTACTCTAATCCCTCCATCTTCAGTGATGTTCTCAGCTCCACATAATAAATATTAACAGCTTACACGTATCTTGGGGTTCTTATGCAAGGGCTCCAAATAGCTTTATGGTTCATACGCACATGGGGCTCACTTTATTTGCCAGCAAAATACAGCCGCCGATGAGACAGCAGTTGTTTAGCAACCTACAGTGACAACACACAATAGCTAAGACGGGAAGTAAAGATAAATATCGTATCCATTTGAAACTCCAGGAGGGGATTGGAGTTGGCAGAATATAAGTACTCATGCTGAATTTTTGCCAGAATGCTCTGAATAGCATTCCTATGCTTACAGAAAGAGCTATAGGATTTTAAATACCTAACCCATCCCTGGGGGTTTATTTACCACTCACATAAATGGCATGCACGTTTTGGGATGCCAGTGATGCTCTTCACTGGAGAAAGGCAAGTCACTTGAGTAATGAACTGTACAGGATTACTCTAAAGCCCTTCCTCAAACATTCTGAGGAAGGAAAAATCAGATTATTTTGTATAAACACCTATCTATTAGCTATCAAATTAAATGATATTTTTCTTTTAGACAGATTCACCCTTCAGCTATGGCTATCTCCACCCTGAGAAGACACCAGGCCGATTGTGGCATTTTTTCAGTGGTGCCACAAACTCTTTGATCTCCTAACACTAAAAGCTTTAATGTGGTGGAGAAAAAAAGAGAGGAGAGGGGAGGGGAACACATTCCTTCCTCTTCAGAGCATGATGGCTGTGGGAGCAGAGACTCTGGTTGAGGACGCTGCATTACCCTTGTGTGATCCAGGGAGCACTGGTGGCATCAAGTGGCACTCGTTCACCATGTGCCTCTTCCCTATTGGAAAGTTCAGGCGTGACAAAAGCAACAAAGTGAATGGGAACAAACCAGCCTGTCTCAGCTTCAGCTGATGCCTTGGCTGCTGAAGAAAACCCAAGCCCTGTGTGACTTACCCACAGGCCGTGTACTGGAGCTGAGCATTAACTGCTGGCCATGACCCTTCCTGGCTATCCTCTGCTATTTAAAGATTTTGTTATAAATGGGTGTTCTGTTCAGTTAATGGAGAGCTTAAAATAAAAAAGTCCCTGGTGATCCTTCAGCAACAGAGATGCTGAGAACCTCAGTTTAAGGTGACATCCATAGTGTCCCCCATTTCCTGACTCCCAGACCACAAGGTAGCTTGAGACTTTTCATGTCTCCCTCTGATGGCTTATTCCACCCCAGGCCAGGGTGAACACAACCACCCTTTCCCAGTGCTGCAGAGCCCCCCATGTTTGTCCTGGGATCATAAGATGTATGGGGGGGCAGGAGGGGCAGGCAGCTGGCAGCACAGGTGTCTCACCAACATCCACCAAGCTCCCTCCACTGGGTGTTCCCTACTGAGCTGCTGGAAAGATTTCTCAGCAGAGGAGAAGCAAGGAGGGACAGAAAATTAGGGATGGGATGGACAAGGGGGCACCTCTTGTCTCCCATACAGGCATTTCCACCTGGTGAGGTGATAACCTCCCAGCCTGTCTCACTGGCCTGAGCACCTCCAATGACCCTCAGCCAGTGCCCAGAGCTCAGGGACATGCAAAGCATTCCTGCTACTCCCATTCCAGGGATAGGACTTCTCATTTCTACCCTTGTCTTACAGGGCAATAGCTCTTGAATAATAGTATTAGCTGTCTTTAAGACAAACTTATCCTGCATATTCAGATCTTAAGTTGCCAGCTTCTCTCCAGCAGTCCTGTGAAGCATAGCTAGCTGCACTGTTTTTCTATGCCTGGGTCTTTACATTTCTAGTGGTTTTGAATTTCACTGCACTGCAAAAAGGCCCCTGCTCTTGTTTCTAGAGATCTCTCTGGTTCTGTCCTCTTCCAGCCACTCCTTCATTTTAAAGGGACAGGGGAGAGGAGGTTTTTCCACTGTTGTTACAACCTGCATCTTCCCCTCACTCCCTGAGGACAATATTAAATACCGATATTGGCTCATGAGCCTCCTGCCCCTGTACACAATGTTCAGTCTGTTCCTTTGACCTGGACTCCTAAGCCATGGCTTACAGAGCATGCACAGAAAAACCTACTTTCCTCCCCCTTTTCCCAGTGGCTGTACAGGCATAGCTTAGTGTGATCCACCCTCTCCTACCCACTTTATTTTTTTGTACTTCCTAAACTGGTAATGATGCCTAAGGATCAGTTTGTTTTGCGTGATCTGCTTTATATAAGTGTGTTGGCAATTCTTAAACTTTTATCTGGAGCATCCACTTGCTGGAATATTTCCCATTGGAACGGTTCTCGGTATAAGTTCACAAATACCAGAGATAAATGGGATAGGGGAATAAGCAAGAAAAACTTGTTTATACAGCTATTGAAATCTGTGCCAGGTTAGGGAACATAGAATAGGACAAAACCTTTTCAACTCCATTTTAGTCCTTACCAGCATCACATTATCCTGTTAAATAGCCACACAACAATCTGGAGGATAGGACCCCTAGGTCAAATGACATTTTGGAGCAGCCCTGGACAGCAAGACCAGGCTGGACTTGGATATCTGAACTCTCTGCTCCTTGCAGGGCAGAGGTAAGGGCAGAGGACAGGGTTGAGGGACTGCCAGCCCCTGCCTGGTTCAGCCTTGGGGACAGGGTACCAAACCTCCCGCAACTCTGCTGCTTTGCCTCCACACCACAGAACGTCACCTCCCTGGCAGGGCTGGAAGGGTCTCGACAGGAGGTGCCTGTGCTGGCATGACCATCACACCCAGCCTGCCTGGGAACTACAGGGGGACAGGGAAACACAAGCTTCTGCAGGCAGTCCTGCAGCACACAGAATCTCGCAGGGCAAAGCCATGCCAGGGGGACCTGGAGGGGGCACAGGCAGAGAGCCACCCACCAACACACGAGGGATCCCTGCTGTGCCTTCCGAGGAAACGGGCATTTCTCACCACTCTGATCCTGCCCACATATTTCTCAGTGAACTCAGGTCTTGCCTCTGGGCACTCAGTGCTATTTAATTCATCCAAAGGGATAAATCTCCCTCTCCTACTTTCCAGGCTGGCATGCCACAACCGCCTCAAACCTGCACACATCAGGGCTTGGCTACACACTGGCCATAACTACAACATCCCCTGCTACATCATCCTAATCCCCTCCCATTCCCCTTCTTCCTAAAAATGACAAGTCTGGATGCAAAACTAAACGCGGGAAGGAACCCCGGCCAGTTCTTCCTCTTGCCCCTTCTCCTCTAATCCCTGCTAGCCCTCTCCAGGCTTTGCCTGGTGCCTCATCACAACCCCCCAGAGGTACCAGGTGCTGCGGGTCACCCCCGAGGCCTCCCGTGTTTGCTGCGGAAAGGCTCTCAGGGAGCGAGGAAGGCTCAGGGGACGGCCCGAGCAAGGAGGGAAGAGCCTCGCTTGCCGCCTGCCGTCAGAAATCTGAACTGAAGATCGCCGTGATCCCGACACCTCGGCCAGCAAGTGCAGGCCTGGGCTCACGCCAGTGTGCAGCCAGCAAGACCCCTCCTCCCGTCGCTGCACACCTCCCCTCTCTGACACGAGGGAGCCCAACTGCATCTTCAAGGCACCACGACAGAGTTGTGACTTCCAGCTGTGCACCACCAAGTGCCTGCACAGGGAAACTTCATTACAAACTCTACCTGCCCTCTACAACTTTCCAGATGGCCTACATTAAGGGAAACAAGGTGCATGTTACTTACGAAAAACAATAACCTGTATTTATGGTTTGACTCTAAGCCATAATTCAGTGCCAAAGCTCAGCAAATAAGTAAAGAAAGAGCTTATGCTTTTAAATCACCTGCAAGGCTTCAGGCCACTCTTCTAGCAGACGCTTTCCTGCTGCAAGGTGCAAGCCTCTGTTCTGGAGGAATAGAAGGTTTCACCAGGAGAAGCTGTCACACCCACACACGACATTGTAAGGAAGAGAGCAAGCCACACAGGTGCCAATGACTGTAGCTATAAGTTATTTATTCTGCAAAATAGAGGTATCTTCTATGGAGTTGAACACTGGAATCACAGCATTATGAACTGAGTTGTGGAAACATTATGACAGCACACACACACACGCAGGCACACACGTGTACACCTACACACGCGCACACACGCAGCCTTCGTACGGGCCCCACTCCTGCACGATCCACATGGAGCCCTCTCTGCACCTTTATTTGCAAAAACCTGCGGTGAGGGTTGCATTCAAGACCCCTTCCCCTATTCACAGGGCTTCCCAGGGCGGGTCAGGATTGGGAACATGGCACAGGCAGCACGTGTGTAGTGCACAAGACCCCCTGCCCAGTGTCCAGCACATCCTGGAGAGGAGTTAGCTCTGGGCAGAATGCAGCCCTCAGCGGAACACTCTCACTCTCGCCACAGTCTTTGCCCACGCAGCTGAGCACAAGGTGTCTGCAGGAGGCAGACACATGTTAGGACACAGTCAGTGCTCCCTGCTCGCCATGGTCCATGTTCCAAAGCCGGTAAAACTCTGCGAAATCCACATAGGGCTCCACACGCCCATCCTCATCTGGCTGGAGCGAGTGGGTGGGGCGGGAGCGGAAGAGACCTCCATCTGAACTCGAGCTGCTGCTCTGCGTGTGAGTATTGGTTGACTGCAGCGTCACAGTTGGGCTTTGGCTAAGGAGGGAAAAAGAGAGAACATAAGCATCTTTATTCTACTCCATCTGATGCATTGGACAAGAAAAGCACCAGAACAAGCACCAGTTTCTTCACAGATCAAGCTATCCTAGCAGACAGCTAAAAAGTTGCAGTCGCTCTATGAGAGCACTACAAGTGTTGAGAACTGATTGGAATTGACAAACACCAAAGGTATCTGATTCACATTAACTGTAAGGCCTTAAGTACAACCAGGCATCTGAGCAACAGAGGAAGCAGAAAAAAACAGGCATGCACTCTGCTGGCCTCCCCATACCCAGAACAGTACGAGCTTTACGAGAAGAGTCTGGCAGCAAGGAAAGCTATTCTTGCGTGCCCTGTGCTGCAGCCAAGGCAGCTCTAGTGCGTCAGCCTCATTGTTTCTGGAGCTACAGAGCACAATACCCACAGCGCTTCTTCACTGGGCAGTGTGCACACACCACCCTGTGCCAAGGGCTCAACATAAACCACAGCCACTAACTAGTATGACACTGCAGAGTGGATCCAAAGAGGACCCAGTTCTAAGATTTATCCACTTTTTCTTTTTTTCCTGGGCTCTGCCTATAAGCAAATCAACTTCAGCAGCATAGCCTCCCCAGGAGCTTTACAGGTGACCCACAGAGTCCCTCTTCCTTACTAAAATGAAGGGCATCCACAGTCCCTCTGTGCACAGCACCCAACACACTTGGCACATGAGATCCAAAGAGAAGGGCTGCTCACTGCCAGAATGCCTTCCACGAACAGCAGCAGATGCTGCTCCCAAGGCATGTTGCCAGAGCTGGCTTCAGAGCTGTTGCCTCACTCATTCCCACTCCTCACACAATTGCTTTCCAGCTAACACATTATGCTGGCTGTCAATACTGTTAGTGGGGGGGGAGCGCATTCCAGATAAGGGAATGACTGACAGGTAACTGACAGCTGTCTCTGCTTTTCAACCACTTTATACAGTGTGAGGTGCAGGGAAAACTGTGGGTAGCAAGAGAGCAGGACTTTACTTAGTGAGGGTGGGGGTGGCTTCATCCAGAGTTGAGCTGCTGTGGGCACCATTGACCATCTGGCCTTGAGAAGGCATGACAAGAGACAGCGTGACACTTGTCTTGCTTGTGCTTTGGGAGCTGGAATATGGCACAGAGACTGGGTAGACACGGCCTCCTGAGAAGGGAGAAAACAGAAGTTATAAAATGCAGTTCAGACATGAGCAACTGGGGGTGCAGCACAGCAGCAAAAAACCCCAAGAATTTATATCCAAATGCCTTTGATGCTGTACTGTATCCTGTCAAATTGTCACAGATTCCATATCTCAAAAGCCCATCATCTGTTTAATATAAAAATTCCTTCTACACCAACTACCTCCTCTCCCAATGTGAGGTGAGTGCTGGATCAATCCAGAGATCTTATCTTCCTCCCCCCCATTTTGTTTCATTCTCTCCCCAACACACCTTGTGTTGGTGTCAGCGTGGGCTGGCTCATCTCACCCAGGGGGTACCCAAAATTCCTCACAAGCAGCGTCATGTCTTCGTGACGGGGACAGAACTTGGACCGCTCCCCACCACTGGCAAAAGTGTCACAGTGAATGCGCTTTACCCGGTCCACTACTGCTTGTGCCACAGCATCCAGTGACGTCTGCTTGGCAAACTCTGTGGCTATCATGGCTGCAATTTCCTGAGCAGAGAAGGAAAAAAAAAAATCACCAGAAGAAAGATTTCTACGAGATTTTGGAGGAAACCTTTTCCTGCCATCTGATCTAAGAGTTTTTATGGCAACTAATCTGACTGTGATGCTTACCTGCTGAAAATGTGCCTTTGTGCCTTGAGTCATCCCACTTCCTTTAATGGGCTACTCCTAAGGGACAGGCAGCTGCCTAGAAGAACTGGCTTGGCAAAGCAGCTCCCATATTATTAAACTGGAATGGGGTGGCACAGGCATTCAGCCTGGCCAGCACTGACAGAACAGATGAGGAGTTCAGCCTGTATGAGAGCAGCTGACACCGCTGGAGTGAGTCAATAGCCATGGGAATGTTTCCCTTGTGAGCAGGCTCACCTGGTTGGCCTGCCCAGGCCCATGAGCTGCCTCCAGTGCTTTATAGAGCCCTTCGGACATGAGCACCAAGAATCCTGTCACCCCATCCAGTGAGTGCCCTCCGTGGATTTCAGGCTCTGCTATGATGGGCTTAGATTTAGCAGCACTGGAAAGAGACAGTAATTTAACATTTAATGGTGACATAGTAGGTGAGAATGGAGTGATCATGAAGAAAAGGAGGGCTTGAAACCCCAAAAGTTGACTTTTTCTGACCTGAGCAGTTCAATATCAGTATAGCCGTATTTGACTTTGTAATCTCCAATGCGCCGAGTGCTTTCCTGCCCACGAATAGTTCCCACTTGTTTTATTTTCCCTGCATCCAAGCCTGCCAGATTGAAAACCAAAAATGTTTCATTAACTTTGTGAAACTTGCAGAACTTCCTCTGAGAAAAGAAATATCCACAGCTACATAGGACTGTAAGACAAAACGAGACACCGAAGAATCATCAGGAACATATAAACATCATCAGAACCATCTAAAAAGGGAGAAAAGGAGTAGCAGTTTGCTGTGTTTCAAGGGACACCTTTTCATTAGTTCCAAGCTGGGAAGGAGAGGGAAGGGGGGAGACACACGCAGCCCAACAGGCATACTCTAAATGCAACAGCTGGCCCTGAGACAAAGCGCACATCCTGCTCCTAAGCCACCAGCAGCAGCTGGCCTGGGTGCGCAGGCATTTGGCAAAAAGGCAGGGGAACATCTGCATCTGTAAGCTCTGGACTGTGTGATGGGAGGAGAAGGCAGGAATGAGGAAAACATATGTGAAGGATTCTGCTTTTTCTTCCACCTGTAATTGGCCCCTGCTCCTAAGCTCCACGTGACAATTTCAGTAATACATTAGACTGCAGAGAAGTTGTGGAGTCTCCCTCACTGGAGATATTCATGAACCTGTACAACATGCTCAGGGATGACCCTCCTCGAGCAGAAGCTTGGACCAGATGAGCCAGTTCAACCTCACCCATGCTGTGATTCTGAGAAAAGACCTACCTACAAGAGGCACTGAATTTGCTCAAGTGCTCAAATTCATATGGGCTTCTCCTAAAATAAGAACAATGATCAGTCAAGTATTTATTTAAATAAACTTATGGGGAAATAGCTCTGGCAGAGGCTAGGAAGTAATCCCATCTTGCTGCTACTATTTGAGGCAGGACTTGGAGCAGATGAGCCACTTACTTGATCTGTTGTGGCAACCCCCCTTTCCTTATTATACCTAGAGCTATCAGCCAGAAAACATTGAGATTTTATCTAGGGATGACTGTCCTCAGTACAAGGTGAAGGCAGGGGTCCAGCTGAAATTCTCCCTTTGACTCAAACCAAGCCTTGTTGCACAGATGGCTCTGCACCTACCCCAGCAGTAAGACACAAGTCCTCCATCTGCTGCAGACCACAGCTGACTCATCGACACGGCCCGGCTCATTTGCCAGCTCCTGGCAGGGGGGTACACGCCATCGACAGACACAAACAGAGGGAGGCTCACAGGACGCCAGAGGGGTCATGTCTAAACCACAGCAACTCTCCCAGGGCACCGAACAAGCTGTGATATGCTGGCTGAAGGACCACAAAAGCACAAGACCTCTCCCACTCTTCCCTCAAGACAGGGGTGGCACAGGCAAATGCTATCCACACTACCTCATCTCTATGCTTCAACCTAGCCCAACAACAACCTCCCTTGGGCCCCCAAAACAGCCTGTGTGCACTGTCTTGTTCCACAGGATCTTTGTTCTGCTGGGGCTGTAGGCAGGAGCACCAGTGCTGCACCAAGTTAAGACTGGTACATCTAACAGATCCCTGTTCTCCTATGGACTGCAGCTAAATTCTGCATTTTTAGCAGTAAAAACACAGTCAAGAAGTCCCTTTCCCTGGATTCTTGTATTCAGTCTTCTGTTTCACGGCACATATCCCTAGTGCAGGAATAGGAGTAAAAGTGGGAATGAAAGAGAAATAGAATAAAACAAGACCTAGCAGCAGAAATTACCACATCAACAGCCTCATGTGGTAAGAATGTATCTGCCAGGTGAATCTAATGAAGAATGCCACCTTAGATCTACCTAAATAAAAGTACAGCACCCAAGTATCTCAATAAGAAGAATTTGGTACTAGCAATCACACAAGTGGTCTGGGTTAGCTCTAGACCAAGAAAGAAAACATGTCAAACACTGTAAAGGAAAAGGGAAATTGCCTAAGGCAAAATGTCAGCATTAAGACTTCAACAGTTACTGATGTGAGAGCAGTAAATGCCAGTGCTTGGCCTGGCTCTGTCTGAAGTGAAGCTGCTTTTTTTCAGCAGCAGCTTGTACAAAGGCATATTGAAATGTACCATCCTGAGGGTGAGGCATCACACAGAACTTAAAGCAGCATAACTGTGGTCTGCCTCCACAGGAGCCGTCATACATTGTCCGCTTCACTTCTACCCTCTGGCTCTGTGCTTCCACTCCTGCCTTCCTATCGACTACAGCAACAGCTGGAGCACAAATCAATGCCAGTTTGGCAGCTGGACACAAAACTAACACTCCAAACTTGAAACAAAGGCATAGTTTTCTGCTGGGTCAGTGAGAGAGCTTACTCACTCTGTAGCCCCAGAATGGCTAGAAAGGCACAAAAAGAAGGCACTGAACTTGTCATCTGAAAACACGGTAAGCTTCTTTTTGTGGTTATTTATTGTTCCTGTGGCTTGAGTCATTCTGGGTGCCCCAGATAAACAGCCATGCGATGTTCTCAGCTAAGAACACAAAATCCAAATACTCACCCAGCTGAGAGAAGCGAAAAAGTTCATCCTCATTCTCTGTTGTATGGTCCACGTTGAGCTGAGTCACCTGCAGCCCATCCACCGTGGACTTGCATAGCAGTGCCCGGTTGGTACCTGCAGTGGGAGCAGCGAGATGAGGCACCAGATAGCTCTGCCGTTAACAGGGAGAACATATCCAAAGGGAAAAGGAACAGAGTGGAGAATAAAGACAGAAAAGAAGAGAAAGGCTCATGTACTGTCTCATCATGATCTCCAAAATGTAACCTTGCTAGCAGCATAGTGGGTCTGCTAGGCAGCTCTCCATCCAGACCTGAGCCGGTACCTCCCAAGAAAGCTCTGTATTTCTCAGAGAACCTGCACTACTCCTCTCAACCCATTTTCCCTCTGTTCTTTGGCCATACACACCACATCACCCAACATCTGCAGGGATGAAGAGCCAGGCTGATTTCAAGTGCTTGTATAAGTAGGAAGCATATCACTGCTTGGCCACAGACCAAAGAAACTGTCCCCCACATTCAAATTTCTTTTACTTCCTAGAGCCCCTGCCATCCACAGGAATGCTGAGACAGAGCCACTGACAAAAACCAACTCACCCACATTGGCAATGTAGAGCTTGTTGTTGAGAACAACAGCCACAATAGCCATGGCTCCTCCAGAGATCTCCTGCTCTACAACCTTCAATCTCTCCACAATCTTCTGGTACTGAGGAGGGAGCTGGTGGTGAGGAACACCCTGGAAGCCAAAATGAGGGAGAAGCTTAAACACACAGTCCACAACACAGAAATCACAGCTGGAATAAAAATTCTGTAGGGAGGGGACTCATCCTGACATGCTTTGTGTCATGCCTGTAGAAGACATATAATTTTTTTGTTCAATCCCAGTGAATGACACAGCTTTGATATGGTTCTGGAGAGGACAGTCCAGTATACCTGAAGAACAGAGCCCATATGTGCCCAGATGCCATGTAAATTTGAGGCCCTGCCTCTCATCTGCATGGCTTTGTCCTAGAAGAGCCACATGTACAGGCTGAACTCCTTTCTGTGATACACTCAGTTCCTTTTTCAGATAACCAATGATAGGTCTAAGCAGTGCCAGTATGAACAGTGGGAACTCTGCGATATGGACCAAGGCACTTGCCTCACTTCGTGCAAGCGTCCAGAAGAGAACCACAGAGAAGTAACTTTCACTTACAGCCTCCCTTGGATCAAACTGACTAATATGCCCAAACCTCATCCAGCAATCTGGAAGGTGGGACCTCCAGCAAGCTCTGCTCTTAAAGTTCCATTACCTCTGGCAGCTGAGACTGCAGACTGGCCTTCTCTGCCAAGGCATCATCAATGGACTCCAGGAAACTTCTTTCCACCACATCAAAAGCCTAAAAAAGACCATAAAGAGAAACTAAACTCTTACCCAATGCCTACAGACCTTTGGGGCTACCCATCCTCACCTCTCTAAGATCAGCTCATAAGACTGGATGATCACTGTACATACAGACATTCAAGGATCACTACAGCATATCGAAACACAATTGTTTCAGCACAACTAGTTAACAACTTGTAAAAACAATCCGCAACAACTCAAAACAGCAGACAACACCATAAAAATTACATTCACAGCAGTGTCAGAGACCTATCTGATCTTGTGTGTTAATCCTGTCACTCAAGAAAGTGCACTCACAAATCCATCTCCCCACACAATAACTTCTCCCCTTCACTCACTGTCATCTCCTCCACAGGCTGACTTGTTCCTACATGTCCAGTGAAGACTGGCTGCAGCTTCCTGGAGAGCTCTCAGCACTGTGCTGACGGAGCCAGGGGACAGATGGGTATGAGGCGGGAGTGAAACAAAGCACTACAGATGCTCAGGATGAGTGCAACTGCAACCACCAGATGTTTCCAACCCTCACAGAAACCAGATGCTGCTCCCCCGACGGCAAAGTGGAGGTGGGTAGTGCGAGAAGCAGGAGCTGCTCCCACTCAAAGCTTCTTTACCTGCAGCAGAACTCGACGCACGTCAGCATCGCTGTGATCTGCATGGAGCTGGCCCAGCAGCAATTCTGCAGAGAGCCTCTGACCCACGAAGTTGGTGACTCGGTTGCCATCATAACCATTGAAGACCCCATAGAGGTAGCAGTTGTTCTCACTCCTGCCAAAATGGGAGGAGTGAGAAGCAAAAAGGTCACAAATGTCTGTAAGACACAGATACAAGTAGCAAGTTCCCGGAGACACCTCTTGCATGCTCAGGTGCCATCCTCTTCTTCCAAGTCCTGTGGGACAATACCTGTTTTACCTGGTCTTGTGCCAGCAGGAGTCGGTGTCCCAGGTGCAACCCACTTACCTGAATTTTAACCAGTTATCTTCCAAGGGGTGACCCTCTGTCCCCTTGCCATCTGCACTGTAGGAACGGTTTGGAGCTGAGCCCACTCCAGAGAGATGGCAGGATGGTAAGTCATCTGTCCAACTGGGCTGTTGTTCCTGGCAGACAAGAAGAGGGAAGAGACCATGTAAACCCCAAGCAGTGTGAAGTGAGGATCGTAGTCCAGAACAGGTTACCAGTCCACCCCCACCCTCTTCTCAACCCTTCTCCCTCTGCTAACTAGGAGCACAGCCAATAATTCCGTATTTCCCTGCTGCAGAACAGGATCGCTTACCACATCCCTTCCCTCTGACGCTGAGCTCTGGCTGCACTTTGGCTCTTGCTAACAAGAAACCAGAAGCGAAATCTGCATGCAAGTTTTACACTCCATACAGCACAGCACTAGCTTAGCTATTCCTATGGTATATCAGATCCTCACGCACCCGTGGCACGGGAGTACAGGGAAAGCTCTGGATTCTCCCAGGACTACTCACCCAGGACAAGGGGCTGGGGCCGGCTGCTGCAGCCAGCAATTAGAGAGACATCCCTGGGGCCGCCATCTCCCTCTCGGCCTGCAGACGCCAGCTGCCCCCTCACACAGCGGGGCACCCCGCAGCCCGCAGCACTGGCACGGCCCCCGCAGCCACCTGTCGCTCACCGTGCGCTGCAGAGCGGCCGGCCAGCCCAGGGTGCGGATCGCTGACCACGCAGGGACCCCCGCAGGCCGAGACCCCCTACCCTGAGGCGGCACCGGGGGCGAGAGCGCAGGAACCCACCGCCCCGCTGCGGGGGGACCTCCCCTTTCCCACACGGCAGCGCGGGAGGCGGGTGAGGAGGAGGCCCGGGGACTCCCTCGCACCCACCTGGGGGGTGCGTGTGCACGGAGGGGGGGAAGGTGCCACTCACACTCTGCAGCAGACTCCTCCTCTGCGCCGCCATCTTGGAGCGGGAGCGGCCGCCTCCCGCCCGCCCTCCGCCGCCACAGCTCGGGCCCGCTCAGGCCCCGCCCCCGCGTGAGGCGGCGCCGGGCAAGGTCCGAGGGAAAGCCCGCGGAACTGGAATGGTTGGGAGTTTACCTGTCGTTACACCTTCCTTCTGGTCTGGGCGGAGTGCAGGCTTCTCCATTCCTTATCTGTGGCCTTCAAGTTGTGAGAAAGAAGCACCTGTTGGCTGCCACTGCCAGCGTGTGTGTGTGGAGGAGGAGGAAAGAGGGGCAGGATTGTGAGGATCAGAGAATGATGGGATCATCAAGGTTGGAAGAGACGTTTGAGATCGCCCAGTCCAACCGTCCACCCAGCACTGCCACTGTAAGCCCTAAGCCACATCACCCAGCGCCAGATCCAGATGCCTCTTAAACACCCCCAGGGATGGTGACTCCACCACCTCCATGGGCAACCTATTCCAATGCCTGACCAACAAACATAACAGTGGGAAAAAAATTCTAGTATCTAATCTGAATCTCCCCTGTCTCATCTTAAGGCCATTTCCTCTAGCTCTCTCACTGCAGGCACAGTAGAAGAGACTGGCCCCGACCTCACTACAACCTCTTTTCATGTGCGGTAGAGAGCGATGAGGTCCCCCCTGACCCTCCTCTTTAGACTAAACAAACCCAGCTCCCTCAGCTGTTCCACATCGGACGTGTTTTCTAGATCTTTCACAAGCCTTGTTGCCCTTTGCTGAACCTGCTCCAGAATCTCAATGTCCTTTTTAAAGTGAGGGGCCCAAAACGGAACACAGTACTTGAGGTGCAATTGGTACTGTGAATCCTGGATCCCATGAAATGGGGTCACCCTGGGTGCCAGAGAGCCCTGGTTGAAAAGGTTTTCTTAGCAGTGCATCATGTTCCAAGCAACCTCTAGGGAAGACTCAGCCCAGGTACCAGCTCTCAGCTGCATCCTGTTCCATAGACACCACATCCCTGGCATCCACGTGTCTCAGCTTGGAGTCTGTCTCCTGCCCTTTCCCTCTCTCTTTTGCAGGCCGTAACAAGGATGTAGTTGGACCATGCCCTCCAGGGAAGCAGTGGGAAGGTGTCTAGAACAATTGACAAGTGGTTCTCAATACTCACTGCAGTTTGGAGCAGTTTTTGGTAGTCTCGAGTCAGGCACAACAGTAAAATCACTTGTGTGCCTGCCTGAGCAAAATCAAGAGATCACTGATTTTGCTCTTGTTTAAGATCCTTTCTCGGCAGACATAGGCTGTTTCCACTGTATCAGCTCAGCTGGGGGAGGAGGGAAGACAAAAGATTCAATCTCATTGCTTTCTCAATATTATAAGTCAGCAGAAGAGCCCTCCAGGAGCCTGAATGGCGTATCTTAATGTGAGTGATGGCCAGCAATCAGGCTGTGGCAGCGGCAGCTTGGGGAAGAGCCCTGTGTGCTTCCCTGTGTGTATTGTGGCTGCAGGGGCTCCAACATGAGAGACGTGCAGTTTCAGTCATGGGTAGCAGTGCAGTCGTGGTGAGGGTGGGAGTGTCAAATAGTCTTGACTTCCAGCTGTGGCTTGATACGCTTATAATGACATCTTTGTGGCAGATATATTTGATTCAGATGCACTTCAGAAATAATTGCCAGTTAATTAACCTCATTCTGTGGAATGATGCCTTTTGCTGCAGGGGTTTCTGCCAGATGATTCCAGCTTCCTTTCCTGTAAATCCTTTGTCTATTGTTTTGTTACATCTCCAAAATATACAAAGATTACAGATCCTTCCCCTTCATGCGAGGCTCACAAATATACAGACATTCAAGCAGTGTTAGGTACACAGGCAGAATTACATTTTTTAAAGCTTATATTGTGCAAAGATAGAAGAAAATGCTAAATTTAGAACCTGGGTCTACAAACAAGTTTCCTCAGGTTTAGGCTTCTGTATAAGCTTGGTCTCAGTGATGGCATTCAGAGTATTCCTGTGGGTAAAGCTGTAAATAGGTACAAATAATTATAGGAACAGGTATGAAGTCTATATTAGAAGTAGGATGGGCAGATTTAGTACTGACAAAGGTTTGTTTTCTTGCCAGTATCAAAAGAAGAATTCCTGGTGCTGCAGAAAAACGCATAGCACAGCATTGTCCGTGTCATGAAAAAGCTACAGGCAAGTGTCTTTGCTTTAAAACAGGATGACACTTCTTCAGCATTGCAGCAGCAGCTTATGGTTATTTAATGCCATTGAAGGCTGCAGTCATGCACCTTGATGAGCACAGTCAGACTCCGTCCTTGCTCAGAGCAACACTGAAATCAGCAAGGCTTTGGGTGTGCCCAGAGACTGTCAGCATGCATTGCATTGCAGGACTGGGAATTCAGGAGTCATTTCTGTCTTTTTCTATCCATAAGTGAGTCCTTTTGAGACTAACAAGAGTAGAGTCTGTGTGAGACTGCGATAAGGCAGAATGTGAAGTCAGTGAGAGAGCAAAACAACTTTCCTAAAGATACAAGATAGAAAATCTGCCACTTTCCTTGTTTGTACAATGGCTTGTCACCTCTTGCAGTTAAAAATGTGCCCTGTTCCTAATTTAAATATCTGGCTTCAGCTTGTAGTCACTAATCTTTGTCATTTGGGTTTATTTTTTTTTCTGCCAGTTTATGCTGGAACACAGACCTGCTGCAAAGCATTTTTTTCTTGGTGAGAATTCTTGTGCCAGATTCTGCCTGGATACTCCTGTGGTTCTGTCACTGAGCTTCTGCCCTAACCTTGAGTGAGTCAATTAATTACTTCATCTGGAAAAAAAGTGAATAGTCGGATTTAGCAAACGAGGCCATTTGCAGCATTAAATGCATGTTTGTCCAGCAATTCACAGTCCTCCAAATAAAAGTGTTACAGGAGCTGGTGAGCTGCTCCATGAATGTCTGCTCACCAAAAGCTTTATGCAGCACTTGGAAGATTAAATACAGCACCAAGTTTCTGTTGGCTGTATTGACCAAGCTTATTTTAATCTTCATTTATGCTTCTTACTTTTTGCAAATCCTGTCAGAAAATGCCATGTGTATTTCCATGCAGCCAAGATCTCCCCAGGAATGAAGGATATTGGTCACTGAACCTCACCATCCATGCACAAGTAAATGAATTATATGATTCACTGGTTACCAGATATACAGCTCCCTCTCTCATGTTAAACTCCCATATTTCTGGTTCCTCCCTCTCTCTGTTTTTTTAATTATTCTCTCATTTTCTCTGTCCCCAGTGCTAGGGATTGTGCACACAGTATTCCTGGTGCCAAGCTGTACTGCTGCCTTCCTGTTTTTATCAAAGCTTTCTCTGCAGGAAAGGAAGAAGCATGGTCACTACTTGGCTGCTGGATGAAAGATGAACAGCATGACTGAGCAACGTGCCATGGGGAGCAGGGAGCTTGGGGCAGCCCCGGCACAGTGCTCTTGCAGGTGCTCAGAAACCGGGAAGCATTTACCAGATTGCCGGCAGAAGCCATCACATCATTTAGTTTCTCTCTACTGATCATGTGTGAGATATGTTCAGGGGGATTTTTTTTCTGTTTTGATGATAAAGGAGGCTGGGGCTAGAAAGGAAAGCAGTGATTTTTGGCAAAGCTTGCAGGAGGTGACATGGAAAAAAGGAAGGGTCTCTCTGACAGAGCCAGCTTTCCACACTTGCTCTCCTCCTACGGCAAGCAGAAAGGGGTGGTGGGGGGTGGCGTTGCAAGGCCTCACACAGCTCCACCCCGAGGTCACCTCATCTACCTTTACCAACCTCAGCCTGATGCTTCCCACAGGTACAGGTGCCCTAATGCTCCTCTTCGCAGGCCACTGTTTTGAGGCATGCTGGAAGGGCAGAGAAATAAGATGGGGCAATAGAAAGAACAAGTATTAAGGAAGGAAAGCTGGAAACAACAGATTCTTTCCCCCAGCACCCTCTGAGAGCTGGAGAGCCAATGTGCAGACCTACTGCCAGAGAAAGGGAGAATGATGAAGGTGTGCTGATCCCCCCAAGAGAGAGTCAAATACGGCTGCAAAACAGAGTTTGTACAATTTTAGGCCAGATGGATTTTTGAGGGAGGGAAATGGGTTGTTTCGTATAATTTTATTGAATTCCTTGATACACTAAACAAATTTTCATCTGAGTCCTGGGATTATGTGAACTTTAAAATAAAAAAAGAAAACAACTTTGTAACAGAATTGTTTCTAGATGTCATGGCTGCAGGGAGAAGCTTCAAAACATGACTCATAAGCATGTGAAATACCAGAAAGCAAAATTAAAGAGATTTCAAATTATTAGAAAACACAAACAAACTAGTAATGTTGGAGTCCTATTCATCTGAAATGCTTGCTTTTGGCAACATTTTGTCTCACCAGTTTTTAACTCTACTTGTTGCCAACACAGACATTTGCCTTTCCATGGGCTCAGTATCTCCACAACACATCCACCCCAAAAGCTGTGACTGTAGGAAGGGTCTTTGTCCAAACAAAGATTAATCATGAAACAGATGGGCCAGTCCACCAACACTTTTGCATATAATCTGATGCGCAGCTGCAGTGGGTGCTCACTAGTGTCCCCAAGAGCGGAGACAGTTTGGAGGAATGGCTAGAGCCTGTTCACCATCATGTGCTTCTGCTTACTGTCTTCAAACCTCACAAGGGTTGGGAAATGTGATACTCAGGTATTTGGGTGACCAACTCATTAAAAGGGAATGAGAAGGAAGCTTTAGCTAAGCATCAGCACAGGACGGGATTTTGAATTTAATTTTTATTGCAAAGCCTGTTGAAACAAGATCCTTTTTAGTGGTGGGCTACCAATCACTGACACCCACTGTGGGCAGTGCCCTGAGAGCTCATTTCCCAGGGTCTGATTAAGTTTTGAAAACCTGCAGTACACCAGACACCCGAGCAATGATCACACATAGATGAATAAAGACACATCAAAAGACTAAACAGATCTGCTTCCCTGGGTGTGGAAATACAGGTGTTTATTTTCATGTAGGTTTGTATCCTATATTCTTATAAGTCCCCCATCCACACCTCCTATTGCCACATCCTTTTCACAGTGAGAGTCCACTTCTAACATGGCATGTCAGGTTCCTCAGGTTTTCCTACTGATTAGGTGAGAGACACTTGATGGTGTGTGATTTGAAACTTAGGCCAAGTGAAACAAGTAACCATTAGCTTCCACTGAAACATCTCAGTAAGGGCAGTTCCTTAGGTTTCTTTCCTCCATTCAAGCCACTGATTGTCACTAAACTTGCCAGCTCGGCCATGCAGAAGCACAGGAGCCAATGCTCTTGTAGCAAACCAAACTAAAAAAACCATCCCTCCCCAAAGAAGAAAAGCCAGACCATTTTTTTTTTCCATATAGTATGGTTATTTTAAACGTCATAACTTTATTGAGACACCAGTAGTTACCACCTTCACTTTGTTAACCACAAATATATAGGACATTGTAAACACAGGTGCCGAGGTGGCGGGGTTCGCTGTAGTTGAATTTTGGAACGGACGGGCAGGGGGAGGAGGGGTGAAGGGACACTCGGGCTTAGACAAGACCACTCAGAGGATCCTGTATGCAGCAGGCCATCCATGAGTCATCGTATATACGTATATATGTATAGCTTTATATTATACATCTTTTTAAATATATATATATAATATATATACTATACACAGGCAGTAATGGGGCAGGGCAAGGGGCAGGGCAGCCCAGGTGGTGTTACAAATGCCACACAGGCAGCAGGGAGTTGTCTGGATGGATGGTTTGAACTTGCTGCGTGAGGTGGCCTCACTGGGCTCCTTAACTTGTACCTGCTCTGGGGATGGGAGATGAGACTCCCGTGGGAACCACCCTGCAATGCTGCCTTCCTGGGTCCTCCCAAGTGCTTGCAAGGGTACAGGGACAAAGACACCTCCTCCCCTGAGGGAACTGCCAGGAATAACGCAGAGAGGAAGGGTGTGTGATGAGGTGATGAACAGGGTGGTGGGGATATGGGTGAGCCAGAGATGGGGACACACCAGGAGGCTGAATCCACAGACAGAACTGGGGCAAGGTTTCATCATCTCTTTGCCCTTCACAGCCTCTGCTTCCACAGAACAGTCCTTTATTTGGGGGCTTTGTAAGATAAGAAGACATCAAGGGGCCATTGCTCCCAACGGGGGATGCATAATCCTCTGTAATCTGAACAAATGGCAGAGGGGGAAGAAAGCCACCTTATCATTTCACTTATACAGCCTTCCCTCTGATCTCCTAATCTCTAGAGTGGGGCTGATCTCACCCACACTTAGAATGCAAAAGGGACATGTTCCAGTCAGCTGCTCAGGTCATGCCTATGATCACCAGAAATAGGCAGCACCTTATCAGAAGCACCTAAGATAAGATAACAAGCCCTTTGGGTAGGTCTGTATGTCTCATCAGCTGCAGAACCAGCCAAATGCCACTGGAAATTGCATTTTGCATTTTAAATGGCTACCTGCAAACAAGCAGAGTCCCACTCCCAGGTCTGTCACCACCAACCCTCCACTGCAAAGGCTGAAAGCACGTGAACCCAAGCAGAGCAAGTCTTCTCCCATGAGCAAAAGCAAGAAGTTGTCCAAGCATCTACTGTTGTAGTGTCCCCTGTCACATCAATGCTTTTCTTATGACACAAAGCAAGGAGAACAACCAAGAAGTAACCCAAGATGAAGCCACCTGGCTCATGTCTCACTAAAGTGCTGGTTCTGAGGGGGAGGTTCATTCCTGCCTCAAGCCTACCTGAGCCCATCAGCTGGTTACATGAGGGAAGCAAGCTGAAGAGGATAAAGGAAAGCCTGCTCATTTAGTCAGCCCCAAATGGTGTTTAGCCACCTATGTAACTCTGATGGGAGAAGGGGCATGCAAGATGCTCCTGCACCACACCCCAAAACAGAGCCCCGGTACGTCCCCCACATACTGTCTGTACCTCTCCTTATGTGCCTGGTCACTCACAGAGGAGGGACCTCCCAAAAGGTACAACACATTTTTGTGCTAAGGGGCGGTTATTTATAGCCTCCTCCTCCTCTCAGTTCCCTCCCCACACCCCAAATGAAAGCATGAAGGATGACACAGATGAGTCTGGGTGAGTACAACTAATTTCTCTCCTCCTCCACCTCATCATTCATTCGTCCTTCTCCCCTGGTGGGAGACAGACAGGAGGGTGCTCCCCCCACATCCAGTCACAACAAACCTCTCTCAATAAACTAAACCCGTCCCAAGCCTAAATATTAGGCTGAACCCACAGAAAATGAAGGTCGAGGGGCTTCCTTCCAAAAAGCACCCCTCCTATTTACAGTATTGCATTCACTCATAGCCACAGAGCAAGGGATGTGTGCCTGTGCCCAGTCGTTCCTGCTGTGCCCCTAGGGCTACCTGATCCCTCGCTCCCATCCTCACCAGTGGGTAACCACCAGCAAGACGGGGCAAGCCTGGGGAGGACAAGCCATGGGACAGACACCAGGAGCACAAATGTGCTGGTAGGAACGGGGAGAAACAGTGCCTGTATACAGTGGAGAACACTGCTCCACTTCCCTCTGGGAGCCTGCTGCTCTACAGTTTCTACCCCTTCCCTATCTTTGTGGGCCACTGGGAGGAGGGAAGGACTGGTAACCTTGGTGCCCTCCAGATGAGATGTTCACACAGCCACAGGCCAGACCTGTGTCCCATTCTCCCCACTCCTAAGGGTGCTATGAGGAATAGGCTGCATGTGCAGTGTGGGCACCTACAGGTTTTGGATGTGCTCCTGATCTCTGCTACTGGGACAGTTGCATCAAACAGGGTGGCTGCCTGGGGGATGGAGCTCCTCACTGCTGCAAGATAAACCCAGCTTCTTGTGCTCTTAGAGATGTCTGTGCCCAGGATAATTGTCCAGGTAGCTATTGCTGAATTATTACCATTCAAGGGAAATCTGGGAATCTGTCTTCACGCACAGACCTAACTTCTAACCTGGAACAGAGAGTGAGCTTCCACAGCTGTGTCTTTACTTGGAGCAAAATCATGAGGAGTGTGGAATGATACCCATACGAGCTCTATCTAAGAGTCAGTGCTGCCACCTAGGCGAGGCTTTAAAGTCAGCCAGGATCTGAGATGCTGCAGAAGAGCACTAAGGTATGGCCTATGCCAAGTACAGAAAGACCAGTTTTCAGACAACTCAGTCTGGCCCCAACCAATTCGCTGCACACCAAGACCTGCTCCCTATCTGAGTGGGAGGCAAAGCTCAGCCATGCAGGGACCCTTCCCAGCTTGGTTGCACCCCTGTGCAAGAGCCAGACACATGCTGGCCACCCCAGCAGCAGTATTTCTTTCTAAGTGGGGTCCTGCTCCATTCCTCTACGCTACAAAGATGGTGTCAGCAAGAGGCTTTGCACCATTGTAAAGGAACAGAGGAACAGAGGAAGGTTCAACAGGACCTGAGGAGCAAAACTGTCTTTCTTCTCCTCCCGCCCCGGGTGAAATGACAAAGCTCTCCTCTCCCCCTCAAACCAGCCCAGCTGGGGTTGAAGGCCCTCAGGGCTCTCTAGAAGCCCACCTCCTCCATCCTTCCTCCCACAGGCACTCTATCTGGGCCCAGAGACTGGGCATGGCTCCCCTCCTGCCTCATCAAACACTGGTCTGAGAAGAGCAGTGACTAGCAGGACGTACAGGCAAGGGAAATCACCTCCACCTCAATCCAAGGGGGCTGAGGAAGGAGTGAATCTCAGGGCACTACCCCTCTGCTCTGCTCAGTCTCTTGCTGTAACCTACAGATGTGCCTGTGATTTCTGATTGTACCTGCAAATCTTTCTTTTTCCCTTCCCATTTTCTCTCCTTGTGCTCCCCCCCTCCCCATACCACTTCTCCCAAACCCTCTAAAAATAAAGCATCCCTCCCTCGCTAGCATGTGGCAGGGAAAAGCCCCCCTGTCTTTACATGGAGAATGCCATTCCTTCTGTCCTCCAGGCCCCTCCTCACACTCTTGTATGCTGACTCCAACACCATTCCCCTTCCTGAGCCACCAGGTGCTCCAGAACTATTTGGATGCTCCCATATCTACTCCAACCTTCAGCGATACAACCTCTTCCAGGAAGGGTCCCAGTCCCTCTCATTTCTTCCGTCTGCCTCCAATACCCTTTCCCCTGCCCTGCTGGTGCCATAGCTCCTCTCCTGTCCACAAGACAGACTCTGTCCTCTGCAGCAAGGCAGGAGGGAGAGGAGGAAAGGGGGGACCTTTCTATCAAAATGCAGATTTTGGAAAAATTTGGTTCTGGAAGGTGGGAGAGGAGAAGGAAGAGGTGATGGGGAAACCTTTTTTCCTTTTTTTTTTTTTCCTTTTTTAAAAACAATAAATAAAAACAGATGACCCAGAAGGCTGGAGCATAGCTGAGAGCCACCTCTTGTACCACTATGCACGTGTCTTGTTTGTGCCTCGGCTTTCTGCCGGCAGTGGGAACGGGGGCAGAAGGGAAAGGGGAAGGGAAAGGGGCATCGGTGGCTCAGTAGTTCTGCGTTTGGTACCCCTGTGTCTCGGTGTCGAAAGCATCTGCTGGAGGGGGCTGCTGGTACGTCCCCACCGCATCTGTAGCATCCTCCTCGTTCGTGTAGGGAGCATAAGGCATGCCGGAGTCCTGGCTTGGGTCCATGTAGTCCTGGGAGAAGAGGGCCGAATCGGCACCCAGCTGGAAACGCTGATATGCCAGGAATGCCTGGCCCACCTTTAAGGGAGGAGGTGAAGGGAAGACATGGGAAGCAGAGAGGGGAGGGAAGAGGAAAAAGAGGGGGAACGTACCGAAAAAGAGAAACAAACAAAAGTGGGATTAGTAGTGGTTACGGATTAGTGTACGAGGCCCGCCTGGCAGATCGCCGGTGAAACGCCCCACAAGCACGGAAGTCCACACTGTTCCACACAAAGCATGAGCCCACAAGGACAGAGGAGGACTGGGCAGGGAAGGCTGCAAGTCCAGCTGGCTGTGTGCAGCCTGCCAAGGCTCCCTGCTCTCTCTGGGATGTTCAGGGCACCTCCTGTCTGCCGGTGGGGTTTCACCAACATCGCACGGGTCACGGAGGCTCAGCTGGCACATGGTTATCCCAGTCAGCCCCTCCCGGCTGTGGGAAGGCAATCTGCCTCAGCAACACCAGAGGGCTTGGCTGCTGGGCTGCTGATCTGGCTTGTAAAGGCCAGTAAGGAGAGCAGGATTTAACAAGTACTGAGGTAGAGGTCGCCCCCTGAAACCCCTTCACCAGTCAACATCCGCAAGGTGTAGCACAGACCTTAGGAAGGAGCAGCAGGAAGCAAGGCAGCTGCTTCCCAGACCAGGGGACAGTTAGCAAGCCAACTGCTGTCTCCTGCCTCAGGCACTGCAGGCAGGGCACCTTTTGGTGGACTGGGAGAGCCTGGGCACAGGGTTCAGCAGGCATGGCTTGTTGTCCCAGAGCATCCCTGAGAGAGGTGAGCAGTCTAGAAGGTGATGGGGGAGAGGTTTTTGGGGAATGAGGTCTGGGAAGAAATGAAAGAGATAAAATGGTGGGGGCAGAGGGCATCTCCTGGCTGAAGTATTAGGTCTGAGCAGTCATCAAAAAAAGGCACAGTGGTGTTACACATCATTAGTTAGGGTATGGGTGAGGGAGAGAAGGGAGCAGAAGAGGAGAAGAAACTGCCAGTTCCAACTCTCCAGAGAGAGATTCCCCATTCAGTGGACAACCCCACTCCAATTCATTGGCCCATATCTTCCCATCCCATGCCCTGCAGTGACCACACACTCATAGTCAGGGCATTGGAACCAGCTCTGCTCAGTGACCTCCTCCAGCTGCATCCCTCCACTCCTTCCCCCAAATTCTCCCATCAGCAAGGGTCATTAAGGCAGCAAGGATGGGGAGTTAGGGAACAGAGTATTGTATTCCTCCTGAAAATTAATGTCTCTGAGTCTCCGGAAAGCCAGAAATACGAGGAAGCCCTGTGAGGAGAGAGAGGGGAGTGGGAAGGAGAATCAGTAAGGTAGAGCAAACCAGAGTGTTTGACTGAAATAAAAACAAACCCCAAGGAACCAGGCGAAGAGAGTTCCTGTTTAGCCACTTGCAAGCCTGTGCATGGGAGAGGATCACTGCAGGTGATGGCACCTCCAAAAGTGTCCTGAGGGACCCCTTGCAAAAGCCTTGCTCCTTGTCAGACTTTCTGCTGGAGCTTGCAAGGGGCTGTCGGCAGCACTCGAGTGCAGGACACAGCTCACGAAGGGAACACACACATTGCTGTCCTTTGATCCTGCCCGGTGTCACCATGGCGAGGGTGCTGAGAGCACAACCCTTTGCAGACCCCCTCCTCTCTGACAGCTTCATGGTCTTACAGCACCTTTCCTATCTGGCCCCTGCCCAACATCAGGGCCTGCAGGAAGAGGAGAAGATAAAGCCACAAGGGCTTATGCATGGAGACAGGGTTAAAATGCTTTCCTGCTTGGCACTGTCCTGTCACTTCAGAAAAAAATCACTTGTGCTTGGTGCTTTCAGAGGCAGGAGGAAGTCATCAGGGGTATTTATATTGCACACAACAGCTTTTCCAGGAAACTAGCAATAAGGAACTGCTGGAGAAAGGGCAGTCTTAAGACAGCACCATCACCTTCCTAAAAGGCGACCCAGTGAGGTGGCACTCCAGTGGTGGGTGCAGACAGAGTCCAGAAGAACAATGATGACATCTTGCATGATGGGAGCAAAGGTGAGAGGGAGATGGGTGCAACCCCTGGCCTGCAGCTCCCTTCTCGGCTTAGTGTCTGTAAGGTGAAAGTGCTGTTGAAGTCCTCTGACACACAGAGAAAACGGTAACAGGTTGTCCAGAGAGGTGGTGGATACCCCATCCCTGGAAACATTCAAAGTCAGATTGAACTGAGCTCTGAGCCACCTGATCTAGTTGGAGATGTCCCTGCTCTTTGCAGGGGGGCTGGACTAGATGGCCTGTAAAAGACCCTTCCGACTCAAATTATTGTATGATTCTATGACAGTGATGGTTGGGGAGCTGGCTTGTGCAAGGCCATATTAAAGGTCTGTTGAAAACACTCCTTACTGGGATATGAGACTCTCCCATTGTGCTTATTAGTGCTCCAAAACCTTCTTCCACGTAAGTTTTTGAGTTCTGTTTCCCAAGTTTACTTCCCAGCCACCTCCTCTCCTGCTTTTGCTTCTCAGAAGCCATGTGACCTGAGATCCCAGAGGGAATCACTCTTAGCCAGTCACCTTTCATTCCCCACACGATAATACAGTACAGAGGACATTTGATCCAACATCATGGCTACTGTACTCACCCAGGTAAAGATGGAGAAAAATGAGAACGTGATGGCTGCTCGGGCTGCATCCCCTCCCTCATTCAGTGGGTTGTCTTCTGGTTTTGAAGCTTGCCACTGGTTGGTCAGAAAGCAGAAGCCAACGAACCAGAGGAATGCCCAAAAGGCTGGGATGGACCACCGCCGTCATGCCAAAGGGAAGGACAAAGAACAAGATTATGTGTGAGCATAACATATACATATTACATTCCTCTGGAAATTTCAACCCTCTGAGACCCAGCACTATGTTGCAGACTGGGCAAAACTGACCGGTCAGCCATCTGAGCCCAAGTGAGCTGGCAGCAAATTGTCAAGGTGACCAAGAGGTGTCTGCAGAAAGAACCTCAGGAGAGTTCATTTGCTTGTGTTTGGATTGATCACAGGACTTGCATTTGGCCTTGGGAGGGAGCCTGAAGGGCTTCCAGTACTAAAGCAATCATCTGGGCTCTATGAAACAGCCATTGCTTCACAATCCTGTCCTGCAAGGACAAGCAAAGAGCAATTCCTTCCACGGGAGCTGCAAAAGAGTGGGAAGCAGCTGGTTTGCAGTTACACAGAGACCAGCTTGTGCTCAGGACAGAACAGCTCAGGGACTCACATCAAGGAAAGGATCACTAACATGCTGTGCCCCCAGGAAATAGGTGAAGGTAGGAGGTACTCACCCTCTCTGCCAGGCACAGGCAGACACCTGGCAGTGAGGGAAATGGGCATTCCAAAGCAGCAACAAAACGGCACAATCCTTCCCCTTCTCCTGTCAGCTGTACATAGGACTGCTAGGAAAGGGGCTAACTGTGAGAGAACTTGCAAGCCCAAAGTCCTTAGCAAATTCAGGTGCTTCACCTGATCCTGCCCTCACTCCACTCCTGGCCCCTTTGACATACTTCAGGGAGCGCCTGACATTGAGCAGTTTGCCCGAACGGCTGGAACAAGCCACTAGGGCCAAAGAGCCAGGAAGCTCACCCGAGACGCCGATGTCCGAGAGCACTGCCTTCTTGCGGTCCTTGACGCTGCTGATCTGCGGGAAGTAGGCATCCAGAGCCAGGTAAAGAAGGCAGCTGAGGAAGGCGAGGACACCCACGGTAATGCCATAGTTGCAGGCATTGTGATTGCGGTTGAAAATGCAGTGCTCTTCTACCTCATCCACGCGGTTCACGTACCCTTCATTGACAATGGAGCCGAACACCACGATGGAGAACACCTGGTGGGGAGCAAGGCCGGAGATACGTCAGGGCAAGCCCTATCTCCCTGGACCAGCACAAAGGAGCAGAGCTCTGCAGGGGACAGACACCCTTTGCCAGCACCTCTCTGCTCTGCTGAGCTCCTGCCCTGCTGCCTTGCCTGGGTTGTAGCCACAGGGAATTTACAGGGAACATGGTCTCATTTTATTTCTCAGGATTAACTTAAAATAGGACATTTTTAGATTGAACCTTTTTATCCATCTGACCTAAAGCGATGCAAAGCAGTTGCAGTCTGGAGTAAGGGTGGCTTCCCACAAACACACAGGGAGGTGACATGGAGTGTAAATTGGGATATGGTTTTGGTGCAGGTGCCTGTATACAATGGCTTCAAGTAGTGGAAATCCTCGTAGTCTGCACTTATTCTCCTACTCACTCCTTCCCCTCCAAGAGATTAATTGCTCCTACCATGCATCACTGATTTTATCTAGCAAGCTACTATGCTCTTTTCCCCATCCACCCTCCCACAATCCACAGCCCTGCTTGCTCTGCAGCTCCATTCTGCTGGGCTTCCATCCTCCCCATTTCCCCACATCACACAGCTCTGTCCACTGGTTCTCCATCAGCCCACTCCATGACACCACCCATCCTTCTGTCCACTCACCAACACTCTGTCCATGCCAACACCCTCCAACTTTCCCAACAGATTTTAGGGGCCAAACATCCCTACTCCAGGTCCACTTGTCAGGGCCACTGTGAGTCCTCCCTACCTGTCACCACCACTGCCGCTGCATGTTATTTTAAATCAGGCAGAGTCAAGGATGAGTCCAGGTAGAAATGCCCTAATCCGCAGTTGCTGGTCTAATCTTTGCTCATGGGCTTAGCCTTTGTCACCTGCCACAAGGCTGTCCCTCTTTGACACAGCAGGTTCACCAAAGCAGAGAGCTATTTACAGCAGCCCTAGTCCTGCACCTTGCCTCTCAAACAAACAGCTTCCCCTTCCCCACAGAAGAAAGAGGGGAATAGTAAGGCAGCATGTACAGATTTTTCTTTGCAGGGCATCTGAAGACCTTCAGTAGGAACAGCTGACTGGATGCTGCCTGCAAGAGCCTCAGGGAAATGGGAATGGGACCTCAAGCATGGGATGAAATTACATATGAAGTGCACTAGGACATCACCAGGGTACTCTGCCAGCCTGGAAGATGTCTGCACAACAAGACCTGGCACCCTTGGAACCACCACCCTATCCCCAAGGAGAAGCAGGCACACAAGAAGACGAGGAGGCCAAGTCTCCTGCTGGAAGTGGAGCTAGGTCTGAGTGTTTGCCTGGTCAGGACCCCAGTACCACTTAACCCAACCAAGCACCAGAAGACAAACCAGAAAGCAGAGAAACAGCTTTATGAGTGCAGGAAAATTATTGATTAATGCCAACCCAATACACCACCCGTATCGTCAGTGGGGTTGGATACCCAAGATGCACAGCACAGACCTCTGCTGCTTGGCCTGTGGCATCAAGAACCAGAGAAAAAACCTTACTCACAGCCCCCCAAAAGCCCTTGGGCAGATACTCAACACCAATTACATTTCACCTGCCAAACTCTAACAAATATCCACTGACACCAGTATTATTTTTGCACCTCAAGACTCATAATTGGGTCACACTTGGGTTGCTGAAATTGGGTGTATCACACTAGAACAAAGTAAAAAAAGCTGGAAGCTGGTGTTCCTAAGCGTAGGAACTGCATGGGTTCTCTGAAAATCACAAGAGAGTTTTAAGTTTAGAAGTAAAATAACCTATTTGTCCTCCTCCTCCTTCTTCTTGCAAATCAAGACTGATCGTATTTTGCAGAAATTGCCCGTGAAAATTAAATAAGAATCTCGTCTGCTAGAAACAAAGATTTAGTCCTCAAAATTTCAGCCTGAATGGTTTGGAAAGCAGCAAAATTGCAGACAATTACAGCCAGGTTCTTTCAGTGGGATGTCTCACACACCTTCACAACAGGCTGGGCTGACAGGTCTGCCTAGGGTCATTGGCAATAACACCCTGTTCCTCTGACCTGAGGAAGAGCGGACAGACTCCTGAAGTGACATCCCAATGTGAGGCTGTGACCAGCACTGATGCTGACACCTGAAGTACCAACCTCCATATATTGAGCTTTCAAAGTGGGTGTACTGTTTTCTGCAGCATTAGACAGAAAGCTTATCTTCTCTTTGGAAGACGAGGAACAGCCTCCGCAGTGGCATAGTCTGGTGTTCAGTTTTGGTTTAGGACTCAAAACTGGTGAAATGTTGATTCCCTGAGTCAGATAAAGCCTTGCAACGAGCTGTATTGTGAGTCTCTGCTTACTCATTTGGGATGAATGAACTTCTGTAATGGTCTATCCCCAGAGACATAGCTGTGGAGATATATCCTGATACACATCTTCTCTCTGCTCTTAGCTTTCGGTTTGCTGCTGGGCTGGACAGAGTAATTTCTTTTTGCATTTGCTCTTCCATACCTTTTTATGCTGGCTCATCATAAAGGCACAGCTCAGAGTCACAAGACTAGAGGAACATCTCCCTCTCCCTTATTTTCAAGCAGAGGAGGCATTCCTAACTTCCTTTCTCCATCTGCAGTCAGCCAAGATGCCAGACTTCTCTCCTATGAAGAGAAACCCGTTTCACAGCCTGGAGGTGCCCAAGGTATGACTTACAGGCAAGCATCTGATTTCAGATGATCTTAGGAGTTTTTTGGGGAGATTCCACTAAGTGTGTTCTCACTTGTGAGCAGAATAAGACACTGTGGATGCTTATCTTCTCTCTCCTGAAACAGCCATCCCAAAGTACTCTTTGTCCTTAGGAAAGCTTTCTATGGACCAAAGCATAGTATCTTAAGATGTCTCCTTCTCTCTGTGTTTTCCTCACCATTGGCATAGGTTCTGATCCATGCTCCACTCCCTGGCACTGCAGAGAGGGCAAAGAGAGGGTGTGCTCCCTTTGCCAGCTTGTCACCACCCTGATGGCACAGCAAAACGCTGTGAGGACCCACTGTGCACAGAAGCCTTGAGCTGGGCTGGATTACACTGACTGGGCAAGAATGGGCAGGCTCAAACCAGAGATTCCAGGCAGAGCTGGACAGCAAAAGAGGTAATTGCTGTTGCTGTTGCTGACAGGCAACATCGCCTGTTTTATTCCCATGATGTCCGTACCCAGAAACTGTTGTGACAAACAATTTTATAAAAAAAAAAAACATAGTTACGAGAGCTTAGGTCTTGCAGCCTTTAATAGAAACTGTTGCACACTTTGTCCATGGCAGCTATTCCTTGTTGGTAAGGGAGCAGCTGGGTGGAAGCTCACTGACGTGGCAAGTCATCTTAGAAAGAGCAAATATATTTTATTTCCTTGATTTCACAATCCATGGCCTGCAAAGATGATCCAAGCAGCAGGTGCAGTATGAATGACTGCCTAGATTATAAACAAAGCACCAAGTTTTCAAGCATGAAGTGTTTATGTTCCTGTTCCCATCACATCTGCAGCACGTCTAAAGAAATGCCAGCGACCAGCAGCACTGGCACAGGCCTCTTACTGCTCTGTGCTACTGCTGCTTGTGTCTTCTCCCCCCACTTGGCACTCGCTGCACAAAGCCTTGCCTACGGCCACTGGTAAAGTGGCCCAAAATACACATCCAGCTGCAAAGAGGAGGCAAGGAGAAGATGGCAGAAGTCTTCTCCTGACTGAGCAGTGAGATGCAGGCAAGGGACTTGTCCATAGGCTAACAGGAGGCCTCCCAAGGCTCCCAAATGCAGCCCATCCTTCCACTCTGCAGAGGGAGATCACTGGCCACTTTCTGATGCTTGGTAACAAAAACCAGGCAGCCATCCCCAGCTTTGTGCACTTGAGCTGCCTCATTTCTTCAGCAAGGCTGCTTCAGGCAGTTAACAGACCTGAAGTAAATAGATTTTTAGGTTGAGAAGGTTTCTTTAAGCCTCCAAGAGCAACATCAGTTGGGCAGGTGTGCAGCCTGTCTGGAGGTACACATTTAATAAGCAGTGATATATTTGGCTACACTCAAAAAAGGGATGAAAAGAGCACTTGGAAAAGATCTGAGCAACTCAGCCCTGCTGCTGGGACCCGGCTTTGCTCCACTTCACTGCTCCTTAAACACCATGTCCATCCACATTGGTTGTTGCAATCATTTTCCTCGATTCCTGTTTTCATCCAAGAGCTTCAAAGACACCAAGTGCAGCCCAGAGCCAGGTGCATTGCAAAGCTGACACAGGCAGAGCAATGTGCCAAAAGACGCAGCAAAATGAACTTAATGCTTAGCACTGCGGGGAGGAGAGAGAGAATCCGAGAGTTTTCCTCTCCTCGTTTCTCAAGGGGCTCATGCTGGCCATTACAAGCATATAAGGGCTCATTACAGTGAGAAAAGTGCAAAACAGGCAAAATTCTGCATCCTGCAGAATTATATACCTTTTTCTTTTCCTCTTGGTAAACTGGGTGATCTGATTTTGCTAAAGGCAAAGGTGAGAGATGAGAAGAGAGGTTCTCCAGTCCCTCCCCACTGTAGGCTCAGCCCTGCAGAGAGCCAGGCAAAACCTCCTGAGCATCATGTGAGGCGCTTTCCACCATGCTGCCCATCCCCAGCCATGCATCAGATGCTCCTGAGCATCATGTGATGGACACGAAGCACAGCCAGCCTCTGGCAGTGCACTAGGATTTTCCTGCACCTCATCCCAGGACTTTGTCACGCTGCCTTCCTGACTTCACCCCCAAGATCCCCATGATGGCTGTGGTGGGGATGAGGCTGAAGAGGGTTTCTGCCAAGCTGCCTGCTTGGGCTCGCTGCAATGCCCTCCAGTCACAGCCTCTGTCGCACTGCGTGCTGCCTCTCCCTCTCACACACCCCCTTTTTTATTCCGTTATAGAGAGGAAATAGTTTGATGACATAATATTCCTCATGGGACTTCAAATCAAATCCCCCTCAGGCAGAACAAAGCCAGAACCTCTTCTGAGTCTGATCTGGTAATGACCAAGAATAAATCTGTTTAAAAAAAAGCAAGAGCAGGAGATGGTGCAAATGATAAACTGGCAGAGATGATCTGGCTTTCATTTTCATTCAGCCACTTGCAAATGGAGTCTCTGAAAAGCTTTGGAGTGCGTTGCACAGACATGGAATATTATTATTATTGTCATTAAATCTACTTGTATTTAGTTCATTTTGAAGAAAACACATGCAGCTTTTGAGATGCATGGGACTGGCAGCTTGGAAACAGGCGGGCTCTATTTATTCCCCCCAGCCAGCACCACGCAGACAGCAAACAGCTCCTGCCCACAGTCTCGACAGTGTCTGAGCCTTGTGCAGGTGCTGGAGGGGGCCAGTCTCTCTGGACCCCATTTCCCTGAACATGGGACAGGGGAAGAGCACGGGTATGCCAGCATCTCCCTCCCAGCTCACCCTCCCTGGCCATCAGCCACATGGCACCAGCTCCTCAGCCAGGGCTGAGCCGGAGCAGGTGACTGAAGGGAGAAAGGTTCCAAATCCCTAATTCCTACCATGGGATCTGGGACATGCTTTTACTGGCCAGCCAGCTTCTTTTTCACACATGGTTTGGCAGCTGACTGCCTGGCCATTAACCCTTCTGCCTCCCACCAGCCCTGTGCTCAGATTTCACACACTTCCTGTGGTTAAACAGCATCTTCTGTCCCACCACTACTGGTGGCAACCCTCCACAATCACACATCCATGGTGGTATCCAGGTTCTTCTGTGCCTTCTAGATGGTCCCTACATTGCTATGGCACTGGTCAGTGAAGTGACCACCCAAAAGTTGCATCTTTTTCCAAGAGGAAGAGTTCCGTTTTCTTTCTAGCAACATATCTCCCCTTCCTTGGCTTGGCTGTGGCAGCATAGGACGAGAACTGCACCCCTTGCCACATGCAGTGACTGTTCCTCTTGCAGCCACGTGAGTCCTCTCTGCTGCCTTGTTTTGCCACAAATATTTGCATTAGCCATGTCCCATCACCATGCAGGTGCTGGAAGGGGCCAGTCTCTGCTTCTCCCCTGTATGCCTCTCATGTTTTGAAACAGCAGATTATGTATGGTTGTCTTACTTCTTGCTCGTGTTTCTAACTGTCTTTGGTCTTTGCGCTACTTCTCAGATTTTAATCTGGAAATGTCATTAATGAGAGATTTGTTTCTGCTCCAAGATCCTTCCTAGAAATGCTATGCTGGAAACAACACAACCTGCTGTATCCAACCTGAATCACTGTGCAACTGTGCATATCTGTTGTTCATCTTCTGACACAGCCTTTCACCCAATCCCTGCGACAGCAAACCCCCAAAAACCCTTTTGAAGCTGACTGAGGCAAGGGCATCCCATGAAGAACTGTCCCTTGGGCTTGACTGACAGCACGTGCTTTGAACAGCTGCATTTCTCTCATCTGCACCAAGGTACCTCGCAAGCACGCAGCCAGCGAGCGTGGTGGCTGCAGCAAAACCGGGGTGCAGGAGCAGAGGCAGAAAGCATGAGCTATGGGCCAGGAACATGGGGAATGTCTCAGCTAAACTAACTTGAGATAGAAAGAAGGTGGGAGCCCAGTTGCAGCTGGTTTTAAACTAACAAGGTCTCCAGGCTCTAAGGCTCAGTTTAATCGCTATTACAAGCCCACACTGTGTGTCCTTGGGAAGAGACAAGTGGTGGTGTAAGCCAAGCATGAGTGTGGCAAGCCAGGGACCTGCTGGCAAGGCAGGAGATGGGGCTCTCTGCCATGCTGTAGCTAGTTCCCATCCTCCACCTTTCAGGTGCCAGCCTGTCATGGGGAAGCCAGGAATGTGGTTCACCTGTCCTTCACCTGCCTTGTCTGCTCAGCTGGAGCTGCTTGGGATGTAAATCGCAGGAGACAGCGATTCTTGTACCAGCTCAAATGTTCTGGATACTCCTATCAGCCAGAGAACATGGTGGCAACAGCAGCAGGTGATGGAAAAGGAGATGAAGCACCTCTCCTCACCAAACCTCCCTTCGGAGAGGCAGTGATCTTGGTGTCGGAGGGGGACTTGGCACCTCAATCTATGTGACAACTTTTAATGGGCTGCTTTGTCTGTGCAGCTCTGGTTGGAAATACTCTTACTTAAGCCCACATCCAAGCAAGCTGGGCCTGCTTCCAAAAACAGTGTTACTTTTGCCTTGTTAGGCTTTTACATCGAGCAGCACTTCAGTTTCTCCAGCAAGCAGGTTTCCAAGCAGACAGGAGCACCTGGAACAACCTGTTTCGATTAGCATTTTACTTATTTACGGCACCAGCATTATGTCCAACGCCTGTGGGTTGCAGAGGAGCCACCCAGCTCCCCTGCACTGGCTGTGGAGAGCTCTGCTGCACTGCCCTGTGGGTCAGGGCACAATGGGAATAGCTAGGGATGTGCTCACACTTGCCTGCTTTATTTCAAGAACAATCCTGAAGTTGTGCAGCCCCAGCTCGGTGTGGGTCACTAGCTCCACTAGCTCCAGCTGTAGCACCAACAACTCCAGCTTCTGGGTCATCTAAACATCCAAACCTGGCATGGGCACCCCACAGGGCCACCACTGATCACCAGCACACGCACCAGGCAACCAGGCAACCTTTCTGTAGGGAGACACTCACTCTGCTACGCCTGCTGACCTCCAAAGCACCCACGAAACCTGAGCTGCCTTGCAGCACAGTCCTGGTAGGCAGATGTTCCAGAATTGCTAAACATTTTCCATAGTTTAGCATTTTCCTTGTCAAATTTATCCTATCTCCTCTTCAGCAAGGAGCAACATAAACAATCTTCGGTCACCCATCTGTTCCTGATCCTGCAGTTCTCCTCGGAGATTTGCCACCACCTCAGTTGGGCTGCAAACTCCCTGGGCAGGAGCCAGTTTTGGTGCCTGTTGGTGGAAAGCCATATGCACCTCTGTGCCATCATGAAGTCTGCTAAAAGGCAGCATGACCGGAGCACAAAGTCAGTGCCTGACGAAGCGATCATGAGAATTTCTGCTCTCAGTGAAAGCTCATCACATGAAACAGGCCAAAAGGAGCCTCCAGCTTGCCCTGGGGAGACAATGGACCATTCATGCCATGAGCAGGATAAAGGCAAATGAGATCTCAGGATATGGCAGGCAGAATACTTTCAGGGTGCGTGCAAGAGCATGTGAAAGGAAAGACTCTCTGAGAGACCACGAGGAGGGAAAGCCCTTGGCCACCAGAAGAGCTTGGCTCATAGAGCCTGGCACTAGAAAGTCTAAGTATGGATGCAATCACAGTTTATAAATACCACGGGGAAAACACCAGGGACGGAAAAGCATCATTTAAACTGAAGGGCAAAAGATCACAAAAGTAAACGGATAGCAGACAGATTTACAGTGGAAAGCCTCTGACCACTGGAACCATGGAACCCTCTCTCAGAGAAAGTGAGAAGGGAAGAAAACCACAAACTAGTCTTTTTTCAGCAAAGTTCAATCAATTTATGGAAGGGGCCATAAAGAGTCTGGTACTTGTGACAGCCTGAGAGAGGATTTCACAGCCCACAAGGACCCCTCTTGATATCAAGTTTAAAGAAATGACCAAAACTACAACTAAATATTTGGGGTGAGCTTTTGATTCCCCAGCTTTGTTAAAGGAGAGATGCTCAGGAGGACAGACAAGACCAAGCCAGTGGAAAAAGAGGAGAAGAAGGCATAGCCTTGCACCACAACAGCCATGCTACCCTCCCATGTTGAATTGCTGACCTGGAGCACCTCCAGCTTCGGCAAAAGGACTTTAATTTCCAGGGCCAAGTGAAGTGCCTGGGATAAATCCCATCCTGTCCTCTTTCAAGGTCAGATGGGCAGGGAGAAATAGCGAGGGGTCCCAAGGAGATGCCACTCTCCAGCAAGTGCTTCTTGCCAGGAGGGACCTTGCAGGGCACACAAATGAGCTCGGCAAGCAAGCCAACACTGCCTGAGATACTCTGGAGCAGATTAGGTGCCTAATTAAAAAACAAACGTATTTCTTGTTCTCTCTCCCTCACCTGGTGCCTCTGGGAAGCCAAAATCCTGCAGTGCTTGGATGAAGGGGAAAAAAAACACCAGACTGAGAGGCAGCTAGAGAAAGATGAAATTCTGCCACAGAGATTAGCAACGGGAGAGCTTTTGTAGGTCACATCACATCCATCATCCCTGGGCACACAGGCTGGCTCCACTCCAGCCTCCCAGGGGTGAGGGGCACGCGTACCCCCTCGCCTGGCGCCCAGCAGCAGCCCCGGTGCAGCCAACCCGCTCCCAGCGTGATGTGCTGTACTGTAAACAAGCTCAGGCAGATGGACAGACAGACAGAATGCCTGCATTAATCAAGTCCTCAGCTGTCCTGGGGCTCTCCAGCCACCCTCCAAATCACCCAGAGGGGACGTCACGCACCCACCCGGCTGGGAGGACAAGGGCTGCCTCCCCACCACCACCGGCAAGCCAGGCCACCTTCCCTTTCCCTCCTTGTTTCCACCTGGCACTGCTTTTATTTTACTTTCCCAAAGCCAGCCTGCCGCTTTGCCTCCCAGCTCCCATGCGCATGTGTCTCCCCTGCTCCCTCTCCCTGCCCTCCCTTCTCCGCTCCCGGCTGAGACCTCAATCTCTCCCCCGCCAGCTCGCTGCTGCAGCTCTCGCTCCCTTAATCCCAATGACCTTCTTGCACAAACGCGCCAGCCCCATGGGCAGCCATGGGATCAGCATCGCGGGAAGAGGGAGAGACCTTCCCATGACACCCCCGTTAGGCGCCTCTTTCCCCCTGCCCCCTTCCGCACGAATTACAGAGACAAAAACATTACAGGGAAAGCAGGCTGGGGGGCTGAGAGGATAAGGGTGAAACAGAGACCGACATCCAGCCCCTACAGCCGCTTCAACTCACCCCAGCATGGCCTGAGCCCAGCTCCCTCTGACCCACAGGGAAGCAATTCCAGGACTGCAGCATCCCCCCTCCCGGGTTCCCCCTGTGACCCCACATCCTGCTGCCTCCCTGCACCCACCATAAACGCACTGGCGTGGAAGAGTGAGAAGACAACCCACACCTGAGATGGAGACAGGGTCACCGTACAACCTGACTCACCCTTTTCCTCCCCATGGAAGAAACCCCAAACCAGCCTGCTCTCACCCCATATGGGCCTATATCCACACACGCAGATATATGTACATACAGTTGTACATCTGTGTGCACACATACATGTGGATATACACGGAGATTTATACATACAGAGATATATAAACCCAGAGACAGATCCCTATTTCCAAACATACCTGCATACGTACATAACAGAAATACAGCCATAAATGCTATGGAAGCGTATACGTACATATCTGTATGTGTACAGATCTAGGCTGTGTGGAGGGCATATTGACGGACACATGCATATTATATATGTCGATACATGCGCATACACATGCATATATAAAGCATATAATAATAAATATGTAATACATAACAGCATATGATGATAACAACATATAATAACATACGGTATGTAACATACAGCGTAATGAGTTTATATATATGTGTGTGTGTGTGTGTGTATGCAGGTGTGCAGGAAGGTCAGGGTCGGGACCGGTGCCGGCCGCCCGCCCCGCAGGGAGCCCCGCGCCCCCCGCAGCCCGGCGGGTCGCCCCCCGCCCCGGTGCCGGTGCCGGTGTCGGTGCCGCCCCCGGGGGCGGCGGGGCCTTACCCAGGAGACGAACCGCAGGATGGTCTGCGGCTGCCGGATGAAGGCCTGCGGGTCGAAGGCGCCGCCGGCTTTCCCCGCTCCGAAGGCGCCCCCGTCCATGGCGGCGCGGGGGTGGGCGGGAGGCAGGCGGGGGGCTCGCCGGGCTGCGCCGAGCCGCGCCGAGCCGAGCCGTGCCTGGCAGCCCGGCGGCGACGAGCCGCGCGCGCCCGCCCACGGGGACGCGCCGCGCCGGGAGCGCGCACCCACCCCTCCCCCCCGCCCCGCCGCGGCACCTGGCGAGGACAAATGCGGGGCCGAGCGGGCGGGGGCCGTGGGGCTGGAGGGTGCGGACACTGCGGGGGGTGGGAACACCTCCCCGTACAAAGGCAGCCCGCCCCGGAGGGCAGCCGATCCTGGGGGAGGGATGGGGGCCATGCCGCTCCTGGCTTCTGTAGGGCCCAGCAGGGCCAGCCCCCCGCCTGCCCACACGCCCTGGTCGGCCCTAGTGAGGCCGCATCTGGGGCTGTGTCCAGTCCTGGGCTCCCCTGTACACAAGGAGCTACCGGAGAGGGTCCCGCAGAGACCTCAAAGATGATTTGGGGTCTGGAGCATGTATTGGAGGGAGAGACTGCGGGAGCTGGGCCTGCTTAGTCTAGAGAAGACAAGACTGAGAGGGGATCTCATTATTGCATACAAATACCTCAAAGGTGGGTGGATGGTGCCAGACGCTTTTCAGTGGTGCCCAGCAGAGCAATGGCCATAAGCTTTTAAAACACAAGAAGTTTCACTTCAACATGAGGAAGAACTTCTTTACATTCAAGGTGGCAGAGCACTGGAACAGGCTGCCCAGGGAGGTCATGGAGCCTCCCTCTCTGGAGACATTCAAAACCCACCTGGATCCTTTCCTGTGTCACCTGCTCTAGGTATCCGTGCCAAAGGACTAGGTGATCTCCTGAGGTCCCTTCCAGCCCTAGCAATTCTGTCATTCTGTGATGCTACCCAACAGAGGCCCCCTTAGAGGGGTAAGGCTGGGCCCTTGGGTGCAACCCAATATCCCAGAGGCCGGTTCCCTCACCAGATGCCTCCCCCTGGACAGAGAAGCCCGGTGAGCCTCAAAAACACATTGCAGCAAAGCCTTGGGCTCTCATTTCCAACATCCACCACCCTACCCGCACTGTGTCCCTGGGAGGGGGTGGGAAAAGGCCCTTTGTGAACATGGGGAGTCCAGATTTTGGGGACGAAGGGATGTGTGGGGAGAAGCCTTCCAGCCCTGGGGGCAGTTCCAGCTGCTTGGCCCATGCTTTTTGTGCAGAGTGGCTGCATACCAGCAGTCTGCTGTCTGCTGCAGAGTCCCCGATAATCTGTATTAACAGAATTGAAATGGAAAACAAGCCCTTGGGTTGTGACATGGTTCCCTGAGCTCAGCAGTGGAAGCCTAAAATGTATAAGAGCTAAAGGCAAATGTATGGGGGAGATGGAAGAGCATTTAAAGCCCAACCCATGGGTACCCATTGGGAGTTGCACCCCAAAAAGTGAGCAGCCATCCCTCACCTTTTGTGGAGCTCCTTTTGAGGGGTGGGTTGGAGATAGAAGATGGGCATTCCTCCATCACATCCAGCCACAGAATTCTAGAATGGTTTGGGTTGGAAGCAACCTTAAAGGTTATCTAGTCCAAATTCCCCTGCAATGAGCAGGGACATCTTCAACTAGATCAGCCTGCTCAGAGTCCTGTCCAACCTGACCTTGAATCTTTCTAGGGATGGAGCATCCCTGTTTTAGGAAGATGAGCTGCAGTGCCAGCACAGCTGGATCCTTAGCTCTCCAGTTCATTCTGGGTGCAGGAATCTCCCCACAGTGTTGTGTCCTGTAAGTCCCAGGAGATCCTGAGGGCAAACTGGGTGCCCTACGTGCAGGAGGCTCCAGATCAGCCAGCTCTGTGTCCCACTGATACGATTGCCTTGGGTTTGCATCGCCTTCCATACCATAGGCAATGGTGGATTAAGGCCCATGTTCATTATAATAACACAGATGAAATTTCATGAAATGAAATTTTGGAACTCCATTTCATGAAAGGAAATGAAACGAAAATTCACGGAATGACGTTTCAAAATTTCATGAAATTGAGTGAAATTTTGCGGTTTCATGAAATGCCGTTGAATGAAATGGGATGGAGTGAAATGCAATGAACATTATCCGTTGTGACCGGTGACCGTGCGCACCGAAGTTCCCCACAAGCCCCGCCGGGCGGTTGTCATACGTTGTCGTTGTTTTTCCGCGCATCGCTGCCCGCGCACCTTTCCGGCCGCGCTCGCCGCCCGTAGCGCCGCGCGCGCCGCCCGCCCTCTCGCGAGACCAGGGGCGGGGCGCTTATAAAGGCTGCGCGCGGCGCTGGCGGCCCTTCCGGCCCGGCGCGTGGACAAGATGGTGGGTGCTGAGGCCTCGGGCCCTGCCGCGCATCCCGCGGGCATCGCCGCCATCCCGGCCCCGGCCGCCGCGCGGCCCCGCGCCCGCCGCCCCCGGCGCCTGCGGGATGCCGTGCGGGATGCCGTGCGGGGCTCATTTCGGGGCGTGGGCGAGGCGTTGCATGGGGCGGCCGGGCGGGCCTGTGCGGTGCCCGGCGGGGCGCAGGGTGTGGGTGGCGCGGGCGGCTATGGGGGTATTGGGGGCCCCCTTTTTCTCTGGAGAGCTCCCGTGGTTATTGGGTTTTTGGGGCTTTAAACTTAAGGTGACTCGTGCCGAGGATTTTTTTTTTAAATAAAGCCATGTTTATTTTTAGTTTTGTCTGTAGCTACACGGTATTTTTGTTTAATTCGGATGTGGGATTGGATGGCTAAACCTTTCTTAGGGCTGAGAGGTCTCCGGATGGAGCGCAGTCTTAACATGGGTCGGAGGCTGCAGGGGTGGTACTCGAGGAGAAAATCTTTGGAAAAAATACTGCGCTTCCACCCAGAGTGACTGACTCAAAGGTGGATGTTGAGATACTGGATTACTGCAGCTTTGCAAACTGAAGTTGTTTCTGTAATGCTTCTTTCGGTACTGATGCCCTGAAAGATGTGAAGTTGTGGGGTGGACTGAAATTCTGGTGGCACAGTGTGGCCGAATTGCAGCTTCTGTGGCTCCCTAGCTAGAGTGGCATCTTAAAGTAAGCTTGGAAGGGAAGGGGCGTTGAAGAAGTCTTGGACACACATAGTTGGGGCGTGGGGATTACATTCCTGTAACATAGTGGAAACCAGAAGCCCCATAGCTGATACTGGGAATTTCTAGAATGTGAAATATTTTGGATATATGTAATACTCATGTTTTAAGGCAAGGAGAGAGTTGGCCTTGGCCCTCGAGTGGGTGTAAGCAGGTCTCTGTAGCAAGCACTAAGTGTTGGTTTTCTCTCCGCAGTCTCACCGCAAGTTCTCGGCCCCAAGGCACGGCTCCCTGGGCTTCCTGCCCCGCAAGCGCAGCAGCAGGCACAGGGGCAAGGTCAAGAGCTTTCCCAAAGATGACCCCAGCAAGCCTGTCCATCTCACCGCCTTCCTGGGGTACAAAGCTGGCATGACCCACATTGTCCGGGAAGTCGACAGACCTGGATCTAGTATGTATTCATGCTCCTCTCAGTAGAGGAGGTGGGTTTGGTCAGGAATGGCAACAGGTGGCCTGTTCAGTAGCAGCTCTGGATTTTGGTCCTAGCTTGACTTCACCCTGTTCCGAGTCCTTAGTAGGTGGTGTATTTCTGCTGTAGCTGCTAGTTTCGTTTTGCATGGTAACAAGCTCCTTGGAGTGGCTCTTCTGGATGGGGGGACACAAGTCAGTTGCCTTCAGCGATTTCTTGGAGATTGTCCAGCTGCCATCCATTTTGCCTGTCCAGCTTTGCTGACCTTTCTACTAAGCCAGCCTCGAAGTTTGGCAAGCCATTAAATTATGGTTTTAAAGCTGGTCACTTTACCCTGTATCATCTCTGTGAAAAGAACTGGAGTCATTTAACCTTTCATGTGAAGGACTTGGGAGTGAGAAAAAGCAGGTGGTGTTAGAGAGTTGCTGCTGGAATTAATTGTGCTGTATTTCTGTTTCCATTCAGAGGTGAACAAGAAGGAGGTGGTGGAGGCAGTCACTATTATAGAGACTCCTCCCATGGTCATTGTGGGCATCGTGGGATACGTGCAGACCCCTCGTGGTCTCCGTAGCTTCAAGACCATCTTTGCTGAGCACATCAGCGATGAGTGCAAGCGCCGCTTCTACAAGAACTGGTGAGAGAGCAGGGCCTTGGCTGGTCTCACGCCCTATGGTTCATATTTTTACTGCTGGCTTGCATGTGATCCTCCTTTTTGAGGAGGCTTTTCAGTAGTTAGGGTTTAGCTTTGATGGACTGGCTTAATTGTGGGATAGGCTGTAGGAATAGCTCCATGAGGGTGACAGCATAACATTAGGTAGTGCCCTTCTTGGTGTGGGTGCGGTGGCTGTGGGTTTGCCTGAGAGCTCCTCGACAGGCTACACATGATGATACTTCGACGGGCGGACATAAAGAAATCGCCTCTGGCGCTTGTTGTTGAGTGTCGAGTCCTGACTGTAGCCCTGTTTTCTCAGGAAAGGGGAAGACAGGTGTCACTTCTGATTGCCATTCCAGGCACCGCTGTTGTGATTGAAAATGTGCATTTGCCCGAGTGCGGCTCCAGCGTGTCTGGAGCTTCCAGCCTGTTTATGAACTTGGCAGGCTGAAAAGACGTCAGAGTGGAGCAATAAAGATCTCAAGGGTGTTTCAGTAACGACCTTGCTGTCGGGCACACAAGGGGGGGAAATTACAGTGTTTTAAAGCAGATCACAGTCATCTCACAATTGCTTTAAAGATCTGGTTTTTTTCTCTTATTGTTTGACATCTCTCTACAGTCTTTTGTTTTCTGTAGTGTGAATGTTAATGTGGTTTGGAATTCATGGCAGCTCCGCTCAGCTTTGGCAATTTTGCCACTGTCTGATGAGCTCCAGGCTCTGCTTGCCAGTGGAAAAGAGTCATTAGAAGCTGGCAATGAGCCAAAGCCAACTGAGGTGGCAGCTCCTTCCGCTCATCCCCGCTTCTCTGGGGGTTGATGAAGGGCTTAGCCAAACCTTGTCTCTGCTCTGCTCCTGAAGGCACAAGTCCAAGAAGAAGGCCTTCACCAAGTACTGCAAGAAGTGGCAAGATGAGGAGGGCAAAAAGCAGTTGGAGAAAGATTTCAATAGCATGAAGAAGTACTGCCAGGTTATTAGAGTCATGGCTCACACTCAGGTAAGTGCCTGTGGGACTCAGGTGTGCTGGGAACAGCTGAGACAGCAAGCTTGAAACTTGATCCATCTCTGTAGGGAGATTTCTGCCCTCCCCTACAGCTCGATGCTGACTATTCAGCACATTACAAATTAATTCTCTACAGAGCTGTGCTCACAGGATGTTTGAGGAGCCTTGGCAACCACTGGCAATCGTTTGAAGGAGTGTCTAAAGGAGACTGAGCTGTAGTAAGAACTTTTTGGGCACAGTCCTTTGCTAATGCCATGTAGACCTGGACTCTTAATTCCAGGTACAAATAAAACCAGGCTGAACACTGAACTCAGGGGTTTGTGTGCTCAGCATCATTTTAGGCTGCATTCTGCACTCAGACTTCTGGTGGCTTGTCCTCCTCAGCGGGAGGATGTGTTCCACTGCGTGATGTGGTGGTGTCTCCTTAGCTGTCAGTGCTCTGACAGACTTTCTTGGGAGATGAATTAAATCTTTTGAGTTGGCTTTAAGTACAGTAAGATGGCTAATTTTGCTAGAATTAATCTCCTGTAGTGGACAGTAGAGGTAGGGTTGCAACTTCTACTGATTCTCTCACTAGTTCCCTCTGTACTAAATACAGTAGAAGTAACTGCAAATGCAGTCCAGCCCAAAGTGGCCTTAAGTGTGGCAGGCTTTATCAAACAGAATGGTTTGGGTTGGAAGGGACCTTAGAGATCATCCAGTTCCAACCCCCCTGCTATGGGCAGGGACATCTTCCACTAGACCAGGTTGCTCAGGCCCCTTTGCAGCCTGACTGAACAGTTGTAGGGGGTGTGGCATCCAGAGCTTTTCTGGGCAACCCATGCCAGTGACTCACGACCCTCATAATAAAAATAATCTTTCTTGGGTCTGATATAAATCCACCCTGTTTCAGTTGAAAGCTATTGCCCCTTGTCTCTTGTCCTTCCTCAGTGGAATTTGGCTGATGGCTGTGGGGTTAGAGAACTCTGTGCTCCTGTGGGTAGCATATAAGTTCCAGGTGCAAAGACTTGCAAGCCACTGTACAACCTTCCTCCTTATTGTAGGGCTTTCTTTAAGTTTCAGATCTTGGAAAATTATATTAGAAAAGATGATTAGGCCAGGGCTAGGATACTGGGCTTATTAATTAATACTGAGTCCATTTCAGAAGAGCGGGAGTTGAATGTCATTCTCTCTGTGTTGCAGATGCGTTTGCTTCCCCTGAGACAGAAGAAGTCTCACCTGATGGAGATCCAGGTGAACGGAGGCACTGTTGCTGAGAAAGTGGATTGGGCCCGGGAGAAGCTGGAACAGCAGGTGCCTGTGTCAACGGTCTTTGGCCAGGATGAGATGATAGATGTCATTGGAGTCACCAAGGGCAAGGGATATAAAGGTAAACACATGGAAGTCCTTCTCTTTGTGATAGGATACAGTTTTTAATGAAATCTTGGCCTTGAGTTTTTACAAGTGCATGTGCCAAGAGCTGAAGAGGTAAATCCATATTGCTGTCACAGTTCAATGATGAGACCATGGAATGAGCGCTGGGCACAGCGCCTGATACCCGTGAGGAGTCATTCCATGCTGCCTTCCTTCTGAGAACACAGCCCAGGGACACCAGGGAGGGAGCTTCACCGGGAAGTGTTGATTCCCGGGATGCTGGATCTGCGCTTGCCTTTTGCTGCCTGCGGACTGCAGCTTGAAAGGCGGCTTAAGCTGTGGTTGAAGAGTTTGGTGACACCTCAGCTTGACAACACTTGTCATGGCTGCTTTGGTCCCTTGCAGGTGTCACTAGCCGTTGGCACACCAAGAAGCTGCCGCGCAAGACTCACCGGGGCCTGCGCAAGGTGGCCTGCATCGGTGCCTGGCACCCCGCCCGCGTGGCCTTCTCCGTGGCCCGTGCGGGCCAGAAGGGCTACCACCACCGCACCGAGATCAACAAGAAGGTTGGTGTCTCAGCTGCTGGGGAGGAATGAGAGCTGGCTGATGTCACTTGTTTTGTGACAGTGAGCAGAGTGGGCAGTTTTGCTTGGGGTGTTTTGCTCTGTTAGAATGTTGTTTTGGGGATCATGGCTGTGGTCTGTTATGTTGAATAACTAAAATTCTTGTGTGGCCACGTGTTTTCAAAGTGCAACAGGCTGTTTCCTCTGAGCCTGTGTAGAATTCCTTGCATTTTATCTGATGACAGGCTCTTTCTCCTACTTTTTACTAAGTCGAATTTCTTTACTTTTTTAGATTTACAAGATTGGCCAAGGTTACCAAATCAAGGATGGAAAGCTGATCAAAAACAATGCGTCAACAGATTATGACTTGTCTGACAAGAGCATTAACCCTCTGGTGAGTTGCTGCAGCTCTGTGCGAAGAGTCTGCTTCTGAGCTGCAATCCTAAGAGGCAAATGGGTCTGGTATAAGTCACAAAATGATTGAATGAAGAGCTCTTGAAATAAGTCGGCTGCTATTGGAGGTGGTGGTGTTTAATCAGTCTCAGTATTGACTTGTGTAACTTGGAAATTGCATTTGTTACATGGCAATAGGACAAAGATGTTACAAACCTTGAATGGTACTTGTAAAGTTACAAGGAATAATTTAGCAAGAAGAGCTTTTGCTGTTCTTTATAAAAGCCTTACAGCAAGAAGTAAATTGCTGCATCAAGAAACTTCACCAGTGAAAGGCAGTACTGGAAACAGGATTTCAGTGGATGTGGCAATGGCCAAGGCCCAGAAATGGTGTGGATCTGTAGGCAGATGTGATCACTGGTCCTGCTTGGTACAGAGCACTGACTGTTCTCTCCTTGCTCAGGGAGGCTTTGTCCACTACGGTGAGGTGACCAATGACTTCATCATGGTGAAGGGCTGTGTTGTGGGGACCAAGAAGAGGGTCCTAACCCTGCGCAAGGTGAGTAGGGCAGCCTGCTGTCACATGGGCTGGAACAGTTTTAAGGAGCTGTGCTGCCTCTGGTGCAGAATTCTTGTGACTGTAAGGACACTGGCAGAGTGGGGCTCGTGCTGCTGGGAGCTGACCAGTCTTCAGCCTTGGAGGCCAAAGATGCAGGGTGGATGGCTTATTGTCAAGTGTTCCTTGCACATGGTAGCAGCTGAGGTCAGAGTGACTGAGGGGGCGTTACCCGTGGAGGTGACAAGAAGTAGCCAGTGTACTGGAGGCTGAAAGGGCCGTGCTGCTGCTGTATACTCACCTGACATCTCTCTTTTTAGTCCCTGCTTGTGCAGACCAAGCGCCGGGCCCTGGAGAAGATTGACTTGAAGTTCATTGACACAACCTCCAAATTTGGTCATGGCCGCTTCCAGACAGCTGAGGAGAAGAAGGCTTTCATGGTAAGGGCACTTCCTGGTACCTTTGTTGTGTACCACCGTGTTGTCTTTGAGCTCATGGCAGCTGATAGCTTGGCCTTTGGGCTGTCACGTAGCCACAGTTTCTGTGGAACGGAAACTTCAGTCGAGAGGCCTCCTTCTGCCAACTTGGTTATAACTGCAGGGGGCCTGGGGTCTCACTTCCCCTGTGGCAACTCTTGGTGTCTGAGGAGGATTGCCATGTTTGGGCACAAGTTGTTCAATGATGAAACGTGGAACAAGCACTGCTCCATATCCCCTTAAAGCAGCTCAGGGGGAGGGTCCTCACGGTGGCATTCCCAGCTCGTCACTTGCTGGAAAAAGCAGCCAGGAGCTCTGCGGGTGAGGCCCTGGCAGGAGCTTGGGGCCAAGCAGGAGCTTCCCCACCAGGTGGCACCAGCGTTGCTGCTCAGGCACATCCAGAGTCACCGGGTCAGCCCAGTGCGGCTGCGCCAGGTTTGGCTTCCCCCAGAACCTCTGGCTGTGGGGATGGGGCATAGGGTTTCCAATGGGTTTCAACATGGAGGGCTTTTTTTGCCTTGATTTCTTTACAGCTTTTGTGATTGGGATGTGATGTCTTTTGTGCAGACTGCTGTTTACATAGCTTGGTTTTTGTGGTTTTTTTTCAGGGACCACTCAAGAAGGATCGCATTGCAAAAGAGGAGACAGCCTAATGGGTGGAATGGTCCTGTGGCCCTGTGTGCTCTCAGACCGAAAAATAAATATTTTAAAGAAATTAACTTTGCCTCTTGGTATATACATTACTGTGTCAAGCCTGGTACTCTGACTGCAGGTTCTACATGTGCATCAAACCAAAGAAGCAAGTAAAGCTCTAGTTCATTGAGCATCCACCTTATAGTGGGGTTCCTCTAAAGAGAACAAAGCTGCTGTTGCTGGTTTTGGAGAGCAAAGATTGTGGGTCAGAGCAAGGCTTGTCTGGTTGTGTGAAATAGTAAATCAGCAGGAGCCCTAAATGTGTTTGCAGTTGCTGAGGTATTAGTCCACATGTCAATCCTCACTTGGGTGGACAGAGAGCTTTGAGTCAAATGGGTTTAGAAATAACCCACGCAGTTCAAACCACTAAATTTTCGGTAGCTGGCAGATGCTGGTTGTTGCCATGGAAACCTTCTGATTTCTCTGTGGCAGGGGCTGTACAACCTGCACGCTTTGCAAATGCAGTTTGTTGCTGTCCCTGAGAGCAGCAGAAGGCAGCAGGTAGTCTGAAAAATCCCAGCCTCACAAGAGCTGGCTATTCCTGAATGCACATAGTTTCCCTGCTGAAAGGCTACAGGAAGCAAGCCTGCCTGGGTGGGGAGGACGATCTGCATCCCACCCTCTGAGGAGGAGGGAGAGCTGTGAGTGCCGCTGGTGTTATGTTACTGCCTGACTGAAAATACCCTGCTGGCTCCCGGGGAGATGGCTTGGTGTGTCCTTCACTGACCATAATTGGAGACATGGCAGCGATTGAGGCAGTAATTCCAGACTTTTGACACCAAAGTGTAGCACTGCCCTGAAATGGACCTGGGCTGGCCCTATTTGCTCTTACCCGAAGAGGGGAAAGTGGCATGTAGAGATTTTTTTCTTGTGGTGGTGCATGAGAGCCTTCTAAGAGTTAAAAGGTGGCAAGAAAGAGGAAAAACATTTACCTTGTTTCCCTAGAAACCAGACTGGATGACTGAAAGAGCTGCCTGGCTCCCTGTCAGCTTCATTTAACACAGGAACCTGCTGGCTGATTTCAGCCAAGTGAAATAAGAGAGGTCTCACCTCCTAATTTTTTTCCCCCCTTCCTTACAAGTCTCAAATTGGCAGGTAGGTGGAGAAGAACCTTAAATTAGTATTTCTCTGATGCAGAAAAGTGGAATTCCCAACCTTCGTCCGTCCCAAGCCTGCAGGTTTATGGGCAGCTCTGAGGAGTGAGGTTTTTTTCCCCCACCTGTTAGCCTTGGGTTGGCTTTTCACTTTTTAAAGATGGCTAGGAAGGGTGTGGCTCTGAGCCAGCCCTGCCTGCTGCTGCTTCCATCTCACCAGTAAAATGCGTCCAAGGGATTTGGGATTATCAGGATAAATGGATGTGTTGGGGGTGAGCATCCATGACAAACTATGGACTACCTTGATGAAAATCTCTAAAAGCACCTGATTTTACCATCTCTTATGGGAGCTCTGGAATGCTGCTGATTTTATTTTGAAGTGACGTTGGCAGCAGAGGGAATTTTTAGTCACATTGACACCTAAGTAGATGGAAGCAGTCGTTAAGGAATATCATTGTTGAAGATGCTCGGCCTGTGTCTGGCAGAAGGAGTTACTTTGTCTTGGAACCCAGTGCCAGACTTGGGTTTGTTTATTTTTGGAGCAATGGTTGCTGACTGATAAAACAGCGGATGGTGGGGGGAAAAAAAAACCACAAAAGCAGTTTCCTGGAATCCCGGGGACATCCACTGTCAGGAGATGGCGCTCCTTCCTCTGTAGACACTTGTCGCCGAGGGCTGGCTGGTGGGACTGGCCTGGAGAAAAGCCCTGCTTAGCCGGGACACTCGGGCTGTGTGAGTCCTCTCGACCCCTCTGAGGGCTTCCTGGGGAGCCCCACGGCACCACCCGGCTGCTTTGCTGGGGGGCTCCTGGGAACCTGTTTTGGGAGGTCCCTGCCAAGCCATGTGGGTGGGGAGTGGAGCCATGGGATACCAAGCTGGCTTTGGCAATGCCTCCTGCTCCTAAAACCTGGGTCCACCCTGCAACCCTCATCTCCCAGCCTTCCTGCTCCTGCAAAGCATGTGTCCTCTGTTTTGGGGACAATCCCCAGTGCAAGAGGCAGCAATTGTTGCAGGTCACACATTGGTCCAGCAGCTCCTGAGAGCCAAGAAATGTTTAAGGGTGACTTAGGCTTTTTTTCAAATGACTTTGAGCTTTTTCTTTTTGGCACTGTCATCTCATATCCTGCAGCTCCATGAATGCTGTGGTGGTGCTGCTTGAGTGCATCTTCTCTGCTCCAAAATGTCCAACAACATCCCAGTCCAGGCAGAAAAGATCCCACACTCCGTTGATGCTCAGACCAACCCAAGAGCCACAGGAGGACAGGGACAGCCCTGACCCTGCTGAAAAAACATCAGATGCCGTGGGAATGTGCCCTGTCCCAGCTGGTGGTGGGAGGGCTGCGGCTGGGAAGCGGGACTGGGTTTCACCCCCAGCACCCGGTGCTCCCCAGCTGCTGGCGGTGCAGGGGCTGGGACCCGGCACTCCCGGGTGGGGGCCACTTTTCCAGGAGCATCTGGCCCCAGCGCTGCAGCCTCTTTTCCTTGCCGAAGATGAAACGAGATGCAGCTGTGATGCTGGAGCAGAGACCTTAGAAGTGTGTAAGGATGCCTGGGGGGGGAAAAAATTGGGTTCAAGTTGGAGGTCTTGGCTCCCGCAGTCAGCTTCACAAGTGGCCCAGCTGACACCCTGCCTTCCCACCCCGGCCCCTGCCTTTGATCCCAGTGACAAGCAGGCAGCTTCAAGTATGCTCGATGGGGGAGAAGGGCTGACGAAGGTGCCCCGGGGGAGCCGTGGCCGGGTTCATGCACTGCCGCAGCTTTTCTGCCAGAGCAGCTCCGCCGGGCTGTTCTGAGGGCGGCGTGTGTTTGATTTGCAGCCCCCCCAGCCTGAGGACTTCTTTTGTACCTGACAACGTGCTGGCTTCTCACCAACTCTTAGAAGTGCCTGTGGGACCTGGGGACATGGATGTGGTGGGGAGTGGTTCCCCACAGAGGAACTCCCAGCATGGGGCAAAGGGGTGGCAGGCAGCCCTGCTCCAGGACTGCAGCTCCCGGTACCAAGGCAAAGCCAAAGCTGAAGATCTCCCATTCCCAAGGCCTTCTTGCCATGGAGATGTCAGTAGCCCTGGTGCAGCACTGCTCCCTGGCTGGGCATGGGACTTAGAGGAGCCCACGTGAGTTTGGGGAAGTTTTTTCTTTCCTTCCCCCAGCATGGTGCAGGAGAATCATGTGTTTCTGTGGCGACCAATGGGCAGACTGGGGAAGACTAAATTTATCTTCTACAGTCTCCCAGCTTCCCCAACACACTGGGGCTGTCCTCCCTTCCTGGTAGGGACAGCCCCTGTGCCAGGGTCCCCTGGATGCCCAGGTGCCACCCAGCTCCCCACAAGCCCCAAAGCACTCCGATGTCAGGCAGCATGCTCGGTAGCATGTGGGGCATCAAATTCAAACCCAAGGACTGAATCAGGGAAAGATGTACACCCGGATCTGGCTTGGAGACCTAAGGGACACAGGGACAGCTCTCTGTCTCTGAGGCTGTCCACTGGGCTCAGGTATCACTTCACACCCAACTGCCACATCACAAGGCTTTTAAAATATGTATTTTTAAACTTCTTTATTGACACCAGTGGCAGTAGAGACTGAATTAAGCCAACAGGGGCCATTCCCGCTGGGCACAGCCATGCAGGCAGTCAGTGAGAGAAGCTACCCCCACATGTATCATTCCACAGAGATAATTCCCCCTCAGCTTTGTGGCTGGAGCTGTCTGCTGTGTGCTCTGCTCCTATCTGCTGCTGTATTTGAGGGGGATGGAAACCAAAGCTCATTATTCCCCTTGGGAATCAGCCAGCAACCGGGGCTCTGGGAGGCCGGGTCGGCAAGGAGCTGTTGATGATGGAGGTATTTATAATCTTTGTTTGGTTCCAGCAAGGCTGGACGCCCACTCCCGCTTCCCTCCATACAATAAGATCAAACAGCTCTGGGACATTTCCTTGCTCCTTGCAGATGAAATTCTTGCATCTGCCGACCTGCTCCGCCCTGCCTGGGGCTGTAGCCTCTTCCTTCGCTCGAAGACCTGGAGGGCTGCTGCTGCTGTTTCTTCTGCCCCAAAACTGGGGACTTGCTCATTTTTCCTGCCTCACTCCCCTCCATTTTCAGAGCTTATGGGCAAGGGGTACAGGACTAGGACTGTAGCACCTTCCCCACCTCAGCTTCATTCCCTCTCCCACTTCTGAAGGATCTCAGCTGTGTTTGATGGGTCACGTGTGGGCTTTGCCCATGGATATCACTGCACCTGAGGCAAGAAAGCAGGAGTATGCTTGCCCATGGCAAGGGCAAGGTGCCTGGCAGGAGCACACATCTGTCCCACACATCCATGCTCTTCTTCAGTGGCTGGCCCTAGTGCCAGGCAGGGATAAGGAGAGGGTGAGGTCCTAGGAAGGCAGTACACCTGTGCTGGGCAGGTTGTCTGCATCATGGATGATGTGGAGGCAGGATGTACATCCTTGCTGTTGGAACCTCTTGCTGCTGGCCTCATCCCAGCCCAAGGCCCTCAGCCATGTAGCCGTATTGGGGATCTCATCAGACCCTTCCACCAAAGGCCATTTTGCTCTGGGGATCCCTCCCAGAGGCTGAGCAATGCGAGACCACCACCACCACTGCTGCCAGAGATGCAGGAGGGACAGTGTGCAGCACCTCTGGGGAGGTGACACAACACTGGCAAAAGGCCAACCGTCTCCCAGGCTCTGCTTGAGGCAGAGTGGAATCATCCCCTGGCACCTAGCCACTGGCAAATACCAGCCCCGATTCACCTACCTCCTCTCCAAGAGAGGTTTTCCTGCCAGGCAGGAGCAGGCCCCAGGGATACCAGCCAGTTGGTTGAAGCTGTGGCTGGCCATACTCCAAGCCATGCTGTGCTGTCCTGTCCATCTCCCAAGGAGGTTTCCATTCCCCTCTCCAAGCAGGAGTCTTCCCAGGTGTCCCTGATATTGAGGGGCTGCTGGTGTGGCAGGGGAGCCTGGCTGTGGGCAGGAGACACAGCTGCTTTGCATGTCCCCCCTCACGGCACAGCTCATGCTCAATCTTTCAACAGGTCCCTGTGATCAAGGGGTAAATTATGGGTGTCAGGTTTGGGGCAGCCAAGAGGGGATTTTGGAAGGGGGAGGTGGCAGGGAGCAACACGTGTGAGTGGCTGGAGAAGGACAGAGCAGGGTGGTCCACAGCTGGATTTTGGTACCTTCACAGCATCTCCTTGTGGAGCATGCCTGAGTTTCAGGCTGTGCTTGGAGGGCTAAAATGCACGTCACCCCCCACTTCGAGCCTTTGGCATCCCTTCTTCTTCAACCCAAGCCTTCATCCCAAAAGGAAACCCTTGGTACTGTCCCCCCATGCCTTCCTGCTCCTCCTCCTTGCCCCCAGGGTGCTGAGCTGGGTCTCTGCGGTGCGGAGCGTGGGATGCGTGCCAGAGGAAACAGCGGAGACGGCGGCGGGGCAGGGACCCAGGTGTGAACCCACACAGGTAGCAGGGCTGTGACTCAGCCATCCGAGAGAAAGCGCCTCGGTGCCCCAGCTGTCGGCACGGCCGGGGCCGGGAGGGCTCCGGCGGGGAAACCAGACACACCACTGGCCTCACTGCTCACCGGCGTTTTGCTCCAGCAGCCGTGCTTGGCTGCCCTGGGGCTGCTGGGGTGCAGGACCACTGAGCTTTCAAATTCAGCTCATTTCATTTCCATGGGAAAAAGCACCTCTTTCCCCTGGAGACCCAAGAGACACAAGTACCCCAAAGATTTTCCACCCCTGCATCCAGCCTAGTGTCAGAATCTGATGGGGTCCAACCATGGAGACCCTTTCTCCTTGCAGGCAACCTTCTCTGCTCCTTCTCTTCCTCTGCAAAGAGTTAAATCTCTCTCCAATTCAGCACCTTTTCCCCTCCCTCCTGCCCCCGGGATAATGTTTAACCGAGCTCATTGCTAATTAAATATTGATGACCTCAGGCAGGTTTTGTTATCGTCTGGAAACACCTGATGCATGTGTCACCAGAAAGAGTTTTTCTTGTCTCAAGTACACCGGCAATCCTTGAACTCATGTCGGCTTTTCCCTTCCCACCCCGCTGGCCGCCCCTGCCCATGGGCACCGAGGCTTTGCTGGCAACCGAGCCACTCCGACTGGTGTGGGCTTGTTGTAGCCACTCCTAATGGCAGGGGACAGACACGGTGGGAAGGAAAGTTTTATTCCTCCTTTCCTTTCCCAAAGCATGGCCATTGCTGCCCACCACCCACAGCCGAACAAGCTCAGCTTGAACTTGGTGGACTTTGATCTTCTTGGGCTGAGTCTGTTCTTTCCCAACTCCAGTGAGTATGGGGATGACCCTGCTTGGAGTTTGGCTCTCCAAAATATCTCCTGGGATTTCCCAGGGGAGCAGTGAAGTCCCACAAGGAAAACTCATGATTCCTTCTTCCCCTGTCCCCGAGGGCAGAATTGGAGCAACACTGCCAGGATGAGCAGGCAGGAGCCAAACCCCTTAAAGGCTGCAATGGAGAATGGGATAGGAAAAAAAGGGAGCAATAGAGAAAGACAGTGAGAAAAGGGAGGCTGTGTAGGGGTTGGAGATGTTCTGGGAAGGGAGTGTGAATACATTTTAGGCAAGATGGACTTTTACAAGGCAGAGCCATATCCTAGATGGGTTTGGGACAGCTGTCCCCCCTAGCTGGATGTGTGGAAGTAGAGGGGACTCCTCAGGAACTGCACGGCAGCTGGGGTTTCCTGCCAAGTCCACCAGCCTTGTGAACAGCCTCTGAACCTTTCTGTTCAAGAAGGTCTCTCAGCCCTGCAAAAATTCTTGGGGGTGGTTTTCTTTGTGGAGAGGAGCAGAGCCTTTGCTGACATCATTTTCACACTCTGCGGTATAAATAGCCAACCTGAAAAACAAAGGAAAACTCCCCATGAAGACCATGTAAGGCAGAGCTACAGTTGCACCATTTATTTATTCGCTCGCCGTAGCTATTTCCTGCCTCTGTTGGTCAGAGACCTCCTGTGTTGGCCAAAAATCAGATTTCCTCCCTTGCCAGGAATTTATGGATCAGCAGCACTGATGGTAACGAGGGAATTACAACCCCCTGGCCCTGACAGGACAAACTCCTGTCTACAGTTGGCCTCGGTCCCACCAGTTGCTCCAAGGCCTAGCACATCTGCTGAGCATCTACAGGGTAGGGCAGTGGTGATCTCCCCTTGGAACAGTCAAGATCAGGGCTGAGGCTGGAAGGTTCAGTAAGGCTGGAGGAATCAGCAAGGCTGGAGGCAGTACCTTGCTCCCTCCAGCAGCTCTGCAAGGCTGGTCTTTGCTGGATGTTGCATCAGGCAGGACTTCTTCAATCTCTAGGACCTCTCTTGGGTTGCACCCCCTCCAAGCCACCCAGAGCCGCAGTGGGAAGCAGATGCCGTGTTAGAGTGGGGCACACTGGAAAGGTTTCCAGGCCATAGAGCCAGGGGAGTGTCACTAGGGCACACCCAGAGCCGGTTTTTGCTGTCCCCCAGTCTGCAGGTCCCTGCCGTGCAAGGCAAAGGGAGCACTCGGTCAGGGACGAGCGCAGCACCTGGGAGGGGGAGGGCGGCGCAGACACGGACCCGGCTCGTTCAACAAGCTGGAGCGTGGCTGCAGATGCACCTTCTCCAGGCTCCAGCTGCGCTCCGGCTCTGCAGCTCCTTCCCAGTGCTTGTTGCTGCCTCCAGACCTGCCAGCAGATCAGTCTCTGCATGTGCTTCCTCGCTCGCTCCAGGCACCATCAGCCAGGCCCGCTCCAGCCCCTTCTTCCCTTGCCCCAGCTGTGCCGGCCAGCTCTGCTGGGAAGGCAGCAGCTCCTCGGCAGGAAGCGGTGGCCAGCAGCTGGGGATGGGACCTCCTTCAGAAGATCCAGGCAAACATTTTGGGCCATGGGTGAGGGTTCCCTGAATTTCAGACCTCCATGTGGGATGCTAAGCAATCCCAGCTCTCATTTGGGCATGCCTGGGGTGGAGGGGTGGACGCACTGGTCCAGGACTGCTGGTGCATGGGAGCAGGTGTCTGAAGGCATTAGCTCCCTCGGTGCTGCCTCCAGCTCTGCTCATGGATGAGGACAGATTGCAATTACCCTTGTCTGCTCCCCAAAAATGCTCTGTCCCCTGGGAAATGGAGCTGGGTTGGCAAGGGAGAGCACGGCATGGTACCTTGTTGCTCTGCTGACCGCTGATGGGGACAGGAGCTGGGAACAGTGGGGACAGTGAGTGTCAGAACTGCTTTGCCTGGCCACTGTGGCCAAGGTGTGGGGATGGAAGGACCTGCTGGCATGGAGTAGTTCCCCGTTCTGGCTGCTCGCTCCCCTGCCTGAAATCCTCCCTGTGCATGAATAGCCCCAGGGGCAGGGATGAGGGGGGTGCCAAAGGTTGGTGTGAGCTGTTTGGAGGTCTGACTCTAGGGAGGGTCCCATCCAGAGGACTGTCTCCTTGGTCATTGTTATCAGGATAATTCTCCAGCCGCTCGAATCCTGTTTTTGTGCTGGTGTTGCCTGGCTCTACGGGAGTGAGGGGGGAGAAACACAGGAAACGGTAGCGACGGAAGCAGAATCATCTCCTGGAGGGAGCGAAGAGCTGCTGACGCCACTGAGGGGAACAAAGAGATTCAGAAGGAGTTACACATGGGCTTGTGCTGGAGACAGCCCAGACAAGTAGCCTCAGTCCCAGCTTACGGCACACCTCACGCCCTTCCAGCACGCTGCACCTCCATCTCCCCCAGCCCAACCCTCTGCACTGAGTTCTGGGGTGCAAAGAGGCCTCGGGGGGACCCCAGGTGAGGAGAGGAGACAGCTGTGAACTAATGCTGCCAGTTGTTCGTGGCATGGAGAAGCCCTGGAGAGGGGGAATGTCCTCTGCTCTAGCCCCAGCTGCTGCAGAAGCTTTGGCTGGTGCGGTGGAGCAAGAGTGGCCACGGGAACAGCACAGCACGCGGTGGCAGCGTGGGCGCCAGCCTCGCTGCTGCCTCAAGGCTCTCCCCGCCAGCTCCCCCGAATGCCAGGGGGCTGTCCCCACGCCTTGCACGCACAACGGGCCCTCTATCCCCCAGGCACAAAAGGAAACTCTGAGTAAAAAGGTCAGAGGGCCTGGCATCCATCTGACCCAGGGTCAGGAGGAGCATGCAATCCCCTGCTTGGCAAAGTCACAAGCTGCCCCTGTCCTCATCCCCACCCATGGCACCTTTCAGGTCCTAAGGAAGCCCCCATGTGCTTCCTCTCTCAAAGGCACAGCTCAGGAGCGTTGCATCCCAAGTGCCAAGGGATCTTCCGTGTGGCTCTGGGGCAGGAAATCCACTCTCCCAGAACGGAGCAAAGCCCTTGGGTCTCCTAGCTGCTGGCCCTGTGGGGTGCAAATGCCCAGCCAGGCTGGGCTGGGGAGCTCTCTAAGTCCTGGCCTTGAGTGTGGCAGTGCAGTGTGATGACAGTGAACATAGCCTTCACCTCAATGCACTTGTGCCAAGGCAATTCCCCCCATCCAGCCCGCATATCCCTAATTCCAAGAAGAGGACATGTACCAAAACTGCAAGTAATGAAGACACATTTTCTGTTACAAGGGGCAGCATTCACATCTCAGATCCTTCTGTGGCTGAGGAGTAAGAGCCCATCCCAGCCCCATCAGATGTAGACCCCCCTCCCTTCCATAACCCCATCCCCATGGCATGTGCACTGCCTGCTCCAGAGCCAGGGAGGAGGACTTCCCCCGTCAGTGATGCCATGAGGTTGGCTGGTGCTGTGGGACACTGGGAACCATGGAACCATTTGGTGCAGCACTGCTGGGGGAAGCTTACAGCACCCCTACCCTGCTGCCTGCGGAAAGGGCAGCACAGCCAGGATGCTGCTGTTGCCAGGAGTGCCTCTAATCCCCAAGGTCTGCCTTCATGAGCAGTGTTTGTGGCTGGAACATAAGCGTCAAAATATCATCAGTCCCTTATCTGCAACATATCTGGGTCCTTTTGGTACCTACCCAGCCTCCAAAAATAGCCTAGCAGAGAAAAAGAATATATTCCTAAAATAGCACCACTGCTTGGGCTCGCCCATGCTGGAGCTGACACCTGGTTAAGTGCCCACTGCAGCTTTGCAGGGAGATTTCAGATCTATTCTCCTGCGCTTTCCCAGCCTAAAATAGCAGCCACACCTCACTGCACTGGGAGGCTGGCAGGTGCTTTCCAACTTTTGCCCAAAGCAGTGCCAGCTGCTGCCTGGCCGCCCTGTGCCACTGCAGGGCACCGCCCTTGGCTGGCCTGTGTAAGCCCCAGGCAGTGCCCACACTGCTCACACGTCCCCCGGCGGGGCAGGGAGGTGTGTGGAGCATGGCAAGGGCCAGGTAAGTCACCCCTAGGGATGCAGCCAGCATGTGGGAGGAGAGGGCTGCCTGCCTCTCCTGAAAAGGAGAGCTGCTGAGGAGGAGGAAGCTGGGAGGAAGGAAGGCCTTGTTTGTCTGTTCCCAGAGCAGTGCAGGAACTGCTATATGAGGAATTACCTGACCTCAAATCTCCAGATGCTTTTCACTAACTTCCTCATTTGAGCCTCCCCCAGCTCCTGCAATCTCGCCCTGTGCTCTGCTGCTGCCTCCCCTGAGCTACCCCAGCACTGGCAGCTGGTTTCCTCCAGGCTGCAAGGACCCTTCCGCCTCCTCATGCTCCGAATTTATCCACACCTGCTCTTCCTCCTGGATGGACCACATTCACTCTGCATATGGGAATCCAGAAGCCCAGCTCTGCCAGGCAGGCAGGGCTTGGCCACCTGGAAAGGCAGGGAAAGCCATGGTGAGTGGGTGGTTCATGAGCTTCCAGTTACAGGGAGGATGCTGCAGGTGTGGGGCATCCTGTGGGATGCTCTGTGGGACCCAGGTGGGAAACTGGGGGCTCAGGATGTAGGAAATCGATGCTCTGCATCTATCACTGACATATGCTGGCCTTTCACACACGTTCTGATCCTACATACCTCGTGCTGCTCCCTGTGCAGTTCCTGCCTCATGCAGTGTCGCACAGCCGGACTGCTCAGCATCCATGACGGATGAGGGGATAAGACTGTGACCCACAGGTTTCGTGCTCTTTGGAGACTATTGCTTCCTCTCTTGCCCAGCCCTTTAGAAGGTCTGGGCAAAGATGTTTATGCAGAATACAAAAGGTTTAAGCATGTGTGTTGGATTCTGAGGGATGGAGCCCAGCGTGGGATAAATGCCGATCTGGGAGCAGGATCCAGCACTGCTGCTCTTCATACTGAACAGTGTTTCCTGGGGCAAGTGGTGGAAGAGGGGTGAGGCTGCCGGGTTCAGGAGGGCTGGGAATCACGAAGCTAAGGTGCTCCCAGGGAGTAGGATGTAGTCAGGGGCTGAGGTGTGTCGGAGAGGAGGGATGGAGGCACATGTTACTGCAGAACAAACTGGGGACTGCCACGTGTGTCCAGGATCAGGGCTGAGAAAGGACACATGGAAGGGTGTGCAGAGGAAGGGGAGATCAGCAATGCCATGTGCTGAATGGAGTAGAGCAGGGATCTGTTTGGATCAGGGAAGACTTCTCTTTCAGGGATCATGCTGGGAATGGAGTAGGTGCTCAGAGTACCTCCCAGGACAGAGGTACCCAAAAGCAAGATTGAGGGATAGAGGGCAGTGGAAATGAATTGCTGAGGTATGTGAGGGAGAGCTAGGAAGGTAGGGAATGGCAAAACCTTTGTTTTCCTCCAGGGAGGATCTGTTCAACTGCAGACTCTCCAGTTCTTTGCAACCTCATAGCACCCCACCAACCCATGGATAAATTAGGGTCTGAGACCTTCCAGCCTGGGGCAGGAAAGGGAGATACGAGTCAAAACAACAAAAACAGCACTCTGAGGAGGCTAATTTCAAGGTTGGGACGGATCTTCTGAAATAACAGGTTATTTCTAGGCCTAGGAAATGAACCAAGTAGCCCACAGGCCCAGAAGGAACCATGGGGAGCTCTCACGGTCTCATACCTCTGCATTCAACACCCCGTTGTGCAAGCTGAGGTCACTGGTCATTGCAGAGGACAGGAACTCAGAGAGAGGAAGAGGGGACAGGATGCTTGGCCAAAATACCTTAAGAAATGATGTTAAGGATATCCCCTCTCCTCCAGAGCCAAGATGTGACCGTACCTCCCCAGGGCTCCATGGAGAGCAATGGTGAGAGGGTCACTTGCAGCAGGAGAGGTTGCTCCAAACCTCTCCCCAGCTCCATCACTCTTCCTGGCCTTCCTCTGACTACAGGTTCCCCCGTCCCTTTTTTTTTTCACTTCAACATGAGAAGCAGCAAATGAAACCTTCCAAGCCCAAGCAAACAGGATAAACATGGGTCAAGACTGAGCAGGGAGTGATGTAATGGCAGTGGCATGAGATTGCTGATCTGGGAGAAGCCATAGAGACAATGTGACAGGTTTTAGGGGTTTGGAAGAACAAACAGACTTGTGCTGCTGCAGCAGGAGAAGCAGAAGCCAGCCTGAACATCACATTGAACCCTTCAAGCACAATAGCCTGTCCAATTCCACTGCCCATCTGAACAAGAGTTTGCCATTGCTCAAGTAAGCTGTTAACCCCAGCAGTGATTTCCTGGGGAGGTGGGGGAAGCCCTGCCAGCACAGGGATCAGAAGTCCTGAGGGGCCATGCCCATGCTTCTTGGCCTGCCTCTGTCTAGCAGAAAAGTTATGGCTGAAGGACTCAGTCGCCTCAGGCAGGGAAGGTGGTACAGCCCCTTAGGGTCCCTTCAGTCACCCGATGGACAAATGTGACCGTTTGAACCTTAAAATCCTCAGCAGAGCCCTGTGGAATGCTGATGGTTATCCAAAGAGAGGGGGCTGTGGTCATGAGCAAGAATGTGGCAGAACTCGAGGAGAGATGCACAGCTTTACTGGTTCCTGGGAAAGGAAGCCACCATCTGCTATCAGAAAGAGGAAGTGATGGAAGAGCAATTTCATTCGATAATCTCTCTAATTAAGACAGGTGACAGGATACAAATTTCCCTCCTGGAGAGACCTTTGTGGAGACCTCAAGCAAAGTTGCTTCTGACCTTGTCCTTCCAGTCAAGGCCAAGTGCCAAAGCGAGAAGGGAAGCTGCGGGTCCCCAGCACCCTCTTTGCTGCTCCCCAGTGCCTGAGCCCCTCTGGGTTCTGGGATCGCTCTGCAGGCCTGGCTGGGGATGCTGGGAACTGGTAGCCAGACCAAACCAAAGTGTTCCATATCTAGGACAGAGAGATCCCACAGCACCAGGCTATGAGCAAACCTGCCTTCCTTTGCCGGTCAACATCTGCTGAAGGCCCTTACTCAGGCTGTGCATAATCCTGGCAGCTGCGTCATTCTTCCCCTCTACCCAACCCCCTTTTTCCCCTGAAGAAATTTCTACGAGATTTTTTTTTTAATTGGCTTTGTCTGTTTGATCCCTAGTTCCTATCCAGGCCAAACAAGGAATGCATCTTACTGGAGACAGGATAGAGGACTCTTGGAGTTAATAGTTTTCTCCATTGTCTTTCAAATGTGTGCTGAGATGTCCGTAGCTGGGGGACCCATTGTGCTGCCTTCCTGCTTGTTTTTCCAACAGTCTCCAGTGAATAAAAGCAATGCAGAGCTTGTAATACACTTTCCATGACCTCTAATCTTGTGTACGATCTATCTCAATTGCCAGGTCGAATACAGCATTCATTAGCAGTGGTTCCACCTCCATCTCATCTACTTCTCCAAAACCCAGCCCCAAGCTATCCCTGGCTGGCTGCAGTTTCCCTTGTCTGCACCACCATCTCCACTGCTCTCATCCATACCTTCTTGTCCCTCCTCCCTTCTTTCTGCTCTCCAAAGTCGTGTGTCCTCCCCCCTTGCCCTGAGCATTTGGTCTCTGGAGGTGCTGGCACAGGGGTGGCTGTGGCAGGGAAGTGACAGATCCTGGTGAAGGAATGCCTGCACCTTCAGGAATGTACATCCTGGGGACCATCCTACCTCCCCATGCCATCACGAGTGGATTGGGGTGATGCCATGGGGTGATGCCACGGGGTGATGTTGGGTTGCCAGCACTGGCAGCACAACAGGGAGCCAAAGCAATGGCTGGACAGGACTTCAGGGCAGACAAAGGCTCTGGGTTTGCCTTCCCACCCTGGCTATGAACTCACTCTGCCGCGTGGGCTTGATGAGATCCCCAGACACACAGGCACACAATGCAGCAGGGAAACCCTGTTCTCCTGCCGTTATTTTGCATGGCTTCTCTGGGAATGTTTGCCCTTCCTACCACTTTCCTGTGGTGCCGGAAGCCCTCAGGTGTCCCTCAGCTAGGACAGCCACCTGGCCTTTAAGGATGAGTCACCCTCTCTTCCCGTGTTCTCCTCAGCCTTCCCTTTGGCAAGGACTGGCAAAAACCAGCAGGAATGAATCAGAGGCCAGGGTGGCTGAGGGACCAGAAGCCCATCCCTGGGCGTCCGGGCATATGTGTCCCAGCTGCAGCACCACAGGGGACTGGGCATTACCCACCACTGAGTGACAAGGACTGGTGATCCCAGGGGACAGAGGAATCTCCAACTCATCTCACTGGAAGCTGTTCTTAAGGAGTCCCTTCCTAAAAGGATTGAATTCAACTCGTAATCTTTTCCAGCACCAAAGGGACATTCCCAGAGCTTCCTCTGGACAGAGCAAGGATCCCTCTCCTGCTCTAAAGATTTGTGCCCAGGTCAAGGATAGAACACCAGCTTCATGCTTTGGTCTTCTTTTTCCATCACCCAGGCTTTTCTCTTTGTTTTTTTCCCTCTCATTTGCTTCTTCATGCTAATGGGTAGACCCTGGCCTGGATCTCTGTGCCCACCTGGAGCTGACAGGATATCCCTCTCAAGCTGCCAGACTCAATGACCAATGCTCCTGCTGTTGTCAGGGGGGTGTAGGCAGGAAGGTGTGGGGCTGGGGCACCACCGCGGCCCAGATCTCTAGCCAAACTTCGTCAGTCACATCTGCTAAGGAGGCAAGTCCCGTCTTGCTCTGGGATTCCCAAGCACTGTGCAGCTGAGCCTCTCTTCAGAGAACTGGCAATGGGCTGAGCCTCACTGGGCCTGACTGCTTGCAAGTCTCCCATCTTCTTCCCACTTCCCAGGGATCCCGTAACACGCTTGTACCTCACTGTGCCACATTGCTAGGATTGGTCACTGGAGGCACCACAGCCACAAAAACATGGTCTGGGGAAAAGGCTCAGCAAGCAAGATTTTCTGGGCTGTGTCATGCAGGGGACAAGGGGATTGGACCAAGCAGTGAGGGCAATTGTCTTTGGGTTTAGAAAAGGCAGCTGGAAATTAGCCTTTCCTTCTGGAGATTGCTCCCATAGTTACAGAAAGGACTTATGGTTTGGTAGTGCTGCTCCTCCGTGCCTCCCTTGCCAGAGCTCTGCTCAGTTCAAGCCCATCACATCTGTGGGGGCAGGAGATAGACCCAGGGCCTCTGAGAATTCAGGTCATGGCCTGGCCATGCAAAGCCTGCACAGCCCAGGCTGGGAACGGCATGGGCAGGCATTCAGAGGCTTCCTGCTCCCTCTCAGGAAGGTAGGGCCTGTGCTGTGAAACGCTACCCAAATATTCTGCCACTTCTATCAGCCTTGGCTTCACTGCCCATAATCTTGCTCCCCTTTTCCGAATTGCTCCTCAGGTTACAGCTACTGATGTAAATCAAATGGGATGTCATGCAAGCGGACTCGAGGACACAGGTCAGATGGTGGGGAAGGAGAGGGGCCATGGCTGGACTGCTCCTGCGGAACCCACCAGAGACAGCGGCAGCCATGGGTCCAGGGGGCCCCAGGGGGATGGTTCCAGGGGTGGCTACCCCTTCTGCTGCAGCTCAGCATCCAGTAAGCTGCCCAAGACTCACATTATCTCTGATGAAAGGCAAACAAAAAGGGGAAAGTGAGAAGGAGTTCCTCATCTGAGAGGGCTCTTATCACCTTTCCGCTTCCCTCCCCCTGGAGAGATAGGGCAGCAGCTCAATGCTCTGTTGTTCCTCAGGGGGCCTCTCCTCCCCTACTCCCCTCCCCTGGGGATGTGATGGGGGCTCCCGGCCCGCAGCTCGCCAGACACCCTTAGGCACACACTCCCTGCCATGTCTGAACCTCTGTGCTTACCTGAGTGTCCGCCACAGCACCTCTGGGCTTTGCAACCCTCATCCCACACACCAACGACCCCCCAGCTAATTGAGAACCTTTTGCTTTGCTTTGGCAGTACCGTGGTTTGGTGCTGCTCCCAGCACACACTCAGCTGGATGGCCAGAACAGACGATGCCTGCTGGCCCCAGCCACATGACGGTGACATAGCTCACTTGATCAGCAACAGGTAGCTGAGGCTGAGGAATAAAGCTCAGGCTCTTATCAGCCCTGCAGCGAGTCGCAGGGTGCTTACACAGTGACCTAAAGCAATTAACCCTCTGACAGAAGCACAGCGGGTCAAGCTCGCTGGCTGAGGACAGGAGGAGGCAGTGGCGGGTGGTTGGATGCCCCTGCAGCAGTGAGGTCCTCAGGGCAGGCAGAAGAGCTGAAATAGTCCCTGACACCACATGAGGGAGAGGCAGGCATGAAGGGGACCCATATTCCATTCTGGCAGAGGCAGGACAAAATGCTGGTCAACATCATCATGAAATCTCAAGGCCCCTTCCACCCATCCCTGTAAGAAGAGCACTTGGGAAAGATTTTATGCAGCACGCCAGCTGCCAGAAATGGCGAAGCTATTGATCATCAGGTTACAGAGTGGTGGCATAAAATCATGTGAATCCAAAGAGTGAACAGATGGCCAGCCTGAGCGGGGATGAAATTATTTTGTAGCAGATCTGACAAGCAGCTCAATTCAGCGTTAGTGCAAGAACCGGATTTGATTTGGCAGAGAAGACAGGGTGCTTGCAAGGCTTGGTAGTGCCACTTTTATTCAGTTCTCAGATTTTTCTTCATCCTGAGGTTGTTTCTCTTGAGTTGGGGGTACACTCACAACTCACTCAGCTGTGGTTTGATGTAGTTGCCCAAATATTGGTTTCCAGTTTCATTTTAGATGCAGTAGTGTATCCTGCCTGGCCTCCAGCTGCTATTCCAGACAGTCTTGGGCTCCAGTAACTTCCATGGCAGATCTGCCAGCCCCCTTCATGTGTCTCAGATACTCTATGACATCTCAAATGACTCTAAACCACTTCATTTTGGCAACAGGATCCCAGGATTATGAATACACAGAAGAAAATATTGCTTAATTTTCATCCTTTTCTGACAGTGCCTTGGGGATTTTAGGTAGGCAAACCTCCAATGAAGTGATCATAAATCAATCAAAATAAAAGGGTCTGTTCAGCACAGGGGTGGGGGAGAAAATCTTTCTAGAGCCAAAGTCAAAGAAAGTGGAAACATTTTTCCACTCTTTTCCCATGTTGGATGTTGCAAAGGACCCTGTTCTTGATCACTGAGGTCTCTCAAAGAAACGTGTCTCTGAAGGACTTGAGAGTTTAGAAATGCCCGTGGCCAATATGGTGATTTGGAATAAAATTGATCAGAAATCATAACTGGAGTCTGAAGGAGATATCAGCCAAACCCCAATAACTACAGCCCCCAGGGCTCCTGGCAGAGTCAGGCCCGGGGAAGGCAGAGGGACACGCGTAGCTGAGAACAGCCTGCTCAGAGCTGCCTCATTTTGGTACTGCTACAGGAGAATCCCTGGGAAAGTCCCCTGATTTTTCGTTGAACAGGAGACAGTGCCAATGTACAGAAGCCTGGCAGAGCACAAGGGCAGGTTCAAGCAGGTTCAGCCAGGGGCAGTCGGGCTCTGGAGGCTTTACCAGCTCCGTGCAAGCAGAGAACTCTGCAGTCCCGGGGTCTCCCACTGGCAGCACACTTTGGTGGACCTCCTTCTGCAGGCAGAGTTTGGAAGAGTGGCTTTGCCTTCCCTCCTTATTCTTTATTCCCCTGGCTTGCAGAGGAAGCATATGGAGAGTGTTGGGAGGCTATAGTTTGTGAAGAAGGATCCCAAAGCAGAGGTGCTTCCTGGAGACTTGCAGGCATATCCAGGGGCACAGTGAGGTTCCACAGGGTCTGGGGCAAAACCCAGGTCTGTGATCTTTCCTAAATGAGGATGTCTCATAACTTAATGAGCCAGCCTCTCTCAAGAGGTACCCAGGGGCAAACTGCTCTCACTTTTCTTTCTCCCTGACTGCCGCCCTGCCCACCCTCCAGCTCATCCTGGGCATGTTAAATGAATTAAAATTAAACGCATCTCTAATTTATCTCCATTCTATTCTCCCTGGAGAATGGTTGTCCCAGGGTGATCCCTCCGATAATGAGAACTGCTTTCGAAAATTAAAAAATACTTGTTACAGAAACCCCAAAACCAAATGCCTTGAGATTAACTGAGGAGGCTAAAAAACCCAGTGAATGCAAATTTGCAGAGATTAGCAGCTGTTCAAATGCAAGATGATCACCCAATGGCATATGCTTCCAGAGCATTGACTAAAACCCTACAGAACTATGAATAGATTAGGAAAAAATGCTGGCAATTGCTTTGACTTTGTGAGTGGTTTCATGGATATCCTCGAAGGAATTGGTGAGGCAGACACCCATTCTGGACTGGTGAACCCTGTGTTTCAGAAACCAGGGTGGGACTCATGACCCAGACATCTGAACGTGAAATTGGAGGAATATTTGTTACTGAAATTCCAGTGTGTTTTCCAGAGAGCTGGGATGAGGGGAAAGGAAATGACTGCCAGAATGGCTCCAGCCCCGCTTTCTTTGTGAAGCTTCAGAAAGAAGCACAAATGACCCAATGTTAACAGGCCAGGGAGCGAAGGTCTTGCTCAACAGGCGTAAAAATCCTTGGCACTATGAACATAGCACTTCATCGGGATGATAAAGGTGTTGAAGGTGATGGGATCCAGTGCAGAGGACATTCCTTCACTATGTGACACAGCAGGAGGTCAGACACAGTAAATCACGGCACTTGTCTGGGGACTGAGACGTGTAAGAGGAGATCAGGCGATGTCGGCTGTAGGTGTGGTGCTAAAGTCATTAAAGCGCTGCAAGCGCTTCGCACAAGATGGGAAGAAGAGAATAGCACAGCCAGCTATGGGAAAAGCAGATTGCCAAGGAAAGCCCTGAGCTTCATGGTGCTAGATATTTCCCAACAAGGGTCCAGGTGCTGCCCACACAAATGCAAGCTTAACCCTGTGGAAATCGGCCAGTTCCTCGCTGCGAACAGACACAAAACCTCCCCCAAGCAGGAGGGAACCCAGACCTTCTCTGATGTCCTTGCCCCTTCTATCCCCTCATCTCCCTCTGCCCTCTGCCCCCGCTTCCCTTCCCCATGCTCAGTTGTTCCAGCACAGCCTCCACGCTCGCTGCAGTCTGCGTGCCTGGCTCGGGTGACCTTTCCCGGGACAATGGCTGCTATTGAGTCCGTGCAGGCACGGCCAGCGATGACACAGAGCCACAGACGCAACGGTCCCGTCGCGGCAAAGAGGGTCCTGCCCGGCACAGCTGGGAGCGGGGGAGGCTGGCCTGGGAAAAAGGCTTTAGCCACGAGCCTGCCTTTCATGGCACTCAGTGGCCTGTGCGTCACACGGGTGGCTCCGTGCTTAGATACGCTTCTTAGCCCCTTTAGTCCCACTGCAAGGTGCCAGAACCTCAGCACTAGAAATTAAAGCCCATAACAGGACTTTAGGAGCTTACAGTGGTGGTAAAAACCTTCCCACGTGCCCACGCACCAAAACAGATTTGCCAGGGAAAAAAAATCTCACATAGTTTGGGAGAGATGGATACTGTGATTCACCGAGTCCTTTGTGGCTGGGGTACCATGACAGTGTAGCTGTATTTTAGTAGGCACTTTTCACACAGAGTCTTTTGGATGTGGAACTAGAAGGCAGGGACCATTTTATCAACTAAACCCCACTACTGACCCTCTCTGCAGGGCTTGGGATGTCTGCTTCCCCACATCTTAGCGATGGGCTAACAATTCTTCCCTGTCTCACAAGGGCAAATAAATGAGTCAGTGCACACACAGCAATTGCAAGATGGAAATTGCTATCTGAATGCTATGATGATGATGAATATTACCATTGTTGCTAAAAGTGCTAGTGCCAGGCAGGACCAAAGGATCTGTTCTGTATAACTCATGGTCCCTCCCCCAGGCCTCTTACAGCTTCCCTGCATTTTAACAGAAACATCAGTCCAAGTTTGACATTTCTACCCAGCACCACCTCTCGGCAAAAATCACGGGTCTTTATGATTCAGAACCCATTGCTGCATCCCTGCCTGGAGCTGAAACAGGACCAGAGAACATCTCGCTCCTGACAAGCCCAGTCCCTCAGCAGAAGGAGGTCAGCATCATTCCAGATCTAGGATGCAGTGAAGGTGCAAATGAGAGGGAGGCCTGCTCCCTCAGTGTCCTAGCATGAACATCAAAGGCAGAGGGACTTTGCTAGCCCCACCACAAGCTAAAGTGCAACTTCTCAATCCAGAAGAAGAATCAGGAAAACAAATATACAGTATTAATATACTGAAGTCTTTAGATTGGTAATTTCCATCAGTGCTAAAGGCAAAAAAATGGCTCTGGAAATATGTAGAGTCAGGCATGAACCTCAGTGCAAACCCTGAATGAGGAAAGACACGATATTAGAAAAATGGACTGATCAGTCCAGCATAGGCAGGTCTTAAATGTGCTCACCACCCCTGGCTAAGCCAGCAGCTGGAGTGCCCCTGCACCTGGTAGGAAAGCTCAAGAAGGAAGGGACTATCCTCTCTCCAAATCCAGTGTTTTATCCCAAGCCAGTCAGCCAGGTTGCCCTTCAGACCACCAGTGAACCAGCCTGTCTGGGGACAGTGAACACCTTGCTGGCAATGTCTGAAAGATCTCCGTGCCCCTTATCTGCTGCTGCCCTGCGGGGTTACTGTCTGTTGGATGAAGGAATCCCAATTACACAACCCTGCCTCTCCCTCCCTCTCTTCCTACCATCCTCCATGAGAGTGGCAAATGTCCCTGTGCACTTATGTGCAGTGGGGTTTAAATGTTTAAAGGTCCTTATCAACTGGTCCTCGACCTGCAGGCCACTCCAGCCTGAGTTCCCACACATGTCCTTGGGAATGTACCTCCCTTGGAGCAGAGAACAGATACCCAGGATTTGTTTTGCTTGCTGGGCTGTTTCCCTGAAGAGGTGGGAGAAAAGGGGGGTTAATGCAGGGTTTCATTAACCTAAGAGTTGATTGCAACAGAAACTTGTCCTATATAGGATCTGTGTCAGGAAACAGGCTGAGGAGGAGGGGGAGAAGATAGTGGGTTATAGCAACCCTGCTGCTTCTTCCAGACTCGCTTCCCTTAGCCAAGTCCCAGAAGAACAAAGCAGCTTGTGTGGGTTTGATTCCCAGCTCCAGGCCCATCAAACTCCATGGGGGCAAGGAAAAGGCAAAGCTGTGCATGGCTGCCTCATGTAAGAAACACAGATGATCCCACAGGCCATGTGTCCCATATAGGGACACATGTGAGTCCATAGAGAACCTTCAGGCCACTTGCATGGCATCCATTCCCCTGTAAGAAATTATATGGCAAAAATCTCCCTGCACACACTTACGTGGCCTTCTGGGGATGTGTGGAGCATCTTTTGTTTAGAGGCGGAGCCACAGGTACATATACCCCACATAACCATAGGGATACTCCCCAGTATGAGGAGAGAGGGATTGGGAGCAAGTGGTTTTAGGATTGGTTTCCACCGGTCTTGGCTTCTGCTGGCAGCAAAAGGGCCTCCAGCCTGGCCATGCTTTCTCCCATTTCCTATCTCAGCATGAGTGAGCAGGTGGCAGGGTGGCATGCTGGAGCTGATCAGGCTGAAAACAATCCCTGCAAAACGGATGAACCAAGGGGAAAAAAAAGTTTAAAAAAGAGAATGCACAGCTGGAAGGAGAGGGGAGAAGGCAGGAGAGCTGCTTTCTCCAGAAGGTTTTTTCCAAGTGACTCGCGCCAATTTTGAAACCACACCCTCAGTCACAGACAGAGATGTAAATACGTCTGTTCCCAAGCGGAGCTGCATCGTGGGGACATCCCTCCTCCCCAAAAGCACCCGCTTGGCTGCAGCCAGCCATGCTGGGGGAGGAGGGCAGGAAGGTGGTTTTGCTCAGGAACTTCTGCAAAGCCCTGGGAGCAACTTCAGGAATGTGTGAGAGCTGCAGAGGTGGAAGAAGGAATAGGGAAAGGAAGGAGGAATGGGGGAAGGAAGGAAGGAAGGAGCTAGTGTCACTGGAGAGGGCTTTGTGTGACCAGCATTGCTGAGATTCCCGTGGCCCTGGCAGCTCTGCAGAGAGTCCTGCAGGGAGTGAGTGAGGGAGAAGGAGAGGCCAGACAGGTGGACAAGAGGGTCTGCGCCATTCCTAGAGTTGTGTTTTCTTGAGATAAGTGTGACCTATTTGCAGTCACTCTGGAGCAACAGCAGGAGCCGACCTTTACGTCTCTCTTGACCTTCTATTGTGGCTCAAACACTGAAGGAGATTAAGGCAGTGATCAAACAACTCCCAAACTTTGAGGCATACCCAGTATGGGACTGCAGTGATGCAGAGAAGCCCAGCCTTGCTGCCAGGTCCAAAACAGCCCATCTGGCATGTCCTGTCCTGGACCTATGCCAAGCAGATTGACCTGGGAGGCTGGAGCATCTGCAGGGGTCTAACTCACAGCATATGCATCTACTGACTGTTCATCTCAAAATCCTGTAGGATGCCTCTTGAAGCAAGAGCCGACCACCACCAGTGGCTTGGAGTTGAGTCCAGGTCACTGGGGCACCCAAGCATGCCAGAAGCATCCATCATGGTATTATTTTCTGCTTAGTTAAGACAAGTCCAGATGCAGGTCGTAAATAATAGGGGGAAGGGAGGAGAGGGGAGAGAATGACAGGAAGGATGGCAGAAAGATTGAGATTTACCAAAGGTACCAAAATCCATGTTTCAGGTATCTCTGGTTGGCCACTTCAGTGGAAAGGAGGAGGTCTTGTTGAACCTTGGAGCACAAGGCCCTTCTCAAGGTGAGGAGCAGTGGTTGTACGGGACGTATGTGCCATGAATTCTGTCTCCTGCTGCTCACACAAATATCTGGGCAGGTTGGCAAGGGCAGAAAAAAGGGGATGCGTGCTCCATTCATCACTTCCAGACTTTAGGGACCAGGGCAGTCAGTCCAGTACCTTTCCTCAAAAAAGGGGACAGGAGAAGAAAAGCAATGCCTTCAGGGAATATCTTCAGGGGGAACATGGAGAAAACACAGTGTTTTACAGGTTTCAACACAGTTTTCAGAGGTGTGAACAGAATATTGTATGCCCTTGCTGTGCCTCAGGTGGTTGAATGCATGCACCTGTAGTAGACCTCGTGCAGTGACCATGGTCCTCTGCTGGCACTGGTGGCACTGCTGGCAGCGTGGTGTGCGTGAGGGTGGCAGGCAGCCCCCTCTCCTGAGCTCAGGAGAGCTGCCCTGCAATGGCACATGGCCAGTGCAGAGGAAAGGCCTAATATTTGGGTGCAGAAGCTAAAGACCTGCAGGCTGGGCTTTACTTCAAGTCCAGCCAGAACTTGAGACGGCTGGTATTTAAAAAAAAATAGGCTTGGTTTTTTTTAACAGCAAGAAAGCATCTCTGGATCCCAGCTGGGTCCAAGGGCTGGTGAGACGTGAGGGTATATCTGTACCACACTCCTTTATCGGCATTTTTCCATTCTCTGAGGTATCTCAACCCTCCGTCTGCCCAAGATAATGGAGAGGCAGCCAAAATGGCATTTTAAACTCTTGGCTCCCTCTACCAACAATTGGACAAAGCAAAGAGGCAGGATGGGAGAAACTGGCTTTCTGGAAACTTCTGTTAGATGGCAAGGGGTCACACCCCCTTCAATAGAGATTGGAGTCGGGGGTCATTTTACATCTGCCTTTAATGAAGAATGGTGGGAAGGGAAATTTAGCTCCGATGAGCTAATTAAATATATATATAATTTCCACTCTGTTAGCAAGGGGAAAAAAAAGCCTTGGACCAGCTGCTAGGTCATTGTTTGTGAACTTAAAAGTTTCTTGGCATAGGTTTCAGAGATGGAGGCAGTGTCTTGCATTGTCATTCCAGAGAGTAAGGGAGAGTGAGTGAAAGAAGGATGAGGCCAGGCAAGGATAGTTCAGCTTGACTACGTGTTGCTCAGGTGTGTCCTGGCTTTTGAGCCTCTTTTCCCTCTGGCTGGTTTAGGTAATCAACATCCTGCCCAGATGGTGAGCCTCACCAGGGACAAATTTACAGGCCCCACACCCTAAAGAGGCCGGAAATATCCTGCCATGGGGATGGCTAATGCTTGGCAGTGCCATGGGCACATTGGTGAAGCTCAATGGCCCCAAGCAGGCTCACCTGGGACCTTCACCCCGTATAAGCTCAATTTAAGCTCAGGTCCAGGTACCTGCTCCTGGCCTGAGCTATGTTGTAGGTGCATCTGTGCCTAGCCTTGTCCCCAGATGTCCTGGTTTCCTGACTGGTTGCTCCAAGTGGACTCCAGCCTTTAGCTGGTGGTATCTTGGTCTCCAGGATGCACCTTGGACCTGTGCTGCAGCCGTGTCTTCAGCCCTGTCTCCTGCTGCTCCTGACTGGATCTTCACTTGTCTAAGGCTGTGACTGGAATCTGTCCCTGTTGTCACCTTCGTGGTGTTGATCACCTGTGGGACCGTGCTGGGGGTGTGCTTGGCCTGAGCTGAGCTCTCCTCAGTCCCGAGCTGTGCTGGAGCCTGGTCCTGAGGCCATGTGTGACCCAGACCCACACCTCCTTCTTGGGTGAAAGCCACAGACCTTGCACCCCACTTCTTCCCTAGCGACCTTAGGGTACTACTGCATTCCTTTTTCTGTCCCTATGGCTTCTCAGCACTGGCTTTCCCTTGCCCCCTCCCACTCCCTGGCCTCTCCACAGTGAGGGCTTGGCAGCCCTCCCCACGTCTGCCTGCCTCTGGGAGCCTTTTTCATCTCTGTGTCTCTAAAGCAGATTCATGTGCCTGCATTGCTTCCAAGTTATGATCCCAACCTGGCTCCAAGTCCCCTGTCCCCACATTGTGACCTTAAACTGGTCCTGTGCCACCATCCTCACCCAGTTCCATGACCCTGGTGCATGTTATCCAAGCACAGCAGCCAGGGCATTTTACAAGGAGCCATCCACGGAGCCCAGACCTCCCCGAGGTGTGAGAACACACCGTGATGTTATGCTCCATTTACCCCCAGTTGTTCTGGAGGTATAGCAATGCCTGTTCCGGTCTCCAGCTGTCCTGACCAGTTTTCTTAGACAGACTCTACACCTGCTTTGTGGGTCACTTCATCTCCAGTCCCATCTCTGTCTCTGCTTAGGTACAGAGGGACTGTACCTGGAACAGCAGGGTCACACCTGGACTGGAAGCATGCCTGGAGTGTCCCCTCTTGTGGAGCAGCCCTCTTCTTGCTGGTCACAAGCCTCCTCTCCAGGGGCCTTGGTGCTGGTTTTTCCCTTCCCACCCTGCTGCATCCATTAGTCTGATGCTTTCTGGCAGCAGCTGCACATGGAACTGGAGAACTGAACTTTTCCATTCCCCAGCCTCCAGTGCTGCCAATCCCTTCGAGCTGGGAATGGGCACTAAACTCACTCTCCAGCAGCAAACGGGTCCCGGCTCTCCCTCTCACTTTCTCAGTCCCATGTGCTGTTCACTCTTTCTGAGAGGGAAGGAAGGGGAGCATTTCTCTGTGCCTCAGTGGGTCCAACCCTGCTTGGCTTCTCTGCTGGCTCACACTATATTGTCTGGGCTCTGGCTATTCTCCCCCTTCCTGTGAGCACCTAGTGCTGCTCCTTCCCCTCTCCTGTCCCAGCAATGGCTCTGGCACGCTTGGTGTGCTGTCATTCTAAAGAGCCTGTCCCCAAACGCTTGGCAAAAGGGAAACTAGTAATAATAGTAATAAAAAAGACTCATAATCCCCCCAGACAGATTATGCAGCCAGGGAAAGAGAGTGAAGCAGGGAGGGCCTGGCTGGTCTCAAAGTCCCGCTCCACCTGCTAGTCAGCTCAGTGACCAAGCTGGGGAGGCTCTTGGGAGACACTGTTTGAAGCCAAAGGAGGGTGAGAAAAGTTTTCCTTGCTTTTGAGTCAGCCTCCCAGCCCACCTACCTGGATTCCACTATTGGAAAGGATCTCTGCACCTCCAGACACCCTGCAGACATGCTGGCAAGCATGAGTTAGCTGCTGGTGTCCATCTTTGTGCAGAAAGTGCTGCTCGCCCATGCTTCCCTTTCCACTGACACTGAGCAATGTGGTCAGTACGCAGTCTAGGCTTTTTTCCTCTCCAGGAGCAAGGCTGAAAGGATTCCCATGTGTGCACTTAAGACATGTCTATTTGTCAAGAGGTGTTGGCTCCCTCCTCACTGTGGTTATGGGAAGGCCTTTTTGTTTAAAAAGGAAGACAAATGAATAGATTCCCCTGACACCCAGACTTATCAGGCACGAACGCAAGGGAGTCCCTTGTTTAAACATCGGGAGTACCCTGCTGGGTAACACCCCTCCTCTCCCTCCCCTCTGGGCTTTTTCTGGGGTTGTGTCAGGCTTTTTTCTGCCTCTATTTGTTCTTTCTGAGCTTTTTGCTTCTGGCCAGATCTGCCTGGGGGAAGCTGGATGGCAGTGAGCGTCCTAAAGGCTTGAGTTTCTGGGCTGGAGCAGCACAGGGGCAGAGCTGCTCTGAGGACTTGCCATGGCAGAGCTGTAGGAGAGGATGCCATGAGCAAATGGAAACATATGGACAGTGTTTGGGGCAGGTCAGGGCCATAACATGAGGAGGCTGAAGTGGGAGAGAAAGTTTCCTCTCTCCTGATCTTAGGTTTCCCTCCCTTTTCTGCACATCTAAGCTGCTGAGGAAAAAAACCAGTGTGCTCCCCTCCTCCCTGCCTTACAAAAACAGAGACTAGAGTCAAACTTGGAATTCCCCTCTGTCTCATCACTGGGGAGACAGGGTCTTGGTGGTGATCTCACCCCATCAGAAACCTTTCTGTGCATAAGGCTAAGCAAGCAATGAAGAGGGAGGATGGGGAGGAGGGGAGTTATGGCAGGAAACCAAGAACACATCAGACACTCTAAATTTAGATCTTTTTATTCAGCTCGGACAATATTCCTTGATTTCTCATTGTTCAGGGGAGGGCAGAGGGCAGGGGATCTATTGAAAGGCTTTGTCCTGAGAGATGCCACTTTGTCTGGATATACGGGGGTGGAGGAGCCACAGAGCATGTTGGTCTGGCGTGGGGGAGCAGTGCAGGTCCCACAGTTCTGAATGGCTTTGGGATGGGGCGGCGGGCGGGCACCTCTGAGCACCCCTGGCACCTGTGAGGCATGGCTCCAGGCTCCCCTCAGCCCTGCATTCGCAGGCAAGGACGGGCACGGGGCCCCTCGGCGAGCGCCCGTGAGCAGTGAGCGGTGCCCCCGCTTTGGGGCAGGTCCCTGTGGCAGCGGGGCGTCAGACACAGGGCGTGTAGGATAAATACACACCCGCTCTATACGTCTCGCTGCCTTTCCGGCATTGCAGCTCAAAGTCTATTTTTAAACTCCCTCCTTTATTACACAGGACAGAAGATAGCAGCGGCCTGCCTCCTGCCAGGCCAGGCGTGCTGCTCTCCCACCCACCCACCCCAGGGAGCAAGTTGTCCCCCACGCGGCATGCGGGGCACCCTGCCCAGCGACGGGGTGCGGGGTGGGCTACGGGTGGGCACGACCTCCCTCATCTCCTCAGGCTCAGGCCACGGCAGGCACAGAAAACTGGGCTGCCTGGCTGAATTTGTGCTGCTGCAAGCCAGCTGCTGGTGCAAGGGTGCCACTGCAGAGTGCTTCATCGCACTGTATCAGTGAGATGTCAGTTTTGCTCAGGGCCTGCAGCTGAAGGGAGGTAAATGAGCTGAAAGTCGGCTGCAGCATCACCAAATCTGCCTGCTGCTGGTGTCAGTACCACCAGATGGGTGCAGGCAAGAGGACCAGTTCTTGCAGGTAGCACAAGCGGGGCTTTCCATCTTGGCTGATGCCCTGACCCCCAGCCAGGAGCACTTTGAGTGGGTTTTGCTCTGTGACATGAGCAGCAACAGCAGGTGGCGGGGGCCAGGGGGGGAGAGCCGCTTGCTCTTGGTTTTCGACCCTCATCTTCATTTCATCATGAGTCATGTTACGTTCTGAGCTGAGTAACTGCTGGGGCTATTTTTACTCCAGCTCAGCAAAGCTTCCTTCTCTTGCTGCTGCCACCGCCACCGCCGCTCGCTGCGGACCCAGGGGCAAAGGATGGGGACATGGTGAGTGGCAGAGGGCGAGGACAGGGGAAGCAGTGTTTGGGGTGGTGTCAGTGGAAAGGGGGACCGCTGCCCACCTAATCCATTTGGAAACAAAAATAGTATATGCCTTTTGAAAAACAACAGATGACCTGCAATGTGTGGTGTATTCACACACACATACGTATATATTTATTATACTGGGAGAGGGGAAGGGGGGAGGGAGAGAAATTCCTTTTGAGTGCTATTCACCAGTCTGGAAAAATAAAGAAGGAAAGCAGAACATTTTTTCCTTTCATCAAAACAGGAAAGAGAGGGGGAATGGGGTGGGGAACAGATCCATAGACATAATGGATGGTTGCCAGTGTAAGGAAATTGTTCCCTTCTACCCTAAACTTGGGGGTTGGGGTGGGGGAGAAATATACGGTAGTATGATCAGAGAAGGCTGCATCCCCTCCTCCCCACTTGATGCAGGAACCTGTATGCACATGGGAAAGTGCTGGGAAATCAGTGCCCCCCAGCCTTGCCTTTTCTCTTTGAATCCTGCTCGAGCTGCACATCCGCAGAGATGTGAAATGCCTTTGCCTTCTCCTTCACCTCAAAGCTTGGGGCAGGAAGGCACAGCCGGCACGAGCCCCCTCCCTCTCTGCTGCTGTCAGGCTCTGCCCTCTGCGTGTGTCTGCATGCTGGTCCCCCTTCCCCATCCTCTCTGCCAGGTTTCTGCCAGGAATGGGTGAGATGAAGGAGGTGGTGAGGGGCTGGGGGAATCCCTCTGACGGAGAGAGAACAGGCAGAGGGGGGTGGTTCCCAGAGAAAGTCTGGCAGGTCCCACCAAATGCCTGCTCCCCAGGTGACACCTTCCCTTTCCCCTGGAGCCGCTGGCTCTGTCAGGGTTTTACTCATCCTTGGAAAGCATTTTCCCTGCCAGTGCCAGGGGCGGGAAGGCGAATTATGCAAGCCCTGCGTACCCTGAGGCTCTGCCTTTCTCCAGCACCAAATACAAACACCAAGCTCCTTGCCTGTCTCTATCTCCTTCCTTTGGTCTCTCTTCTCCTTTCCTCTTCTTCCTCCATTAAACGGAACTCAGTCATTAGGAAGTCGGGGCAGCTCCTCTTCAGCACCTTTGGGGAAATGGTGTAAACCACAGTGTGAGCTACGTAAAATAACCCTGTCCTTATCATGTGGGATAGTCGGGATAAACCCCACACAACCCGGCGATGTGGTGTAAAACCCACTCGCCCACAGAACGGATCTCACAGAGGTGTAAAACTTACTCTAGGTACCTCATTTCAGTGCCGCGGCGTCTCCCCTCCATTGACGGCTGCGGCAGCCCCATGGCGTAGGCGTAGGGATTGCTCATCCTTCTCCTGAACTTAGAGACCGGAGCAGGAGCAACACCTAAGTTAGATACCTTGAGTGGGCGGGCTGACTACACGTTGGCTGTCAACACCTCCTAATTTCTTTCCATTGATTGTTTTCAAAATAGGACTCATCATGGAGAGGCTGAGACATCTCAGCTGTTCAGACTGAGTCTTGCTTTCCATTGTAAGCCCTGTTTTTCTTCCTGTTGTTTCATAATTCTCTACCCCCTCTGAAAAAAAAAAAAATGTAACAAATTTTAAAAAAATACCACCCCTCACTTCATGCTGCTGTGGATGGTGGCTAGTACGATCATTTTTTCCAGCCTTGCAGCAAGGAACTGCTTATTGTCCTCGCACACGTGTTGCTCTCCTGCCTAGTGATAAGAGAATAACCAGGGAGATGAGTTCAGCTGTTTGCAGGTTTGAGAGCTGTAGTGGTGGTGAAAGTGTTTTAATAAGAAATCCTGGTGCAGGCTCTTAGGAAATCTGGTTTTGTTGTGGTTTGCCTGTAGGGCCATTGCCAGCTAGCACAGTTGCAACCAGATCTTGTCGTGATGCTCTAATGGGACATTTTTAAGGTCCAGATGCTTCATGTAGCCTCAAAATACCTTCCCAATATATGCCATGGTGGTTTCAAACTCTTGTCCTGTGACATCTGGCACACCAATAGCCCTGCAGGCCTCCACACCTATCCCACAGGCCAGGTCAGGGGGAGATCTAGTCATCCCCATTAGTTTTAGGGGTTTGTGGGACAGATGTCAAACTAATTTCAGAGAAGTAAGAGAATCAAAGGAGCCCCCAGTAGACTCAAGGCACAGCGGTTTTAGGTGCATGCACCCCAAATGAACTCAGTGCCAGTGAGACTGACCCAGCCAGTCTAAAGGACTCACTAGAGAAAAATCCGTCCCTGTCTTAAAAACAAAGAGCAAGGAAAAACCACTGAAGCCTGAGCAGCTTGAGTATCACTTTGCTCTATTTCCAGGCAGGGTCATAGGTAGATGATTAGTCAAATTCCAAACATCCTCTTCCTTGCAGTCTGGAGGTTCAACAGGGATTAGCTTTTTGTTTCTGATGTAGAGCTTCTAAAAACGGCCAAGCATCATCCACATGAAAATAAATAACTCTATTTCTATCCCATCTAGCATGTAATATAGCCGGATATTTAAAAAAAAAAAAAAAATGCACATCACACATATCTGCCCCAAAATCAGGCCCTGCAGCAGCTACCAAGGAAGAAATCTGCAGCAGTCCCTGCTAGCTTTCTGCTGAGACCTTCTCCTCTCCGGCAGCAATATCTCTCCCTGCTGAGGAATTTGATCAGCCCTCCCACACACAGGCTGTTCTGTCCTGGCCAGGCAGCCACTACAGCGTGGGGGACTCCCTACACAGGCGGCGTGAAGGTGGTGGAGCCACGCCAGCTGATTTGAGGGCAGAGAGCCTCAAAAGGCACCTGGGCCTCCACCGATCCTTTGGGAACCTTAAACACATAACGGGGTCATGGACGTTCGGGACCTAGCTACCCTCAGCTCCCTCTACAGAGATAGAAGGGCTTCTCAAATCCTCACCTTTTTCCCTGCTGACTGCTAAGGAGCTCAAGGCTACAGTGTTTCTTTGGCTGGAAAGAGGTGAGATGAACCAAGGCCCTTTTAAAACCCTTTTTTGAAGCCTCCTACAGATTTCAAAAGGAGTTTCAGCACCCAGGTGGACATCAGGGTTACAGCTCCACATTGCTGGGGGGTTAGAGCCAAATTATCATCACTTAAAATGGCTGGCACGCTGCTGGTGGGCCAGGATGGAGAATGAGGGGAATTATAAGAGTGTCCTGAGGAATTTGGGGTGAAACAGGGCTAACACGGCTGGAGCATCTAAGATAAAGTCTTCTTAAGATCTCTGGCGGTGGAAATGAGCAAAGGTATGCCTTGCATTTCTACTTCCACCCCCTTGAGCTCCACAATTGGAACCGAGCCACTTGAGACTCAGTTTGAGGGACTCCCAGGACCCTCCTTATCCCTGCACTCATGCACCTCAGATGGCCTGGGCTTTGTAGCTGACATGGCTCTGACCAACTCCCCAGCTGTGGAGAAATCTGCCCACTCTTCTGCTGGGTTTGAGTGAACAAAGGTGATCCCTTGTTCTTGACTTTGACATGCTGCCCCAGAGGAGCCAGGCTATTTCAACAAAGCTATGGAGGACCCCCAGTATTCATTGTGTCCCTGTGCTTCCTGACCAACTCCCACATCCATGAGACCAAAAAAAAGGGCATAGCTGGGCAAGCTGGGAGGCGCTGTCAGATGCCTGCTACAGAGGTGCCTGCTGCTCAGTTCCAGTGGCTGCTCCTCCTGCACCCGGACACTTCGGATGGTGCATATGCGAGTGCTGGTGCGAGACCGTGTGTTTTAGAGAGGCTTGGCTGCAGGAGACTCGCAGGCACCCAGAGAGTCTAAGGGAGCATGTGTGATGCTGTGAGATGAGGCCACTGGTATGCCAGTGGGTGTACATATGTGAGAAGGGAAGAGAGAGGGGGAGAGTGAAGGAGAACACATGGATGCCCAGGGATGTGTGAATGAGACAGAATTTGCACGTAGCTGAGCATGAGAGCGGCTCGAACAGGAGCGTGTGCGTAGCATAGAAAAAGCAGGGAAGATGCTTGGGATGCAGAGCGAACGCCTGCTGAGCGCCTGCGGTGCATGACGGTGCAGGAATGTATCAGTGGCTACGAGCCTGCACAAAGATGGTGCAGAAACCCCTCCTGGTCGTGCCCGGAGTGTGCTTTGCGAGTGTGCAAGTCGGCGCCGGGAGATCACTCGTATGTACGTGAGAGGGCGTGAGTACGGGTGTTTTTTCAATAGGATATGACTCTTTCTTGAACTCACCTGTTAGCAGCCTTCCCCTCCCCATCCCTCTCCCCCCACAGCAAATATCTGCTTGCTTAATTTCCCTTCAGATGTTTATTACATCGTGGAGATAATCATGCAGCAAAATACCTCCGGGTGCCACGAGCAACACCAGATTGTCTTACAGCAACGTGTAAATTTCTTCGGCTTCTTTTTTTTCCCCTGCACACAAAGAGATGTAAGATATTAAAGTCATCTCTCTCCCTGGAGCTAGTGGTGTAGCAGGGCAGGGAAGGCGGCGAGTGGAGCTGAGAAAAATGGGCTCCAGACTGAAACAGCGAGAACCTGGGGCCAAAAAAAATAACAAACTACCGTGCCGGGAACTCCTCTCTTCTTATCTCTTGCCGAGGAGGCAGGAATTTCTGTCCCCATTCCTCACGCGATATTAAAGCCACATTATACAGGTTGCTGCAGCATTAGTCATTTTTAATTAATTTATCATTTAAATTAACACACTTTTTATTTTGTCAGCAATGAACTGCTACTCCCTCACTAGATTCGTTCCTTGATACCCAGCCAAGAGGAGGATGGCAAGTTATGCTCCACCCATCTCCTCCTCTCCCTCATAAAAGGAGCAGCCCCGAGTGCCAGCTTAGTCTCTCTTGCAGCTCGCAGAAAATAAAGACCTGTCGGCTCTCTCGCCTCTCCTGCAATTTTACCTTTTCTGCATTTTTTTTGTTTTTCCTTTCTTGTCGCAACAGAGTGCAGGAGGCAGCATCAGTGGCTCCACTTTGAGGCTTGTCAAGGCTCAGCGCACGCACGCACACACACTCACAAACCCAGAGCAAAACATTTGCTCTCACCTGTCTCCAAACCCAAAGCAAACCTCCCGTCCAAGCAAACCGCCAACACTTGGAACGAGAAGGCACCTAAGCCAGAATCTAATGTAAGGGGAAGAAATTAAATGTACACTGGCAACTTTTCTCTAAAAAGCAAGTGGCCAAAAGGAAGGAAAGGAGCATTTTAAGAAGAGGACAACTTAAGGAAGAATTCATTTTTTGGATTTCACACCAAACTTTGAAAAGTTTTTTTTCTTTTAGTTCTTATTCTGTGCACCTTCTTCTAAGAACATTGAGACATTGATACCTGCATGTAAAAGCTTTTACATAGATATATATATTTTTTTTTTTTTTTTTTTAAAAAGAGGGAAGAAAACCAAGAGGAAGACTAGCATGTGGACCACCTAGCTGAAGGCACCACTGAAGCATCCTTTGCGACAAGGGGGACGCAGACTCTGGATGTGTATAATTCCGAGGGACTGCATTTTTTTCCCACCGGGCTTATGAGATAGCGCAGAGCCAGGCGAGTCACCGAGAATTACTTCTGTCTCCCCTCACCACCACCACCACCACCTCCACGTCCTCTTCCAAGGGCTCCTGCGACTCTCCCACCTCCTCCCGGCTCGCAGGGGACATGGGAACGCGCGGCGCCCTCGATGCCTGAGACCGAGCGGCCGCGGGGCTGTCTGCGGGAAGCGCTTCCCTCCCGGGGCTCGCCGTCCATGTGCCCGCAGCCGGCGGGGCCTGGAGTCGGGATGAATTTCGGCGTGGTCTTCGCGTTCATCCTCTCGCTGCCCCTGGCCCGCATGGAGGTGAGTTTCCGCCGCGGGCAGCGGGCGGTGCTGCCGAGCTGCCAGCCCCGCGCTGGGGGAGAGCCGGCGGCGGCTCCGGCCCGCAGGTGCGGCGGGGGCAGCCGGGCTGGCCGGGGAGCGGCGCGGCGGGGGCGCGGAGCCGGGCGGGCGGTCCCTGCCCCGCTCCGCGGGAAGGGCTGCGGCGGGGCCCGGCCGCGCTAATGGCGGGCAGCGACCGCCGCCCCCCGCCCGGAGGGCAGCGCCCGCTGCAGCGGGCACCCCTCTGGAGAAGGCGCTGCCGTCGGGACGGGCCCGCCGCGGGGGACTCGCCTGGGAATACGCCCACCCCCGCTGCAGGGGCAGGGGAGGCCAGGCTGAGGCGGCTCCTGGTTAATGTGAGAGCAGGGATGCTGCCGGCGAGCCCCGGGGAACCCGCAGCTTCCTGCTCTGCCTCGCCCAGAGCTGTCACCCCGGGGCGGGCGCCGGCTCCCTCGAGCCTCTCACCGCACCCGGTGATTTTGGCATGGCGGCAGTGCGCGTGCAGCAGGGACCCAGGCCCTCTTGGCACCTCTGGAATAACCCACCCTGGCATCGCCAAAGGGCCAGTGGAGAAAGGGCGTGGGGCTTGGAAAGAGGGGAGGAAGGGGACAGTGCAAGGAGAGACGCCGACACCGAGTGGCACGGTTATTCAGCAAGGTGTGTGCCCAGCTGGGGGAAGGGGCAGGAGGGGAGTGTCTGCTGTGCTTCCAAGGTCACGCAAGCATCTTGCCCTGCAGTCCTGAATACGTGGCTCAGGAAAAAGCCGAGCAGAGGGTAAGGGCCAGGTGGTGGATTTGAACAAACACCCCAACCCACTTCAGTTTCCCTATGTGGAAATTGAAGCCTCATCCCCAGCCCTGGTTGAGAAAAAGGAGGGCCAAACCCCCAAATCCTTTGACCTGTGCTGTCACATTTCATCATCTGATCGCATGTGGATTGAGAGGATCAGAAAGCCCCTAACATTCCCACACAGCGCTTGGTTCCCACTTCAGCTCTACCCAAGATGGTAAAACTGTGGGTTGGATCTGCAGCTTGATTGTCAGGGGCAGGAAATATGCTTCCACCAAAACTTTCCCTTCTTTGCATCATTTTTCTCTTTTCCTTCCTCATTTTTGGGCAGAGTAAGTGGGTGCACCTCTTGTGGGATGGCAAAGAAGAGGTTGGGTGCAAAGCATCACGTCACCTCGCTATGGGCCCATTTTGCCCTTGCCCAAGCCGCAAAAGGAAGCAGTTAGAGCTGTGGGCTACCCAGTGGTCATGTTTGTTTTGGGCAGAGGATGGTATTTCCTCTGTGGATGGCTCAGATCTCCTTCTCCCATGCAGCATGAAACATCAGCTATGGCTGGCTCTGGGGAAGGGTGAAGATGGAAGTGTCTGATCCCAAGGAGCTGTTATTCAGTTGTCGTAACCAGATTGAAACACTGCACAGCTCTATGACAGCCTAGTGGAGTTAGAGTTTGGTGATTCTGGCCCGAGGTTTCGTGGGAGGAATTGTGATATTTGTCGCTGTATGACGGGAGAACCAAGAACATTTCTGCTTGGGTAGATGCTTCTGCCTGTGGCCAGTCCCCACAGTTACTTTGAGGGCAGTGTGTTGCACCCTCTGCACCAGGCACAGACAGCACAGCTCCCACCCGGCTGCTGAACCAGAGTCCTCCTCTGAATGGGGCTTGCAGCTCCTCCCCAGCCCCGCCGGAGAAAATGCATGAGGAGCAGTAGCTCCCCAGATCAACAGAGGCCCTGAGCAAAGACATGGAGCCTCCTGAGTCCCTCTCCCTCTTTGATCACACCCATCTGGAGCTGGAGGGCCCTGGAGCTCTTCCAGCCGGAGGGAGTACAAGCCTCAGCGGGAAGGTATTTGCCAGTTGGGAAGCGAGGATGCTGAACCTATTTGCATTTGCCCCACGGGCTGTAATAGTTGCCTTGCAACATTTACAGAGATGGGCTGAGCCAGTCGTGGTTGTGCTGGGGTGAAGCCCCACTGGCAGTGCTTTCTGGAATTCCCAAGGAATGGGGTGCGGCTGGGAGCTTGCTTATAACCTCGGCCCAGCTCCCCATTGCGTCTTCCTAATGCAAGGCTCCGGCATTCTTCCCTAGTCTTCCTAGCACGAGGCAGTGACAAGGACAAAGCAGTGGAAGCCGGGATGGATGACACGTCTGGGGTGAGCTCGTGGAAGGAGCCAGGCGAGTCGTCCCTGCCTCCCTCTCACTGTCAGCTGATGTGCAGCAGCAGGAGGGAATGACAGGGCTCCTGCGCTGTTTCCAGTGCTGCTGGTACACAACCAGCCCCGGGGGTGGAAATGCCTCCAGCCCTCTCAGGGGAGGTGTGGGCGAAGTGTGGAGGAGCAGTGGAGTCCCCCTTGAAATGGAAAAAGGGTGGGTAGGTCTGGCTGTATTTTAGGAACACGGACTAGATCAAACGTTGCTTGATTATTTTAAGCGGGGAAAACATAAGCCGTGATTCCAAGTGCAAGGGGCTCATGTGAAGAGGGTTGTGCCTGCTGCAGAGTACTCTGGCAGGCATTTGTCAGGGTCCCCCTGTAGCCAGGAGTGGTGCTGGAAGGGTAGAAGCCCTGTGCCGGAGGAGGGCTGGTGGCAGGTGCTGCTGGTCTTGCCCTCTGCCAGGGAATGTGGTGAGTCTCCCCTCAGGGTCCACACATCAGCTTCAGAGGGAATTAAAAAATGCTGTTTGTTTGGGGTTTTTTGCCTGGCTGATCACTCGAGACTCTGCTGCCAAGGTCCTTTGCTATGGTTGGTGTGGAGGTGCTCAGAAAGTCCTCCTCTCCTGGGCTGAGGAGCAGATAGCTGGGTGCTTCCCTGCCCTTCACAAACTGGTGCTGCTGCTACCCTTCTGTCCTACTGTGTGCAGTCACACCAGCTCAGAAAAAGGAATGAGGAGTCCTCACCTCGGGAGTATCCTTGTCGGATTTCTTTCAGCCGTGAGGGTCTGCCTTTCCTGCTGGTTGCACAATCTTTGCTCTCTCCTCCTCTGTACCTCCCAAGAGACACACCTTCAGGCAAGACCGTGAAACCCTCGCCAGAGGGTGTAGACCACAACACTGCATATTCCTGCACCAGCTTGACAGCAGCTGATGGCAGGGGACCTTCCAGCATCCCTGGTGCTCAAAAGCCTAAGTTGGGAAAAAACTCCAGAGCAAGAGGTGGTGGGGCTAGGGAGGAGGCAGATTTTGGGAGAGTGCATGTGTGGGGAGCGGGAACAGGGGAATTGCTGCACCTGCGTTTATCTGCAGTGGCCAAACAGTGCTGCTGGACGTCTGGGAGGAGGGAAGCAAAGCTGATGTGCCAAGAGGACCCAGTGTCACATCGACAGTGGAGGGAGGCTGCCAGGCAGGCAGGACCCCTGCCCAGCTGCTCTGCTGCCTTCTGTCAGATGTGCCGTGGCCCCTCAAGCACCAGCAGCCAGTGCAAGAAAGGGAAGTGAACGTCTCTGCCAAGGGATTGGCAGATTGGGGGGTGCCCTTGCAACTCAGGGGAGAGCCAGAGTCAGGAACTGGGGAGCAGAGGGAGGGAGGGAAGAGCAAACTTTCTTCTAAGAAATCAGGGCCTCGCAGGAATACGAGGCCAGGCCTTGGGGCACTTGACAGCCAGCCAAGAGTCCATTGAGACAAAAGTGTTCTTTGATCTGCCGCACAGTTAAAAAAAGGAGATTGTTAACCTGTGTTAGACAAATAACTCCAGAGGAGCTGCTAAGCAGGAAAAGCACCAGCTGCTTGGGCTGGTCTGTTGGGGATCCCACCTCTCTTGCAATGTTCCTCTACCTTCTGACCCCATGGAATTAGGTGGAGGTGACTGATGGACCTCTCCTTCCCTATGTCTCACCCCACAAGTGCCCCAGGTGTGTGTGGTGCCCCGATCTCAGAGCGTTCCAGGCATGAGGCTGGGGCAGGGGGGCAGAGGCATGGCTGTTCCCAGTGACAGACCCCAGAGGGAGCAAGGACAAGGCATGCAGCTCAGGTTTGTAGCTGCTCTTAGGCCAGCCTTGGACTTGGTTTACAAGGGTAAAATAAGGAGCTTCACAGGCTTGCAGTTGTCACTGGCAGAGCTGCCTTACAAAAATGGGGGAGGAGGACAGGATTATGAGCCATGTGGGCTGGTGTTACACCACAGCCATGCTGGTAGTATCTGCAACAAGAAAAAATTGGCATCTAAAACTGCTGCCGTGAGCAGGGAGTGGAGCTTTTTCCTACAGGCAGTCACCAGAAATACGGCTCCTGAGGGCCTGCATTTTCAATGCCTGATTCATATCTGTTCCCCCTGCTCAGTTAGCAAGGTGACACCTCCCAGCTTGCTTCCAAAGTCACCGAGTCTCGTAACACCTGCCCACGCTCTCCCCCCAGCAAGTGCCGGAGTTTAAAATAAAGTTCCATTTCCTACATGTATTAAGTGTCAGGAAGGTCCAGGGGCATCCGTGCAGAGCAGCATTTATACACAAACGCATTTGGCTGACAGGTGCAAACATTGAAAGCCTGCAATTTCACCACCCAGCGCTGAGCTCTGACTGCAAGTACTGGGAATTGCAAATGATCCCTCTTCCAGTAAATGTGTGTGGCACAAGGCAGGGAAGTGCTGCAGAGCTGTTGGTGCCCCTCTTCCTCATGCAGCAGGAGATGTCAGAAGGCATCTTCATTTCGCAGCTATTCAGTGATCCCTGAATTATACAAGTCTCTCTCTCGCTGTGCATTCATCACTGATGCTGCTTCCCTCTCCCTCAGAGACTGAGGAAGTAATGCCTGAGGATGTAAAATCTGCTTTTTGCTGCAGGCGGACAGCCAGATCTGTGGTGAGATGTGACAGTGACAGGGATGGAGCAGGGCAGGAAAGCTCGGTCTGACTGAAGCGCTCTGGTGGATCTGGCTGTGGAGGTTTAGGACACTGGTGTTGTCTGCTCTGCGGATCTCTTCAGGAGGTTTCTGCCCCATGACTTGGGCTGCAGCAACCTTCACATCACTGCATCCTAGTTTAAGTTATAGTATTAGAGGGTGGTCTGGCAGGGCTGAGGAGGGAGCACTCCTGCTGTCCTCCTATGGAAGCAAACGGTGGGTGGCCAAGGACAGGCACGTGTGAGAAAGTGCCAGGCTCAAGCAGCCATGCAAAAGTGGCTGCAGGTTTGGGCCAAAGCCCTTAAGGTTTAAAGCCAACATTTAGCCACCTGCCTGGTGGCTTTTCTCGGCTGCGAGCGGAAGGGAAATGTTCTGCACTGAACACAGGCAGGGAGGGAATAGCTGTACAGTAGGAGGACCACACACATGCCACCAACTGTCCATAAAAACCCACACGAAAATCCCTGCGTTTCAGAGGCACACAAGCCAAGTTCTCCTCTCAGTTACAGGGACATGTGTAGGGCTGTACCTCAGACGACATCCAGCACCCGGCTGAAAGGGCAGTTTTTCCGCTTGAGTAGCCCTGAATGAAGAGAGCTGGGAGCTAAGCAAACACTTTGGCCAGTACTTTCCTCTGTCTCTTTTTCTAGTCTTTCGGAAGTATGTTTTAATGAGCACTTGCTTTCCCACACCGCTCTTTTGTACTCTTATTAAGTGCTGTCACCGGGGCCCACTCTAGCCTAGTGCCAGAGTAAAATTCCCAAGAGACTGATGGCATTGCACCTGCCTGCACAAACTCTGCATTTGGCCCGTTGTCTGATGTTGCTAAACTTGCTTACTTAAGGTTTTTTAGTGCTGATATGCAATGACATCCAAACTCCCATATGTTTCTTCCTCCAAATCAGCTCCTCAGCGCATCACCTCCCTGCAGCTTTTGTGGTTTCACCGCGGGCTCATGCCGGAGCAGCCTCAGCTGCAAAGGTCAATCTTCATCTCCACCCCCCGCCTGTTTTTTTCTTTAAAAAAGAGTATGCAAATGATGTATATTATTGGGCCTCTGTGGTTTGAAAACACACGCGCTCGCACACGCACATACACACGATAACTGACAAAGCCCGTGAGGGAGTTTCATAACGGAGGGAAATATTGGGAAGGTTTTATCTGATAGCATAAGGGAAGTCTGTTAAAACGCCTTTACTGCAGGCAGCAGGAATGAGAAGCCACCTGCAGAAGTCATACACCACCGGAGAAGGAAGCCTTGATGGCTGCTTGCATAGTGTCCAGGGCTCTGCTGCACAGCCCGGGTATTTTTTGGCTTTTTTAGTCTCCTGACAGCTTTGTGAGAGGCAGCGAGAGGAGCTCTCTTGCTTTTGCTTGGTTTCAGGCTCGTGCCTTCATGAGGAATAAAGCCCTCAAGGTTTAAAAGCCAACGCAAGACAACACACGTCTTTGCGTTTCGCTGGTTCTGTCATGTCTACCCTGCACTTGATTCCCTGCTCCATGACACAGTCAGTGTTTGCAGATCATCTCTCTAATGCTTGTTTCTCCCTTTCTTTTCTTTTCTTTTTGTCGTCTGGCAGGGGGACCCCATACCCGAAGACATTTATGAGATTTTGGGTGGCGGCTCAGTGCGCTCCATCAGTGACCTCCAGCGTGCCCTGCGGATAGACTCCGTAGGTAAATCTCCTCTTCACCAAACACTCCTTCTCTTTTTAATTAAATCTTTGGGGGGGGCTGGGAGGGGATATTCTGTTTTTCAGCAGGCACACTATCAACAGACTTTATTATAAATATAGGAACCATTCAGGAGCCAAGACCTGTCTGTTTACAGACTTAGTCCCCTGAAACTTGTGGGAGTTAGAGGCAACTAGATGCTTTTTTAGATCTCCTAACTGTCTGGTCTATTGAGGGACACTGGCTTCCAAGAATGGTAGGAGATGGGCAAGGTGAGTCCAAGGAACTGAGATCACCATTCTTCACCCTGGCAGATGCTCAGGCAGCAGGGCTTGAATTGGACAAGGAACAGTTTAAGAGGCAGCAGAATGGGAGCTGGAAATAGGGTGACAGAGGAGGAAAGGGCTGAGTGGGTTTCCACAAATGGCCACGGGCTCCCAGAGACGTTTAGGAGGAGAGCAGCAGAGCACGTGTCCGTGGGTGAGATACGGGACAGGGGCTAGGTCAGCGTAGCATCGCTTCACCTCCTGCCCGTAGATAAGAGCTCCAGGGGCTGCAGGGCCTCGGGGTCACTTGGCCAGGGCTGAGTGCAGGGAGCAGCGGGAGCGGCGAAGCGTGGAGGGGTCGGCACGTGTGGGAACTGGAGCACGCGCCACGGCGGCTGGGCTGGCCCAGGAATTTATTTATAAACGGTCTCTTCAGAGCAAATTCCTTTCTATTCTAACCCTGCTCCCGCCCATCGTCCCCCAGCCCCCCCAGCTCGACTTCTCTCTTGTGTTTTGTCTGTTTTGAGCTTTGTAATCCTTGCCGAGACACTATCTACGGGGGAACAGAATTTCCTGCTTTTGTTTCCTATGCCAGTCCAACCACTGGCGCAGTCTCAAAAGCATTCCCGCTGCCTTTCAAAACGGTCCTGGAGGGGCAGGGGGGGAAAGCGAGGGGGAGGGCACCAGCTGCGTTCAGCTATTGTTTGTCTTAGAAAGAGGCGACCAGGCTCCCCACCACCGCCAGGGCCACTCCCTGCCCTCACCAGTTCCCTCCTCCTTGTCCACAAGCCACACAATGGGGCAACTTCCAAAATTAGCCGTGCGGGATTGTCCCAGGCTGGCCCCCCTTGCCCCAAATATCTTCAGTGCTGATACGTGGTGTAGAAGGACAACCTAGAGGAGGGAGGGACATGATTCTTGACAGATTTGTTTTGAGTCAACAGTTGTTGCTATTTTTTTGCCCCCATTTCTCTCCTCTCATCAACTTGTGCACCAAAGGCAGCCCCCACCCTCGTTTGATAAAATGCCACAGGATGGAGGGGCGGGCAAGGAGCAGCTGAGAAGATGCATCCAGTCTGTCATGGCCCAGTGTCTAAGGAACAGATACACCTCTATCGTGGCTATTAACCAGCCTCATGATTAAGAAACGAAATGGGCTTATCTCTTTGGCTCCAGAAGCCCAGGGTTATGAGAGAAGGCTGCAGAGCTTTGAGTCACTGGTTTCACTTCAGGTCCCAGACAGGAAAGGCTGGTCAAGGAAAGTGGCGCTGTGAAGCTGTTTCTTTGTTGCACCCTATGTCTCTCATCTGTTCGCAGGTACTGACTGAGGGGCATTGCCATTCGCTTGCCCTGTGAGGAATTAGCAAATTAGCGTGTTAGCAAAATAATCCCAAAGTGGCTGGAGCTATTCCCTGTGCTGTCTGTGCACCCTGTGTGTGTCACAGCTGCTTCCCTCCGCTGACTGCACAGGGAGCCAGAATGGGGCAGCTCCAGCAGGCAGATGGGCTGAGATAGTGCTCTCCTGACCCTGAGCACTACTGCAGACCCAGCAACAGAGGTGTTGAGTAGAGTGGGAGTCATCTCCTTAACTGTGGTTGCCCACAAAGCAGTGGCTGCCCATGTAAACCAGTCATCCAGATACCTTCTGTAGCCCAGAGAGAACTACAGGTCCTTCTAAAGCATGATCCATCAGTTCTCAATTTGAGTGCTTGCCTGAGGCCGAGACGAATGGTGCCTAGAATTGATCACATTTTTCCAGCCACTTTAAAGGGTGTCTGTCTGTCCACCTCATGTGTAGGTGTTGACTGCTCATTGACAGGCACATGATTCCTGCCTTGTGAATGCAGCCTCTGTGCCCACATCCCAAATCCATCAGCGACTGTTTGAGATGTGAGCAAAGTCCCTGCTCCCCTTTATGAGAGGGCTGCACTAGCGCAGGGCTGAGGAAGAGGAATGGGACATGATAGGTAAGGGAAGTCTGCTCCACCACATATCTGATAAACACAGATCTTCCACTGGCCCCTAATTCCCTTAAAGAAAATTGCTCCCTTGATGCTGACGTCCATTCAGTTTCCTTCAGCTGCTAAAGCAGGTCGGAGAAGGAAAGAGCTGTGGCTGGGTGGGAGCTATCTTCGAGCGCAGCCATTGTCCCGAGCTCAGGAGGGGCTGCGTGTTGGAGTGCTCCATGGGGATTATGGGCATTTCTCTATTCAGCACTTCCTATGGGAAAAAGCAGTGGGGTGGGAGGGAACCGCTCAGGGCTGGCCTGAATGCTATCGGTCTTCCTCTCCCATCACCGACTGAACCACCTCCAGATCCTGCCTCTTACCTTAGAGTACTATAGAGGAAAAGTAATTTTAGCTTTATTTTTCTGTTCTTCTGTCATAAAACTGCTCTAACCTAGAGCAGCTGAGGTGAGTTGGGAGAGAGAAAGCAAGCACCCCACCTACCACCCATCCCCCCCTTCACCTGCCCTCTCACCTACCAACTCTCCCAGTCCCAAGCCATCCCAGCAAGGCACCTCAGTGTTAAATACCAAGTGTTCTGCTTGTCACATCTTTGGTCCTTGATCCTCCTTGGTGTTATCCTGGTCTCAGCTGGCCAATCTGAATCCCTCTGCTACTTCTCTCTGACACCAGAAAGTCCCGGCACAGGGCCTTATCTTTGTAGAGCTGGAGTTTTCCTCTCCTAGACGTGGCTGGGTCCCCTCTTTCAGGATAGGCTTGTTGCTTTGAGCTGCTTAGTCTGAGCAAAGAGTGTCCGTGCCACAGCACAGCTGTGACCTTGCTTGTGGATTTACACCTAGCATGACGTCCTGGGTCCGTGGCTTATCCCATGTCCCTGCACTTTGCCTGGTGATTTGAACACAAGTGCTTGCTGTCTTCTCCTGCCTCTACCTGGTGCTATTAAGTCATGTCTTACCCTTTGCAGAGCAGGACAGCTTGAGCCTGAACCTGAATGCAACTCAGCCCGATCAAAACCCTGTGGCCCTGTCCCGAGAGCGACGAAGCCTAGGTGAGCTGGGGGTCTTGCACCTTGTGGCTGTTGGGGCACTCACTTGAGTAGCCATGGGTGGTCCAGATACGTGTCTGAGATACAGATGTAGGGGTAGAGGTTACAGTGCACCTGTATGTGTGGAGACATTAAAAGGAGGGTCGGGCCTGGAGTAGGAGCTGGGTGTTACACCCTGGGAGGGCAGGAGAGGGAGTCTGGACTTCTGTGCGCTGCTCTGCTTTAAATCCCGATGGTGCTTGTTTGCTCTAAAGTGTCATCTCCTGCCTGGGCTGCAGTGAGAAGCATCATTGTACGGGGGCTTCCTCCCCAGGGCATGGCTCTGTGTAGGGAGAGAGCTGGAGGGGTGGGAGAAAGAACGTATGTGTGTGTGCGTGTGCATGTGAGAGCCATGTGGGGTCCTTCTTTTGCAGCAGAGGTGGCTGACGTGGGTTGATGACAGCTGCAAAGCCCATTTCATCCCCCGTTTCTCTCTTGGCCCTCCGCAGATGCTCTGGCAGCTGCAGAGACAGCTGTCCTCGCGGAGTGCAAGACGCGGGAGGTGGTCTTCGAGATCTCCCGCAACATGGTGGACAGCACCAACGCCAACTTCGTGGTGTGGCCGCCCTGTGTGGAGGTGCAGCGCTGCTCCGGGTGCTGCAACAACCGCAACGTGCAGTGCCGCCCCACGCAGATCCGTGTCCGGCACGTCCAGGTGAGGGACACACATTCCACTGCTCCCTCCTCCTGCGCCCATCGCCAGCCCCGTGCCCCAAAGCCAAACCTGGGGCGGGTCTCAGGTGCTGGGCTCATGCAGCCGTCTGTCCCCTCTGCACTGGCCACACAGCGCTGCAGCCGCTGGTGCGGGTGACATCCGTGCCAGCTGCTGGAAGGGCTGGTGCTGTCCAGCAGCTGGGGAGTGTCACCACGCAGAGCTACAGGGCACTGTCCCCAGCTGCAGTTCCATGCCACAGCCCTTCCTATGGGTCGAGGTGGCCTTGTCTGCTGTGTTAGAGCAGAAGAAACAGGGTGCTTTCATCATGGGAGCTGGTTTTGATACAAGAAGAGGAGGGTTTGCAGTGTCAGTCTCCATCCCCCCGCCACTGCTGCAACTTCTTTCCGAGACACGCACTGGAACAGCTTCTCTTTCTCAGCCCACAGTTACCTCCTGACCTGCTCCATCAGCCAGCAGACACCTGACAGCTAACCTCTTGCTCTGATCCTCCCCTCATAGCTACCAGTGATCTCCTCGCAGCTTCCTCCCAGACAGCTTGTTTAAAAATAATATTCATCCCATACTAATCCTCTGCCTGAGCCATAAGAGACTCCCCCAGCCAGGCAGCAGAGGTTGGCTGGGAGAGATTGTATTCACACACAGCCCTTTTCATCAGGAAATTCCTTTCTCAGAAAAGCCAGGCTGAACGAGGAAAAAATGGGGGGGGAGCAGGAGTTGTTTTTCTGGAAAAAAACAAGTGAGAGGTCAAAAGCCAGCCTGAAAAAGTGACCTGGAAATGGTTTCTTTGGGGACAGAGGTCTCTCTATTGTTTGGCTGGAAGTGTTTGTCTAGCGAGCAGCGTGTGGTCTGAAGCGTGTGGAGTGGGCTTTCAAGGAAAGATAAACAGCCTGGCTGCTTCAGTGCTGGCTGAGGGATGCTGCTGGGGGCAGTGGGTTTAGAGGAATTCCATCCCAGATGCACAGCAGAGTGAGTATTTATAGCTTGCGGAGCACTTCAGGGACCACAGAATTGTTAGATAAGCTGAGTGGGGTCAGGCCTGGCTGCTGCTGGAGTGGGAGGACCCCCTAGAAAGCTTGTGCCCTGTGGTGGGATGTGGAGCAATGAGTCTTCCCTCTGAGTCAGCACTGGTGGAGAGTCCGAGGGAATTTCCAGAGCACCGCCTTTCCCGTGAAACACAGAGCCGAGGGCTTCAGCCCTGCGAGTTATTAAAGAGCTTGAGACAAATTCAGACAGGCCTCAGCAGAGCTGGTGAGGCTGCGTTAGCTTCCTTCGGACCTGAGGTTTTCTCCTTTTGCCCTTCCTGTAGGTTCCTGTGGGAATTACCCTGGTTGCCCCCAGGTCTCTGCCATCACAGAGGCTAGCATGTCCTGCATGTTCCATGTTTCTGTCTCTGATCAACCAGCCATCCTGCTTAAGCACTGGAAATAGGAGCAGGGGAACCAACTGGAGACACCCAAACTTGCTTGGTCTAGGTCTGCTCTGCTGCCATGTTCAGAATTATCTCCCGTACACACCACCCCTGAATCTGAACAGCGCTCTGTAAGCTGCCTTCTGACCCTTTAGGAAGAAAGCCAGGACTAAAGTGCACTGACACTGAGTATTAAAGCTATATTAATCTTTTGCTTGCCTTCCTCTTGCAAACAGGTGAAGAAGATTGAATTTGTCCAGAGGAAGCCAAAGTTCAAAAACGTCGTTGTGCCTTTGGAGGACCATGTGCAGTGTCGGTGTGAAGCCGTGTTCCGACCACCCCCCAGGAACATCCGTCCCGGGCCGCGCGAACAGAGACGTAAGGATCTTGGCATTAATAGAATGAAGGGAGTTTTGAGAAGAGGGGCTGGGGAGAGAGAAAAGAGACCTCCACTGGTTTCATTCTGCTTAGCTCCAGTGAATCCCAAGGGCCTTCACTGGTTTATACCAGCTGAGGGACCTTTCCCAGGATGTCTGCCTGCCAGGAATGGGCTGAAACTGAGGGAAAAGAAGGAGGGGAAGGTGAGAGGTGAGGGGAAGGGCATGGTGGGAAAAGGGAGAGGGCAGAGACTGTGGAGAACAGAGGACAAGGAGCAGAAGAACAGAAAGAGGCCTTGTGGCCCTGCTGTTGCGGAGCTCTTTGTTGACAGTGTGTGGAGAAGGATATTTCAACAAGAGCCGTCTGCCCCTAGCTGTACAGACACTCTCCCCTCTGTTTTGGCAGGCTTGTCACCGGCGTTCACCACAGCCGCTGTCTCACAGAGGCGGCGAGTACGCCGGCCGCCGGCACAGAAGAGGAAACATAAGAAGTACAAGCACGTCAACGATAAGAAAGTGCTGAAAGAAATCCTCATAGCATAGAAGTGCTGGCAGGGGAGAGAGAGCACAAGGCAGGTAACAGCAAGCTCCTTTTCCAATCGGGAGGGATGTCCTCCTGGGACACGGCATCTTAGACCCTTCCCACACCACTGGCCACTCGTTCAGTGTGGGGCTACTGCAGGACAAAACCTGGGTTGAAGGAGGAGGAACAGCTAGGTTGGGTGCCAACATGTGCATTCTATTTATGGAATTAAGGCTCTTTGCAAAGTTGGAATGATCATGCTGCAGCCATCCTTGCTCTCAGGCCCCACCCTCTCCTTTCTCTGCCTCCCTTCCAGGCAGAGAACAAGCCTGAGTTCTCCCTACGCCTAAATCCCCTCAGAGTCCATGTAATTCATCTCTTGTGTGGAGAAACTCCTGTTCTAGTTTCTTTCTTGATTCTCCATTGAAAACAGAGAATTAATGTTGCTCTGGGGATCCCTTTTCTTTTTATTTCATTAGTTGAGTTGGCAGAAAGACTGAAAAACAGCAACAATTTTGGTTCATCACTCTCCTAGTGGGAAGCCTATGTGCACGAGAAAGGTCATACCAGGGGAAAGGAGAACTGGAATCTCTGGCAAGAGACCTGGACTTTGTCAGGCCAGGGTCTGATTCTTCTCTCCATGACTTGTGTAAACAGGAGTAATTCCCTCATCATCAGAAGAATTTCACTGGTACAAGGGAAAGGAGACTAAGCCCTGGTTCCCCATGAGAGGAAAAGGTGCAGAAAAGAGGGAAAGAGTAGTCAGGGTGCAGACTGAATTTAGAGAGAGGCGACACAGCTTAACAGGGAGAGCCCTGGCCCATGGCTCAGCAGTTCCAGCTCTGCTGCAGCCACTTGAATAAGACCGGGCCAGTAACTTCACATTCACTCCTCTCACCCCAGGAGAGGGGACAGCAGGCTTCCATGTGTGGCATTTCAGGAGCTGAGGACAAGGGGCACCGGGCAGTGTCTTGAGACTGGGATTCCCACGCTTAGCACTACAAGGGCTCTGATTATCCCAGGATTCTCCTGGCCAGCCTAAAGTTCCCAGGGTAGAAATAATGCAAACCCATGCAAATCTCAGCTCTGGCTCAAGCTGTTCAGGGGAAAAAATAGAGGAGGTCAAAAGTCCTCCCAGGCTTCTAATCTGGCACTTTAGCAGAAATACTTCCAGAGGAGAAAAGGGGATAGGAGGGGAGCTGCAGGGGGCAAAAGGTTACATGTTCTAATGCTGTGTCTGGTTTTGTTTCACTTCCAGGTTTATTTAATATATTTGCTGTATTGCCCCCATGGGGTCCTTGGAATGATAACTTTTCCTCTTTGTCCATCTGCCTCGACGTCTGATTCAGACGGCAATTGGTGCTTCCCTTTCCATCAGTGGACCTTCTCCCACCAAAGCCTCCCTTTCATTTATTAGCATAATTTTAAAGTTTTACACACACACACACAAAAGGACGAGGATGACCTATATATATATATATATATATATATATATATGAGAAAAGAACAAAGTACAAATAAAACCGTGAACACCAACAGCCACAACTTGTGATGAGAACAGGACAATTTCTTCCCTGCTACAGAGGACAGGATGGAAAATGTGAAAAGGAAAGCGGGTCCAATTTCTTCCAAGGGAAAGAGAAAAACAGATGGACAGAGGCCGGAAGGGGAATATTCTGCCTTTCCCTCGTGCTTCTGGTAAGGCTGGGGGGCCCAGCTGAGATCTACACTTGCACTGGACCTACCTTTTGGAAACAGGCAAATCTCAGATTGCGAGCGGCGACCAATGATGGAAAATGCACTAAGGACTTTTATCGCCCTACCTGGACAGATATATATTTTTAACGTGCGTGTGTATATTTTATTTTAAAAAAGAAAACCAAAACCACTAAGGTGTACAACATCTCGGGGAACAGAGCAAACAAGCAAAGAAACAAAACAAAGAAGCCAAATGCATTCCCCCACTCCCTTTCCCCCCCTGCTCCTGGTGCTGACTGGAAGGTGTTTGGATCGTGGGGAAGGAGCACATGGTGGCAGAATCGTCTCCACACCCCCGGCCCCTGCCAAGGGGAGCCATCTTTGCACATGCTCGTGGAGAATTCAACTTTCCAGGCTTGGACTCAAATTATTTTTTAAATTCACTCTGTATGTGTGCGTGTGTATACGTGTGTGTGTGTATATATATATATATATATACGTGTGCGTGCGTGTGCGTGTGTATGTGTATTTATACATACATATATAAAAATATATATATATATGTTCTTAAATGGATTTCATTCCCCAGTGGCAGGAAGCTCAGAGGCACGTGCATGCATTGGCTTCACTGGGCTGGCAGAAAAGCCCATGGTTGCTGCAACGTGCCTGCGAGGCCGGGGACGGGGCAGGCAGAGGCATCATCTGATCTCTCTCTTTCTTGTTACCCTTTTCTCTCACTCTGCACCACCCCCCCAGCACAACTTCCTTGCAGGAGGTGAAGTGGCACCACAACAACACCAAGGACAGCCAAACTTAGAAGCATGACTTAATCTCAGTGAGCTGTCCTTGCCTGCTCTGTGGTCTTGAAAGCAGAATCATGTCATTCCCACGAGGTTTTTAACCCTTTCCTGAATGTCCTGCATATTATGCCTCCACTAATCTCTCCCTGCCAACGTCCCCACATCTCCCATCATTTTCCTCACATTTTCCCACTCAAGCTCCTCCTTGATCTTTACCCATTAGATGTTCCCAGCCCACTTGGAAGTTGATCCATGATGTGGACAGTTCTGTGTCGGTATAGAGAAAGAAATGAGGATGGTCTTCACAGCTGGCAGCCGCCATCTGAGACAGAAAGGAGCTCTTCTAAGTGAGGAGGACTCAAGAGAACAACTGGAGGGTCAGTTGTAGAGTCCCTCCTGGGCCACTGCCTGTCTTCGAGGAGGGAGGAGGACTGTGTGGGCAGGGGCTGGTTTTGCACAGGTAATAATCAGTAACCATTAGCAGACTTGTTACATATGATGGGAATTCCCAGCATCACCTTGGAGTCAGGGTCTTGGATTGTGCTGTGCTGGGCACTGCAGTTATACATGAAGAAAACGCCTGCCCAGAGCAATCACACGGTGCTTCTCCCCTTGTACACACACACCCCTGTTGTGGGGCAAAACTCTGGAGGGAGATGGGGCAAGTAGCCAAAGCCACAGCCTGGGAGCTGTTACAAGTTGTGGAGGGACCCAGTCCTCACCTCCCGCAAGCCCAGAGCACTTCTCGTACCACTGCCAAGGCAGCACGTTGCTCCCTCCCTCCGCCCCCAAGCCCTCAAGTCTTAAGACACTTTCTTTTCCTGTTCCAAAATCTGTTTCTTTTGGTTTGTAAATAAGGTGAGGTTTTGTTTTATTTTATTTTAAATTTTTTTGCCTTTTTTTAAATGTAAGATTAATTTATACTCAGTACTGTATTTAAAGTTGTAAAAAAAAAAAAAAAAGAAAAAAAGGAAATCACCTCTTGAACAGCATTTTCTCTTTCTTTTGTGAGCTGAATGAAAAGCAGAGGCCAAACCAGCTCACTGCAGGGCACAGCAGGATTTCCAGGGCCTCCAGTTTCCTTTTCAGGACACTTGTTCTGAGATTACACAGAGAAGCAACCAAAGCTGGGAAAGTCCTGAGAGCCCACACACAGCCCTGCCCACAGCCAGCCGTGCTGTGCTCCTCCTTCCTCTCTTGGGCTGGTTTGAAATGACTCGGGTGCTGGAGTTTTTGTCTTGAAGAGGTCCCCTTCTCCTGAGCTGCTCTGCTAGGACACCCGGCCAGAATTTCCCTGTGCTTTCATCCCATCTCCGGATTCCTCTGCTTTGAAGGGCTTGGGACAGTCAGCACTGTTTACACTTCCCAAAGCTGTACAAACAGTTGGCCCCTTCCCTCCTCAGTCACATCGTCTAGACAACAGCAGTCCGTCCCTTGGTCGGAAAGGCCGCTGCATTTCCCTTTCCTCCCAGCAAGGGAGGTATCACACATCTGGCACTTGGGTGCCATGCTGTGGGGAGCAAAGGCATGTCCTGCCCTGTGCCTCAATTTTGGGATCCCCCCAGCATGTGCACAGCACAGTCCATGGCTCAGCTCTGAGGATCATAGACCCACGTGGAGACTTGTGCTGCAGTGGTGAACCCGGGGACATCAGTGTGTAGGAGTAAGCCAGGGTGTCCTTAAAGGACAAGCTTGACACTCACAGGTGTGCACCTTGCTGGACATGGTTCATTTTGGGGTGATGACATGTTTTCTCTGATCCTCCAAAGGGAAGGAGTAACAGTGAGGTCTATCTGCCCCCAAGAATGAAAACACAGGCAAAATCCCAATCCCCACTTTGGTTTCCAGAGGATAATTCAGGGAAAAGAAAGAGATTAGTTCTTGGCATGAGATTTTTTTGGGCTTGAGGGCCTGTCAGCAGGGACTTTGAGAAGAAAAGGGTGCGAAGAGGTGTACGAGGCACAGGAAGCATGGGAGCATCATCCTGGACTGGGGAGTGGGAGGAAGGGCTCGGTGTCCCAGGGTCTGGCACACTGCCTGTCCATGGAGGTCCCCGGGCAACCCCATCCACAAGTGTGGTCTCTGCATTTAACAGCTTGGAATGAACTGGTGCTGAAAGGTTGCAAGCCCTGGCACCAGGAGCCACCCCCTGCCCAGTGCCTGGCACCCACGTGCACCAGCTGCTTGCCCAGGGGCTTGTTCAGAGCCTGCTCACTCACCACAGCACCCTGGTGCACATTCAGCACAGCTCAGCCTGGAGCACGGGCAGGAGGGACCTGTGCCACTTCTGAAGGCTGGAGCAGGTGGTTTACACCCACCCTGAAAAGCCAGACTCAGGAAATAAATCCTGGCAGCATGCTGCTGGAAAGTGTCTCCGTGTGGGGATGCCAGCTTAGTGCACCCAGTGCTACAGGTGATCTCAGAGGAGCCGAGGACTTTTGGCAATGTCCCTGGTTTAATTGCTCAGCTGCTGCTTTACCTAGTCTTGGGATATGCCATTCAGCAGGAGATTAATCTTTTGATGGAGGAAATGCATCCAACCTTCCAGGCAGTGGAGAAAGGCTGCAGCAATGGATCCTCCTGTGATAACACGGCTCCTGAAAGTGGCAGGCAGATGGGAGAGCAAGGCGGGGGGCAATTCAGGGGCAAGGAGCAAATCCCTGTGTTTTAGAACCAGACTTTGTGGGTTTTAACACTGACACTTTGCACCACTAAAGCTGTTTCATGGGTAAATGAAGTGAAAAATCATCTGGGCAAGATCAGGCCCAGAAAAACCCTTGACTGCTTATTTTACTGGTACTCAGGAGTACAAACAGCTTAAACTCTCCCCACACCTGGCTGGGGCTCGAAGGAAGAGCCTTCTCCAGCCCAGCCATGTGGCACAAAGCCCACACAGCCGTTCTCCTCCCTGTGCTCAGCTCGTGCCTCCTTGGCATAAGCTGTGCCCCCACCATGATGGCCACCGTGTCCTGCCGCCTCACCTGCCCACGAGTCAGATGTGGCTGGAGACAGCTCAGTGGAAACCAGTGCCTTCCCTCCTCATCCCAGGGTGGGATAGGGATGCGCTGGAGTGTGGCCCCATCTCACTGTCCACACACCAATATCTGGTGGGTACCAGGGGCGGAGAAGCCAGCTGTCCAAGGGAAAAGCAGGGTACAAAGAAGGAGGAAAATATGAAGAATTGAAAGCTATTTAGGAAAAAATCCCACAACAAAAACTCATTGCCTGAGCATGTGGCTGTTCTCCATTTGCCTTCAGACAGCCCGTGACCAAAGGGTGCTGCCCCTCCCTGAGCCATCATCTGCCCGTGACCAAGTGAACTCGTTGCAGGCTTGGGAATTTCCCATCTTAAAAGAAAGGAAGCAAGGAAGCCAGGCAGCCTCAGCTGTTTGTGGATTTTGTCACAGGGTTAAAGCAACAACAGAGCCCCCCAAAAACTGAGTGCTGAGAGGAACTGGAGGTGACCCCAGATGCTGTGGCCTCCCTGCAGGGAGTGCAGCCACTGGGTTAACACAAGGAGTTAACAGTCACAGCAGTGGATCCCTGAAGCTCTTGGCAGAGGAGCCAGGAGATTACAGATACCAGAATATAAAATTATGGCAGGGCTCACCTACCATTTTTCCTCCCCCAGCTGGGCAGATACCAGACAGAACTCAGGCATGATGGACTGCCTTGGATTCACAGCAAAGGCTGGAGTAAAGACAGCCTCAAGGGAAGCAACTCCCTTTTTTTATTACTTTTTTATTACTATCTCAATAAAGCTGTTTGCAAGGGATTAAGCAGCAACCCAAACACTGTGGGGACCCAGGCAGCAGGGAGGTTTGTGGTTTGACAGTCAATGCACTTTACAAAGTGTTTGCTGTGAATTTTTTTGCACATGCTGCAAAAATTCAATGGATGGTGCAGAAACACCAGGCAAGCAGCTTGGCCATAGGTCTTGCCCCAGCAGCTTTGGAAACTCCCAAGTTCCCAAATGTCCCGACCTTTGTCCCTGGCCAAAGCTGGCCGATGCAGTCAGTGAAGGCAGCCTCTGGTCCCCAAACCCAGCCCTGCTTGGCTGTTTTCTGCATGAAAAGAAATGATTTTTCAGCAGGAATCTCGGCACAGACCCAGGGAAGAGCAGAGGAGATTGTGTCAGCTACTGTTGGTCTCTTCAGCTGTGAGCAACAACATCAGAGACAAAAGTAAATGAGGTCAGCACCAGAAAAGTGCTGATGAGTGAACCAAGGTGTGCTCCCAGAAAGAAGCCCTTCTTCACACCTGCTTCCCCAACCCGTGGAGGGGATTTCAGCACTCCTCAGGCCTTGGGTGGGGATGTCAGCATGGTTCAGGGATATCAGCAGGTTGGGAAGGTGCTCGGGAGAGCTGACATTTGGGCATGCTGGGGTATTAGCTTCTCCCAGAAAGGAGGGCAGGGGGGTTTGCCATGACACTGCACACACTGGCTTGATGTCTGGGAGGAAAAGTTCTGGGAAGTGTCTGCATTTCTGAAGGGTGCCTGCAGTGCCTCCTGGGCACTTCTCATGCCCAGGGGCTGTGCAAAGTGGACTGTGCCTTTAAAATCTGCAGAGGTGTTATTTAGGTGGAAAAAATGTTTCACCATGACCATGAATATTGTTTGCATTTCAGTAATTGACCGAGGAGAGACACAGGGGGAGAGAGAGAGAGAGAGAGAAAAGACCTTCCTTCCCTCTGACAGGTTCAGGAATTTTTTCCACTAATTAAGAAGAAAAACAAAATGCTTGCACTGGGAGGGGGATGGGAGGAAAAGGGGGTCTCCCTGGTGTCCCATAAACCTGGTAGCCATGGACAAAACACCACAATCACAGCATAGCCTTGCCCTGGAAAGTTTGAGGCAGTTCTGGCCAGTGGCGTGAAGCAAGAGCACACCTCTCACTCACAGGGGACCCTGCTTTCCAGCATCCCAGGCTGGGTGAGGACCAGCTCCCTCCCAGAAGGATGCACAAATCTAGGTGAGGCTCTTGGTCCGTGAAGGGCAGTGCCTGCTGCGGCAAGGTGACAGCCAGTGGTGCAGGTTTGTCCCCTGGGAAGGATGGGGGACACATCAGAGCATCTCTCTGGCTGCAGTGAGATGGCTGTAAAAGGACTGAAATGGGTGTTCCTTGCATTCAGGTCTGGCTGGGATGAGGCTCTCCTGGCTCCGCTGAGGCAGGTGTGAACAGCCCAGTAATTGAATAAAGCATTTTCCCAGCATGACCACCTTCAAGTGTGTTAAATGAAACAGAAAGGAGCAGCTGAACAGGATCTGCAGTTTTTCCCCATGATACGTATTTTCCCTTTTCCATGGATAGTCCCACCGGGTATGCTGTGACCTATTGTTGTACTTATTTATTTACTCAGGTCTTGTAGATGGTTTCAAAGCTCATGGCCAGGAAGGAGCAGCCAGATGCTGTTGCCATGTGGGACACAAAATCTGCTCGTTTCCCACTTTGAACACAGATGAGGAACCAGGTGCAACCCCCAAACCCAGGACTGAACCCTGTTCCCTCCCCTCCTTGCTCTAACCTAGAAAGTGGGATATTTCATTGCAAGTTCATCCTGTGTGTTTTTTTCCAAGCAAGAGGTTAGGTGATTGGAGTGGTTTGGGTTAAGGAGCTGCTTCTCTTTTTGGGGAAAGACCAGGGTTGGGTGGAAGGGTGTAGGAGAAGCATTGGGTACTTGGAGACTTCCTGGTGCCATACACCGCTAATCCCTGAGGAAGGACGGCCAGCAACAGGGGATTTTTTTTTTTTCCTAGCTGGAAAAGATTAATATTTATGAGCCTGGATTAAAAAATCCTCCAAGGAATCTGGGTGCATGTGAGCGCCCATCCAGGAAATGGAGGCCCTTGGGCAGCAAACACTGGGAGCTGGCATGGTGCTGCTGTGCCCACTGTGTGTGTTGTCTGTGCTGTGGTGCAGATGGGGAAGGATGTCACCGCTGCTGGCAGTGTCCCGGGCATTTGGAACACGTGTGGCCACAAATCCAAAATGTCACAAGTGTGAGCTGTGGGTAAGGCGGGTGGGTCGTGAACTTCAAATGTGATCAGTCCTTATTGAGCTGGAGTGGAGGGAAACAGGAGTTTTGTGAGAGCTGGATGCCTGCGCTCAGCCAGAGCAGGTTCCAGCTGACACTTCTGCAGGCTGAGAGACGTGGCCACTGCAGTGCTTGAACTGGGGAGAGCAACAACCTCTGCTGCTCCCCAGTGCTGGTAGGACCTGGCTCCCTGGGGTACATGTCACTGCATGGGAGAGGTCACAGTGCCAGGGTTTGGCAGCTAGCAGAGCTCCTTGGATATGGGCATCTGCAGCTCAGCTCTCTGTCGCTGGTACAGGATGCCGATAGTTCCCATCCACATGTCTGAAAAGGACCTGAGAAGTTTGTGAGGAGCTGCCAGAACCAGTTACTGAGAGACACAGTGAATTTGTGAAGGAGTGGGAGGAGGAAGGTAAAGCCCAAAGGAAGGATTTGCTTTTTGGGAACTTTTTCTTTCACTCCTTTCCACCCCTCACCCGAAGACCCATCCTGCTTGCCAGGAAACTTGGTCGGGGCAAGCATTTTGCCACCTGGCTTATGCACGCACCAGTCAAGGAAACAATTCTGCAACTGAAAGAGGAAATCTCCGTCCTGGCTATTTCCAACCTCTATTGTTTGTTACCCAACTCATGCATTACACAGACCAGTAGGCAAGGCAGCAAGATTGCAACACTATGCATGTGCTTTCAGACACTTAATTTTAGCATTGCATCCTCTGATTTGTGGTACTGAGAAAACCCAGTTCTAAGGAAAGAGGAAACCTGTGGTCCTGACACTTGATTTTGACCATAAAAGGAAGCAGATCATTCAAGTGACCTAACAGGTTTAGTCATTCAGACTGTAATCCTCTGAGAGTCCAGCGAATCCCTGCTGGGGTTTTCCCATTCCCAAGGAGCTGGATTGCTTGGGAGCTCTGGGCTGGGCCAAAATCCGTGATTGGAGTTTTTGTGCCTCTAATTAAGCTCCTGATCTTTGGACCTTTTCTCAGGGCAGTACAGGACACGTGCATGCCCCTTCCCAAGCAATCTCAGGATGGGACTGACTTTGCCAGCAAGTGTCAGACCTTGACACCGTTTCTCCTATGAACCCAAATGTGTTTTTAAGGCACTTGTCAATGTGTTGTCAAAATTCTTCCTGCCTTTCCCCAACAACAGGGCTCTCCTTAGCTGCACGTGTAAAAGGCATTTTGAATAAACAGCTCTGGAGGGAGCCTCTGTGCAGCACTGAGGGCCGAGTTCAAAGTGCAGAAGCCCTCTTTCCCTTGTCATGTGCTGAGTGCTCTTCTGCAGCATGGCTTAGTCCCCTGCCAAGGAGGGGTAAAAAGGCCTTCCATGCTGGGAAGAAAGCTGGGACTGAGGCACAGCAGCTCTTCCCTACAGAGACAGGCCCTGAGACAGCAAGGACCTGCCTCCCTGCTGAGCAAAGGCATCTTAGCCGGTGCTGACTGCAGTCCCACAGATACTCTGACCTGGCATTGCAGGGATTCCCCCACCAGCAATGCAGCAAAGAAACACACAGACCTACCAAAATCACAGTGCTTGTGGCAAGTGTCCAGCCCCCAGCCAAGCAACAAGCAAACCCCAAACCTCACCAGCTCCTTACCCTATCAGTGCCAGGGCAACGGCACCAGGTGCTGGGATGAGGCTGAGACCCCTGCTGCACGCCCAGCCATGGGTATGGAAACTGCACATGGCAGGTTTTCTTCCTGATGGCTGCAGGGAGGCAGTCCTATCACCAGGACTCCCTCAAGAGCTTCCCGCAAGCCTGTCCAGGCATAAGAACGGCTGTGCTGGCCACTTCCTAAAATGTAGAAGCATCCTTGGTGTTTTTTTGCAATCTTGCAGACATAACATGCTTTCAATTCCTCAAAAACAGTGTTCTGCATGTGACCAGAGGCACTGTCCTCTGTCCTCCTGGTCCCTTCCCCTTCCAACGACACATGTGTGTGCAGCTGGTGGTGGGAGCCAGGGAGTCTCCTTCTCCTTCTTTTTCAGCGGTCAGTGGGGCTATGACATGTGCCTGCTTCATTGAGAAAGGTACCAAACCACAGAAGGTTGTGAAATGGGAAAATGGGAAGCTGGAGTAGGTGGAACAGGAGTGTGCTTTAAAGGAAGAAAGAAGTCTTTCTTTTTTTCAAGTACCTGGTTGTGCAAGACCCAAGGATTGTGATTTGACTGTGAGACAAAACCATCATGACACAGCTTTGGCCGAAGGTCAGCATTGGCCCTGTTTGGTTTGGCATGTCAGTGAAAAAAAGTAAAAAAAAAAAAAAGAAAGGAAGAAAAGAGGTCTTCTTGCTGCGTTTCTTGAAACGTTCGAATTGCAGATCCTGGCTCACCTCTGCAAGGGTGGAGGAGCTGGGAGCAGGTTGAGGCAGTCAGCGGAGGGGCACTCTTGGGCTCTGTGCTTTCTTTGGGAATGAAGCAGGCCTGTGGGGGTTTTCCTGCACCCCCAAGAGCTGAAGCAATGCTAAGAGAAATGCTAAGAGTGTCCTGTGGTGTCCTCTATCACCATGATGGTTCCCAACGGCAGCTTGGGAGCGGGGGGAATGCCAAGCATCCTTCACTTGTCTGGATACAGTGAGAAGTGCAGTCTGGCTGATGAGTTAGAGATTGTGGAAGAGGAAGGAACAACAGAAACATGCTTATTGTGAGCTGAATTCAAATGCTCACACCAGGGTAACTTCTGCTCCTGGATATCCCTGTACACACTCCAGTGGGGAAGAGAGCTGGGCTCTCTCATCCATAGGGTGCCTTTTTCTTCCCACTGGGCTGTTTTGCAGTTCCAGGCCAGGACAGGAATGCCAGGAATGCGAAATCCCGGCACACTGCCCTGTGTCCTGTCCCTGGCTGCCCCCCCCGGCTGCCCCCCACTTCCCTGGCCCGTCGCAAGAACAGGATATTCACCCGAGCGACAAGCGACATACACTCACACACGTCTTGTTATCAGGAAAAAACACTCAGTCAGCGTCTGGAATGGGCTCTAATTAACTGTGTGGACACCGGGACTTCCCTGTGGGGCTGTGGGGAAAGCACTCGCTCACAATGGGATACGGGCAAGTGGGCAGCAGTGGGTCAAATCCTCCAGAGCCACCAGCATGGCAAGGGCTGGAGGTGAGCATTGAGTGCCAGAACAGCTGTGCCATCACCCAGTGGTCCCTTTCCTCCTGCTCTCCCTCCACAGGACGGTAGGGAGAGCCTCTACAGAGCAGAGCATCCAGCCCCACTGCAAGGTTTCACCCCCTCCTTGCCGTGGTGAAGTTGGGGTCCTCGGGCTGAGAGCTGTCCCCAGCCCCATGTCCCTGCATTGGCCATCCTGAGTCATGTCAACATGTCCCTGCTTCCAGCACAGGCTCTGCAAAGACGTCCTGTCTCAGGTAAACAGGATCTCGCCGCGCTGTGTGACCTTGTTTACCTCCCTGAAAGAATTTGGCTGGAATTTTTTTTTATTATTTTTTTTCTTCCTAAGGGCTGGTGAGTCACCCTGCAGAAATGTGTGCTGCCTTTCCACACTGACTCACCTCTCTGCCCACACTTCTGCCTTTCCCTCCTGCCCCCCAGCTCTGGGGCAGTCGAGAAGGCTGATGATGCAACCCATGTACTGGTGCTGGTGCTGGTGCCAGTGGACGTGGCAGTGGCGTCTCTGCCACAGGAAACGTGGCCAAGTGTTCGGGCAGTCCCTGTGCCAAAACACAGGAAAAGCACCAAGAAATTACCCCGTGCATTGTCAACTCAAAAAACACCAAAGAAAACAAAACAAAGCAAAAAAACAACCAAAAAAAAAAAATTGTCCTCACTAGAACAATTGCCCAGAAGAATAGAAAAGAGAAAAAAAAAAAGAGGCCAATGGACCTGGATCAGTGCCAGGACCCTTGTTTTCCTTTCCCAACACAATGCACGTTAAATAATACTTCCTTCTCACAACAAGGCCCTCCTGGGCTGGTTTTTGTTTTTCTCCCCTGCTGTGGGGGGGTCGGTCAGCGCAAATGGCCCCTGGGATCATCAGCACTTCAGGGCTGCTGCTCATCCCCACTGCCATGGATTGCCTGTTCCCAGCACTGCGGAGGAGTGAGGGCCCTGTGCTTGGCCTGCTCGCCTCCCCCTCAGCTTTCTCGTGGGGAGCAGCAGGCCCTTGAGCACTTCTCCTGACCTCTCCCACCCTCTGGCATGATACAGTTAGGTGCTTTGCAGGATAGTATCTCCTCAAGGTAAGCCAGGTAGCTATCCCAAAGCACTGCCGTGTAACCATGCTCAGGCTGCAAAGGTATCCATACAAACGTATCACAGCAGCCATATCACAGATGCTGATTTACTGCCAGGTTAATTATAACAGAATAAGAGAACAATGTATTTTACATGAGGGATGAATGATTTCATTACACTTCTGGCCAGGCTTCCAGACTGGGACGAGGGGAACCCCTGTTAGTGGCACCTTGGCTCTTCAGTTCCCATTTGGCTTGTGGTCAGTCCTCTTTCCTTCAGGATTTCTCTTCCCAATGACAGTGTCACTGGCATCCAACTGACTGAAAACTAATTTTGTTTATTCTAACTTCTTTCCTGAGAAATTTAACATCTGAGATACCATGCCTCTTGTTTGTTGGCAGTGTCAATCAACAGTCTCCAAGGGGCTGATCAGATCCATATCTCTTTTGTCTGAGGATTATTGGGACTTCTGATTAAATAACAGGTGCAAGGAAGCAAGGAGTTGTCCTTCTTTAAATCAAACTGTGGCCTTTGGACACGAAGTGACATCACTTCAGCTGTACCCACGTCTCCCCTGATTTCTACTTTCTTACATGAGGACACAGGCTGCTGGGCAAAACGGACCCAGTGGTTCTTGAGTCTCTGTTTCAGACAAGGCTCAACACTCAGCCAGTTGCAGCTTGCTCAACTGGCCAGCCTTGTCATGGCACAAGGCAAAGGGACAGATGCTGCAGTGGAGCAGCAGGTGGCAGGACTAGTAGGCATTTGGTGTACTTGCCCACTGACGCCCGAAGTGGAGCAAATTCGTTTGTTTCAAGGATTGACTTTGTGCACTGACGTTCCTGAGGCAATCCAGAAAAGCCAGATCCAAGGTCCCACCTACCTGCATTGTCTGGGCTCAAAAGTCAGTTCCTGCCTCTGAGTAAGGATTTGTGTTCTGGGTAACAGCAACTGCTTTGTGAAGGTGAAATCTTCTTGGCACTGTTTTGGTCTGTTCTTCTCCCATGCAGAAGATGAGCCTGCCCCCTGCTCCAAGGGTTTATGTGGTCAAGCACATTAGCAGTTGGGGTGACTTTCACTGACCTCTTCGTCAGTGAAAGATGATTTCTGAACGAATTTAACCATGTCATAGAGGTGCTGGAGATGGATTAGTGGGAGTTAGGAAGGAAACTGGGGCAGAGCTAGAGCACAGCATGCAGCCCTGCAGAAGTCTGAGTGTCTGTACTGCCCTTGTGTTTGCTGTGCCCTCCATGCATTCCCAAATCTGTGTGGTGGACATCAGGGGGATTCACCTTACAACAGGTGTCTTAACACAGGCTCTGAAGTCTCAGCCAGCTGTCTCATCTCCCTCAATAGTCTACAGGTGAGATGGTCATGTCCAGAAGAACTTGATTCCCTGGATTAAATTTTTTAAGTTTGGGATGAATCATGCTGTGGCAGTGCTCAACGCTCTCTTTTGTCTAGAGGAGGAGACAAGGGCTGTTAGTGTTTGACTGCTTCATTTTCAGTCAGCTCAATTTAAGGTGCTTAATTTTTAGCTGGCAAATGCCAAGAACAGTGAATCCCACCTCAGGAGAACAATGTACCACTGTATGACAAGCAGCAGCAAGTCCAGGAACACAGCTCCTCTCTTGATTTATTTAACAGCTACAGTTATTGCTTAAACTTGATCATGGGAACCACTGTCTCAGCAAAATCCATCTTGCTCAACATAGGCAGAGTATGCCTTGTCCTCCAACAGTGCTGTCAAAGAGTATGTCCCTCAGGGACCTTAAAACATGTAGGAAAGAGTTGCTGGGGCTAGCAACTTGCATCTGAGTATGGGGTTTTCCCTGGATCTGGCATGGCGTTTGTTTTTATCAGCTGCCAAACCTTTGGCAATTCACCAGCTCCTGATAACGCAAGTAAAAACCTGGAAAAGACAAATCCAAACACTTAGGCCAAATTACTGTGTATATAGCAGTGTCCTCGTGCCCGGTGGGAACAACCAGGTTGTCCATATTTGCCTCTATGTCCAGGGCAGCCCCTGGACACCAGGTCTCAGTGACAAAGAGCAGCACTCATAGCAGATCTCCCTCCTGCCAGTGAGACCTTGGTGTGAACTTTTATCCAGTAAATGTTCGTTGCTTCGCCTCCTCTGGTAATGGAGCAGATGCTGAAGGTTGTTTGGCCAGCTGCTTAAACAAATCCCAGCGTTTTGTGCCAGACCAGGTGAAGTCCAGCCTTTTCAGCTCCCTGATCCTTACAAGATCATCAAGCAGCATTCAGCAGCTCAGTTACTGCTGAATATTCAGCTTTAGGAGGGTCATTCTGGCCATAGCTTTAATAACAACTGCGAATCCACACTTAAAATGGCTCTTGGAAGCACCAGGCAACTACAGTACAAAAGAGGAATATTCAGGTCAGGCTGTGTGTGTGCTCTTTAAACCATTTTTAATGTTCTTCAGGACTCAGACTTGGAAGCCTGTGCAAATAAGTGCTGGGCTTTGCTGGTCATAGGACATCTCACGTGTGAGCCTGTTCAGAGCTGTGTCAGTGCCATGCCAACCCACCAAACTGAGGTATTTTCAAGGTGGCTATCAGAATGATCACTTACCATAGCAAACTGTCATGGGGAATATGTGCTAATTTGACTGGGAAGGTCCATCCCTAGCTCTATTTTCTCCCCGACTTGCACCAGGTACACATCTGGGATGTGTGATGAAAACCTGCCAAGTTCATCTGTGTCACAGAAAGTGGGAAGCAATGGTGGTGACATCAGCCATGTCTGGGTGCTGAGAAGTCATGTGAGCATTTATAAAAGGAGGTGTAAGACACTCCCCTATGTGTTCTGTATCTCCCAGCTCCCTTCACTCAGGTATAAACCTCCTGTAGATGATGCCAACCCCAGTAGTTCAATGATTAACCAGTGCATGACCCATTGCTCCTCTCTCCTTTGGTGAACACAGATGTTACTGGAGATAAAATTACAGGTTAGCTTGGACAGGTCTCTGAGCAGGCTGATCTACTTGAAGATGTCCCTGCTCATTGCAAGAGCGTTGGACTAGATGACCTTTAAAGGTCCCTTCCAACCCAAACCATTCTAGGATTCTATGAAAACCACTAGCCATGGACATGAGGAGCTGCAGCAGTCTGCTTTGGGATGAGGCACCGGCATAGTGACAGCTTTATGGTGACATCTGTAACAGTGATTGTCTATTTTTTCATTATTTTTTACAAGGTATCCTACAAAATAATGCTGTTCATTGGCAACTTTCTTGACACGAACTTCCAGGAGTTACAATGACTCCTACAGAGTCCTACATCTTTTAAGGGGGTTCAACTACCCATTTGGCCAAACTGTACCAAGAACCATCTTTCTATTGGGTTTTCCAAGTAGATGGTGCTGTACCTGTCAATCTTGCTGAAGCAACAGTTTTCCTCAGAAACAAATCTACCTACGCTGCAAGTTCAGGCTCTTCCTAAGAAAGGTTTTTCTGGAAATGCAGTGTAAGGCTGAATAATTTCAGATGGGAAGCGTAACCGTCTACTGAGAAAAACGGGAACATACACTCCATTTTAAGCCCATTACAGAAAGAATTAGAAAGTCACGCGGATGCAGAGCTAATATCATCCTCCAGATAGTAACTGCTGCATCTAGTACTGCTCAGCAATGTGTAAAAATAGAAGTAGACAGAAATCCAGCCAGACAAAAGCCAAGATTTTTTTTCTGATGTCAATCAGGTGCCCAGATGTGGCTCCTGAGCTGTGAACATCCCATTGGCCTGACTGCCCCAGCGACCTCTCCTCGCCCCCATTCTCCCAGACACCTGCAGTTCTCTTTGAAGCAGGGACATGGCAGGCATTTCCCAGAGACATGTCAGGACGCAGAAGGAAAAGCAGAGAGATGGATTCTATCTGTCAACCCACGATGAAATACAGTGACAGCCCCCCAAGTCCCAAAAGAAAGCTCAATTTTTTCTAGTTAAAAGAAGTGTTTGGCTCATTCCCTAGACCAGCTGCTTCCTACATAAGTAAGAGGCATGCACAGTGTACAGAAAAGAATATTTGACATTCCTAATCAATTAGATAAGGGGAAAAAACAGTCCATTTTCCTGTTCAAAATAAAATTATCGTGGTTACTTCAGATTTCAAGGGCATTTATCTTTCAGCTTCAGACAGAGGGGCACTGAGTAGACTGCAGGTTACTGACCCAGGGCTAGAGAATGACTAAGCTGCCAGCTGGAATGGAGGAGCCCAGGCTCAGCTCTAGTGGAGCACTGGGATGGGAACAGCTGTGTCAGTTGTTAGCCAAGTCAGGTGTGCCTTAGCAGAGCCAGGACTGTGGCAGGCCCGGAAAAACTGGCAGCATGGGAGGAGGGAGTTAAAACACCTCAAACCAAATTGCTGAAGGGAAGCACTCCCAGATCTTGCCTGCACACTCCCTGGCTTTGAAAACTTGTGTAAACATTTAACCAGGGAAATGCCAAGGAAATCAAGGTGAGGAAGAAGGTGGCTGGAAGGGTTGTGAGAGAACATAGGCACCTTCCCAACCCGTGTTCAGCTCAGGATGTTTCAGTGGAAAAGGCGCAACCTGAGATGTGTTGTGTATCTTTTACTCAAAAGCACAGGAGGCTCCAGGACCCGGGGCAGGTGCCTGACACCACCGCCAGCCCTGCAGCAGAGGCAAAAGGAGAAGGTACAGTGGCACGCTGCCCTCTCCTTGAGGATTATGTGTCTCTGGATCACCAGCAGCCTTTGAGGCCTCTCCACAGGCCAATGGAGAATGGATAATGTCTTTGTGAGAACTGACTGTGCTGTCTCCCAGTTCAGAGGAAAGCAGCAGCCCCTTTGCACTGCCCTGGTGCAGCCAGGGTGAGCAGGTGGGCTGCAGGTCCCTGGTATGGGATTTACCCCAAGCAATTACAGGCTCCCCCTGCAGTTCTTGGAGACTTCAATCCTGGACAGCTGTATCAGAAGTGTCAATTGCTGCTGCTTTGCACTTGCAATACCAAGCCTGTGTTCTTCCACTGTTTGTCAGGACAGCACGTTTCCCCAGGAAAAAATATATGCAAATAGGGCAGCAAAGTGTTCGAGCCTACAAACCTCCGCCCAGACCCAGAGGAGCCCTCTGGAGACTGCTCTCACACGTGGAATCTTGGGCCTGTAGTGCCACCTAATGAACAGGCGCAGCTCGGAGCCACATGGATGCTGCTGTGTGCAGGGAAATCAGGCGAAGGCACTTGGTAGGGCACTTTGTTACTCCCTATTCCTTTCATTCCTCTCCCGGTGCTTCAAAAACTACTTATTTGATCCTTGTAATCCTGCTGTCAGGCAGCAGATAATAATAACCCTGTTCTGTGAACAAGTTGAGGAGCAGCTTTTTGCTGAGCCCAAATACACAAAATAAGTCAACAGTAGTTGAGTAACAAATGAGACTTAACTCCTTTTTCCATGTTGCTTTTGGAAATAGTGCTTCCAAGGGACAGGGCAAAGCGGTGACACGGTGCATTGTTGCAATTTGCACCCTTCTCCTGGGACTCACTGGCTTGTTCTCCATGTACCAACAGGGCCCACCTGGGTGACGAGCCATGAACTCCCAGCTTTCAGGAGGCAGAAACTGGGCTCCATTTGGCTTGTGAGAACAATGGTCAGGCATGAGGATCAGGAGTGGCTCTCAAGGTACTAAAGGACATTCCCTCAGGAAGAAACCAGCTGATTGGTTTTTACATAGGACATGGTCAAGGAGAACAAATGTTCCACCCAAAGTGCAAGCTTCGTGCTGGTCACAGCAACTGCCTTCTCAGATCCAGAGAGCAAGACACTGAGGTGCCTCCCAGGACTGTGTTCTGGTTTCTGGCTTCTGCTGATATAAGGAGGCATCCCAAGGGAGAAATCATCACCCAGGGCAGGGGAGCTGCCTTTAGGCAGCAGGCAGAAAGTGTGGGGAGTTCAGTCTCTCCCTAGAGCTTAGAAGTTAGGGCTGTGCGTTCTTCCCTTTCCGTTTACTTTTTCATTCGTGATCTCAGGTCAGGCACCCACCAGAGCAGAGGCCTCTTTAAAGGTGCTGTCACAGAGCACAGCATGTGTGTAAATGGCAGCCGTGTGGTCAGAGCCCTTCCCCAGAAAGGGAGGGCCTAAGTGCTCTCCTCAGCCTGGAGGGACTGCAACACATTCTTTCCACAGTCTGCTCTACCTCACACGGCATGGCATGGCAGGGCGTGGTTTAATATGGTAGGTCTGTAACATGGGTGGAGAGCACCTCCCAGGTTCAGCATCCCAAGGGCATAACCCGGACATGTTCTGGCACGAAGGCTGGGAGCCTGCTGCTGGCACCAAAGCAGCAGATCTGGCCACAAACACCAATCATGTCACAACTGCACAGATGCTGAACCCTCAGCTAAGTGTGAAACGCTCTAACCCCATAGACAGTTTTTAAATCTTTCAAATTTTTCAGAGTGCTTCAGGGGTGAAGGAAGTGAGCACTGCCACTCTGGCCCTTCACAAAGGAAGGAACGGGACATACACTGTCTCACATGCAAATAGTCCTCCGTGAAAAGAAACATTTTTAGGGCTGGACGCTCTACAAACAGGCGGTGCCAGGAGATCATACATGAGAGTGGGAGTCTGGAAGTTTTAAGCAATGAACAGCTGAAGAAGTTTCCATAGAGCATGTGGGAGCCAAGGCTTTTCAAAGACGTATCATATGTCCACAGATGGGCAGGCTTTCACTAAAACAACAAAACTCAAATTAATTGAAACAACAAAACTCAATTTCATTGAAACCACAAAAATATTTTTAAAGAAAACAAACCACAAAAGCACTTATTTTCTCTTGCCCACCCACACTTCTAGTCTAGGCTTCAGAGCAATGAAAATCCTACTACAGCTTCCTGTAGAGGAATTATCTGAAATGTGTGTTTTGTGTACCAAACCAACATGGTTCACTCTTGCTGTGACAGTCAATGTGGCCCAGAGAGAAGAAAGACTGATCTCTAGCTAAGTGTTTATCTTGGAAAGCAGAGATCAGTGTTTCAGCACCTTCTCTAGGACATGTTTAGGTATTTTGCATGCATCAGGCACTGGATGACATGTACACACAGCCAGGGGTTGTGGTCGGGACACAAATCTGGTCTTGCCCAGGAAAAGGACCATGCCATAGCTGCTCCAGTGAACTCTGAATTTGTCTTACACTAAGCAAGTGTTTCAGTGGGTGAATGTGTATTCCCCTCACTCTTGAAAAAGAGAATAATCTGGTGTTTGGGGGCAGTCTCCCAGAAGGTGGGATTTTGTGGCTCCGAAGACAGAGGACAGAGGAAGGACAGGACCTTGATCACCAACACTACTGGGTTTGTGCAATAATTGTTGAACTATCATTTAAAAGGTAGGAAAACAACAAACCTTCTTCCAGTGGCATTTGCAAAAAGTGGTAGCTGCTATTTTTTGCACTGATCCTGCTCTGGGAAGTAGCTGAGCTCTTCAAGGAAGTCTGTGAAGAAACACCTACCTGGAGGTTCTCAGCCACGCCTGGCTGTGAGACTGAGGTGCAGAGGAAAACAGCTGCCCACCAGGTTGATCTAACACTAAAGGACAAGTGCCAGCTGTGTTGGATTGAGAGGAACACAGTCTGGGATTCTGGCTTACCATCCCACTAAAATGGTCCTCTAGGGGCCTTAGATCTGCACCCAAGGCATGGCCACATTTAAAGGGAAGTAGTGGGTGCTCACATCTGAAGAGGAGGGAAAGCTGAAGCCGACAACTGTCCTGTATGCTGTGTCAGGGGTGGAGAATCCCCATGCTGGGCATATGGTGGTTAAGGATGGAAACAAAATGACACTTGAACCCACAGAAAGTATTTTTCCTCATGACAGACCTCAAACCAGAGCTCTCGGGGTCCTTTGCTTGGGCCGGATGATCCTTCCTCTACCCTCTAGGACTTGCTCCTTTGGCAAGGCTGGGGGACTTCCCCGTTTGTTTTCCTTGTGTCTCCTGTGTAACACCCGGAGGCAGAGCACTACTTTGGGCTGGGACTCACTGGCCATCCAGGGTCGGGAAATCCGAGGAGCAGATCAGAGCCAGGTGAGGAACGCACAGCAGCACAGCTTTAATCTTGTTCGCTGGCTGCCGGTGCCGAGGGCTCCGCGTAAGCCGAGGAGCTGCCAATTGGCAGCAGGGGGCAGCTGCATTCCTTCCACGCGTTTCAAGAAACTAACATTAAAAGTACTAATTGGTGTGAGCATACCGATGGGGTAGTTTTTCTGCTGCCCTTGGGCGTAACTGCACTGGTACCCGGTGCATCCTGCGTGTGCCTTCCATGCATCCATGGGGCAACCGGGGCTGCTCCCCGGGGTCAGGGCAGCACCGACCGTGCCTGTTTACTGCTCTTTACTTCTGCGGTGTGTTAGGAGGCTGCCTGCCGAAACCACAGTGTGCATATGAACTGGACCTGTGCTCTCAGGGCAGCAGGATGAGTGTCACCTAAGGCTGATTAGACACGCAGCACCGCAGTGGGAGAGGCCGGTTCACCCCCCGGCTCGGACAGTCCAGCTGCGTAGGACTCCCAGCTCCGGGACATTACGGAGCCGTGGCAGCACCGTACTTGCAGGCTGCCAGCGCTGGCTTCTGCTGCAAAGTCGTTTCTTGAAGCTTCACCAAGCAGCGTTTCTTCGGGGATGTGCTGGGCGGTTTTGAAGCTATGCTGATCTTTGCTGCAGTCTTCTGGGGGAAAAAAAACGCTCTTTGGCAGGATTAGGCTTTGTAGAATATAAATGACCATTAATAAATTCTTAGTGTTAATGTAAGTGCTTGTATCAACTGGAAGCTGAACCGCTTAATCAGGCTAGCAGCAATTAAAATGGTAATTTTTTTCTGTACTAGATTCTGCTGGCAATTTTTACTCAAGTAAAACTCTTTGAAGTTAATTGGAATTTTGATTAAAGCCTCCTGGATCTGGGTCTCTGAATTTGTACTAAAGAAGGTTCAATATTTGCTTTGGTTTTCTGCACATGGAGTTCACTGCTATATATTAGCGCGACTGTACAATTAGTGGTAACAAGAACAACTCCAATAAAGATTTCTGTAATCTAGCTCTTGATATACTTGAGAAAAGGTCTTTTATCACAGAATGGCTTTTAAAGTACTGCTAAAACAGGCTGTAAGATCTGAAAACCTTGATCGATTAAATTGTCTTAATTGTTTCCAGTCGCAACGAACGGCTTAGCAACATTCACTTAAGGGTAATTCGGAACTCGGAGGGGGTGGGAGGATGGGAGGTGTTCTTGCTCTATGCCTTCAGCGCTCCGGTTTCGGCTGCCGACGCGAAAGAAAAAAAACTGAAATTACATTATCATTGAAAATTATACTGAAATTACATTATAACCATTAGTAGAATGAAAAGTAACTGTGGTGGAACAGGTTTTAAAGGTAACGTTTTGTCCAAAATGTTGCAAAATAAACCCCAAACAAACACAAACTCCTGACCAGACTGCGCTGAGGCACTCTGTAGCATTTTGCGACCAGTACTTCCAGGCAAAGGAGTGCTTTTCTGAAAGCTGTGATGTAACTGGTGCAAATACTGCTTAAACTTCGCTTTAGGTTAGTTGCTGGTGTGGGAAAAGCAGAAAGAAAGAAGGGAATAATCATGTGGAAATTATACTGATAATACCAAGCATGTGGGTTCTTACTATATATCTCTGTTTATAAGAAGACTATTAGAGCTTGTGATCAAAATGCAGGTCAATTTGGTTTTGAGAACTCCTTTGGCATCCATTAACAAAGTTTATATATATGTATTCTTGACCTTAGGGAGACGTATATTAAATAATGAGTTGTAAACATCCTGGACTAAGAAGTACAGAAGTTTATCGATAATTGAAATAATAATAATAACTGAAAGTTTGTTGTGACTAGGGGGCTTCTTTCTTTCTTTTATTTTATCCTAACGTGGTCGGTCATTGGAGCACAGTTTCTTCCGCTTCCCAGTCTGACACCTCAGCGAGTGGATTCACATATGAGGAAAAGGAATACAAGCAGATCCTTGCAATCCAGAGAAATGTTCTGATATACTTTTGTGTCTACTTTTTTCTAAAGGTCTTAATTTTAAGAAACAAATAAAATTTTACCTTAAATACTTTCCCTATTCTCTCTAAAACACAGACACAGAATATGAGAAAGGAAGAATTAAAAAGATAAAAAATTTTATTATTATTAGCAATAATTTTGTAATATAGTATAAACGCCTTGAATATTCAACAACTATGCTATTAAAGTACCAAAACCTTGCTATAAACTGCTAGTTCTGCCTAATGATTATCCGAAGGGTTACCATTCCCTGACTGTGGACTTTGAGCTCCTAGACGGCTGCAGCAAGGGTAAGCACCCTGCTAGTTACGCAATCCATACCTGTGGACACAGTATGTTGTGTGCAAATGAACACTTGCAGACTAAACAACTGACATTAACACACTCTCATCGTATATTTGCCATTTCTACAGTAAGGTTTGGCCTGTCTCAGACTTTGCATGCAAACAGCACCCAGTGACATTCAGTCACAGCAGAGGAGCAACTGAGCACACTTGTGGGAGAATAGGTAGTTGCATATGTAGAAGTAAGTCCCTGCTCTGATGTAAAAAGTTTCCTAGGAGACCTCAAAGTAAAAACCCTCAGTCTGTTGTTTGAAGCAGTGGTTGGGAAGCAAAAGCACGTTTCTGCATAGCAGATTGGTGAGCAAGGGAGCCTGGATACCTAAATGCCTGCTCATGATGTCCCTGTTTTCTCATGCCTCACCCAAGAAAGCGTTGGTCGCCTTGAAGAGGTGGCCTGAGGTCCTGCTTGTTCCACGATGACTGATAGCTACATGTGTGCTACGTCCACTGAGCGCCTTTGTGCTGGTAGAGGCCCAGAGGCACCCCCAGGACCTGGACATCTCATCGGCCGGACTGACGCAGCTGAATTGACGCTGAAACCAGGATTATCAGCTGGATCGACGCTGAAACCAGGACTGACATCCCATCAGCTGGATTGCCACTGGAACCAGGACTGGTGATCCCATTTTCTCTCTTTTTTCCCTTTTTATTTTTCTTTCTTTCTCTTTCCCCTGCGCCCCCGCCCTTTAGTAGGTCAGGGACTAACATACCAATTTCCATGCCAACTGTGTAATTTACTAGTAAAACTTTCTGTTCGTTTGCGGGCCCTCGGACTTTCGTCGTTGCTTTCCACCACGAGCATTGACGAGTCTCGGGTGCTTCCTTCCCCTTAAAGGTGGGCCGTGGCAGGCACCTCGCGCTGAGGCACCTGCAGCGGGTGCCCGGGCAGAGGAGCCACGCCGGGCTCCTGCCGCAGCGCTGCTCCCGCCTCCCCGCTCTGCCGCTCGCCGCTTCCCCAGCCGCCGCCGCCGGCACGCGACCGCCGGGGGCCGCGCTGCTGCGGAAAACGCCCGTAAATGCCACGGCTCGGCGGCGGCGGGCAGCGCTCCCTCACGGCGCTACCCCCGGCGGGAGGGAGGCGGCGCGGCCGGGGCCGGGGCGGGAACCGCCTGAGGCGCCGCTCCCGCCTCCTTCGCTCCCTCCCTCACCCCCCGCTCCCGCCCCCTCGCGCGCGCGCCGGGGAAAACGTTGCGCAGGTTCTAAAGCGGCGGCGGGGGCGCGGCCGCGCGCGAGGGGGCGTGTGAGGGGGAGCGGCGGCGAACGGGCGCCACCGGCACAGCCTCGGCCCGCCCGCCGCATGGAGCTGTCGGCCATCGGCGAGCAGGTGTTCGCCGTGGAGAGCATCCGCAAGAAGCGCGTGCGGAAGGTGGGCAGCGGCGGAGCGGAGCGGGGCGGGGCGGGGGGAGCGCACCGGGACACCCCCCGCCCCTCCCGCCGCGCACCGGGAGGGGGAGGCGTGGTGGGCGCGCGCGCGCGGCTGCCCGGTCCCCGTCGCTGTCCCCCGGTCCCTGTCCCCTCACATCCGCGGCGGGGGCACCGGCACCTGCCCGAGGCTGGCGGGCGGGGGACACACGTGTTGCCCGTGAGGAGGGGGCGATTGTCGCTGCTGGGGTTCAGCCTGCCTGCAGGATGAGTGCCGGTGGTACCACACGGGAGAGCCCAAAGCGGAGAGGGTTTGGGAAGGCTCCCGTGACTCAGTTTCCCCAGCCGTGAAAGCGCTCCCGTCCCCGCAGAGTGTTGCAAGGATAAACCTGTAAGCATGCAGTGTGTAGAGATCATCCGGTGGAAAGTTCCTTATAGGGGAGTGTTTTCCAGCCTTGGGAAGCTGATGAGCCCCCCAGGAGGAAAATGAAACTGGTTCTCTGCCTCAAGTACCCTTGCTTTCCTTGCTCTGCTCTCCTGTAAAGGTGTCTGTGGCTGCAGCAGTGGCTCTTGCGAGAGTGGTCGTCCACAGACACAAAGGCCTTTGCCATGCTTTGGGAAGTGCTTAACAAACCCCTCAGTATAACATTAAATACTTTGATAGTTGTTCACATTGCTTGCGGAGCCCTTGAATGCAGTTTCCAATCACTACACTTTTTTTTTTTTTTTTTTTTTAAATCTTGTACTTAGAGTGAATAAAAAAAAAAAAGCGTAGCTCTGAACTTCAGCTGTGAGCTGCTGATTGCTTGGGTCGAAAGGATGACTGCCTGTGATGGATGGAACAGTGTTTGAGTAGAGCATGTAGCAAATGGAAAGGAACATGCCAGAGATGCTTCATAGGTTCTGAAATACTGTGTTTCTTCTCTCTGCTTTAAAAAAAAAATTCATCTGACATTTGCTCCTGGCATACATCTTCTTCCTGCATTTATGTGTGCTGACTTCTTGTAGGTTTGCCTGTGAATGTGTGAATGGTTCCGTCTTGCTCTCTGGTTGGCTTTTAGTGTTCTCCCTGCAAGCCTTCTGCAAAGCTGTGGTCCAAGGTGATGGTAGTACAAGCATGCTTAAACACCCCTGTGTGCCCATTTTTTGGAGAAAAAGGTATAGCAAATGTAGTTTAATGAGGAAGTGGCTATGTTTTGAAAATAAAGGGATGGGAAACAAGCTTTTTGGTTGCAGAGTTCAGTCCTGTTGATTGGTTGCATCTCATACTGTAGCCCATATTTGGTTCCGTAGTTCACCTGTTTTCTTCTGCCTTTTTCCACCCTCAGGGTAAAGTAGAATACCTGGTGAAGTGGAAAGGATGGCCCCCAAAGTAAGTTGTGTTTACTTGCCTGTTTTTTCTTTAATATTCCATAATAGCTTGCATTCTGCAGTTGAGCATTTCATTCATAATGGGTAATGTCTTGTCCCTCATTTCAACAACAATAACAAAACCAAAGAGCCACAAACCAAATTGAAATCTGTTTGTGAATTTGCAGCTAAGGAATACAAACTGTGTGCCAGTCTATTCTGACTGGTTTTTGCCACCACTGAAATATTTCATTGAGATGCTTTCTAGATACAAATGTTTTTAAATTCATTATGAGTTCAACAAAGAACTCGGATTCTTCTGAACTTGGAATGGCTCCTGCTTTTCTGAGTCAGCACCAAGAGGACCCCACTTTATTTTTAGAGCTGTCTGCTGCCTTTTAAAATAGAAAACATGTTGATGGTCTTGTCTTCCTCTCCTACTGCTTCCCCTCTGCAATTTACCAACGGAAAGGAGCAATGTTTCAGATTTATTGATTGTAGCCGAATGCAGGTGATCTTTGTCCCTTGAAAATTACCGCCATGCTTTCATTTCCTTGTCTGAAGCCTCTGTTATTCTGAGGGCCTTTTCAGCTTTTGCTTTGGTTGCTACATTGCAAAAAGGAAGAAAAGTTTGGGGTTTTTTTCAGCATTGCTGTGCACTGTTTACAGACATTTTCTCTCATTAAAATGCAGCTGCTTCTGAAGAAGAGCCACTGCTCTGAGCTTAAGCAGTCTGTAAAATGCTTTGAGATTAAGAGGATTAGGTAACTGGAGAATATTACTATGTCAGCTAGCAGTCTAGTAGAACAGCCTCCTGGCTAACCCATATGGGGCCCTGTCTTTGCTTTTCTGTTTGTGCCTGTGTGTGTACATACACGATGTGCGTGGGGACAGCAGTGTTACACACGCAGTTGCTCTGCTGTTGCTAAGCAAAGGGAGCTGCTTGTTACAGGTTCATCCTCGCAGCCGCAAAGTGAGGCCAGCCAGGATGGCTCTGACTGGCTGTACCTGGTGTCCAAGAAGCTGAAATGTGTTCTTGGGTGCCTAATTGTTGTGCCTAATCCTTATGATTATAGGCCATGTGTGAAGATAAGCCGCTTCCCCCTCTCTGGTGGCGGTGGGAGAGGGTGGCTTTATTCTTGAGTGTTCTGCTGTCAGAGTGTAACCTTGTTCACTTGTTGAGCACCACCTGCCACGTAGTGTGGGTCACTTCTTGGACTGCTTCAGCCTTTAATAGCCAAGTCTTACTTAATCACTGATAGAGGGTGGGAAATGTATTTGGAGCCTCTGAGGCCTCATCCCCTCTTGGCCAGAATACCGATGTTTATCCCATTCTCCTTTCAACAAATGCATTGAAGTCCTTCTCTTGTAAAGTCCCTTGCCAAGAAGGTGGGCTGAGGCATGGTGTAATGTTTCTTAGACAGAGCAGGCCTTATTCTTAACTGCTGCCTTTCCTTGTCCTGTGCCTTGAAACTCTGGGGGAGACAGAAACACTTTGGGGAATTTAAAGCACAGTTCTCCTGGGAGCAAGGTGATGTCAGGGTTCTCTTATTTTGATGTATGGCATGTCCAAGCATCTTCCCTCTTCCCCCAAACTACAAATCTGAGGACTGCTGGGTTTTTTTTCCTTACTCCTGCCGGCCTCCACTGTAACTGTTCCCTCAGTGGTTTGAATTACTTAAACCCAAGGTGCTCAGAGCATTGAAGTCACTTTTCATTGCACTGGCAGTCTCTGTTCCTTGTTTCTAAACATACATATGCCTGTGATGGCATGCAGCACCACAAGCTGTTTGTATCTTTGTGTTTGTTTCCTCATCCCACATCATTCCCTTCCGTAGTTACCAACCTTGTTGCAATGCTCTTTGTAATCTCTGTACCTATTATCCCATCATTTCCAGTGAAAGTATCATGGAAGGGAATAAGGATAGGTCAGTAGTTTACTGCTTTCACATGAAATTCTTATTTCACTTTTTTCCCCCCTCTTCTTAATAAAAAATTCTTATTCATGCCCTACACCTCAGATTTATGGATTGCACTGCTGGAGTCAGGGAATGGAGGAGTGACTATCTGATTCTAGCTACAAGCTTGTTTACAACTTGTGTTGGAGTTAAAAGGAGGGGGAAGAGGAGGAGTAGAAGGAGGGGGAAGGAAGATCATATGATCTGTGTTTTCCAGAGTGCCTGCTCTCTGCAGTTTGCTGCAGCCTGGGCTGTGTGTACCCATATATAAAGCTCTGTGTGCGCGCGCGCGTGGCAAACTCAACCATGTTTTTTTTATATGCAGTGTTTTGCCACTGCAGCGAAGCCAGAATCTGAACTGCAGAGAAAAAGGCAACACCCACCAGGGTGTTTTTTTTAAGCAAATCCCTTTTCTTCTCTTGCCTATGAAAAGCAATCCAATGACTTTTTCCCCCCTTGTGGTGTTATTTTTCTTAAATTTGTAGGATGAGTGCCAGAATCCCTGCAGCTGGGAGGAAACCTTCCTCCTTTCAAACAGTATCTTGGCTTTGACAGCTCACAGTCAGGTTGCTGCAGGAGGCATGAGCAAAGGAGGGAGAGAGAGAGGGAGGGATCAGCTGGCTATGAAGACATGTCTGTTCTTAACTCTCTGATGTACAGTGCACCTTGAGATATCTGAATGTCCTATTTTTGTTTCTCTCTTTTGTAAAAGAATTGTATTTTCATTTCTAGACCCATCCTCCAGTAATGTTCCAGTATTGCAGTACCCTTCTTCTCTCTAATGGGGAGACAAAAGGGAAAAGCATTCCCAAACCACCTCCCATGTATCTTATGTCCTCACATGCAGCCTGTGCTTCATCCAGAAATGTAAACTTAATGCTTTCTTGCTGTTCAAAGGGACTGATACAATGCACCCTTGTGCACCTGCATGTGACTCCTCTCTGGTCCTCCTCCCCAGGGTCTGGGAGGAGCTCTGCTTTCAGGAAAGTTAATGTTCTGAGGCATTTGAGGATTCAGATTTACTTTCCTGCCTTAGAGTTTGTATAGTAGAGACATGACACCCACCTTTTCTGGGCAAGCATGACCCCTAAGAAGTAAACATGCCCCAAGGACCACTTTGTGCTTCTTTCAGCTTCCACAGTGGGAGCGTTTTGGCTGCTTCTCCCTAGTGTTAAGTGCAGCTGTGCTCTTTGGGAACCAGTTTTGGAGTTGCCTGCTAGGTGGGTTCAGCCCTTTCCTGAGCATCTGATTCCTGTCACAGCTGTCTGGCTGTCGAGGAGGGGAGTTGGGGCAGCGAATGACGCTGTTCCCAGGCTGCTTCGGGAGCATGAAGCCTGTTCGGAGCAGTGTGGGTGGCCCTGCCCACAGTGCAGTTGGGGTATTTGTGTCGATGAGCTCCGCTCGATAGGAACAACCTGTAGGGGGAGCCGAGCGGGAGGAGGAGGCGTTGGCAAGTGGCCATCAGCTTGCCCCAGGGCCCAGGTCCCAACATGTTTGGTTGAACGGCATCAGTGGAAAAAAACTACACTCTTAAATGAATCCTTTCAGCTTCAGTGATTAGAAGTAATTAATAATGCAGGTGAGAAAGCGTACTTACTCTTTGAGCACTCTAAATTAAGAGAGACCTATTTTTCAGAAGGATGTATCAGACCATGCCTCATTGTTCCATGGGGTTTGTTGGATTTGAGGGAGTGCTGCAGATGCGACCTGTTTAGGCATGGACTTAAAAACAGTTTGTGAGTGTCTGCACAGGCTTTGCACACAGTGTGGAGGGGGCCCTGGGGAGGAAAGTCTTCCCTGTTTTTGTACAAAGAGCTGCTTGATGCTTGGTCCTGCCTGTTTTGGGAAGCTGGGGAGGGAATGGCTGGGATTCCTCAGAGCTCTCGCAATGTTGTGGCAGGCCCCACCGACCCTTGTGAAGACAGTATCCAGGGCTGCAGCACACTGGTAGCAGGCCTGCAGAGAGAATGTTTCATTAAAATACTGTTTACTTTTTATTCCTTATGTTTTTCTTCAGATACAGCACATGGGAGCCAGAGGATCATATCTTGGACCCTCGCCTGGTAGTGGCTTATGAAGAAAAGTAAGGGCACGTGTTCTTTCTCTCCCTGGACGCAGCAAAAGAAATAGTGTCTTTATTTCATTGTATGCATAAAGTGCCCCTGTTGTCCCTACTTCAGTCAAAGATGAGATGTATAGCAATGAATCCCGCTTGATTTTTGTACCCTGGTGTTGATTGAGATGGTCAAGACAGGTTTAAAGCAGCTTTGATTGGCATTGTTGAGGAAATGAGGCCAAGAACAGGCAGCATTGAGCCAGAGAACAATCAGATTCAGGTTTTGATCAGGTCCAGAGCTGGACTGGAGTGATGTGAGGTGGGAAGTTTCTCTAACCCATCCTTGATTAGCTGTATCAGAGAAATTTCCCTATTGCAAGGTTTTCACTCCTACAGGAAGCAATTCTGGGATGTTTTCCAAGCTTACACTGGTCACCATTGGGTTTTAGTGAAGGAAATTGAGGGAGCTATGCTGTAGAAGGTTGAAGTCCCAACTAGGTTTTATGCTGTGGTATTTAGTACTCAGTTTGATTCATATTCCTCTTTCACAGGGAAGAGAGAGACCGTGCATCAGGGTACAGGAAAAGAGGCCCCAAACCAAAGCGCCTCCTACTGCAGGTAGCCTTTTGCTCTTCTGTGTATTTCTAACTCCTTAGCTGCTGTGTTGCTCCTCTCAGTGAGGTGGAAACTGTTTGCTGTTGCATGGACAAAATTGGAGGTAACAAGTTAACAACATGAAATCAGTGTTTAAGCAGATAATTTTAACCTGTCAGCTGAAGAGGTAGCTAATATGACTTTTAAAAAGCAAAACAAAACAACAGCTCTTTCTCTCTGAACTAGGATTTTATAAAGTATGGGCCTGGGTAGTTGCAGGTTACCTGGTGTGTGTGTTCTTTTAATTTCATGTTGAGCTTGGATTTTCCATCAAGTCAAAGGTAGCCCGTGGTTGGAAGTGGAGTTTCAGCATGCTTTCACTGTTGCCAAGCAAAGCAGCCAATCCTAGGAAGCAGATATTAGGAAGAGCTTAGAAGGCAGTTGAAGAGGAGAGAGAAATGGTGTTGTAGAAGCACCATACCTTATCCTAGCTCATCTAGATGTTCAGAGACAGAACAAAGAATATTTTCCTGGTTCCCAGTGGGGAGCCCTGACTGTATGATCAGATGTCTGCTCTGACCCTTGCTGCGTTGGTGTCTTGGCAGCGGCTGTATGGCATGGACTTGAGGAGTGCCCACAAGGGAAAGGAGAAGCTCTGCTTCTCTCTTGCACGGAGGTTTGGAGGAGGAGACAGTAGCCTGCCAGGGGCCAAGACAGGGCAGGCAGAGTTTCCTGAGAAGACTGGGGGTGCAGTCCTGCCATTCTCTCTCCGGAAGCAACGCAAAAACCAGAAGTACCTACGACTGTCAAGGAAGAAGTTTCCCCGCATGACGAGTCTGGAGAACCGAAACTGCAGACATGAGTTCTTCCTGAATGATGCCGTGGGCCTAGAGGCCAGGCAGAGCCCTGACGACTGGGAGGCCACGCAGCACACCAGCAAAGAAGGTAAGGCCAGTTACCCTTTGGCTGTGAAGTTCTGGGGCATGTGAAAGATGTTCTGCATCCTTCCTCCTTGATTACATCCTCCTGGGATTGTGGTTTAGGTCAGGTCTTCAGAGCAGCTCTTGTGGGCCCATATTATGTCCCTCTTGTTTGCAGGTTTCTTTCTTGTTTGAAGAGCACAGATTAATTGTTTTTTTGCTCCTGTTGCCTCTCTGTAGTCTGACATCCCTAATGCCCCTCCCAGTGTTAGAAAACATGCAGAAGATACTGCAAGTTTTTCTCCTCTTAAGATTTTCTCCTGGCAGACGTGATACACAAGTGTGACAGAGATGAACTCTGCCTCTGTCCACATTATCCACACGTGCTCAGCCTGCTGCTTGGCTCAAAGGACTTTGGCTGGCAGTGGACGAGCTTGGACAGTGGCACTCCTCTCATAGTGCTGCTTTGAGAAGCATACAGGAATGCTGCTAGGAACTCACAGTGTACTCCCCTGCGCCCTCCTTCCCTTTCTTCTCCACACCCTTCTAAAGCCTCTTGCTATAGAGCTATGTGAGAGGAGGAGAGAGAGATGAAGTGAGGATGGTAACTCCTGCCTGATCCCACTGAGTAGGCAGCATGAGTGTAGGCATGGGAGATGTCCAAGCACATTTGGCATTTTGGGGAATGATACCAGCATCTTGTGCAGGAGGGCTGTGGGATGTGTGTGTTGCTCTCAGTTACCAGGGAAACTCTAGCCCTGCATTATTAGAGCTTCTGAAGGCGTAGCTTTCTTGAGGAGTGGAAAACCGGGGCTTGTGCTGGTTGTAGTAGCTAAGGGAATCCTGTTACTCCTTGCTAGGAGTAGCTGTTAGCCAGGCTGGATTAGGTAGGATCTTAGGGGAAGGGCTGTGTTCTGGAAGTCAACGCTATTCCCTCCTTTCTGAGAGAGATTGGAATGATGCTCAGAATCCAGGGAGGCAGCAGTAGGAGTAGCAGAGAGGAACCCAGTGTTACATCCTGGCGGTGAGGAAATGTGTGGGGCTGTTCTCCCTGGAAGCATGGCGCGCTAAAGCACTTGGGGATCAGAAGAGCGAGTGGCACTACAGAATTGTAAAACTGGTTTTGTTCTCCCCTTGACACATGGCCTGTGTGGAATCCCAGTTACTGTTAGGGGGAATTGGACTTTTTCCGGGGGGGGAAGTAGACACCCCAGGTGTTTGAGACAGAAGCCAGGAAATACACTCTTAAGGGGCTCTTGTTCTTTGCCCAGGTTGGGACAACAAGGCGTATAGTGGACAGGTAGAGTGACAGGGAGAGGGTGTGTTTTCTTCCTCTCTATTTACGGGGCAGTCTCTGGGGGCTGTGGGGAAGTGAGCCTTTAGGTGGCTGAGGGGCTGATAATTATTCTTACAGTGAGAAAGTGCAGGGGTGCTTGGGTTTCTTGTATGGAGCTGTCTGGGAGAGAAGGAGGAATATGAGAAAGGAAGAGCAGCTTCTCCATGGAGCACTACTGAGGGATTTTTGAGAGAATCACACCCAGGCTGCATTGCAGGTGCAGTACGAGGCAGACCCTCCATTTTGGCTCCCTTTGACTCCCCTAGGAGTATCTAAAGAGTGTATGTAAGAGATTTTAAGTTTTGCCTTTTTAGCAGGATAGGGCATTTAGAAGCAGGTGAGCTCAAACCAGGGTGAGTGTGCTTTGCTGTCACAAAACCAAGTTAGGGGCTGAGATGGGATGAGAGGTATTGGGGAATTGTGGACGGTTAGATGAACTTGGTTTTACAGGGTCTTTTGACCTCTGTGTAGGCTGCTCTGATATCACTGTGTATCTGGACACCTGATCCTCCATTTTCCCTTAGCCTCTGAGGGGAGGGCTTGCACATGTTCTTTCTTGCTCTGTACATGCAGATTCAGTACAGGCTGATTTCACCTACGGTTTGTCAGAAAGGAGACCCTTTTTCCATCCTTCCTTTCCCTCTCCCTTCTTTCTTCTCTGTTCCACTAACATGCTCTCATCTGCCTTTCTTTCTGCAGCAGATGTGGATGCCAGTCTCCCTTGGATCCCCACTGTGCCCCCCAGCGAAGTGACAGTGACAGACATCACGGCAAACTCCATTACCGTCACTTTCAGAGAAGCACAAGTGGCTGAGGGCTTCTTTCGAGACCGGAGTGCGCAGTTCTGAATCTCTGTTTGCAGTGCTCCCCAAAACCACTGCTTTTAGGGTGGGGCTACGGAAGGGTTACGTTACCCCTTAAGAGAAAAAAAAAATCTAAAATGTCTCCTCTTAAAATGTTTACAGAGACCTTTTTTTTTTTCCCTCCTTTTTCCCCTTTCAGATACGCAAAAAAGGGCAGTGTAGGGGGTGTGTGTTTGTCATTGCTTTGTCCAGCTGAAAAACTGACGGCCCTTTCCCTGGCAAAGACTCCCCTCCTTGATGTGAAAGCAGCAGGCTGAACAATTCGCCTTTTATCCTGTCAAGTGGCGGCAGCTGCATTTGTGGGGAGAGGGCATGTGGAGGTGGAAAGAGAGCTGGATCTCTAGCCTGCCGCCTTGTTCTGCGATTGATATCCCTTGGATAAAGATACATCTCTGTACATTGCTCTTCCCACCTTCCTCCTCCCTCTCTTCCTGCAGCAGCGAGAGGCGATGGATCCTACCTGTGTAGATAACTCCAGCCTGTTAAGACTTTCTCTCCAGTGCTGTTTTCCCTGTGGCCTGCTGTCAGGACTTCAGAAACGTATTTGCCTGTCTGTGGTAAGTCAGTCTTTGCAACATGGGTCTGTATAGGCAGCAGAGCTTTCTCCCTTTGATCGTTGATCATGCGGAAAGACTGAAATGCATCTCTGAAATCCAAATTGGCAACATAAATTCAATTTGCCCTCATTAAAAGCTCGGAAAGCCAGCATAGTTGAGACATACCATTCTGTATATGCTAAACAGGATTTCCAGGCTTGGCTCTGCTGCATGAGGAATGTGTTATGGAAAGTGGGGTCTTCTTACCCTTTGCCAAATTCAGTATTAATAACAAATCCTGCCCTGAACCTGTGGTAATAATTTGGTTGAAAACTGACTCCTCTCCCCTGGGAGGAGGGGCTAATAGGACAACTGAAGCATTGCCTGGCACCGCAGATATCCAAGATACTGGCACAGGCCCAGGACACGGGAATTGGACAGAACTGAGCTAGAAATGGACCTTGATTACCAGCAAATTCTGCTCTTGGATCCCACAGAGAGATCCAAGATAAACAACATGTGGGGAAGGCATGTATTAGATTTGAGGAGAGGAAAAATTCCTAATTCTTAGCAATGAGAATTCTTGGATTGTGCTGCCTGAATGATACTCTTCCATGACTCCAGTCTCCTCACAGTATCTGTGATCCTGTACTACTTTACTGATAGGAACTTCCCCTTGGAAGGCTTAAAAATCTTTGCCAAGGAAAGCAGTCTGCATTTCAATAGACCTGCCTGATCTTGCACTTAAAAATGCCTTGTGCTGGACTGCCTGTGACACTTTGAGATTTTTGAAGAATTGCTGTATTTTGAGTTGGTAGTTTAGCATAGCATCTGTTCTTGCACATGCATGTTCTCTTCCATTTTTAAAAGCAAATTTTATTTAAATAACTTAATTTTATAAATATAGACCTTTTCCAATGGAAAGCAAGAAGAGTAAGGTAGAGTCTAAAGTGGGAACTGCGGGACAGAGTGCTGCAGGGTAACATTGGCTACTGTCATGATTACTGTCCCCAAATACTATGTTTCCTTACTCCACCCCACCTGAAGCATCTCTTATCTGCTGTATTTATTCGAAATGAAGCTATGAGCCTTGTTAGCTCTGAGATAAAGACACCTGTGGAAATCCTCAATGTGTTACTTTGAGGGGCTCGGCTACTGGCCTGCAGAATTTGGGAGCTCTAGGGTTTCTGGTCCTCCAAACATCTACTTATTGTAAAGTGCTTGGACTGGAACTGTGGGTTTTTACTAGAAGCAGTTTTTACCTCATTTAGGATATGGCAGCTCAGTGTAGATTTAGGATTTCTCCTTCCATCTCAGAGCTGTTTGAGCAGGCCTGTCTTTCATGCCATCACAGCAGTTTCAGGATTGCTGGGAAGATCTTGAATTTCTGGATTGACCTTTTGTCTCTCAAAGAAGTAAGATGGGAGTTTTATTATGGAAAAATCTGAGAGGGTGAGAAATGGAAGCTGGGGGGGAATTATGTGGTGGGAGGAAGAGTGAGTGGGAAAGAAGCTTGCAATAGCTAGCAAGGCCAAGCTGATGAGGTAAGCATGCAGGCGCAGGATGTTTGTTGAACGTGGGTGTCCAGAGCGAAGCTTCTGTGTCTGGAGTTGCACCCTTTTTTGCAGGATGTGGGGTCAGACGGTGTTGTTACCATCACCCACACACCTCCTCTTCCTGACACCTGCCGAATATGCTGAATACCTACATGTCTCTTCTGTTGTGAAAGTGGACACAGCACATGGCCCAGTCCACTCTTGCAGGTTGGAGCAGGTCAGGTAGTGATGGTTGGAGAAGCATAGTGTTTTAGGTTATTTTAAAAAAATGTCTTGAACTGCAGCTCATCCTGCTAAATCTTCATGGCATTTATAGGATCTGGTTTCTTTATTCTAGTGCAGCAACTGCTGCCTTTGTCATGTCTTCATCTCAAATGTACAAATACACCAAAAAAAGCTTCCTATTTACTAAGTTCCTGCCTTTGGCTGACATTGGAAGCAATATCAATCCTGCAGCAGGAAAGAGCTTGTCCTAATAAACTAGATTTCCATCCTCTGCTTTTCTCTCCACTCACCAGCTGACACTTCTCAACACTTTGTTTTGGCACTTTTCTTTAAACATATTTTCTTTCTCTTGCAGTGGAGTTTTCAAAGACTTGTGGTGGTCTTTCAAATAGGATCCACCTACAGCTTCATATCTTAATCATTTTTTTGGATCAGGCTATCTAGTGTTCTGCTGGTGACTAATCATCTTGCTACATGAAGTGTGGAACAAAGTACCTGGCTGCCATGCTGCTTTGTGTCAATGAGGAGCTAACCATAATGGGGTTAAGACACAACAAGCTGCATGTGCGTGGGTTTGGGGGGTGGGGGTGTGAAGAGGAGTTTGTGGTAGGAAAGTAAGCAGTTACTTTGTTGGCGTGGACTTTTTTTTTTTGACATTCGTGAATTCTTGTTTATCTCAAAGATCTTTTCGAGAAGATTTTTCTCCTGATCTTTTTAAAGTGTGGCTCTGTTCCACATTATCTGCTGACATATCACTGTAAACTTCCTTGGTAGAGCTGGTCTTCAGGGACTTTAAAATTAGCTTTATTCCACCTCTGCAGGTGTAGAGAGGGTTTTACTAGTGATGGAAAGGTAGGTTGTCTGGGTTTGTCTCTTCTCCCCAATATTGTCCATCTGCCAGTTCAACCCCAAACCTGACAGTTGAATTGGGACCTCCTGTGCTAACAAATCATGAAAATCAGATGCTGTGTTTGGATCTTTGTTAAGCATTCCGTTTGATTAGAAGAGCCAGAATAGCATCCAGCTGAAGCTGAGCTTAATAATTCTATTTGAAGCACAAGCCAAGAATAGAAATGGGCTAACTCTCCCATACCTTGTTTGGCTCCATGGCTGTAAACAAGAAAAATAAACTTCAGCCAGTGGAAATTACTGAACTGTACACAAGAAGCAATGTTCTCAAAGAACTGCTCTAATAGTCATTCTTAGAACTGTTTCCATGTGAAAATTTACTAGCAGTGTTGGGGGACAGAAGTGTTTATTTCATAGATCTTGCAGTGAACTCACTGTATATGTGACAGAACTGAGGGGCTTCATGAGACTGGAAAGCCTTTATTGTTAACACTGTGTTTAAAAAAATATATGGAAAGGACTGCCTCTGTTCCCAGATGGTTATAAACTAGATGTTATTGCTGTGATATACAAGTGATGCCTTGGAACAGCAAGTTTTAACACGTAAATAGTGGCATTAAGTAGCCTCCTGCATGCTCCTTATTGTCTTGAATTTGCTTGGGGGCCCTTCTGCTTGTGAAGTCAAACTAAGGTGATTCTTTTCTTTTTTTCTTTATTTTTTTTTCAAGCAAGACCAGGATATTATTGTGAGAACACCCAAAAGCAGTTCCATTTGCCAAAATAAGCCCAAATTTGTTAGTGAATTGACTCTTGTTTATGTCAGAGCTCAGACATAGAGAAGCTTATTGAGAAATGAATGGCTTTGTTATTAGTGTTGTGAAACTGTCCAGAATTGTTCTTCTGGTGTTTTGTGACTGGATGTATAAAACTGTTTGTTCACCTCACAGGGGGCCCTTGGCCCCAGTACTGTTTCATGCTGTATGCCAGCTAGTGCTGCTTGATGGTTTCACTGGAATAGAGAAGGGAGGCCTCACACAGGTCAAAAAATAGGCAGGGTAGCTCAGGCAAGACCCTCCGTGGTAGCCACTACAGAGGCTGGGGTGTGGAATACAGTGGGGGCTGGTAGCCACATCTGTGTATTAAGCAAAGCAAAGTCTACCACCACCTCTCCACCTCTTCCTCTCCTCCAGCTTTGAGCTTTTGTTTTAAGAAGCAGAGAAAGTAAAAACCTCATTTTCTAAAGCTGATTGGTATCTACCCATGTTCTGTCCCCCCCTGGTTTACTTGCAGCCTAGGAAGAAGAGGGCAGTGGGCCTTTCTGGGAAAGTAATAGGGACAAATGCACGTCAGGGAAGGGAGGGACAGAGTTGCCTCGGAGCTGCTCTCACTACGTGGTTGAGGAGGGGCCTTTGAGTGAGCTGGCAGTTGAGAGAGAAGGTGTGTTATAAACAAAGAACTTGTAGTGAAACGGATCCCTTGCATCTGTGAGTGGAGTTGTGAATGGGCCCTGCAGAGAGGTGAGTGCTGCATTTATGTATCAGTCTTCTGCCATTTGGGAATGCAAGGGAGGTGTGTACGTTGACAACTTGCACAGGGTAATTTCTACATGAAAATGTATAGCATTGGAACACGTTGCTTTTGTTGCCATGCCTGTTGTAAAGGTTTTCCCCAAGGGCATGATAAACTTGTTTTGAGATAATAGCTTATGATCAACAGGCCACGTTGTCCTGTGCCTGAACTTACTGTCCTCACAGAGAAAGTGTGAGCTTCTGGGTGTCAAACCACCTGGATTCCACGCACGAAGCTGGTTAGGATAGGAAGGCTTATAAAACAGCCCCAGGACAATTGGAAGGCGAGAGAAGCAATCACTTAAAATGGAATTCAAACCCTTCAAATCCTTTCCTGTAACTAGCACTTGCTGTAGAGATGACCCCTTTTTCTCTTCCACCTTTCTCTTCCCCCTTAACTTCTTGAAGTATGGTGGCTGTGCAGGGAGCAGGCAGGCAGATGATGCTAATTAACTGGGAGTGGCAGAGGCCTAGCGCTCCATGGGAGCATTTGGGGCTGCAGTGGATTGCTACAAAGTTGGGATGGAGTAGACGCCTTGCTGCTGAGATTGCCTTACCTGCTGTGGGCTGCCCTGTAATAATGCTAGGGGTTCTTCTCCGAGAGCACCAGTTGGATGTTGAAAGGTTGAACTCCTAAGACTGTTCGGAACCTCCATCACAGCTTATCTCATTACTGGGGTAGCAAAGTTTTGGCTGGGAGGGGTATTTTGGAGGAGGAGGAGGTGGAAAACCTTTTTTTATTATTATTATGTTTTTTAACCAGAAAATGTAGTGTCAGCACAAAGAAGCTTTTTGCAAATCTGTCAAAATGTTAAGCAGCTTTTTTTTTGCTTTTAAATCTGAAGTATGTTTTGAAGCACTTTGGAAATACAAAGCACTAGGAGTGCTAAGTACTCCTTATCATCTGTCTAAAAGTGGCATTTGAAAAGTAAAAGATGTATCTGTTTCAGGCCGCTGGCTGCTCCTTATCATTTTTCCAGAGCTGCCACCCAGCCCTTTGCCTCCCTCCCATGGCTGGAGATGAGGAGTGTACTCCACCATGCCAGGAGCAGAGGGCTCCCTAAGAGAAAAGAGGAGACCTGCTAAATCCCTCGCTTGCCTTTGGGGTGCCGGTTGGCTTCCTCCCTCCCCACCTCCTTTGACTGAGGAAAGGGAAAAATGAAGTTGAGTTTCAGTTTGAGTGGTCCTAGTCTGGAACTATGACCGTTTCTTCCAGCTCCGGAGACATCTTTATAGAGTTTCCTGTCTGACAAATTGCACCTTATTAGCTTAATTGAGGAACGAGGAGATGTCTGTCCTTCTGCAGGGAGTGAGGAGAGGAAGGGAGGGTGAACCAGGAGCTGTCTTCAGTAGCTACTGGATTTTTCCAGAGGCCATTTCCTCACCTCATCTCCAGGAGAACAGCAACAAAAGAACTAAAATAATTTAGATGAAGCTTTTGTTCTGTGTATCTCAAGAACCTTTTGAGCAGGCTAAGGGGAGAGAACCCTTTTCCCTCACCTAGTCAGCTCCACAGCGTGGGGTTCAACGTCCCAGTTCTCTCGTTGGGTTTTAAGCACCGATCTTTTCCCTCAGCGTATGCACATCGTTAGAACTCTTTTGCACACTGGCTCATCTAATTTGGTGTGCTCCCTTTCTGTTGCAGGGGGAAGATGGGGGACAATGGGGTCGGTTAGAGGGAAGGGCCCCCGATTATTTTTGTTCCTGTCTCTTCAGTTGTTGCTGTTGTTCCCGTCAGCACGCTAGAGTATTGGAGTCTTTGCACACAGAAAGCTTCCTTTTGCACAGAATGAGCTTCTAGCTTTTGTACAGACTAACTGAATGTATTTGGGGAGGGGGGGAAATAGGGAGTAAACCAATTCCAAACAAACCAATCAGAGTATAATGCCTTTTCTGAGCGAGTATGTGCTGTAAAAGGAGATTGTAATAGCAAAGGGAGGGCAGGCTCAAGTATAATTTGACACAAAGTGTGGTTTTATTTTTGTACTGATATGGATAAGAGACTGTACAGCATCTATTTATTTAGATGATTTATGTGGTAAATGTTGCAAACAAAATTATTAAAATATTAAATATGAGAACTGACATTTACCTCATGGTATGTTTGTGTGGTCATTTACCCCCCTCCCTTGCTTTAATTCTACAGCTGAATTATTTTCCAACAGTCACTTCTATTGGTGTATAAACATTCAGTGCAGCTGGAAAAAGAATGGAAAATGTGCATGCGTGCGTGAGGAAGATCAGTAAAGAAGGATCGATGAAGAATGGAGCCTGCAAAAGGCTGTTTCTGACATTACTTTGATTGGAGGAGGTCAAGTTTTTATTAATTTTTAACCCACTGGGTAAGTTAGAGCTGTACAGGGGTGACCTGGGATGACTGGTCTTGGATGGATTACAATTTGAAGAGGAGAATACCAATGACAGGGTGGCTGCAGCTCTGGGTTTAGGGAGTTCTCTACATCCTTGCACAAGGCTGCAGTGCCAGGACAGCTCTGCCCCAGTACCAGGAGAGTGCTGGTGTGCCCCATATCCTGCATCTTGCAGGATATGGAGAATGCAGAAAGTCTGAGATGAGGCCTGGGCTGCCAGGCATGCTCAGCAGGAAAGCAGCTCTCTTCCAAGCCAAAGCCTCTGATGGGTTGGCCAGCAAGGCTTCTGGGGACCTCTTCAGGAGCACAGATGCTCCTGGGTACAGTTTGGCCCCTGGTTCACCCCATGGCTTAGCCAAGGAGCCTGAGTCCTGGAACTGCTGATACTCCGTGGAGAAAATCCCAAGTGTCATTTAGTTCACTTGGGTGGCTGGCTTGCTCCCTCGAGGTGTGTCCCACTCCATCCCCTGTGGAGGGGGAGGCCAGCTGTTTATTGAGGTACCTGGGCAAGAGAATGGGGCTGTCTGAGATGCCTCTAGTAGATGTAATGTGGGGGTGAGCCCTGCACCTGAACGCAGCTATGGCATCAATCACAAAAGCATGTGGAGCAAAAGCAGAGGGGGATGGGTTGTATTGCCTGAGTCAGTCATGGCTCAAGGCAGCTTGGTTAGGTCTTGCCTGTGTAACCAAAGTGCTGTCAGCATGCTTTGCCTTGAGGCAGGGAAGCTGGAATTGAGTGATGGCATCAGAGCAGGACTCCAGCCAGCCACTTATTTTCTGGCAGCAGCTAGCAAGTCAGGTGAAGTTGTAAGAAACTGCAGTGCAGAGTTACGGGAAAGCCTGCTCTGGAGATTGTGTCTTCCTACCTCTGCCAATGCTGCAGAGGCTGGCTGGTGCTAGAAACAGCTTGTCCTTTTGCATGCATGTGTTGGCTGGATTAAAGGTTAATCTGGGCAGTCCTCCTTTTTTTTAATAAGCTGTTGCTATGCCGCCCCTCTGATCTGTGCAGTGCAGCCGACTTGCCTTGCAAAGCTCTCCCCATCGGATGCCTGAGAATAAGGGCACTTGGTGAAAGGGGAAACCACACGATTGGAGCAGTTCAGTGTTCTCCGAGAAGCACAGAGTGACATGCAGCTTCTGTGACCCCTGCGATGGCAGTCACTTCCTGTCTGTTCAGTGCCACACAGCCTCCCTGCTCTTGCTCCTTCTCTTCACACGATTTTGCTTGCCAAGCAACTGTTTTTGAATCAAGAATGCAAGAAATCTGGGGGACTTGTGTAATCATCCTGATCCAGTGGCAGCCTGGGCAGCTGGGCCTGCTTTGGGAACTCTTAGACAGGCCCCAGGGATATCATAGCATCCCACTGGTGTAGGCACAGCACAAACCCCATGGGCCTTTTCTCTCTGCTACATCAAAAAGTCAGTGGGCTGGAGGGCTGGTTGTTCTGGCCACTGCTTGGGTCATGCTGAGCGACCCACACCTGGTGTGCAGGAAGTTACGCGGTCAGCTCCGAGGGACCTGCCTTTGCTTGTGTGTGTTTCAGAGCTGCAGCAGGGAAATCCCAGCACACGTTGACCTGGATGCCCGTAGTGCCAAGGGTTTGCTTGGAAATGTACACTGCATTGGCTTGAGGGGGTGGGCTGTGTGCAGCTGTTTCTAGTGTAGGTGAGGGAGTGACCATTTGCTTTCCAAAATCTGCTTCTCCTGACAGTGACCTCACTGGAGCAAAGAGCAGCAGAGTCTGTTGATGAACCCTTGGAGCTGTTCTCCTGGAGATAAGTGCTGCTAATCCAGCCAGGTCCACAAAAAATGAGCTTGAGGCAGCCACTGACTTTGAGCAGGTGATTTTCCCATTCTCAAGTGCCATTTCAAAAACACATAGAAATGTTCTCGCACCTGCTGCTGTTCCCCTGTGCCCGTCCACCACTGGCCGGGGTTTTGATGTGAAAGATCTTGTTGCTCTCCCAAAGCTTATTGCTTCCAGGCACTGAATTCCTGGTGCTAGTAAGAAGTGCTACAGTGTATCCTTCGGCTCCAGGGTCTTGCAGGCAGCGAGTTGCCAGAAAAATACTTTATTTCAGTGTCTGTAGTGAACAATAGCTGTTCCGGGAGGGCTGTGCTCCCAGGTGGGTTGGTTTTTTTTAAGTTTTTTACTGGAATTTTGAATGAAACAAAGGAAGTGCCCAACAATGCCCTGAACAGCTGGATATTCTGCTACTATTTTGCTTTGTGAGAGTAAAAGTTACATGAAAGTGTTAGGCGATACCTGTGCAACGGCAGCTCGCAGTGATTTGAGCAGTCACTGTGGCTGGAAAGAACATTCTGCTGACAGGTGGAAGGAGAAAATAACTAGAGAGAGCACATGGAGCTCCCTGAAAAGCTGCTGCCCCTTCTGGTCCATGGAACAGGGTGCCTTGTGCTCTTGTCCTGAGGTGGGGTGTGCTGTTCATGACCCACACATCTGTTTTGGGATAAGGCCACCAGTCTTGGCTGCTGCACATGTGTTTGTGTAGCCATGTAAAGACTTTTTCCCCTTTTGATTTAAGGATGCCTGCTTTTGAGGGTGGATGATATTGCTGGTTGAAAGTTCAGTTACTTGACACTCAGCTACAAATGTAAAAGCAGTTGTTTAAAAAGAGTGAACAGTAACAAACAATTTAAACGTGGATGGTGTTAATGAACACTTAATGTGCAAAGTTAAAAAAGTGAGAAGCAAAATGCAATGGGTGTGATGGACTTGTTCTTTTAAAGTCACCTTCAAGCATGTGAAGAACTGAGATTAAAAGAAGGTGGTGTCTAGAGAAAAGGGGCAGTCCAGAAGGACTTGACTCAGTCTAGGTGAGAGTCTTGGGCTTTTTGTTCTTGCCTGTCCTGTGATGCCAAACACCTGAGAAAGGCCCTCTTAGAGCCTATTCTCGAAGTGAGGGATGTGACCTAAATGCAGAATTATCAGTGATGAAGCACGTTGTGGTTCATTCCCTGACCACAGAAACATCTCCTTCTCCGAATTGTTCACATGTCCTGAACCAGGGTCCATGTGATTGTCTCCATCAGCATTCAGCAACCTCTCCATTAACCCCCCTTCAAATGGGGATATGGCAGTGGGGAGCACGTCCTCTCCTGAGTCACTTTTCCTCTGGGCAGGGAACTTATGTTGGCTGCAATATTTCAGCTGCTAAGGTGAAAAAGAACAAAACACTCTGACAGATCTTGCCTGAATCACAGGCAGTGAGGAAAACATTCATTTTCCTACCTGCATGCCTTGACTTTGGGAAATCCATCCCTGCTAGTACTGATATTATAGCCATAATATAGCCGTTTCCAGAATACCCTCCTTCTGGGTGAAACCCCTGAGCAAGAGGTGGAAAGGGAAAGGGAAGATGAGTGCAAATGGAGAAAAGGTTAGCGAGTGCCACAGGGGCTGGGGGGGGGTCCCTGCCAGGCCAAACGAGGAGCAGGTAGTAGAGGGATTCCAGTGCTCTTGCAGGTACCTTGCTGGTCACAGTGGGCTGAGAAAGAGCAGCAAATGCAGGACAACCATCGCCTACAGTTCTCATCACAGCTCCCACTTTTGTCACAGGGTATCTGGAATGCACTGCCTCCTCACCCAAAAACCAGGTGTAAAAGCAGAACAGGCCAGATAAGGTCTTCCAAGTAAGGGAGGACCCTGAGTTCCACACAAAAACAACCGCAGGGCCGTGAGCTTCCATTTTGAATCACAGAGAATGATTTTTGACTGAGATTTTTGTCTTTTTAGCACCTGCAAGAGAGTGTAAAGTATGTTGCAAATTAATTAGGGGTTTGCAGTAATGGTCAGGGCAGGGAATTCCTCTAAGTGACTTAACATTTTTTTGGTTTCTTTACAGTTTTACATAGCACGGTTGGCCTGTTTACCTTGTGGTACCTTATACTGGCTCAAAAATTGTACCTTGTACCGGCGCCCATGCCAGTTAAACTGAATAAAAAAAAAAAAAAAAGAGAAAGAAAATATTCAAGCACCTTTATTGCTAGTTTTTGCGTTGGTATGTGCTTCAAGGCTGCCTGCTTCCCCACTGGCAAGAAGGGGTGACGGTGCATCTGCAGCGGGAGAAGAAGAGGCTGCCGCCATTGTCTTAACTAAAAAAAAAGGCCCCGTTCGGGCGGGAAGGGGCAATACCGCCGCCATGCCGGGGATCTGCCCGGGCGGGATTCGCTTCCCTCCCCTCCGCTCCTCTTCCCGCTGCGCCGCCGTCCCGCAGGCCTGGGGACCCGGACCCCCCCGCTGCCCACGCCCCGCCCGTGGCGCGGCCCCTTTAAGGGCCTTTAACCACGGGGGGGGCGGGTCACGCGCGGCCGCGGCGGGAGGGGGCGCGCGGGCGTGCGCGAGCCGGCGGCGGCACGAGGAGGGCGGGGCCGGGGGGCAGGGGGCGGGGCGGCGCGCGCGGGCGGGCGGGATTATTATGGGCTGTGGGCGCCGCCGCCGCCGCTGAGGGGGAGCAGCAAGATGGAGCTGTCTGCAGTGGGGGAGCGCGTCTTCGCCGCCGAGTCCATCATCAAGCGCCGCATCCGAAAGGTGAGGGGCCGCCCCCGCTGGGGCTGCGGGACCCCCCCTCCCCCTCGGTCTTCGCTGCCGGGCCCCGGCCGCGCCGCTGGCCCGCCCGCCGGGCCCCCGCCTCACACCCCCCCCCCCCCCCCCCCCCCCCCCGCCTTCTCCCCCGTGTGTTGCAGGGGCGCATCGAGTACCTGGTGAAATGGAAAGGCTGGGCCATCAAGTGAGTGTATCCCGCCCGGGCTGCGGGGATGGGAGGCACGGGATGGGGCAGAATGGGATGGAGGGGGAGGTATCTGTGTATGCGGCTGCGGGGGGATTTGGGCGCTAACCGCTTCGCTTGTCCCCTCCGCTGCTCCCGCCCCGGCAGGTACAGCACCTGGGAACCCGAGGAGAACATCCTGGACTCCCGCCTCATCGCCGCCTTCGAGCAGAAGTGAGTGTTCATCCCCCACCCTGGGCTGAGGGGGCTGCAGCAGCAGGTTTGGCTTTGGGTGGGCGAGCGGGAAACTGCTTCCAGACTCTCCTTTTTTTTTTTTTTTTAAATTTATTTTTTTATTTCTTTTTTTTTTTTTTAACGTGTATGCTTCTGTTTCTCCCTTTGGGAAAAGTTTTAACTTCTTGACAAATTTGATTCCCTAAAGGGAACGAGAGCGTGAGCTGTACGGGCCCAAGAAGAGAGGACCTAAACCTAAAACTTTTCTGCTGAAGGTAACTCTTATTTAAATAACTTAGGCCTAGCGAAAACATCTCTCAAACCTTGCCGGTGCGTGCCCTTGGAAGGACTGGACTTTCAAGTGACTTGTGCCTGATGCCTGGCTCTGGGAGCGCGGGGAAAACCGACAGGAAAGGGGGGGGGTGGGCAGAGGCACAGAAGTGTGTGAGGGGAGAGCGCGTGTGCGTGCGACGGGTGCCTCAGCAGGACGGTCAGCACACACAGATGTGCGTGGTGAGCCTGCAGTCTCTTTTTCCAATATCCTCTCCTTCTCATGGCCTTCTGTTGCCGCAGTGGAGAGCTAGCCAGTCCTGTTCCCTCTTTCTTCAGCAGGCTGTTCCATCCGACCCGTGCCCTGCAACTTAGCAGCACGCTGAGCGGTCAGGCAGCTGAGGCGGGAATCCCGCTGCCGCTTGTGCTCCTCTGATTGCATTTAAGGATGTAGGTGCTCCACGGGAGTTTCATGAAGGGTTCATGCTTTGATCTGTAAACTGCAGGCTTGTTTTGCTCTTGCAGAGAGTGGGGGGGGTGAGTGGGAGGAGGAGGAGTGTTTCACCTCTGCATAGGATGGCAGCTGAAGTTTCCAGTTCCTCTCTGATAGACTCAGCATCTCTGCAAGATGTCGTAGCATCTCTGCTTGCTTGCAGTGAAGAGCAAGGAAGGTAGTCCCTAGTGCAGGCTCTCTTGCCCTGTATTTTTGTCTTCTTTTTTTAATTAAGAACTCCCCTAGCTGCGTGACTGTTATGTGAGCTCTGTGAATTTATTAGTTTACATACGAAATGCCTTGCTCTACTCCCCTCTTCCCTCCCCTTCCTCTCCAACTGTCACAATCTCAGGCTTCAAATGAGCATAGAAAGAACACACCTCTGTACAGTTCAGACAGATGAACAAGTCTGCAGTTTCCCTGGTTTTATTCTGATATGAAGCCCTGGAACAGCCAGCGTGGACCGCATAGTAAGGCATCACTATCATCAAGTCATCCTGTGGCTTTGGGCCAGTCACTTAGGCTTTGTGCGTGTTTCCCCATCTGTGAAACAGGTTAATACTTCCCTTTGCCTGGCAGCAGTAGGAGCTTTACTCAAGTCAGCACAGCACTTTTAACTGCATGAGCACAAGAAAGCGCAGTGAGGGCTAGGGTGTCACTTCTTCTCTGCTTTGAGAGGGCATAATGAAGCGCACAGAAGAAATGCAGGAGCAGGCGTGTTCTGATGCCCTGTGTGAAACCCAGGGGACGGTGGTAATCCTTGGGAAGTCCTGCTGATGGAACTGTCCTCCCTCGTTGCTTGTTTTTCTGCTAACAGTGTTCTGTATCTGTAGCCTGAGAATTCTAAACATATCTGATATGTACTACGTACTTATGCTGTATTCAGGGAAAACAGACTAGTTGGCTTTCCTCTTTCTGGCAGTCATGCATTAAATGTAACCCTTGTGTTTAGATTTCCAACAGTGCAAAGGAACATTTGAAGAGAAAACCACCAGCTTGAAATAGTTCTCTGCCTGCATTAAAAAACACTGGTATTTGTAACACCTGACACTGCTCAGAGCTGTAGAGGGTGACTATGCTATGTGTAATCAGTTTCTTTTATTTTGGATTCTGAATGTGATACAGCCATAACTATTGCCATATCACTTATTTAAAAAAAAAAAATCACTCATTTTCACTCATTTAAAAAGCAAAACCAACCCCCGAACTCAAAACCCACTCATTGCTTCTTTTCCCCCCTACCCTTTAAAACCCCCCTAAACTTAACGTGACTTATTCAGCAGCATCCTTTGAATCACGTCCATGACACGTTTCTGTGGCACATCTTCCTTCTGCCAGCTCCTCAAATGGTAATGGAAACCTGTGGGTTTGCAGAGCTGGCTCGGTACTTTGTAGAAGATGAACTGTGATAGGGAGCAAGATCAGCTCTCCTGAAGGCTGGTGCCACGTTGTGGGAGAGGCTGGCAGGGCAGAGCGCTACCACTGCCGCTTGGTTTCCACCTCTGGGAAACAGAGCTGGTGGAACTGTTAGTGCTCTGACTTGCTGTTCTTCTATGACTTCGAATCATACTGTAAAAATAATGCCCCAGACCAGGCAGCAAGAAGTAACTCTGTCTCAGCCAGCCCCATCTGAACTTGTCTGAGCTCTGTTCAGGCAAACCACAATCAACACAACTGTAGAGAGAGTTACAACAGAGACGGCGAGATGGTTTGCAGCTCAGTTCTTCTGACCCCAGAAGATGCACATTTGACCTCTTCCAGCCCAGCAGCACCGGTGCTGGTGCTGCTGCTGTGGGAGGAGTGGTATTGAGTTCTGCCTCATGCATTCCTAACAGTATTTTCAGTTCTTTCAGCTGCAGAATCTCTTGCCAGTGAGAATTTCAGAAGCAGGGGAAGAAATTTGATTCTTGTATCCCAGAGGGAGTATTTGGAGTTGGCAGTTAGAACAATATTCTTTTTGATCTGTTAACTGAACAGATTAGGCCTGGATGCAGTGATGTTTAAGCAGAAATCTGGCCTAGGACTGCTTTGATAGACTAGTCTGCACTTGACTTGGTGGCTTGCTAGGATTTTTCATGTGTATCAGTGCTTGAACCTAGGCTTCTGAGTCTCCAGAATGGCCTCAAAATAAGTGCCCTGATACACCACTCAGTCCCTTGGCTTGTGTGGGTGTTTTATCTTGCAGTTGGGGCTAGGTTTATCCTGGGATTAGTTCTCAAAAGTTGCAGATAGGCACCCAGGGGGATTTGCAGAAAGCATTCCAGCAGGTTAGTGGCCCACGCCTTTGGAAAAGCTTTGAAAAGCTGCATCTTTGACCACCTGCTGCCTTTGTAAGCCAGGCTCCTGTTTCTGAGAGCTGTCTAACACTTGCCCTTTCGATCAGACTGCAGAGGCAAATCACAGTCCAGGCTTTGTAATATCACTATCAAGATGGCCGGTGTTGAAAGCGACCCCTGCAAACTTCAACTGCAAAGTTTTGGGCAGGAAATGGGTCTTTATCCCTTGCATGCTAGGGGCAAACTTTCCCACAGCTGAGCGCAGGCTTGGCGGGAGGCTGTAATTCTTGGGAGGCTGCTGGTGTGCTGCAGCCCTGTGCTGAGCGGATGGGAAGCGAAGTCTTTGGTCTGAAATAAGCAGTGCTGTACGTAAGGCTCTTACCTTATTTCTTAGGTGTCTGGCAGAGGTCATCCTTGAGGGCAGGCCCTTCAGCATGGATGCTGGTGTGAGGTTAGAAAGAGGCATAGCACGTGCTGTAGTGATCTTCCTCTTTTTCTCCTGCTTGGTTTGCTCTTTTTATTTCACTTTTTTCCCTAGGCACTCTGCTGTGTGGAATGCAAACCTCACCAACTCATCTAATAAAGTCTAGCTAGTGCTATTCAGAGACAGAGTCCGATCTGCAAGCTCAGTGGGTGGCTGGAAAAGATCCCTAGTCGGGGTGACCATAAATACTAAGGTGACAGGAGTGAAGAAGGTTAATGGGAATGAAGAAGTAAGGGAGAACAAGAGTAAAGGGACTCTTAGTAGGAGAGTGGGGGAAGAAGGGGCTGAGCAGTGTGGTGCTCTGTCATTTTGCCCTTTCTTGAACTCCGAAGCTGGAATTGGGTTTCTTTTGATCTCCTCCCTGTTCGTAAATTATGCCTGAGTAATTTGAAAACAGACCGTTCCCCTTTTGTAGCATTTTGTTCTCAATCCAGAGGGAAACTTTAGTTTATGGCAGTGTTGCTTGGGAGAACTGTGCTATGAACTGGCTTGCTTTTGCCTTGTCACTTGGAAGACTGCAGAAAAAAGAGGGTGATAAAAAGGCAGAATGGCAGCCAAAAGGGGGAAAGAAGAGCTCTTGCAAATGCTGTTTGGAGCAAAGACTGTGGGAATGCAGGTGGAGAATAAAAGACAAAGCAGAGCCAGTAATTTATGAGAGAGTAGCGCTACTATGGTGCAGGAGCACTACTGGAATTGGCTTGATTTTGAAATAATTAACTAGAAATCCATTGCCTTAGAAGGTCTTTGGTTTGGTTTTTTCCAAATTGGAGAGATTTTGATACAAATCAGGTAAGAGAGGCCTTTCTAAGCACGTGTCTGTGTACGTGCTTGTGTGCCTCAGTGCGTTAAGGGAATGAATGAACGAATATGCTTGCTGGGCCTCGAGGGACACTTACTCAGAAATAGTAGGGAATGGGGGAGATACACTAGTTCCCAGGGGCAGTGAGGGAGAGCTGTACAAGATAAATAAAGGTGATACATATCCCAGACGGGAAGAGGGGGAAGGGAAGCAATCCCAGCAATTGGCTTGCTCTCATGACAGAGCACTGCAGCAAGCCTCCAGAAGCTGCATCCTGATGTAGGCTGAGCTGTAAGCAGAGAGTGAATTACTTCGTATACATGCTGAGTACCTCTTCAGCAGTGAGCACATCCTGCGGGTGAAAGCAGCAAAAGCCAGAGAGGTAGTTTCCATTTGGAAAACTTGTAAGCCAAGTAGCAAACTGTAGTGACACAGCTGAAAGGATTCAGTGGGTTTGTTTTTCAAAGACCTTATCCTCATATGGCTTGTGAGTGTGACCGAGAAACAGATCTGTAGCAGGGAGAAGTGCATTTCCAACAGATAAAACTGAATGCTAAGTCTTCCCCAAACCAAAGGTAGCAAGTTACTTAATCTAAAGTTGGAAACGGGGGAAGGAGAGCCTCTGTGCTGTCCTCTGCAGTGAAGGGATGAGTTCATATAGGCGATGCCTGAATAAACCTGATCCTGTGGTAGGAATACTGAGCTTCCCAAGTGAGAAAGCTCTAGGGGCTGGTCTTAGATAAAGCATCTGATACGATTTTTGTTGAAACCTTACCTGGAAGAACAATCTCAAGGTAAGCTGAATATTTGCATAATGCTCTTTGGAACTTGCATTGAAGCTGGTCACTAGGGATAGCAGTGTAGCAGCAGGGGAGGACTCTTGGGCCCTAACTTTACCCTCTCTCTTAATAATCTGACCAAAGTATCAATGCTGCATGTAGACTACCTGGAGACTACTGAAGCTGGAATTTAATAAAGGCAGATAGCTGAAACATGAGTTAGAAACAGCTTCAGCCTTGAGAAAGTGCCCCAGAAGTAACTGGAAACGCAGACACCTAGCACGTAAATGAGACCTAGTGGTTCTGGCACACTGGAAAAGTCCAGGCCCTGTACCAGGGCTCTGCACTAGCTGCTGTGCAAGCACAAAACCAAGACAGGTCTCTCTGTCAAAACAGGACAGGAGCTGATTAATGTGTACAGGCAGAGAAAGTAAAATCAGCAGGGCCGTAGAAGTGCCCAGGTAGTGACCATCCCAGCATTATCACTTCATTTAATGTGGTTGATGGGAAGCTTTGCTCAGGAATTTTGGGGTGTATAAGGAAACTGGGGGTGTTTGTGACTGCTTCCCCCACACTTGTGGGAAGCTGCCTTCTTTCTCTCCCGGGTGATGGAGGCGGTGCTGGTGGAAGGCGGCAATTAGATTTGACTCGGAGCAGAATGGCACAGAGGGGGCAGAACTCCTCACTCCAAGGCATGATTACAGGGTAGGCAATTAATCTGAAAGATGTGCAGTGCTGGCAACAGGAGAGGCCCTGAAGGACACCTGTGTCTATCCACTGAAGATGTAGAAGGATTTTCATTGATGCATCTGTCTGTACCTTCTGCCTGGCTTCCCTGTCCTATATTTTGGATTGGCACATTGTGTTGTTGCATTTTGCTCTTGGCTCAGCAGTGCTAAATTGGTGAGAAACCCAAAGCACAAGAGCAGCAATGCTGGAAGGGCTGGCTGTGATGGGGAGTGGGATAAAAAGGAATAAATGTGTTCATTCAGGCTGTGCTGGTATGTAATGTCAGAAAGCAAACTGTAGTTTGTGTTTGCATCTGCCATCAGAGGGACCTGTGAAGAGATGGAGCAAGCACAGCCCTAGATGTGCGTTTGCCTGTGCCTGTGACCTCCTGACATGGTCTGTAGTGTCTCCAAGTTGTGTATTGATGAGATGGGATGGAGAGTTGTGTGGTGCAGGGAGTTCATCTGGTGTTGTTACTGTGCTCAGGCCTGTATGATGCCTGTGACAGGAGCTGTCTTACTTTCTCAACAGTTTGGGGCATGGAGTAACACATGAGGCTGAGCAAAGAGAAACTAGATGGACATTGGGATGCTTTCTGCTACAGCAGGAGGTGTTGGGGTTTGTGTGTGCTGGGAACACTTCCCTTTAACTAGGTGGAAAGAGCCCTGTTTGTTAATGTGCAGAGTGTCTGTGCTTGCCTTGGGGTTGTGCTAACATGTCTCTGTTTCTTTGTCAGTCAGCTAACACAGAGTCTATGTCCCCAGTCAGGACGAGCCTTCAGTCTGTGTTTTCTTGTACAGTCGGAGGAGGAGGCCTCATTTTTGCAGTCCTTTTAAAGCCAGGATACCAGTAGTACTGAAGGCTGTGATCATCCAGTGTTGGTCAGAGAGGAACAGAATGTCTTCACGTCTCCATTCTCTGCTCATTTGGGATCTTCTGTGGTTCTCATGGGTATCTCTGTGGGAGAAGAGGGGCTCTGGGTAACAGCAAAGCTCTGGAGCTGTAGGGCCAGGACTTTGAGCTTTTTGTGCAGAGGCTGGCTGGGCCCCTTGCTTAGATCTGTTAGATCCCTGCCTTTACACGCACATTTTTTTCCCCAGGCATTTCTCTGGTAGAAGGCACAGCCTGCAGGGTGACAAAGGAGATGAAGTTGAGTGCTAAGCTCTTAGCTGGCAAGAAGCCATCCCGATCTTGGCGTGTGCAAGGGGCAGCGGGATGGAAAAGTTGGGGAGGAAAAGCAGCTGTCGTCTTCTAGCACTGCAGTTCTTGCTGTGCCCACGAGGTGGGGAAAGCTCCTCGCTGGATGGGCAGTCAGGGGCGGGGGCTTGCCTGTCCCCTCCAGGCCTGTGTGACTTCGCCGTGTCACCACTGCTGAGGGGGAATATGGAAGTGCGTTGGTTTGGGCAAGTACTGGGGTGCAGGTGGAAGGATGAGCTGTACAAGCGACAGTGCTCTGATGAGATGTGATGTAAGAATACATTCTGGGTTTCCATGCCCACAGGTCATACAGCACCAGCTTACCAATGAAACTGTTGTTCCTGTTGCCAGAAAATGTTCCTGTCTCTGGTGCGTGAACCAGGGCAGGTTTTGGCACCAGAAGAGCTCAAAAATATTGTTCCCCTGGCTTGGCTCTTGGGGAGGGCTGGCACAGAGCAGTTGAACCAGTGCTATTCCTGCTCTGGTCCAGTGCTAGGTTTCAAACAAGTGTGGTGTTCAAAAGGACAAGTCAATCTCATCTTTGGAGGTGCAGTTTAATTTGACTTGAATTCCTGTTGGCCTCATCTCTGGCTTTAAACACTGGACCTTGCTCCCGCAGCACAGTAAGGATGAATGACTTGCTTGACCCTAGTTAAAAATCAGATCTCCAAGTTACTTGTGTTTAGCGAAGACAGCTCCATCAGACCATTCTCACCAACCTCCATCTGTGTTCCTCAAGACCCCCTTCTACCATGCTTTTCAGAGGTGATTCTCATTACGTGTTACTCTGCCTCTTCCCCCTCATCTTGTGCTCATTTTTTAGAGGACCTGGTACAATCCCTATGTAATTTTGGGTGCTGTCTCAGCACTGACAGTCCCAAGTGCCTAGGATGATGCTGGCTTCTTTTGTTGACAGTGGAGGGTTGTGCACGTTGACTGATGATGACGAAGGGGGGCTTTGGAGACCATTAACTGTAACCCTGAAACATGCCTGGGAAGTAGCAGCTTCTCCCTGCGGAAAGCACGTGTCAACAGGGGCACAGCCTAGGGAGACATTTGCTGCCCAAAAGTGATACAGTGTGTCCTATGCCTGTCTGGGGGCTGTGCTGGAGCTATCAACAGTTTGTAGGTGTGTACCTGTGCTTGTCATTGACGTTGGGGATAAATGTGTCATGGTACTCCTGGTGAATGCTTGGCCTGAAGTGAGCAGTGCCTGATTTGAGATCTGGCTGCACCTTGGCTGCCTCTCTGACCCTGTTTGTTTTCTTTCTCCCCACCACCGCAGGCTCGGGCCCAAGCGGAGGCCCTCCACATTGGGGATGTACACTTTTCTGTCAAGCCTGGTTCTAGTACCTCCTCTCCCAAACTCCACTCCAGCGCCGCGGTGCACCGGCTCAAGAAAGACATCCGGCGATGCCACCGCATGTCCCGGCGCCCCCTGCCCCGTCCAGACCCCCAGAACGGCGGGAGCGTGGGTGGTGGGGCTGGCATTCGTCCTCCTGTCTCGCCCTTCTCGGAGACCGTCCGCATCATCAACCGTAAGGTGAAACCCCGCGAGCCCAAACGCAGCCGCATCATCCTCAACCTCAAAGTCATTGACAAAGGTGGGAAGCCAGCCAATGGGGCCGGGGGCCTCGCTCGGCCCAAGATCCCATCCCGAAACCGTGTCATTGGCAAGAGCAAAAAGTTCAGCGAGAGCGTCCTCCGCACCCAGATCCGCCACATGAAGTTTGGCACCTTTTCGCTCTACAATAAGCCGTCTTCTGCACCTACCCCCTCTCTGGAGGGCAAGGGGGAGGCTGAAGGCTCCCAGGCAGCCTCCTGTGGGCTCATTATGGGCTCCACCCCCTATGATGCCCCCAGCTCCAGCTCTTCTGGCTGCCCATCACCTGCTCCCCACTCCTCCTCTGACCCAGATGATTCCCCTCCGAAGCTGCTCCCTGAGACCCTCAGCCCAGCCATCCCCGACTGGCGTGAGTCGGAGGTCCTCGACCTCTCAATCCCACCTGAGTCGGCTGCCACCAGCAAGCGTTCTCCCTCGGGAGGGTGCAGTGGGGGGCAGACGCCCTCCTTGTCCCTCTCTTCTTCTGACCCAGAGCAGGAGGCTGGCGACTGGCGTCCTGAGATGTCCCCTTGCTCTAATGTGGTGGTCACAGATGTCACCAGCAACCTCCTCACTGTAACCATCAAGGAGTTCTGCAATGCAGAGGATTTTGAGAAAGTGGCAGCGGGCGGTGGTGGAGGAGGCAGCAAGTGAGCAGCCAGGTCCCCCTGCTCCGGGGGTGTGGGGGGAGTTATACCTGAGAGAAGTCGTGGTGCGAATGGCTGTCCTTAGTTCTCTCCTTCTCCCCTTGGCTGTCCCTCTGCCCTCACTGCCACCCTTCCTCCTCCTTTCCTCCTGCCCACTTTCTCTTGCCTGGAGGCTGGAGTGTGTCAGTGGGGGTGTGGGAGCACCCACTATTCCTGGGTGTTGGTACTGCTAGGAGGAGGCAGGGAGGGTTGTGGTGGGGCTGAGGAGTGGTTGTTTGTCCTTGAGTGTGGTGTTGTCCAACGGGCGGTGGAGCCTTTGGGGCTGAGGGATGAGTGAGCATGTGTCTGTGTGCCTGTGCAGGTGGTGAGGAAGGTGCTGCTCTTCCTCATTCCCCTTCCATCTCTGATGAAAACTGATGAGGAGCTCCAAACCCTTGAGGGGAGGATGTAAGAGGATTGGAGCCCTTGCCCATGTCCTCCAGACCTTCTCCCACCAATGTGCATGCAGACTCTTCCATTCTTATGTTTCCCTCTTGCCGTGACTACCATCCTGCCATCCTTCCCCTCTTGGCCTGTGGCCTGGATCTGCCCTCTCCTCTACTGTCCTTGTGGCCGTTGCTGATCCAGATGCCTGCAGAGTGAGGGGGAGAAGGGCAGGTGAAATGTCATGCCTGGAAGGTGCTTGAGACAAAGCTGGGGTGGTGGGGGGTGCCCCATGCAGCCTACACCCCACATTGGCTTCCCCTTTCCTTTGACTATTGGTGCTACCTTGGCAGTTGTATGGGTGCTTTCAGGTGCCCTGATCCCTCCTCTTCTCCTGCATCTTCCAACCTGTTCAGCTCTGCAGGAGAAAGGGAAGAAAAGAGGAGTCTGCTTCCAGCCCAGATCTTCCTCCTGATGTTCATCACTTGCACTTGCTTGGGGGAGAGGGACATGAAATGCCTTTCCCTGGTCTTTCCGTGGTGGAAGCAGGAGTGGGCTGTGCATCCATCCCTCAGTCTGTGGGAAGGTAATGCCAACAGCGTGATGGTGCCCCAGCCACATGAGGCTGGTCTCCCGCCTTGTGCGTAAGCTTCCCCCAGCCCTCTTGGCTTCCTCTTGCTCCTTCCAAAAGAAGGAGGGGTGGATGCTAGGGCAGGTCGTTTGTTCTTCCTGCTTGCTTTTGCCTCTCCTGCTCTCCCCTCCCTGTGGTGGGCAGCCTGGAAGAGGTTTCCCCTCTGTCTTTTCAGCATCTGAAACAGCCCTTACAACTGTCAACCAAAGGTGCTCATAAGAAATACCTGTCTCTCTCACATCATATGCATGTGCACTGGATCTCTTCCCCTAAGGCTCCTGAGCTGATCTAGAAATTCCTTCTCTTCACCCCTAGCAAGTAGGAGGGAGCAAGACCACAGCGTGCTGTTCTTTATCCACAGCTCCCTCTTTCACTGACCAGCTTTGTTCACATCCAAAATAAGCTCTATTTTTTGCCTGCCATTTCTGGCTTGCTCCGTTTCAGTGTGGGTCCTAAGCTTCGTGGTGAGAAGCCGTTCCTTTGCTCTCCTTTCTTCCTCTACTTGCACAGGACTGAGCCTGTAGAGGCAAGGGAAAGAGGTGCTGATCAACTGGTGGGAGAGCCTCACCCTCTCAGCCCTGTCCCTGAATGGGGCAGAGGGGTGTCACTTCTACATAACATGCTGCAGAGGTGAAAAGGGTGGAAAAAATTCCTCATGCCAGGGCTCATTTACTTACAAACCTGCCCTGGGCGGGTGAACACAAGTGGAATTGGCCCCTCTGGTGCTTTCACACAAGGATGTTCAGGAGCTGCTGGCTCTGAGGAGTGCTCTCCTGCAGTAGTGATTTTGTGGTTGCAGTGATCTGAGGGTAGAAGGGAGGCAATTTGTGGGAGGTAAGTAATATTTGTCTGCCCAAGGGGCATTGTCAGGGTGGTAGAGGGATAGACCGGCTTCTGACCTTAATTAGGGCTTTTGTGCCCAGAGCTTGTCTATTCCCTGCCTCCAGCGCCTGGGTTGGTGTAATAAAATCTTTGCTGCCCTCCCCACAAACCTTGCCTTGCAGTGGGTGGCATTCCAAGCTGTGGGGAATGGTGAATTCACACCAGTTGCAGTTGGGTGTCTGTGCAGACAGTCTGAGGGGGATTCCAGGTGCTGTTAGCACCACCCTTGGTACACCTCTTTCTTTTTCTTTCCTTGGTTAAAGAGCTTAGTGGACTCTTCGGGGATGTGCTTTCATTCACAGCTGAAGCTAGGGGCAGGGAGAAAGAGACTTCCCTGATCCATTCACCAAGCTAAGGTTTTCTATAACTTGTTGGACTTGTGTGCGTGTCTGTATTAATACCTGCTTGTATTCTTTGTGGGTGTTTTTTTTTTGTTTGGGTTTTTTTTTGCGCATCTTTCCTGTGCCTGGCACACCCAGGGATCCCTTATGTTAGCATAGCCTATCCATTGACTGCAGCTTCAAAGATGAGCAGTTTGTAGGCATAGGGAAAAGCTCGCTCTTAGGAAAATAGCGAGGAGATTCTTCTTTTTCCTCCCCCTTCTGAATAAGAACTAATCTGTGGCTGTGAGATAAGAGGAGCTGCTTTGTGGGGTGGATGCAAACCGGCCAGTCACTTTAGGTTGTTAAGTTACTGTTTGGTGTGTATGTGGTGATGTGATTTGTTTTGTGGTATCAAGGTTCTGAAAAAAATGTTGAAGCGTTTAAGTGGGAGATAAAAGGGAACTTTAATAGGAAACTCTTGATGTGTTTTGGCCAAGGTGTGTTGCTTGGCAGAATTCTTTTCCCCAGTGTCTCTTGTATGGTGTTCTTTGGGGGCAAGGGGCAGGAATTGTTTAATTGAAGGGGTTTTGCCTTTCTCCAGAGTGGCAAGCAAGGGAACTGTCTGTGAAGAGCAAAACAGTGGGTCATTGTAGGGATGCTCCGCAAGGACCTCCTTCCTGCGGTGAGGAGATGAGGGGACTTGTTGCAGCAGAGAAACTAGTGCAGTAGATCCTCTTTGTGGAGGAAGAAAGGAGTATGATCCGGCTTGCAGACACAGCTCACCTGCTTGTGTGACAAATCCCTTCCTGGGTGGGTCACCAGGTGGGAACCAAACCCTGAACCTCTGGATCCGAAATGAGGATCCTGTGCTGTTTTGAGTTAGAGGTTTGCTAACTTGAATGCAGCAGTCACCTCAAGTTCCCTCAGGTGGACAAGACACTTGAGGCTGACTAACCTACCTTCGTATTCACATGAGCTACACTCCTCCTTCTGAATTTTTGCCCTTGCTCCTTAATGGAGACCAGAAAGAAGATTCATCCATGCCTTTTAAAATGGCCATAGAATTGAGGGAGGAGTTTATTTGAAAGTATCCCCTTCCTTTCCCCATAACCTTTAGAAAAAAAAAATCAACAAAAACAGGGAAATATTCTCTGTGTCTGTGCCATGTTTGTTCTCGTCGTCGTGTTTTTAGAGGAGATTTTATGATGGAGTGGAAAAAGTGAAATGATTAGTTTTGCATAAAAAAAGAAAAGTTTTAAAAAAAATTTATACAGGGAGAGAGCGAGAGAGAGTTTAAAAATGAATAATAAATGCAGTGATTGCACAAACTGTAGTGGTATTAGATGGTCCTTAGAGAAAAGAGTATTTTGTAGTATCGAAGCATGTGTGTCTGGGATGGTGTTTGGCTTGCTTGAACTGGAGGGAAAGGCATTCTAGGACTAAGCAGCGATCTCTGAGCTGAAAAGGCAAGTTGCATGTTGGAGGAACCCTGTCTACAAACCTTTCCCGTCCTTGCCTCCCAAGTGTTGGAGTGAGTTCCCTTCCCTCCCATACCTCTCCTGTGAGCTAAGGTGGAGTCTCCAAGTGGTTTTCTGGCTGAGCAGCCCTCAGAGATGGCCGGTCACATTCTGCCAGAACGTGAATTGGGCCATCAACATGGAAACAGTTGACTTACTTTGCAGCGTTAGCAAGCTGCTAACGTTTGGGGTTGGCATGTACCTTTCCTGCCAAGTTGCTGTCTCTTCTCTTTTCCATCCCCTATATCCAAGCAGAATTAATCGTGGTGGGCTTATTTCCTGGGAAGCAGATATGCCTCCCCTCCGTAGGGTTTCTTAACTTCTTCCAATACCAGGTGGGGGGTGGTATTTTTCTCTATAGAATTCACCACGTCAGGACAGAACTGAGTCCCATTGGTGTGTATTCCAGCACCCCTTCTCCAACAGTGGCCAGATCTTTAGAGGCAGATGAGAGAGCTGCCTGGTGTGCTCTGATCATGTTGCTGAGGGACATGCACCCTCTTCTTGAAGCCAGCAAATGCTGGAAGTTTTTAGGGTGGAGAGGGGAGAGGAACAAACACCCTGACAGGACTGTGCTCAGGTAGGGCATCCCTCTGCTCCAGCTTCCTTCAGGGTGGTGGGGAAGAGTTGCCTGAATGTTCCTTCAGAGCGAGGAGGCAGCTCTTGTGTGCTGGCTTCCCCATCCAAGATGTCTCTGCTGGTGTTCATCTGGTGCGTGGGAGTGACTGCAGGGAAGAGGGAAGCCACCAGATGTTGGTGTCTGAACAGAAGATGGCAGGCAGGGACGCTTGAACAGCTTTTCTTGTCTGGACTTCTCTGGTGCCCTTTGCAGTGGCTTTGCAGTGGCAGATGGCTGATGTCTCAATGCCTCCCATAGCCTTCTCTCTCTGCCCATCAAACTCTGTCGGTGCTTCCCACGGCTTTCAACTTGGAACAGAAATCTCCTGTCTCATGCTCTCTTCTCAGTGAGCACCATGGGACTGGAGGGGCATGAAGCTAATGAGATACAAGCTCCTTTGGGGATGAAAAACAGAAATAGTGTGGTGAGCAGGCCCAGCTGTGGGGAGCCACTGCTTAAATTCTGTTTTCAAAAGAGAAAGGGAGCATTTCTCTGTCTCCCCTTACTGAAGTTCCCAGGGAGATTTTGTGAAATAAAAAGAAAAAAAATTACAACCACAATCATACTTTTTACCAGGTAGGAGCTGTCTCTGTGCTGAGTCTTCCTAGGGATATCACTCCCTTCTCCAGCCCCTCTTTGTAGAGGAGGCTTCAGCAACTCCCAGCGTTTGGAGATTATCACCTTCCTGGGAACTTCCTGGCAGAAAGAGGTTGCCATGCTTGAAGGATGGTGTCCCAAGTTCCCCACACTTCTGCCCACCCCAGGCTGTGGCATTAGTGGGGCTGCTCAGGAGCAGGTCCTTCTTCCCAGGGAGGTGTAACAAACCTGGAGCGTGTGTTTGGCTAAGTGCTTGTTTTCCCTTTTGCTTCCTTCCCCACCTTCCGACAAGACTTCTTCCTCCTTGCCTGGCACATCCTTTTACTCCAATGTCGCTTGCTTTTGCTGCATTTTTCAGTTGCCCAATAATCACGCAAGAGCTGGGATCTTATTTACTTCTTATATATAAATATATGAATATAAAATACCTCCCCCCCTTTCTCCCCGTCTCACCCACCACCCTGTGCACAGCCTTCCTGATCTCTGCTCTGAAGGCAATCTGCTGTAGAGGGTTAATTTGGGGTTGGGGATTCGGTGCCTCCTGAGTTCTGTTCCTTCTTGGCTTGCTGTGTCTTTTCTGCCAGCTGTGTCACTGCCCTGTGCCTCTGTCTCCCTCATGCCAAGGGGGGGGGGGGGGGGGCCATCCTGCTGAGGGTGCTGGCAGCCCAACTCTCGAGGTATTTGCACAGAGATGGAGTGCTCAGTGTTGCGTCAGAAATCCCCTGCTCCCTGTCTGTGCTTCCTTCCGTAGGTAACTCCAGGAAGTATCTTCATTTCACCAATGCTTTGAGGTTGAGAAAAGAAGTGTCTTTATTTTCTTTTTTTACTTCTATTTTTGAGATCCTTCCCCAGAGTGCAATGTGTATGGTTTCTTTTTGGGGGTGTAGATGGCAGGAGATGTTGGAGTCTGTCTCCATGCTCACCTTTGCCTTTCCGTCCTCTGCTCCTCTCACGTCTTGCTGTTGCTGTGTCAGACTGATGTGGTTGGAGGTATTTGCACCCTTGTCTGTGCAGGGTCAGTCATAGCACCAGGGGCTTCTCCCATGTTCTGTGTGGTGCATTCTGAGGTGCACTGTGTCTCACCTGCCTCATCTGTAAGCATGCAGCAGGGCCCTGAGTTCCTTCTTCCCTTCTCTGAAATTCTCTTTCCAGGAGTGAAGGGAGATAGTCAGTTCCCCTTCCTGTACCTCTGGCAGCTCTTCTGTCCATTCCAGCTTCTCTGTGGTGGGAAACAAAACGATTCCAGAGCCATCCAGAAGCACAGTCCTTGGGGTAGGGGTCCTTCCACCCCAGGTGAGCTCTGTGCTCTGAGCCCACCCCCTCCAGGCACTGGCAGGTGGCACTGGGATGGAGGAGCGGGATGCCCTCTGTGCCCCTGGGCTGAGTGGAGCTGGGAGGTGGGCAGCAAGCAGCGTGCTGTGGCACAGGGAAGAAGTAAGGTGACAGAACTGCAGCAAGATGCAGTCAGAGTGATGCCAGCTTCTGCAACAGTTCAGATAATGTGTCTGCTGGGAGGAAAGGGGCACGGTGGGACATGCAGGCAAAGTGTTAATTCCCATTGTAGGGCCCTGGTTCTTTACTTCATTCCTTGTTCAGCTGAGCACTTAGAGCTCACACTAAACCCCTGGAACACAGCTGGGTGAGTCAAAGCATTTAGTGGGGCTTCAGGGCCTCATAGGACTAGTGGGGCTTTTCCGTGCTCCCAGGCAGCCCCCCAGGTGGTGCCTGCTCTCTAGGGATGCTGAGGGTTTCCCTTTGGGCAGAGCGGCAGGTAGGTGCTCTTGCACAGGTAGGTTGCTCTTCAGCTGTCCTGGAGGGAGCCTGCTGCTTCCAGCCCCCAGCTGCAAAGTGGGGGCAGAATCTTAGGTCAAGTTCTCAAACAGAACAAAAAAAATTAATCGTTGTGATGACTTTTTTTAGAAAAGAGTTGTCATGCCTGCACCTCCCCCAAGCAAAAATCAACTTAGTGTGCTGTCCTCCTTCCGCTTCTCCCCTGTGCCATTAAGCCTTGTACACTCCCTAAGAATAGAGAAGACTCTCTACTTTGGGATTTTTTTTTCCCCCATTTGTTTTCTTTTTGCATAGAAAGTTGTCTGCTGATGGTGGAGGACAGGGGCCTGCTTTATCTGTTCCTTCTTTTCACGTTTCCCTGTGCCAAGCTTAGGCTCAAATGCTGCAGATTCCTGCAAACACTGAACTTGGAGCAGGCAAGTGACCCCACTGAGTTCTGTGGTACTTGGGTGCTTCAGATTCTGCCTGTGCTTGAGCTTTGGCAGCATCAGAGCCCTTCCTTTCTCTTGGAGAAGGTCAGCCCTAACTCTGAGAATGGTGATAGTTCTGGTGCAACCCATCTGTCTCTTCATTTCCCCTCACTTGGCATACAGAGTGAAGGTGGTAATTTTTTTTTAATTTAAAATAAACCTAAATATGTATCTTGTAATTTTTTTTTTATTTTGAAAAAATTGCATTTAAGGATTGTGCACGGATGAATTGTATATCTATATATTATTTTTTTGTCTTGCAATTTTCATTTTAAATATAGTGTTTGTTCAGTTTTGTTTTGTTTTTTAATCCAGTTCCCAGCTGGCTAAACTCCGTCTAGAGTGGATGGGTGGGAGGCAGAGCCACTGGAGGGGTGATTGAATCACCCCTTCCCTTGGTGCTTCCCACAAGAAACTGGTTTGCTCCAGGTTTGGGGGTGGGGGTTGTGCTAATTACTCTTGTATTCTTGTACATTTTGTTCTTTCTGCTGCTCTTGAATATTGTATCAATGCCAGAAATGGGGAGTTAAAAATTAAAACAAAAAATTAACCCCAATAAATTGTTACATTCCAAAACCTGTTGTTTTCCTTGGGCGGGCTGTGACTCTGGAGCTTGGGAGCAGGGCTACAGAAATGCCTGCCCTGCGCCAGCACGGATCAGCTCTTCAGTCAAACACAAGCACCTGGTACCTTCTTGGGCACCGTGGATCAGTCCTGGTTTGGTCTTTGGACCTTTCTGGACACAGAGAAGCTCTGACAAAAGACAAGAGTGTATTCTGGAATGTTAAGGGAAGAGGGAGCATTTGGGAAGGCCAAGCTGTAGCAAGTGGAACCTGAATGCCCTCTTCCCAAGTGCTTTGGAGAATCTCCCATGGGTCTCCCACGGGTCTCCCACATCCTTTTCTTCTAAGAATGAAATTAGATCAGAGTACAACCTAGCACTTGGTGGCTGAAAAGTGCTTTAGGCTTTTCCCAACTCCACAGCCTGTGCCTAAGTGCACTTTATGACAAGCTGATCTAAGAAAGACAACGAAAAATCCTCTCCCTGTGTCTATTAGAAGCCCCAGATTCACTCCCATCACTCTAACATGTAGCAGATGCATAAAAAGGCTCAGCCAAACTTCCAGGGGGAAGTGCTGGTGGTGGGAGGTGTGGTGGGGAAAGCGAGTGGGATTTGGACAGAGATGCCCTTCAGGCAAGCAGGAGAGAAGGGCAGGAAGGCAGCACACCTGGATACTGGGAAAGGGCAGTGTCTGGGCACAGGTTCAACCAAAACACCCTCAGTGCTGCCCTTCAGGAGGGTGTGGTGTGGTGTGGTCTCACTTGGAGGGGAGAGATTGGGCTGAGCTGGGTGTTCCTTGGAGAGAGTTGCTGCCTTGAGATACTTCTGCAGTGTCTGAGTTTTGGAAAGCCACAGCAGAGCCTATTCCAGTGGTGACATGGCTGGCAGCAGGGAATGCTGCCCACCAAAGCCAGCACAGCCAAGGTGGTGTTCATGTCATGCCATCAGGCTCACTTTGCCTCTGCTGCGTGCCGAAACACTCGCAAGGCCAGCACTCCCTCCTCCTTTGTCCTTGCATCCTGGTTTTGCTCAGAAGCCAGTGGACTTTTGGCTGGATTTGAGAACACCAAATGAAGCCAACTCTCATCCATCCTTTCCAGAGCAGGAGGAAGGCTGGAGAGACAGACCCCAGCCTGACTGGACACATCCAATGAGGTCCTGCACCAGCACACTGGTGCAAGCAGACCCAGTAACAGGGCAAGGTGATGCAAGTCACATCTGCAGGGCTGAGAAACCTGGAAATGAAAGAAGCCATTATTCCCATTCTTTGTAGAACCTGCAGATCCCCAGGCTACATGGACTGAAGGCTCCTGGTCTAAGGAGATGGTGGAGCTGAGTCCATGGAGTGGCAGTGGCAGAGGAGCCCTTTCATCTCCTTAGGGTGCCCCTAGGGATGCTCCTCAGCTGGATGATAACCCAGGAGGAGGGAATCCCCCGCCTCAGAGGCATCAGCTTACCTCCCCTGGGAAAAGTTTTCTCCCCTTCCCTCACCCCACCACCGTGCTGGCCTCAGCATCATGAATGGGCCAGGGTTTCATGCTGGCCGGGATGGAGCTGCGTGGTTCCTGCGGGGAGGGTTGGATGCAGGGCAGCCTTGGAGCAGCAGGTGACCTTCCCCTCAAGCCAGCAGTCCATCCAAAACGTCCCTCTCATCCAGAGGGCACAGCAGGGTGGCCCCTTGTCCCGCCTTGCCCTGCCTGCAGCCACCCCCTGGGGACAGCTGCTAGCCCCAGACACCATTTGGGTGTTAATTAGATGGAGGAAAAGCCCTTAATTGCTCACTCCCAGTCCCTCTGGGCTGAATCCATGAGCTCTTGTTAAATCTAACTTCTGTCACCAATCCTGTTCAAAACAGGAACCAAAAGCTTCCCAAAGCCCCACATTGCTTTCCCCCACCCTGTCACGCACAGGAGGGCAGGGTTTCAGCAGCATCGCGTCCTTGCAGGGCCGGCTGCCCACCGAGCATCTCTGAATTGTAATTCATGGGACAGGGAGGCTGCGTTGGCTACTCACCAGTCTGAGTCATCACCCCCTGTGAAAATCTATTTTTGTCACCTCTTTGTCTCTGGGAAGAAGTTGTGGTCCCTGCTGCGGGACAGGTCGGGACCGTAGGAGCGGTGAGCCCTGCCCTGCTGCATTACCCAACTCTTTCCCATCCCAGCATGGTTGAGTGGGGCCGGGCTGCTGTAGAGGGGCTCACCCTCCCCCTCACGGCCAGAGCGGCATCAGCCAGAGGTATAAACCTTGCCACCACGATCCTGCAGCCTTTGGTAATGAAATCTGGATGTTCAGGACAGCGCAAAGTCCCCAGCACAGCATCACTTCCCCTGGCAAGAAGCTTTGTAGAAGCATACGGCATTTTTTCCTCAGGGCTGCAGGTAAAAGGATACCCCTCCCACCCTGATCTGCACACTGTGGGGTAGGGTGGGCTGGTCCAGCACTCACGTGGGTTCCTTTCAAATCCACTCCCGCCTGGCCGCTGCCAGGGTGGGCGTGCAGCAGGCGGGGGGTGACGCAGCAGGGTGCAATCCCCTGCCACGGTTAGCAAGGGACAGGCTGGAGGCAGGTGGGCTCCCTTCATGTCACGGGGCGCAGGCTTCTGTTTCCGTCCCACGCCACTGCCCACTCGTCCCAGCACACCAAGCACTCACCCTCCCAGAGCGCTCACTGGCCTCACCACCAGGGCCAGATGCCTGTTGCTTGGGCTTTCTTCACATCCACCTGCTCAGCCTGCTCCATGTCCACCTCCACTTTTCCTCCTCATCATTCCCTTCATCTCTCCCTCTTCCTTGAACCACCCCATCTGTCTTCCTCTCCTCCTCCCCCCAGCCTTACAACACCACAAGTCAGGCAGGTCTTGCTGGCTCCAGGGTGAGGGTTTTGAGGGGCTGGGGTGCAATGCACTCTGTGGGGAGAAAGGGTGACTGTACCCTGTCAACAACATTCCCCTCCCTGCTCCCACAGAGCCAAATTTGAGGAGTCTTTGTAGCTCTGGCTCCCTTGCTATCCACTCAAATGTGCCTGGAGGGAAAGAAGATGTAATTTTTACCATTGTTTCATACCCAGCACTGGGGCTGTTTTAAACACACATGCTTCTGCTTCCCTGCCGGCTAGGAAGGATTTCCTGCCATTACTGAGTAGAGTTTGAGATTGATTTTGTTCACTTTCCCTCTTCTGCTCCTTTTTTCTCGGCACGGCTGCATCGCCAAGGCCCCAGTGTGCCTGGGGAACAGGAGAGGGCATGGCACAGCTTCTGTTGGAGCAAGGAGAAAGTGGTTGTCTCAAGTAGCTCGTTTATGAGCAGTTCAGACTAGAGTGATGGTGGGCAAGATGAAACGTGTGTATTTATTTCCCAAATGGATAACATGGGTGTGAGGGGCAGAGGGTGAGGCATCCCATGGCAGCTCTCTGCAACAGTTCCGTCTGAAGCGGGAGAGCAAGACAGCTAGAAGGTTTGCTAGTTTAATTTTTAGGAGAAAGGCAAGGACGAAAAGACCCGAAAGACCATCACGGGGAATGACTGATGACGAAGCTCTCACCCTCGGGGTGTCAAGGGGCCCTTTACTTCCAGCCTAGGCATCTCGCAGGGGGGAAATCCTCCCTTGGGCTGTGCCGGAGCAGCATCCTCTCGCCAGAGGCTCCCGCCGGGCTGACTTCAGCGAGCCCGAGTCGGGGCTGGCTCCGTCCCCGGGTGCCCCCGGGGTGCCCTCCCTCCCCTTCCTGTCCCCTTGTCCGCTCGCCTCCCACCGCTCGGACCGTCACCCTTGCAGCCCGAGGAGGGTGCTCAGCGGGAAGGGGGGGTCACTGAGAGGGGCACGGCCGGGGGCACGGCCGGGGCGGGGGCGGGGGCGGTGGCGGGGGCGGTGCGGTGCGGTGCGGTGCGGGCGGCGCCGCCCGGCACATATAAGCGCGGCGCGGCGCGGCGGGGCCCCGGCGCCGGTGCTGCTGCCGGTACCGTCCTTCCCCGCCAGCTCCCTCCGGGCTGCCCGTCCATCCCTCCGACTGCCCGTCCCCCTCTCCATCCCCGCCCGCTTTTTTTTCTCGCCGTCCGCGGGCTCGAGCCCCCCACGCCGCTGCCACCCTGAAGTTTCTGGCGGTGCTGCTGGCGGCGGGCATGCTGGCTTTCCTGGGGGCCATCATCTGCATCATCGCCAGCGTCCACCCGGCCGGCACCGCCGCGCCCGCCGCCGCCGCCGACAATGACTCGGCCGCCGCTGCCCTCCTGCCCGCCGCCGACAAGGGGCTGGGAGCGCTGCACGGCCCCGCCGAGGCTCTGGCCAGCGCCGGGCCGCGCCTGCCGGGGGGGCCGCCGCTCTTCAGCCGCTTCGTCTGCACGCCGCTGAGCACCGAGTGCCCGGCCACCGGCACCGGCAGCGCCGCCGGCAGCGCCGCCGGCCCCGAGGAGCTGCTGGCGCTGCGGAGCGCGGCGGCCCAGCTGCGCCGCACGGCGCTGGAGCAGAAGGAGCGGATCCGCATGGACCAGGAGACCATCCGGGAGCTCACCGGCAAGCTCAGCCGCTGCGAGGGCGGCCTGCGGAGCCCCCCCGCCGCCGCGCCCCCCGCCGCCGCCGGGCTCCGCGCCGCCCCGCACCCCGGCACCATGGGCCATCCCCCCGACGAGCCGCCCGCCGTGCGGGAGCTGGAGGAGGCTGTCCGCACCCTCCAGGACCGAATCGACCGGATAGAGGTGCGAGGGATGCTCCTGGGGATCTGGGAGGGATTCTCGCAGGGGATGGTGCTTCCAGGGAAAGATGCTCCTGGGGGGTCTGTGAGGGATGCTCCCGGGGGATGTTGCTCCTGGGGTGATGCTCCCACACGTGCCATTCCCCAGGCCTGCAGCCACATGCACCCCGAACCAGCTCGTCCCCCTCATGAGGCTTCAGGAAGGTTGTCCTTGCCTTGCTCTTTCCTGAGATCTCTGCCCAGGGGCAAGGGAGCCCTCCTCTTGAGCCCCCCTCTCTTCCCTCCATGCAGGGTAGTCCCAAAGCACCAGGGCTGCCCCACTTTCCCCCCAGTCTGCACCCAGGCAGGGTACCTTGCTTGCCCCATAGCACCTGCCCAGGACTCCTCCAGAGCAGGTTGGCAGCTCAGGGCCAGATGCTGCCCTTTGGCAAAAAGGTAAATCCCATCTGATGCCTCCATGGCTATGAATGGGATGTCTCACGAAGTGAAGTGCAGTGAAGTGAGCCTGGCACCCTTTTCCCACATGGTCCACAGGAGCTGGAGAGAGAAGGGCACAGCTGGAGTCATTAGCTGTGCCCATTCCTGTGGCACTGGGCTGTTGGCACTTGGGATGCAGACCCCTGGTCCCCACTCTGCAGCAGATGCACAGCGTGTGCTGGGCAGGCTCAGCCCTGGCTCAGCCACAAGCCAGTGGCACCAAAGGCTGTCCCGTGATGCCTGTCATGGGGCACATCACAGAGTGCAGATGAGTGTTGATTTATTTGGGCTGATATGGGCTCAGCAGTCCCATGGCCCTTGGCAGACTTTGCAGGATATGGCTGTGGCAATGGTTTTGGCATGTAAGAGCTGCCAGAGGAGAGTTGTCTGTTCTCCCTGTGGGAATTGCTCCAGGCAGGGATTGTTCCCTGAGGTCTGTCAGGTGTCAGAGCCACCTGCAAGGAGCCTCCTGCAAGTCCTCAACGTTCTCATCTTCCTGTTCAGTTCCCTGTTGCCCTCTCCCCTCTTGCCTGGAGTGTGGAGCTAGGAGGGAGGTCATGCACCACCCCAAGGGGTCCCTCTCCTCAGCTTTGCCCTTCTGCCCCCCTCCCTGCAGCCACGTGGGCACAGCAGCAGCAGGCAACACATGGGAAATTCAGAGCCACTGAGGTCACAGGCTGAGAAATGAGACTGGGAGAGAGGGTTATTGTAATGGATGGAGATATGAACAGGAATAGAAACAGAGAAAGGCGAATAAACACATGCACACAAGAAGGAAAAGAGGTGGAAGAGCAGAGGAAGCACCTGTGAGCTGCCAGGGTGGGATGTGCAGCCTGTCTGACATGTTGCCCAGAGCCAAATGCAGCCAAAGGGAGGGACAGATCCCCTCCCCCCAGAAAACCCCCTGCAGCTCCAAACAAATGATTTTCCATCAGTGGAAAAACGCAGCAGGTATGCTCACCCAGAAATAAAGCGGGGAAATAAGTCCCTGCACACGTATACCAGGTGATGCACAGTGGGATGGTGCCCAGCATATCAGTTTAGATCTTGCGGAGCATCAGGCCATAGAGCCATGCTCTCCCCCTTCTCCGAGGGGCAGCACCACCCATGAGCTGCCCTGCGCCCTCTCCTGGGGTCTCTGATGATGGTGGGAGGTTTGGGGTGGAGGAGGAGGGTGAAGCTCACAAGGGCTGGAGCAGGCCCTCACACGCGTCTGGGGAGCCTGAAGTGATGCTGGGACGAGGCTCCTGCACACACTGATGAGGAAGCCAAGTGACACATGACAAAACATGTTCAGCTTTGTGTTGCCAGGGGTCTGAGGGTCCCAATTATACTCTGCAGGGGAGACACAGCAGCCTCAGTGAGCCCTGCCAGGTGAGGAAATAGGGCACTGTGTTGCAGGTGGGCTTGCTCCTGCCTGGTGAAAAGTGTCACCCGTGTGCATCACACCCCTGTGATGGCTGCAGCCCGGCCAGCTGAGCCTCCTGGTCACACCTCAGCCATCCAGTGATGGTTGCCTGTGGCCTCCCTCTCCGAATTGCCTCGCACCCCACCCCAGGAGCAGGCACCTAAAACTTCATGGTGGGGTACCTGCACTCTTCTGTCCCACATGGCTCTACCTGTCAGCCCTGGGAGCCTTCCTGGGGTACCCCATGACATGGGAGGCACTCTCAACCTCCACAGCTATCCTGGATGGTGGCAATGATCATCCCAAAAGGTGACCTGGATGGGGACAGTCCCGGGGTGGCCCCCATGTGCTGGAGACTCTGAAAAATCCACTGGGAAGGAGAGGAAATGCTGCCAAGTCTGTGGTGGCTTAGCCTCAGAAGAGAGTTGATACAAAATGCCATGAGCTGCACTGGGAAGGCTGCATCCCAGGGAGTCTCCAGGCAGGTTTGCCAGCAGGGATTACAGCTGGATGCTTCAGAGCAGGGACTGCGGGGAGGGGGCTGGTGGAAGATTGCTGATCTAATCTGGGCACTCTCAGCCCCGTCTGTAAGGCATAACAAGATTTATTCGTGTACTGAAAAACCTATTAAGGCATTTGTTTCTTAATTTTGTCAGCATGGCAGAAGGATTTCCCAGGGGAGGATGCAGGGAGGGCCCCCACGGTCTCGCTCTTTGTCCCCTGTCATTTCTGTGGGGCTGGGCTAGCATCAGCATAGCATTCCCACATCTTCCCTCACCTCTTCCTAATGCCACCCAAGGCACTGATCATCCTTTCCTCATGCACAGCAGCCTAGTTAGGCTTTTTCATCCTGGTTTTGAGGGTCCCCCCCTTTCTCTCAGCACGTGCTCATGTCTGTACACTCAGGTGCATCTTGGAACACAGAGCCGAGAGATCCAGGTGCTCCTTTTCCACGCTTCTGGTTATTGCTGCAAATGGAAAGGGAGCAGGGAGAGAATCACCTTGGCTGTCTGGGCTGTGCTGAGATGCAGATGCCCCCCTTCTCCCCATCATCCCTTGCAGGAGAGCAGAGCAGGAGAGGGGACAGCCTGATGGGCTGGGGGGACCTGGTGGAATTGCAACAGCCTGCTTGCTCCTCAGCTGGTACGTGGCTGTGCCATTGTGGCTGGTGACCTGGCTGCTGGCAGGGAACCCTCGGGTAAGGGAATGGGAATGGTAGTGACCTAGCTGCTTCCCTCCTGTCTGCATCTCCAGCAGTGTGGGGATGTAAATACCCAAATTGTGACAGTCCCAGGCCCCCCTGAGTGAGGTTTTAGGGGGACAGGATCAACAGTGAGCTCTTCCCTTGTGAGGAAGGGGGAAAAGCTGATGCATCCCTGTTTGTCTTCTACTCCAGTCCCTGCTGGAGTTTAATGATCCCCAAGGTCCTGCCTGGGTTAAAAGAGGTGGCAGGGTCCAAGAAACCTCGGTGCAGCAGGTGTGCTGTCCTGCAGCAGTGAGCATCCCAGGGTGGCAGCCACTGAGGAGTTTTGTGCAGGCTGGAAGGATTCATGGGTCAAGGAACAGAATGGGTCTGCTGTGTGCACGCACCCAGCTGAGCATCATGATCCCTGGGATGTGCCGGGGCTGCATCCTGCAGGTCATGTTCCATGCTCCTGCCTGCCCTGCCCCAGCAGCCAAGGTGTGCTGGTGGCTGAGAGGGAGCAGCAGCGCCCAGATTTTACCAGATTTTACCAGATTTTAATGCCAGTGCATTAGTAAATGAGGCTCTGATCTCCTTATGTAAATCAAAGTGCATTTGCTGACTGAGGGCTCCAGCCCCAGTGGCACACTCTGGCATGGCTGCCACAGCCCCCTGCCCCCACCTCCCCCTCCCCACCCCCTGCCAGCCGCTGACATTCAACGTGATTAATATTACCTGGCATCTTTCAATCTCTTTTGCTGGTTCTGGTGGCCAAAAAGCGTGGAACAAGCCTCCCCCACACCCGCTGCCCACTCCCCTGCTGCCTGTGCGGCGGCAGATGGAAAGCCGGGTGCCTGCCGAACAGCCAGGGAGAAGGCGCTTCCCCCCCTCCCCTCCCCAAAGGTCACCAGTAATTAACAGCTGCACATCAACCATTAATAGTTTTGCAAATGATTTGCCTTGTGAGAAAGATGCTCGAGCAGCAGCTCAGAGATGGGGATCATGGCTTGGGGATGCAGCCCAGCCTGGCATCCAGCACAACTTGGTTGCATGGAGTAAAATGGGGACTTCAGTCATTGTCTGGCTGCAGGGATATGGATGGTGTTTGCTGGGATGGCCCTGAAGCTCTGCCAGATGATGGTACTGGCTACAACCACTTTCCAGAAGGAACATGAGGTCAGCAATGGTTCAATTGACCATGTGGCTCTGGCTATTGGTGCCCTGGCTGCCAACTTGGAAGGATCAGCAAGAGCTGGAGAGAGGGCTGGATGGACAAAAACTCAGGAAGGGGGAAGAAATTGAATGAAAGGGGAAAGACACTGTGTGTGTGTGCACAGAGGGAAGCATCAGGAAGAGACGCTCTGAAGTCAGAGAAATGAAAAAGCCATAGGGAGAAAAGTTACAGAGGGAAGAAAATAGCAGCAGGGAGAAAAGCAGGAGGAAGAGGGGGGTAAAAAAAAAGTACCCAGTCACTACTGACTAATGTAGGGCAGGCTATCAGGGGCTAGTGAGAGTGACAAAATTTCCCAGCCTTTTCTTTTTTCGTCATTAACAGATGGAGCCGTGCATGAAAGCAGGGACGTAGGCTCCAAACCCGCAGCTCGAGCAATCAAAGCGTGCGGCAGACAGGAGCGTGCCAGCCTCCGCGGTAGCCAGGCGGCCTGAAAGGATGAGAAAAGCTCTTGGAGCACACGGGATGTGGCCACAGAGGCAAAGGCAACATCATCCCACCTGTGCTGCCTCCTGCCAATGCAGCCAGCTCAGCTTGGGTAGAAACGCAGGCAGCCTCAGGTGGGAATTATCCCTGCCAGGGGGATGAGAATTAACCTTTCCACTTCCCTTCCCTCCTGCCATCTCCACCCTGCCTTTCATCCAGTGGATCCCCAAGACCCCTTCCAAAAAAAAAAAAAAAAAAAAAAAAAGGCAAAAGAGCCCCTTTCCTATTGTCTAATCCCTCCATTTTGCAAAGACCAAAGGTAGGATGCTCTTTTTTCCCTTCCCAGAGAGGTTTTGCTCACTGCCAGAGCGTCCTCAGTGCTGCCGGAGCAAGCTGGCAGCGAGAGCTGGCATTAGGTCAGGGCTGGCAGATGTCCCCAGCACAACCTCTCCTTTCTTGATGGGTTTTGCTTTTCCAGGTTGGTTTTCCCCACAGAACCTGTGGGTTTGCCCTGGCAGACCCTGCTGGCAGCTCTTGCAGACCTTGGGGCATAACAACTTCCGTTTTATTTGTAGCCTGAGCATGTTGCTGCCCAGAGTGGGTACATTTGTGCTCACACCAATGCCATCTTCTTGCTTTTCCTCTCCCTGCTGTTCCCATCCGCCAAGGTTGCATCCTGCCTAGCCAAACCTGACTTTCTTCCAGCCTTCCCCTCCCTCTGTTGTTTATGATGGATAGCAAAGATTAGGAGTGACATAGGCAGGCATCCCTCCCCTTCAGCTTTGTGTGCATGATTATCAGGTCCTGTCCAGCCTGGAGAAGCTGGATGTAAGGAAGAAGAAAAAGCAGGAAGCTACAATCACAGATAAGCATGCTGACCACCTCCAGGCCAGCTCTGAGGCTGGAGGGAGGCTGTTCAGATCAACAGGGATGGTATCCCCCCTGTTCTGCCAGCACAAGCCATGAGAATATCCAGGGCTGAAGTAGTAGTAGTCTCCAAGGCTGCTCCAGCACCTCTGGGAAGGTCTGGCAACACAGAGAAGGTGGTCGTCATCTTTCAGAGCCCATGGCAGAGACACTAGTGTGCTAAGAACACGGGGAAAGAAGAGGGTTCCTATTTACAGGGAAACCCCAAGAGAATGGCAAAGGGTCACCTTCTCCTTTCCAGACTGCTTTTCTTCCAGCTGGGGTGGGGTCTCCCAGTAAGGTGGGATCTGGCGTCTTTGCAGTGTGCAGTAGCAGCTGGGAGCATCTTCACCAGCTGCCGTGTTGGATTTGCCATGGGAAGAGTTTTGGTCTGAGTGTTAACCCTGATGGGACAAGACAGGCTTGATGTCCCCAGGTGATGGTTCGTGCCTTGAGGACCAGAGACACAACAGCCTGGCACAAGTCCCACTTCTCCCTGGCATCCTGTTGGCCTGGGAGAGGTTGGCTTATGGAGAGCTACCTGGCACACGTGCACACACCCCCACACTCTGGCTGAGCTGGGCTAAGAGGATTACAGCCCCATTAGTGATGTTAATGTGCTGGCTACAGGTAAGCAGCCTCACGAGCAGCAGGAGTGGCCGGGAGCTCTGAGGTCCTTCCCGCATCATTTCCTCATCGTGGGAGGCTGCCTGCAGGAGCAGAGCCAAGGGATGACCCAAACATCCCATCCTTGCTCTGCCTCTGAAGCAGCAGAAAGTCATTAAGAGCAGCCAAGCTTCGTTTCGCAGTAATGAACTCAATGGGGGCTCTGAGAGGGGAGGTACAAAGTCAGCCGGAGGCTCTTGGAGAAGACCCCAGTGCGGATATGGGACTGTCATCCCAGCACTACCTGTAGTGCTGCAGGCTGGGCATGTCCTTATTTAAACTCTTATAGAGACACTGTGCTGAATTTTCTCTTTTGTCCCTCCTGTTCCCTCCATCGTGTCTGCCACCAAATGCAGCAGGAGCTGCCAGCCCGCACCAATGGCTCAGCACCCACTGCCCCGGCACTTGCCCGTGATGCCCTCCACACCAAGATGGAGCAGCTGGAGGAGCAGCTCCTTTCCAAGATCCTGACCCTGCAGAAGGAGCGCCAAGCCGCCAGCACTGACCGCAGCCAGCAGCAGCACAACATCGAGAAGGAGCTGAACTCCCTCCAGAACCGGGTGACGGAGCTGGAGCACGGTGAGTCCTGCCCCGCGGGGATGGAGGTGGGGTGGGGGGTTCCTACCCCGAGGTACATCGCCAGGAGAGCCCCAGGACGGGTCACCCTCATCCCCGTTACAGGTGCTGACCTTCCTCTCTCCTCCCCACCCTTGTTATGTAGGACCACTGGGCTACAGCCCTCCTGATGCCTTCAAGGTGACCATCCCAGTGCAGAACAACTACATGTACGCCCGTATGAAGAAGAGCCTGCCGGAGCTCTACGCCTTCACCATCTGCATGTGGCTGAAGTCCAAGGCCCTGGCAGGAATTGGCACCCCGTTCTCCTACTCTGTCCAGAGCCAAGCCAACGAGATCGTGCTGTTGGAGTGGGGCTCCAACCCCCTGGAGCTGCTCATCAATGACAAGGTCAGCCCAGTTGCAGGAGGGGCAGGAGAGAAAACCCTGCCCTCATCTTCCCTGCTTCAGTCACCCTAGGAAATTATATTCCCGGGGTCACTGGTGTGGGGGAGCTGGGAGGAAGGGGCCCTAAGCTTGTGGTGGGAGGCAGGAGGATGGGGAGGATGGCTCTTTGGGGTGAGTTTTGAGAGGGAGAAGCAGCACATCTGGATGTCTGTAGATTTTGGGATGCCACCACCATGGGGGTGCACTGCTTGCTCTGTGAGGGGCTGGGGAGACCCTGGGGTTCCCCAGCAGTCCTACCAAGCACCGGGATCTTGCTCTTCTCTCAAAGGTTGCCCAGCTGCCACTGAGTCTGAAGGACAAGGCCTGGCACCACATCTGCGTGGCATGGACCACCCGGGATGGCAAGTGGTCGGCGTATCAGGATGGTGAACAGCGGGGTGCCGGCGAGAACCTGGCCTCCTGGCACGCCATCAGGCCTCAGGGTGTCATCATCCTGGGTCAGGAGCAGGTATGTTCCAGAGCTGCCAGTTAGCATCACTCTAGTGGGAGCTGGCTGGGGGGAAAAGCCCCTAAATGGGGTGAGGGCAGGGGGCAGCATGGGCAGGAGTGCTCAGCAGGGCGTTGGCTCTCCTGCCTGTTCATCTGACCTCCAGGCTGGCCATGTGTGCTCACTGCCTTCTCTTCCCTCTCCCTATCCCTTTGGCCTCCCTGCTTTGTCTTCTTGAATCTCTTCCATGCATCCATCCCTTCCCCTCCTTGCCATCAAGCACCTTGCTCTGCTTCTCCCCAAACCTCTCCCTCTCCCCCTTGCCCTGTTTGCCCACTGGATGCATGTTCCTCCTCTTCTCTCCATCCCTGTCCAATCACCTCTCCTGCTCTTTCCCAGGACACCCTGGGGGGCCGCTTTGATGCCACACAGGCCTTCGTGGGAGAGCTGGCACAGTTTGGTGTGTGGGACCACATGCTGGCACCAGCAGAGATCCTGGGCTTGGCTAACTGCAGCTCCCACCTCCAAGGGAATGTGATCCAGTGGGATGACCAGGCGGTGGAGGTCTTTGGAGGCGCCAGCAAGGCGGGCTTCGCTGCCTGCGAGGAAGGGAGGAAGGCATGAGTGGCCCCCAGCCCTCTCCCCAGCACCAAGGAGCCCGGTGGTAGCCCCAAAGCAGGGAGCCCCTTTCTCCCCTCCCAGACAGACCAGTAAGCCTTGCTGGGGCAATGCCTGAGCCCCTGTGCTGGTGCCCCAGGAGGGAGAGGGGCCCCTGGAAGCCTCCCTGTTGTCCCTGTGCTGGTGCTGTGGCTTGTCCTCGTTCCTGGCAGGCTGGCTCCTGAGTCTCATCTCGCCCCACTTCTGTTTTGGGTGGACCTCGCTGTACCTGCAGCTGTCCTTGGTACGGTGAGGGTCCTCACCTTGTCAGACCTAACAGGGAGTGGGAAGGAGAACGCCATCTACTTTGAGTGCAGTCCAGCCTCAGTGGGGTGCCAGGGTACAGGCATCACCTGAACACATCCCCTTTCCTTATTTATTTCTAGCAACTTCACTGTCTGGGTTTATGAGCCTGCATTCCAGGATCTCACCTCCAGCCCCATCCTTCTCCTGCTGCCCTGGTTTTTTAAATGTGGCCCCAGGGAAGCTGAGGGAGAATGGCAGAGAGTCAGTGGGACAGCACTTACCCCCCTGCATCCCTTTCCCTGCCTCTGTTGCCTGTTTGGGCAGGGCTGCTGGAGGGGAGCCAGGCTTCTGAGGCAGAGGGAAGGGAGCACTCCCCACCACCTCCAGGCTGGGGCATGGGTCAGCCACCAAGGGAATGGGGGGAAAGGGGCAAAGCATCTCCCCCAGCGCTGGCCGAGGGGGAAAGAGTGCAGCACTGCCAAGGGAGCAAAAGCAAGAAAAAGAGAGACAGAGGATGGTGGTGGTCAGAGGAGCCCTGCCATCCATCCCCCAGTCTTTTGGTACTGGATTGGGCTACTGCCCTTGGTTCCACCCCAGTCCCCTTCTTTTGCTGCTCCTTGCCAGGAACAGGGCTGCCACTGGCCTTGGAAGTGGGAGGGTGAGAGAGCGGGCTGGTGTTTTCCCTGTGGAGTGCCTGAGAATACGCTGTTTCCACATTGTGTGGTCACCAACATCTCGATATGTGAGTGTGTGTATGTGCACGTGTGTGTGTCTGGGGGTGGGGTGGGAGGGTTATTTCGGGGCTCTCATGGTTGCTCAATGCAGTGTTCAGCTTCCAGTGTTCCCCCCTACCCCAAGTCCCACTTTGGGTGACAGCTGCCCCCACCCCTGGGGGAGGCGAAGCTGGCAGAAGCGACAGCCCTGCCACCCCGCATCCCCCCGCCCAGGGTCTCTGCCAGTGCTGAGATGCTGGGGTGGCTCAGCCCACTGGTGGGGGACATGGTGGGGATGGGGAGCAGCCCTTGTGCCAAGTGGGAACACTGTGACCTTCGTGCACCCTGAGGAGCTGCCCCCTCTCCCTCGCTCGCTCGCGCGCTTTCTCTAATGCACGTTTGTGAAAAGGGCCCCTGACGTGCAGCCGTGTTGGGACATTTCTTTTGTAAAGCTGATGGTGAACAATAAACGTGATGTTTTCTGTTCGAGCCTCCTGTGCAGCACGAGGTTGCTGGGGGGATGGAGGGGACTGGCCAGCCCAAGCTGAGGTGACCTTCCCCAGGGTGCTTAGGGTTGCATCACTGAAGGGAGTTCGCCAGGCTCATCGCTGACATTACAGGAGTATCATCACAAGGGTTTGGTATTGTTGCCCCGGGGGGGGCAGGGGGGTGGTGTCACAGTCTGGCCACCTCTGATCTACTCCACTGCAGAGCAGTATGGGGTACAGGCTGCTGTTGTGGGGCATGAGGGCTGGGGAAACACCTCTGATGGGGGAGGAGGAACCCTCATCCTGACAACAGGGAAGCAGAAGCGAGTGAGAAATCGTGGCCTCTGAGATAGCAAGGAACTCACATTGAGTATAAATCTAATTAAGTACTAGTAATGAGTTTCTGATCTAGCTAGGCACACAATGGTTCAGGCATGGCTCTTGGAGCTCCTATTGTAGAACAATTTGTGACCAGGTCTGCATGGTGCTTTTGCCCCTCAGTGGGTCCTGCTCCTCCTAGGAAAGGCACAGCCTCATCAATAGTTGGGGAAAACAGAGCACAAAGCCAGAGGACTGAGTTTTCCCCATTGCTGGCATGCTGGTGGGATCTCCTCTCCGAGTCAGAGCTGGCCCCCCCACTTCTGCTTCTGGAGGTTATTTAATGCCATAAAAGAAAGCCTGGCACTCCCACCTTCAGCACCTCTCCACAAAGTTGGGGGCTTTTTTTTAAGAAGAAGTATGTACTTCAGCTGGAGGCTCACACCCCCGTTACTGAGAGGAGAGGGTTCAACAGGTGACATCTGCTCATGCGCCCAAGTAACAGCAGCATAATTAAGAAGGACAACATTTTTAGAGGGAGAAATATTAAAAAACATTGCTGGGATCACAAACTCAGAGGTTAAATGGAGGGGAAACTGGTCCAGAAGCCCCTTCCATCAAAACTGCAGAAGCACTGTGAGAGGGCTCTTGGGGCTTCTGGCCAAGGCAGGAGAAATATAAGAGGATGAACAAGGATGGAAACAGCCTGGCTGCTGATGTAGGCTATTGGCATAACACCTATCTCCTCCGGAGTCCGGAAACCCAGCCCACATTGAAATTGTGTGTAAATCCTCTCCAGAAAAGCAGAAACAAAGGGGATGCCAGGAGATGCTTGATCAGGGCCTTTGGTGCTGCCCTCCTCATCCCTGCCAAATGATGCTGGCATGATCCCCATCCAGCCATGCTCCTGGGATGTGGATCTGTCTCTTCTGGAACAGGAGAATGGGGGGAGCCCGACGGCACAGCTTCTGCAGGGTGAGCTCCTCTCCCCCAGAGGTTCACAGCCAGTTAGGCAGACCTAGGGACACACAGGAAAACTTGATAGAATTTTCCTAAACCTTTTAAAAGCTTCCAGCAAATTCCTATACATAAGGCTGTTCAGGAAACAAAGGCATTATGGAGAGATTAGAAACTGGTTGGGAGACACAAATGAAGAGTAGAAATAAATATTTGATCTCCATCCTGCCCTGGCTCTCTGCAGGAAGCAATGTCTGCTTCTTGCCTGTCTGAGGAGGAGAAGAGCAAGATGAGACCATTTCTTTTCGGTAAGCCGAGCCTTGCAAGAGCTGCAAACCTGCAACAGGGCTTAAAAGGTAGAGGAGATGACAAATCAATAGTGTTGCTGGCTGCAAGGAGTAATTACAATGACTTACACATATTGCTTGCTTCTAAATTAACCAGGAGCACTCAGGAGATGCCCCGCGTCTCTCTAAGGGCAGCTGGCTGGAAAACAACCTGTTGTGCACAGAAGAGATGAGGAACAACAAAGTCAGCCTTGGGGGGGAGAGGGGGGAAAGAGAAGGAAATTTTTAACAATGGTGCAGAGCAGAAGGCTTTGTGGTTGTGGTAGGTGCTTCAGCTGGTTGGTTGTGTTGTGTCTGGATGTCCAGGATGGGGGGAAAAGGTGGAGGGCACCCAAGAGGTGGGCAGTGCAGGGCAGGGGCACTGCTGGGCTATGGCAGTTCAGCAGGAGCTGGCACAAGAGGAGATGGTGTGGGAGACAGGCAGGTGTGATGGATGCCACCCACGTGCTCTCCTCTATCTCCCTGCCAAGGGGCTGTAAGCACACTTTGAGGAGAGGAAAGGGACTGCCATTTCCTTTCCTAATCTGCAGGACTCACCACTGCAGGGCTTTCTGCTACCAAGGGCTTAGCCAGACTCAAATACCACCCACCCCATACTCCCAAAAGGTTTTGTCCTGCAGTGAAGAAGACCAAGTCAAACATGGCAACAGGAAACCTTCAGGCCTGATGGCTATTAATTATTGTGTTTGAAAAGAAAACACTGACATTTCTGAACCCCTCTGGCCCTACCCCTCTTTCCAGAGGGCACCACTGGCCACGCAGGCTCTGCCCTCCCAGGGACATGGGCAATCCTGGGACCCCTGACCTCAGAGTGGGCTTTGGGGATCTCTTGTGCTCCTCAATACCTGCAACCTCAGCAAAGTTTGCATTTCATGGCTCCCTGCAGTGTGTCAGCCTCCTGGTGCCCTCAAACAAGGTCAAGCCAGCCCATAGTTGTCCCCAGGAGGTGGCTTCCAAAGCCCCCATTACCTGCTCTGCCCTAGCAATGGGGCACTGCCTAATTGCCTCCTTCCACATCCCTGTCCTGCTGGGAGCCTCCTGTGCTCCTTCCCAGAGCCAGGAAGGCTCATTAAGAGTTGTGTAGTGCTTGCACAGGGAACGCGCCATGATTCCGGAGCATCTGGCACAGGAACAGCCCCCGCACGGCTGCCAGTGCTGCGGCACAGACCTTACTAACAGTAGCTGTCGTTACTAGAGGTAGTAGCTACAGCATCACGTGTGTTTCCCAGCAGAGATGGGGATCCAGCTATCCCAAAGCAAGCTGCCCTGTTCTCTGGCACAGAGGCTGAGCTGCTTCTGGCTGCCACCCATTCCTGCACACCAGCATCCTCATCTCTGCCTTCCCTCAGCTCAGCGTGGTGGGGGTTCTGATCCCAGCAAAATGTGGCTTCAGCATTCCCACGGGGCATCCTGAGCGATCCTCCTGCCTCCAGAGAGCTGCATCCACACCATCCTTGGGCAGCTGCAGGGCGGACCTCAGTGTGACCCAAGTCCCCAGCCTTGGCCCTCTGTTACTACCCAAGGTGGTGTGAGTGGTGCCCAGTCCCTGGGCTGTGGCTGACAGGCTAGACAGCAAGCTCCAGCCTCCCTGCTTTATCACAAAGATAAAGAGGAGATGGGGCATGGCAGAGCCTGTGCCCACAGGGACAACAGGGAAGTCCCAAAACCTGGCCAGAAGCAGGTAAGAAAAGAGAGAAAGAAAAGAAAGCTGTCCTCCACCTGATGAAGAGTCAGCCTGCTGTCTGGTCAATGAAGATGGCTAAAAGAAAGCACGAGGCAATATATTTATTCCATATATGTATATTTTGCAGTCATTGGTTACTTTTCTGTGTTCAGCTAAGGAGTACAACATGCCCTCACATCAGGAGGCAAATTGCACTTTGTTTCAATGCATTTCACTGTGGCTGCTGAAAACAAAGGGATGAAAGAGTTTCTACCTCTGATTAGTGGCAAATAAGGTATGAGCAGCCGGAGCAAAGCAACAATTCCAGCTCCCTACAGATCCACAGGGGTGAATTGGACCCTTGCTCTGGACTTGCTTTCACCTAAGAAGGGCACCTGATCACTTGGTATTGAAAACTAAAGACCAGGTGACGTGCTGTCTCTGCTGTCAGAGCCAGCAGCAAAAGGACCAGTACACACAACCTTTGTTGGCTCAACAGGGCTCTGACTGGCTTGCTGAGTTATACAGAGGCAGCCTCTGGAAACCCTGCACTTGAGGGTCCAGAAACCAACTGCTCACATTTTGTTAAGGCACGGTAGATGGAGGCAGGCCAGCAGAACGCTCTCCTTCTTAATGAGGCATCTCTATCTTGCAGCCCCGCTGTATCACCCACCACAATCACAAAAACATTGTTTTTCCTATCTTTGGGCAGGGTTTTTTTTGGCCATTTTCCCTTAGATTCTCACCTCGGAGCCACTGATGAATAATCCTCACAAGCAGTCCCAGCATTCCCCGAGGGAAATGCTCCCTGGGGTCACAATGATCAGAACCAAAACACGTTTAATCGAACCCAGACTCAGACAAGTGTGCTCCCCCCTGCCCCACGCACAGAGGCACATGCACACAAACACACCAGCTCACACTCGCTGCTTGGTAGTAAAAGTGGGTGAATTACACAGGGATTAAAGCATTAAAAAAAACACAGCAAGAATACAGTGCTTGAAAGTGCCGTGTCCCCGGAGAGATTAGAGTAGCTGCCTGGAGATAAAGTAATGATGATGGAAAGATCTTCTTCCTCGCAGAGATTCTCTTCCTAATTATCTTGTCTGCAAAGAAAAAATGATGATCTCCCAGCTTTTATCTGTCTCTTGACAATTTTAGCTCTGTGCCTGCCTCATTGCAAGAGGCCCAAAAGAGGAAGGAGAGGGAATTAGCCCAGGAGGCAGGAATGGTAGGAGAACGAGCGGCACAGGAGGCAGTGCCTCATTTTTGTCACCACCAGCAGTGACAGAAAAGGAAAAGATGAATGATCACTGCAGCTTTGTCTTTCCAAACCCAAAGGCAGCTTCCCTGCCTCCAGCACTGCTCTGTCAGGCAAAGGACAGCCAGGAGGTTGGATTCACTGCTGAACCTGTTAAAGAGATAACAAGGTGTTCTCCCTGTAATCACAGGGCAGAGCTTCATGCTAGGGAAGAGGACTCCTGAGCTGGCAGGGACAGGAGAGCGCCTAGATTGTTCCTCCCCCACTCTTTTCCTTCTCAAACAGCTGGAAAGAAAATTCTTCTTTCGGCAGACAGCGAGCAGCAAGAATGTTTCAAACACACGCCAGCCAGAAGGACCACGTGAAAAATAGACCCATGAGCCACTCTGCAACACAAGGATGGCGACTGATGGAAACCCAGGCAGCACACCCAGCAGCTGGGGCTTTGCACAGAAGTCTTTCCCTTGGCGTTATCCTGGAGCTTGCTGATCTCCATCTCTGTTAATTTAAGATGAATACAACCCTGGACCTCCCTGAAAGCTGTTTAAACCCTGGTTTAGAGGCTTATTTGGCTAGCAGGGCACGGAGACAACAGAGGTTTTGTAGCAAGCCCAGAGCCAAGAAGAACCTCAAAACAAACATACATTACAAGCACAAAGCTATGGAGGGCGGGAGGGGATTTTCTCAGTGGGGATGGAGGCTGGTGCTATAGGAGCTGTTTGCAAACTCATGATTCATCCCCTCAGTCTCACTTTCTTCTTCTTTACACTCCCATTGACGTGCAAATGTGAGCTGTTGCCTCTCCCACAAAATGAGAACTGTGTCCAGTTCTGGAGCCCCCAGTTCAGGAAGGACATTGAGGTGCTGGGGCATGTCCAGAGAGGGGCAATGGAGCTAGTGAAGGGTCTGGAGCACAAGTCCTGTGCAATTGAGGGAGCTGGGATTGTTTAGCCTGGAGAGGAGGAGGCTCAGGCGAGACCTGATCACTCTCCAGTCCCCTGAAAGGAGGCTGTGGCCAGGTGGAGGTCAGCTTCTTTCTCCCAAGCAACCCGACAGGACAAGGGAACAGAGCCTTAAGCTGCACCGGGGAGGTTCGGGTTGGACATTAGGAGGAATTTCTTCACAGAAAGGGTGATTGGGCATTGGGATGGGCTGCCCAGGGAGGTGGTGGAGTCACCGTCCCTGGAGGCGTTTAAGGGAAGACTGGACGTGGCACTCAGTGCCATGGCCTGGCTGCCAAGGCGGTGTTCGGTCAGAGGCTGCACTCCACGATCTCAGAGGGCTTTTTAAACATGATTCTGTGATTAAAGAAAAAACCAAAATTGCCCCAAATCGCTTCTTGTTCTTATATTTATCCTTGTTGTTTAAAAGAAAAAATATGTAGAACCAGGCCCCTAAGGGGTTTTAGGTCAGGAAAACATCAGGCTGGGGGGCGGCGGGGCGGCTCTGAGGCCGGGCCCGCACAGCACAGGCGCTCCGCGGCCACCCCACCGCCGCCAGCGCCCCAAGGCCCCGCGCGGCGGCCGGCAGGGAGGCAGCCAATCAGACGCGCCGAGCGGCGCGCTCCGTCCAATGGACGCCGAGGTGGGCGGGACTTCCCGCGCCCGTTGCTATGACAAGCGCGGCTCTTCCTTAGCAACGGCGCTGGGCCGCGGCGGCCGCGCAGGTGAGGCCGCGCCCGGAGCTCCGCGGGGCCGCTCAGCGCCGCTGGCCGAGCTCTTCCTCCGCGGGGCCGAGGGCGGCGGACCGGCGTGGCGGGGCCGCTTCGGGTGTGCGGTCCGCTCGGGCCGCGTTCCGCTGCCTCACACCCTCGGGTTGTGGCTGCGGGCACGTCCCGGGCTAGGGCTGGGTATTGAACTGGCTCCCGGGGGTGGTGCCAGCCAGGCGGGGGTTCTGTGCTGCGGAGGTCGTGGTTTGGGACACCTGCGGGTCCCGCGGCCCCCCATGTGAGGGTTGGTGGTGTGTCTGACTTGGTGCTTTAGCCAACAGCTCCATGTACGTGGCATAAATGACTGGTGCGTCGCCTGACACCGTGTTTGTTTCGTTTTCTTTTTAATATGGGCTCACCCTTGCTCTCCCTGGGTAGGAGAGGAAGATGCTTTGTTGTGGGTGAAAGAACCAGAGGGAAGACCGCGGTGAAATGCTCTGAATCTCTCAGTCAGTGCTGTGCCTCTGCGTTGCCCGAGTAGAGGCAGGTTGGTAATGAGGCCCTGAGGCACGTCCAGAGTTTTCCCATATGGCCCTCCCCAGCTGGCAAATGCTCGGGGATCTGAGGAGCAAGTGCACAAACGAGACCAAGATGTTCCTGTTAAACATTTCCGTCCAGACAAGTACGCAGATTCTGTGCCTAAAATACTCCTACCCTTCTCTTGTCGTGTGCAGTTTGAAACTCTTGCAGATAATAGCATCCTGGGAAAATCCTTTTGGAATTAATCAAGAGTGGTAGCAGCTGATATATTGTTCTCTTGTCTCTGTTGAAAGCTGTACCTTGGCTCAGCTCTTCCCTTAAGCTCCATTGGTGCTTCTGGGAAGTGCTGTGCTCCTCACTTATGGAAAACGATACGGTTTAATAATTTGTTTGCATTAGTGGTCTATGAGCTAAGGCTCTCAGTGGGGTGTGAAGGTGGTGTTGCGGAAATGGCTAGTGAGATAGCATGATATTCTCGTAATAGTTTCATTTGCCTTTTGTTTTAATTGAAAGCCATCTGTCTCTTGCCCATGTTTATTTTTGTTGAAGCAGTGTCCTCTCAGCCAAGAAGTGACTCCTCCTGCTGAAGCCGGTCAGAGAGGAGCACAGAGCCCTGTTCCTCTCAGCCGGCTGTGCCGTAGCACTTTGCTGAACTCCGGGCAGCCCCTCCTCCCCTTCCTGGACTCTCTGTGGAAGGAACATGGAAGAAACTGAGGAGGAAAAAAAGGACGAGGCTGATTATAAAAGGCTTCACAGTTTTCCTCTGATTAGGGTAAGGAGGGGGATGGATTACACATTTACCGGTGTCAGAGATATGAAAATCTGCCTTCATTCTTACTATCCTTCTCCCACTGAGTAGCTATTGTGAGAACATGTATACTGATGGTCCTGTGGAGGGATCCTGGTTGTCACTGCTGCTTTCTCCCTGCCCTTGACCTCTCCCAGGGAAATCTAATAGCACTGGTGTTCCCCATGTCAACCAGAGGAAGCCTGGGGCAAGTGATCCATCAAACAGATTGAGAGCACGCTGCCTTTGGAGCCCTCTCCTGTGTTTTGGATGCAGCTTGCTTTTTTGTCCTAGAGAAGCTGGAGCAAAAGATCTTGGTAGCCAGACAGATAGCAGCAGCAGAAAAGGCTGTGTAATTTAAACTTTTTACTCATATAGCAATAATTAAGGACTGTGGTTAAAACGGTATTAACATGCTTTCCCTTTATCTTACAGCAGAAAAACTGGCAAATGTCTTGATCTCCTCCTTTAAGCTGTGCTTGCACAATGCTAGTTTTTGTGTAGGTAAACAAGAATTCCTCATTGGCTGGAGGAATGGTTCACTTATAATGCAATAAGCCATTTTCATATTTACTATGTCTAAGCCCCCAAAAGAGCCAGTGAAGAAGTAAGACCGACTTACTGTTGTCTTGTGTCCAGCTCTTATTTTTCTGCTTAGTTGCCTTGTCTGTTTGCTCTTGCCAGCACTCGGACATGCCGGAGGAGATGCGCGTGGAGACCATGGAGCTGTGTGTCACGGCCTGTGAGAAGCACGCCACCAACAATGAGGTACTGGCCACCTCCCAAAATAGGCAGCCCACTGTTACTGCAGCTCAGGGCACCTGCAGGAGCAGGGTAAGAGTGCAGGGCAGAGCAGAGTCAGGTCCTGACATCCTATTACTCTCTCTGCACTGAGCTAGGGTAGAAGGAGGCAAAGAGCTTGGCTGGACCTCAGATTCAGTTCCCTTGGTCTGCAAGATCCGTAAGAGCACTTTGTAGACGTTAGTAGTGGTGCTGGCTCCCAAACTTTACCTCCTTGCTTTTCCTGCCTTCCTGACACATGCTTCCACTCTGTTCATAAAATGCCCTGTGTCCTGAGGGCTTGGTTCAGAACTGTGTGGAGTCTCTTGTTTTGGGGATGAGTATATGAAATTCTGTTAAGTATTCCCTTTTGGCTTTAGGACCAACAATAAAGGGAAAACATACCTTGCTTTATGGGCAGGGCACCGCCTGTCACTGCAAAATCTTCCTCTGCTTTTTTTTTTTGGATCAAGCAGAGTGTGATCTGGGAGAAATGAGCCTTTTAAAAGTCAGCCTACTTTCAGTGTTTTGGTAATTACCTGGAGAAAAATAATGGACTCCTGTAAAAATAGCTGCAGCTTAGTGACCTGAATCTCCTCTCATGGTCACCGCAACCAGCATAACTCCAGCAGCATCTAAAGCGGAACTCTTGCTTCAGACTGTGTGAACAGCAGAAGTGATGCGGTTCATTAATTGCTCCTAGCTGCTGTGCTGGAGGCTGCTGAGACCAGTTCTACCCTTGTGTGTACCTCTGGGGAGCTCCCAATTCCTGTGGTGCAGCTGCTATACCTGTTGCCTGTGGCTTGAGTAGTCTTAAAGGGAGGAGAAGACTATGGGGATATTTGCATAAAACCTCCCTGCTTGCTTTATCTCACCCTATGTTCTCTTCCTTAACATTCTCCAGAGTGCTGCCAAGATGATCAAAGAGACAATGGACAAGAAATTTGGGTCCTCCTGGCATGTGGTGATTGGGGAAGGTTTTGGCTTTGAGATCACTCACGAGGTGAAGAACCTGCTGTACATGTTCTTTGGTGGCAGCCTGGCCGTGTGCGTCTGGAAGTGCTCCTGACCCCTGGCCGGGTCCCAGACTTGCTGAATACAAGAGATTTCTTCCTGCTCTTGACAAGTTTTGTATGATCTGGAGGTGGGGCTTTATTTTTAATACTTAAATGTCAAGATTTCTTTTTTTCATACTGACGTAACAGTTCTGTGGGATACATAAAGTTGGTGTGTGTGTGTGTATAAACTTGCTAAACTGTCCTGTCCTTGCTTGTGGGATTTCTCATCTGTCTGGCTCTTTCCTTGGTGTTTGAGCTGAAGCAGGGGAGAGATGAGGAATAGGTAATCTCACAACACACTACATGGCAGCGCTAGCAGGGGAAAGCAAAAGCAAAAAGGTGCTATCTAGCCCTATGGTTTTTTAAACTCCCACTTATTCCACATAGTTTCCTCTCTCCTCTGCTTTCTCCACTACCATGCAGTATGGCTCTGACCAGCACCTGTCTTTCCTCTCTCTGGATCTGCTTATACATTCTTCCTCCCTTCTAAGATGTCTGTGCAGACCTGACAGCACCAAGGGTCTCCCTTCAGGCTGCCTGTGGAGGTGTGAGCCACAGGGAAGCAGTCCCAGCTTGCCCTTCCCTGCTGTTTTGGGAGGGTACAACAGCTGAGCTGCCTGAGTGTAGGAGGTTGCTATGCAAACTGCCCCCTCCTTTCTCACCCACAGCACACGGAGACAGCATGAAAACACAGGCGGCTGACGACGCCTGGGGAGTGGGTGAGAGCTCTTTTTAAGGCTCAAATGCCTCCCTGTCAGTTCCTGGGGGTGTTGCAAGTGCTGTGTACTTTCAGCATCTTGTTTGGAGGCTGACAGAGGAAGGAGGCTCCATGTGAAATATAACTTGGTCATCAGAAACCCAATGTCTTTCTTTTAGCCTGTTTCAGTTTTTAAAACCGTTGGTGTTGGAGGATCGAATGAGCGTAACTATGTTACGTGTATGGCTTATTTATAAAACCTGGGCAACTGTGTTTTTACAATAAAAGTTTAGTAAAATGTCTTTGCGTGCGTTTATGTAGGCCAAGTGGTTCAACAAACATGGAAATAAGTAAGCAATGGTGTAGCACAGGCAGAGGACAGTGACAGATCTCCATCCTGCAGATTTCCTGTGTGACTCTCAGCCTCCCTGTTTTGTTCCTTTTACCAGGGCAAGCCACGATGGTGAGGAAGGTTGCCAGGCCCATGGTGCTGCCGGCCACATCCTTCTGTCCAGGCAGCTGTCTAAGCAGTAGCAGCAAGGGAATGTAGCTGTGTCTGCTGCCCCACCAGTGTGCCTCAACTCTGACCATTGGAGTCTCATATTTGTGGCTTCCATAATTTTCAGATTTCCTCTCAGAATGTTGCTAGCTGACACTTCTAGTCCATAGTTCCAAGTCTGAAGGATCTTTCTGCATTAATGCCTGTGGTGGATCAACCTGGTCTTACAATTCCTTTTGTTCCTTTTCTAAACCTCAAGTGTTACGCTAGAGATGTCCTTTCTCAATTTCATTATGTCAGGGAGCCAGGAATTGGAGTAATATGAAGACAACTAAGAATTATTTCAAATTTGGACCATCTGTGCTTTGCTGGGCCAGGGTAGGTTGGTACCATGATACCTGCCCCATGATCAGGATTGCTGTGCTGTATAGAAGAGCCCAAATCCTTTGAGCTATCTCATTGTGCAGTTGCTCTGTGTCCCTCCAGCTGGCTGCCTTTACATGAAGATAGTGCTGTTGACAACACTTTCTGCAGCTGGCAGGTGGAAAAGATTATTTCCTCTTCTGCAACTTTCTGTCTCTTCTAAATTCAGAGGAAGAGGTAAAGCCAGTGTCTTTGGAATGCCCTGTACTGGAGTAGGATGATACCTTCAGCCATACCACGGTCACTTTAATCGTGCCTCTTTCACACTAATGAATAATTAACTGCTCTGTGCATATGCAGAGGCATGCTGCTCATGGGCATCTGCAGGGTCGTGGTGACCTGCAGATGACCACAGGGAGCTGCTGACCTCAGCACACAATCTCTTGGACTTGCTGCCTGTTTATCTTTTTGGCCACCAGCTGACCCAAGCTAATGTCTCTGTGACCTGCATTGGCAACAAGGGAAGGGTGAGTGCTCCCCAGCCTTCTCAAAGCCTGAGTGTGCAAACAGATTGAGGTGAGCTTTGTGTGAATGTGCAGCAAGTCAGCTTCCACGCTGCCATTCTCGCTAGGTAAGTGCAAGGTGACTCACAGGAGAGTGGCAGGCTGTTTTTGTTCCCAAGGGTAACAGCTTTCCTACAGGAAGTTACCATGAAGAGGCAAACCCTTGTTAGCTGGTTTGCATGCCCGTCGTTGGCATTGTAGCTGAAAGCACAAGCCTCAGCACCAGAAAAGCTGGAGAGGGACTTCAGAAGGGCCTGTTGTGATAGGACAAGGCTTAGAGGTTTTCAACTAGAAGAGGTTTGTTCCAGATTGGATATTGAGAAGAAGTCTTTTAGAATGAGGGTGGTGAAACACTGGAACAGGTTGCCCCAAGAGGTGGTGGGTGCCCCACCCCTGGAAACACTCAGGGATCGGTTGGATGAGGCTCTGAGCAACATAATCTGGTTCAAGGTGTCCCTGCTCATTGCAGGGGCATTGGACTGGGTGACCTCTAAAGGTCTCTTCCAACCCAAACTATTGATTCTATGATGCTTTAGAGCCTCTAAGGCCTCTCTACTTTTTACTATAAAATTGCTCTGGATGATTTTTACTTACGGATTTTCAGTGGAAAGTTGGCAACAGTTTGCTTGCTATTATGTTTCCCTCTCATTTCATGCCCCCCTGCATATTGCTGCCATTACCCATCAAAGCATCAGGCTGAGTCAGATGTAGAAAATGAGATGAAAAATGGAGAGTGATGGATGGGTGCCAGCCAAAATGACTTTTTCTATCCACCCGTCCCCTAAATCTGTGATAGCAGCTCAGAGGCTGTGCCTCATGACTTCATCCCTCCCTGCTGAGGGGAGATGGGAACATCATTATCAGCTGCTGCTGAGTCCTGATTTGGAGCCGGCAGTGAAAATGTCCTCGGATGTAGGGCTCCTCCTCCGCCCCAAAGGTGACTTGAATCTGCTGGGAGGATGGAGGAAGAGCTGGAGGGGGGAGATGAGAAGAAAGAGGTGCAAATTCAACCACGTCTCTATGATGATGTCATGGCAACAAGGTACACCGAAGTGCTTGTCAGGTGATCGGGGCAGGCTTTGAACGTCTCCAGCTCTTCTCTGTTGCTGCAGGCTCATGTCTGACTTGCTGAAAAATCTTTTGGTTAATATTTAATGGCAGTATTGAAGTGCTAAGGGTGGCAAATGCCTCACCCAAGCCCCCTGCCTTTACTTTCCACTGGGATGCTAAATCAGGGTGATGTGGTAGGATTTTAAGCTTCAGTATCTGGGAATGGGACTAACAGTAGGGTGGCTTCAGCCCATAGGGTCCCTGTGCCTATCTGACTAAAGGACGTGAGAAGGAAGTTTCTATCCCCTCCAGCCCAGTTTGGAGCTGGTTTGGGGCACCAGAAGGAGGAGGTCTCCAGGGCTCACTCTGGAATAAAGAAATCTGTGGCCCTGCTCCGGGAGCCGAGCCCAGGTCCTCTGATGCGATCATTTAGTACACGGAGTGGGTGTTTTGGTTGGTTGTTTTTTTCCTGAGCCATGACCTAATGATCCCATGTTCCAGCTACAGCCCCTCCTAGGGGCCTTCTTTCTGAGCCGTGTGTCCGGACTGAATTCAGCGAACTTCCCGAAGCAAGACGCTGTGTTCCCCCACCCAGGGAAGCCATCTGCTCCCCTCCACCAGCTCCTTCTGCGGGCCTTCGAGCTCGCCAGCCGGGCTGGGAAGCTGTCCTCCTCCTCGCCTGCCCCGGCTCTCCTCGGCCATCTTGTTAGCAGAAGGCAGGGAACGCGGGGCTGGCTGAATCTGGGGCGGTGATGGTGGCAGCCGGAGGCGGTTTCCAGGCAACTGTCGCGCCGTGGGACACGCGAGCCAAGAACGCCGGGGACGCCGCGTTCCCAGCGCGCCGCCTGGGAGGGGACCGAGACACACGCGGAAGGAGCCCGCACAGGACGGTGCGGGGAGGGCAGCAGAATATCCCCTCCTCCCCTCTGATCCCACTCCCCTGGCTGGGAGTGAGGATTTGCAAGCTGGCTGCTGGTGCACCACGCGACAAGGAAGGACTATATGATGTATGGGATTTCACATGCCTTCTGCATCCTTTGGAAGATCAAAGAGAAAAGAAATATTGTGCCAGACTCTGTACCCCAGCCCCCAGACTTTTTGCAGGTGGTCCTGTGCTTCTCTGTCCCTTATCAAATACAAAGCTCCACCCCTACAAGTCATGAACCATTTTTGTGTACGCATCCCAGCTCTGTGTCCCTGGGTGTCACCGAAAAAGTGAATTTCTTGTAAAAGGAAATGCTCTTCCCTTCCACAAACTGCCAATCCTGCCCAGCACTTGGTGGGTCCCACTGCTCCTCTGTGCCAATGCCAAAGGCAGTATCCCCACTCCTGCCTGCCTGCCTCCCCTACCTGCTTTAGAGGCCCTGGGAGCATCCCTGCCCATGAAACTCAGCAGCCTGGTAGCCCCTCCTTACACGGCCTGCCCAGCATTTTCCCTCGCAGCAATGTTGATACTCATCCCCTTTATTTTACCTAGTTTGAGTGGTTTTTGAGAGTGGGCTTGAGTACAACTGATTTTGAATGGATGGGGAAGAGTGATAAAATTGATTTGGCCGAGCAATGGGAAAAAAAATTCTTCTGGATTCTGAGAGTACAGCTATGATGAACATGGGGAATGGGGCTACATAGTGCTTGGCAGGGTGTGTGCTGCAGAAGGGCAGAACCATTTTAATGCCCTGTGTTCAAGGAAATGTTCTGCAGCCCTGTGCAGGTGGCAGCACAGAGAGACAGGACAGTAGGGGGTCATCTGCACCCGTTGCTGTCCCTGAGCCAGCCTTGCAGCTATTGATTTGGAACTTGCCCTGTTCACTCTAACCTTGGCAGTGCCAGCTTGACCCTTATCAGCGCTGATAAACCCCACCACAACCTCCTGTCCCCTCCTGGTGGTGTCACACTGTGAGGTGCCGTGGTGACAGATCGTTCCTGTCACTCTGCCTTGCACCAGTTGCTCTTTAGTTGCAATGCTCTAAATCCAGGAAACCTCTCTCCTATTTTTGCACGGAGGCTGTAGCCACACCAACATTTTAAACCTTGTGTGGATAGCCATCCCTTGCTGAGCATTTTGTATGAGGAAGGATGCGGTGCCGGCTGCAAACGCTTTTCCAGAGGAAATTTAAAATCAGCCTTCTCTTTCTTCTGCTCTTGGCCCTTCTTGTGCACCTGGTGATGGATTTTGCTCTCCCCACAGCCCACAGGCCGTGTGGCTGTGATACAAAAGCACCAAAAGCTGTGGGTGTCCTGTCAGGCAGCCCCATGCCAGCTGGCCTCAAAAAGCTGAGCCTGCGAATCCTTCAGGATTTCAGTGGAAGCAATGGCTCCTTGGAGAAAAGTTCCCAGCCATGGAGAGTGGGGCTGCATGTAAGGGCTGGAGAGCCAGGGGTCCAACAGCAGCACGAAGAGGGGAACGCAGGGTGGACCAAGGGATCAAAGCTGGCAGCACTCTTCGAGCATCCTCTTTACAACATCCCAATCCCAGAGGTGACAGAGAAAGACAAGCTGTTTATCGTCAACCCCATGGAGAAGTTCAGCCTGCACAGCAGCGGGAGTGACGAATGGTGAGGAGCAAGCTCAACTCTAGCTTGCATTTGGGGGATATGTGGACTTGAGGGGACAAGCAGCAGGGACCAAACATGTTGTTTCCTTATGTAGATCAGCATCCTACCCCAGAGGGGCCCCCATTGCTAAGCATGCTCTTCTCATATCTTAAATCCTCTCCTAGCCCTGAGCTTTTGGGCTGCTACCCATAAGCTTGTAGCACACAGCAAAGCCAAAGGCGACTCTTGAATTATTCACTGTATTATGGATATCTATTAGGTGATCTCCTCAGCTCCTTCCTTTCCCCAATGCAGACTAGCCCTTAGTCTCTCTCTCTGTATATGAGGAAGTCCCTACTCCAGATTTCTAACCAGTTTTATCCCCCTCTCTTGGTATGGTGAAGATGCAAAGCCTGCAATGTAGGTTGCCTCTAACCGTTTCTGTCCTGCATTTTGCAGGATATTGCCTGACCTCTTTAGGCTCAGCCGTATGGTGAGCTCACTGCTGATGGCTGTCTGTTTTTATCTTTGGACTACTAACCTCTAATTAGAAGGGAAGATATTAAAAGCTTTATCATTGTAACACATAGCATCTTCCATATGGAAAGCACACCTTCCAAAAGTGGTGCCTGCTAGAACTGGGAGAGAATAAAAGCTGGCTTAAGAGCTGTTTTCCACAAATGGGTATTTGCCTTGTCTCTGAGGACCACCTATCGGTAGCCTTGGGTCTGGTTTGATGAAATCGATGCACAGTCTGTGTTTTCCTAGAGAGAGACATGGATTTGGGTTATAGGTGCCTTAGGCTAACTGTGCCATTGTGGTGCCCGTGTGTGCTAGCACAGAGGTGGGGCAGATACCCCCAGGGGCTCCCTTGAATGCCAGAAAACTGCAAATTTGCAGGATGCACAGAGACAGGCACAGTGCTAACCCAAACTTATCCCCCTGGGGAAACCAGGGGTGTGTGATAAACCCACCCAAGGGGAATGGGGTGCTGAGGACGGGAGTTCAGGTCAGTGCTGGGGATGACTGGAAAGCTCATGCTTCTCCACCCTTGTTCTGTGGACACACGTGTGTCCCCAGTAAGCACATGGAGGGGTGTAGCAGATTGTACTCCTGGGAGCTAATCCATTAGGGAGAAACAATGAGGTGATCTGTTCCGGCAGGGAAATAAATGCATGGATGAGAGAAGCAGGATCAGCCCAGGGATTTTCCATGGGGAATGGAAGAAAGACATTGTGTCCCATCCAGCCGTGCTGGTGGGTCTTTCTGGCCACCGACTTTGTGTGGGATCTGCCAGGTGCCAAGGGCCCCGTGGAGGCCATATAGGCCAGGGGCCACCATGAAACCTGGAACCCATCCAGGCCTTGCTCTGGGCTTTCTCCCCATCTCACCCTCCATGCACTGGCTCCCAGGAAAGGCCCGGGGACACGAGACCCATCCTGTCCCAACTAAAAGCTGTCATTGTTGTTGGGGTGGTGGTGGCTGTCGGGCTGCAGGGTCAGCAGCAGTAAAGCCGAGACGCTCCTCCCGACAGGGAAGACGGCCTACGACACCTACCCCACCTGGCTCAAATTCCATGTCGGCATCAACCGCTATGAGCTGTATCCCCGCCGGGACCCCTTGCTGCCCACGCTCCTCCGGGATTTGGCCACGCAAAGGATCGTCAGCTCGGGTACCACCTCCCTGCCTGCACCCCTGTCCACAGCCCTGCCCCCTGCCTGCTGCCTGCCTCCCTCATCCCCATGTGCCTCCTTTCAGTCCAGAAGTCTGGCGGGACCCAGCTCAAGCTCATCATGACGTTCCCGAACTATGGGCAGGCCCTCTTCAAGCCCATGAAGTGAGTAGAGCCTGGGACAACCCTATACCTCGCCCACACGGTCCTGTTAGGTAGTGAGGAGTAGCCAGCTCATGGAGGGAGAAATGGAGAAATGCTTCACGCGCTGCCTCACTTCAGCACCTCCATCCCAAAACTGAGGCGAGCAGAATGGTCCCCTTTCCCTTGCCTTCCCTGGCCGTGCTCGCTGCAAACTGGATGCAGCTTGTGATGGGGTAGTGACCTCCAGTGGTGGAAAGAAGAAGGTGGTCCATGAGGACCATCCAGGAGCCTCCAGTCCATGAGGGCTTACCCACCCTTGAGTTGGAGGCAGGGGTTGCATGGGAGCCTGGATAGAGGGCTTGGAGCCACACCACCCATCAGGAAGTGACTGGAGGAGACTGGGTCTGGCTGTCTCCAGTGTCACCAGGGGACAGAAGGGGAGTGGTGGTTTGGAACTAATCCCATGCTTGGAGTGACCCCATTCATGATGATTGCCCCCACCGTCCTCTCTCCTTCCAGGCAGACCCGGGACCAGGAGACCCCCATTGATTTCTTCTACTTCTCAGACTTTGAGCGGCACAATGCAGAGATTGCAGCCTTCCACCTAGACAGGTGAGCATAAGCTTTGCATCCAACCCTGCCCTCCCATACTGGCAAAGCACCAGAGAAACTGCTCCTTCATCCCACTTCCTGCTCGCTGTTGTGAGGGATGTGTCTCCTGTCGGTTTTAATAACTCACTGTGATTAAACCAGCTGAGGTCAGTAAGAAATGGTTCCAAGTTCTGTGTTTCAGGATCCTGGATTTCCGGCGAATCCCCCCAGTTTCTGGTCGTTTGGTCAACATAACAAAGGAGATTCGGGATGTCACCACAGACAAGAAACTGGCCAAGACTTTCTTCATCTCCCCAGGTGACCTTTCATGCTCTCCATCCTCTCCTGTGGCCACCTGGATGGAGCTCACCTGGAGCTCACTGCTGCTGCCCTGGCTTCCCCCACACTTGGACAAACTATCCTGCTGGGGACTGTTCCAGCTCCCATGGTTACCCTGCCACAGGCCTGTGCTCCTCACAGCCTCCCTTGCCATTGCTTTGCTAGTGGCACATGGCCAGAGTGGATGGTGGAGCATCCTCCCCTGGCTGCTTGCTTGACCACTCTGCCTGGGGGTCGTGGCTTGTTGCCTTCCTTCTCTTTGTCAACCTTTGCTTTGTCCCCATGGCCAGCGGGTAACATCTGCTTCTATGGGGAGTGCTCCTACTACTGCTCCACCGAGCACGCCCTCTGCGGCAAACCGGACCGGCTGGAGGGCTCCATGGCTGCCCTGCTCCCTGACAAGACCCTGGCCAAGCGCCGCTCCTGGCGCAGCCCCTGGCGCCGCTCCTACCACAAGAGCAAGAAGGCTGAGTGAGACGGGGCACGGGGGGTGTGGGGACATGGGCCAGCAGAGCCATGAGATGGCAAGGGGCTTCTCCACAGCCGCTCTCATGGCCCCATTCCCCTCCCCGGCCTCTGCCACCAGGTGGGAGCTGAACCCCAACTACTGCGCTCAGGTGCGAGAGACACCGCCCTACGACAGGGGCCGTCGCCTCCTCGACCTCATCGACATGACCATCCTCGATTTCCTCATGGGTGAGCCCCTCCATGCCTGTGCTGAGGGCTGTGGAGGTCCCTCAGGACCAAGAGGCCCAAATGGCTCCATGTCCTGTGGTACCATGCCCTGCGAGGTCTGTTGACCAAACTTGTTCAGGCTGCAGTGAGCCTCAGTCTTACCCACAATGAGAGCACAGGGCTGTGCCACGAAGGCATTTCCCAGGCAGAAGTTGAAGGTCAAGAGATTCTAGGGACATCCCAGCTAAGTACCCTGGACATGGGATGCGCCTTCCAGCACACTGTCACATGCAGCCCCTGGAGAGCCAGAGGCGGAGATGGTGCTGCCCAGGGCTCTTGCTGCCTCTCCTGTGCCTGGGCCACTTCTTCCTCCCTGCACTGTCCCCTCACCGGCATCTGACTTGGAGAGTTTCCCATCTCCTCATTCCTGGCCACCCAGCCATGCCTTTGCCATTACTTCTGCTCCATTTGACACTGTTGTCCCTCTGTGGGGCTGCTGGGACGAGAAGGGGCCTGGAGGCCATAGGGTCTCTGCTCAGTTCCCCTCCACGGCCATGGCCACCAGATGGACACCCTGGAGGTGCCTCCAACCCTTTCCTCCAGGCTCTGGGTTTCAGTCTCACACCAGGAGCGTGCTCCATGTCCCTGCTCTCATCTCCCAGCACACAACCTGATGGCAAATTTGTTGGCCCGCCACAGGCAACATGGACCGGCACCACTACGAGACCTTTGAGAAATTTGGGAATGACACTTTCCTGCTCCACCTGGACAACGGTCGTGGGTAAAGTTGGGGAGTAGGGGGAGCAGTCACAGCAAAGGGGGGTGTCTTGCTGAAATGCCGTCCTGACACCTCCTGGTGGGCTTCTCCCCACCCCCAGCTTCGGCACACACTCGCGTGATGAACCGTCCATCCTGGCCCCCCTCCAGCAGTGCTGCAGGTAAGGGGCTGCCACCGCCCACCCCGGATCTGCTGTTGGGGGGAGGCTCCTCCTATTGAGACCTCTCCCTCCTCATCTCTGGCAGCATCAAGAAGTCGACTTACCTGCGGCTGCAGCTGCTGGCCACCCAGCCCTACCGCCTGAGCGACCTGCTGCGGGAGGCGCTGGCCACAGATCCACTGGCCCCTGTCCTGGCCGAGCCCCACCTGTGGGCACTGGACCGGCGCCTGGGGAAAGTGCTGGCGGCAGTGGGACACTGCCTGGCCAGGGCAGCGCGCCAGGAAGAGGTGCTGGTGGATGATGTGGGGTCATGGGTGTGATGGGGGGCTGGGAATCCTGCTGGATTGGGGTGTTTTGGTGTGCTGCCAAGGATGATGTGGGGATCGATGTGCAGCTCTGATTCTGTGTAGCGTCAGCTTTTGATGGTGCCAGAGCTGGTGGCGTGATGAACCAGGAAAGCAGGTTGTAAGGATAGCTGGGACAGGGAGGGAATTTAAATAAAAAGGTTGGTCTAGTGGAGAAGACACGAGCTGTGATCTTCCCCATCAAGGCTGCTTTCCCAGCCCTGGCCTATCCTCACGTGCCTGGACGTGTCACTTCAGCCCTCCAAAGCCTTTTAGGAAAGGGTAGGGATTTTTCCTGCCTTTCCCCGGCAAGAGCTGCCAAACTGGAACAGCTGGCAATCTCCTTCTGCCGCACCCCTGCCCCCAGCATGGTGATGCCGTGGTGACCCCCAAAGAGAGCCGAGACTCCCCACTGCTGGTGTGGGGAAAATGAGGCACAAGCTCCCAGCCACTCACTTATCTTTGCCCCAGTCTTCCCACACCCACTCAAAAACTCCCATGGCTCTGGCATCACCACCTCCTCCACAGGACCAGGGATGCAGCAAGGACAAACCCCACTCCCCCCAGAACATCTTCCCAAATCCCCTGGGAACTGCCGCTGACTCCCTTTATGCCTGAAAAAGTGGCTCCTGAGGAGGGGATGGATTGACCTGGGGCTGTGCACTCTGCTTAGTGCCTGGTGGCTCAGCACCCAGCTTATCCCCTGAGCCTCCCGGGGGGGTTAATCCACGCAGGGGTACGTCAGCTGGAGCAGGTGCCATTGTGACAGCTACTGCCAGGGTACCCAGGTCGGGACATGGGATTGCCATCTGCATGGCCAGAGATAAAGGTGCCACTGGGGAGGGGAGATGTCCTCTGTCCCAGACAGACACTTGCAAAGGGATGGGTAGCCACAGGAAAGGGTGAAAAAGGGCAGCTGGCACAGTGGGAGATGAAGCTGGAAAAGCTAGGCAGAGATTTTGGCTGGAAAGAAAAAGGGCTCAAAAGGAAGAAAAAAAAAAAAAAAAGGAGACAAAGAGGATCTGTCTGCATTACACAACGGGGCTGGGGACGCTGAATTGGGGTTTGTTGCAGTGTGCCCCCCCCCGATACTGACAGCACGGCCTCCTGCTGCTGCACTGGCTTGTGCCCCAAAACCCAGGACATGGAGGAAAAGGTTTCAGGGCTGTTTTGCAATAGGTTCCTCCCCCTCTGCCAGCTTCATTTTTTTTTTAACTCTTTATATAAGTACCTTTTTGCCCCATACCCAAAGCCGGGGGGACCATTCTTGCACCGTGCCTCACAGATACGGCCTAAACAAACCGTGTCCAGTTACAGGTTCCCCTCACTCTCAGAGCTCCCCCAGGCAAATCTTTTTCCGAGGCGCCGTCAAATTTAAAACGCGGGGCGTGGGAGGGTGGCTGTCTTTTCAGCCTGGTGAGTTTGCACAAGGTCCCAGCTGTGCCGAAGCGGTTCAAGGTCCCATGGGAGCAGCCCAGTTTGGCTCAGACGCCCCTGACGAGCCAGCCCATCTGCCCGCGGGGGAGAGCGATGGCAGCGGGGTGTCTGGGGCCAGTGGCCCAGGGAGCAGCAGAACACGCCCGCCCAGTCGAGGCGGCGTGGGCACACGGGTGTCGAGCGGGGCTGCCCACGCCCCAGGGACAGGTTCGGCCGTGTCGCCGTGACGGGTGGTGCGTGGGGTGCGGGGATTTCCCACCCCACCAGGACCAGCAAACCAGGCACCCCAACAAAGCCCAAACGGGGCTGGGGTGCAGCCCTGCACCCGGGAGCTCCCATTTTGGGCTGGCATCACCCACGCCCTTGGCTGGCAGTGTGGGCTGACTGCTGCTCGTGGTGGACAAGGCAGGAGGAACCCCAGGGGTGAGGTGTTTGGGGACCAGGTCCTGGCGGGCAGCAGAGTGCGGATGGCCCCCATCATGGCCCCCCCACCCCCCCAAAATGATGAAAATAAAATAAAATGAAATAAAAAGAATATGCCAATGGCGGTAATAATAATAAATAGCAATGATGGTGGTGATAAAGAAGAGGTCCCCAGTGGCCGGGGGAGCGGTGGCTGCTCCCTCTCCGCGGCGGCGGGCGGGGCGGGGCGGCGGCGGCGGGGGGGCCCGGGGGGAGGGCGGGGAGGCGGGTGCCGCCTTCCCCCGCAAAACAAAAGGGAGCGGCGGCGGCGAGAGCGGCCGGGAGCAGCCGGGGAGGGCGGAGGGGATCGTTCTCCGCTGCCCCGTACTTGCCGGTGGGTTTGCGAGGGGGACGGCGCGGCGGGGGCAGAGCCGGGGGGGTGCGGGCGGGACGGCTCGTACCGGGGCCTGGGGGGGAGATGTGTGGGGCCGGGGGTGCGGAGGGGCCGGCGGGGCCGGGAGTAGCCGCTCCGCGCGTGGGCGGTCCGCGGGAAGGGGAAGGAGGCGAAGGGGTTTATCGGCCTGTAAGGGGAGGCGGCTCCATCCCGGGGCACCCCACGGCCGCCAGCTCGGGACGGTGTTCGGTGTGGGCCGGGACCCCTGCCACAGGGGTGGGGTCTCCGCGAGTGGGATCCCGCCGGGTGCGTCCCTCCAGGGACCCTCCCACTGACACTTGCCTCTCTCCCCCGCCCCCTCGTCACCCCCAGGTGAGCCGAGCCCCTCTCCGTGCTGCCGCCATGTCCCGCCGCAGCCAGCGCCTTGTCACCACCACCCGCTATTACCCCGGGGACGATGATGCCACGACCAGCAGCAGCAGCACATCCCTGCTGGGTGGGACACAGCTCCCCTTCAAGGAGACCACCGGCAGGTTAGTGGGGGGCAGGAGTGGGGGGGTTCCCCTTGCCCAAATCTGACAGGGGCGGGGTATTCCATCCCACACCGGGGATCGGGCACCTTCCTGGGTGGGGTGTGGGGATAGCTTGCAGAAGGGAGCGTGACGGCCAGCCTGACGCATTCCGGCATGGCCGCGGCCGCCTGGGCACTGGCTGTGCCCCTGCTCCAGCGAGAGCCCTGTTCTCCCTGCCCGGGCACCCCTGCGTGCCCACGGGCCCGACACAGGAGCCTGCCGGGGTGGCCGGGTGCCAGCTCCCAGCTGCAGCTGGATGGCGACAGGGAGGAGGAGGAGGAGGAGGAGGGAGGGAGGGAGGGAGGTGCGCTGCAAGTGCCGGCCGGAAAACCGCAGCGGTGCGAGCGGAAGCGGTGCCCGGGACGGGCGGGAGGCCTCCGCAAAGCAGAGCTTGCAGCCTCCGAAAGCTGCCGCCATCCAGTGTGGAGGGAAGTGATGCTGGTCGAGGGATTAGAGTGAATTCCCCATGTTCCCCCATGGGTGCACTGTGACACACACCGCGCCCCCCCCCCCCCCCCCCCCCGCCCTGTAACCACACATGCCTGATGAGCCTGTTCTCGCCTCCTGCAGGACGATCAGGAGGAAATCGAGTAGCACAAAGCGCCTGTCTCCCGCGCCCAGCACCCAAACCTCCTACTACAGCGAGTCCATGATGAGCGAGTCCTACCTGGGGGGCAGCCGGGGCCTTGCTGCCCTGGGCAGCTCCATGCTGGATGATGACCTGGACAGCAGCACGTACTGGGGTGAGCCTTCCCACTCTCCCAGGGCAGCTGGACCTCCCGGGACACTGGACAGTGTTGGGGCAGCTGCCCGGGCTGGCTGGCTGGGTTGCTTCTTGTGGAAGTGATGGTGGGTGATTTCTCAGTGGAACTCCGTGTTTTGGGGCAGGTGAGGAGCTCTCCACCAGGAGGAGAAGAGGCACAGGGGACACTGAGTCCAGTAAGATCAATGGGGTACTGGAGAGCAAGACATACGACACCTACACGTCTTCATCTGGGTACTCCTCGGAGGACGACTATGCTGGTAGGGATGCACTAGTCTCTCTTTAGTGGCAGAAATGCAGGGAAGGCATCCCCAGGGGGAGCAGCCCAGGGCCTGGCTATACCCAGTGTGCTGCCAGTCCCCACTAGATGCCACCCACAGTGCAAAGCCTTTGCTGTGGGCAATGCACTGGGGTGCTGTCTGCATTGGTGACTTGCTTCTTCCTTTCCAGGTCACTATTACTCAGGCCAGAGTAGCTCCGGGTCAGGTCTGAGAACTGCAGCCTCCCGGGTGGGCTCCTTCCTCTGGCAGGTGTTCACCTCCCCAGGTGAGCGGAGGGCTGGCAGGGGCACTTCTGGCAGCAGTGTTCTTGCCAGTCAGTATCTCTACTCTCCAGGTGCTGTGTATGCTATTCCCTGTTTGGGTGGAGGGGTTTTATCCCCTTGTTGGTGCCACCCTTGGGCATGGAGGGGACATCTCTGCCAGGACTCCTCATGAGGCTTGTTTTTTTTCCTGGCAGTTCGGTTCATGGGGTGGCTGTTCTCGGGGCTGTCAGGGGCCTGGCACCGCCTCACCGGCACAGCTTCCCACTTGCACAGCATCCCCTTCTCCAGGTGAGTGTGGTGCTGGGGGACACCAGGATGGGGAAAGCCTGCAGGACCCTGGAAAGGGGAGGCACATTTGGGGTGGTGGGTGTCTTGTGCTAAAGCCTGGCTGGGCTTTGCTTTCCATCTGGCCCCCATCCAAAGGTGGGGGAAGGTGACTGCAGTCCTACAGGCACCTCTTTCTTCTCCGTGCTCCAGGCGCTACCCACGTCTGAAGAGGTCCCTGCTGCTGCTGCTGCTGCTCCTGCTCCTCGCTGCTGCCGCCTACGGTGAGTCAGCCTCACTTGATCTGCTGCCCTGAGATCTGGGGCAGTGCAGAGCATCCCACTGCCATAGCTGGGGGATGGGATGGCCTGGAGCTCAGTGCTCATGGCTTCTGGTAACCTGGTCCATCTGCACCCGCATGCCGGCGTCCCCTGGTAATCCCAGGGGATGTTGATGGCTGAGCCTCTGCATGTCCACCCTGTCCACTACTGTGGCCTGTTACCAGCCTGTGGTTTTGACCATCTCATCCTTCTGTGCCCAGGAGCTTGGTACTTCTACCCATATGGGCTGTCGACACTCAGCCTGCCTTCCTTCGCATGGTGGGGAGCTGGAAAGCTTTCCTCCTCCTCCGATGTTCCTGGGGCAGGGGACCTGACCACGCTGGACCAGGTGAGCTTCAGCAAAGGCATGGTGGTGGCCCAGGTGGGATGAGTGCCTTGCAGGGAGAGCTGGGACGGTGTGATCTGTGGAACAATTGCTTCCAGGGTACGAGGAATGGTGGAGAATGGGCCAGATGATGGCTCCACATTGGCTCCCCCAGCTTGTGGCCATCTCACTCTTGGGGTGTCCCTGGGATGGAGCAGGGAGAACATCTGCCCTCTCCTGGGACGCAGCAGATGAATAAGATGCCACTGACTCTGGGGAATGGGTGGGAATAGGTGGTCAGGGTTCCCTTGTGCAGGGGTCCTATGGAGCAGACACTTCCCTGGAGGGCTGCATCACACCCTGTTGTTGTTGCTGCAGGGGGGGCACCGGCTCCTGGCTCGCTTCCAGTCCCTGGAGAAGCGCTTTGAGGCACTGGAGGCCGAGCTGTCCCGGTGGGAGCTGCGTCGTGGGGCGGCAGCAGTGACAGCAGGGGGAGAGCCACCCCCAGGGGACATCCTTGCGCAGCTGGAAGGGCTGGTGAGCCGCCGGGACGCGGGGCTGAAGGAGCATCTCCGCACCGACATGGCCAATCACCTCCAGGTGAGGGACGTGGGGAATGCAGGGAGATGGGGGCGTGCAGGGCCAGGCCCTGATAGTCCACCCTGTTCCTCATCCTTCAGGGCGAGCTGGATGCCCTCCGAGTCCAGGTGCAGAGGGATTTAGACGGGCGCCTGGGGAAGATGGCACAAGCTTCTCGGGTAAGGTGACGAGCGTGTGGTGGTACCTGGACAGGACACCCTCACCAGTGGTGTCACGGGTCTCACCCCTTCTTCCCTTGCTGGCAGGAGATGGAAGCGCGTTTGCTGGAGCTGAACTCAGAGTGGCAGAGGTAATGCTGGCTGTGGGGCAGAGCCATTGCTCTGCTAGGGGCTGGCAGGTAGCTGGATGAATTTCCCTCAGCCAGGCTGGTTTGCTTGGGACAAGAGAGAGAGATTGAGAGGCATAGTGTGGGGGGGGAAAGGAAAGAAGGAATATGTGGGTGTCTGTGGGAGGCAGCACTGTGCCCTTCTGGCCAAAAAGGTAGTGGTACCTTTGGGTGCATTAGGAAGGGCATTGCCAGCAGGTTGAGGGAGGTGATCTTGTCCCTTTACCCAGCCCTAGTGAGGCCACATTTGGAGTGCTGTGTCCAGTTCTGCACTCCTCAGCAGTACAAGGGAGACATGGAGCTCCTGGAGCAGGTCCAGCAGAGGGCTACAGAGATGATGAAGGGACTGGAGAATCTCTTATGGGGAAAGACTGAGGGAGTGGGACTTGTTCAGCCTTGAAAAGACACAATTGAGAGGGGACCTCAGCAATGTCAGTGTCTGAAGGGAGAGCGACAAGAAGTTGGAGCCAGGCTCTTCTCAGTGGTGCCAAGCAACAGGACAGGAGGCAATGGGCAGAAACTGGTGCACAGGAAGCTCCACCTGAACATGAAGAAAAACTTCTTTACTGTGCAGTGACCATGCACTGGAACAGACTGCCCAGAGAGGTTGTGGAGTCTCCCTCACTGGAGATATTCCAGAACCATCTGGATGCAATCCTGTGCCATGTGCTCTAGGACCCTGCTAGAGCAAAGAGGTTGGACCAGGTGACCCCCAGACCCCCTGTGGGCCCTTCCAACCTGACCCATTCTGTGATTCTGTGGCTGGCAGCAGGGCTCCAAGGGCAAGGGCGGCAAATGACCTTTGCCACTGTCATTTTGCATCACTGTGAATGTGGCCCTTCAGCCAAGGCCACAAGCTGGGGATGCTTTCCCATGGGATACAGTAGAAGAGGTTCCTGCCACTGGAATTAAAACTGTTTGGAGATGGGGTTGAGCATAGGTGATGTGGGATGAACCTCTTCCTCCAGTTTGCAGAGGAGAGCTGGGCCTGTTGGCATGAGGCTTTGTTACCTTTCTCTCGGCACAGCTCGGTGCAGGAGAGCCTGCGAGGGACCTTCCGGCAGGAGGTGGGCAAACTGGAGCAGGAGGTGGCAGCCTTGAGGAGGGAGCTGGCAAGCCTCAAGTCAGACCAGGAGGTGATGGGGAAGCACGTGGAGGGGATACTGGAGCAGCTGAAGACAGTGCGGGCTGATGTGAGTGCCCAGTCCCCAGCCTGTTCGGCAGAAAGGCAGTCAAGGGTCGCTGCCCCAGGGCTGAGCTCTGCCCGCACTGTTTCAGGTGGAAGCGCAGTTCCCGGTGTGGATCAGTCGGTTCCTGTCACAGTCCCAGCAGGATGGTGCCGCTGCCTTCATCCTGCAGCGGGAAGACTTGCAAGCAGAGCTCCAGGCTCTGGAGCGCAAGATCCTTGCAAAAGTCCTGGAGGACCGGAGACTGTCGGCACGGGATGCTCAGGCTGGGATTGGAGTGGCCCTGAGGCAAGGAGGGACTGCAGGAGTGACAGAGGAGGTGAGTGCTGGCCTGTGCCCCACTTCATGTGTGCAGGGGGCTGGCATGTGTGCCTGGCAGGTGGCAGAGGTGTTGGGACAGCCCCCACAGCTGGGACATTGATCCTGGGCTCACAGGATGCAGGAGCACCCTTGAAACACCTTCTCGGGCTGCGCCTGCTCTCTGCTCTGGAAGGGGTCACAGGTACCTGCAGCCCTGCAAGGCTCTTACTGTCTTAAAATCCAAGCTTCTGCTCATGCATCCTTCACCCAGAATGTGGGACAGGTGCCAACGAGGCTTCCATGGGTGGAGCATCTTGCTTATCCTCATTCGTCAGCAGCGCCGCTGAGTTGTTTGGTGCAAAGCATTTCGGCAGAATGACACCAAGGGGAAAAAATGAGCCTGCTTGCTTTGGAAAGAGTTGCTGGCAATTCCCTGTGGAGGTAGTGGAGGGAGGGATCAAGCTGGGATTAGCAGTCCCCATAGTCTGTGCAAGCTTTGTGCACTCCGTAAAGTTTGGACCCAACATGGTGCTGCGGGGTCCTAGCTCCTTAGGCTGGGTTTGGCTCCAGGTGGATGCTCCAGCCATTTCCTCCTTTTCTGGGTGGGAGGAGCTCCCATCAATCCTGTGGGACAGGGTGGGAGGGAGCAGCAGATGATTCCGGGGTGTCTGGTAGTTCCTCTCCTCCCTCTGGGCCAGCCCCTCTTGAAGACAGGCAATTGCAGCGTGCCTGGGCCCTGCCCCTTCACTGCACAGCTCCTCTCCCCTGGAGTATTTTTAGCAACCTCTAAGGAGGCTTCCCAGCCAAACGCGTGTCCTCTCATTTTTGCCGCGGTGATTCATCCCCTGGCTGTTTTGTGGGAAGGTCCTTGCACCCTCTGTCCCTGCAGGGGCAGGCGGGTGGGGGGCAGGATGCCTGCCCCAGTTCTTCACCCTCCTGTGCCCTCTGCTCCCACTGCAGCAAGTGCATCTCATCGTGGGCCAGGCCCTGAAGCGCTACAGCGAGGACCGTGTGGGGATGGTTGACTACGCCCTCGAGTCAGCAGGTGGGTGGTGGGGACGAGCCAGCTGTCCTGGGGAGGTGCCCACAGGGTGCTGGTGTGCAGCTCACCTGCTGCCATCCTCTCTCATGCCAGGGGCCAGCGTCATCAACACTCGCTGCTCAGAGACCTACGAGACACGGACAGCGCTGCTGAGCTTGTTCGGCATCCCCCTGTGGTACCACTCGCAGTCTCCCCGTGTCATCCTGCAGGTGGGCTCTGAGAGGCAGGACTGGGCTGCTCCTCATGTGGGTGTTTTAGTGGGCTTTGGCTGTTGCTCCAAGCCAGCAGCCAGGCTGGTGGGAGAAAAGTAACACTGATGGTGGTAACGTTGCTGGTGTCTCACTTCCATGCTCATAGCCAGACGTCAACCCTGGGAACTGCTGGGCATTTCGTGGCTCCCAGGGCTTTGCTGTCATCCGCCTCTCCGGCATCATCCGCCCCACGGCTGTGACGCTAGAGCACATCCCAAAAGCCCTCTCACCCCAGGGGACCATCCCCAGTGCCCCCAAGGACTTTGCTGTCTATGTGAGTGCCCTCGCCCAGACCTGAGGGAGGGGTGGGGGCCACAGTGGGAGGGCGCTGGAAGGGAGGGATAACAAACCCTATACCTGGCTGTGGGGTGCTCCGGGGGGGTTGGTCTTATCCTGAAGAAGAGGAAGAAGCAATGCTGGTGGGGAGAGGGGCAGCACTGGGTTTCAGAAAGAGTTTGAGGGGACAAAAGAGCTTGAGTAGGTGTAACTTTTGGTCTTCCCCCTTTTCATCCTTCCCCACTGGTCCCTGTTCCTATTTGTCTATTTTGACCTGGAAGAGCAGGAGTGGGGGCCAAGCATGCTTGCGTCTCCCTCTCCCTCTTCTGCCCTGAGTGTGTGCATCACCTCTGGTTTCCCTCTCTGATGACCCCTGGTTCTCCCTTTATGCTTCCCTGCCCTTCCATAGGGCTTAAAGGAAGAAGGAGAGGAGGAGGGCCTTCTCCTTGGACAGTTCACCTACAACCATGATGGCGACCCCATCCAAACATTTTACTTGGAGGTAAATGCTTGGAGCACCTGACCCCTGAGAAGAAAATGGGGCCTCTGGGGTCTCTGAGCCTCACAGAGCTCTCAAGGGCTCAAGTTTTTCTTTTCCCTCTTCCCCAAGGGTGACTCCATGGGCACATACCAGCTGGTGGAGCTCCGGGTGCTGAGCAATTGGGGCCACCCCGAATACACCTGCATCTACCGCTTCCGTGTGCACGGGGAGCTGGCGCACTGACCCCCGGCTCCGCGCGGGATGAGGATGCTGCCAGGCTGACAGCAGCAGGGGATGCGTCTGGTTCACTGCTTCGCACGTAGAAATCCTGGGATGTGCCAGCAGCCGCCCCAGGAGGCTGCTCCCCTGGGGGAGGAGAAGAGCTGCTGTCGAAGGGGTGAGGCTTTCACTCTTCCAAGGACCGGGGTGGTGAGGCAAGAGCATCCCATGTGGGTCCTAGCGCAGCCTGGCTCGTTTTCAGTGCGTCTCGGACATTTTAACTTTTTAAGCTAACTTTGTATCGGGTCTGCGCTGCCCCTTGTCCCTGTTGTCCTGCTCCCTCCTGCTGGTGTGTCTAGCATTGCCAGGGCTTGGGAAAGGGGTGTGGCATTTTGTGATGTGCTTCATGCGGGCTTGGGTGCAGGAGATGGGTGTATGTGTGGGATTGTGGTGCTTGACTCGGTGCTGCCAGAGTAGGTGGGAGCCACCGGTCATGGCTACCAAGTCCCCTCCACACAGGGTCACTTCTCTTGCCTTGGTGTTGGTTTGGGTAAAGATCTCCAGCCCTCCAATGCTGGGCCGGCAGAGAGGAAATAAGACAGTATTAATGAAGTATTAACATAAAAATAATGGTTTGGGGCAGCAGGAGGAGAGGAGCGTGGCACGTGTTGGTGGCAGAGCCCATCTTGCTGCTGCCATCCATCCACTCAAGCCCTCCTGCTGCCAGTGGCTGAGTTGGGTCTTGGCGATGCTGTTGGCCTCCCTGGCTGGCTGCCTCCCCAGTGTTAAGCTTGATGATGCTATTGAAAATTCCTGTTGCCTGCTTTTCCTTTGGGGTTTGTTCTGATACTTCTTTTTTAAGAGGGGTGGGGAGGGGAGCTATTTTCCAGTTGGGTTGGGGTGTTGGGGTGGGTTTTTTGGGGGGGGTTTGTAGTTACAAAGGGAAAAAAGACTTTTTCCATGCAATTTGTACTTAACCAGAGAATGTTACATGGTGCCACTTGGATGAGTGGCTTAGATGTGGAGAGGGCTAGAGCTTTGTTTAGTAGGAGAATAGCGCACACTGTAGGATAAACTAGAGTAAGATGAGCAGAGCTGTTTAAAATACGGGCCTCAAGTTGTTGGTGGCTTGGTAGCTGGACTTGGAAGCTGGGGTCCTCTGTGGACTGCTGCTGGTGAGGTGCTGGAGGCATTCCTGCCCTCCTTGCTCCGGATGTCCTCCGAGACTGCAATGCGTGGCTGTGGCCTCCTGCCCATGGCTGCATCTGTATATACTTGACTGTTAGCAGCAAGTGGGAGCTGCTGCCCCAGGGCTCTTGGGGGGGAGATAGATGGGGCAATCGCCAGGGCTCGCAGGTGCCAGCCTGCAGAGCCACCCCCGCCTGCAGGGCTCCCTCAGCTCCCGGTCCCCCATGGCAGATGGCTGGTGCAGGCTGACCTCCTTTCTCTTGGAAGGGCTCCCTTTCCCTCCTGCCTCTCCTCACTGGCACTGCACTGTTCTCTGAGCCCTGGCTGGGGGAGGGCTGAGCCAGAGCAGGAGGGGGAGTTCTGCCTGCAGTGGGCATGTGAATCCTGCCTGTACTGTTTGGATGGGAGGAGGCAGAGCGGGTCTTTGCAGGGAGGATGCACAGGGACCTTCCCCAGGCTGAGGAGTGCCAGGGCCATCTGGCCCCTCCACCTCCTGGCTGCCTGCATCACATAATTTGGCTTATGTTCTTGGATGGTATTAACAGCCTTCAGCTTTGTGTTGTGTTTCATTGAAAGAAAAGCTAAAGGGCTTGTGGTCAGTGTTTCAGCCGTGTCCAGTGCTGGTATTGTCCTTCCCCTGGCACCATGAGAGCACCATGTATTGATTCCCACTCTGGTGATCTCTGCTTGAAGCACTGTAGGCATAGAGGAGGAGAGGAAGGGGCTGAAGAAGTGTCTCCTTTCAGCATCCCCTGATGGGCAGCAGGCAGAGCTGCTGAGCTGTCACTCCCTCCATGCCAGCCTGGGAGGGGGAGGATGGTGGCAGCACATCCCTTCTGAAGGGGTCTCCTTGCTCCAAGCAGGGGAATTGAGCCCAGGGGGCAGAGTCCTGGCTCCAGCAGGTTAAATTTACCCTGTGGAGCCTCTTGCAGAGCTGGGAGGCCCTGCTGCAGGGAGAAAGCTGACCTGGAGCCAGAGCCAGGGACTATAAATTCGCTCCTATATTGAGCATAGTCTTAATTCTTGGCATCCACAGCCAAAGTTATTTTAAACTTGTCTACAGCTGCCTGCTTGCCTTGGAGTCATGTCCGTGAGTGCACTGAGCACATGGAGCTGTGCTTCTATGAATGCCTAGACCTGTTCTGGGCTCAGCAGACCAGCTCCTGTATTTATTTGAATCATAAAGAGAGCAGAGATGAAGCTCTCCCTTTTTCTCACCTTTCTCTGGCTGCTGGAGCAAGTGCCATAACCATGAGCCCGGGAAAACCCCTTTTCTTATGTTCCTTCTGGCTCCCTGGTCTCTGGCTTGGACTGTGCGGGCAGACAAGGTCTTTGCCCAAGAAAAATTATTTTGTGGTAAATCAGGCGTGCTGGTGAGAGGCAGGAAAGGTGACCTCTTCCCCTGAGAATGGAGTTGTAGTGGGATCTCTGTTCCTTCCACGTGGGTGTTAACTGCTGTGTCTGGGTTAGGGAGCATTTGGCTTTACAGGGCAAGCTTGCCCTGTCCTTTAGACATGAAAATCTCTGCTGTTGTAAGTAAAACTCCCTGCAGACACCAGTGAGAGCTCATCCTGAGGCTTCATGCTCTTTTCTAGCTGGTTTTGGAGGCCTCACCATGCCATCTGTGTGAGGATCCCCAGGAACATATGCTGAGGCTACACGTGGGTTTTCAGCCCCCAAATTCAGCATCAGTGCTGGGCTGCAGCCCGAGCACCTGCACTGCGTGCCCAGGGCCGCTGGCTCTCCAGACTGTAGCTTGTAGCATTTCTGCAGCCCTTCGGAGAACTGCAGAAGAAGAGGGCACGTAAAACTGCTGCTTCAGCATGTGCTTCTTTGCCTGGGGGTATTGAATCCTAGAGCTGATGCCAAAGATGAGCCTGGTGAGGCAGGAGAAATGCAGAACAGCTGTGGGAGCAGATTTCTCTTATTTACTCCATTTCCCTCCTCTATTCTCTCTCCTTCTCAGTTTGCCCTACACACGTTACGAATTAGCCCTGCAGAAACAGATGGTTACAGACAGGAGTTTGTGTTTGATGCTGTAGCCTGTTGCAAATGCTGCACTGGTTTGTTCCTTTTATTTTTTAATCAACAGATTGTAATTTATGCCTATGCAAGAAAAAAAAAAAGAGACCAAGACAAATAAATTATATCAAAACTGCCCAGAGTGGTTTGGATGTTTTGTAACTCTATTTGCTGTTGGGAATGATGCACAGCTATTAGACAGACAAAGCTATTCTTGTAGCTCTTCTTCTATGCAGTTTTATGGCAAATCCTTATTTTTGAGCCCGATGTACTAACTCTAGGGCCAGCAGTTGTCACCTTGTCATTGAGCAGGCCTGAGGATGCAAAAACTACTTGAAACAATGGTGAAAACAAGACTTACTCCTAAAAACTCCAATTCCTTGGGACTTCATTGACTTCTACTAGACTTAAGTCTGTGATACTGTGGCTGTCCTCATTCTGCAGTCACCTCCCAAGCCTTCCTGACTGCCTTACCATGAGCAGAGCCCTGCTTGGCCCCAAGGAGCAGCAACCGAGGCAGGGTTAGCAGGGACAAAGCCTGACACAAAGCCCCATTCAGGGTATCTGCATGCTTCTCTTTTCCTTAACATGGGCTGTTAATTACTCATTCAGCTACAAAGCAAGCAGAAAGGAAATATTTAATTTTCCTCAGCATGAGGAAGCTAGAGCATAAAAAAGCCTGAAAAATGGGAAATTGAACTGGCTTGAGGAGGGCCACAACCCTGTCTTCTTAACCTGGGGCTGGAGGCAGGCTTATGCTGAGGAGTACGCATGCACCTCCTCCCAGACAGCCACTCTAGGGCCAGGCTTGCTCTCTGCTGGCCCTAGACCAGCCATCTCCAGGAGAAGGGCTGTGTGGGCCTCAGCTCTGGCTACCACAGCCCAACACTTACCTATGAAAGGGCTGTGCAGAGCAGAAAAAGCCTTTGCGAACCTCTGAGATCAACTGAGGAGGCAGAAAAAGGCTCCTTGCAAACCCTGGAGAGACCCACTGTATTTGCAGGAGCAGGTGAGGTGCAAGTCCTAGCGAGGTCCCAGGGAGCACAGCACACAGGCACTGCAAGGCACTGCATCCGCCAGCAGTTTCTCTCACAGGGCTGGCCCCAAGTGCTTTGTTAGAGCTGCTCTTCACGCCCACTCGTACCCATCTCACACAGCACAGCTCACACCACACCCGTGTTCTCATGTCACCACTCTGCCACCGAGGTGCACTTCATTTTGGCCAGAGTAAAAGCTGCCAGGGCTATGCAGAGGCGCAGCAGCAGCTCTCCTGTGCTGTGCCATGCCCTGCCCTGCTGTCACTTAGGAGCATAGCCTCTTCTCTTGTAGCCAGCAAAAGAACCTGGTGCTAGGCAAACCTGCTTCCTTTGGATTTCAGCCTGGTTTTCCAGAGGGACAAAAATCAAGAAGCCACACTTTTACTTGGAACAAACTTATTTAAAATTTATTTTATAGATCACACGAGCCTGAGTGATCTGTAAATGCTGGTCACAAAAGAGAGATCACACCACCTCCTTTGCACAAATTGAAGTGAACCTTCTTTCAGTCTCAGCCGTCTCCTTCATTTGGAGCACAAGGAATGGAGAAAGAGAAAACCGCCTGGAGCTCCCTGCTCCCCTCAGAAGCAGAGGGCAGTGAAATCAGATGCAGTTCGATGCTGCTACAGGGCCAGAAGACAAACAAGCCAGGCCCTCGTGCCCTGCTTAGCCACACCTCACACCCCCTCACAATGCGGGTGCTATTAGTGTTGTAGCCGCCTATAGTTCCTCCCTCGCCAGGAGAGTGCTGGTATTTAGGCACATAGCTTGGAAAAGGACTGTCTGACCTCCCGCTTCCGCCCACTGCAGTCTCTAAGGCAAAGGACCCTCGTCTCCAAACCACATTTCTCACCTCTCCCGTGCCGCTTAATGCTCTTGGAGTGCTGGTGTTGGCAGCGGGAGATGCGCTCTGCCACTCAGCCGGCCTGGAAGCCTACCCCAAGTCACAAGGTGAACTGGAATGAACTCCACACAGGTGACACAGAGTGAGGAACAGGAACAACTCGCTAAGGAGGGACAGAAACTTTGCAGTCTCCCTCTAATTAAAATAAAAGTCCTTCATTGGAGGAGGAAGCCCTCAGAGAAACTGAGCCTGACCGCGCCTGCTGGGGAGAGCCATGATTTGCTGAGGATGCCACCTCCTCCTCAAAATGCTACCATGCTCCCAGAGCTCACCACAAGCTGGCAGAGGATAATGCCTGTCCTCATCAGAGCCAAGCGAGAAGGCAGGGTTAGAAGAAAAGAGATCAAAATAAGCAGGGAATCAATCACTTGAAAAACTCATTAAATGGTTAAAAAAACCATTCCAACAGTAATTTGTAAACTATCCTTGCAGGGCCACCTTGGAGAAGCCAGAATTTCTCATTAACAAAAATAAAATATTTTAAGAAATTAAATTAAAGTCAGACACATTACCACGTATTTCCCACCTTGAAAGCACTTCTATAAATTTGGTACCAATTAATCACTGCCCTCTTTTGCCAAGAGGGGAGAAAACAAATCCTACCTCTTTGCCACGGCAAAGTTTGGCCAGTGAGTTCCAAAAACGTTTTGGAAATCTTGGGGTAAACAAAATCAAGGGGAGGTCATGTTAGCCGGGTGTCTCTGTTCCAAAGAGAACTTGCCCCCTGGGACCTCAGTCTGTCGAGGTGAGAAGGCTTTCTCTGGCTCAAGGGACGGACGGAGTGCTCCTGCACTATTCTTAATACTGTCAGTGGAGCTGCTGCAGCCTTGAGAGGCAGGTTAGATTTGCTCCAATGTGCACTGGACAAACACTAGGAAAAGCAGCACGATGGGAAAAGGGGAACAGGGTGGGTGTCTGCACATTTAACTCTGTTGCTAGTTAAAATTTTAAGTGCTATCAACATTATTTGAAGATATTGAGCATAGGATCCCTGAACTTAACATCAACAACTGCTTTCCAATTTGTTTCCCTCTTAGATCTCCAATTAAGGAACTTTCTCACCATCTCCTTCAAACTTCAGTCATTACAACATTAAATTAAATCCACTAAGAAATAGTTTAAGAGGGAGGGAATCCAAAACATATTTGGCATGAGGCCACAGTGGTGATGACATGATGCTCCATGGAGCTATCCTAAACAACCTGTTTTAACCTTCGCAAGTGTGAAATTTCAGGCATCTGATAACCCCTGGTTCTGAGACAGCCAATAGGGGAGAGCAGCAAGTCCTGTGGACAGAAAGGGGTGAGGGAGGAGGGAGGCAACTAACTGGCTCTTTGCAGCTCTATCCAGACTCTCCTCTCATCTTCATGCACACAATATAATAAAAACTAATAAGAATAAAAACTAAGCCCATGATGTACAAAAATGTGTCAACAGGGGGAGGAGGAAGGTGTCAGTTACTCAGTTCTTTGTCTTATCACCTTCATTAGCTTATAAATTATGCTCCTCTCCATCGCTTCCGGCAGGGAGGAGGGACGATTCTTCTGCAGCCAATCAGCTGGGATGGGTTTTGGTTTATGCTGCTCTGGATCTTTTGGATAAGAAATGAAGGGAAAGGGAGGAATTCCTCAGAGAGAGGAGGAACAAGAAATTCAGCAGCCACTGGCAGGAGTCACACAGGCTCCCTGAGATTTCACTTTATGGCGCTGACCCCCACGTCGACGGCCTCCTCCTCCGACTTTTGACTGAAAAACAGGAAGACTGACTTTAGTGCAAAGCAACACCTCAACTGGGATATCAACACAGCAGGAGTTCAGATGGATCACACACACATGCCAACAGTGGCAGGGCAGCTGTGACTGCTCAGCTTCCTACTACTGCAGGAAGGAGATATGGCAGGAGGGAGGCAAACACACCATGAGGAAAGGAGGAGAAACAGATGCACCATTAAGTTTTGCCCTTCAAGCTGGGAAGACTTTGATTTCCCAAGTTTCTGAATGCTTCACTCCCATGAGAGCCAGCAGGTGCCATGGGGTTCAGCATATAGGAAATCAAGGTCTCAGGCTCCCTTGACTTTGTGCAGAATTGAAGGAGAGCCCCTCACTCCCTACCATGGCTCTCTTGCTAACCTCTCTTCCCAACCTCAGCAAACCCACTGTTTCTCTTTGAGAGCAGCCAAATACCTTATTGCCCTCACGGATGTGGGGCTCTTCATCCAGTGCAGGCTGAGGGGACGCAGCAAGGAGAGAGAGGAAGACGTAAGCAAGAACAAAAGCAACCCAGAGTCTCAGGGGGAGGGATGAAACAAAGAGCAAGCTTGGAGCACTACTTACAATCACAGTGACACTACAAAAAGACAAGGACAAGATGGAGGACTGGTGTGAAGCCCCAGGCATATGCAGAGGGAGAGAATCCCTGCCAGGGGGTCCTCTTTGATGAGCAGTCTGGCTCAAGAGGGTGAAATTTGACCATGGCAACTAACACAGCTAGAATTAAGAAGGCGAACACCCTGTTGCTTGATGGAGTTGGTTCCTGAACCCTTCACTTACTAAGGAAGTACCCTACAAGGAGAAGACCTTTCTTCTATCAGTAATAAAGCTGATAAATAGGCTCCCAAAACCTGCAGTGAGAATTGAGTTTCCATTCCTTGCAGGCCAGAAACACTAGGTATCCTTCATGGACAAGCTGAGCTGAGAAGTCCTAACCAACAAAACAACCCGGATAAATTTCTCTAAAGAGAAATGTAAAGCCTTTCCTTCTTCTTGGATGTCCCCATCCTCCCTCTTTTGACAGGGCAGATGACCTAGGTTGTAATTTCTCTAGTGTAGGGATTTTCTACCTCTCCTACAGGCATCGAAGACCCCTTTTGTGACTGGTTGTTAGATGTTTCACTAGTTCAGCTACTGGGTTTATAGAGACACTTTTTCACTGTGCACATGGTCAAAGTAGTGAAACAGGTTGCCAAGGGAGGTTGTGCAGTCTTCCTCCTTGGGAGGTTTTTGAGACATGACTGGATAAAACCCTGAGTAACCTGGTCTGACCTCACAGCTAATCCTATTTAGAACAGGAGGTTAGACTAGACAATTCCGGAGGTCCAACCTGAATTGTCCCAGCACCCTGAGCTGCTGTCTGCTGGAAGGTCAGCCATGGAGTCACCCAGTCATCAGAGAATTATGATTTCTGCTCTGAGACTACTCATATTTCTGTTTATTTCTGTGGCAAGGTGAGTTCAAGGTGTGAGGGGATAATGCTAGTGCTTTAGACTGCTCTTCCTCCAACAGGTGAAACCAGGACACAAACAGCTTGGACAGACATGGTATTTTCCTCACTTACCAATGGTTGCAGGGCAGTAGGTGTCAGTGGCGCTGCAGCTGTTGAGGGGGCCTCATCCCCAGCTGCTGGGCCTCCAGCTGCCATCCCAGAGGCGGGAACACCATCCTCTCGTTTCGTAATGGCTCCCTTCTTCGTTGACTGCATCTTGATCTGCTGTGGCTTGGAGTTCATTGGTGAGTTATTGGTGGTCTGGAGTAGCTGCAAATTGCAAAGGGAGAGGCCAAACTCAGCATTAAAATAGCCAGGCTGATCTGGCGAGGTTCAATGTTGCTTTTTAACAAAAAGTCTCAGGAGAATTTATAAAAACAGCTGTAAGGAGAAGAATGCAGCAGTAGCAGCAGCTGTTCAAAGAAACCTAGAGCTCTGAGCTCCCACCCTTGGAAAGGGCCACTTGGCTGAGGTGGCACTCTAACCTCTACAACGTGACTCAAAGAGACCAGCTATAAGATGGTCTCAGAAAGAGACTGAGCCTTAAGAACCAGCAGCATCTGGCTCAGCCCCACCCTTTATGTTCCCTCATTCACACCAGCTAAAGACCCACCACACGACAAAGCACATCGGTCATCCGCGACCCACATCAGGGCTGATGCTTGTGGCTGAAGCACAGCCTCTCTTCCCTCACTTCTCCAGAGCTATTCGGATTCTCCTGCTGGCTTCTCAGTGTAAGAAGCAGCTAATGGGCAAAGCAAGCGGCCCTTGGCAGCCTTTACCTTAGTGATGGTACCCACAGCTTTGGTGCGGCCTTCCCGGAAGACCAGCCGTTGGTCTATGTGTAAATATTCCGGGGTTTTGATGAAGCGGAAGTGCACCGTGGCTTTGTCCCCTGTCCGCAGGCAGTCCTTGTCCATGCTGAGAATCGTGGCTGTCTGGCGGATGCTGCCACAATGCACTGTGAATGTAAAGCACAAAGGCTTTCAGCAGCCAGGGCCATTAGTGCAACGAGCTTCAGAGACACATCTAAGGCAGCTCCTCACCCTTCAGCAAAGGCTATACAGGTCACGGAGCTGCCTTTGTTCCATCCCCAAAAAGAACATGCACATAAGCTAGCACAGCTGCCTTCAAATTGTGCCTGGCCTGAAGCACCCTCTACAGAATTCTACATGCCAAGCAGCTGGGCTAGAGGGCAGGACCCAAAATGAGTCCTTCCATCAGCATTTGGAAGTGGAGAATCTTTGCACCATGGATATACAGCACAGGCAGGTTCCAAGTACACTTGAGGGCACACATCTCCTTTTTACCTTACAGCCTCCCCCACTATCTCTTCCACAATGTTGGGAAAGGCAAAACCAGGAACTATGGCATATATTCAGGTTGGCAGAGACATCAGGAGCAAAATTATCTCAGGCTAGATCTGATACAAACTGCTACCACTGGGAAGCAAAGACAAACCAACACTGCCACACGTACCCATGGCCTGATACCGTGGGCTGATGGTGGTGGGGTGATGGAGCACCAGAATCTCTGCTTCAAACTCCCACGAGGCTTGTGGATTCAGGCGGGGTGACACCATTACCATGCCTTTCCGGATGGAAGAACGCTTGATCTGAAAACAGAGACACAAAAAACCTTAGCATGATTCTCCAGGGAAGAAATCTGCTGCTCTGGCTGACTGCATCCAGCAGAATCCTAAGGGATTTCACAGATACTATCTCATGCCCACTAAAAGGCAAAGCAAGAGCTGCCTAGCTGTATGTTATGTACAGGATATTATGTAAAGGTTGCAAAAATAAAATTCACCTTAAAGCTCATAAAGAAGCTTTAGAGTACTGGAAATGCTGGAAACTGACACATTTACCTCACTGATCCTTTAAAAGCAAAACATACATCCTGGTTGCACATTACCCAAGGAAATATCTCCCCAAAATCATGATGTCTGTTAATATAACATGAAAAGTCTGAACACATGAAATATGGTATAGCTTAAACTATATCCCCTTAAAATCGGTGCAGCTTCTATTGACAGAAACCTTTTACAAGAGGAATTTTGCTGAATTTTAAATCCCAAATCATGCAGCCGGTCCTACAAGGCAAGAGGAGTAGTGCAAATACGCTGCCCAGGCTACTAATGCAGTTCCAGCACAAAAGCAGCCTTTTCTTGCAATGCCTCCACTTTCTTAGGTAACTCCAACATCATTACCTAGTGGCATTACTATCCCCTGGCAGCTCCCAGGACAAAAAACCAGGATGTGGAACCACAGATTCTATGGGATTTCATTCCACTGCAAAATGAGGCAGCTGAGGTTTGTAGAAACAGCCTTTCTGCAGCTGAACTCCGAGAGCACTCAAAAATCAGGAGGGCAGTTCCTGTTCTGGGGGTCTAGAGGAGATCATCTCACCTTTTTCAAGGCAAAGGAGGCGGTCTGGCCTCCCCGCACCTCCTTGACGGGCATCCTCTTGCGGTGGATGGACTTGACAGCAATAGGGAGGAAGTTGCCAAGGGGATCTGGCCCCAGCAGTAGGGTGTCATTTAGCTTGATTAGGCCTCTCAGTGTCGTCCCAGAGACAACTGTTCCTACACCCTACGCCAAAAAAGAAAAAACAGGAATTGTGGTTACTCAACCAGGCCAGCAGAAGAGCTCTAGAACTCTCCTCTCTAGAGGAGATACCTTCTTCAACCTAGAAGAGGGAACAGAACATTGTTGCAAATACCAGGCCTCTTACCGGCACAGAGTAAGTATCGTCTATCTGGAATTCTGCTGGCTCTTCTTCCCTGTAACTGGTCCGTGGAGACAAGAGATTAAGAAACATCTTCAGCAAATCTAGATTCTCCCCAGTGACATTTGAAATCTGGAAAATTGGGCACATCCTGTAAAGGAAAATTGATGAAAATGGAGTTAGTTCACCTTCCTACCTGGCTTTCCACATGTAGGGAGACATCCAAAATCTTGGGACTGAATTCAATACACAGTGCTAGGAAGGGAGAGCCTGGCAAGCAGTCAGATGCACAACACCCCATGTTTGAAAACCTGAAACATTACTTCTGCCTTCTAATGACATTTGGGAAAAGGTGTAAGGTTCCAGTACTGAAGGAAGCTGAATTCCCTGCTGTCTTCTGCAGACTGCCCAGAAGCAGCCTCTCATTTCTGCCTCAGAGAGGGGAACACAAGCAGGTCAACCTCAAAATCACCACTCTTATGGAATCAACACACCACATGGCAGATGCAACCTCCACACATCTAAACAATGGGACTCTCTGGATCTCCTCACCCAGTCTCCACATAGGATTGAAAGAGAAATGATTCTCCTCTACTCCCGTTACCTCTCTGAGCTGAAGTTGGAGGCTGTTACAATGACATCATCCTTGCTCTGAACCAGCACGGGAATCTTCCTGCACCCTGGGGACTTCAGCAGTCGCTGTAACAGCTTCAGGGTTTCTTAAAGGGTGAAATGAATATTGTTAGGGCAGCATCTCCTGTCTTTACAAATCACTTTTGTGGGGTCTCTCCCCGAAGGGAGACGGGTGCTCTGGCCACAGATAAGACAGGAGAAGATGGCTAAAGGTGAGACTATGAGTTTGCTGCAGCCCAGGTAGGACTTAGGAGCCATTCCATCTTCCATTTCATGCCAGCTAGCCTGCTGCCAAGTGACACCATACATGAAGAGACAGACAAGTTTGCAATGCTGTGAAGGAGACATTTTATAGCTGTCTATTAGTAGCTTTAAGCAGTTATTTCCTCTTTCTAGAAAGGCTTTTTCCTAGTGAATTAATTGAAAACTAAGATTCACTGACAAAAATATTTGAGAATATGTGAATTGGAAATCAGTTTTGACGAAGCAAACCTCAATATATTTTCCCTGGGAGTTAACTTGCCCTAGGAGGCTGAAGAAGCATGCAAGAGGCAAAGATGATCATCATAGACTGGGAAAATGTGGGTGGACCATATTCAGAAATCAGTGTTGGGACAAATCTCATGGCTCCCAATTTTCAGCTTTTGCCTCTTTTTAACTTATTTTCTAAGCCTCGTATCTAGCAGCCAGCAGGGGCATTACCTGATGCATTAGCATCAGCCTCCTACAAAGTGCCTGACAATAAACAAAGAAAAAAACAAAAAAGGGCACTAAGGGCTTAAAAGAGCAAATCATTTATGTTCAACAATTGTAATCCAATTAGGCAGAGTTTTGTAAACAAATTATTGCCTATGGGAAAGTAATGTTTTGGATACAGAAACACAAACATCTAATGAGGCCATCTGCTCTTCACAGATATACTTGAGTCAAATCTTGTGTCTATTTACTTTAAACAGAGCATGTTGAGGGAGTAGCTTCTCCCAAGAGCAGCTCTTCTCTCCTCATGCTGAGCCAAAGGTTCTCCTTCCTTCCCAGTTATTATCTTATGGTCAGGCCTTATGTTTATTTGCCAAACATCTAGTCTAGAGATACACAGATTATCTTCTGATCACATGCATCTATTTGCCTGACACATATTTAGGATTTTTATAGTAATGAACTGAACTACAGACAGTACCAGGAGCATTCACTTCCCTGATCCTTAGGACTGATTATCAAAAAAACCCATTGCTCCAATTAACCACAGCATGTTTCTGAAGTTGTGTGAAATGCTTAAAGAGAGTTTTAGAAGTGAGAACAGGTCACAGCCCGAAAAAACATCATGCATGGGTTAATGGGACACTGCTGGGGTTAGAGGTGCTGTTGAGAAAAAAAACACTAGCCCATGCTACTTACTGCCATCCCTGCTTGTGTCTAGTCCTGCCTCCCATCCTGCTACCATAGCCCATACGCAGCTGCTTTAAACCATGATTTATTAAGTGTTGTTTGGTTGTTCAGACAGAGGAAGGAGCTGCTGTAGTTATGCCAGTGTACCTGAGAAGTGCTCAGGTGAGCAGAAGGTAACAAGCAGCTGCCCCTTCACTAACAGCTGCTGCAGATCAAGTCTGATCACAGCTTAAGATCACACTCAAACTCTTCCTCCAGGTTTAAATACCCAGAGAGAAAGCAAAGCCCAAACCCCAGCTGTATGCTGCTTCTCTTAGAGCTCAATTAAGCAAAACCTTGTAGCAAACACTTTTGGGCTGCTCAGTTGAGTCCCCAGCACAGGTAATTTTGAAATCATGAGTGTAAGTGAACCACCTGCAAAATGAGCAAGGGAAAAGGATAGATTTCTGGAAGGTGTTTAGGACGCAGTCAGAACCAGATAAAGGAGCTTTCTTCCAGCAGTAATTCCTGAACCCAAGCAGGGGACAGCAACACACACAGAGGTAAGAAACAGCCCTGGAGAGAGCCTGTAGGACTCACCTTGCAGGATGTTGGCAGGGCACATATCAATCTTGGTCACCACAACAAAGACGGGAACGTTAAGTGCAAGCGCCAGGCCTAAGTGCTCCTTGGTCATTCCAACAATCCCAGCATTACTCCCAACCTACACCAGAGATATAAAATACAGGGATGTCAATGCTCCTTCTGCAGGAAGCTGGATTACAAAGAAGGCCTTGTGTCAGATGTGCAGTATGTTGTGATTAGGTTGTAGATGTGCCACTGGGACCGTATGACCAGGCCCAGCTCATCTCAAATGTTGTTGGCCACTGGCAGAAGACTGACTCATTTCTTCCCAGTTTTAACAAGGTTTTCTAGAATTCAGAAATCTATCCATTTTCAAGAATCACAAACCTTGGGCCTGTCTGGGACCAGTGCTGGGGCACTCGCCTCAGAGTACAGGAGAGATAGCCACAGAGGCTTCTGCTCTCCAGCAATGTGAGATGCTGCCTCCCTCCAAGACCCCACAGGCACTTTGCAACAGGAAAGAAGTTGAGGCTGTTAAAGCTGTGAACAGCCCCCCTCCAGCTGGTAAGGTCCATCTTTCTTGCTACCTACCATAAGCATGCAGAAGTCAGGCAAGTGGCCGGTCATGCCAAAGACGGTGGTTTTCAGGTACTTTTCGTGACCAGCCAGGTCAATGAAAGTAATGACCTTGGTGGATTTCTCACAGATCTTTGTCCATTCCAAGCTGCCACCGTGGCTGTCGGGTTTGTTCACCACGTTGCCCTCGCTGTCGAAGCCCAGAATGTCATTGCCCACACTGCTGGTGCGACCTGACTCGATCTCGTGCTTGTGGCGGAAGAGCTTTTGCCGAGCAAAGCCCCGGCCATTGTCTAGCTCGCCGTGAGTCAAGACACCCAGCAAGGTGCTCTTCCCTGCGTCCACATTGCCAACCACTGCTACCCTGCAGGGGAAAGGAAAAAGGAGCCTGGTAAAATATGGTACCTGAAGAAATGAACAGAAGTGATCAAAAAAACCCAAACATCACTGCTCTTGCAAATGGCTTTTTCTCCCTAACCTTCAAACAGAGATTAAAAAATGTTAGATCTTCACAAGCAGAACAGAGATTCTTTTACAGTTATTAAATAACAGTGGAGATCCCAGACTCTGGGGACTGGGATGTGGAAGACTGTGGAAACATCTCACTGGTGTCCAGAACACAGTCAACTGAACGTGACACTGCTTGATGCAATACAGAGCGTCTCTATTCCAACTCCTTGTGTCTGCTATCCAACATAAACACTGTCGCAATTCAAAAGGAAGACTAAATCCCAACTTCCTCTAGAACACCTCTGCCTTTCTCACATTTCTCATGCTGCAACAATGCCAAGCGCTAAGTAGAGCACAAAAATTAAAATCGTTGTTTCCAGAAAAGGATAAGCTAAAAAAACGATGAAATATTTTAGGAGATAGCCGTGTCCTCCAGCAAGCTCCTTCTTTGACTCTGATCAATGTGGCTATAATGGCTGTTGGCAAATGTTGGAAATCCACTCCATCCAGGTCTGGGCAGACTCTCAAGTCTTGTTATATAAGCTAATATATGTCCATTAAAAGGTGACTTGGATCATCACAGCCTTGGAACAGAACTGGATCCTTAGTCAAAAGTACTGTGTTCCAGCAGTGAGCATATATACACATACATACAGCCACACATGTGACTTCTGGCATCCCAGCATACAAAAGATCCCCCAACTGTGAGGCTGTCACCCAGAGAGCAACAGCCCTCTGCTAAACACAGGCAAATTTCCAAATTTTCTTTGTTCACAAAAGAGACAGCAACAACAAAAAAAGGCAATTTCATCACCAAGGAGTGGTCAAGCTCGACTCCCTTTGTTGGGTAGCTCCAACACCAAGACTCGAAGCAGCGTTGCTGGCTCAGCACCACGCACTGCTCACACAGTAAAAATGCAGCTGAGCTGCTGACTAACCCTGTCTCCACCCAGCTCCTCACCTGACCTCCAGGAAGTCGTTGTCACCCACACGTTTCCGAACGAGGTAGTCGCGCACCTTGCCCCCGGCCTCCTGGTGCTCCCGCAGGAGGATCACGTCTGCCTCGATCTGCTCTGCCATGCTCTTCAACGTGGCGTAGGACGCCTCCATGTCTGCCTCACTCAGACCGTACTCAGTCCCATCTAGCGTGGTGTTGAGGAGACAAAGAGCAGTCAGTGTCATCCTGCCTGGGACCTGCACACCCATTGGGATTTATACGTGGACTGGAGATGTCAGATGTGTACGCAGAATAAGCACCCTTGGCCCAAAATGAAAAGGGATCGTCTTCACTCTAAGGCTTAAAAGACACTAGAAAAGCACCATCTTTCATCTAGAGGAGTTTTCTTCACAATTTTTACAAGTAAATACGTAGGGATTGGCAAGGAAGACACATTTCTGTCTAATTCCCTTACTTCATGTATTGAAAGTACTTTGTGTCCTTCAATCAGATAAAGTATCTCCTCTCACATTGCAAGAAAAGGTAAAGCATTAACAAAAGGAAAGCTCAGACTGAAACATCACCACAATTAGCCATTAGTGGTAAATGTGGGACCACTGTAAACAATCAGCTTATTTTATAAAACCACACCCCAAATACACGTATTTTGCAAGTCTGACCTGCACAGCAATTTCTTTAGCCCCCATATACGCCAGTTAAAACAATGCTTCTGGCATGTTTCACTGCCTTCATCCTAGCACTTGGAAGAAATGCTGACAGCACGTAAGACCAGAAAAAAACAAGGAGGCACTGCTTCCTCTGAGCAGCTCACCCAAGCAGAAGAGTTGACAGTCAGAGCATGACAGTGGCAACTATCTAGACATGGTCAAGGCCACCACTGTCTCTTTTCCAATGCAGGTGCTGTGAAGGTGCACAGATTTCACCCCAGAATCTCCTCTGTGGGTAAAAAACACCCACAAAACAACAAACAAAGGTGGAGAGCCACACTGCACCCATATGACCAAAGTCATTGCCATGTGTACATGCTCATATGCACGGCTGACTCATCAGCTGGTAAGCAGGAACTGCAGTTTGCATGAACTTATCAGCATTTTAATTACTGCCCACCTCTAAAACTAGCAGAGTTACCAGGCAATTTCCAACCTCGCTCATAAACTGGCTGAGACTGAGGAAAACTAAAAGCCCCATGTCTTGAGCCTCGGGTTATAGGAGGGGAACGAGAAGTAGGGGCCAGGAAAGGGCAAGAGCCAAGGGAGAACAGGAAAGGTCACTACTGGTGAACTAATGAGCTTCCTGTGTCAGTCTTCATTCGCTTCTCAGTCAGCTGAGTTGGGTATCTGGGATGATGAAAATCAGATGCTGAAAGGGAATGAGAAGGAGAGACAGTGGCAGGGATACCAAGATCCTTTCTCTGTTGAAAATATCCCCATCTTCCTTGACTACGCTGCAACACGAAATGAAGTCAGAAGTTTAACCTCCTATTTTACTTCTAAGTATATCATTGCAACAACCACCAGTTAACACTCTCACAAGGTATCCTAGAAGAGAAAGCAGGTACTAGCCTGACTAGCTAGATCTCCACTGCAGATGTGCTTATCCCAAACACCAAGGATTCAGACTACATGTGGGAAGCTTGCTTGGAGACAAGAGCATAATCCCTGTGATATTGGCTGCATGAACACTGGCCATCTAATTCTGGCTTCTCTTCTGAGTTGGCTGCTTCACAAAACTCCAAGAAAACCCAAAAAGCACACAGTTCTGAGGTTACACAGCTCCCCCCCTCCATTATTTCAGCCAACCCTGGCACTGACAACCAGGGTTTCATATTCTTCCTCAAACACAGCAAATGTCTGAGCATGACAACTTCATATCCAGTAGACATCCAGTATACTTGAAACATGCCTTTAGCCTTATGATAACTACAGACAATTATTTTATATTCAGAAAAGAAATTTCAATTTCAAAGCAAGGGCATGCTCAGTATTATTTTACCAGCATCAGATGCAAATATTCAAATTGTCAAAAAGAACAAAAAGGTATTCCATGCTAACTGCTAAAATCTGCAAAGGCAAATGACTAGCAGCCACACACAAATTAATGTGACAATAAAGGTCTCATGCTGAGCAAAGGAAAAGCTTTCCCTCCACAGTACAGACACATACTAACAAAGAAAGTCAGCAGCATATATTTTGGCTATGTGAAGTATCTATAATACATTCCTGTGGGGTAAAAACATGTTATTTCCAACAGAGCAGTGAACAATATCAGACAGAACAAGATCTTCGCAGACACTGAGGACGTCTGTACTAAAGCTGTTACTATAACTTTAGATTCTTTGTCTTTCCTGGTGTGCTCAGACAAGATATGCATTATTTCCAAAAAAGAACTTGCATGATTTTATAAAAAAATATGTTTAGCTCCACTACATAAGACAGTTGTTGGCAGGAACAAAAGAAAAGAATCTGTCCCACATATTCTGCTATATTTCATGGACATTATTCTGGAAAAGTAAGCATTACCTTCAGCAGCAGTCCGGTTAGATGAACTATGTTTTTCTTATAATTTTTTGTTGTTTTGCTGGGGAAGCTATACTCACCTGATCCTTGTCCAATGACATAGATGGTCTCCCCACATCCCTCATCGATCCGTTCTGACATCTGCTGGAGCAAACTGTCATATTGCTCTGAAGTTGGACTCACCATCACCAGCTGGAAAAAAAGATTGAATATCCATTTGCAGATGTCAAACAATTTCAAAACCAGCTTCAGTTACAAGCACAATCAATCTGTGCGCTTTATTGAAAGAGAAGGACTCTTTTTCCAGGACCGCTTTGCGATGGTTTTGTTTTGTTTTTTAAACCAGCTTTGCTGACAGCTATTTCCTTGTGACACTGCACAAGGTTGTTTGTCTGAGCTCAGAGTTCATTTATGCTGGAAAATACACTTCAAAGCAAGTAAGAATACCAAGCATCTAATTCTGATGTAACCAGTGTTTAAAAGCCACATTTAAGTGAACACTCCAATACGTTTTCATGCAAGGAAAACAGAAAGGGGAGGAGGTATTTTCTCCACAGAAATTCCTTAGCTGGGTACACCACAGTCTCTGCTGCAAAGAGTGCTGCTGCTCCCCTGAAACATGACTGGACAGCCAGAGAAAGCCAACCAGACCTCACTGCAGAGAACACCTGGGCACCAAAATCCAGAGCTTCTCCTAAGTCTTTCACATATTTGATGTCCCCTTCTGTTTTCTGAGGGGGCAGAAGGAAAGGAGAGAACATGAATAAGCATTCTTTTCAATTTTTAGGTACTTTACACTACAGTGCTGAGGGGCAGGCATACAAAGCAATTTGTTTGAGTACATCTGGAGGTTTCACCAGTGGAGAGCTGCAGTTTTGTAGGCCAGCAGCTGTGTTACCAACAAGCTTTGACTGCAGCTACTGCAATAATCAAACTTCCTTTGACCTTCCCTGCAGGAACATCAAGAGAATGAAAAAATAAAACAGAAACAAAGCAGAAAATGAGGACAAGAGAGTGTTTCAGGAATGATTTTTCCTAGAACTGAATGGTATACCACCATTTCTGGCAGAAACCTGCACTGCTTACAGAGTACAGCTGAGGACACCTGCACAGAGCAGCCACAATGGTGGCATGGCAGTGACAGACTGACAGACCAAGGAGACCTCCATCAGCCACTCTACGTGCTCTCTGGCTGCCTCCATGCTTACAAATCTGTTGGTGGCTGAGCACCCCAGTACAGTAGCCTGACAGCTATAGGGATTGAGATACACATTTCTGTGAAAAAGGCACTTTTAGCAACAGTTATAAAGGCTGTCACCCACCAAGAGCCCTATGGGTAGGCACACCTGTGCCACACTACAACACTCGATGACATCCACAGTTGTCCCTACATACACATCCCAAAATCACACCCAGAAAGAAGCACTTCCCTTCACTATGCACTGAGACTGAAATCTGTGCTAGATATGCCTAAAACATATGGTTTACAGCAGTTGACAATAACATCCTCAAGTCTGCCCAACATTCTCTAACACAGCCTGACTTGCTAGCACAGTTAACACAATGTGTTTTCAAACAGAAACTACCTTTCCCACTACTATGACACACTTGATGAAGGCTTTTTTTGGAAATCTAGAATGTAAAGGAAGCCACAACCCCCCCTCCCCCCCCCCCACCCCCAAATAACACTTAAGCAGCTTTCAAAACTATAGTGATGCACGCTGGGGAACTGAAGCACAGACAGCAGGTGCTGGTTAGAAGGTTTAAGGCTGCCAAAGCAACTCTTTTCTCAAATGTTAAGGGTCCCAGAGAGCAGGGATCTGTCTGCAAGGGCCAGACAGCTACAACAGATACAATCACCTTCACGTGCCCCTTTTGGACACATGCCCTACCTAAGCCTTTTAACTACTTGGCATGGTCTGCAAAGGGTACTGAAGCACTCTTATCTGGAAGGTCACAGTCCTTCTATTTCATGCTACGAAAGACTGAGTTTTGCTTTTATTAGTTTTTCTTTCAGTTCCATTTTCCTTTCAGTTTCGTTGTCTTCTTGAGGGAAACCACTGGATGTAAATGTATTGAGAGGGGAATCAGCAACTGTTGAGAGGTCCAATCTGGGCAGGAATGGAAGGCTGTGTTTTGATGTGTAGGGCTCATTTTGCTCTGCAAGTACTTTCAGGAATTCCTGGAAGCACAGCAGACAGGATCACTGTTTAGGCCAGTGCACCAGCACAAGTCAGGGACTCAGAAGATCTATTAAACAGGCTGTAACACACACAAAGATCAATAAAATAACAGGGGCCACCGGTGCAGGGCACACCAACTTCAGTTTCTTCAAGTCTCATCACCAGCTCTATTTTTCTATGAGTCCAAGTGCTTCAGCAGTGTGAGCAGGCAGGGTGTTGTAACAAGTACCAAGGCACTCAGCAGCTCATTGTACCCTTTCCTCACGTTGCCAGGCAGGAGGGCTGGGGGGTCTCAAACAGCACAGACTCGCTCACATCAGCTCAAAACACTGTTCCCCCACACTGCTACTTCCACTGCCATGCAAAGGTGCTCCTGAAGGGTGTTCCAGTAGCAGACTGCCTCCAAAGTTTACTCCGGGGCCGACGAAACTTACAGCTGATATGACATAGTAGGACATCAAGAGAAGTATCTGTAGATAAAATAGCAGCTTTCACGGGTCACACCTTCCAATGTTGCTCAGTGCTTCTGACAACTATTTCTGCAGTCACAGCCCCAGCCAGTTCTGCAGTTTCCTGGGTCACTGCAAGACTTGACGTGCTGTTTTGAAGATCTCTTTAGCTTCCTGGATGGAGAGAGCCTGTTCTCTGTCATCTCTTTTGTTGAAGAGAAGCCCTCCATTTTGGCCCCTCTGCTTTTTTTTGCTTTTCACCTTTGAGCGACCCCCTCCATGCCTGCCTTATGAATGCATGTTTTTAAGAGGTTTTCACAAAGTCAAAAACGTTCAGTTTTGTTCTTTCCACTTTGTCAGGCACGAGCAGTTATCAGTAGGAGCCATGCGGGTCTAGCAACCTCAGGTTTCCTATAGGGCAAAAAAGTAACAACTAGTTATTGTTTTATTCTTAAGACAGCAGAAGGAAACATACCTCACAAGTTCGAAATGCCACCTCTCAAGTCCCTTCCCAATCTCTGGGGCAAGGCGGCTTTGCCTGCCTCTCCTCTGATCAGTTTGGAGATTTAACACACACCAGAGGTGGGTAACAGCTACAGTTGCCTAGGCTTACTCCTGGGGGACAGACTGGACTGTGCCATTCTGCACTGCCCAACAGCAAGCAAGAGGCCATAGCTTTAATTAACAGCAATTTCAAGACACCAGCGAGATTGAGCTCGGGTTATACCAGCACTACTACAGGCAGTCCTTACAAAAAAAGCATCCTGTATCCATGAAGCAGACAAACTATAAGTATTAAAGGCAAACCAAATACTACGTGGTACGTAGTGCTGCTCTTTATTGGAAAAACAGAGTCTGACACTTTGCATGGCTAGAAGGCCACCACGAGCCGTCGAGAAGGTGGGGGAAAGGCATCTTATGTAGTGTCGTATTTTGCTTTCTATGCCCTGTAGACATACATTGTTCAGGTGCTATTAATGTTCTGTTGTCAATGTAGATCTAATATAAGTATCAGGTTCACTAACAGCCTTGTGTGCTATGGTTTTTGACCTGAAAGTTGATTACTACTGCAGTGTGTTGGCACTGAAGGGAAAACAAACACCCATTAAGATCAACATGATAATGAATTTATGCTGATGAATGGAACTGTTTGCCTGACCAGCTGACAAGGTACACTTGATAACAGAATCTCAAAGTGTTCCTCTTTAAAAAAGAGCTCACCTTACAGTGAATGCACAGGGAGAGGACTGGGAGAAAAGTATTAACAATGCCAGGGGGTGGGTCAGAAGGACCAGGACAGAACTAGCAACTATCAGACAAACTGACTGCAGTGGGAGTCCCCATTTTAAGTAGGGACTGGAGTGGAACAATTCAAGTGAGAAGACAGAAAAGATGAGGGGGTCGGGGAAGCGCAGGTTAGCTACTGCATTCTCACCATATGGGATTGCTGTTTTGAGCACACAGTGGGAGATTAACTTGGAAACATGGAGCACAGCTCACAGTTTTAGCTCTCATCCAAGATGGGGATGAATGAAAAGTCCAGTGAAAAGACAGCAGGTGCACAGTGCTGTATGGAAAAGTAAATTGTAATAAAGGTCAAAAAAAATGCTTACCTACCACCTCCACAGCACCTGCAGACTTCTAGGAACGGAAAACAGACTGACACCACAAATAGGAGTTTGTGGGAGAAAAGCTCTCTTCTCTCTTTGCTGGAGTTTTGGTCAGGTTCCTGGCTGTCAAGAATCAGTGATGCTCTCCTTGGCATCCTCCTTGGCCCTCTTCCACAGCAGTCACATCCAAGACAAAGCACAGATCAATATTGGCATCCTGTATAAAAATCTTGTCCAGCTCATTAAGGCACGAACAGGTGGCTCAATAAATACTACAGGTTTCACTTCTATTCTTTACTATCTTATAACACATCTTCATAGCATTTGTTTTAATACAGTACCACATTGTAAAATACCCAGTCATGCACTGAAAAAAAATTTTCCATGTCCACAGACACAATTTCTCTTTCTGTTTCTCTGTGCAGAGATGGCAAGAAAGTCCAGGACTCTGGACCAACTTAAGCTGGAAGCATGAAGAGGAGGGACGACAGAAAACGAGGGGGAAACACCAGCTATGCTGACTTCTGGATCACATAATTACAAGTGGACCGAATGAGGTTTGCAGGAGACTATTTAGAGTGGGAGATAGCACCACAGTGCATCAAACCCGTGGCAGCAAAAGGTAAACAGGTTAAGAGCTCAGCCAATTAGGAAAAAAAATAGCAGACAGTGACAGAAGGCAGCTAATGTAGTCTGTGGCAGGCTCTGGCACACACATATTACTACAATGTACCTTCCTGCAGGATGGAAGTGAGAACTGGTTCTGACAGAAATAAGACCACCACACAGTTTTGTCACTGGGATCCTAGAAAGGAACTGCACAAGATGAACAAGCCTTTTTTGCGTTGACTTAACACTGTTTGCAAGAGCAAAGCAGCCTTGTCACTGGGCTCTTGTGCTCAGAAGTTACAAGCTCTGACCTCCTTTTAAGATTGTGGAGAAAGTCCCAGGAACTAGTACAACTGGCAGCAGAGATAACTACAGAGACCCAGCGCGGAGGGCAAACGTCAGCGGGACGTTGCAGCAGATGACAGCTCCAAACCCTGCGCTTCCTGAGGATGCTAGACCAACTGCGGGCTGGCGTTCCCCCCGGGCAGCCGAGGCGGGGAAGGCGCAGGGCGGAGCAGCCTGCCAGCACCCTCCTGTCCCGGCCGGGGTACGGGACAACTTTTACTGCGCCTCTCCCGGCCACCTCCACACGGCACTGCCGGCTCTGCCGCCCGCCCAGGTGATGCTGGGGCCGGGGGAGCGCTCAGGGGAGCCTCCCGTCCCGGCAGAGGTAGGCGGGCCCCAACCTCTCGCTCTTCTGAGGTGCGGGGAGCGGCCAGGCTGGAGAGGCAGCCCCCCGGGCAGGGCCGACCGGCAGGGAGGAGGGCATCGAGGGCCCGGCGGGGTGATGGCGCTCGCCGCCGCCCGCCCCCCCGACGGGCCTACCTTACTGGTGAGGTCGATCTCGGGCTCGCCGTTGAGCGCCTCGCCGTCCTCGCCATCGAAGGCTGCGCGGAGGGGACAGGCGGCCGCCGCCACGCGAGGCCGTCCGCCCGGGGAGCCGGGCTCCGGGGCGAACATACAGGCCGGCACCGGGGACCCCCCACGAACCGGGGATCTGCTCCGCTCCGCCGCCGCCATCTTCCCTTCCCTGCCCGGCCCTCCGCCCCTCCGCCCCGGCACCGCCCCCGGCCCGCCAAGGCGGCGCCCGCCAATCACTGGGGGCGCAGCGGCTAAATTTGCATGTTGCCATGGCGACAGCGGGTGGCTCGTGATTATTCATGAGGACAGGCCACGCCCCCTCGCAGCGCGCGAAGCCAATGGGAGAAGCACTGCCAGCTCGGCTTGTTTTCTACACATACACACACACAACAGAGCCCGCTCGACGTGCCCGGGACCGGCTGTCCAATGGGAGAGCTGGGCTTCGTGACAGACAACCTTGACAGCCAATCGAATAAGGGATTTCGAAGGCCTGGGTGGGACCAGGTGCCGCAACAGAGCCCGCCCTGGTGGGTGGGCATTCTCACGGGATAGCCAGTGAGAAGGAGGGGATTTTTCACTGATAGTTGTGTCAGCCAATGGCACAGGCTGGGAACGCGCCGGCTGTTCCTGCAGTCCGCGGGACCGGCTGTCCCGGCCCGTCGTGCCGCCAGCTCCCGGGGCTCGCAAAGGACCCCGCCGCCCCTCCCGCCCTGGGCTCCCGACAGAAAACCCCTACGCCTGCTCGCCATGCGAGCCCACAGTGTTCATTCCGCCGGCGGGGGCCGCCAGGCAGGACGCCAGCGCCAGCGAGGAAACCCCTCCGGCTGAGGGGCTCTGCGGGCTGGCAGGTGACCCCTGCGGCGGGGGAAGCTGCCTGGCCTGCTCCTCCGCCTGGCCACACACACGCACCACCGCCACAAGCGCCAGCCTTGTGCACAGAAGGAAGCCGGGGGAGGATTTATGTTTGTTTACTCAGCGGGCGATGAGACCGCTTTCGCCCGCGTCCCGGCTCCTTTTACCGCTGACGCCAGAGGGGGCGGGGCCGGCGCCGGCGCGTGCGGGGGGGCGGGGGGGCGCGCGCGCGTGTGTGCGTGCGTGCGCGACAGCGGCGCGAGCGGAGCGCGGCGCGCGCGTGCGCCGGCGCGGGGGGGCCCGAGGGGCCGAGCGGGCGGTGAGGAGGAGGTGGCGGCGGCGGCGGGACCCGACCGGCCCGGCCCGGCCCGGCCCGGCGGGGCGCCTCGAACCCTCCCGAGGGGAAGGGAGGGCGCCTCGGCCCGGCAGCGAGCCCCGAAGGGCTGGGTGGGGGTTAGACGGGGGCCTCTCCTGAGCGCGGTGGGCTGCGGGGGTCGCTGGGCCTTGGTCGTGGGAAGCGGCTCCCGCACGGGTTGCTGCTGCTGTTGTTGTTGTTTTGGTGGTGGTGGTGGTGGTGGTGGTGGTTGTGAGGACGTAGGGTGGGGAGGGGCGGGGAGGAAAGGTGCGAGGCAGGCCGTGGGGCTGGTCCCGCCTGCCCTATCGTCGCTCCCACGGGTTTTGTGCTGCTTCTCGTTGCTAACGGAGACTTCCCTTTGTCGGAGCGCAGGGTGACCTGTGAGGAATCGCCTTCCCCGCAGCCTGGACTTGGGTTTCTCGTGGCCTAGCAAGAGGCGGTTTCCTTTCCCGAGCTGTTGGCATCTTCCTGTCAGGATTCAGTAGTTCCCAAAGGAATGGAAGAATGCAGCTGATAAGTGCTTAACCACCCTGTGCTCCCATAGGCAGCACCAGGTGCTGGCTTCATCTTCTCCCCTTTGGCACTTTGCGGGTGGGCCTCTCCTTCTGACGTGGTCTGGGTACCTTTTTTAGTGGCACTATAGACCAAAGGAGATGGAAGAAAAGGAGCGATGTGATAAATTCCAGCTGGTACCTTTACACTAAGGAGAACTGTATATTTTGACATTTTAATTTTTTTTCTGTGGAGGGGAGGGAAATACTACATTTTATGGGGTATGGGAGGAGGGAGGAAAAATACGTTGCAGATCTTCATGTGGTTTTTAAAACCAGCCGTCAGAGGCAATTACTGAATAAACTGAAGCACAAGAGGAGGGTTTGTAAGCTGGAAGCAGCGCTTGCCCACAAAAGAAAGGGGCAGTGGGCTGCTGTTGTGACTGTGGAGGCAGAAACTTCAGCCTCCTTCATTTTTCACCACCTACTCCCCATCCACCCATCGAGAAAATGAGTTGTGTGCCATGGAAAGGTGACAAGACCAAATCGGAATCTCCAGAGCCATCCCAGCTACCGCCACAGCATATTTACCATGAGAAGCAACGCAGGGAGCTGTGCGCCCTCCATGCCCTCAACAACGTCTTCCAGGACAGCAACGCCTTCACTAGGGAAACCCTGCAGGAGATTTTCCAGAGGTACGATGCTCTCTGTACTGACACTAGCTTTCCCTTGTCCTCTGCTGATTGGAGGAATTATCAGGTGTTATTTGGGGGGAAATAGAAAAGAAGGGATTAAGGCTGTGCCACTGCTTTGAACTGAATGCATCTTGGGTTTTTTTTAACTCCAGCCTTTTTTTTTTTCCTCTCCATGCAGAAGTTCTTTCTCATTTTACTTGTTTCTTAACCTTTTCTGGCTGCCAGTTTTGGGTCCAAGGGCTTTATTGCAGATGCTGTCACGTGGTTGGAGTCCTGTCTTCCTCCCTACTCATCTTAATGCATCCTCTACCTGTCTTCCATATTTTTGCCTTTGCCTTGTGTAGATAAATTATGTTGATGTTAATAATGGATTTGGGGATTACCTTGGGAGAATGAAGGCAGCAGGTCATCGTAAAAACTTACTGGCTTAGTACTGCAACACTTGTCAGTTTTTTGAAAATTAGGAGTTTTGCCAAATGAGTGACTCCTTATTCAAGAGGTTCAGTGAAGTTCTTCAAGTATTATGGTCTTTTTTTCCCCATGCAGAAAGACCCTATGTACTCTTTCAAACTGGATTTAATTTCAGTAGCTGGATGCCTGTTTCCTGTGGCATTGCTAAATGTTTCCCAGCAGCTTCAGATAATTAATAAAGTGGGTTTGAGTTTTATAGGGATGAATATAAATTATTAATGTGGCCTGTGCAATAGATCATATTTTGCTCAGTGTTTATCTTGTGGTGTTTTGATGCTTTGTGGAAATTCTCCTGCATGAGCCCAAGTTCTGGTAACCCACCACTGATGAAGCTAAGTGATGATGTAGGAGAAGGGCTCTCCTCTGATACTCAACCTGCAGGTGTTGTCAACATGGTGTAAATTATGGCTGAATACCTGTTACCAGCTGTTGCCAGCATCTTATGTTGGTGACAGGTGGGAGATCACACGTCATGGCAGCAGGTGCTGTGGGACAAAGCAATTGCGGTACCCTGTGCTGATGAGCAGGAAGCTGTGTGTGTGTTGCTGCTCTCATGCCAACTGGCAAATTTATGAAACTCGTGCTTGATTCATCAAGCTCATGCCGGTCTTTGGCAAAAGAAATGTGGTGAAGGACAATAGCAAATATCCGATCAAGATGCTATTCATTATAGCATTGTAGATAAAACTCCTGCTGGTGGAGTGGAGCTGGTCCATGGCAGGCTCAAGGCACTCCTTGTCCAGCGTAAACACACTGTGGTTTTGTTCCAGAGCAGCAATTGTCAGAATCTTAATCACAGCTGGATTGCTCTTGGCCTGAAGCAAACAAAGGCAGTTCATGTGGTAGAAGGAGTGTGATGATCTAATTAGTTGGCTTTCATTGTGTTTGGTGAGACAGAATTAGTGTGCAGCACGAAACCTCTCAGAAAAAGACTGGATATTAATCTTGTTGGACCTCTTTCCCTACAAGGGAGAGTTTATCTTTCATTCCAACATGGAGTTGTTCCATCCTAATACACACATCAAGATACACAGATTGATTCAGCCCCATGGTAGTATGAAATTATACATGGATATTCCTCTTGGAAATGGATGAACTATAAGATATGCATAGGAATTGCCGCTGCCTTTCTATTTCTGTTGGGTGACTACTGGTGTGTGGCTCTTTGACTTCCCTTTAAGAAGCGTGGATTTAGTTGCCCTTTGTATGTCACTTGTCTTTCCTGTGTCCACTCATATTCTATGTATTGATAAAGGACTGATGAATATTTTTAATAACCTACAAAAATGTTGAGGTCTGATTTTTGAACCCAGTGTTGACAAGGAAACAAAATCACAAATAAGCTCTCTAGCTTTTACCACATTCCTTGGAGAATGATTGAACCACATTGCTTAATCATTAGCTTCCTTTTTGCTGCATCCTATTATGTAAGGCCAGGGTAGTCTGATGATTATCATCTCAAGCGTATGCCAAAACTTGGTCCTGGCACCCCTCTGATTTTGTAGTCTTTCTTTCCTCTTTCCTCTAAAACAAGAAATACCTTTTTGATGTTCGTCTGGTTTTTGTTGCAGGAAGTGTGATTGAATGTTCCAAGTGTTGCGTGGAGATACAAACAAAATCTCTTTGCTTCACTGGAGTCTGCGTATTGAGACCTGCTTAGGAAAGACAGCTGCACGCAGGAATCTTGGAGCCCCTTGTGTTAAGACAACATGTTAGTGGAAGTTTCTGATGGAGAAAGATCAGGAGGATTATTACCTGGATTTCTGTCCAACTTTGTCAGTCTTCCTCAGCTTAGTGGCTAGATAAAAAAAAACCAAACCAACAATTTAATTCCTTGCCTAGTCAGAATACTTTAGCTCATGATTGTGGACCCTACTTAGGTATGTGTGAGTCAAGAAGTTGAGGTGGTTCTTGGTGCAAGTTTGCTCACAGGTGCCAGTTTTTTGTTGCCCATGCTGGTCACTTCATCGCATTTCTGGGGCTCTGGAACTTATGTGGAGGAACAAAGATGCATGTGTTCTTTCAGCTCTTGAATAAACTTGTCTCTGTCAAGTGGTGCCATGAGAGGGTGCTTCTGCAGCCCAAAGGGCTCTCTGAATTGTAAGGCTTTCCTTGCTCACTGGCGCTCAGTAGGGTTAGTAGGTTGAAACAATGATCTTGAGGAATTAGTTGCAGCCAACTTTATGGAGGTTCTGGAAGAGCTGTGACAAGCTGCAGGTTCTATCTCTGTGATTAGTAAAATACAGCCCCACGGTGGATATTAACAGCTTTTCCTCTTACCATGGTACTATGGGCTCCTCTCCCTTCTGTGGTGAACTCACTTCCCAGACTGTTCTGCTGCAGACTGCTCCACTGCAGAAAAACTCAGGCTGAAGCCAAAAGCTACTTGTCAGTAGCCTCTCCAGCCATAGTTGCTCTGAAACTCCGTATTAAATCCACTGCTTTCTTCTTGTCAAATGCCTTATGCTGTCAGGGTGTCACTGAAAACAGAAATAAACTCTCCAACCAGTTGGTTAGGTAAGAAAGCTGACATTACTTTATTCAGTGTGCTGGGTGCACGGGGATTGCTCCACCTAACGTGCACCCGGCAGCCTAACAGACCAGGTTATATGCATGAAACCAGTGTATATTCACTGCATTTCTATTACATATGCATTACATTTCCTGAATACATGCATATATGTTAATTATTTCCATGGATTTATTTGGATATCTGTAGGGGTCTTTTGAGGGTCTTTGATGGTCGTTTGGGAACATCCCATTCCCCAAATTTTCCATTTATGGTTCTGGACCCTCTAATGAATCTTTTCTCCTTGAGAATATCTCAAGAATGTCGTCAGGTCACAATGCACTTCTCTTATCATTCTTTGCCCTGGCACTCTATCTTTGTTCCCAAAACTAAGACATCTGCTAGTACATCTTAATCCCTGATATAGGTAAATAAGGAAGTGCTAGCTGGTACAAGACTATTAGTCACAGATGTAGGGAGTTAACAGAAAGCCACATTAATCTCTGGCATTTGTACAGAGTACTATATGGTACAAAATGAATCATTAGTCACAGATATGGGGATCAAACACTACTGTGCTAAAGTTAAAAAGAATTTTCCAACATCTTCCTCCACTGCTGCATGGACGCCTTTTTAAAGAAATATAATTTGTTCAGTAACAAGGGCAGGAATGCAGAAGGGCTGAGGGATTTTCAGTGGATGAAATACGCCTGCAGAATATGCAGTGTGCTAAATAAAGGCCGAGTGAAAAACGTGCAGGAACATTAGGAGTTTTGGGGATGGAGTTCACAGGAGGGGGAGACAGGTAAAACGTGGATGTTTGGATGATATGAAATCTGAACTTTGCATTAGCAGAATTAATAGAGTCCTTATCAATGGAAAGAGCAACTTACCACAACAGAACTCATCTGAGGCTTGACTTTCTTTGGACTGGCATTAAGTGACTTTGCTATTCTCTGTTCCCAGTTTCCCCCGTGCTTGCTTTTCCAGCTGTCATCTTCATAATAATACATCCTGTTTTCCCTCCTTAGAAAATTTCTTAGGCAGAGGGGGGAAACATAAAACCATAAAAATGGCTAACAGGCTTTTTTGCCACGCATCTCCATGTTATGTCTCATATCCGTTATCTGAACTTGTGCAAAGGCTGTTGTATATTTTGGCATGTAACCTCATAGCAGCCCACAGCTTCCTCACAAAGGGGAGGTGGGGGGGCAGGCATTGATCTCTCCTTTCTGGTGACCTGAAGGAATGGCATGAAGCAATGTCAGAGGACGTTTAGATTGGATATTAGGAAAAGGTTCTTCACCCAGAGGGTGGTTGGGCGCTGGAACAGGCTCCCCAGGGAAGTGGTCACAGCACCAAGCCTGACAGAGTTCAAGAGGTGTTTGGACAATGCTGTCAAGCACATGGTATGATCCTTGAGGCTGTCCTGTCTGGGACCAGGAGTTGGACTCCATGTGGATCCCTTCTAACTCAGGATATTCTGTGGTTATATGAACATGATGGACTGTGGTTCAGCATTTTTAGATGCTGTGATGCAATTGATGTCTAAGCAAACTTAGAGGTCAAAGCTGAAGAGATTTGTTCGCATCAGGATTATCTGTTTAGCTACCTGCAGCAGCAGATATTTTTTTATCATCAAGCAGCAGCAACACTTTAGAAAGCTCCCAATGCCAAGTGTCTTCACAGCTTTGTGTCTGAATACTTTCATTTACCAGTGGAGGAGAAAGAAGAACAACCTTTCCTGCAGCCAACTTCCCCTGCCTCTTTTTCTCATCCAGTCTTCAAGACTGGTGTTGACTGTTGAACTCTTGAAATTGTAATAGCCATTGTCCTAAATAGCAAACTGGCATTTACTCCAACTGTAAATTGAGGAAAAATCATAATTGAAGCATCCTTCAGAAGTACCAGTCCAAGGGCCAGGGGGGAAGAGATTTGTGATATCTTTTACATCAAAGGCAGGATTTTTGGAGGCATCAAAGTTATTCTTAATGTATTACTTAGTTCCCTCAGCCCATTTGATGAGGGATAAGGAGGGATGGAATAGTTTGCATTTAAACACAAAACCCCTGAAAATGGGCTTCAAGTTATACGGCAAGTAGTCCCTTTCCAGCTGTGGAGTACAGGTTCAGCAGACACCTGCTAGAGCAGTGTCCTCTTCTGTTTGCAGGCTGTCTCCCAACACTATGGTGACCCCCCACAAGAAGAGCATGCTGGGGAATGGGAACTATGATGTGAACGTGATTATGGCAGCACTTCAGACCAAAGGCTACGAGGCGGTTTGGTGGGATAAGCGCAGGTACTGACAAGTTGTGTAATTCTGGAGGCGGCTACTGTTTGTAAAAATGAGAAAGAGATTGAAGTCAGAGCACCAGAACGTAATCTTGTTGATGTCTTGTTTTCTGCACTCTTACAGGGATGTTAACGCCATTGCCCTGTCTAACGTGATGGGCTTCATCATGAATCTGCCCTCCAGCCTTTGCTGGGGCCCCTTGAAGCTCCCCCTCAAGCGACAGCACTGGATCTGTGTCCGAGAGGTGGGAGGCACCTACTACAACCTCGACTCCAAGCTCAAGGTGCCCGAGTGGATTGGAGGTGAAAGTGAGCTCAGGTAGGATTTCCTCAAATCCTTCCCTGTTGGAGGTAAGAAATCCATCCTTAAACAGCTGGCGATTGAAACATGTATGGCTGACCTTCAATTGTAAAAATTTGAGAGTAATAAGGTTCTTGTGCCTCCACTTGGATTTATGCCCCGTTTGTGCAAAGCTAGGGAAATGTTTTGGCAGTGGTGTCCCTATGAGCTCAGGAGAGCTCGACTTGGCCTTTTACGTGTCTGGCTCTGTCAGTGGTGAAGGTAGAGGCCACCTCTGGTATTAGTGGGTGACACCTGCAACAAGATGTGCTATGCCCTGCTCCCTCCTCGAACATGAGAGTCTCAGCATTCTTTGCCTCTGTAGTACCAATCTGTATGTTTCCAACAAAAGGCTTTCCAGACTAAAAGTGCAACCTTATCCCTGACAGCAGTGAGAGCTGTTTGTTAGGAATAACTTTTCCTATGTAAGCATATGCCGCCCTTTCGGCTTGGCTCCCCTTCCCTTTTCAATCTTAACACAAGATAGTCGTTGTAAATACTTTGTAAATTTTCACCTGCTCTTGATTGCTGTTTGGTTTCCATTCCATCATGCTGTAAATCCTACTAGCAGCTTTGGTGCCTTGACTAGACTTGTTTTGAGATAGGGATTGCACTTGTGTAGTACTTGCAGAGCCAGCCATGCCACTGAAGTTTTGGTAAATTTCTGGAGTAAAGTGACTCTCTTATGAAACTACTGTGCAGAGGTTCTGGTGGATTTTATCCTAGGTCTGTTGTTCTTCAGCAATAAATAAGGGCTTTCTCTACTGGGAGTTTTGGACATCTGGACCAAAGGATATTGGAGAAAACATTGATTTGACTTTTGTATTTATTGGAAGTGTAATCCAAGTTTGGTATTAGAAAAAGCTTAGGTGCAGAAAGGGGTTTAAAAAACACGTCAAATGACCAGGTGATACACTGCTACTAAGGACATCTAAATGATGGGGTGTTCTTTTTTCACAAGGAAAAGATTTTTCCCAGATTTGTTGGAATTATTTTAAGTTACGGTGCGATTCTTGATCTTGGAAATATGAAGAAACTAAACTTGGTTTTAATTCTGTTTTTCCTACCTTGGCAAGTAAGAAAGTAGCATCTATATAGACTCATCTCTGCTGAGGTTAAGATAATGTCTGTCTGATTCTGAGAATTTTCTGGGTAGAGATGGCTGAATCTATTGGGGCAAGTTTGTTTGTGGGTTTTTTCTGTCATAAAGTAACTAAAGACTGGGGGTTTCCCCCCATTTCTTGTCACATCTGAATAGTTAGTTGCATTTAGTTGTTGTTGCAGATGACAAAGTTCTAAATTCAGTAGCATTTGTTGATCTTTCTCTTTATGATAGGAAATTTTTGAAACACCAGCTGAGAGGAAAGAACTGTGAACTCCTGTTGGTGGTGCCAGAGGAGGTGGAAGCACATCAGACCTGGAGAGCTGACGTGTGACCTGGGCTGACTCTGTCCTCCCACTACAGTTCTTCCCCTTTACCAAACTCCTGATGTCCTAAAACCTGGATAATGGGTGCCCCGACTCTTCTCGTCTGGAATTTCCTTTGTTAGGCTCTTCTCCTCCTTCCTTGGTGCAATAGGGCAGTGGAGCAGGACATTGGGGGTGGTGGGTGGGGAAGAACTGAGGGCAGAGTGGAGGAAACTGGAAGGCAATCACTTTAATTACAAGGTTGATGAGCTGCAGTGCCCTTTGGCCAGCTGGAAGGCATCGTGCTTTTGAAGAACTGGGTTGGGGGAAAGAGTGCCTGGAAACCCTTGGCTTCCCTTTCCCCGTGTGGTTCAAGGCTGCGTGTGGTGGGACGCTGCTCCCTCCAGCGCTTGTCAGGAAGGAGCAGGGGCTGAGCACGCTGCCATCTCTTTACAGTTCTCTCCCTCCAAAACAAGTTGTCGTGAAGACATTTGCAATTCCTAAGGGTCTCTCAGGACACTCAAAACACTAGGAATGGTACGGTGCTCAGCACGACCTTCTGCTTCTTAGGGCTGGTTTGTGCCAGGAATTAGGAAACAATAATAAAACCAGTGTCATCTTCCAAGAAATTCTTCAGGTAGCTAGAGGATTCTTCCCCAGGGTCTCCAAGGATTTATGTATGTGGTGAGCGGTTGTTTGGCAGTGTGTGTCTGGCTAAGGTCACATGGAAACAGCAAGCACAGGCTGACTGAGGAGTATCAAGTTTCTGGACTGAAGAGAGGCCACAGTCTGCTTAGGTTTCTTCATGCTACGGTAGGGTTTTTCTTAGTATTTTTTAACAGTTATTTTGGTTTTCTGCATGGTCACCCAGTAGTTTAGGGACTCCTTGGAGAGAGGAATAAAGCTGAAGAGGTTTTCAAAGAAATTAATTCCCTTTATTTTCCTCTCTCCAAAAGTCTAGCCTACAGTCACGGATATCATGTGAAATGAAAGAGGTCAAGTTATAAAATAAAAATGGGCTGAGGAGGGAAGCCTTTATAGCAGTCAGTTTTGCCCTCTTGTTGCTACCAGCCGCTGGTGTGGGAGCTACAGAGGGTCCACCAGAACTTTCAGGCATTGGAAACACCCTGGCTTGGTAGTTGAACCAACCTCTCCTTTAGTGTTGGCCAACAAACATTCCATTAATGGGTGAATTGCTTTTTCCTGCCTTCCATGGGGAAGAGAGACTAGACATGGAGACACCAAGAGGAATCTCCACCAGCTGTTTCCCAGTCACCCAGGCGAGCTGTAGCTCAGCCATGCCTTCCATGGCAGGAGGAAGAAATGGTGAATTTGGAACTGACTCATTGTGTTTAGCGCTTCCTGGCTGAGCTGCTGTTTGCTTCCATCTTTACATGTCTTGGTTGAACGGCAACCTCTGGGACCTGATGGAGCTCGAAGAATCCTGTTCCATCATGCAGGAAACTCATCACTGATGTTTGAGCTGGTGAAAGGAGGGCTTGTAACGACCTTTTCTCAGTTACTTTTCTCTTCAGAGCTCTGCAAACGCATGAGCAGGTGCTCGAACCTGAGAGACCACCTAAATGGCACCATCCCAACAGAGAAGAGAGGCCACATGAGGACGGGACGATGGTGTTTGCTGACCCCTGGACACCTGGCAAGCACTCTTTTGCAGTCCATTGAGCACAGCCTCCCATAGTCAAGGGCAAATGGCTCTTAACGTTTTAAAAAGTCCTATTTCGTAACACATTCCAATGACCAATACCAGCTGGCAGAGTTTTTAAACACTTTCCAGGCAGGATGTTCAGCCTGCAGGCATTCTGCTCCTGACTTGAAGCCATTTCTTCAAGAGGGGAAAATATTAATCTCAACAGCAACATTTTCTATGCTGATTGAAGTTGCACTTTGGAGAAAAACCCTGTTTGCATGGAAACTGCAAGCCAATGGATCAGTGCACAATATGCAAAGATGTTTTAAAATACTTTGGGGCTGCTTTCCTCTCCTTGTATGTCAGCTGCTTTCCCGGGGGAGAAACAGTGTGATCCAGCTGCTCAGGTAAAGGGAAAGTGTATGATCACATCCCCGTGGAAGGTGAGGCTGCTGTGCCCGAGGGTGGGTGAGCTGGTCCAGTCCCACTGCTCGGGAGTGGGGAAGCCCCTCTTTGTTTTCTTGCTTGTTTGGTTTTGTTAGAGCCTTGCCTTGGGTTTGTTTACAGAGATGTATTTTGTTTAACCAAATATTAAAAATGGAAAAAAAAAAAGTTTCCATATAAATGTCCTATCACTTCTGTACGTTCAATTGAATTGTTCTGTAACAAAGTATGTAAAGGATAAATAAATTTTTTTTTCTTTGGTTATAAAACCACCTTTTTGTGAGTTAAGAACCTTGAACGGCGGGCACTGGTGCTGAGGTAACATCACCTCCCTGAGAATTCCCTTAAGCCACGCAAGGCTTCCCCACCCCTCTGAAGGTGACAAAGCCACGTTGGTGCCTTCCGCACTGCCAGGCTGTGCATGAAATGGAGAGATCCCTACCCAGAAATCCCCCGACAGCTCTGAAAGAACTGAGCCTCCCTCAAGGACATCTATTAAAACCACACTGCTCAGGTTGGATTTATTTAATATTCCATACAAAAAAATACGCAGCTGATGTCTGTTCTACTTCATGAGGCAGAGAATCTGCATGGATGTGATCGTCTCAAACCTGGCCTGCTGCTCCCTCGGTTCTCACACACACACACAGCTGCAGTGAAAGTGTTTCTGCAGGTGCATCTTCCCAAAGAGTGTTTTCCATGGGGTATTGATTGCCACCGGCACCCCTCCTTCCTCTGCTGTCCACCACTGTCCTTCAGCTCCAAATCAGGCAGGAAAGCATTTGTTCTGTCTGACTGCTGCTTTTCAAAGCCTGACCTGTGCCCCGGGGTGTTTTGTGGGGGCAAGAAGCTGGCAGAGGAGCTCCCCCGGTCCAAGTCTGTAACTGGTTATGGCATACTGATTGAATAAAAGGAAATACTCATGATTTCTAAAGGAGAGGGGGATGCAGACAGGAGCCATCATCAGGTCCAGAGGGGGGCTTCCCTCCCTTGTTATGAACAGGTCAATGTCCCAAAGGAGAAGCAAAAATAAAAAGAAAAAAATGCCCTGGCCCAACAAATCAACAGTTCAATATATCATAATCGCAAGGTCTTCCCACTTGATACGAATCCAACTCAGCTCCCGCAAATTAGATTTTTCCAGACAGTGGAGGCAGGGCCCCTGGCATTCCCCCTGAGAGCCCTGTGTTGGGTCCAAGGAGGATCTGGAAAGAAAACAATCAATTCAGGGGTTTCAAGGACACAAGATGCCTTCCCATGGTGTCCCCCCCCCCCCCCGCCAAGTATTGGTAGCACTTTGCAGCACCAGTCCCACGCCTGCTGCAGCAGCCAAGACCAGTGCCCGACAACAGCCCCCGTTTCAGCCCCTCACAGCAGATTTTGGCTGGTGAAAGCCAGGATGGGATTGCCACCAGCCTGGCACTGCAACTGGGCACGATTGTCCTGTTAGAACATCCAGACAGAGCAGCTGGTGGGATGAGTGAGGCCACAGCACACAACAGACTGCACCCTTCTTCCCAAGCTCCCTCAGCAGCTGCTCACAGCGGGATATGCAGGCACTCCCGGCCAACTCTGCAGGGCCGGCAGAGAGGGCTGGGCCTTCCTGCCTCACCTGTCGCTGCTGCAGCTGCTGCTGTTGCTCCATCTGCAGTTTTTCGGTTTCAAAGACGACAGGAAGAACCAGAATCATGAAGGAGGTGGTCCCAATCCACAGAGCTGCCCTAGAGAATCTACCAAGGAGAAAGAACATTAAGAATCAGTTCTTTAGCCACTTATTGGCACAATCCCGCGCTTCCCTTCCGTGCCTCAACCATCAGCCTTCCCCCATATCCAACCCCGAGCTCCAGGGTATCCCCTTATCCCCGCCCTTCCCACGCCGCCCATAAACAAAAAACGTGGCTTGCCGCTCCCCGCAGGCCCCGCACTGCGCTACCAGCAGCAAAGCCACCGCGAAAGCCGGCGGAGCCGCCCCGCGCCCCCGCTCTGCCCGCCGGGCCTGCTCCGAGGGGCTCCCGCTAGGCCCGCCGCCCCCTCACCTGTACATCTTCTGCGCTACCGTCAGCGACAGGTCGAACGTAGCCCCGGCCGCCGATCGGACGCTCTCGGGGAACATCTCCGTGAGACCCCACAGCCGCTCCGCCAGCGTCTCGTCCAGCTGCGGGCGGCACCACCATGTCAGGCCCCGCCGCACGGCCCTGCGCGCCCCGCGGGGTCACCGCGCCCGCCCGGCCTTCCCCGCCGCCCGCCCCGATACCTCCTCGTCGTCCTCCTCCTCCTCCTCGAGCTCGTCCTCCAGTTCCTCGGCCTTGCCCGCGCCGCCCTTGGGCAGCAGCTCCTCCGGGGACACGGACGCCGCGGCCGCCATCGCCACCAGACAGGACGGAGGGCGCGGCGGCCAGAGCGCCGCCGGAAGCGCGGCGGCCCTCCCGCCACCCAGCCCGGGCGAGGCAGCGGCCCCTGGCGGCGCGGAGGAGCAGAGGCCGCCCCCCGCCCCGGCCCCCGCAGCGCAGCGCGACGCGTTACAGACACCCTCAGAACCCGGTTTTAATTGCAAGGTTTTATGTGAAATACGCAAAACTCTCGAGAACGAGAAACTCGAGCATCCTGCTCGCCCAAGGCAGACGGTGAGGCTTGTACAAGCACCCCCAGGCTCCCTAGGGGGAGCGGGCAGAGGTCCCCCCGCTTTTGTAAGCAGAGAAGGCAGGAGGAGCCCTCATGGAGACAGATCTTCTCCACCGCCCGTTGTCCAGCTGCTTTAAAGAATAGGGTACCTATGCTGGGCTGCAGTGAGGAAACATATTAAGGTAAAGTGCTCTGAGGAAAATCGTGTTAATTAACAGTGCTGTGGTGCCAAACCAGCCATTAGCAGTACCCGTGGCACCACACGACGCTGGAGGCATCTTGGCACTCGTGGTCCCGTGAAACAAAGTACCTCCACACAGTACCAACATGGCTGGGAGCCACAAGCCAGCCCCAGCATCCCGTGGGCCAAGACCCAGAACCAGCCTGGCCACCTCTTGTTCACTTCTTTTTCCGGCTATGCTGCTTCAGCTCCTCCAGCTCCTTCTCCATCAGGTGGGACTCGGCAGTGGTTTCAGAGAGCTGGAACACACAGCAAACAACAACAGGAGTGAGTTAAAAGCTTGTGAGGCTTTTCCAACCTCACAGCACAACCGAGATTTACAGCCACAAGCCAGGACCTGCAGGAGGGAATTTATTCCTGTTGAGCAAGGGGGAAGCTACCATTTCACACTTCACTGAGCTTGCCTGGAAAACCTGGAGAGCAACTAGGGCTTCTGCTAAGTGTTCCAGCCACAAAAGCCACCTTCCAGTTTTAAAACACGTGAAGAGTACGGAAAGAAATATTTGTTCAGACTGACATAAAGGCTAAATCACTTATGACCTGAGAAGAGATGTGTGTTCTATTTCACTGAATGTCTCTCCAGATTTTAAGCATGAAAGCTGTGATCTCTGGGTAAAGTTGAAATTCATTCATCCACAGGTTTACACACAGAATAGATGTCACACCCCTCATGACATTAGATGGAAGCTTTAATCTTCTGTGACCAGAGAGGATGGCTGTAACTCAGTTTCAAAGTTAGGGCAGAGGACAGAGTGGCAAGAAAAATGCCATATTCTGTGCAGAAAGGGAAAGAAGAGGCACGGCACTTGCAGGGGCTTCTATCTCCTCAGTCACAGTGTTCTCAACAAGCTCTGATGTGGGGGAAACTGTCCCCTCTTCTCACAGAAGGGATCAGGCTTTACTCCCACAGCACCTTGCCATTATACCTGTGTTGCATGGCAGGGTAAAGCAGGAAGTGGGGTGCAGTGAGAGCAGCCTTTTTCAGGGGACCCAGCACCCCTTGCTTGGGCATCCCCACTGCTATGGGCATGCAGGAGTTGGGCAAAGGCTCACCATGTCCAGCAGAATATCCACTTTCAGCCGAAGTAGGTTGTTTTCTTCCTCTAGCTGCTGGTTTCGTTTGCGCAAGCGCTGCAATTCCCTGCGATCCCCCAGGAAGCTTCCTGATTCTTGGAAGAAAGAAGGAGGTCAAAATACAGATTGTCAGCCAACTGTGGCTACTTCAAACCAGAGCAAGCTGAGCTGCACTCTACCTGACACCCACTGGCCATTTTCAAACTTCAGGCTCTGGCCAGCAAGGTTCATTGTGGGGGTGCCGTATTCCAGGCCCAGCTCAATCTCACGAGTGGATCTATCCTGCAGGGAGAAGATCACACTCAGCATTTCACAGAATTTCAGAGCCACCCCCTGCTCTCCCACTTCTTAGTGACTGGCAGTCCAGTGGAAGATGATGGTCCAAATGGCCTTGGAGCCTGATATCCTACTTTGGTCATGTACTGCTGCAGTAGATAGAGGACTGGCTCCTCTCAGTACCATCCCTGCACTTTCTCCCATCCACACACTCATCTCCCTGCACTTGGAGACCACTGGTGAGAAGTTTTCGGTGGCACAGTTCTGGATTGCAAGTGGGGTGATGATGATTCTTCCCTGAGCTATTCCATTTCTAGCTTTATGTATAGTCAGCAGCGATCAGGAATGGTGCTGCACCGCAGGAAGAAAGCAGCACAGTTGGAATAATAGAACATACTGAGTTGGAAAGAACCCACAAGGATCATTGAGTCCAACTCCTGGCCCTGCACAGGACCATCCCCAAGAGCTACACCATGTACCTGAGAGTATTGTCCAAACACTTCCTGAACTCTGTCAGGCTTGGTGCTGTGACCACTGCCCTGGGAAGTCTGTGGTGGAGAACCTTTTCCTGCCCCAGAAGCAGCCGGGAGCTCTTGTAAGGATTATGGCACACACAGCAGGAGCCACCCACCCGTGCCACCAAGGAAGCACTCCTGCAGCAAGCCGCAGGTGCTGGGACTCACCAGGTGCAGGTTGGACAGCGAGGCCCATTTCCGGGGGGGGGTCTTCTTCGGGCTGAAGGAGTTCCCAAAGAGAGGCATCGCACGCTGCTGGCCAGGCTTACACGGGGCTCCTGAAGGAGCAGGAGAGACACAAGCGGTCTGAGGCTGTGGGCCAAGAGCAGTGATGTGGCAAGGCGGCTGCTCTCCCCAGGCGGAGCCCCCCGGCTCTCAGGCCAAGATGGCGATCTGAGGGGGGGTCCTGGCCGCCGCCCCGCCACTGCCACCAGGCAGCACCGGCCCTCCACGGGCACGGCCCTCGCACTTCCACCGCCACGTGACGGAGGCGGGCAGCGGACAGAGGACGGACGGACGGACGGGGCGAGGAGTGACCCCTCCCCCCAGCCCCCCTTCCCCGCGCTCCCCGCCCTCGGCCGGTACCCCCCGCGCCACGCGGCCCGGCACCTCGGGGGGCACGGGCCGTACCACCCTACGGGCACGCCGAGGAGCTGGAAGAGGAGCACCTCGGGGCGCTATTCCCCGCACGGGCCACTACTGGAATGCTCCTTTTTTCTTTTTTCCCTCCCGGCATCTCACTGGCGAAAAGCAGCGGGCTCGGCAAGAGCAGAGCCGATGAAGAATACCCCCCCCATCCCCCCTCCGCCGCAGTGGTAGGGTCAGCCCCACGGTGCGGGGGCGGTTGGGCCGGGCTGTTCCATCGAGCTTCGCCTTAATTCCGGGGGGGCCGCACCTCTCCGTCGGGCCGCGCCTGCTCCCGGCGCTCCCCGCCCGCCGCCGGTGGGATCCGCCGCGTGTCCCGGGAGCGGTTTGCGGCCGCCGCGTTGCCGTGGCGACGGGATCTCCGCTCCGCCTCCTGTGGTGGAGGGAGACGGGGGCGGAGGGCCGGGCAGCGGGCTTGGCGGCCGGGCTCTGCTCACGGGTGGGCTGCGTCAGGGTAGCGCCGTGCTGACCGCGTTTTCCTTAACACCTTCCCTAAAACGCTCGACTCGCTTGGAAGAGTTTTTCGAATTGATTTTGGTGGGGATTTTTTGTTTGTTTTTGCAGATAAATAACTAAACGCCATTAGGCAGAGAACCCCTCCTTGCTTGGGAACGTGGGAGAAGAAGTGGAGGAGGTCTGGGGTCCTGGCCTGCACGGGTTCAGGGGGTGATGGGTGAGGAGTTGGAGAGAGAAGAATCATACAGAACACAGAATCAGTTAGGTTGGAAAAGGTCTCTGAGACCATCAGGTCCTGTCTCTGACCAAACACCACCGTGTGAACACGACCATGACACTAGGTGCCATGTACAGTCTTTTCTCAAACACCTCCAGGGACAGTGACTCCACAGTAGCAGCTCCTCACACACCTTCCTTTGAAGCAGTCCCAGCACCCTGATTTCTTGTGCACATTGCAAAGTCCTCCCTTTCTGCACATGACGGAATAAATTTATATTCATTGTGTTGCTTGCTGCCTTGTATTCCATGGGAGGTGGCAGTGGCAGTTGGTTTGGATAGTATTTTGAATGAATGGCACGGGTGTGTAACACGTATCACCAGCACTTTTTATGTTACAGAGACAAACTGCCACTCATAAACTATAAAATAATTCTCCAGTATGTTAGAATAGTGATCTGAAGTTATTTGCTTCATTGTTAAAAAAGCTTATGTTGAGGACTTCCTGGGGCTTTCTTTAGAAAATTTTGGATTAATGAGATACTAAGATGCTGACTTTAGTTAAAAGGGTACAATAAAGACAAGGAAACAAAGAAGGGGGCAGGCAGATAAAAGGAGGAGAAAAGAATCACCAACATCTGAATTTGGTTTGTACATGTATTAATACTCCAGGAAAAAAAAAATTATCTAACAGTCTTTCATTCCCAGAGTGCTTAATTGGCACCCTGCCTTAAGTGAACCAGAAAATTGCTCGCTTGGAATGAGAATTGGAAAAATAGCACAGTTAAACCTGGTGACTTGAGACAAGAAAAATCTGGTGTTGCAGTATCTTTTGGTAGTCCAGTTAACCAGTATCTGGTTCTTGCATGACACATGCTATAAAACCAGTTGCCTTCTGACCCAGTGTACCAGAGTCTGTGCACTGGAATGCAGTGATTTTTGCAATAAGAAAAGTCATTATAATGGAGTGGGGGGGAAGTCAACACCCTTAAAAGTAGAATAAAAACTCACTGTTCACAGCAAAGTATTTGTGAAGTAGTTGTGGCTTCTATCACCATTTACTATCCATATGTGTGTGCATATATTGGAAAAGAAAGATGAAAGGAAGGTCCAGATAAATGAGGGCGAGAACTTTGGAAGAAAACCTGAGAGAACGTAGAATTACAATTTTGAAATGAAAAAATGAAGGCAGCTCACCTGGGTGCTTGTCAGAGCCAAAGACCATACAGGATAGTGAGGGACTGAGCTCTTAACACTCATATTGGTTGGGGTTTTTTTCCAGTAATGTTCACCTTCCTAGAAGAAACCTGTATGTTTCAGCACAGTTGTTGCTTGAGTTCTTGCATTGAGCAGGGTGACTGTGGTAGTAACACATTGTAATTATTGTAAAACTAAAACTGTCTCATGCATCTAGGGTCTCAGAGTGATTCTCTGACTGCCTCTTTCTGTGGAGCAGAGACCTGGAAAAAGCCAGGCAGCCCATCCCCACTGCTTTGGCATGTGAGGTGAATGCTTCCTTCTGTGCCTGGTTGCTGTGCCCATGGTGGGTAATACCTGTGTGAATGGTCTCATGGTTGGTAGGACTTGTCAACAAGAGTTCAGAAAACTTCCCCTGGAGACTAAGAGAAGGAGGTTCAGTGTCTGATTTCCACTGTGATTTGCTACAGGAATCTTTCTTCTTCTGCATGGTTTGACTAAATTTCATTTCTTGCCATACTCCATTTCCTTGAAAAATGCTGTGGAATTTCCTCACTGCACCAACCTCCCAGGGTATTTTGGCAGCAGCTTTTCCTCATTGTTTCTCCACCTACACCAGGTAGATACCGAGACAAGAACTGACTGTTGCTGTTTCTAGCATTGTCTCTCAGTGTATTGCAAATACATACATATATAGATATATATATAGTTTGACATATGATTTTCAGCTATGTTAAAAGCATTATGGTGTAGTACTGTGCATCCTTCTGTGTCTGTCACTCTGTGGGAAAAAGAACACCTAGCACACACTCTTTCTCCCAGGATAATAACTACAGAGATCCCTTAGGAACTGCAAAAGCCCATTAAATGGTGAAGAGCCTGTATGGTACAGTCACTGTATAAGGAGGCTGCCTATGTTCCCAGGAAGACATCTTTGGGAACACTGGTGGAAGGCTGAGAGATTGACAGGATGAAGATAGGGCTGTAGCACATGGCAGTGTGGAAATTTTGGAATAGACCCAAGCTGTTCTTGGTAGCCTAATTTGGAGCATCTTCTTCAGTGTTTTTGGTTCACAAGTGATAGAGAATCTACAGCTTAGATGTTCTCAGAGCTGCTTTTAACTCCATAGTGTTCCTCTTGGCTTTTTTCATGTAAACTGCAGGATTATTATTGTTCTCTGTTATATCAGTAATTACAGGGAAACCCCATTGACTGGTGAATTCAGTAGACTTACTCTAGACTAATTCTGACATCAAAGAGAATATTTATTTTAGTTATTGTATAGAAAATTGCTACATTGCCTGGTGGGATAAATGAGACTGAGTTTAAAACCTATAAAATAAAACTTTTTTGGCATATTGAAATTAATTCCCTGCCCAATTAAATTTTTCAGCAGTGAGGTAATTCCTGTTGCCCCAGTGCTGGCAGCTAATGATGTCCCTTCTTTTAGAATCCTAGATGTTAAATACCTCACCTATATTTTACTGACAAAGCCGACACTTCCTTTTCTCTCTCTGTTTTTTTTATTTCATTATAGCTAACTCAAGAGATAAAAGATCAGCTGTTTCACTGCTTTCTAGAGAAATGTGCCTTTCCTCCCGCTTGACTGTTACAGATTCCACCACCAGGAGGCCCCCATTCCAGTGCTTATAGCTAGGCAAAGAAAACACCAGGAGAGTGAAGAGAAGTGGAAAAACATATCCGCACAAGAGTAATCTGAAATTAATACTTATCCTATAAATGGAGGTTTTCAGAGTACTGTGCAGGCATCTATTAATTAATTATTGCAAGTATCCTAATATCCAGCTATTTTGGATGCCATGACTTTTAGAGATAATGAAGTGTCTGTCACAGAGTGGTACCCTTCATTGAACAGCTGAGTGATAGCCAGGAAAGTTCATGCCTCTGTCTTCTGGATGGGTCTTAGTAACCTAAATAAAATAATAAAATGCAGTAAAGCACAGGTTATATTTCTCATCCCTCATGTGTGCCCTCTATCACCCAACAAATATGCCTTCACCTACTTTGCCTCTGCCTTCTCCCTTTTAGTTACTTACTTATTCACAGGTTCTTAATTTCCTTTCACTTTTCAAAGCTGGCTTTTATCATCTCCTAAAGTTCTAAATATCTGCACTAACACTCTTTCTGATTGTTCTATTTTGCTAACCAGACCTTTAAAGAAAGGAGGAAGGAGAAATGTTTTCATCCTTATTTTTTTACCAAATCACGTACTTCTTCCCTACTGGCTTTTCAAAGCTGCAGTCGTTACTTTGGCTGAAATGTAGACTTTGCTATTCAAAAGAACACTGTGTACATGATCTCTTAACTAAAAAGTATTTAGAGTTGTCATTCTTTTTTCCTTAAGCCCTATTTTTTTTCTCTTCACTGCTGAGTCAAGCCTTGTGTATCTGCTTCTGTGCTTCTTTCCCACGGTCACATTTCAGTACTGATAAGTCCAAGACTCAGCTTTGCAATGCAGTTTCAGAACGAATGATAGGTGAGAACAGTTTTGCTCCTGTCAGGAAATGCAGCTCCTGCAAGCTGTAAGGTTGCAAACTGAGTTACCCCTTGTCTTTCAAACTCAGTTCCTGCCCTCCTTCCCTCAATTTACACATACATACTACATGTTTACATTTGTTTACTTGGGCTTCTCTAATATGTGTTAACGTGGCAAACATATCCTCTGCTCTAAGAAGCAGAAAAAGTGTAAATGCAGGCAGTTGAGCCACACACATGCTCTGGAGAGAATCCACTGCTTCCCTGACAAGAGTTTGCCACAAGGCTGTCCTTGGTGTCTGGGAGACCAAAGGTTCAGAGATCATGTGCAGCCCACAGCAGTGAAAGCTTGTGTTAAGCTTTATTTCACTCTGTTCCTATTACCTGGCTACTCTTTGCTTGCTTCCACATCTGTATTTCATTAATTTCCTTGTCTCTTACTTTCAGAGTCATCTGTTTCCATGGCTCACTTAAGATGACCTTTCCAGGAAATGATGAAATATTAAACCTCCAGTCTGTAGGTTCCTGATGGGCAGATGCAGGGAAAGGGAATACCAGGGAAAGGGTCTCAAGCATCTCTCTGTATGGGTTGGTGTTTCGGTGCTGTTGTAACCCTTCACCACTGGCAGCTGCTGCAGACAAGATGTTGGGCCTTTGGACTGTGCTGCTGTGTTGTTTATAAGGGAGAGCAAACAGGGTCTGCATTCTAAGTTCCCTTCCAAGCTGATTTCATCTCAGGCCTCAGATGAACATAAATTGTGCTTTGCTCGTACAAACAAGTGCACTCGTGTACTCATGAACTGCATTGTGAGATACTGTGAAGCTCAGTGTGTATAGCATGCTATGAAGGTAGGAGAGAAGGGCTAAGTATTCTTTCCTCTTCCATGTTCTTTCTCCATTCCTTCTATATCTTCACTTAAGCACACTAACAGCTCCAAGAAGCTACACTAACTGGGACTATCCCCAGCTGGAACCAGAAAAATTCAAGATGAACAAACTGCTGTCACCAAAGGGAGAGTCACACGAACATTGAGGTAAGCATTCTCCCTAGACCCTGCTAATCAAAATAAGAATTTTGTATCCAACCCAGGTGGTCATTTTTCCCCCCAGGGTGCCTTGATCTACAGGTCTTACTCTACACCAATTCTTTGTGTTAGAAAGGTATGCCTGTGGATGGCCTGTTACCAAATGCAAAAATTGGAAGTAATGTGGTCTTTAGATGATGTGGTGTCTGCAACAACATGACAATGGACTGTGTCGCCCAGAAAGTCCTTTTTGGTATCTGCTGCCAGCTCATATGCAGATGAGGTTGCTTTTCAGGCTTTTGAGGAATGCAGATGACAGCTCACCCATGGTCTGCACTACTCTAGGATGCCAATTTAGAACCCATTCCTATGAGACCTGTGAAGGCCAGGTACAGTAGTATTTACAGCAATAAATGGGATATCTGGTTGGTTTTGGTTTCCTATCCTAATTCCATGTTGTTCCCTGGGGTAGCAAGGGATGCAAATATGAGACCTATTAGGACCAGGTAGAAGGTGATCTTGGTAGCTCAACAGCTGTCATACAAGTAGCAGCACAGTGTCAAGTGTGTTTAGCAGCAGTAAAGGAGGATCTTCATTGCTTCACAAGGAAAAGAAATACTGAAAATATAAATTTTGAATTTGCATTAAATGCCCAAGCAAAATGAGCCTTAATGAAGGGTGCTCTCTCTGCATAAACATAAAATAAAACAAAACATAAACTAAGTCTTGGATTCTAAACTTAGGAACCGTGTTTTTCATTCTGCTTCCCTTCCCCAGATTCCTTCAAGATGACAAGCAGTTCAGAGAAGACTGGTAGGAATGCAGGATAAAAATATATTCACAAATATGTGCGGCCAGCATGTGGATGTGTCACAGAAGCTCAGTCTTTCATTAAAAGTATTCGTTGCCCTTAAGGAAACTTTCCTTGTCTGACCATCCAGAAGCCACTCTGTCGGTCACACTGGGACTGAAGCCCTTTCTCAGCAAGCAGCTCCAGTGACCCAGTGAGTCCCTCACTTGACCCCCTACACCCCCCACACTCACACAGTCAGACCAGGTTTCATTACTGGCTCGAGCCAGGGTTTCCCTTAGCAGAGTCTCAGACGTCTGAATCCTTCATGGTGCAACAAAAAACCAGCAGCTTGATCTGGGTGTCTCTGAGGAGGCACCCCAAAGAAAGCCCTGGGTTTTTATACCCTCCCAGTCTGTGTGTGACGAAGTCCTGGCTCTTCCAGCTGAGTCCTGGCTCCTGCTGTGTCTCAGTGTCCGGTCACCTGGCTGTGCCACAGGTCCTGTGCCCTCTGTTGTGCAAAAGGTCGGCGCCAGTTCCTGGCCTCTTGCCTGGGGCTCTCACCACCCAGAGCTCAACCTGCGGCTGACACTGCAGCTGCACACCGAGCTACCTGCACTGAATGTGTTCCTCAACACTCTTCATCTTGTTACTATAACTGACAAGTTTATCAGTTTGGGTTTGTTGGATTTTTGGGGGGTTTTTTTCTTGATCAATTTGTCAGATGACATGAAACAGGAGTTGTTCTGTAACAATTCAGAAAGATTTTCTTGAAGTCCTTGGCAGATGTTCTATCACCCTAATTTCAAACACATTCCCACAAGCACCTTTTGCACATCCTCTGCTGTTCAGGGATTCTTATTTATTGCAGGTCATCATTCCCCAGGCAACACTCAGTGCCTATATTGTACTCTCTAGCCAAGATCCAAGATACAGCAGACATTTCCTTTAGAAAAGAAGTAAGGGAAGAATGTGGTACAGGGAAAATTATACTTAACTTTGACTTAAACACCAAGTGCTTAAATATTGTGAAGAATCTCATCTTTTTAACAGGAGGGAAGGCATGTCATATTTAGAAACTGCTTCCCAGCTCACACATCTGTGTAATTTGATTCATTTTGGAAATAAAAGCAAATGAAAATCTGAGTCTCTGAAGATTTAAATCTTGTCACTCTGAAAGAAAGGGAAATTGTTTTCATGGGTCAGCAGACAGGCTGTTCTCACAATTCATTCATTCATTTACAGTTGAAGTAATGTGCTACTTCAGTTCCAAGGTTAAACAACTGGTAGTGATAACTTGTTGTAAGGGATCATGTCAGGATGTCAAGCCTGGTGTAGAACACGGGAAAGCTTGTAATCGAAATTGAGACAGGTGAGCCAGTGTGCAGTGGCCTGCAAATAAGGATAATCTGCCAGTAAAAACATGGAGATTGCAGTATCCAAAAAAATGTCCTAGTTTGATATTTAGTCACCTAGGCAAATAGTGACTTTCCAAAATGCTCCATAATAAGCATTTATTTTGCAGTCAATGGGAACTGCAGGTGCTCACCACTAACCTTTTACTGTTTAATTATGAGCCCCTAATTTGGTATCTTGAGACCTGCGTAACCTTGATGATGGAGTATAATGCAACAGCATGACCACTGTAGCTGGGTAGAGAGTAGCAAATTACTTTGAAATATCTAACAAAAAGCCATGGGAATTTTGGACATAAAAGGAAAAAAGCTTATTTGTCACACAAAAAAGGGAAAGGCTCTAACCACAGAGAGCAAAGAGAGTAAGGGAGAAGGAAAAAAGCAAGAGAAGGATATTTGGGCAAAGCAGCCTTCAAGAAAGTATGAACAGTGGAAGGAATGGTAGTGGTAAATGTACACAGAGGCTGCATTGAATCAGAGGCTGGGAACGCTGAACCGGATACAGAAGCCTGTGAGGATATTCAAAGCCGGTGTTGATAGAGTCAAACATTTATTTCTCTACAAATGCTTCAGAAAGAAACTGAATTATATTGGTCTTAAATTGAAGTTAAGAACAATGCCTATCTTATTATACACTTTGGGAGTTTTCCTGTATTGTACATTGAAGCAGGGAGGGGAGGAGGGGTGAAAAGAAATAGGTGATCAGTCACAAGTCTGTCTGTTCTGTTAAAATCCAGAGCCCTTGAAAGCAAGCTGGCAGGAGAGCAAGTTATTCTCCTTAAAATCTGAAATTAGGTATAGCAAACATTTTCTTTTATATTTACTCATGCTGCCGATGACCTCTTGGTATAACACACAATTTACTCACTTTTCAACTTGCTGATTTCTACATATTTTTGTAATGAAAGTTTGTGTTGTCACATGTCTGCCAACAAGTGGAAACAAAATCTTTGGCTTCTCTTGACCAAGCTGAATTGAGTTTGGTTTAGTTCTTCTTTTAATAGTCACTATTAGAGCAATGCTGATGGAATCCAGTTAACTTTTTATTTTTTGGAATCCCTGTCTTTGCTTATGTTTAAGTATCATCCCAGTGATATTGCCGTGCTGCCAGCCACATTCCTCCTGCCACAGGCAGAGCATTGCCATTACAGCATGTTAGAAAAAGCCCTTTAACTGGTGCTGCTTTGTCACCATGCAGTGGCAAGGGGGAAACATATTTCACTGAGGAATTATGCAGGGAGTGGAATTTGGGAGAGATTAGTTTGCTTATAAAACTGTCTTAGAAAAATACAGTAACCATGTGATGCTAGTGCCATTTTTTATCCAGACTGGCAGACTGAAACACACAAGTGTGTTGTGATTTGTTAATTTTGTTAAAGCGGTTTATGGAGTCAATAAATCTTGGGGGAAGAAACATTCCAAACTCATTTCTGTTGGAGACAACTGACTTGGCTGTGAGCTTTATGGAATAATTCCATGAGTTGCTTTTTACTAGATAAGGACATTCCCTGGTGTCATAGCTATTTTGCAAGCCTACAGTTGCCTTCTATGACCCTGAAATTTCTCCGGCCATTTCAACAGGAGAGGATACTTTTATTCTTTTTCCCATGACTGCAGCGTGGTGCTGCTAGCACTAGTGCAGCTGCATTTTGCCCTAGAGACAGCTATGTTTCACTTGGGGATGGCCAGGCCTTTGAAAGGGAATGCATTAATTCTAACAATATGGTAAATCACTGAAATTTTTTCTGCATTTCATTTCTCTTGAAAGAACTGAGACATGGACAAGCTTCTAGCAAGTACCATCCTCATCAAACAAGCAAATCTGCTAAGTCCAAACAGGTAAAATATAAGCCAGTGACTTTTCCAGATATATAACAGGGAAGAAAAGGTTAAACACTATTTGTTTTACTAAGAATTTTCAGGCTTGTTGTTGTGAAGGCCTTTGCTATGCTATAATATGTGCTCCCCAAATGTGAATCAGGAGAGTGTGTATACACAGATGTGTAAATGTTTGTCAATCCCAGACAGCTGGAACCCATCAAAGCTGCTTGTGTGTGTGTGTGTGTGTGTGTGTGTGTTTGTGCGTGTGTGTGTGTGTTCGTGCGTGTGTGTGTGTGTTCCTTTATGTGCCTAAGTAGTGCAAATAGCTTCCTTAGGTTTTGGATTCACTGACATGTGCTAGGCACAGGAAATCTGGACTGCTAATATTTAGTATTTCAGACCTCCACACCGAAGATGCAAAGCTTGAAAAGGACAAGAAGGAAAGCATTTGGAAGCAGTCTCAACATATGTTTGAAATTAGAGGACTAAAAACAGCACCTCATCCTGGAGAGGTAACACAGTGTTTGGAGAAGGATAGGACATGATGTCATAGGTTGAGTTAATTTTTCTCTCTCCTGCTGACATAGCTGATTTGTTGGCACCCATATATGCCCTGCAATACAAATATATATATATATATATATATATATTCTTAAGGACAGTTGCTCATGTAAAGGCAGTGTGGAAGTGGGTTTGCTTTGCACATTTTAGTGTTGCTTTTTTGTCAGTTTTTCTCACAGATTCTGCCCCTAAACCAATAAGGTCCCTCCCCGTCAGCACTTAAACCCTTTTGTTTTCCTGAGAAGAATAGGTGAGAGGAGCTTACTCCTTTCTTTGGAAGCAGGTCCTCTATCCTTTCAAATAGACTTGAATTCCTCCTGAAGTGATACCTGGAAAAATCACCCAGACAATTCAGAATCCTGAACTGATCTGCAGATGCTTTTACTTCAGAAAATGTTCTTCAAGACCATTCACTCATTTCTTACAAATGCCTGGGAGGAAAGATGGTTGTTGCTCTCTTCAGCTTCTTCTCTCCAATTTGCTTTTGCTGCATCAGCACTGTGATAGCTGAGGCTGGGGAACAGTGGCTGGTCAGTTAGGAACATCTCATGGCTGCAGTTCAATACTGAATACAATTTTGAAATCAAATATTTGAGTGTCTTGTGACTTCCTTCTTGTTTGATGCTCATTGCCCTAAGAACAGAGGTCATGTGTGAAATTTGGTCTCAAAACCCTGATCTATTCCTCTGTCTTGGATTGCCTGACTGTTAAAACAGGAAGTGCTGCCTTAATAATCCAGTGGAAGAACAACAGTGGAGGACAGACAAAATAGGAAGAAAGACTGCAGTAGAAAGTACTGGTGTATATTGAATCTCAGTGGGAGTTGTTATTGAGTAGGAGTTGCGCACCTGCACAGAGTTTCAGAAACACAGATATGTCATTTATAATCACCAATTCAGCAAAAACATGATAAGGAGAGATTAACAGCTTTTTTTTTTTTTTTCCAGATTTGGGCAGAGAAATGTTTAATAAAGAACTCACTTCCAGTAAGGCTGGTGAAGAAACCATGGTAATTCAAGGAAAGGAAAGCAATGGATTAAAAAAAGAATAATCAGGCTAATGAATATCTGAACTTTAAAGGTTTGAGATTGAAGAAGATGATTGGCTGGACCATTACTGAAGATTAAGGCTCTATTGTAGCCAAATCAAGGAAAGAGCATTTTAAAGCCAATTACAATTCCTGAGACCTTTAAATATTATTCTGAGGTAAAAAATCCTGAATGATGTTGTACTCAATGCCCATCCAAGTTCTGGGGTTTGAAAACTGCTTATGATCTCTTGTAGCCAATACCCTGGCAAACATGGAACACAAATGGAGCAAGATGAGGGTTTTTATCTGTGGTTTACATACAAACTCCACTGCGGAAGCAGCAGGCAAAGCCAAGAGTAGAAAACTGGCCAAAGGAAGAGCATGTTCAGTTCTGCAGCATGGCTGGTTTAAAAGGCAAGCTGATACCAACTGAGAGGCTAAGCTAGAAAACCTGAGTTTTTCCAAACTGATAAGGAATGTGGAAAGACTGTTAAATTTATTCGTTTTTTGGGTAGAGGCTCTTCAAAGTTTGGGTTTTTTTTTTTAATGAAGAAATGTCTGAAATACCAGTGCTGAATTTCTCCCAATATGAATTTAAAAATGTTTTTCCTGTAATATGTCGTTTGTTGATGTGACCAGTGAAATCCACCGTGACCCAGAAATTTAAAATTTTCTATCAGCTGCACTTTAAATACATTCTTCTTTCTGAAGCATGCTAATGAAAATGTTGTCCTGAGTACAAAACAGAGCAGTGTACTCAAAATCATTATTCACCCTACTTGACAACAGAAGCACTCAGCTTCTTTGGGCTGGAATGCATTAAAGGGGGAAAAAACATTCAATGAATTATGCTTTTTTCAGCTGTAACACTGAAAACTCTGCTGTCTTATGTTTGGTTCATAAAGCTGCTTTGCTTCATGCCTTTTTCAGACTGATTTTCAGTGCTAGGGTGTGAATAAGTTAAAGAAGCATTGACTCTTTTGGCCATAACAGTTAAGACAGTATTTGCAGTACTTCCAACTTTGTTTGCATTAGGAGTCAGAATCTCTTTGTGAAGGATACACACACAGAGTCCTATGTTCTGCAGCATAGCAGATGCATCCGTGAGACATTTTATTGGTTTAACTCTCTTTCTCATGAGTTATTGCAGTTAAATCAAATTTTCTGACTCAGCTTCCTGCAACAAATCCTTGTTGCTTCTCTCTAATTTTTTATTGTGCACCAATGTGTTCAGCTGCTGCCAGACAAATTCTACCCCCTGTATTTGCATTCAGTCCCAGAGAAGTCCCTCTGTCTACAGAAACAGTGACAGTCCATCAAATGGCAAAACTGATCCAACACCGTGCCAAGGCAGCCTTTCCCTGTCTCTCTCCCCCATCTCCCAGCTGCCTGATTCCATCTTTCCTTTTTTACTGCTCAGATAAGCACCAGCGGGAATACAAATAGGAGAAATGCAAATCATAATGCCTTGCTGTGTTAAAGCTGAGCTCAAGCTTGCTCTGAGAGCTGGGACACTGGGCACTAGTGAGGGCAGCGTAGGAGCCTGGCCATGTTCTGTACTCTGATCAGGCCGCTGGTGCCAGGGACTGGCCATGTGATGTACTTCATTCCCTTGGGGAATGGCTTCCCATTTAATCTCTGAGCAGAGGATTGTTTAGTCAATTCTTCCGGTTTACTTAGTGAAATGAAGATATTCACCCATGGACTTTAACCAGGCCTGTAACTGAGCTTTGATTCAAATGCAAGCTAGTCAGAGGCATTGTCACCAAATTTGAAGACTGGTAACAGTTTCATATCAAACAAATTTTATTATTGCTTTCTTCATCCTACTTTTATCTCATCTTGGAGGTAATTCAAACGAACAAAGATACATGTAACTGCAATCACTACTCCCACTTTGCTACATATGTGGGCAGTCTTATTTCATAATTAGTCTGTTACTTCTGTTTATCATAAAGTTAATATTAAGCTGAAGTAGAACAAGGTGCACTTATTCCAGCACAAAAATCTATGTATGTGGAGTTAGTCAAGAGCAGTTATTTTGGAATTTGCAACAGCTGTTTAGAAAGCTCTCACAGTTAAAAAAAGACCTGCACTTCCCAAAGTATACATTTCATGATTCAGAGTAATACATTTTACCAACTGCATTTCGCTTTTTTTCAATAGCGATTAAAATAGAGATTCATTTTTTTTGTGTAGAGACTGATAAACTGCAAAAGGTCACAGCACCAGTCGCTCAAGCAGAAAGAAATGTTAAAAATGAAAAAGCTGCTTTAAAAATATATATTTTTTAAAATATCTGTTAGCATAGGTTAGAAATGTGCTCAAAGGGTTAGGGTAGTGATTAGGGGTAGTGGTTAGGGTTAGGTTTAGGGTTGAGAGAGTCAGAGTGCCTACAGCTCCAGGAACACTGGGACTGGAAAAGGCATGCCAAGGTGATCCTGGCAGGGCCCCAACATTGCTGCACTTACATCCCAGCAGCACCAAGCTACATCTGATTTTATGGCATGTAGTGCCTATTATGAATGTTACTTTTTTGTTGTTTTGGTTCGGGGTTTTTTTTTGTTTGGTTGGTTGGCTGGTTTTTTGTTTTGCTTTTTTGGGTTTGTTTGTTTGTTTGTTTTTTGGTTTTGGGGTTCTTTTTTGGTTTTTTGTTCTCTTTGTTACCCCTAAATCCAGCTCCAGGTCAGCATTTCTTCGACTGATCACTGGTGAGTTGTTCACAGCCATCAGGCCAGCAGTGCCAAGCCTGTGCCTTGCCTGTTACATTTATATCCCTGTATTCCTCAGAAAATCTTGTGCCCCCACTTCTCGAAGCTTCTGCTGTTGCACCAGGCCTGCATTTCTCTGCACTGCATGGTTGTGCTAGTCATAAATCTCTTTTTCTACACAGAATAACTGTTTGTTACTTTTATTTATATAAAATGATGGCTGTACCATCAGAAGTAAAACATATTAGCTGTAGACCTGTTTAATTATGGAAACTGCTGTGACAGCTAACCAAGGAAAAGATACAGAAGGGTCGAGAGAAGTTTAAACAAAGCAAACCTGACAAGTCTCAGTCCTGGGGCCTTGCACATTCAGTACAAAGCTTTTGCCAATTACTGAGTGGCAATACTTTACTCCAGAGCTGCATATTTCAGCCCCAAAGGTCCTGAGCAGGTAAGAGCAAGATGTACACACTATTGCATAATCCATCATGTTTGGGCATTTTCTTAGAATTGCCTATGCTGGCATTTTTTTCTTTTTTGGGGCAGAAAAAAGCATGCAAGAATTAGTCTCAGTTATCTGAACTTTTAAAAGTAGAAGTTAGCTCAAATATTGCATAACTTTTACAGATAAAATTGCACAGCATAGTGAAGGGTAGACAACAAGGGAAATGGCAAGGATAGGCAAGCACTGAAATTGGTTCTTTCTCAAAAGACAAAAGAAAATCCACAGCCTCCCCAGGCAAATGAACATCTGATTCTACTTTGAGCTAGATAATCTCTTGATGTCTCTTTCAGTCCTATTGTTCTCTATTACTAGTTTGTTTTTTTATCTTAAATAAAAAATTCCTTGTGCATTCTCAAAATGGACAGTTTTTCTTATGTCCTTTGTCTTTTTGATAGATCCCATGTGATATACTGATGCGTGTCTCCACAAATCCTCTAACTCAGTTTAGGTTTTGCAAAACTTGAAAGTGGCCTTGTTCACTTTAAAAAAAATATTTTATCATGTCATTCTTAATTATATATAGAAAGAATTGTTAATTTCACAATCACCTATTAAAATAGTAAATCTTGTGGTGCTTGGACTGCTATCACTTACTGTATTTGTATAGTTGACATACAGATTATTTATTTTTCATTTAGAAAAATACCCATTCCTGAATTCTCTAGTTGGTGTTTTGATATTACTGTTATCTTCTTTTCCAGTCACATACAATCTGTTGTGTTCCTTACTTGACCTGGCATCTCTTTTATATCAATGGGCACAGCGCTCTAATTCATCACTTCCTCCATAGATGCAATGCTGAACGATGGTCTGGACAGGACATCTTGATAGACAGAAGGGAGATCTCTAATCCTGTAACATATCCTTAGTGTTTAACTCAAAATAAATTAGAGGTAGCAAAATCTGTGTCTTTTTAATGCAGGGTCACTCCCAATACTGTAGTATTGAATACTTTTGTCAAGGCTTTGCTTAAGGATCTCAAGACTGTGGTGGAGACATAACTCAGTCTCCCAGTACCATCTCTATTCCTTCCAGTAATTCCATTTCAACAATAGAGCTCTCCTGTTACTCCAGTCTTAATTATGAAGCTTCGCTGAGCTGATTATTTTGCCAGTCCTACCCTGAGACCCATTGTATGCACAGAGCTTTTGCAGTTCATCTTAGTTCTGACCAAAGAGACAGAAAACAAAGCCCCCTCAAAAACAAAACCCCTCATGATTTCCCTATTGCAACCATGGATGAAGTTCATGAGGATGCAAAAAAATTACCTGGATACTTAATATTTTATGGTAATGGTTTGACTTGGTTCTTGGTTCTAAACTGGTACGAGATCTCAAGTAAGAGGCAATGCGTATCACAGTGGTGTGTCTCATTCCAGTACCTCCCTCAGAGTTGGAGATGCAGTGGTTCAGCAGCAGAACCTGTAAAATGGAAGGAGACAACTGAGGGATACCTCTACTCATTTGAGCCAATGTGTAAGGTGGGCTCTGTGGGGTTATTGTGCAACACCAGCTGGAAGCTGAATAAGCAATTAATGATCACACAACATTTTGAATTTGTAGAATGTAATTTATTGCCCAAAGTAGCACTTTGGAGTGGGAAATGGTCTTCAGATTCTGGCATTCATTGACCTTTCTGAGAACCATTTTACAAACTAAAAGGATAATGAAGGGAAGGTTGTTTACAGAGAGAGGTATTGTCTGCTGCAGAGCTGCTCAGCAGCACCAGAAGGGTCACCCTCTGCATGTGCATTCTGTTCAGGAATAAAAGCATACTTTGTGAAGGAATTCGCCTTTAAAGGGCTGTCTGCCTAAGTGCTCTTCTGGAATAGCTCTTGCGGAATAATGGGGTTTTCAAAAGCAGTGCCAGCCACTTCCTCTGTATAGACAAAGCCTTGGGCTCCCAGGATTAGACTTTTGGTACTTATATAAATCGCTTGATGTTTTGAATGGGGACCCTGCGAGCACTCCTGTGGTGTGCTGATGTTGGCACAGGGCCGTGGGTTTTGTTGCTTGGTTTCCTGACTTGGCTAAGAAATGGCTTGGAAAGGGTGCCCTTAGCCTCCCACAGGCAGAGGGTGGGGAAGTTTTCACAAGCCCCTTGAAACAGGCTGAGAAGCTGCTCCAATGCCTTCTGCCATTTCAAGCCCCCACAAGGGGCAGCCAGGAACTCCTCCTGCTCGCAGGAGATGTGATGTCTCCTTGACATGCAGTCCCGTACCAACTGTGCTACCCGAGGCAAGCTAAAACGGGCGATTGCTTTCCAAATACTGTCTCCAAGAAGACTGCAGATGTCTCGTACAAGTGTTCATATCCTAAAAAGCACCTTTTCCATCCTTTTAAAATGGCAGATTAAGTCATGTGTATGACTCAGCCTCATTTTCTTGTCCTGTGACTCCAGGCAAGTCACTTCTCTTCCAGATCTCTGACAGGTTTTGGCCATCCAATCCAAAACCGCCGTGTGTGTGCCTTGTTGAGGAAGATGCGTGAGTGGCACCCTGGAAAAACAAAAGACAGAGCTGCGTTGAACTAAATGCCTTCCAAACCAACGTGGTTTTAACTACGGCTGCCTTTTCCAGCTGTAGAGTAAGGCCACTGCGATACTCCTGGGAGACGGCGAACATAGCAGTTGATAAATCACGGGCGGCGGAGTGATCGAAGACGGTGAAGGCAGCGTCTTTCAGCGCGGGGCGGGGGCGAGGCGAGGCGCAGGGCCCGGCCCCACCGGGAGCCCGCGCCCGCCCTCACGGCGCCCCCCGCGGCCCCGCCCCTCGGCGCCGGCGGGAAGGCGGCGGGGCCGTGCCCTCAGGACGAGGAGGAGGAGGAGGAGGAGGAGGAAGGCGGGCGGCCGTGGCGAGCCCGGAGCGTTCGCCCCGGGTACTGCACCCTCCCACCTGCCCCGGAGCTGCCTCGGCATGAGCTGGCGATTTAATTACTATTCTAATTTTGATGGGGAATTACGGTGCTCCGCGGAGCAGGGAGATCAGTGATTCCTCGCCCTTTGGGAATAGAAATATACATCTCATGAGGAGGCAGCTGGCAAAGAAAAGCCAAGTAAATCCGTGTGTTGATGACGATTAATCAGTTATTTTCCTCTGAGTCAACAGATGTGAGATCCCGCCGTGGAGCCCCTTGGGGCAGGTCAGATCGCCCTCGGCCCAGAGAGCCGAGCTCTGCTGCCATTTTCTGACAGCCCAAGCCCGAGGGGAATTGCAGGGACCAGCTCCCTGTCACACCCGCAGGCTGTGAGGAGTGTGGCATCCAGGTCTTGCTCACCTACCCTTGGGTACTTGAGGTGGCACAGGACTGTTAGTGGCTTTTCATGGATGTGCTCTGTTGTCTCAGACTTTCACCCTTTTATCTGCTTCCCTGCAGGCAGTGGTGACTGGAATCCTTCAGGTGTGCCAACACACCAGCAGCAGGAGAACGCTCCACTGAGCAGGAGGATTTTTTTCGTACCTAAAGCTTTTAGTAGGGTGAGGTATAATTTCTCCATTTTCCCTTGTAGCCTGCAGGAAGGCACAGGTCTGGGTCTGCCTTGTTTTTCTGCTGTGAGATGCCAATTGCCTAAGGATGGGGAGTAGGAGAAAAATCCCATAACGTGCTCGGCGGTGATTGAAGTGCAGGATTATGTGCATTTTGTGAGGACGTTTTTAATGAAAAAGGAGATTGTAATATAGTTTTAATGCCTCTTGCATTACTTGTTTTTCTTCCTTCAGTATTTGAAGCTAAGGGATTTTTCAAATCTCCCCAAGTATTTTTTAATAGTGTTTTGCTGTAATTATGTGAAGACATGATTTGTCATTCTATAATTGTCAGGGTCCTGAAATAGAAATTAAATATATCCTGATACTATCAGAAAAAACTGATTTTATAAGAATATTTCCATTAAATACCAACAGAATAAGATAATTCTAAAATTCTGCTATTTTGTTCCTTGTTTTCCCAGCCTCTATATACATAAGATTCTTGCAAGCAAATTAATATCCATTTAGAAGCTGAAAAAAGGCTTTTTGCAGATATTTAGCCGAAGTTATCCAAACCTCTGTTAGACGTAGCCCACCTTATAGTTCACAGATTTTGTTAACAAGGATGAGCAAGTAAATGTATGCACACATTTTGATGTGGTCGTCTGCAAAACTTTTGATCATCCATAGCTAGAACACCAAAAGTAAGCTCACAATTTAAGCAGAAGCAACTTAACCCATTTACAAAACCACAAAAGTGATGCAGTAGTTTGGTTATAAGATTGTATTTCTAAGGAACTACTTTGTATTCACTGTTCTTGCATTCATAAAATTTAAGGAGGTCACACTTTGCTTATTTAACCATGCTATCACAAAGTGCCTATTCCAGTTCTAGGCCTTGCTTATAGGAAGTCACATAGAGAAGGCAGTGAAGCTGTGGTGGAGTACAGACATCACAAGTTAACCATGAGAAAACATGAAATGAGCTCTCTGTATAAGGGTTTGCGTAATAAAAGTCTCAGATTTTTATTACCCTTCTTTTGTTCTCTCCATGCAAGCATACTCCTTACAGGCATTACCTGCACGTCTTCAGCATTTATTGGTCGTTTTGAACCTCAGCAAGAACTTGAAAACAAATACAGCTTTAACAGTATGCTCTCAAGATAAATCACTAAGGAGCTGTAGCCTTCTCAGCACTGTTTTGAGGGTTTTCTGTCATATCAAGATGGGGAGGCTGAGCCGTTGCATTGCCTTTCCATTACCCATTCTGTCTGCAACTATGCTGACTTTTGTTATAAAAATGCAGACTATCTTTCACTTTCTTACCAGAATAAATTCCACTAGTGATAATTCATTTCAAATGTTCCCACATCCAAAACTCATCTCTGACCCAAGATTCTCACAAAGGAATGAGATCTCTTTTCCTAATACCCGTGAAGTCCTTTCTAGTCAAACTGGTTCATGGGAGTGTAAAGCCATGGATTTTCTCCTTTTGGGCTAGTAGGTCAGATAATAAAAGAGTTGGAAGCAGAATCCAAATTTGAATCCATATCTGATGTCATACTAACAAGTTTCTATAGTTCAAGGACTTCTTAAAAGCCCTTTTACAGACATTTACTCATTTATTGCCCCCCCAAGACTGTCTCTGTTTGCATTTCCCAGTAGCGATCAATACTTTACTGCGTGCTCTTTCGTGATGAAGGCCATGGAGGATCAAGTAGTCCAAGAAGAACCAGGATACCAGGATGATGAGGTAAATGTATGATTGATTGAAAACTATGTGCAGCAAATGTTTGAAGGTATTTTGATAGTGTTACGAAACCCATGGAGGGACAGGAGGTCCCCAAAAACCATCAGGGAATTCAATGCATTTAAAATTTTGTTCCAGTCTACTACCAAGAAAATCTCATTCCCCTAATCCCAATACAGCCTGGCTCTTCAAGTAATCTTCATTAACCTTTCAAAAGCTATGCACAGTTTGTAATGGGATTATCATTATTTCATCGTATTTTACACTTCTATATTAAATGCAAGGGGACTATCAGTTAATTGTCTGCTTCTGAGGAATGATCATCAGCATGAAAAAAGAGTGAGAAACTATGGCAGAAAAGCTGCAGATTATGATGATGATAACACGAGTTTTAACACATTAGAGGATTAATTGTCTGTGAAGATACACTTTGTGGAAAAGATGATAAGCCTTTTTGGCTTCCTATGCTTTGCTTGTTTCAGTTGTCCAACAAGTTATGTATTATTTGTGAAAAATCAATAAATGTTTACAAATCTGAAACAGTCACATAGCGAGATAGATGTAATAACAAGAAAAAGCAACATCTATTTTTTTTCTGCTATTTTGTTTAGGAATCCTTTTTTCAGGATATTGACCTGCTGCAGAAGCATGGAATTGTAAGTATTAGCAATCACTTGATCACACTGAGTTTTCAAGGACAGAAGTCCTTGAAAAGCTACTGTGAGGTTGTTTCCAAAATTGTATACACATTGATGCAAATAACTGAAATTCCTCCTTGCAGTAAGTTCTAACTCAGTCAGCAGAGGCAAATTTTGCCTTTGGTGATAAGACAGATTTTTAGAAAATCACATTCACATCAGATTCCTAAATAGAGTGTCAAGATACTCAAAGTATTTAGCACCTAGCACTCTTGAAAAACCAACTGCTTGCTAATTTATTTGAAAACTGTGTGATAGATTATTTCCTGTTCCTGCCAATCTTTGTAATTACTCCTGCATTTTTTGTGCCTGTGAAATTACACTGTGACAATTGTTGCTATACTATTTTCAGCATGCTGGTGCAGGGGGTAGAGTAGGAGTGAGGAAAATATTAGTAGCTAGAGAAATAAGTGGTTAGTTTTCTTCATAAAATGTGAATTCCTATCATTGTTACCATCATCACATAAACACCACCTATTTATTTGAATTACTACTATTGTATGTTTATTTGGAGGCTGGCTCATGGGTTGGAATCCTATTCTACTCAGAGTTATAGAAGCAGAATAAAAAGCTGGGTTTGCCCGATGTAATGTGAGATTTGACTCTAATGAAAACGACTACAGACAGATACAGATGGGGAGGACATGTCACAATGACTCATCATTAGTCAGCGCTGTAGTTACTGGACTGGGCATGTCAGCAGTGCAGTTGTTGACAATTTTTTTTTATTGGCAGTTCACTGGCAGTTTTAAAGTTAGTTCTGAAGAAGGATCACATGGTTGGGAGCTCAAACTATGGGGCAACATAGGAAAAATAAATTATTGCTTTAAAAATTTAACAACTTGATCAAAGAGGGTGACCTGGGCTGGAAGGGAGCTGTACTACCCTGTCAGTACAAAAGGAGGCACAGCATTCACAGAATGATACAAATGTATGAAAGAGTTTGAAAACTTAGAATAATGATTTAGGCTGTTCTTCTGGAGTTAATAAGGGTTTTCTGCTCCTTTCCATTATTTTTTTCTTTCTTCCAAGTGGTTATTCCCACACCTCAGGGGAAGTTTTTGTTCTCAGCTGTGCTAGTTAAAAGTGTTGTGCAAACACATGATGACCCATATCTGTTAAATTCATTTACCTGAAGAAATAATTTGTGTGGGCTTGGAATTTTTTTCCAAGGAGTAGAGAGAAAAACATTTACTGTATCTGCCAGTGTGCCCAAAAAGAGAATCAGATTAGAACAACTGAGACTGTGGTTAGATCATCAAAAGTGTTTTATAGGATTTAAGGTGCTGTTACCCCTCAGCCTCTGCTGAGTGTCACACACATATCACAGGATGAGAAATAAGCTTCCAGATAAACATGACTAATTTCTCACATAACCTCCCTCCCTTCTTATGCTCTATGCACCCACACACTCTAGATAAATAGATAATCTGTCCAGTTCATAGTTTTTTTTCAAAGGAAAATCTTGGCTGGAAATTGTAAATTGATGTATTATCCCATACCTTTCACATAGTATGCTTTCTTGTGAGTAATCTCTTCCTGCTTTTACATTTCCAGTGATGTCAGAATCAAAAAATGAGGTGAGGGAAGGCAAAATATGTCAGTAGGGTGCTGTCTGAAGTTGTGCTGTTCCCAGTTTATGAAAAACTAGTAGCCTCCTCCAGCCCAAAGTGTCAGTCAGTTCTGCAGGATACATATGTTTTAAACTGGACATACAGAAACAGCACAGCAGTTAGACTCAGCTTCCAATGATCCTCATGAATCAGCTCCCAGCTATCCACCATCAGATTATCTGGTTTACAGCTTAACTGTGCTAAGGGACCAAGGACAGACTGAGTGTTACAAGGTGTCCTAGGTTGGGCTCCACACTATCTGAAATAATTCTGTACTGTTTCTTTACTACCATCTTTGATCTAGAAAAACTGACACTGAATGGGGAGAAGTAAATACCCAGACACCTTTCTCTCAAAACCACCAGGAGCTGTTCTCTGCATCATGAACCCTCACACCAATGTTACTCAAAATTTTGTTTTGTTGGTGTCACAAACTACACAGTGAAGAGTTTACTGTAAATCTGTTTCTTTCTTGAAAACACATGCGTATGAATGTAAACTTAAAATATGTTTCAAAGGTTTACTTCACCTTCTAGCTGTTAACTGTCCTGAGTACTCAACAGGAGGGAAATTTCTTTGCAGAACGTAGCAGATATTAAAAAGCTGAAGGCAGTTGGGATTTGCACAATCAAAGGAATCCAGATGACCACAAGAAGGGCGCTGTGCAATGTGAAGGGGCTCTCAGAGGCCAAAGTGGACAAGATTAAAGAAGCTGCAAACAAGCTTGTTGTAAGCCTGTCACTTTCCTGAGAGTTTGAACTTATGCTGGCCTCTCCAAAATGCTGTGCAACATTTCCCTTAGCAGATTTCCCACTGCATCATCAAAATAATTTTGAAAATTATTCTGCCTGTTACTCTAAGGCATAATATTTTATACTCCACAACAACCAGACAAATGCTGTGGTGCTTTTTATAACCAACCCACGTGAATGAGGCTAGGGGGAAAAAAAGATATTTATGTGGGATACTGCACTTTTAACTTCAGGTTAAAGCTAAAATAAACCTCTCATGTTCTCTTTGGTCTTTCCTAGGAACCAGGTTTCCTCACTGCCTTTGAGTACAGTGAAAAACGGAAGATGGTATTTCATATTTCCACTGGCAGCCAGGAATTTGAGTAAGCTTATCTCTTATATCCTTCCTTCATCCAAATGTTCCCAATAATCATTTTCGTTGTCTTTAATGAGACACAGAAATATAAGGGAATAAATACTCAGCTAGGACACATAAATCCCCTTGCATTTGGAGTTAGTGCTGGCTTAAAGAAGCCTGAATCAGTAAGCACCAAAACCAACTCCTTTTCTGAGGGTAAACTGGACTTTTTACAGTCACTGAAAATAAATAGTTGGCATCCAGAAATACTGAACGTATAATTTTTTCACCTAGCAAAATAATCTGCAGGTTTCAGGTCAAAATTACAAGTCTTCAAGTTCTCCCTGGAGATATTTTTATGGAATGTTATCTTTTCAAATCTTATTTTCTCTCCTTTCTTTGCAGTAATAATTTCTGTAGATCTTTCCCTTGCACACAAAAAGGGAGATAAAGACAGAGTTAATTCTTTATGAATCAATGATCGTTTAGAGCCCTGCACTTAATGCATCAAGTGAGGGGCTTTAGGGCAGAAATTACTTTCCCTAAAGTAGTAAAAAGGTCTCTTTTTTACTTTCCTCATATGATTTTTTGGGTTTAACTACATCATAATCCTCTCCCTTTCTGCAGTAAACTTCTGGGTGGTGGGATTGAAAGCATGGCAATTACTGAGGCCTTTGGAGGTGAGAGAACCCCATTAAATGAGTGTTACCGAACAAAGAACTGCAACTTACTTTTGATTTTAATTCAACTTGGATTACTTCTATCAAATTTACCACATTGTAGTTACAAAGATGAGTACCTACATGAGTGCCAGAAGAAATAATCCACTTCTCTTAATGTTTTCCCATTTTTCCTCTTCATTTGCTTGCAGACTAAGTTTGAGCTGAGTAATCATTACTGGGCATGCTGATTCAGTACAAAAAATATCTTGCATTATTAAGACTATTACTAACATGCCAAAGTTCTCCCTGATGCAGTGTGTTCCTTTCCCGTAACAAAATTGTCACAAAAGGTATTTTAGTTATGCACACTTAGGGTACATTGCATTTTATGTAAGATTTTGAAATGACAATTAAGCTACTATTACAGTACACCTGATTAGTTGCTGCTTGACACTTCAGCAGTAAGAGTTCATAAAACACAGTACTCTTCCCTTTAGAAAACATAAACTGGAGACTAATGTGATTTGATAGAATGAGATTAATAAACTTGTAAGCTTCTCCTTGATCATTTTACTGGAAATGAAACTGGGCTAGGTTAATGGAATCAGCCATTTCTTCCCACCCTGGCCCCCTGTTATCACTGTTCCACAGGTGCCAAGTGGTTTTAACTTCTATATACAAGAGAATAAATCACTTTAGCAGTCAAGCACGATCAAATTAAAGCATTTCAGATTTTTCTTTTCATGTAACACATTTCTCCTGCACAGAATATGATTTAGAAATTGAGGTTAAATGATTTTAAAAGGTAGAGATAGAAATTAATTTTGTAAGTAAGGGTGTTTCTAACTGCAGTAATTCCTGAATCTGTCGAAGTTGGAAAAAGAAACTCTGACTCTTTTTTCTCCTTTTCTTTATTTAACAGAGTTCCGGACAGGCAAAACCCAGCTATCTCACACTCTTTGTGGTATGTGTAATACCTTAAAAGAGAGTGATGTTTCTTCTCAGTGAATCCATTGTTTACTATGGATATAGTAACTGACTTTATCAGAAGTAAACATATAGAGACAAGTCAGAATCTTTTATTTTTACAAATACAGTGAAACAGATCTTGGTGACTCTTACCTCCATTAACTGTGTTTGAGTAGAGAACTCATAAAAATGGTTACTTTTTAATACTGCTCACATCCATGGAAGTTTTGCCATAAGGAGAGTGAAGATATTAGGCTGTCTTAGATAAACCAGTGAAACACACCATCTGGAAAAGCAGGGCACAAATATGGGTCACATGTAGATGGGAGCATTGCTCAGAAAAGGGCAGAGGCAACATTTTTTCTCAGCAACTCTTTGACTGTCCTGGTTTCAAGAGGTTTTGCTGAATATGACATTCTGAAAGGGCACTGAAAGGATACTACTGGCTGTCAGTAACTGGATAAACAGACTTTGGCAGTCACCGTATTTGGGCAGTGCCAAATACAGCAGGACTCTGATTTCCCAGAGATATCTCTCAGTGTGTAAATAGTAGTAAACAATAACTTATATAACTATTAATGCTGCTGGAATTACCAGACACTGGGTAGGCAAATTCTCTTAAATGAACCCTATATTGTAAAGTGAAATATGGCATGTTCTGGAAAAATAAGGCCTCTTCTGGTTAGTACAGTGTAATGGTCAGCAGAGTCATACCATTTTGCATGAATGATTACAACTGGATTGAGTATTTTAGCTTATTCACTCCAAAGAGACAAAAATCCACAATCAGCAACTATTTGCATATCAGGAAAAATTCATATCCAAGGAATTTCTGATCATATGAGTTACAGCTGGAAAAAGAGTCTACTAAGCCAATAGAATTAATTTGGGTAGAGGATTAAGTGTATGTGTGTGTAAGAACTTACTAATAATATCCCTAAAATATACAGATTTAGTGATAGTACTGAGTAAAACAGTTTTGACATCATTAATTAAATCTCATCTGAGCTGTAATCAAGAAAAGCGGCTTGAGTTTATTGTCAAGATGGCAGTAAGACATTATACTCCTGATTTTCACATGGATTAAAACTGACAGTTCTTTGTGATATGGATAAACAGTTGTATTTTATTTTAAAAATAATAATAGATGGAATAAGAAAATATTTTTCCTGCTTTTTCATTTTGATCTTCTATGATTTTCCGTAGTGACAGCTCAGCTCCCAGGACCAAATGGCTACACAGGTGGAAAGATTATCTTCATTGATACCGAGAACACTTTGTATCTTTTTGACTGTTAAAAGCTACAGGTGTGATCAACTGGAAAGACAGTTCATTTTGTATAAGTAAATAGGAGGCTCCTGATAGCTTCATACACGTAAAACATTAAGACTGGCACAGAAATCCTGGAGAGCACAATGTGTAGTGGCCCACAAGGAAGTGAGTTTTTCTTCTGTCATTTGATGTAATCCAACCTGGAAAGATTAGAGTTAGAAATTGGATTTTATTTTAACTGGGGTGTTTTTTTGTTTGTTTGTTTGTTTTTGGGGTTTTTGGTTTTTTTGAGATCTAGTAGGCCTCCTACAGGTTATAGCAGCTTTTCTATTCAAGATAAATATATCTAAGTACTAAACACTATTTTTAACACGTCACATTTGCAGTAGACTGTATATAAACAGGTTTTGCTCACAGCTAAATTCCTAGAGCACAGATATCCATATGTCAACCCCCCCGCCTCAAACCCTAAACACAAAACAATTATCATCGTGAGCCCTAAACTATCTTTAGGGTACGTGGGACAGCCTGAAGACAAAAAGTCAGTCTTCTCTAGGATTAAAATAAATATTCTTCTTTTTCCCCCGTAGTCCTATTTTGGAATGGAGTTTTATTATTTTCAGAGCATGGTTTGCACACGGAGAAATCCTTAACTCTGACTAATGCCAGCCGGCCAGACCGCCTGCGTGACATTGCTGATCGCTTCAATGTTGACCATGAGGCAGTGCTTGACAACGTGCTGTATGCACGTGCATATACCAGTAAGGCCATTATTGCAACTGGCATGATATCTAGGTTTTTTTCTCCCAGGTACCCATTTTAATAATTCTCAGTTTATTAACACTTCTCAGTTTATTAACAGCTCCAACACTCTGTCACAAGACACCACTTTAAAACTTCAAGAAAGTTTGAAATGGGACTTCTTCTTTGAGAGTGCAGTATAAACATAATATGATTAAAACATTTTCTGTGTGTCATTTAATTCAACATTAAATTAAAATGTTTATATTGCTTTTCAGTTCTTAACACAACAAAAAATTTTGTTCATGCAGAGTGAAGATTTTCACAAAAAAGTTTTGTGAGATGGGTGAGAGGAAATTGGAACCTGCAAAGTAGATTGTCACTGGGCACTGGATTTAAAACTGCTGGCAGTGAAAATATAACCAGTGCAGACATTTAAAGTGGAATTTTAAAATTCAGGCTTTTGTTCCTTCACAGTTCTTTCTGGTCTTAATTTCTCTTGGCAACTCTGCTTCCCACTAGGTGAACATCAGATGGAATTGCTTGACTATGTAGCAGCCAAGTTCCATGAGGAAGCTGGTATCTTCAAGTTATTGGTACAAGACTTTTTTTTCTGTATGCTTACTGTTTTCAGAATAAATGTTCCTTTTCTTTCACTATATTTACTTATCTAGCATGATTACAATGCAGATCATTGACTCCATAATGGCACTTTTCCGTGTGGATTTCAGTGGTCGCGGAGAGTTGGCCGAACGACAACAGAAACTAGCTCAGATGTTGTCAAGGCTCCAAAAAATATCAGAAGGTAAGGGAAACATTGCAAGATTTGGAAAACATGGACTGGAGTCACTACCAGTAGCTGTTGGTAGCACAACCACCTAGTAGTCCAAGTGTATTATCAGTCAGGCACTGGCCCAGGGATCTTTCCTCACTTTACACCTCTGTCAGTTACCAAAAAGATCAAACTGATAATATATTATTTCAAGATGACAGATTGAGAAAATTTCTGGACTTTTCAACTTTTAGAGTTTTTCTAGAAATACTGTTAAGCCCTAAATGAGATAACAGGTTGTAGAACTGGACAAATATTCAGTAAGAGTAATTGTCTTCCCCGAATTTCAACAGTCTAAGTACAAAAGAAAGACAAAAGAATAGAAAATAGGATGAAGGCACAGAGAAATAAAAAAGCCATGCCTCTTGCCACTTTCTCAGTACTTTGCAATGCTTTGAGGGATGATGACAGGATGAATAGAGTTCCTTCTCTTTGGAATGTCTCAGAAATGTTGATGAGTAATGAATAAATGCTTTTTTCATGAAGTAAAAAAAAAAAAAAGGCAAACAGAGAAAGGGAAGGAGAGGGAGCTGAGGGCAGGGAGCCAACAGAGAAGATGGGAACTGAGAAAGACTTGTTCACTGGAATTCTGAAAAGTGCTCATTTTTGGCATATTACAGCTGGAGCCACGCAGGAGCAAATCTAGGCTGTCTCCTGATTAACTGCAGCCATCAGTCATAAAGAATATTTTCTTCTCATTCATTTGAAATTTGAAGTGCTTCAGCAGAAGCCTTGCTTTTACCATGGATGAGAGAATATTTTGGAATTCTAATTGGATGTAGTCTACCTTCTTTGCATTGTTTTCTCTTGCAGAATATAATGTGGCTGTGTTTGTGACCAACCAGATGACTGCTGACCCAGGAGCAACTATGACGTAAGATACTTTTTCTCTCTCTTTTTAAAAAAATTCCTGTATTTTGTATTACTTATGTAATAGAGATGAGAACTGAGATTGTATGGAGAAAGAGGCACTGAAATGAAAGCTCAGATTGGTCATTGTTCCCTGTGGTATTAGGAATCATAAGTTAATGACACCTGTAAGTTTCTCTCAGTTTTTGGAATGAGCTTTTTTATGTTTATCTGCTGCCTGGCATGGTGGTATGATTTCACTGTGACTTAAATGAAGAGAACAAGCTCTAAAAAGTATTGAAAAAGCACCACATTTTCCTTTGGAGCAGCTTATATGTGCTATTTAAGGTGTGTATTTCTTAAGCCTCTTGAATTTAATGATAGGAGAATGATGCCAGCATTGAACATTGAACGTCTTATGTTGAGGCAAGTGTGTTAAAGTCGGGTTTCTAATGTATATCCCTGTTGATTATTCATTACTGAGTTGAATAGGGCTCATTCTGACAGTTAATCACAGTATTAACCTCTGGAATTTGCACAGTGAATCACCGCAATTTTCTTGCTAATTCAGCTTTCAGGCAGACCCGAAAAAGCCCATTGGGGGCCACATCCTTGCTCATGCTTCGACTACCAGGATCAGTTTGAGGAAAGGGAGAGGGGAGCTGCGGATTGCAAAGATCTACGACAGGTAAACCACCTTTCCCTCACGGAAGGGAAGCTGTGTTATGAGCAACCCTAAGGTGACAAAGTTCAAGGTATTGAAGCTCTCTAGATGGTATGTTGGGAGAAAATCTGAAAGGACAAACTAATTAACAGAGTAAACAACTAATTAAAGTTGTCCTGCGTATTGCATACATTAAATTACATAATCTTTCATCATAAATCCTACTAGATGCTTAGCTCTTAATGAAGACCATCAAATACTTTGGTAGTACTGGTGGTCCCTTGGCAGGAAAATTCTGGACGTTAAATTCCCAAGTTTCCCTGACACGATAATTTCACATTTTTTGATCCTGACGATATTGATCACATCCTACAGTTTGCACATAGGTATAAAGGCACTGATGTATTCCAGGTTGCTCACACCCACAACATTTTAGAGACTATTTCACAACTGCATTTTACATGGGGAAACCCACAAGTTTCTTGTTTCTTTTTCTCCCAGCCCTGAGATGCCTGAAAACGAAGCCACATTTGCAATAACTGCCGGAGGGATTGGGGATGCCAAAGAATAGGTAAAAAAATGATGTAAATGTACAGCTAAAAACCAGCTGAGTAGTTGGGATGAAGATCTGTGCAAGGTCGACGACTACCTGGCTGCATTTGTAGCTTTTGGGAACTATTTAAGATATTTTGGGAGAACACTGGGATGAACTTTGTACAGTTCAGTTTTCCTGAACTAGAATTTGTTTCATTTAGGATCTTCGTTTTTCAATTGAACTTTTAGCACACAAAGATATAAGCAGTAAGATTTTGAATTGTTCTTAGAATCCTTTTTCTATGTTTTGTGAAAATCAAACCTGTCCTTTCACATGAGAGTGAATATACTCTTTCTTAATTTATTTCAAAGAGAGTGTCTAAGTGGTAGAATTTAACAGTGTGAAATGCAACAGAATTGGAATAACTCAGTTATAAAATCGACATATATAGATGGAAAAGGCAGTGGGAGGAACAACAGCTCAAGAACTTGATGGGTTTTCATGTACTGTAGAGGAACAAATACATTTTTAAGCCATTTTATCTCGCCTAGATGTTTATGTTTTTATTTAGCATTTTCTACTTTTTGGACAGAATGTTTTAAACCTGTTCTGATTAAAGTTAAAAATAAAGACTATGAATTAGAACAGAAGTCTGACTATGTTTGGGTGCTTTGAATTAAACTCCTCTCAATAATCTCATTGATCTTTCATAAGAAAAATAATCTGGGTGCAACCCAACACCTTAAAACCTTTTGTCTAGTTCTCTAAAGAAACAAACTTGATAAAATTGACTTGCCATTCTTCTAGTACAAGTAAGAATATTAAAGATTACTATTAAATAATAATAAATATTGTTACTACTAAAAAGAATAAAACAAATCCTATGGCTAGATAGGAGAGAGGCTGGCACCAGCACTTACACCAAGGAAAAGGCACTTAAGATTCAGCTTGCTGAGGGAGCCAGCAGCACAGGCACAGCTCCGAACTAGCCAGAGATGTAGGTCACAGGGGGCAAAAGAAGAAGCTGGAAATAAAGAGGGAAATGAGGCATTGGGGGCCAAAATAACAATTCCATTTGCAATACCTCCAGTGCTCATGGAACTGCTTGTTTGATAATAAACTAAACAATACACATACACACACACACACACATATATATATATAAAATGAGAAAGTCTTACTTTGGTAATTACAATGAATCTAATTTTGGTATCTGGTCAGAGAACTTGTCCTCATGCATGTAAGATAACATCAAGTAAAAAGGCAGCAATGAACAGAAATTCATGCAAGAGAAGCCTGACATTTTAGCCAGGCTTTTCCTTGTGACAGACCTAGAGGGCTTGCCTCCCTTAAGTGGTTTCTTAGCAGATAGTTGGTATTTTTCCCGAGGTAAAACACTATTTTTCACAGTGGACAAAAGTGTAGGGAGTTGAAGGCTGGCAGGCTGGCTGATCTGAGAGGGTCAGGAATGGATTGGCCATTGTCATTTAACGCAGTGTCCAGTCCTTCGCACGTGCCAGGCTTTCCCACACTGGGCATTTGTATCCAACGGCCAAGTACCCAAGTACCCATCAGTGAGAGTGTGCAGTGTCACTTGACTCCCTGCCACCCACTTAAAAAGACACAGGTTTCTTCCAGTATTTTATTTTAAGCACTAAGATTGCTTTTTGCTTTCTCACACATGTGATACATATGTACATATATCTATAGCACGTGAAACTAAAATGGTAATCTGTGTGTCGTTCTAGGCTGTTATTTTTATCCAAGGGTCTGAAAGCAAAGGGGACTTGCTTTCCCTTCTGCCAGTGTAACCAGTTTTTGATAACCTGACAGCCCAGAAAGCACTGCTGCTAGCGATAACAGGGTGTGCGCCAGGGCTGGGTTTGGCTGCTGTAACCCCACCATCCATGGGACACGGCTCCTTGTGCCAGGACACACGGACCTGGCGATAGCATACACACAGCACAAAAGGATTTATGGCCTGTGCCACGTAATCGCCTCATGGATTATTCTGTCTTTCAGTGAGGAGTGTCTGGCTCATCTGGGGAATTCTCTCCCTGCCTGCTGGCGCTCAGGCGACAGCAAACATCATGGCCGCTGTCACTCTGCTCCTGCCCCAGCGCCGCGCCAAGATCCCCCTGCTAATCTGACATGGAATAACCTCGGCCCGCCGGAGCCGCCACAGAGGTCCAAGGGGCCGCTCCCGCCCCACCGCCCAGTGTCCCGTTATTGTCCCGCCATTGTCCCATCATTGTGTCCTCAACCCCACCGCCACCTCAGCGGAGCCCGTGGGCGCGTAGACGACGGGCCGTATTCTTCAAACCCTCTGCGCAACCAGCGTAACCCTCCGGCCCGGCTTGCACGGTCCGTGTAAGACTGTTACGCCAAGCGCACCGGGCTCTTCCCGCCCTACGCCAGCCTGAGTTACGCACCTTGCGTACGCCGTGCACTTACGTAACGTGCGCCTCAACCCAGGTGTTCCCCACCGTGCAGAAGGGGTTACGGAGAGCGCTCCTTGCGCAGCTGACTTTGGGGAATAGCGTTACTCCTCCCCTCCGCCTTCCTCGCGCGGGCCCCCGGCTCTAAGTGAAGAGCGTTACGCACCTTTCGTAGCCCGCCTGCTACTGCGCGGGGCGGTGTTTCCACGAGCGCGCTTAGTGCATAGTTGGGTTCCGTGAATAGGCGTAGGTGTTTCGGAGGGCCGCACTTTGCGCAGCGCCAGGCCGCCCGTAACGTAAGCGGAGCGGGCCGGGGCGGCGGCGGCCATTTTGTGCCGGGAGCGCGGAGGAAGAAGACGCTGGTGTCTCCACACTGCCCGGGCCCTGGAGCCGACCGAGAGCCCCGCCGTTCCGGCCGCTGACGCCCAGCGGGTCTCGGACCCACTGACCACCTCTTCTCCTTTTGTGTCCCACCAAAGAGGCGAGGTGGCGCAAAGCGAGGCCTCCGAGGCGCAGCCGCCTCTGGCTGGACCCTCTCCCCGTACCCCCAGCCCCTCGCCGTCCCCACGGCCGGCGTTCCGCTGCCTCTCACCCACCCCTCCGGGGGCGATGAGAGGCTTCGGGGACCGGGGCCGCGACCGAGACCGCGGCGGGTAAGGGGGGGGTCGGCACGGCGGGGGGGCGGTGGGGGAGCCGAACGCTTGCGTTGGGGGGCGGGGGGGAGGCCGCGGGGCAGGGGGGTGTGTGTTGGAGTGTCGGTATTGGGGGAGCCAAGATCCCGCTTGTGGGGATTTCCCCCCCATAAATTCTCATGTGGGGGCGGGAGGTAGTTGGAGACTTATCTGTCACCAAGGCTGGGTGGTGGGTTTTGAGCGTTTTGTGTTTTTAATTTTTTTTTTTTTTTAATTTAGCTTTTCCACCGCTCATGTGTAACTAATTGTGAAACTTGCTTGCAGTTTTAAGGCCTGCATCCACCCTGCCCCCTTAATTATTTTCTGCCAGTCCCCTTATTTACCCCGCGACACCCGTGGCACCCTCCCCCCCGCAAACCACGAAGGTCTCGGTGGCCCTGGCAGAGCTGGTTGTCCCTCTGTCTGCCCTTCTGGTTGTCATCGCTCCTTCTGGACTTACTAGAAATATGGCAGTGGGGGGAAGATCTCTTTCAGCTGCACTCCCAGACTTGTCGTGAGAGGAAATGGGATTGGAAACGCTGCCATGCGGGGACTTGGGTACTCGGGAGGGTGATCTCGATGAACACGGTGCTGGACCCCACTTGACAAGGTTACATAGCGCTACAGAAATTGTTTGTGTGGTTCTGTAAAGGCCTGGTGCTTGATACTCTTGAATCTCTTTTTTAAAGGAGGTTTGGCTTGAAAAGGGCTTTTTCAGGTTTGATTTGATGTGATGTTTTTCTTCTGAGAATGACAGCAATAAATACAGTGGCGTTATACTACATAACTAGATGAGTCTCGAGGTTTTTAAGGGTTGAAAGTAATAAGGCGTTCGCGCCAGGCCTTTTTAAAGAGAGTTAGAACTGATTTCTGACAGTGGCATTTTCACATCACAAGTAGTTTTCAAGGATTAGCAGAAAATATATCCTGTGGGTTCTGCTATATGGTAAGCTAGATGTCAATTAATGAGTCTTCTCTCCGTTCTTTTTCCTTTTTTTTTCTCCCCCACTTCCTTTTCCTCTAGTTTTCCCTTGCCACTGGGAGATTAAAGAATATTTTGCTACATATTGCAATGCTCTTTGACATTCAGTTTCTCGTTGTCTGTGGAGGGAGATAGTTGTATCATTGCTTTATCTTACACCCACATTTAACATTCTGAAATTAAAAGATACTTTCATTTTTTTTTTCACAGAGAGGAGGGTTCTGGTGTTTTTCTGCTAAGAGATTTCCAGCTCAGTTTAACACAAGGACATTGGAGTAAGCGCTTTGGCAAGTCTGAGATAGATCAGACCATTGCTGTTTTTGGAGTTTAGTGAGTGAGTTTGAGTATGCAGATTTATATACAGTTACTTAAAAGAACACTGGCCAAAGCGTTGACACAACACTTGATGTGCCTTAAAAGTAGTGTAATTTCATTTTCTGTAAAGTCTTTAATTATAGTGGGTGCTTCTCTTTTAGATCAGGGGTTTTGCATGAGTAAAAGAAGTGCCTACATACTTCTTTGTGAAGTTTTTGGACATTTGCATGATTTTTTTTTTTTTTTTTTTGCATATTATCCTGGAAGCTTTAATGCATCAGGATTCAATTTGTTATATACATCCTTTTAAGGTATGAAAATATTTGTAACCACTAACAACAGTCTTACCTTACTTCATAAATAATCTCTGTAAAATGTTGGGCCACCCAGTGTGCTGGTTCAGCACCATCTGAAAGTTTATCACCACTTCTTCTGTAGGCTGATCACATACAAGTTTTCTGGTTTCCTCTTGTCAGGAGTGAGCTGTAGGTGACTTCTGAGGATGGAAAATTGTTACGTTTTGCTCTGGAATGTATCAGGTTTACTCAGTTCTGTCCCGGAAATGATGGCACCAGTAATATTAGGGAAGAATGTTTTGAGCCAGCCTAATTTACCTTTGTAAAGAGAGCTGTTGGCAAACCAGGGAAATATTAGATTTAAATCAGCTTAATTGGAGTTGGAATCTCATTTTACCTGGAGTCAGACTGTGAAGTGTCAGTTACTGCCAGTTTAGCAGATAAACCCCCACAGAGGCAGTGTTCAAGGGCTGCTGTAGGGCTCCTTTCTTTCAGGTCAGTATCCAGGCATATTGTGTACAAGAGTGGAGAACTGAAACTATGTGCCTTCTGTATAAAATTTTTTTTCCTCTGGATAGCTGTGGAGCAAGTATTCATAGTACCCAGCTGTTGCAGTGTCCAGTCTTGCAATCAGCCCTGTCATATGTTTCCTTTTGTTAGGGAGCTCTTCAACCCTTTCAACCTCTGGTGGACTTGAGTGAGGCTGTGGGTTTTGTAGGAACTACTTGGGTACTGAAATTGTTGACATTTTGACCTCAAGTTAGCATGATCAGTAACAAACATCATCACTAAAGGTGAATATCCCTATAAATGAAAGTCTGTGCCTTTCTTTTCCTTTGTCCTGAAAGGAAACATAATGCTTAAATGCATTTTTGAAGTTGTGTTTCACTGTCTTTTTCATATGACAAAAATTGATGACTCTGCAGGCTGTCTGGGGGATCTGATAGATACACTGATGAGAAAATAAGGGATATTTATAGGAAAAGGAAGAAGCCTAATGCACAGTTGCAACACAGCAGACATTTTAAAACTAACTTAGCAGGTTTTAAGTTAAATTATATCTACTATACTTGGCTTTTCCAACAATTTAACCGCTTCTTGTTAGAATGTTGATTTGAGTTCTGTTTCTTTGGTCTCTTAGTCACTGTAATTTGTAGTTTCCATTGGGAAGTGATTTAAAGAACAAATGTATTTAATGTTTGAGCAGATAGGCTTGTACTTAAGATAATTCAGAAATTTTTTTTCAGGTCTTGTTTATTTTTTGGTAACTCTTCCACCCCCTCCTTCATCCACAAGTTACTCCTTTAAGAAAGTTGCTTAGGGATTTTTGTTGCTTTCAGTTTGTTTCATTACCAGGTTTTTATTTACTAGTGTACTACTTGGGTAAGGTGCAGACTCTTCGGTTTTGCAGTCTAAAAGTTGTTTCTAACAGGCATGTCTCATGAATTCATGTTTTGCAGAAAGCTGTAGCTTTAGGACAAAAATGGACTTGATAGCATCTGGAAAAGTACTTTCTGCCAAGTTTGTACAATACTGATGAAAGTGCTGTAACTGGTTTTTTTTTTTTTAAATATTATTTTAAAATCCAATTCATGATATTTACGGTAAATAATCATTTCATGCCACTGGGTTATTAGTTATTCTTACAGCTTACTGCCAGCAGCTCATGTTTTGGCTATTGCATTAGCCAGTCATTACAGTTAGTTCTTAACATTTTGAAGTGTGTAAAATTAACAGGATGAAGAAAACTTAGAGAGAAAGAGCAGTAATTTCTGAGTCGTTCTGCTAGTCAGAAATTTTTTGTGAACATTGGCTTCTTACTCTCTTCAGTCTTCATCACAATGCACTTGAGAGCAGATATGGCTTTTCCCAGGTTTTTTTTTTCCTTTTCCCTGTTAGGCTGTGTTTCAAAAATACTTTTTTAAAAATTTTGTTGATTACAGAATTACAGATGGACTTGCAGGCTTGGCTGGACTTGTTTACTTTCTGTTCTTCGTTCTATTGTTTTTCATTTGAGGCATAGTTCTTGATAAGAAAGGAGAGAAGATATAGAGGGGGGAGATAGTGAAATAGCTATTTAGTGTAAAACAAACCTTGAGAGAGAGAGAAGGAACTTGCAAGGAGAGATTTTTCTCATCCCTTTTATGTAACTACTTTGTGAGTGCACCGTCGGTTTCAAGGCAGGTGCTGTAGGTGTACAGCTATAGGTGTACACACAGCCATGTCCTAGAGACAGGAGCTTTGAAGGGGTGTTTTACAATAACATGGTTTTAGCTTCAGAATCAACCTAAAGCAGGTTTATGTTATTTCAAGAAGTTTTGTACCATCGTAGTGATTGGAGGGGATGACTTGCTAGAATGTTGTGCTCGTATGTCAGCTTGGGGAAAAGACAATGGAAAGTGGCTAAGAAAATTCCAGAGTAATTTTAAATTAGTTTTAAATAGTGGTAGTATTTTTTTTTTAATAACTAACATTCACGTTCACAGGTTTGGAGCGAGTCGTGGAGGTCCTCTTCCTCCAAAGAAATTTGGTAATCCAGGGGAACGTTTACGTAAGAAAAAATGGGATTTAAATGAACTGCCCAAGTTTGAGAAGAATTTTTATGTGGAACATCCAGAAGTGGCCAGGCTTACTCCGGTAAGTTCCATGTTGTCTACAACAGAAAATATCTCAGGTTGAAAAACTTGTCCTAGGAGGTTTGGGACAGCATGTAAAATAGAGCTGACTCTTCTTTAAGTGTGTTTGGCATGTGTACTCTGTAGGATACTTGTTTCTAGTTGCCGTTATTATTTAACATTAGCAAAGGATATGCCTTTCTTCGTAGTTGTTTTTATATGAGATATTTTATATTTTGTCATTTGTAATGCATCATCATCATTCTTGTCTGGTCTAGCGATTTGTCAGTGGAGATGAAACTTAGAGAGTTACCGTACTGGAGAAACCCTGAAAAAACCTAAGATAATGAACTAAAAGTGACAGAAATACATGAGAAATGTTGGAAAAGTAATATTTTGTCATAAGAGTAATTTGGGCTGAAAGAGGCCTTGGGGACACCTCTAGTCTAATCCTCTGCTCAGAGCAGCACTAACGGTAGAACTAGAGCAGGTTGCTTAGTGCCATGTCCTTTTGCGTTTGAATACCCCCAGGGATGAGGGGAATTTATATCCTCTCTGGGTGGCTGTCTCAGGGCTTAGTGTTTCTCATGGGATTTTGAACATCTTTCCTATAGCGACCCATCAAGTAGTTGAAAGTAGCAGTTAAAGGCCACTGTTAGCCCAGTCTTCCCAAGCTAAACAAATCCGGCGCTCCCAGTCTGTCTTCATGTGGTCTGTACTGCAGCCTCCAGCTTTCCCCCATAATTGGACATGCCATGTTAAAAAAATGTCCTCCTTACATCGGGGGCTCAAAACCAGGTGCAGTACTTTGTGTTTACTCTGTCGATACAGTAATCTTCCCTTCCTGCCTAGCTTGAGTCTGGTCTTCTATTCTCTCTTGCAATGTATTTTTATAATTAGAAATTAAGGTGTTTTGCTCTAAACGCGAGGCAACAAGCACGGTGTCATTATGTGATTGCATAGACTTACAAATCCTTATGTGAAATATGCATATGGCATAAAGGAATTGAGGGGGGTATCAACTTCTTAAAGATACCACAACTTGAGCTACTGAACCACGGTTAGCATGAGCTGCTGTAGCTGTCCTTGGCTTAGCCAGCTAAAAGGATTTTCATGTTTTCCCAAGAAGTCACTTTCTCTTTTTTACCTTTTAATTCAAGCTCAAGAGATTCTCAGAAATAGTGAATCTATTGCTTTGGATAAAGTACATATTAGGTATTGATGTGTCTCTATTGATTTCTAATAAGCATTAGAATAAGGTCATGAATTGTCGAAGCATGTTGCAAAGGGCAGTTGGACTTAAAAGAACCTACACAAAAATGAAATACTTTCTCTAATCCTGAAATTATGCTTATGTGGCTACACATTTCTGACATATTACAAGAAGTTCCTTAAAAAAATTGTGAGGTCCTAGGGTATCATTATGATGTTGTCAGAGCTTCTTTCATTCTCTGTAACAATTCCAAGCAACATTTGAGTTGCAAGTTATCCAGCAAGAACTCTGTATTTATCTACCTCTGCAATGTGTTAACTGAAGGAGAAGGACTGCCCTGCCTTCTGTTCATGGTATATTAGGACCTATTTAGTTTGTTTAATTCTTAGCACTGTAACATAAAACGTGTTTCTTATCCTCTGTTTCTAATCACTTTTGAAGCTGTTGGTCATTTCTGGCTTCTGGAAAAATGCCTAAAAATGTTCTGTTAACTATACTCTTCATTTAAAAGGGTTGGTTGTAAGAAGAGGTTGACATTAGTCCTTCTAGGCTATGTAGAGAGCTCATACCGCTGAATATTGGAGAAGCTGTACAATAAGTCACTCTTAAAGTAAAATCTTTAGAAAAGCAGTTGTTTTTACATCCTGTTTTAATTTAGTTCTCTAACAAAGCTGTTATCCAGAGGTGAGAAGAGTTAGTAGTTAGAAACACACACTTTAAGTCCCTGCTGATACTTGGCATTTATTTTTTTCTTTTTTTTCTTTCTTCATTAATAGTATGAAGTTGAAGAATTGCGAAGGAAGAAGGAGATAACAATTCGAGGAATGGAGGGCTGCCCCAAGCCAGTGTTTGCGTTCCACCAGTGTAGCTTTCCACGTAAGTATTTTTGCTATTTTTTAAGATCATGAAGATGGCTCAGAAAATACCTGAACAGTTACTGGTTCTGTTCTCTAAAAAGTTCTCTAAAGCTTCAGTTATTCTTTAAGAAATTTATTTTTTTCTTAAATTCTGAAGAGTATGTGATGGATGCCTTGATGGACCAGAACTTCACAGAACCCACTCCAATTCAGTGCCAAGGCTTTCCACTGGCCCTCAGCGGTCGTGACATGGTGGGCATTGCACAGACCGGCTCTGGGAAGACACTAGCAGTGCGTATTCTTTCCTTTTATTTCTTCAGCTAGCTTTCCTGGTCACCTGGCAGAAATTACCTGTGGGTTAGTTTTTGGCCTTGCCAGTACTAGCAGCAAGATGATTACATTTTTAAAGCTTTTTGTATTGCATCGTGGGGGACAGTTGAGTTCCAGCTCAACTACAAGCCTGTTGTATTCACAAGGGCGTATTGTGTGTGTGTCTTCCTGTTTGGATGCTTAGTCAGTTCTTTATGCTTACATTGTGGTTTAAAAACCAGAACATTCTCTTTAGCACATTTGCTTCATAAACTATCCAGGTTAAAATAAAAGATGGTTGACTTTCAGCATATATATTAATTTTAGCTGTAGTGTTAAAAAAGATTTTTATCCTTTATGAAAAACATTGGCTAGGACCATGATTACTCAGTTCCGCTAACTTGTGCTCCAAATTTAAGTGAGCCTTGCTTTCAGAGGTGCTGAGCAGCCACATTCTGTGCTCATCCGCCAAAGCAAATACAGTCGGTCAGCAGCTCTTAAAAATCTTCTGTTGTGCTGGATAAATGCAAGTATCTGGTTTTGCAGAGTCACAATTTGTATATGTTACAGAATACTGTTTTCTTCTGTTTTAGTACTTGTTGCCTGCAATTGTTCACATCAACCACCAGCCATATTTGGAGAGAGGGGATGGCCCAATTGTAAGTGCTTGTTGATTCTCTTCGTTTTTGTATCTATAGCATGACATTGTTAATGAGATGGGTGTTTTATTTAATTGATGTATCAGAATAGTAATTTTTCATATCCTATTTCTATCAGAATAGGAATATTTACTATCACAATGTGAACATCCCACTCAGTTGAAATTCTGTGCAACTGCTGATGTAGTCTAAAGATATTTAAATGTTTCAGCTAATAAAGAGCAGATGGTCCAACTTTGCTTATGGTTTTATGTTAGGGATGTGTATGCAGCTTGACTCTTCCTGAATAATTTCCTTTTGCAGTGTCTGGTTCTGGCACCTACTAGAGAGTTGGCCCAGCAAGTGCAGCAGGTGGCTGATGATTATGGCAAATGTTCAAGACTGAAGAGTACCTGCATATATGGAGGAGCACCCAAAGGTCCCCAGATCAGAGATTTAGAAAGAGGTAATTTTAAAATGGGTGCTTGCAGTTTCTGGAGGAAGTGGTATTGTAAAATCTCTGTAAAAACAAAACTTCTCAAAACCTGTTTGGAAGGGGACGAGAGTGAAAGAGTGTCTGTCTCTTTTTCCAGTTGCAGTGACAGTTCATGAGGTAGTTCTTTTTTTTGTTGTATAGTGGCGTGGATATTAGATTTTCTTTCTGATTGCTCTTTGAACTTTCCACTAGTTAAGATCATCGAGGTGTAGAAAGGGGAAAAGGAAACTTCACAGAAGGAGAACAGGTTCTTTTCAGGAAATGCAATACCAGCAGCGTGTTTAAGGAAGGATTTTTTCTAAGGCAGATTTCAATTTTTCTGCCTACATTTGTTCAAATAATCAAACTTTGTTTCTGAATCTATAAAAACTTCTTTGGACAGCAGAAGGAGTGTGTGGTTTTTTGTTTGGTTGCAGTTTTTTGTAGGTTTTTTGTTTTGGTTTTTTGTTTTTTTTTTTTAACTGTTTTTAAGCACTAAGCACTATGTACCCTGTAAGCAGCTACTGTAACATAGTAGTGCTTAAGTGACCTATAATTTCAAATGCAGGAATGTGCTGATGGCTTTCATCTTCACTAGATTAAAAAATGTAATAGAATTATGTGAAAAGGTGCAAGAATTATTATCAAGGCAGACATACATACAGATCTATTCAAGACATCAGAAAATTTTGCTTACCGCTGCAGTTTGCAGGGTCCTTATTGCAAACTGCAGTAGTGGGATAAAGGCATGCATTCTGGAAGTCTGTGGGATATTGCTGTTCAAGAAAACAGTGCATTCCAGTTCAAAAATAGCATCTTCAGTGGAAGAGTCCAAGGTTTCATGAAGAGTCCTTGGAAGGATCAGCTTGCTGGGTTTTGCACACCTTTCTGGAGTGCAGTAAAACAGATATTCTGCTTAAGAAGAAAATCTTTTCATGCTTCCTCTTCCTTAAACCTACTTTCTGTGGACATTTCAGTGACCCTGAAATAGTCACCTGTAAAATTTGGGAATTGGTGGAAACCAGATCCTCCTTTTAAGGAATGTGTAAATTGCCCAACCCGGTATTAGTTAGGAATATTTGAATGCTCTTCTTATCCCCACAAACGTTGGTGGGATGGTTGTCTCTCACTATTGGTGAATAATTGCTCAGTTTTAAAGCCCATGCTTTGGCTTTATATATTAAAAAAAAAAGTGAAAGTAATTTGACCCATATAGAAAGAGGAGCACTTCATGTTTGAAAATGACTCCTCTCTAGACTGCATAGTTCTGGAGGAAGGTGGATCAGGCTTGAGTAGAAGCTTGCTTCACTTCTGGTTTTTGGAATGCTCTTCACTGGTGTTTTTCTGGCAGTAACCTTTTAGTTTCTGTACTGCATTTATTATTCTAATGGCACTGTAACAGTAATTTCAGAATGGAAAAAATAATCAACAGAACTAGGGCTTCTACTGAAATGACTCAATCTTGGGTACGAGTGAGGGTGGTGCTTTTTTTTTAAAACAATTTTTCTCTGGGAGGTGATTCATTCTGACTAAAAATACCAGTTGACATTCAAATGAAGAGCCTTACTCTTTTTCCTCATTCTGTTCTGAAGGTGTGGAGATCTGCATTGCTACACCAGGTCGCTTGATTGACTTCCTTGAGGCTGGAAAGACCAACCTTCGTCGCTGTACATACCTGGTGCTGGATGAAGCTGACAGAATGTTGGACATGGGATTTGAACCACAAATTCGTAAAATTGTTGACCAGATAAGGGTGCGTGACCCTTATGGAAGGACAGCCTCCCTTGTTTTCGTGTTTGAAATGTAGTATCGTAAACAAATCTGTTTTCCCTTTTCCTTAGCCTGACCGCCAGACTCTGATGTGGAGTGCCACCTGGCCAAAAGAAGTGCGCCAGCTTGCCGAGGACTTCCTGCAGGACTATGTTCAGATCAATGTGGGAAACTTGGAGCTCAGTGCCAACCACAATATCCTGCAGATAGTGGATGTATGCATGGAAAGCGAGAAAGACCATAAGTAAGCTGATGTTCCCAGCATTTCACTTTCTTTGGTTGTACTTTAAAGTGTATGATGCTTTGTGAGCCTTCTAGGAATTCCAAATAGTGAAGTTACTTGTAGTACTATTTAATCTTTGAGTGTTACAAAGTAAGTCAGTCCTGTAATTAACTAGTCTCTTGTGTATATTTTGACCATACCTTTGCACAACCAGCAGAAATTTCTGTGATACTGACTAACTTACATGGATGTGTGTTGTGTGTGTCCTCAATGTCCTTTGAGAGCGAGATCCTTTATTCTGATATGTGTGGCTATACATCTTGGCTCTCATGTCTGTTTTAGACTGATCCAACTGATGGAAGAAATCATGGCAGAGAAGGAAAACAAGACTATCATCTTTGTGGAGACAAAGAGGAGATGTGATGATCTCACTCGAAGGATGCGCAGAGATGGGTGATTAGCTTCTCCCCTTCCTCCACTTCTTTCTAGTGGGAAACAAAAATTGTAATCAAAAGCAATAAGGTTTAAACCACCTTAATGCTATTGTTGGGAACAACTTATCCATTATTTTCTTGGCTGAATTCAGTCATTGTTTGCCAGAAGATTCCATTCCATCAAAGCATTAGTGCAAGAGAGAGTTTTCATAAGCAGTGCAGCTTTTTTAGTGTATCAGAATCCTGATATGCTGATGGGGACTGTATCAATATAGCAAATGTCTTTTGGCTTAAACGGCTGTTTATGTAGGTGGCGGGTTTACAGTACACATGCTGGGTAGACAGAGGCCAGAGAATAAAATATTTCTCAAATCTTACAGTTTTTCCCTTTTAAACAAAATGCCAATAAAGCTTCCTGTTTGCTTTAATGTATGTACTTTCTATCTATACTAATGTATGTCTCTGTTTGGCAGTTGGCCAGCTATGTGTATCCATGGAGACAAGAGTCAGCCAGAAAGAGATTGGGTGCTTAATGGTGAGTCCGTCACTGACGGGAGAATAACTTAGGCTGCTCTACCTAATTTACCTAGATGTGTTTTTCTCTGGTCTTCTTTTGGTTTTTTTATCTCTAGACCAAATAGACATATTTAAAAGGACTTCTCTTGCCTTTGTACTCTTAATTTCAGTATTTGTGCCTTTTTTTGGTTTGTTTTGATAAAGTTGGAAAATTGCTTAACGCAGATGGATTTTGAAAAATCGTTGAGGCGTTATATCCTGACTTGTGGGGGTTTCTGGAATTGACCCACCTTATGTAGCTTCTGGAAAATGAGCATTTAGTGTAAATCAAGTTCAGGTAACTATCTTTTTGAAAAATCTTACTTCATAGCATGCTTTGTTTTACAGAGTTTCGTTCTGGAAAGGCTCCTATCCTCATTGCTACCGACGTTGCATCTCGTGGGCTAGGTTTGTACACATAGACCACTCTTGCCTACTGCTGCATATTTTTCTTCTTTGGACTGAAAAATGTTTCTTTAAAAAAAAAATTCAAAGCGTGATTTTCCCCCACATGTGAAATACGTTTTTTAACATTAATCTTTTTTTTTTCTTTCATATTCAAAGTCTCTTCCTGCTCCTAATGAACAGGCTTTGGTCTGCAGCAAGGCCTAGGCATGACCAATCGATCGCCAAGAGGGAGAAGAGACGTCCAATTATGCAACCCAACCCTTCCACCACACTCACTTCTTCCCCAAATCCAGCTTTTGTTGCTGGATGGTAGGGATGGATTGCTCTCAGTTCAGAGCGTGTCAGATAAAGTTCAAGTAGGAAGTTGTGGGAGAGCATTTCAACAGCAAATAGCGAATATTCTCCCCATATGACACACCACAGATTTGTACATACCAACCCCAGTGTACACGCATGTTTACCCTGCAGATGTATTCACATCTGAGAAAGCACTGCTCCAGATCTTTGCTCTTGACATGTAACCTTCCCTCCTCTGTGTTCCTTCTAGGCAGGACCACTGAGATGATATATGGCCTTTAACATCTTGTTACCCAGATGTGTAATTGAATCAAAATCGCACAGCTCTGTTCTGGTGGTATGAAAATGATCTGTCTGGATGCAACAGTTGTGCCCCCTTTTATAATAAGCATATTTGTGTTGTGAAACACCGTGTGCTGAGCACAGTCCGTATGCATCTGCCCACCCTAGAGGAGGAGGATGGCTGCTGAAGTGCTCTGAGTTTAATAACAGACATTGAATACTCTGCCCACCCTGAGTTTGGTAGACGATAAACTACTTGGGAGTCAGTGTCTCATTTTAGTAAATTGTAGACAAAATTACTGCAAATCAGTTGAGATTTAACTCAGAGAATCTAGTTGGTTGAAAGCCTCAGTTACCTGAGCTCTCTTTGTATGCCAAAAGGGTGGCTGTGCTGTGCATCATATGGTCACTTTAATACAGGCAGACCATTAATAGGCTTGGCAGCCTTTGTTCACACAACCTTCACCCCTCCTTCCCCTCCCCCCTCAAAAAATGTCCAGCACTTCCTCAGGAAGTGATTATATGGACTTCAGTCTCTGCCCTCTAGGGTCATGTCTGGACCTGTGCAGTTAGAACTTGGGCCTGTTGGGAGAAGGGACTGAGGCCTGAAACTAGTTTGTATGAAAGAGAGCTGCTTTCTCTAGCAGCATTTTTTAAACAGGCTTGCTATGTGCTGGTAGCTTCTTTGTGCATCTTGCCTAGACATTTAAAACAGCCTCACCCCCCTCAAAAAAAAAACCAAAAAACCAACAAAACCAACACCCTCCCCCAAAACGACTCAATTGGATAACACTTCAGAAAACAGTCTCCCCACTTCCCATCGTCCACTTCACCCAAGCTAAGGGGGAAAGGTATCAGAGTCTGTTTCTTGTTACTGAACAACATCTCTGCTTGTTTTGGGGCCCTGAGTTTGCTGCTTAAAATAAGTCACTTAACTGGCAAACTTCTGGACGACTTCCTCCAAGATCCTGGAAAGTGAAGGCTTCTACCTAAATAACATAAAACAGGGGCGCGCGCCTTTTGGCTGAGTCACCAGGGCTTTCCCTCTTCCTAATGGAACATTGGTTTCAAAAAAGCTTCTTCAGGTAAGTTCTGAGTCCCGTAATGACTTCTTTGTGATAATTCCCTGGAGTGAGGTCCTCTCTCTGCACTGATCTTTTTTTTTTTTTTTTAATTTATTTTTTTGTTCAGTCTATTAAACTAAAAACATTGAATTTGTTTTGTTTTGTTTTCTTTAACAGAAGCTTTGGTATCAGCTGCAGATCATTCTCAGTGCAGGGGTGGGGGCACATCTACAATGATGGTCTAAACAGCTCTCTAGACTAGCATGTTTGCTAGTTTATTATATCTGTCCCGTTTAATAATTGGAGACTGTCTGTGCCATATGGTGTTCTGATGGTCTGACAAAGGGATTGTTTCCCAGGTAGCTGTTAAAAATGATTTACAGTCTCAATTCTTGATCCTGCTACATTATCTTCTAAAAGTGCAGGAGGATTGCGAGTGTGCGCAAACACTTTGGAGCATGCTAGACTGGAGAAGCCGAGTCTTGTACCACGCTCTGGTCTTCAGCGAGCTGCGTGCTCTACCAGGACCACTTTCCAGTCTGGAAAACACCCTTGCATCTTCCTCTTCCTGCCTTCCCATTCTTTCTGCTCCTCTCCAGTCAAGGCAGTTCTGTCTGCATTGGTAGCTACAATTCCTTGTGCTTTCTGACAGGAAAGCACATCCTTGTATCCTCTCTGATAATTCAAGTCACTTGCTACTGGATGTGCCAAACGGGACTGGCTGAGGACCATGTAGCCTGGAGCTTGTCAGTCTAGCTACACCCCGGCTGTGAAGATGCAATCTGTCACACGTACTCCTCTCTATACTTCACTTTCCCTTTTTAAAAAAACTGTTGCATCAAGGACCCTAGCTGGAGACTCGCGCAGCCCCCTGTGAAACCTGCCTTCTCGCTCACTTTTTTTGGTGTGATTCAGGACTTTGGAGTCAGCAAAGACTGAGGAGCCCCTCCTTTGCTGTAATAAGAAACAGACATAAAGTCCCCCTCTTGTCACAACAACCCTCATGTTTTTATTTTTCCTGCAATCCCTTTGAAATTGATGCAGTCTGGGCAATAGATGCAGTCTGACCCTTTGGATGTAATTTTTGTATCTTCATTTTTTTGACAATTGCCCCTAAGAGCCCCAAATAGGGGACAAAAAGCGTTGGAGGACCTGAAACTTTTACCTGAGCCCAGGTTCTCCGGCGCTTCACAACCAAATGGGGCTACAGAGAAGCGTCTAAGCCAGTTCACAGAGCGAGCGTGTGTGGGGACTTCTCGCTGCCACGGACCCTTGATGCATGCTCCCCGCGCTCCAGTGGTCCCGTGTCAGAGGGCGGAGTTTTCGAAAGGAGGCCGCCAAAAATAAAAGGCAAAGAGACGGGATCGGCTGCAGCGGTTTCCCACAGGAGGAGGGAGTGTGCATCGGTCTGGTAACAAACAGAGAATGTTTCTCTCTTTAAGACAAAACAAAAAAAAGAGGAAAGGAAATCACAAAAATCTGTGTTTTATCTTGGATATTTTCAGAATATTCTCGTTAAAATGCAGATTTTAAATTATTTTTTTTTTCTGAGCTGTTAGAGCACTTACTGTAGAACGGTGCATTTGAAAATACTGTATACTATAGCAAGTAGGTGCTTTTGGTACTTAAGGTGCTTTCACTGAAGCGTTGCACTAATATTTACTGAGGTTCTGTCCCATAAGTTTACAAAGTCTGTCTTGTCTTAAAACACAATTTGGATTTCCTAAGTTTTAAAACTGTTTTGCATACAACGCTGTTTTGATAATTTTATTTCCTGCTTCCATTTGACACTGGAAGTAGGGAATTGCTTATGGAATTCAGGATTGTCCAAATCACGCAAACTTGCCAGAACTGGACAGAGCAGCACAGAAATGTTAGTGCAATGCATTCTAGTGACAACTACAAAGCTGAGTTAAGATACTTCAGGTCTGAATAATTTTTAATGAGTTGGCTGAATAAAACTAATGTATTTGAATGCCTAAAGTGTTAGGCTAGGGAAATTAGTTCACTGTATTTTATTAGTACTGTAAAAGTAAATATTTTTAAGATTGCTTTTTATTTCATGTTACCAAGTGGAAGGTAAGTGATCTCGTTACTGTTATTTTTTTGTTAGACTTCTCCCAACAGAGTAAAAGCTTTACCATGGCAGTTCTGCCCTTCCTCCGCCCCAGTTTGCTCTGTCTGATGGTGACATTTTCACTTTACAGATTGTGTTAAAAAAAAAACCAGCTATGAAATTCAATTAGCTTATTCACAAACATCGGTGTCTTTGACACAGGAAGACAGAGACATGCATTCCGGGGAGGATGACTTTGAGTGCAGGGCAAAGCTGCTTTGAAATTGCCGTTCTTTTTCAGGACACTGACCTTTGTTCCTGATGATCTTAAATTTCAGTCTTCTACTCTTTTGGGATGAGTCTGTCTTGTATTTATTCCATGCAATTACTAACTTGGTATTTTTTTTTCTTATTACTGTCACTGCATTCGTGCTCCCCACCTTTCGTTGGCACGTCCTCTCTTCTTCTCCCCTTTCCTCAACCCCACCCCTTCACTGTGCTTCGCTCCTGGGCACTTCACAAGACGTGGAAGATGTTAAATTTGTGATAAACTACGACTATCCGAACAGCTCCGAAGATTACGTGCATCGTATTGGCCGTACCGCACGTAGTACCAACAAAGGTACTGCCTACACCTTCTTCACACCAGGAAACCTGAAACAAGCCAGGGAGCTTATCAAAGTCTTGGAAGAAGCCAATCAAGCCATCAATCCAAAGCTGATGCAGCTTGTGGACCACAGAGGAGGAGGAGGTGGTGGTGGAGGTAAAAGCACAAGGGAGAAGGGCTACAGAGGGAATATGTTCCCCACTTTGAGGGAGGGAAGATTAAAAGAGGGTAGACAAGTAGTAAGTGCAGGTCTAAGATGACAGATGAGTAATAATGCTGTTCTGTACTTGAGGTCCCAACACTTGATGTAGGCATAGTACTTCTGTCCCAAGAGAGAGGCAGTCCCCTGTTTCACCTTAGCTGTAGAATTTTTTTTCTCCTTATAAGGTCCTCAGGGAGCTGATTTTGCATGAAGTAATTATTTCCTCACAGCTCCTGCTAAGGACAGGCAACAAAGGTGCACGTGCAAGCATGTGCAAAATTGAAATCGGTAAAGGGATGCACTGGCTTTCAGGAACTGACACACTTTTTCTTCCCATTCCCTGAAGGAATAAGAAGTTTCCTTATATTTCCAGATTAGTCCTGAATTTCTCCCGTTTCTTTGTCTCCAAGCACATACATAAAGAACCCTTGTTGAACTTCATGTTTACACCTTGAGCAAGATGAAGAGGTGTATGCACAGCTGTGCAGAGAAGTTACAGTCAGTCAGAAGAAGGTGCTCCTTGGGAGCAAAATTGGGGATGTAGAAGGGGGAAAAAGGGTGGCATAAGTGTACCAGACATCATTGTTTAAGACTTGTTTATGGTACTAAATCTTAATGTATCCATCGCCAGGAGGTCGTTCTCGTTACCGAACGAGCAGTTCAGTAAACAACCCTAACCTGATGTACCAGGAAGAGTGTGACAGGAGGCTCCGGGGAGTGAAAGAGGGCCGGAGAGACTCAGGTGGCTTCAGAGACCGTGAGCGTGGTGAAAGTTATGCCAACGGAGCCAACAAGACCTATGGCAGTGCCTACGGGAGCCCAAATTCTGCTTTTGGGGCAGCACAGAGCCAGTATGGTTACACTCAAGGGAGCTATGGAGCAGCTGCCTATGGCACGAGTGGCTATGGCACTGCAGAGTACAGTGCTAGTGGCTATGGTGCCAGCACCACAGCTGCCACGGCTGGGAGAACCTCACAGAGCACTACCCAACAGCAGTATGCAGGGATGGTGGGGCGCTCGGGCCAGCAGCCGCAGCCGCTCATGTCACAACAGTTTCCGCAGCCCCCTGCCACTAACGTGATGGGCTATATGGGACAGACTGCCACCTACCAGTACCCACCCCCTCCCCCACCCCCGCCCCCCTCCCGCAAATGAGACCACTTGCTGGTGACCAGTGTAGACCTCTTGCATTTAAACTAACCTTATCTTTCTCTTCTTTCCCATTGTGATGTCTTTCATGCAGGTTAGACTTAGAATTCACTATTCAAATCCCTCGAGCCCATCAAAAATCGAGCCCAGTCCACATTAATGACCCTGTCCTCTTTTTTTTTTTTTTTTTTTTTTTTTTTTAATATATGTAGTTGACTGGAAAATTTATTATTTTTGTCTTGCATGTTGAGGAATTTGGGAATTTTATTTTCTCTAAAAGAAAAGGGTATAAGGCAGATAGGTCCCAGCTTGATCATCTTGGTGTCTATGGTTTGTGTGAAAACTTGCTTTTGAGGGAAAGAAGTTTCTATCTGTAACACGTTAACTTAATTTCAGGAAGTATAAAGAGAGATGGGAAACTCTGGGGGAGCCAAAAAGCACTTAATTTAAAATATAAATGCAAGGGAGCAATGCTCACTTCTCCTAATCTTAATTTTTTGTTTTAAATAGCTCACTATTACTGCTTGTAATCTTACTGTAGGTGACTTTCCATAAGAAAACTCTGTTCATTTGTCTGAGCTGGGTGGTGTTCAGAGTAAAGCTTTGGGTATATTGTTGGCGATTTCCGTAGGTCTGGAAGCCCCATTTTCTGCTACCTGTATCAGCCTGCAGTAGGGAGTTTGGGATTAAAAACCCAGTGTCAGAGACCAAAGCTGTCTTGAATTCAGTACCTGAAAAACGGATAGTTGCTGTGGGTATCACTGCTGAAATGTTCAGCCAAGTAAGCTCTTTCGCTACGATTGTTAAATTGCAGCATCGCAAATGTGTGGAGCCTGATTACGGTTAAATTAGTTACTGCTCTCAAATTTCTGTTTTTGGGTTTATTGAAAGAAGTCATCCTTGAGAGCCTAGAAATTACCTAGAAAATTGTTCTGAATGCCGCTACGCTCGATAAAATGTGACAGAGTTTTCCACACTTAAATTTAAGAGGTTTGAATAGGGTGGGCTGGGGGGGGGCAGGGGGGAGGAAGGAAGGAGGAGATTGCCTGGGGTCTCCTTTTCATGAGGTAAGCGGTGAGCTGGTTAGTGCATCTTGATTCTGAAGCTTTATTTCTTTTGTACCTTGCTCTGACTATTGCTTTCTCTGGCTTTTGAGTGCATTTCCCTGCTCCATTGGTCCCTTTGAGCTGAGCTCTTGCAGGTAGGTAGTATTTTAGAAAATGTTAGAGAAGAGTGAAATTTTAGTAAATACGTAAATAAAACTTGTTTATTTTACAGGCTAAGGTGGGTGTGAGGGGGGTCCCCCCCTTTAGTAAAGCATGTTGTTGACTTGTTATTTCTAATACCAGACGGTTCAGAGACAGTAGATGATAACAGGAGTTGGCTGCCCTTGATCTGATAAGATGACAAAAGTATGGATACATCTCCTGGTTTGAGGCACGCTCTTTGCATTAGGAGAGTGCAGGGGGGTTGTGTGTTTTTTCTGTTGGTGTTCTTGCATATGGATGAACAAGGCAGCCCACTCCTTCTGTAGCGGAGTGGAACTTCTTATAGCCCTGGAAAAGAGCTTGCTTATACAGAAATTATTTCTTTTGAAATTTAATTTCTTCCCAGAGTAAAATTTTGGGGGATGGATGCGCTTTTTTTCTCTTTTTTTGTGCAGTACACAGGTAGGTTGCTGACAGGGAGAAGGGAGATTCCTTCCAGAACCTCAGTTCCCTGGTTCCATTTTATAATTCCAGTGCATGGGCAGGAAGTTCCTTTGCTTGTGTTAAGTGAAAGCCAGAAACATTTTGTTTATCCAAGCACTGACTGATACATCTTTGGCCTCCCTTGCAAGCAAATCTAGAGCTTTTTTTTTTTTGCCTTTTTTTTTTTTTTTAAATTCAGGAGTAGAATGCAGAAATGTGTTTGAGGGGTGTAAGAGTAGGACATCTCACTGACTGGCTTTAAAAAGGGTCTCTGGACCGCCAAAGCTGCCTTATAGTCTGTTATGGCTTTCACTTTTGGGGGTGACTTGTGCGTGTTTAAACATCAATGCCAAGTCTTGGCAGTGCTTTATTGCCATTGAGGTTAGCTGAAGTCCAGGGTCTCGGTTCGGTTCAGAGCGTCAGCCAGACCGCTGAATGCACCGTGGCATGTGCTGCCCCTGTCCCATCTGGTGCTCTCTGCTCTGCTCCATGTACCAGCTGGAGGGCCCTTGTTGATAAAGCATTAGCCTCTAGTGTTGTTTGCATTGTTTTCAATCTGTAAAAAGTTTGTGGGAGTGTCAGATATCTGAGCTGGGTGTCTCCTCCCCTCCCACTTCCTGAAACAATTTACTGTTTGGACTTCTCTGAACAATGGAAGGATTACTAGCTTTGTGTGGGATCAGCATCTTGTTTCACACACCTGCTGGTCTCTGAACACATTCCTGTTGTATTAACGAAGACTTGAATTGAGAGATTCATAGATCTGTGGTGTTCAGGCACAGGATACTAAGAGCTATGTTACTATTCTTAGTTTGTAAATTGTCCTTTTGATACCATCTTGTTTTCTTTTGTAGGTATAAATAAAAACACTGTTGTCAATAAATTGTGAACTTTGTCTTTATTTTTGGAATGTAAAGCCATCTTTGCTCCTGTTCTTCCCAGTTCTTGAAAGTCAGATTCAAGGAGATGGAAACACTTCTTGGCAGCCCACTGAATTTTCATTGACATCGTCCCTGTCTGTAGAATACAAGGAAACTGAAAATAAGTGAGCGGGGAGGATGTTTGAACACTTGCAGAAGTAGAAGATTTGTGTAATTCAAAGGAAATGTGTTTTTCTTGAATGTTACAGGGCCTGAGTAGAGAGAGGGTCGGGCAGAATTAATTTTCAAGAGAGTGTTAGTTCATACAGAGTTAAAGTAACAGTTTGTAGCATCTGCTGTGTCAGACATGGCCACTTGTGAAATGGGTCAGTTGTCTTATGTTAACAGACTTCATTAGTACATGCTCCCTCTACCATGGGCACTTGCTGAAGGACTAAAGGGAGTGACATTTTCCCTTGTGCTGCCTCAGGGTCAAGGTGGAGGTGTGTTTTGGACATAGATGCTGGGAAGAGCTGGGAGAGAAGAAATTGCACTACTTCAGTATTGGCCAGCACTAGCACCAAATTCAAGTGAGAAGAAATAAAAAAATGGAGGGGAAGAGTCTGATGGATAAAAAGCATTTCAGTTTTCCAAGCCTTGTCTTCCTGGCACTGGGTTGACACTCAGCTGAGCCATCCGTTAGTCAAAAAGGGCCAGGGAAGGAAAGCTGTGATCTTAAAACAGCTTCATTTTATGGAACTTCTTGTGCTGTCTGTGGGATGTCTTCAAACAGGCATGGGAAGGCTTAGCTTCTTTCCTTTTAAGACTGCAAAGAGAAAGAGAAGGTAATTAATAAATTTAGTAGAATTCCACTGTTTTATTGTTCCAATAATTTTATGTTTTCTAACTTGTGATTTAGAGCGCCAGTAGCAGGGTGCCAGGTTTGCAAACTGCAAATGGGAGACGACCACTATGAATGCTGCTAAGAAGGGAAACCACAAGCTATTTATTCTCCTTTATGCTAAAGGAAGAGGTTCTTGTCTTTGTTACTTGTTCTCATGGGTGGACCATAGTAATTTTTTTTTCTTGATGATGTGCTGTCCCCAGTGCTTTCCCCTCCTTTTGATACAGAGCATGGCCTGAATAAATGTCTGTGGCCAGGCCCCTGCTGAGCCCGTCCCAGCCCATCTGAGCTGAATATTGAGATGGCAGCAGGGATGCCTCTGGGAAATGCCCAGAGGCCCATAGGCTTAGATGGGGTGGCCAGAGCAGGGACTGTCCTGGATGCGCAGTGGTCAGTGGTGCAGATTGGCTGTGCCTGGGACGGGGTGGTACTGGGGTGGGCGCTGGGGCCCATCTCTGTTGTGTGCCAGAGGGAAGGGCACTGATGTGCTGAGGATGCACCATGCAGGAGGGCCTGATGGACTGGGCGAGGCCAGAGGGACTGTGTCAGGCTGGAGAAGTGGGCTAGGGAGGCCTTGTGAAGGTCAGCAAAGCCAAGTGTACAGCCAGCCCCTGGGGTAGAACAGCCCCAGGCACCAGTATGTGCTGGGGGCTGCCCAGCTGGGCCATGGCTTGGCAGCAAAGGCCTTGGGTGTGCTGGTGGACGCCAAGTTGAACACAAGGCAGCAGTGTGCCCTTGTGACAAAGCAAACAGCCTCTGGAGCTGCACTGCTGGCAGAGTGAGCAGGGAGTCCTTCCTCTCCACTCAGCCTTGGGAGGGCACAGCTGGAGTGGTGGGCTCAGCTCTGGGCTCTCAGAACAAGAGATGGGGGCGCCTGGGTGAGTCAAGAAGGACCACAAGAGCATCTTAAACTAGGAGCACAGGCTGTGAGCTGAGATTGTTCAGCCTTGAGTAGGCTGAGGGGCATCTTACCCATGTGTACAAGTGCTGGATGGGAGGAATAAAGGGGACAAACCCAGACTCTGCTGAGTGGTGCCCAGTGACAGGGCAAGTGGCAATGGGAAATTCCACTTAAACATCTGAAAATAATATTTTGTAGTGAGGGTGGTCAGACACTGGCACAGATTGCCCAGAGAGGCTTCATCTTGGAGATAAGCAAAACCTTACTGGACAGGACCTTGAAAAATATGAGCAGGGGCATGGATTAAATGATTTCCCCCCCACCACCCTCACTGCCCACACCCCATGCCATTCTGTGAAATACAAGCTTTGGGGAGCTGAAAGCTTCCTCAGGATGTCTTTCATGTCCTTTTGTTAAACAGAAGGGAGCTTATCTAGTTTTGAAAACAAGATAAAAAGAAGTAGCATTCTATAAAAATCCCTTTGCAGTGCTTTGGTATAGGCTCAGAAGTCTTATTAAATACATTTCTTTATATAACACATTTTTGCTTCCTTTTTTCAGCATCACTGCCCTTTTTTCTGAGCTCTTCAGTGTTAGAAATGTTTTGAAAAGTTGGGTTTTTTTAAGGAATGTAAGAGATGCAACCTGCTATAATATTGCTGGCTCTCATAAATGACTGCAAAGTATTTGCATGTCTTCAGACACCATTTCTCTCCCATGATCCAGAACATTTGTGTAAAAGAAAAGAGATAAAAAAAGCAATTCTCTTCCTGCTGTGATGTTCCATCTACAAATGTTTTTTCTTCTGCCTCTTGTATCATCTAAATTTTGCAGCTCTGTCACTAGCAGTGTGAGATTGGAAGCCAGCAGTTGTGTTTTTTCCCCCTTTTGTTCCACCATCACAACTACAAAGGGTATGGATTTCTCACAAAATACAGAAGGACACAGGACACATGAATTGAGCGGAGCTAAAATGGGAATTAGTTTAGAAAAGAAAAAAGGAATTGACGTGGAGCACCTTGATGGCAGTTTTAGAAAGTATTTTTCTGGCTACAAAAATATTTAATGACAGAAGGAAGTCTTAATCTGCCAAGGCCAGCCACCTGCTCAGTGCTCCTGTCACCTCTCTGTCAGCAGGTGTATTGCATGAAGCTACCAAAAATCCATCCCTTGAAACATCAAACGTGGGCCGTCATTACTGCTTTTGGCAGACTGGTTGGGGAAAGTGAAGAAGGAGGAAAATAGTTGTCCACTTGGCTAATTTCATCTAATTCCATCCTCCTCACCAGAAAGTGTTTTAAAGCGTACTTCAGCCTCGGCAAACCACAGCATGTTCTGTAGGATTTATGCCCTTGGTGCACTTGTAAGATCTGGTGTGCAGCCATTTACCAAAGCGTGGCACTGAAATGGAAGGGGCATCTGATTTTGGAAAACGGGTGCCTTGTCTGTGCAGATGCCCATCTTCCTACAGAGTCAGTTCTTGATAATCAAGAACCCGATCTTCCCTATCAAAAGAAGAGTAGGTTTAATAATATCTCCATATGTCTGCTGTTGCTTTCTCAGGTACATTGTCTGCCTGCAGCTATTTTTTCCCCCTCAAAGTGTTTTGGGTTTTTTTTTGGTGTGATTCATAATCTTTCAGAGTGTATGTAGAATTGAATGTACCTCAGTTGTTAACTTCCCGAGGTGGGGTTAAACCAGGCTTAACTCTGGTTTAATTTTTGCTGTGTTTCACATGCACATCTAGAGCCTTGCAAGCAGTGATGCCCACTTGCAGTGAATAGGTACATTTTTTAAACTGGACCCAAATACAGCAAAAACTAAAGTCATGTAAGTATTAACACATGGCAAGCTGCGGCTCCACCCTATACTGCAAGAGTGTTGAATGAACATTTCAGTATTATAGCAACCTGTTTGCCTACCTTTGGTGACGTAGAGATAGAAGAAGTCACAGTAGAAGATGGTTTGTACCACCCCGGAAACGACAGCGATCTGGTCATAGAAATTCTCCGTGTGGTAGCGCCAGACCCAGTTGGCAATGTAGAGAGCACGGTAGAGGCCCAGGAAGAAAAGGTAGTGCGTCGTGATGGTCTCTGCTTCCCCTGTCTTGCTGATCATGAAGAGCTGAGGAAGGATAGCCACGGACTCCAGGTAGATGGAGAAGGTCCAGAGTATCTGTGAGGTGCAAAATGGAGGCAGTGGGGAGTCAGTGCTGGTTAGTATGTGTTAAGACCCAAAGCTTTTCATTTGGCAAACCACTGATGTGTGAGGGGGATGAGCAGTGCTGCTGAAGTTGGGGAAAATGAGCTCGCTCTGCTGGGAGTGAGAAGAGACAGCACAGAGCTGCTCTGTAGATGGTACTGTCTTCAAGGCCTGCCAACTTTGCCTTTCTTGCCTGCTTTTGCTGTTAAAAATCTCAGCTATTCAACATGCTGCTCACTCTGCTGCCTGGTGTCAGGCTGCTGCTGCTTCCCTTCCCTTTTCCTGCCTCAGCTCTGCCTTACCTCCAAGGGGGTGAAGCTGTGGTTCTCCAGAAATGACAGGCCTGTGACAGGGACCAGCAGGAACTCGAGGCGAAAGGAGTCGTTCTCGCTGTCAAACGTTTTCCGGAATTTCACATAGATCATATACACGGTGATGTAGGCACAAACCAGAAAAATGACCTGTGGGACAGAAGGGAGATGGCAAGACCTCACCTGCAGTTGCACTTTCCATGCTTAAAGAGAGGCTGGCTTTGGCAAAAGTCAAGATAGTGGTGAATGCTTTGCCTGTGTTGGCTTAAGGATTGATTTATACAGGAGATAATCCAGTGTTCAGGTAAAGCTTGCCCCACCATGAGAATCACACATGTTTGAGTCCCTCCGGGGCACTCTGTGTAGAGGTTGGCTTGGTGGCAGCTTTATGTTAATGCTCCTGCTGTACAAGGACACCTAGGCTTGGTTCATGGCATCTTGTTCCAGTTTTAGTGGTACTAAATATGGCTCAGCTCACTTACTGACTATGGCAAGGGGGTTTTTTGGTCAATGGAGGGACATTGGAACCAAAGGAAGAGTCTTTATCCACCCTTCCTGGCTGAAAAACCCAGTGACTGTGTACCCTCACCTCTCCGAGAAACCACAACGAGCTGAGAGGAACCTCTTCTGCTGCCCTGCCCTCTCCTTACCTTCATCACAGTGTTATAGACAGAGATGAAATTTGTGAACAGGTCCAGGTAGCGGGTTGTGAAGACGAGGGCAAAGAGTATCTGACTCTTCCCAGAGATTCCTGCGTGGCAGGGAAATGAAAAGAACGTAAAGCAGATGAAGGGAAGGACCCGTGGGATGGTGGTTTCCCCTTACGCCTCCTTTGAAAGCATTTGTATGTAAGTGTGTTGTTTTGTGAGCCGGGGCTGGTGTGTGGGTGCTGAGGAACCTCTACCCCAGGAGTGGCCAGGGTCTCCCAGGGTAACAGGGCAGGCTCCTGCTGGTGCCCCTGAGTGCTGCCTGTGGGAACTGGTGCTCAGTGGGCATGCTCACCACTTTGGCCAGTTCAGGCCTTGCTGTCATCAAAAGACCTTTCTCTTCCCATCCTTCCCCCTTTGCCTGCCCACCTCACCAGGGATTGTGTGATGTGACATCTCCCACAGGAGGGAAGTGCTGCAGGACCAGCCCCAGGGCGCTGATGGAACTTGGCCACTGCTGGCAGAGAGATGCAGTCACACCCACCCACTTCTGTACCTGTGATAGCGGCCACAGGCCCAGCAGCCCAGCCCCAAAATCTCTTGAGGAGGGAACTATGAGCAAAATCCTCCTGCAGGAAGCTGCTGTCCTGATTTCCTCGCCCTGGGATGGGGCAGCCTCTGGCACCTGTCCACCACTGGCAGAACCTCCAACCTAGAGCAGCTTCTTCTCCAGGTTGTTGGTGTTGCTACCGCCACAACCTCTCGCTCTCATTTTCCACCTCTCTCCAGCCTTGCCGCCCTCTCCTTCACTTCACCACCCTGAGACCAACACCTGCCTGAGGCTGTGTGCCTTGCCACATCACATCCTTCCAACACAGCCCTCTCCTGCCAGGGAGACCTCCCAGAGGAAGAGGATGACTTTCCTCGAAGAGCCCACGCAGGGGGGCCGCCCGTTTGTATGGGCTATCGCTGGCTTTTCCAGCACCCATTTTGTTGTGTCCTTCACAGAGCTGCCCTCCGAGAAGAGCCACCCTCCTTCCCTGGGGCATGGGAGCACTCACCAGCACAGGACTTGGACTTCACGATCTTCAGCAGGAGAATAATGATGGCCAGCAAGTGGGAGACATCCCCCAGGATGCGGAAGATGTTCATGGTGCCGGCGGGACTCCTCTGGCGTGAAGGGAGTGGGGATCTTTCTGCAGGCAGGGAGGACAAGGGCAGGAAGTTTTCCTCCCCCGAGCCTCGACTGAATGAACAGTCCTCCTTCGGCTCAACTTTCCTTTTTCCCTGAGCACGGAGCCTTCCCTTCTTGTAGCACAAAGTTCAGTTTCCCCTCTCCCGTGGCTGCAGATGGCTTTCCCCTGCCAGGCTGGATGTCTCCCTTGTTTACTTTTCCACCGAGGTGGATTTTCCCTCTCCCAGCCTAGGGCCTTCCTCTCTCTGCTTTGGGCTGAAAGTTGGAGTTTGTCTCCCGGAGAGCTCCAGGCTGAGCAGCCCCGAAGCCAGTGCTGGGTGACGGTGACGTGGCTCCTGGCTGGCCGGGGAGGAGAGAGAGGAGGAGGCGGAGGCGGGAATAACTGCGCTATTTTTCCCTTTTTCTTTTTTTTCCTTCCTCTTTTTTCTTCCCCTGCTTGTCTCAAGTTACACGCGGAAGTGTGGTTAAAGGGGATAAGGCAGAGGGAGCAGGATTCCCATCCTCTGGCCTTGAGGACACACCCTCCGGCGAGGGCCAGTGCCTAGCCTCTCTGCGCCTCTGGGTGCAGTAACCTCTGTCCTGCTTCCAGTCGGCAGCCTTCTGCTCTCTGCCCTCCCCGGCCCCATCCCACCTCCCGCACCTCCTCACCCGTGCTCCACCTTGTCTTCTGGAGACAAAGAAGAAGTGGGGAGATATTTGAATTACCAAGCCATTGCAGCTCCTCCACAGCTGTTCATGCACAGCCACTCCCTGGTGTATGCCCCACCAGGCACCCCTGCCTTCAGGTATCCTATCTGGAGCAGTGTGGATCCCTGAGCCAAGCCCTGAAGAAAACAAAAGATCCTCCTAAGGGCTGGTTTGAAACAAACTTCACTGAAAATATTAATCCTGGATTCCTGCAAGAGGGTTACAAGCACCACAGGGAATGTGAGCGAAAGAAGCACGTGGTTGCTGCTGGGTCTATAGATTTCACAGAAAGGAACTCAGTAGTGATAGTTAGAAAGTTTTAATATATTTGCAAACAGCCCTGGGTGACCAACTTAGTTTGAATAAACCCTGTCCTTGGAGCACAGTTACGCAGGGAGATCTCATGGCAGCAGCAGGGGGACCTCTGCATCAAGACCCAGCAATTAGATAATCAATTTCTAATCACTAATATAACATTGCTTTAGTACAACCAAATGGAAGTTTTAATTTGTCTCCTTGTCCCTGAGCAAATCACACCTGGCCGTGGGTCTAATTTGGTTACTCTTGGATTGTGTGATCCTGCCTGCTCTTGTCCCAGAGCTGGCTCTGGCTGCTGCCCTCCCTGTCCCCAACCATGACCTGCGGCTGTCCCCTACACATCTCTCTCTGCCCTCATGGGCTTGGTTGGAGTAAAATCCTTAACGACTGAAGTGTAAAAATATTATTCCTGGTGCTCTCTGAGAGGATTAACAAGCCTATTAGCATCACCGGATCCCTTTCTGAATACATTTGCGTACATTTCCTCCCTGCCCATTAGGTTGGCGGTTGTGTTTTCCCTCTCTGACGCTCCAGCACCTGCATCATAGGGCTTTTCCAGATGGATTCACAGGCCGGGCTGGAAAACACCTGCTCGGCCCCACAAAACTGAAGACATCCCTACCTGCCCCCAGCCAGGGCACTGAGGCAGGGTTGGTGTGGTGGGAGAAGGGTGGGTTAGAGCAAAGGAGAGGATTGGCCAAGGGTAGGGACTGGCCCAATTGGGTTTCCAGATGTCAGAGTGGAGCTGCCTGCGATTTCAGCGTGGCTTTGCAAGGCCGTGTGGGTGCTGGTGAAAGCCAAGCCCCAGCCCTGGTGGCCCTGCAGTTCCCTGGTATCCCAGGTCCTTTTGCAGGTGGGCAAAGAGTTTTGACCCATGGAGCAGGGATGTGAAGTTGGGGGGAAGGAACAGACCTCTTCCAAGAGGTCCCCTTCCAATCCGCTGGTGTGCAAAGTCTGAGAGCCCTCGTCTTTCTCTTGTCCCTGCACTCCTCTTTGCAGCTTCTTGTCCCACCCAGGGAAAGAAGCACCCTGCAGAGGGGTAAAACTGGTGTGGGTGGCAAAGGTTTAGTCTCTTCATCTTGCACCCTCCCAAGAAGAACTGTTGGGCTCCAAGTCCCAGCATTATCTCCCACTGTGGCACCAGGAACCACCGGCTGAGGTGACCATTAGAGGGACTTCATGGGAGCAGCCCAATCAAGCTCACCCAGCTGGAACAGGGTGGTAGGGCTGGGGTGTCCCTGTGGGACATCCCTGTGTGGCACATGAAGGCCACAGGAAAGCTGCAGCAGGGCAAGGGACACCCAGGCTCTTAGAGGAGAAAAAATTGGCACATGGAGTGGGACCAAGTAAAAATAAACCTTCCCTCCTCCCGCCCTGCCACAATGCAAAGCGCCTTGCGCCGGGTGTCTCCCTGCCTCCCAAAATAATGCCGGGTGCTGCCACCACCCCGCATGGTGATGCTCTCTCCATGCCTCCCGTTTCCATGGTGACCACAAGGAATGTCGCCAGGGTGACAAGGAGGCAAGTGAGCTGGGATTTGATATTAAAAATGAGATTTTGGGGTTGCTGGGATTATTTTTCTCCCCCCCCCCCCTCCCCTTATCCCCCTCCTTTAGTTCTATTTTTGGGGTTTCCCTCTCTGCCTCTGTTGGTTGGGAAGGCTCCTCCTGCAGAGCCCCTGGGACAGGCAGCAGCAGCTTCATCCAGGGCCCTGCTCCACCTCCGCCTGTCCTGTGAGGTGATGACTATGGGATGACAAGAGGGACAAAAGGGGGTTTCCTTATCACTAAAACACTGGTTTCCTTCTATCAGGAAGGCTTCTGTGCTTTTGCCCCCGGTGGTGCTCCAGGTGTCCCCCTCCATTTCTGCTGCAGGAGGTAGCTCAGGCTGCACCCAGACCTCCTGGGAGAGTGGGCAGCCTCAGGGATTTGTCCGAAAGAGGAAAATGATTCTGCATTCCCAGAGAGGCTGGGGAACATGGTGGGGTTGAGCACCATGGGCCACCTCTGTGTGTCACCATCACTGCACCCATGACCAGGTCAGTTTGGCTGGGCAGTTCTGGAACACTGGGGACAGAGATGGGATGGTTGGAGGAGGATGGCAGAGGGAGCCTGGCAGGTGCTAAGGAGTCCAGAACATTGTTCTCTGGTTTAAACACTCAAAGTCAAACCTGCTCAGGGCAGAGAGGGCTTGAGGGTTTTTGCTGGCTTAGCTGGTGTCTCAGGAATGCAGGACCACAGGTGTCCAAGCAGGGGCTGCTGGCATGAAGGTAGAACTTCTCTTCATGCCCAGGCAGAAGAAGGGGCAGGCAGCACTTGCCCACCTTCCCAGGAGCTCTTGCTTTCTGCTGCACCCATCTCCAGCCATCTCCAGCCATCCCTCTCTCTCTCTCTCCTTCTCTCCATCCATTCCTCCCTCCATCTTTTCAACCACCCCTCCCTCCTCCTCTCTCCATTCACCTCTCCATTCACCCCTCCAAAGATTCCTCTGTCCATCTCTCCATCTCTCTTTCCCTCCTTTCATCCATCCCTTTATCCATCTCTCCCTCCACCCTACCATCCCTCCATCCCTCTATCCCTCTGCCTCCCTCAATCCCCACAGCAGCACTGGGAAAGGTTGGCGGAGTGGGGCTATTTTTGGGAGCGTCTCCCTGGCAACGGCTGCCACCACCGTCTGTGGTGGCTTTTCCATAGGTGCTAAAATATTCCACACTTCTTATTAAAGACAGTGCTGGTGGAGACGGGCGGGGGCGGCGAGTGTGAGCCACCCCGCTGCTGGGGCCGGCGGCCATGGGGCGGTCAGGGCGTGGCACTTGGGGGGCACAAGGACAGCGAGAGGCTGGTGGCATCTTCAATGCCACATCCCCATGTCCCTCTCATTGGCTCCGGAAGTGCCAGCTGCCTCTTGGCAGTGCTGGGCTGCCACACTGTGCACAAGGTACAGCCATCTATCCTCCTGCTGCAAAGGCAGAGGGAAACGTGGTGAGGTCTCGGTGTAGCCAGCGATGAGGAGCAAAAGGCAGAGAGGGGGAAACCTGACCTGAAGCTGAGGCGGCCGCGGGGCTGCACTTGGCAGCTTTGCCCACTCTGGGAAAGACCAAGATGTCTCAGCCCCATATTCGTCCCTTCACCACATGACGAGGAAAGGCCTGTCATGGTGCCAGAGGGATGGTACGCTTTGCCAAAGGACAGCTGTGCAGATCCTGGTCAGTAGCTCTTGGGAAGCAGCCCCACAGGCCCGAGAGACAGAGCTTTTGGGAAAGTAAGTACCCTTCTGAATCTGAACGAGGTCCTCACAGGGATGGCTGCAGAGGGGATGGACAGGCTGACCCTGCTCCATCCAGGCACAGCAGCTCCCCAGGAGCAGCAGGGAGCGGCCATGGGTGCACTGGGGTGAACTGACCCATTCAGGGGGCTGATGCATTCCTGCTTTGCAGATGCTCATCTGCATGGAGTTACTAAACCCACCCTCTGCTTCCCTGGCAGTGGCTTTGCCAGGTGGGAGCGGGCTGTGCTCGCCATGGCAGCACTCACTGGTGCTGGTGGGGGACAGCAGGCTCCACAGCGTGTTGTGCAGGGGTCATCCCATGTGCCACATCTTGGGATGATTTTGGGAGGGAGGGTCATGGTCGTTGCAGGATTGGGGGCCAGAGGAGACTCAAAAAATGGTTTTTTGGTCTTTTTTGGCTTTTTAGCACAGGCCTTAACACTGGGGACAGCAGGCGAGACACCAAGACAGAAGCCATGTCCTCAAACAACGCTGTCCTGGAGCAGGGCTGTCCCCAGGACCCTGTGCCTACAGCCACTGCCTGTGTGGTCAGGGGTCTCTTCAGCCTCTGGCTTTGCTGCAGCAGAGTCCCCCACCTTCTCTCCTTGTCACCAAGAAGTGACCTTTTTCAAGCCTCTGAGATGCTGCTGGCCATGGAGACCCAGAAAGAGGTTTCCTGGACAGGTTTCCTGGACAGGTTTCCTGGTAGGGTGGCTGTGCACTACCCTGGAGCCCTGGGGTCTGGCCCCTCCGTGTCCACGCTCCTGTCCCAGCATTGCCCATCCCGGCAGGAAATCACCAGCTCTGTAGAGTGGGGAGGCAATGCCCCACAGCAAACACTCTGCATCAGCTGGGAGAGCCTGGTCCTTCCACAGGGCGAGGTGTCAGCCCGGCACCCCAAATCCAGGTGGGAAAAAACGCTCTGACGGTAGTCATTTCATCTCTGTGCAGCAGCCCAGGAGGAGGATTCACCTCCTTGGGGGCACCTGGCGGCCCCACCGTCCCTTTCCCGCTGCCGATGGTTGCTCTCGTCTCCCCCATGGCGGCTCCGCAGCTCTGAGCTCACATGCGAGGATGGGCTAAAGTAGCGGAAAGCTGTTGGATCCTACCACAGAGTTACTGACTTCTCAGCTACAGACTGCATAGCAATCAGCGAGGGGGAGAGGCAGCCAGGGAAAGGGAGCGGAGCGCAAAGGGAGGAAGAGTGTCAGGGAGAGGGGGGTCTGGGGACTAGAGCAGGGGGGCAGCAAGGGGCACGGGCAAATAATGCCAGAGAAGGAGGGAGCCAGGCAGGAGGGGGAGACCTGAACCCGTCGCTGAGCCACGAAGGCACATCAGCACTCCGTGGGATGGACGCTCCTGGGAGCAAAAAATTCTGAGAGGCAGAGGCAGAAGGAGAGCGCTGGCGTGGGCAGGGCAGAGTTAGGAGAGGAGCAGGTCGCAGCGGAGAAGTAGCTCTTCGGGAGGGGAAAAAAATAAACCTAGGCTGGAGGCGAGCGAGGACTGCAGAGAGACTTCCCTGATTCCTCCGGTCCGGCTGAGGCATTTCATGGTGAGATGGAGAAACCGGCCGCTTCCCCCTTCCTCTGACGCTGGCTCGGCACGGCTGGAGCAGGCGGCAGCCCTCGGCAGGACCCGGGTAAGAGGCGGTACCCGGGAGCTCTGCTCTCCTCACCGGCATGAGAGCGGGAAGGGTTTTTCTCCCTTAGGAAAATAATGTATTGTTTCATTTGCGTTCGCTCCGAGGAACAGCTATAAATATAACTTAGGGAGAGATGCGTGGCTTCGTGTGAGCGTGCCAGTGAATAATAAAGTTGCCTGTGTGCATGGCGTATGCACGTACAGCTACCGGGGCGGCCGCGGGCCGAGGGGCAGGGGTGGGCTCCTGCCTCTAAACCTCCCCAACTTCCCTCCCCGCCCCCTTGCCACCCTGACTTCGGTCGCTTTGCAGGTAACTTCTTCATTTTTTCAGTTCCCCGTGTTTTCTTGGAGTCTTCTTCGCCCTGGGCTGGGTCTTGCTCACCTTTTGTTTCTCCTGCTCTGTAGATTCTTCTCTGTGCTGGTCCCGGCCAGTTCACAGGGAAGAAGGCAGCTGGAGACCTGCTCTCCAAGCTCTTGGGTGCAAATGGGGCTGAAGGGGACGTGTTCGTTCTCCTGCTGTCTGTGGAGATTTTGGGCTTCAGACCTGCCCCCCTCTCCCTTGCCTTCCACCTCTCCTAGTCCCAGCATGGCTGATCCTGCTGCTGGTGGTCCAACACCCCCAGATAGGCACAGTGCAAAGGGTCTTCTGGATAGTGGGTTTGGGTGAAGGAGCTCAGGAGGAAGCCATGAGCAAAGTACTAGAGAAAGTCTGCCTTTACTCCCTGTTGGCAAGGTCGGCTTCCCCGCCAGGGCAGGAGTGGGCAGGCAGATTTGCATGGTGCTGGCAGATCACCTTGGACATCCCTGGCCCTTCAGCCCCCAAGGCCCTCCCTCCTGGGCAAATTGCCTGGAGTCAACCAAATCCTTCTGGCAAGAGCCTGGAGTTTCCTATTCCCGCTGCTCAGCCCTAATTCCATCCATGGCAAAGCAAACAGCAGCTCTGGGGCCTCTCTCTTCTCCCCTTGCTCCCCTTGGCGGGTGTGCTCTGAAGGGCAGACGGTGACAGCGCACACGGGAATGCGTGGCAGAGGTGATGTAGCTCCAAGGCTGCCCTCAACCCCTGCTCTCTGCCCTCCTTGGCTTCTCGGGAGGAGGCATCCACAGGAGGTGGGAGGTGTGGAGATGAGCCCAGGGCTTGGGGTTACCCAGAGCCTGGGAGGGATCAGGCAGGTGCATGGGGAGTACATCTTGACAGACATGGGAATATGTCCCTTCTCCATTCACCACCAGGAATGGCACCCACAGAAGCTGGAAACACCCCAGCAGTGTGTGGCCTCTCCTGTTTGCAGTCACTGAAAATAATAATAAGTACAGGGGAAATATGTACCTTAGGAGGGAAGCATGAATCTGGTGGGGACAGGGGGTGGTAGGGAAAAGGACAGATGGTGAGGATGGCCACAGAGAGGATAAGCTGGAGAGGGCTGATCTGCAGGGAAGTGGGTTCCCTCTCCTCCACCTTTTTCTTCTTCCATCTTTCCCTGTTTGGGTGCTGAGATCAAGTGCCCCGACGCGTGGTGCTGGCAGGGGGCTGGCAGTGGTCCTCATCCCTTGCAGCCTCCTGCCATGGTTTGCAAGGAAAACCGGAAAGCGAGGAAGTGTCTGGGGAGGGATGGAGTTACCTGGCAGGACCGGTCCCCACTGGCCCCTCCATCCTCTCGGCCACCCCAAGCTCAGCCATCGGCCACGCCCGGGAAGCAGCTGCATCCCTGGGGTGGTGTCAGTGACAGGAGGGTGCCGGCAAGGGGGAGGAGGGCACTGACATCAGTGCGGACGCAGAGCAGAGCAGTTAATGGCCCTCTGCCCTCAGCAAGTCCCCCTCTCCTGCCTCGTTATTGCGCTGGGCTGGCTTAACCCGGCTGTGCGGCCAGGAATCAATAGATGGATGCTGGCGTCTTAGCAATCGATCCCTTACTCATCCACGCGGCTCCCAGCCTCCCGCTGGCGCTCGTTTTTCTGTGAATGGCACGGGCTGAGCGAAGCCGTCTGCGCTTGCCTCGCAGCGCTGCGAAACTGAGTCAGACTGAATTCCTGCTCCTTGACGTCACTGCTCCTGTGCCCCTTACCAGGGCAAGGAGAGGCCTCGCAGGGAACCCCCAGAGGCACCGGCACCGGTTTTCCTCGCCAGGCAACGTGGTTTTAATGGAGATGGTTGGGATTGAAGCCCCTTCTTGGGAGAGATGCTGACTGTCTGGCAGTGGGGAGCTTGGGACAGGCAAGGGCTGCTTTTGAGCTGGTTCTCACCCTCAGACCTCTCAGGTTCGTTCTCCAGCAGTGAAGGCGGTGCCGTGGCATAGGCGGCTGAGGGATGGGAGCCGGCTGCAGTGTGACCCTGTCCGAAGTGGCCCCAGAGACCCATGCACCTCCATGCCTGTCCTCCTGGGATCCTGGCAGCAGGCAGCTTGCTTCAGGGACAGTTTTGGCAATAACCCACTGATTTACCTGGGCAGGAGATGCCCACCGTCTCTCGGCACCAGCCATGCTGGCACAGCAACACCACTGCTGCTCTCACTGGAAATTAGAGAGTGGAGGATGGAGAACAAGATACCCTCCAGCCCCGCACCCCCCCTCGCTGCCAGCCAGGGGCTCCTGCCACCGCTCTGCCCACGCTCCTGCCACCATGGCAGTGGGTCTGCCCCTCACAATCTGGACGGCTGTTTTATTTCTATGGCAACATTTCTCCTGAAACACTTCAGAGGGAGCCTGGTGCTGTTCGATAATGAGGGAAGCAGCATCCTCCATTCTGTCCCCTGCAAAAGGCTCAGAGAAACGACCCTGACACCTCTCCTCACCTCCTTCCCTCCCTGGCAAGCGGCACCAGCATTGGTACAATGAGCTGCTGGCCTTGTCCCAGCTGCCTCTCTGCTGCCTGTTCTCCTTTCCCCTGCCTTCAGCTTTGCTCTCCCCTCTCCTCTCGCCCGCTCCCTTTCTGCTGGCAGCCTGCTTAAGCACCCGCGCAGACTGACCAGCTGAAAGGAGTCTTAGAGCAAGTGGATGTCGAAAGTGACTCTGGTGTAGAGGAGGGTAAAGCCCCGGGAGAGCTGTATAGATCGGCCCCGCCAGCAGCACGCTGAGTGCGGGGCTGGAGGGCACTGGGGATCCCAGAGGCTGGGCAGACAGGCGCTTCATCCCTCTGAAAAGCTCGATGGCATTACGAAGAGGCGGTGCCTGCCACGGGACCAGACACAGCGGCCCCAGAAGTCCTCTCCTCTCCTGTTCCCGTTGTTCCCACCAGCAAGAAAGAGCCTCGTGCCTGGGTGGAGGTGAGCGGGCAGAAGTTGCGGGCAGCACCGAGTGCCAGCAGGCGACAGGCAGGTGAGCAGGCAGGATGCCAGCGGGAGCGACTGTCGCAGCCCGGAGGAGCAGGGGTATGGCAGCAACCCGTAGTGATGGCGGGGGGGATATCGCAGTCCTGGCAGTGTGCAGATGCAGCCGCCGTGTCCCGCTTCTCACTGCTCTCCCCCAGCCCCGTCCTGCCCGCGATGGCAGCCCCACCCTGTCAGAGAGCTGGGGGGTAGGGGAAGGAGGGGGAAAAGGTCCTTCGTACGTGAGTTGGGAAGCACTTAGTCTTGACACTTTCCAGATGTATTGGTTAAACCTGACGGATCAAGCTGCAGCAATACAAGTCAGCAAACCTGTAGTGGAATACTTGATCCGCGGGAATGCGGTTTTGCAGCTTACCTGGGATGCTCCCTCTGCTCTGTTTCTGGTGCCTAGCAGGCATGGCTGAAAGGGGAGAAGCTGGGGCCCTTTCAGGAGGCTCGTGACTCTGCTCAGCTCCTTGTTAGCATAGTGACAAGGGGGGTGAAGGGAGGTTTTTTTCCCTGTCACTGATGGGTTAGTGCTCAGCAGCCAGGCCAGGCTGGGAACTCAGCTGTCGTGCGGCAGCTGGGTGCGGAGCAGCGGCTGCAGCCTCTCTCGATCGGGGGCTTGCCGCAGAGCAGGCTTTGCCCTGGTTATTGCTCGCCCTTGCTGCTGTCACTGTTGTTATCATCATTCATAAACTATTTGCAGGCACCTGCCTTGCTGGGCGCTTGGCAGAGTCACTGGCAGTCCATCCCTGCCCTGTCAAGAGCACAACTGCAGCAGGCAGGCAGATGACGTGAGCCACCCTTGCCCCCCTTTCCTGCACACCGATAATTATCCTTGTCCCCTGAGTAGCCAAAAGCCATCAAGACACCCTGCATGGCCAGGCACTTTGTGCTGAAAAGATGCTGAAGCACATGGATGCTGCTGGGAATGGCCTTACATCAGGGCTCCCACAGGGCAGGACGCCCAGTGAAGGGAATTCCAAGGAGGAGGGGATTAGGGAAGATGCCCTTTGCACTGTGCAGTTGTGCTGGGAAGCTGGAGGAGCTGACCTGAGCATAATGCATCTGCCTGGGTTATGAGGACCTCAGGGACAGCCCAGAGCCTTCAGTTTTTCAGCTCTTGCAGGTTTTGCATCAACCCTCCAGGGTCCAGTCTGTGGCTTTGGCAGGCAGGGTGCTGGGCGTATGTCAGCCCCTGTGTTTCCTCAGGAGCAGGTGGGATGCGGTCTGCACCCTGGCTACTACAAAATCTCCATTCCTTTTTGGCCAAGAACGCCACCCAGGGAAGGCCAGGGGCCTTCTGAGCATTTAATTTTTCCTCTGATGCCAGCTACAAAGAATAACACCCACCTACCTCGCTCAGCAAGAAAAAGCAGGGACTTCTCCCCAGCTGCCACTCCAGCACCATCCTCTCCTTCCAATCCTGCTCAGTCAACCCCCAGCCCCTCTGTCTTGTACCCCCAGACCCATTTTGGCCAGAGAAGAGTGGGTGAATGCTAGCGCCAATCCCACCAGCCCCACTGCGGGGTATCCCCCCTCTAGTCCAAGATGCTGGGGAGCAGGCAGCTGTTCTTGCAGCGCCATTGTCTGGACAGTGCAGCAGCAGCAGGGATCGCTGGGGTGGTGTGGGAGCAGGCAGGAGGTGATGCTGTCACCTTTCTGTGCCTCTTCCCGACTTTGTCATCCTGGGGACCTTTGTGTGGTTCCCATTTTTATGTGTTTTTTTCTCCCTCTCACTCTTTCTCTCCTTCTCTCTTCGCTTTCTTCTCTCCCCCTCCCATCAGCATGTGGGCTGATCACTGCTCAAACTTTTAATTCAGATGGTAATTGGAATAATAATACGGGCAGAATCCTTCTGGCTCCGTTGCTGCAGCTGGCTTCAGGGAGCTATGAATAGCTCTGAGTCACACACTGAGATGGTTTAACTTCAAATCATTTTGTTTTGTTTTCATATTACCCATCCTCAGGCTCCAGAGCTTCACAGGGGGAAAAAATATCCCCCCTTCTCACTCGACTCCAAAATATAAACCGGGCAGGGGCACATGAATAAAATCCTCTTTTGGAGAGGGAAACTGGTCAGCAGATCATGCCTTGAGGGGCAGATGGGGACTCTTGGCACTTAATCTATTTATAATTATTGAACGAAAAGGCAGAAGTGTGTATATAAAAATGGTATAGAGTTGATTACAGCTTCCTCCCCTCACCTTCCATATGTCACTTGCCTTTTTAATATGGTAAAACTCTCCTGCACGGTGACTGTGCCTTCGCGTGTGCTCGTACAGCGCCTGGCACCCTGCCCTGCCGGCACAGAGGAGCGAGAGCTCGGCCGCTGACTCGTGTGGCAGGACAGCCCCCCATGGCACCAAGCTGCCCTGTGAGCCCTGGCACAAACCCTGGGAATATTCATGAGCAATAGCAGAGGAGATGGAGTTACAAAGAGGATGGCGAGGACACACAGAATGCTGTGGGTCTGCAAGGCTCTGCAAAAAGGCAAAGAGGTCCCTTCTCAGCTGTGGGTGTTTCCGCCCTGACTCCCCAAGAGGCGAGAAGTTCGTCTGCCGTGTTGTCAGCGTGCCCGAGCTGGCAGGATGGGTCTGTGGATGCTGATCCCAAGCCAGCCGGTGCTACAGAGCCGGTAACAGGGACAAAGGCACAAAGCGGAGCGCAACCAGCGGCTGCGGTATTGACCACAGACAGGAGGGAAGCATTTGCCAGACAACTCCAGATAAAGCAAAGACTAGGAGTGTAAAAATACCCTGGGATTTTTCCATCGTTGTCGCTCACAGTGTATGTCCCAGAGCACCAGATACGGTTGTTATAAAAAGAGAAGTGGGGGAGTGCTTTAGCATGGACTTTTCTGTTCTGTTTCATGAGACTCTTCCATTGCAAATTTAAGGAAGGATTGACAATATATGATCTACTCTGGCAGGGGCTGGAGAAAGACCAGGATGTGCGAGGTGCTGCGCTGTGTACAGGGATGCAGCGATGGAGGCATTGCCCCGGCACCAAGCGCCTTGACCTTATTAGCCTGCAGATCCCTTGGAAAGGCACAGCAGCAGTGCAGCCCCACGTGTCTGCTCAGGGCCAGAGCAGAACCGGGGTGGCAGTGTGGGCTGGTGTGATGGCTTGTGCTGCTGGAGCACGGTGTCACACGGGAAGGAGGAGATGACTGCAGCACCGTGGTGGTGTCCTGGCATCGCTCAATCTAAGACACAGGAGGGGGAAAGTGGTTGGGAAACAGGGAAGGGTAGCGCATGCTTTGGGGCTGGAGGCAGCTGCTGGCCCCTGGAGACCCACCTGGCTGACAGTTTCAATGCTGCAAGGCAGTGGCTGTGATGTCCGTGCTGCAGCAGCTTCCCAGAGTGCTGGGGGCTTCTGCAGGCCGTGAAATACATGGGTGTTCATGTATACCTGGCGCAGGCAGCAGAGGGATGGAAAGGGATGCATGCCGCCTCCTGCCTAGCATCTCTCCTTGCTGCACCCACTAGCTTGGTTTCATCCCACTCCATAGGAGTTGCCACTGACCCTGCAGCTTCCTCCTCCACATGTGGGTCCCAGGAGGCAGAACAAGCTCCAAGAAATGTCCTCAGGCATGCTCTGGATTCGTGTCTCTGTCCTCAGCCAGGCTTTCCTCCCCCTTGTCCATGTGACAGGCAGCTGCCCGTTCAGGATATGAATATAATCCCCTTCTGCTGGAGACACCTCTGAGCCTTCCCCTTTCATTCCATTTGTGTTCCAGGTTTCCAAGTTGCAATGGGACCTTTTCACAGCCATTTGAACTACGTTTGCATAGGATTTGGGCTCCTGGTAAGGCCCCTGGCCTTGCCAAGCTGGCGGCATCAATTTTGCCATCAGGGATGTCAGTGGTGGCCCTGGGCCACCAGCTGCTGAGGAGGGACAATGAGTGACCCAATGTGGTAGCAGTCCCCAGCGCAGGGCTCCTCCCCTGCCTATCTGTCCTTCCCATGGCGGCACCACGCGCTGTGGGGGTGTGTTGGGGTGGAAGTGGGAAATGTGTTTATTTTTGTTCGTCTCCTGGCTCGTGCCGCTCTGAGTTTGTGGCACTCGGTATTACTAACACTTCCCTGTGCCAGCTGGCAGCAGGGGATGAATCAGATTGGCAACACCACAGTGTGGACCCTTCACTGGCCGTTCAGCTTGGAGTGGTGCCTCTGGCCAAAGTGCTGGTGATGTCTCCTGCCCCTGTCCAGGGTGAGCCCCCACCAAAATGCCAGTGGCTTGACCTTGCTGGTGGACATGTCTCGGTACCCTGTGGGACAGGGTTGTCCCCTCCGACTCATGCTGCTACCCGGGCTGGATGGTCCCTGTCCCTCCTTTGCACTGCAGGTCTCAGGTGGCTTCATGAGCTGCTCTCTGCCCACTGGCAGCATCCCCAAGCTGGGGTCAGCTCTGCAGCCAGGAAGACAGCTTATCCCCCTGCTGCCAAAAACACATTTGCAGTTGTTGTGGTTTAACCCCAGCAGGCAACTTATGTATCACTCAGCCCCTCTCTCCCTCTCACTGCCCCCAGCCCCAGGCAGGAGGGAAATTGAAAAAAAAGGTAAACTTTTTGTGGGTTGAGATAAGAACAATTTTATAATTGAAACAAAATATAATAATAATAAATATGGGAATCATATTACTATTATTATCAATAATAATAGTAGTAATAGTAATAATGAGCAGAGAGAGAGAGAATAACAGGACCAAAGAGAAATAAGTGATGCACAACCCAATTACTCACCACCCACTGACTGACGAACAGCGCGTCCCCAGAGAGTCATCAGTCCCTTCCAGTTAACTCCCCCAGTTACATACTGGGCATGATGTTCTATGGCATGGAATATCCCTTTGGCCAGTTTGGACCAGCTGTCCTGGCCATGCTCCCTCCTGGATTCTTGCACAGCTCCTCACTGACAGAGCATGGGCAACAGAGAAGTCCTTGGCTTAGAGTAATCCACTACTCACCAACAACTCCAACATGTCTGTGTTATCAGCCTTGTTCTCGTACTAAATCCAACACACAGCACTGTGCTGGCTACTACGAAGAAAATTAATGCAGACCTAGACAGAATCAGGACAGCAGTTGATTGCTTCCTCCCTCTCCCCTGCTTCTGACAGCTCAGCACACATGGAACTCGATGACATCACAGACCTTGGAATGTTGGTGGTTCCAGTTGTCCCCAGAGACAAGATGCAGAGGTATGTGGTTCTCCTCTCCCTCCTGAACATCCTGGTGTTCTAAACAGAGGGATTTTGGTGGCCACACCAAGCCCTGCTGAGGCTGCAGAAGGTGGCACGCTGCTCATCAGTGTCAATGGCCTGCACGGCCTGCACTCCAGGAGGACAATCCGGATTCTCCTGCTTGCTGCAGCCCAGAGCATCCTGAAAAATGCCGCAGCCATTTAGCATCTTTGGGCTAATGATGATGGTCCATCCAGAATCTCAAGGCTTGGAAGGTGATGATGAAGATGGTGGTGATGATGATGACAGTGAAGAATCAGGGAACTCCGGCCACTCTGAGCGTCCTTCACCCTTGTCCAAGAGCAATGATAGCAGAGATGACAATCAGACAGAGGATCTGGGAGAACCCAGGCTCTCTTACATGGTGAAAGATAAACGAGTGGGGTTGGCCAAGCCTGCACTGGAGTTTGAGGAGGAAGATCAGGAGTTTCAGGAACCATTTTATGAAGACATGGGAATGTCTGACAGTTTGGCTGGAGATGAGGAGCCCAGCCCGACCTATCACCTTCCTGGGCATCAGAGGGGGCCTGCTCTCCTAAAGGCCAGCACAGCACCAAGTGGCTTCCATGAATCTTTCCAGCATAGCTCAGGCCAGCACCTGGGGACAGAGGCCACTGCCACATGGGCCTGTGCTGGTGACCATTATGTGGGACACCCAGAGAGCAGCACGGGAGCGGAGCCCCACGTGCTGCACGAGGAGGACAGCGAGGACAGGGAGTCCCCGTCCCTGCAGCCGACCTACGAGTCGCTCAGGCAGGAGAACATCCTCCTCAGGTCAGAGAATGAAATGCTCAGGAATGTGAACCTCGTGCTCATGTCGGAGAACTTTGCACTCAGGCAGGTGTTCAAAGAGCTCAAGGACGACAGTGCTGTGCTCGTGGGGGAGGATGTCATGCCCAGGGAGGAATACGACATGCTCAGGAAGCAGTATGACAGGCTCGAGGGTGAGAATGCTGCGCTCAGGAAGGACAATGCCATGGTCAGGAGAATGTTAAACACCTTCCAGTACAACTTGAAGAGACAGGTGTGCATGGCGTCGAGCCTGCAGGATCAGCTGAAGGCCAGCCAGGCTGAACGAGAGAGGGAAGTCCGAGAGCTCCAGTCCTTAGCCCAGCAGAGTGAGTGTCATCTTCAGCTAATGAGCCAGCGGGTTCTGGATGCTGAAATAAACATGGAGAGGCTGAAGCAGAAGATCTTTATTCTCCAAGGACAACTGGAGAAATCCAAGCTGGAGAATGAAAACCGGAGAACAGACTGGCCTGGAAGCAGTGAAGCACAGTTTAGACTTCAACAGGCAAAACCCCCACGAGCTCATAATGGGCAAAAATGGCTCCCTCAGGCAGCTCCTGCCTCAGGAATGCTGCCCGTTGTTGCTGAGGTCCTTGAATCTACCAGAAAAATTCTCAAATTTTAAGCAGAAGAAGATCTGTGAGTGCAATTTTGTGTGAGTTCCATGGATCCGTCTACGATCCAAGGCCATGGGTCTCCCACTTGCAGCCATTTACTGCAAATAAAAGCATTTACTTTCCCTTTCTCAAATGTGTGTGCTCAGACTGGTAGCCTTTATCCTCTATGGAAATACTTTCCTTGTGATTAAGCACCAGTTGCAGGAATTGATGTGGCTTTAGCTGCTGATACTCTGTTCGGGCGCTGTGGAGCCAGCAGCAAACACTGCCCAGGCTCTGAGCTGCACGGTCCAGCCGTGATGCACTCTGTGCAAGAGGCTCTGCCACAGCTCCAGCTGACATGAGCTCCCATGTGGGAGCCAGGAGGAAGCACAGCACCATAGGATGCAGCACTCTTTAACAGCATGCTCATCCCATCCCATGGCTGTACCAGCCTGAACGAAGCCCTTGTATTTCATCTGCTTTCTTTGCCCCTTCTTGTGGAGGAGGGCAAGATGAGGAGCAGAGATCCAGGTGTTGCTGCACAAGGTTTCACAAAGCTTCTTAGGTCCTCCTTCCTCTCTTTTGGAGCTGGCTGCTGCCTGGGCCAGAAATCCAAAATCTCTAGAAATGGTGCATCTGTTTCTACAGCTGGAGAAAGAGAGTTGTTGGTTGTAGAAACTTCTAGGAATTTGTGAATTACTCATATGTGTGAGCTTTGCCAGCGCCTTCCCTGTGGTATTGGGGTCAGTGCTGGCTAAGGATGAGCCTGGCATATCCAGGCTGGCTGAGGAAGATGCCAGCTGAAGAGGATGCCCTTCCTCTCCCAGCTGGGGCTGGCATAGAGGGGTTTATATAAACTGCCCACCTTTTGTCACCTCCCAAAGTCATGTGGGACCCTGCAGTCCGAACTCACCATGTAATTGCTCTAGTTAGCTTTATCCCAGCAGGACCATCTGTGAGTATGAAGTGTCCTCTCTTCATCACATCAACATTTCTGATTAATTTAGGTTACCAACCCCAGGGTCTGCTATAGGTTTACCCAGCTGCACAGCAAAAATTCCTGTATCTGGCCAAACTGACTCCATAAAGACTTGGAGGTTGTAGGGCAGTGAGGGGCTGGGAGCTGGCAGAGCTCGGTGTCAAAGTGCTTTTTCCTGATGGGGATTTTTGGGCAGCTGTTCACTTTTGTCTTTATATGGTGAGTTGTGGATTACAGATTTGTTATCTTCTCCTGGTCTCATAATACTCTTGGTCTGAACAACTATGTTTGTGTTGCTGCAGAGCTTTAGCTGCCTCAGTAACTGGTTAGTCTTCATCCTATCAGAGGTGATGTCTGGAGCTCCTTACTTGCTGCTTTCCAGTCTGTGCTCCTAACTGGGGAAAGCTGGTGGGCACCCCTGGCCACGTGCAGCCCCATTCTGCATCACTGATGATGAGACACGGGTGGTTCTCACCAGCTTTTCCATCCTAGACAACATCGCTCACTGTTCCTCTCTCCTGTCTGTGCACAACCACTTGCAAGCAACTCTAAACCTTACATTTGATCCCAAAAATCCTTGTATTTTCCCCATATCTGGCAACCAGTGGCTGTTCATGGGTGAGGCTGGGAGGAAGCAAACTAGCTGGCTCTGCCTGCATCCACACTCCTCACTGGCTGCTGTAATCCAAAGGACACAGTGAAGGATTAACATGGGTGTACAAAGCCCTTCCTAATCTGTGAGTCATTACCCCCTCAGGGCATTTCACTTCCCAGCAGCTCTGGGCAGGTGAAATAGGTTGGCTCTTGTCTTTGACTTTCACATTCTTCTGTTCTGGGAGGACTGGGTTGGGACATCTGCTGGACATCCTCCCAGCACCCTGCTGCTGAGCTTCTCCTTGGATGCTGTACACAGGGCATGGCGCAAGGTTTGTTTCCTCTAACTGGCTTCTCCTTGGCTACCCCTGAGCCCTTCCTTTCCATCAGTTCTTTTGGGCTCTACCCATTGCTTTCCTTCTTTTATTTGAAACGGGGCGGGGGGGGATGTTCTGCACACCCTGGAGAAAAATCCCCTCCGGGTTAGGCTGGGCTGACGGGGATCCCTGAGGGCTGCTGTGCATTCGTTAGCCCTTGTGTGCGAGGTATTTAGCCTGGCTGAGCTCTCGTCCTGGTGTAAGCTCTGATATTAATATAATGGCTCAGGGCGAGGGCCCCGTGAGCTGCTCAGCTGCTGTGCCCTTGATGTGGAGAGCGGTGACCGGCCGGCCCTGCTCCTCTGCAGGCGGGAGGTGCTGGGGAGCGCGGGGTCTGCGGGCCCTGCACCCAGGCTGCATCCATCAGTTCCTCACCTGCCTGAGCCAGGCTGCAGTGCCCCAAGGAGACCTCCCGACACCCCCTGAGCAAAAGGCTGGGAGCCCTGTGCCCGCCGCTCTGGACTGGGATGGGCGCTGTCAGGGGAGGCTCTGACTGGGTTTTGCTTCGTCCTTCTCTGCCAGGCGCGTGCCCAGGAGCGATCGCAATGGCAGCGCTGGTCCCAGCTCGCCAGAGGTGAAACCTGGAGCTGCCCAGTCCCACGTGAGTGCTGCTGCATGAGTGCCCACGCCCCGCCAGCTCCCGCGGCCCCCTGACATCCGATGACAGAGCGAGCCATGGGCAGCGTCCGAGTCAATCGGTGAGTAACCCTCCTTTCAAGACCTGCTGCTGCTCTGGGAGTGACCTGGTCCTCCTCATCTGGCCCCTCAGACCCTAACTTCAGACTGCCTTTTGATATATTCTTCTCAAATTACCTGCCAGCGGCTTTCCTGTTCTGAGGGGTGACTCCTCTCTCCTTCTCCAATCCAAAGCATGCCATATTGTAGGGGTAGTGCTTGGAGGAATACTATGGAGGAGAAGCAAAGCACTGCATAGTGCTGGGCCAGAAATTACAGATTCCAGCAGCACTGCAGAAGCCCCATGTTCCCAGGAATCACAGCTCCAGCCACCAGTGCTGTCTTTGCTGTGAGATGTGGATGGAGGGCTCCAGCTGACATGTCAACACTATGGTGTGGGAGAGAGAAACTCCCAGGGTCCTATGAGGCTGCAGCTTGTCAGGCATGAGAGCAGAGCAGTCTTCGTGCTTCAGTGCACCCTCTTGACTTCCTCGGTGGTCAGAACATCTCCTGCCACCACATCTCTAAGGAATATCTGCAACTGTCACAGCATGACGAGGGGCAGTGTCAGAGCGAGGGAGGGTAGCCAGAGGGGCAAAGATCTCTCAGAAAGTGTGTGTGTAGCTTCTGCCAAGGAAACTGCCAGTGCTTTGGCTGTTGATTTCCAAATTACACCTTTGGCTTTAGATAAAGGATGCTGGAAGACACACATGTTGCTGTGGCAACAGAATTGTCCTGAGTGCAGGATGTGTATAAACATTGTCACCACATACCATGAAATCAGTGAGCAGAGCAGAGGAGAAAATAGATACTCCCAGCCTTGTATTATATGAGGGCCAAAATGTGGTCAGGCTGCAGGTGCTTGCTCCCAGGCTTCCTGGCTGTCCCAGCTGCTGTCAGGTTTCAAAACCTTGCATCCCCCCTCACCATAAAGGCTGGAAGGTACCACAGAGCTACAAGCTGCTGCTGCTTTGCTGCCCTGTCAGGACTTTGCTAGATGCAACCTCCTGGCAGCAACACTCAGCAAACGTTGTGGCTGATCTCCACCATTTTGGTCAGGTTGGCACCATGGTGCAAGAATCACTGAATCGTGCCGTTGTGAAATCCCACAGGGTGGTACCGTAGCCCTGTGAGCCACCCACGTCTCCTGCCCTTGCTGTCTCAGTGGTTGCTGTTATCTTTCATGAATTCCTGATGGAAGCACCTGTTTCTTCTCTTCCCAGGTACAGCATCGTGTCAACCGAAGAGGATGGACAGAAGGTCTCTGCGCTGGGCAGCATGAACGGGCACAGCCGGAACGGGAAGGGCCACGCTCCCCGGCGGAAGCACCGCAACCGCTTTGTGAAGAAGAACGGCCAGTGCAACGTTTACTTTGCCAACCTGAGCAACAAATCTCAGCGCTACATGGCCGACATCTTCACCACCTGTGTGGACACGCGCTGGCGATACATGCTGATGATCTTCTCGGCCGCCTTCCTGGTCTCCTGGCTCTTCTTCGGCTTCCTCTTCTGGTGCATTGCTTTCTTCCACGGCGACCTCAATGCACCGGCGGTGGCAGGTGGTCCCTCTCTCCTCAAGCCCTGCATCATGCACGTGAACAGCTTCCTGGGGGCTTTTCTTTTCTCAGTGGAGACGCAGACAACCATTGGGTATGGCTTCCGCTGCGTGACTGAGGAGTGCCCGCTGGCTATCATGGCAGTTGTAGTCCAGTCCATCGTGGGCTGCGTGATTGACTCCTTCATGATTGGCACTATCATGGCCAAGATGGCAAGGCCCAAGAAGCGGGCCCAGACCCTCCTCTTCAGCCATCATGCGGTCATCTCCGTGCGGGATGGCAAACTGTGTCTCATGTGGAGGGTGGGCAACCTGAGGAGGAGTCACATCGTGGAGGCCCATGTCCGAGCTCAGCTCATCAAGCCCTACATGACAGAGGAAGGGGAATACCTCCCCCTGGACCAGCGGGACCTAAATGTGGGCTACGATGTGGGTCTTGATCGTATATTTTTGGTCTCACCCATTATTATCGTTCATGAGATTGATGAGGAGAGCCCCCTTTATGGGATTGGCAAGGAAGAGCTGGAGACGGAGAACTTTGAGATTGTGGTTATTCTGGAGGGGATGGTGGAAGCCACAGCCATGACCACACAGGCACGGAGCTCTTACCTTGCTAGTGAAATCCTTTGGGGTCACCGCTTTGAACCAGTTGTGTTTGAGGAGAAGAACCACTACAAAGTGGATTACTCACGCTTTCACAAGACGTACGAGGTGGCTGGCACACCTTGCTGCTCAGCCCGGGAGCTGCAAGAAAGCAAGATGACCATCCTACCTTCTCCACCACCTCCCAGTGCCTTCTGCTACGAGAATGAGCTGGCACTTGTCAGTCAAGATGAAGATGAAGATGATGATGAAGTGGGTGTGGTGTTAGGGGGCAACACCAAGGAGGAGGGAGGTATCATCCAGATGATGGATTTTGGAAGCCACCTGGACCTGGAGCGGCTCCAGGCAACTCTGCCCCTAGATACAATCTCATACCGCAGGGAGTCAGCCATCTAACTCCTCCAGCCTCCCCGTTCTGCACCCACTGCCCACAGTCTCCTCTGTTCCGTACCCATACACTGGATAAGCCCCTTCACCACCAAACAATGCCTCCCATGATTGCCTCTCAGCCCCCGAGTACACCAAAGCCTGGAGCTGCTCTGATACACTCCCTTTCTCATGAGGTCATACAGCCTGGGAGAGGAGTGAGGATACACTACTCTTCTCGGGTATGCAGCTCGGGCTAGAACCCCTTTCCTGCCCAGAGACAGGAGAGCAGCAGGCCTGGTCTCTTGTCTCTGGAGAGGTGACAGGAGTCCCTGCCTTCAGTGGACAGATTGGGACCCACAGCAAGTGTTTCTGCTACTGAGGCAACAGCAAACATTCTGTCCCCTCTCACCTTGGGTAGGCCCCATGGCTGTCAAGGGTCATCGCTGTCACTAGGAGAGGAGCGACACCTAAGCACTGACCAGATGAGGATAGAAGGGAGAGTTTGGGACTCCTGGAGGGAGTGGGGAAGGATCTCAAGGGAGGAGTTTATTTGCATGTTTGTTGCTTGTTGCACATGATTCTGTATATAAAAGAGAAGGAGAACTGAAATCCATATTCTTCCACTGCAAACGCCAAGCTAGGAGACAAGGACGCTCTGCATAAGCCACTCTGCAGTCTCCTTGGCTTTTGGTGTCTGTCACCTCCAGAAGCAGCTCAGCTCCACGGACTCAGATCCAGTTCTCCCAGTCCTCTTGAAAAACATGTCCTGCTCCTCTCCTGAGATACCTGGCGGAGGAGGCAGGGCCTTGTGCTTGCCACACTCAGACTGCTCCCTGGCACAGCACAGCCGGGATGACAGACAGGTGACCTGACTGGACAGCAGACCCTCCATTTGCTCCTTTTGCCTCCTCCATTCTTCTCCCTGCTGCCATCAGCTGTAAAACTGAATTTGTAACTATTTATTTTTAATAAAGTCTAAAATCCCAAGGGGAGGTTTGGAAGCAAAGGAGAGACTCCAAGGCTGCAGCCTGTTGTGGAGACTGATGAGGGTTATTAACACAGCTGTTTGCTATTTGTATGGCATTGGACCCTGGAAGCTCCACTGCGAGGGCTCTCTTGTTCTGGGCCTCTCTGATAAAAACCTACAATAAGAGGCTCAGAGAATTTGCTCAGGGAGAAGGTCATACAAATGTATGTATGGAGGGAATAATTTGCATTAAAATTACCAGTAGGATGGGTCAAGCAATCTTGTTTGCTTTGGAGATAAGTGAGGGTTTTGCCCAGGGAAGGGTTATAGATAGACATGGTGAAGAGGCAGAGATGTGCAAGACATTGCTCTAGATGGAAGGCTTAAAAACCCCATTAAAAACCCCAAAGCCTTTCTTTTTGCTAGATTCAAGTGGAGGGAAAATGAGGGAGGACATCAACCAAAGCTAGACCTGTAACACCTCTTTGTTGTCATTTCACAAAAGAGCTGAAAACCTGATGAGCATCTTCCTTCAGGAGCAGCAGAATCACCCCTCCAAAACTGCAGATGAGGTGAGGACAGAAAGACAAACAGGAAACTCAGGAAGCTGCTCTGGGCACCCAATAGCTGTGCTGTGGTGGGGAAGAAATTATGTCCCACCTAATCCTTGATCTACAAAGCAGAAAAAAACATCTCAATATCAATTTGGAATTGGTTCAAGAAGCAAAAGGAAGAGAGGAAGAAGCAGAAGAGTAAGGAAGGAAATAGCAGGGCTGAGAGGAAGAAGCAGACATAGCAGGCAGCTGGTGGAGAAGGAAGGGGAAAAGAGGAAGAGAAAGTGAGGTTATATGGAAGTGCATTTGAGAAAGAGCACAAATAGACTCACAAGATGTGTCTAGACCTAGACACGGTCATTTCTCACCCCAGGATGTAGGTTCTGTGGGGTGGCAGCTGTCCTGCCCGGGTTTGCTCCATTTGCCACCACTCTCTGGGCCCAGCCATGCAGCCAGTTTTCTACCCAACGAACAGTGCACCCATTCAATTTCTCCAGGCAGCCAATTTCTCCAGGACAAATGCTTTGGGAGACAGTGCCAAAGGCTTTACGGAAGTGCAGGTAGACATCCTCCAGAGCCTTTCCCTCACCCACTAAGCGGGTCACTTTGCCACAGAAGGAGATCAGGTTGCTCAAGCAGGACCTGCCTTTCCCAAACCCATGCTGGCTGGGCCTGATTCCCTGGCTGTGCTGTATGATGGCAAGGTGAATTGCTCCATGACCTTTCCTGGCACTGAGGTCAGGCTGACAGGGCTGTAGTTCCCCAGATCCTCCTTCCAACAATTTTTGTAGATGGATGTCACACTGGCTAACCTCCAGTCACCTGGGATCTCCCTGGCTAGCCAGGACTGCTGAGAAAGGATGGAAAGTGTCTTGATGAGCTTTTCTGCCAGTTTTCTCAGTGCCCTTAGTTGGATCCCATCCAGCCCCACAGACTTGGGAGTGTCTAAGCAGTGTAGGAGGTCTCTGAGCATTCCCTCCTGGATTATGGGGCTTCATTGTGTTCCCTGTCCCTGTCTTCCAGCTCAGGGGACTGGGTACCCTGAGGACAACTGGTCTCACTATTAAAAACTGAGGCAAAGAAGACGTTAAGTACCTCAGTCTCTACCTCGCTCCTGTAGTGATCCTCGGCTCCAGAGTCCATCTGCCAGAGCAGTTTGCCTCAGAGCCTTCACTGAAATAATGGATACACTGGATTTTGAGTGGCCCCCATCCCTCCTGGTTCTGCCAGTGCTGAGGCAGAGCTGTCTCTCCTCAGAACTCCAATGCTCCCCACTTGGGAACTGGGGTGCCTCTCTCAGTACTGAATTCGAGAATTTGCTGGTTTAGGAAGTGAAGTTACTCCTTTCATTATTTACTTATTTTCCCCCGAGGGAATAAGTGGGGGCTGGTATTGACCTGGCTTTTAATACAGCTTTCAGAGTCGTGTGTCTGCCACTGGCCATGGAAACAAACTAATGGACCGAGAGAGAAGGACTTTGCGTGCGAGGACATGGGCATTCAGGACACAGGCTGGGGTGGTGGCCTTCAGGAGAGGGGGAACCCTCATGGCTGGGCACCCCCCTCACGGACGTACAGCATCCTTTGGAGGTGGGTGGCAGTGCTTGGTGGGGATGAAGCGTCCCGTTAGCTCTTGGGAGGCTCATCAATCACCAAGGAGCAAGTGTGCAGAGATGCCAGACAAGGATGATGCACCAGGACCATGGGCATGCACAGCTGGAGTGGCTGGGACAACAGGTCAGCACTGGCACCCCTCACTTCACCTGGTGGGGCTTTTGGGAGAAAAACGGGACAAGATTGCAATAAATCTGAGGGAACAAGCATCGTTCAGCCATACTGGTTCCAGGCCCTTCCATATGTCTGAACCTGCTGGACGTTTTCATGTCACGGTGGAGAAGACAGTGAGGCATTGAAGAATACCCAGCTAAACCCCTGCTGTTCAAAATAAAATTGCAAGAAAGATTTCAGTGCTCTCAGATCATTAGAGAGGGGAGAGAGAAGGGGTTGAGGGGAGGGGGCAGAGGGAAGGAGAGGAACAGCCAGTGTAGGAAAACAGAGGTGATGAGTAAGTTTCTGCCTATCAGACACTCCTCATGCAGCTGTGCTGCTGTTGCCACACACAGCCCCTCAAACAACATGGTGCAGCCACTCCAGTGACTGTTCCTGCAAGCTGCACACACGCCCACAGGCTTTGCTGATACACAGCAGCAGGACATTGCTCTGCACAGGTGCTTTTCTGCCTGCACGCTGGAATCCCTGAGCACTCGTGCCCAAGGACACACTGCACGTGCCTACATGTGTACGCCACTCGTGGGGGCATAATCCATCCTACACCACAACTGCATCCCATAAACACCCAACCACGTTCCCAAAAACGCCCCACAGCAGCCAGTATCTCAACAAGTGCCTCTCTGGCTGTATGCTGGGGACTCTGTTACGCAGCCTGTGAAAAGCCACCGGGAGAATCCATCCTGGAAAAGTGTTTGCTATAGAGAAGGCTTGACATTTTTAAGGATTCTCCGAATCAGCCATCCAGGCCATTCATAACTGTAAACACACCAGGTAATTTACCTTTTGCACACAGTGTGTGGAGCACGAGGTAGGTGATACCTCCTTGCCCTGTGCTCTCCAGAGAAGATACCTTTAATGCATGAGAGGGCATGATGTCCCTGGGGTCCTTCCCTCCTCCAGGACCTGATGGAGGGACTGCTTCCCTAAGACTTGCCTCTAATCCCGAGGGACTGGCAGCTTGCTTTTCAGGAGGAAGACACTGCTTCTTTGTTTATTCGACCACAATCTGTACTTCTTTCCTGTCTTACTTCTGAACATCTTACTTGGCTCATTACTGAAAGCTATTCAAGTACCAGAAAGATAATGGGGAGAGGAAGGACTTTTCCCCTATGAATAGGATCCAGGCACTGGTTCAGATCCTCTACCCCATGACAACTAACCATGCTGTTGTCGCTCTTGCCAGCTCTCAAATGAATGTTGTTGTTTGAAATGACACTTGAGAAACTTGTTTCATGTTTTATTTTTGGTGACACTTTTGGACAACCCTTTTGAAAAGAAATCATCATTGGCACCTTTCAACTCACACAAAACTTGCTCAGCAAAACACTTTGATACACACTGGAACTAAAAATATTTTTAAGGAACACAACAATAATCTCAATTGGGGAGAAAATGGGTTTGGATTTCCATGATTAGGAAATGGTGCTGAAAATGTCTGTGCTTCTGAACAAACAGGTTTCAAACAGTTTGGTTTCATCCAAGTTTTGCCCAGGAATGGATAGGGCACATGGCATTGCCCCAGCAGCTGTGCACAGGCTTGTGACCTCTGCAAGAATGTCTCCTCTGTGTTCTTTGAGCTTTAGCAGCTCTTCTTTGCCTTTGTAGGAGGGGCTGAGGTCTCTCTCAGCTTTTGGACAGGCAATGCGAAGTGGCCATGGTTTTAAATGTCACAAAAAAAAACCCCAACAAACCAACAAACCCCCCCACCACCCAAAAAAAAAAAACAACCCCAAAAAAACCCCTCCAAAACAAAAACCAAAAAACTAACAACAACAACAACAACAAGTCTTATCTTCCCAGACCATTAAGGGCTTGCCCCCGCGAAGTCAATGGGACTTTGGCATTGCCCGTGGTAAGAGCAGAGCTGGACCCTAATGGAGCATCATCATTATTGGAAAACCCCGCAGGGCCCGGCCCCGTGCTAAATCCGCAGAACTGGGATGGGCTGTTGCTGCATGCGCAGGAGGGAGAGAGGAGGGAATGCAGCCTGCTGGGGTGCGGCAAACGTGGGGTGGTGTAGGGCAGCTGGAGCAGCCTCGCTGGGGCAGAGAGAGGGGGACAGCAGAGGATGGGGAGGCAGGGGAGGCAGGCTCTGTTCGCAGCTGCCTGCGGCACGGGATCCCACCGCCGGGGGATGCCGCAGCAGCAGGAGAGGAGATGGCAGCCAGTTCTCGGAAGGGCTGCACAGGCTTCTCCTCCTGCCGTGGTCCGCAGGGCGGGGGTCCTGCCCTTCCCAGCCCCGGTGAGCTCCCGCCCGCAGGACGGGCGCACGGAGGCTGAGTGGCGCGGCGAGACTGGGCAAGCCCGGCCATTGCCCGGCCTCAGAGCACCATCTAGAGATGGAAGCAAGGCTGGCATCCCCGCGGGTCCTGCCGTCGCAGAATCATAGATTCTCCCAGGCTGGAAAAGACCTCTGAGGTCACCAGAGCCCTTAAACCAGCACTGCCACGTCCACTACTAAACCATCTCCCTAAGCACCATATCTACACATCTTTTAAAGATGGGGGTGGTGGCTTCTCCACTTCCCTGAAAAGCCTGTTCCGGTGCTTGACAACAGTTTCAGTGAAGAAAATTTTCCCGATATCCAAACCAAACCTTCCCTGGTGCAACTTGAGGCCATTTCCTCTTGTCCTATTGCTTGTTACTCGGGAAAAATAGCCACCTCACCCCCCCCCCCCCCCCCCCCCGCTACAACCTCCTTTTAGGTAAGTGTAGAGAGTGATAAGGTCACCCTAGAGCCTCCTTTTCTCCAAGGCTAAACAACCCTGACTCCCTCAGATGCTCCTCATAAGACTTGTGCTCATCCCCACAGCATCCTTGCAGCTCCTGACTCCCCAGGCTCACCCAGTGCTGCTTCTGGCCCCAGTGCTGGTGGGACCCTGTGGGGCTGGGCTGGGGCTGAGGCCAACTCTCCAGGCACTGCCATGGGGCACAGCTGGGGTTCGGGGGAGAAAATGTTTGATCTGCAATGAAAGTAGGCTCTGAAAGTACCAGCATCCACCACCAATGCTGCAATAAAGGTCAGCCCTCCTGACAGCCGGGCCACGGTTTTCACAGAGCGGACACTGACTCTGGAAACAGCTCAGATATGTGCTACCACTTTGACTTCTTCTTGGGGAGAAATCTGCAAAGCCATGCCAGTTCTGGGAAGTTAGGCAGAGATGACCTTTTTCAGAGTCAGGTTCTTCTGGTTGCTGCCTTGCTGTCTGCTTGTCCTTCAGTTCTTTCTCAGCTCTGCCTGGTTGCACGTGCTCAGTGTACGAAATTTGCTCTCTTTCTTCCGATTATTCAGTCCCTCGATGGGACATGTACAACCTATGGCTGTAGCATGGTGCTGCTGCCTCTCCCATGCCACAGGTGGGAGGCCAGCACGCTCCGATGGTGGGAGAGGGGCAGTGAAACTGCATGGAAGTGGTGTCCTCGTCAGCATGAGGGCTGTCAGGAAGAAGGCTTGCAATGCCCTGAGAGCTCTTCAGGCAAACAACCATTTTGTATCCCCTTGGGACAAGAGATAAAGACAGCCTGGCTTGCAAACTGTAAGACGGCTCTGGTCTTGGGCTTCTTCCAGTTCCCAAGAAAAGCGACACCAGCAGAGCAGTCAGTGGGCTGCCCATGTAATGCTTACCTTTGACCACGTCCCCTCCAGAAGGGAGCATTTAGTGTGGGCAATGTCTCTGCTTTCTGGGCAGCCTGGGCACACGGATCCCAAGCGACTCACTGTCGACGTCAGGTCAGCCCGGGAAGAGGTAAAGTGGAGCAATGTGGTTCCACTGCAAATGATGCCTTAGGTTTTAACCTTCAAATAAATACCTACTTTTATTCTCTTATTTTGTCTAGCCTCTGTTTTTAGGTAGCCACTCCAGGCATCACCCTGATGCCTGTGAAGAAATTCAGGATGGACACAAACACTATCCTGAAATAGTCTGTGTGACACAAGATATTTGAGCTTTAAAAGTTTTTTTTGGCCTCTGAAATTAGCAGGATTATTTTGGTGCTGGCCCCAGATTTGAAATAGCAAGTCTTGAAACCTGGGACCTGGCAATATTTGGGTGCCTGGCTGTAGTGCTTTGATAGAGTTGTTTGAATGTCCCAGTCACTGAAAGAGTCAGCTGAGGGCCTGTAGAGCACAAAGCCTTGTTACAGAAGCTGCACAATTGAGAGAATAAGGAGCTTGAAATTGCTCCTGACAGGTGATTAGGTGCTCACCCAGCAACAGCCTCTGTGTGTCTACTGGGGGCCGGGCACAGGCCTGAGCACCACTTCTGGGGTATGGAACAGAGGAGGACGAGCTGGTGCAGGAACTCCAGAGAAGACTTTGAAGGTATTTATAACATGACCTGCAGTCTCCACATGCTTCTCTCAGGAATAAGGTAATGAATCAGTAGGAGAGTGGGTGCGAGCACATGACAGGCAGTGCATACCTATAGCAGAACACTTGGTACCACACAGAATGATCTGACTCAATGTAAGCAGAGTGGAGCCATCATTTAGCTCCAGGCTGCTGGGTTACACCATGTGCCTTTTGTTTTCTGAGATACAGTGTTGTGCTCACTAGCAAGGAGGCTGCCTTGAATAGAGAAACTTATGTGACCTCTCCAGTGTCGTGTGAGGCTGTAGGAAAAGCAGGGAAGAGCTGTGATGTAAGCCAGCTCCGGAGCACAGAGCTGCACACATGGGGTGACTGGCTGCACCCGGGGTGCCCTAGAGTGTCCAAGGAGCCAGCAGTGCTCAGCAAGCCAGTGGGTGCCAAAGGGACAGAGCAGTCTGAGGTCAGTGGAGGAGGCAAGTCAGGGTGAGAGCAGCTGGCAGTGGTTGCTGCAGAGGAGGTACAAGGTGTCTTGGTAGAGCTGTCCTGGCCAGATGAAGCTGCAAGTTCCCTGCTGCTCTGTTTGAGACAGCTCTCCTGCAGTGGTCAGATGGTCTCACGAGCTCAAAATGCATTGTCAACTGTTAAAATGCAAGGGCCATTTGTGAAAAGCGTGGGATTTTCTGAATCCTTGTAATAATTTGATGATTTGTCCCACGGAGAAGCCTCCAGAGTCCTCATGTCTTCAGTGGCTCCATTTTGCTTGTTGCTGCAGTCACAAGAGAACGGACAGCTTCTGTTCTCAGAGAGAAAGCAAGCAAAGGGAGACAGAAGCACCTGACAGCAAGGCAAAGTGACTTTCCCAAGATCATGAAGCAATCAGTGGCCAAAGGACAGATTGAACCTTCCACTGTGGGTTTAACCTGTCGCCTCCCTGTACAGCTGAAGAAGGACATTGCAAGTGATAAATGAACCAGGAGCAGTTCCTAGACTGTCTCTGCCTATCCTGTGTCTGCAGCTGCAGCAAAGCTGTTGCCAGGACATCGCACTTCCCTGGGTACACACACAACACCCATCAGCTTTGTACCGCTGCCTACAATTCCAGATGCTGTGCTTATTCCCAGACCAGATGCTGTGCTTATTCCCAGCTCAGATACCCCTGGCCTCTAGACATCCAGATGCAGGAACTGGGAGCCACTGGGCCTCAGATCTTCCCCAAAAATAGCCTACTCGAGGCAGGCCTTACTGACACAAATCATCACCTTCTAGAAGTGAATAGGAGGCCATGGGAGGCTCAGATGAGCAAGTCTTGCAGTCCCTGACGAGCAACAGCATGATGCGGGGCAGAAACAAAAATACACAACCTCAGTCCTCACAGGGAATGAGTCCCAGCTGCCTCTCGCCCTTCGCTGTGTGGGACGGGTGGTGAGATGGCCTTTTGTTAATCGGTGCCCTGTGCCTTGTGTTCAGCTGGCGAGGACACACTGTCCCTTCCAGAGAAACCCCTTGCATAAGAATTAAAGAGGCGCTGCGCTGAGATGCTGAACTAATCCACCAGGGCATGTCGGGAAGATGCATTTTAAGCCATTCTCCCTGCCCTCCCGCCTTCCAGTGCATTGTTTATCTCTCCTGTCCCTCCCACAGCAGTACGCGAATTATTCTGACTGGGCCAGCTGCTTTCATAACCGCCTGCGTTCTGTCCCGTCCCCTCAGCCCCAGAGCCCGCCTGGGAGATGCTCGTACATGGGAGGCTTTTTAACTACGGCCGGTTTGTGCTGCTGTGAACAACGAGCCCCCACAGACACCGCTGCCCGCTGCCCGCAGTGCCTGCTGCGTGTGCTGCACGCACATTTCACCACTACGGCCACACGTTCCCTCCCCTGGCACACACACGCACAGTCCCCCCGCACGCTGACACCACAGGCTCCTTGCCAGCTCACTTTGCTGCTGTGATGCTCAGCGAGCTCCCCGGCGTGCACAAAACTGGCACAGTTGTCACAGGTATTTGGAGCTGCAGCTCCCCTGCCACGCTGTGCTCCTCACCCATCGCCCATCATATCTGCGGGATGCCTTGTCTCCCTGGAGCCGCTCCCTTCGCACGGGAATCAGGCTCGCAGCTCACCCCTGCCACGGACACACGTGTGTGTAGCACCTACACACCTGGCACTTGCCAGACACACACGCTACACACAAATGGGGCCCTGGGCATCACAGCATTGAAGGATAATTCAGTTTGAAAGAGACCCCAGGACAGCTCTAGTCTGGTTTCCTGCTCAAAGCAGGGTCAGCAAAGAGGTCAAATGAGGTTGCTGGGAGCTTTATTTGATCTTATAAACTACTAGGATGGAGACTGTACAGCCTTTCTGGGCAACTTTTTCCCACACTTGACTGCCTTTGAGGACAAAAAAATCTTCTTTGTATTCATGCTGGACCTCTCTTCTTTCAACTTATGTTCCTTGTCTCTCATCCTCCCACCAAGCACCACAGTGAAGAGCTTGGCTCTGTATTTTACCAAGACTCACAGGTCCTTTCCCACACAGCTGTTCTGCATCTATCAGCTCCCCAGCCCAAATCATTGCCAGAGCCTCTTCCTTGCCAGGTTCAAGGCTGTGCATTTGCCCTTGCTGAACTCCCAGTGTTCCTGCAGGCCCATCCCTCCAGCATGCTTACGGCCCTCTGAGGGCAGTCCTTCCCTCAGTCATGGTGATTTGTTTCCCCTCCAACTCAACAACCTGAAAGTTTGGTGGAAGTGCACCCCATCACGTTTTCCAGGTCATCAATAACCATGTTAAACAGGAGAGGTCCCAGTACAGCCCCCTGAGGCATCCCACTTGGTACCAGCCTCTTGGGAGAGGATAACCCATTAACAATTAACTACTCCCTGTGCCTGACCAGCTAAATATTTTTTGTGTCCATCTGCTTGTCCACCTATTGAGACAGTACCACCTTTACTTGGATATCAGAACATTGGGAGACAGTGTTGAAAGCCTGGCTGAACTGAAGATAAATGATTTCCACTATTCTCCCCTCACCCATAAATCCAGTCTTTTTATCAAAGAAGGTGATTGGGTTGTTCAGTAAATTGGTAAATTCACACTGGCAGTTGCAAGTCACCTTCTTATTCTTCATGTGCTCAGAAATATGTTTCAAGAGGACCCACTCCAAGGCTCAAATGAGTCTGACCAGCTTGTAGCTCTCAGGATCAGTATTTAGGCCTTTGAGAAGAATGGGGGACCTTGTCTGATCCATACTTCTGTACCCAGCCTCTCCTCCAAGCAGCCTCCCAAACACAAATCACTTCACAGCTGCATTGCCTCCCACCTGAGCAGTCCTATATTTCATTTGGCCTGACTTGTAGAGCTCCCTAAAGGGATGAATGTAGCTTCTTACTTCTCCATTATTTTACTCTTACTGTTCCTAACAGAGACAGAGAGAGGGCTGTGTCTCTGAGCCCCAAGGCTGTGATCTTCTCCTTGGGCATCACAACCTCTCACTAAAGGCTTTGAGTTTACACTGCTGCCAAAGGCTGCCCCCAGTGCCTTGCAGGAAGGGAGAAGGGTGCAGAGCAGCCTGCTTCCACCCCTTCAGGAAGATAGGACATGGCTGCCTCAGCTGATGCTCTGCCACAGGATGAGGCCATGGGGCAAAAGCCAAACAGAGAGAGGGGCCAGTTCATCTCTTTATCTCAAAAAAAACCCCAAACCCAAAACCAAGCATTGAGTATTTTAAAGGGAGATGTGCTGCTTTCAGGGTGAGGAGGAATCTGTAAGACGTGGCAAGGCAGGCATGGTGCCTCCCCTGTGACCCTTCATCTTCCCAGACCCTGCAGGCACTTGGGTGCCTTGGTGCCCAGGGAGTACTCAACGTACAGGAGAGCAGGAACGAGGTTACACATCTTCAAGTAAGATCCTGCTGATTCAGCCCTGAGTCCAGCTCCTCCCAAAGAACCTTGGCCCTGTCTTGTGGTTCTCTGATACATCTGCCCTGACCTGACACAGCTCTGAGAATGCACCTAAATATTCCTGTTTATTTGTTTCTTTTCCCCATTAGATCCGCCTTTTTTTTTTTTTTTTCCTTTTACCAAAGCAAGCCAGCAGGGGTGTAATAAAGAGAGCCAGTTGCAAACTGACAGAGGCTGGGAATACCACGAGGATAAAAAAGGCAAGGCATATATGGAAAAAAGCAATAAATGCACTTAATTACAGGTGTGGCCAGAAACAGCTCCTATTATTAAGGTTGTCAACACTTCCCTTTTCAAGACCCTGTTTTCACTTGCTTATAACTTTGTCAAAGTTTCACCACTGGAGCAGAAATTTTCCATAGAAAGCTATTGTCTCGGCTGGAATAGGGCATATTTATTTAGTTATTTTTTAAAATGGGGACCCACCACTAGTTTTCCTGGGCTAGAGGATATATATATATGGCCCAGGGGACAAAAGCTGTGGAACTTACGGGCTTTCAAGCAAGGGCTTGGCGGTGGGCAGGATGTCAGGTTTTGTGTCATGGAGGCTGTGTTTTGCCAGCTCCATGAAACACTACTACTCTCCCCCACCAGCATGGACAAATTACATGGTTTTGTTAAACATGGAAAGAAGACTCGTCACAGCTTCACAGCTACAAACTTTTCAACCTCTACTAACCTGCCCAACCTTTTTGGTTGCTGAGGCTGTCATGACAGCATATGGACTTTCCCAGGGTGGAGCACCGCAGGAGGAAACTGGGAGGGCTCTCCCTTCTAGACCTGCAACCTGCTGTTATGTGTCATGCTCTGTTTGAATCTCTCAGTGCTTTCCTCTGCCCCATGTTCCCAGCCACCTCTCTTTTGCCTTATGGGAAGCCTGGTGGAGAAAACTCCCTGATTTGAATACAGAAGGGATGAAACTCAAGGGAGAGAACCAAACATCTGGGGGAAAGCAAATGAGACTGGGAGGCAGATGAGACCACGAGCTGCAGGGAAATGCTGGGTCTGTTTGGGAAAGGGGCTATTGCCTGATAGCTGGTAGAGGGACTTGGGACGGCTGACCAGGATGACTGGAAGCAGAAAGCAGGGCTGGCTGGGGCAGTGAGATGGGGAATGGGAAGAGCAAAGGAGGGGTGATTGTCAGTGGGATGGGGAGAGGGGATGGGAGGAGCTCAGCCCATCTGCCTGGGTGGTGGGAGTTTCTAGTGACAGATGATGGAGCAGTGCTCCCATCATCCATCCAACTGCAAAGGAAGGCTTAGGCAATAGGGAGCAGCTTGTGTGGAGCGGGACAGCATGTGGTGGGAAGGCTGGGGCTGAGTGGCCAACGACATGCAGCTGAGCCAGCCTGGTACTGTCTGGGCAGGATACTGGGCCTGGGAATACAGCGGGAGAAGGAACAGTGAAGGGCAGGTGAGGAGGACCTGGAAGGGGGCAGTGGCTGAGCCCAGAGCCCAGGGCTTCCTTACAAGAAGGGAAACTGAAAGTGGGAAAGCATGGAGGGGACAAGGGAACAAGGGAGGACAGCCATATCAGCTTGTGTTTCTGGGACTGGAGACTTCTCCAGTATCCAAACAAGGGTCTTCTCCCAAGTCTTCCTCACAGCTCTTACTGTTCCTGTGCCGTTACCCCAAATGCTACCTGACAGCACATGTCACCTCTTGCTAGTCCTGCACCTTGCTGAGGACAACAGGCAGTTGCTGCTCGCTGTTATATCAGAATACACATTTCTCATCACTGAGAAATGTCAGCACCAAGGCTGGCTGTACAACTGCCCTTCAATGTCCTCGTGCATATGAATTACAGTTGAGTCTCTAATTATGTGGCCACAGATTTATCTTCCACAAGACACCTGCAGCACACAGGTTAGATGGTGTTCTGGATGAGTCTGGGCTGTGTCACGAAGAAGGCTCTTTGCAGGGACTCATCATCATCTCTTCTTTTTGTTGTTGTGTTGTTTCGTTTCGGGTTTTTTTTTTCACAAAAGCGTGAAGAGAGAGGAGTGACTCATTGCTGAGGCAGTTGTGTGCTGCCCTGGATCCTTGCCCCTGCTGCGGATTTCCTACCTGATGCTGAGCGAGTCACTCACAGCAATCTTTTCAGAGGTAGGTATTAGCTATCTTCTATTTATTTTGGCATTTTGCTCTGTTTTTAGCCTTGTGCTATCCTGGGATCCTGATGTCTCATTTGCAGGAGTATTTATTGCTCCCTGTTGCATGTGAAGGGGGACTTGCGCCTGACTCTAGAAAATGCTTTGAACTGCAGAGCACTCTGGTAAAGTGCTCAGATCAGCATCCCCACCTTTCAGGATGCATTTGACCTTCCCTCCAGGAATGCTGGATCTTCTCTAAAATGCTTCTGTCTTGCTCTGTATGAGTACTGTAAATCTATTATTATTTGGGAAGTACTGAGAAACTAGAGTATATGTTGTGTAAAAGAGACCCTATGAACATCAAATGTTGTTTTTGGAGTGGGGGCTGCATGTTCTGAATGAGCTGTGAGTCAATGCTTTGAGGAACTCTGTCAGCCCTGCTGCATGTGTCAAGCCACAGGTACCTTCCTCCTCAGGTACCTTTGCTCTTGAATTGCACGTGGCAATATATTTGTTCTCATTTCTCTTATTTTCTTACTTTCACTGCCCTTGGACAAGTAGAACTTCAGCACAGTGTAAAAGTTTTGTCTGCTCTTTCCCCGATTGCTCACACTTCTGTAGCACACGCAAGTGTCTCTGTGGCCAAGTGACCTTAGTCTTCAAAGCAGTGTGTCCTTCTCCAGAGAGTGAGTGAAATGGGATTCTGCTCTTTGTTGATCAGGCAGAGCTGCCAAATGTGACCTGGCAGTTCTCTGAGGTCTGCTAGGTCACTGGAGCTCAGCTTTCCCATGAGTTTTACTAGGTGCTATGAATATCATATACCGTGACTCTGGAAGGCCACCCAGCCGTGACCCTGGGAATAAACAGCACAACTCTAGCCCTTCTTTTCCTTTCCTACCCGAGGAATGACATGATGGGAAGTAGAGAGGCTGGCTGGGTGCCCAGTGAGGTATAGCCCCCTTGGATACACCAGCCCACAGGATTCACCTCAAGACACATTGCCATGGGTTTCCTCTACAGCGCTGCAGCGAGAGCACTGGGGACAGCCCAAGGACCTTCGCATGTGAATAGGACAGCAGCCAAACGTAGCCCATCTTCTTCTTGCCTGGCTTCAGCAGCAGCACTCGCTGTATCATCTAGGGGTGCTTTGACCATGTCTGAACCCTGTGAAAAGTAGACATGAGGTGTCCCAGGTGCAGGGCTCCCGGTTGCTGAGCTGAGGGGCTTGGACTCCCTTCCATGCTCTTACACAAAGATCCCTTCCAGGCAAACTAGGGAGACAGGACGAGGTGAGGCCTCTTGGAGCCTCATCTGGGAATGTTGTTTTGAATGTGTGAGCTGCGTCTCACCGCTGGGTCTGGGAGCTTAGACAGCCTTCCAGGTGCTGCTGTCTGAACAGAGTCTTAGTGTACCTCGGTTGCTGTGTTGTGGCGTCTATTACAGTGCTAACCTGAAGGGGTGTTCATCTTTGGAGAGGTGCACAGAGGAAAAAAGGTGGTGCAACTGCCCACCACTTGGATCACTGGAGAGGAATGGAGATGGCCCAGCGGAGTTTGTGAGCATGGATTCTGCTTGTCCCTCAAATTTATTCCTTCTCCAACCCAATCCCGGCCTCTCTCTAGTTGGGATCCTGCTGCTTGTGTTATATATAACAACTTCCTTTCTCAGACACCGGGGCAGAAGTTACCTGTTGCACCACTGGAGCACTGACATCTCTGATGGAGACAGGGTCCCAGCAGTCCTGGCTGCTACATACATAGCCAAAATCAGCAGCCCCTGGCCCAGGCTCCCTAATAAAAATTACTCCATAAGAAGAGGTGTAACTAGGCAATGCTTGGAAAGAGGTGGGTGTTAATAGATCACATGGCTAGCCAGCACTAAAAGCTTGATTACAATTCAATTAAGGGAATGTTTCTAATTAAGGAGTTCTTATTTTAAGCTGTCAATGATTAAAATAAAGGTAGCTGAAGTGTCCGTACACACTCTGATTTCATCCCTGAGGGCTGCATCTACACTGGGGATTTCTTCAAATTCCCTCCCGCTGCCTCAGTCAGCAACAGGGGGAGAGTTGGTATGGCCACTGTCCTCCCAGACCTTGCACCTGCCTGCCAAGCAGTGTCACCCCAAGCTCTGCTCCCACAAGGTATGCTGAGAGCTGCTTCTCCTGGGTGCTGACTCAGATCCATCCTTCCCAGCTCTGTATCAGAGCCCACCTCGCTCAATGCCTGTATGAGCCTGCCACTTGCAGCAAAGTCAGGAGCGGTGCTGGGCTTTGGCAAATCCCTTCTCCACTGATGTGCACCCACCCAGGGAAGGAGAGCAACCCTCGGCTGGATCCAGCAGTGGCTGCATACTATTACCTGCCTTCCCATCTGCTCACTGTTACATAAGCTGTGAAAAAACAGAGGTTCAATGGAGCATGTGAAAGGAAATGTCATTACTACAAAAAACTCAATTAAATTTTAAATTCTCCAAGTGGAGGCAAAGTTCGGTAATAAAACAGGCCCAGCAATGAGAGAGGGAAGCAGCACTGGTTCCCAAGGGTTTGCATAAATGAGGAACTATTCCCAGGTCTCAATGGCCTGTCAAGTCAGCAGGGGCACTGGCTGGCAGTGGGATTCAGAAGGTTGCAGCCCCCCATCTTGGTACAACTTGGAGCAACGACTGCTCTCTGCAGCGCACGGTGCCAACACGGCTACAGGCTGTGCCTCTTGGTGCCGACAGCTGGGCTTACATTGTGTGTTTGGAAGCTGGTATCAGGGTCCTGGCTTAGGAGCACCTAAGGGCTGTTCTGGTATGGGGGCTCCTGAGCTCTTCCCCATCACACTTATCTCCAACTGCAGGAACTGGGGTTCTTGACTTTGGGATGGCTGTGCCAGAGCAGCTCCTGGACCCTGGCAAAGCATCCTGGTGCCTCCAAAGCCGGGCAGCATCTGGCTCTTGCTCCACAGGACCCTCTGTCCCTTCCAGCTCACACTACACTGGCCTCCAGCCTTTCCTGCAGTTCTGCTCCCGGAGCTCTCAAAAGCACCTCCATCCTCCTTTGCACATCCACCCCCAATCTCCCAGAAGCCTCAAAATTGTTCCCCCTCCTGGGCTCTGCTCCTACACCCCCATATAGGTCTGATACATCCTGGCTGCTTCCCCTGACTCAGCTGGCTTTTGGAGATGCTCTGGGGCTTGCTCTGCCCACCTGCCCCCCGAACACTCCCGGGTCTGGGGGTAGCCCCAGCTTTGCACCCATCTGTTGGTGGGTGCCTCGTGGACCTCTGTCTGTCCACATTAGGGTTTGTGTGTGTGCTTCGTTATTCGTGTGGATTTGCAGGGGCTTCACCCAAGGGGCCTCCCCACTCCTGAGGGGCGTGGGCTGAGGAGGAGCCGTGACACTGTGGGGTTGGGGCAGCTCTGATGCCTCGTGGGCCTTCCTGATGGGTTCCCGCTTGACATCCGCCGCCAACGCGATGGGACCCAGCACCCTCGTTTGATCATCCCCATGCGGGGCCACCCTGCTGTGGGGACTGTGGACTGCCATGGGTGGGCTGTTGCCCCACTCTGAGGAGAAGCCTTCAGCGGGGTCGCGGCCCCCCAAACCGAGCCCATGTGTGCGTGCCCCGCTCGCCGGAGTTGGACGACGGCGGCTGGGAAGGCGTCGGGAGCAGCGGCGGTTGCGCCTTTAACGGCGGGCGGAGGAGGAGGCGGAGGAGGAGGAGGGCCGGGGCTGCGCTGGGTGACATCAGTGGGTTTGGCTCCGGGGCTCAATGGAAACTGGGTGAGCGCCGGGCTGTGCCGAGCACACGCCGGCTGGAGGGGACGGCGAGCGGGCGGGAGGCGGCAGGCAGCGCCGCGCCGCGCCGAGCCGAGCGAAGGAGGGACGCGCCGGGCACGGCCGCCACCAGCCCTCCCCAATCCTCCGTCATCCTCTCCGCCGCGGCCGCCTGGCCCCCTGACAGCCGGCGGAGCAGCATCCTCACACGGTCCCCTTCCCGTCAGGGTGGGTATGGGGGGCGCCCGCCCGCATCTTGGGGCGCAAACCCCGGGGGAAAGGCGGCCCCTCCGGCTCTTTGTGTGCGCGGAGGGAGGGGGAGGGGGCGGGGGAGGGGAGGGCAGGGCGCGATGCGCCGGGCCGGGGGGGCGCGGGGGACAAAAGCCCCTTTGTGGGGGCGCGGGGAGGGGGTCGCCCCCTCCGCCACCGGCAGATTTTGGGGGGGGCGGGCGGCTCCCCCTTCTCCCCTTTCTCCGCCTGCCTGGGCCTTGCCTGGCTGCCGGCGGGGCCGAGCGGGAAGGGGGGTGCCGTGTGCTCTCGGCGGGGGTCCCGGCGGGGGGCCGCCCCCCGAAGGATTTGGCCCCCCCACCCCTTCCGTTCACTGATGCTCTTGGTCTCCCTCCCCGGCCCCCCTTATCGCCTGTTTCGGGGGAGAAGGGGTGTCTGCGTTTGGGGGGGGCTGTGGGGGTCGGTGTTTCCTGTTGTGGGGGGCGGTAGGGGCGGGGGTCGATGGCCGCGGCCGGCAGCGAGTGGGGGGACGAGGAGAAGTTCAGCGCCGTTCCCGGGGGTGGCAGCTTTTTGTTACCTACCCGGAAAAATAACAGCCCGGGTACGGCTGTCTTCGTGTAGTGTTTGCCTGTAGGGGGTGGGGGTGTAAGGGGCATATTTATTATTATATTTTTTTGTGTCCCCCCCTTCCCTGTTTTCCTGTTGCGGCTATTTCTTCCTCAAATGCAGTTCAAATACTCTCTGCTTGGGGTTTCTTTTCTACCCCCATCTTATTTGCTGGTCTCCTTTCTGTTAAGTGTCTAAGGGTCTGGAGGGGTTTGGTGTTTTGCATTTCAATCAAAATGGAATTTTTTTTTTTTCTTCACATTTTTAAGCCAGTTCAAATTACTGTTTTCCCAGCCTCTTCCTTTTTTCCCTTCAAACGTCCCCCCCCCCGCAAAAAAAAAAAAAAAAACCCACCAACAAAAAAAGAAAGCAAACCGTGTAAAGCCTTAATGGTCTATGGGTAAGGCAGCCCCCACTCCCCACACTTCCACTGAAAGCCGGAGCGGTGCTGGGATCGGCAGCCTCCATTATGGAGCCGTGGGTTTGGTTTTGTATGGCTTTTGCTAGACAGGGCATCTTCCTATTCCCGACCCCCTCGGGTGGGACAGAGGTGGCCTTCCTTTCCCCCAGCCCCCTCTTGGTCCCCCCCCCCCCCCCCCCCCAGGATGGTCCCCGCATCTTTGGTCGCCATCGTTGCTGGCACAGCAGTATGATATCAACTCTTATCGTGTGTTTATATAATGGCCTTTGTGCCTTTACGTGAGTATTTTATATTATATAAAAGGGGCTGATGCAAAATGGTGTGTGTGGGGAAGCAGAGCTGGCGGCTGGATAGTATTATTATTTTTTTTGAGGCTGTGTAGTATTGGATATTCACGTACGCAAACGCTCATGCAGAGCACCCTCTCACTCTGAGGTTGTATGTGTGTTAATCCCTTATGGAAAACTAAATGGTTTAACTAAATGATTGCCCTGCAGCCCCTGGGAATGCTGCCTTGGCTGTAGAGTGCAGGAAGGGTGCCAGGGCTGGGGGGGGGTTAAGCCTGTGGTGGGGGGGCGGGGTGGGAAGGAGGGATGGCTTTTTAAATTTTACATGTATAAATAATACATAGAGGGACGATATAAATTTCACATATAAGAATATATATTTTATGTGTATAATTTTCTTTCTTCTTGTAACAGTAGACCTGAAGATCAGATGATAAGGGTGGAAGCTATAGATGGTGGTGGGGGTACGTGTGTGAAGTAGAAGCAAATGGGATAGGTGTTTGAACTCATGGAGCAGTTGTTGAGGGGGTGAGATGTGTGTGTCCTGCCCTCTTACCAGGAATCCAGGCTGTTGCTCTCTGGCTGTCCTCTGCCCAGGTTTTCTATGCACACTTGTGTGTGTGTGTGTGTGTGTTGGGGGGGAGATAAGGCAAAATGACAGCTGTGCGAGACCATGATTTTTTTTACTCCATTATCCTGCTTCCACCCCCGCGCCCCGGAGCATTTTTTAGATTCCCCTTTGGAGCGTGTTGCTTAATCAGCTACAAGGGCTGCTGCCTTGTTGTGTGAGAAACCCTTCTTAACCTGGCTCCTGCCTGTCCCAGAAGGGTGGGACCAAATTTAGGTTTGGGACTGTGGTGTTGCAGAGCAGTACCTGCTGTGTCCCTGTGCAGAGGAGACCCTGCCAGGACCTGTTGCCCAGTCTCTGCCATGTGCTGGGCTGTGCTTGCCCCAGCTGGGAGTTGGACTCAAGTGGAAGTGTTTGGGCTTCACAGGCCTGGGTAAACACTCCATGAAGGAAGGATGATCGAGAGCTGTCTTCTTGACAGCTGTGTGACGGGTTCCCGGGGACACAGACCTTTGATCATTTATTGGAGTAGGAGTGTAAGCAAGTCAGATGTATGTTAATGTGGTTATATAGAACAGCAGGCAGCGGATAAAAATCACGTCTGTTTGGTGCGCCCTCACCCAGGTAGGCCTGCTTCCTGGTGCAGTTCCCAAGGCTCTGCCTACATTCCTTGTAGTAAGAAAGTCAGAAATAGCCACAGGGTTTTGTAGGCTTTAGATGCACAGAAACCCACATGCATAAGCAAATACTGGGTGAGGGGACTCCACCTCTGAGTGTTTTGTGTGTGATTTCTGGTAACTGCAGCTCTGCTTTCAGGGTTCACAATGTCCCCTGAATGCCTTGATAGGATTATTTCCCTGTACATCTCCGCAGCCCGTCCTTTCTTCTTTCTGTAATCCCATCTCCCTGGGGCAGGAGAAGCAGCTCTGGGTTTATAGTATGCCCAGAATCCTGTAGCTGGGATTATTTTTTTGTACTTCTGTCTCACAAGGCCGTTCCTCCCTTCTTTCCTTCAGTGATGCTTCCTTCCCACCAAGCTCCAGCGAGGGAAAGTTCCTCGCACCCACTTGTGAAAACATGAATCATTCCTCACCTTTCCTGTCCCCAACAGGCTCTGTGTCTGCATTTTGTACGCTAATAATGTGGCATTGCATAAATTAGGACTGTGGCAAATCCTTCTAAAAGGAGACACATTGACTCTCTCAGGAAGAGATGTGGTTCCTAGAATAAGTTGGTGGCCGTAGAAGAGGCTAGGGAAAAAGGAGACTGTTAAGAGGGGAACTGCTGGAGCTGTGTTTGCAGCAGAAGTTGAGGTGGGCAGAGAGAACAAACTCTGTGGCCGTGGTCCTTCTACCTAGTTGGTTTTATGTGGAAGGTGAGTAAGCTGAGCCTGGGCATGTTGGTGGGGTGTATCAGGTCAAAGGGTTAGCTAATCATTTCAAGTGAAGGGATGAGGAAAGGCCTGAGCTGCTAAAAACAAACAGCTGGCACACCTAGGTAGGCAAGAGAGATGGAGAGGCTCAGGTAGACCAAAGGAGGTGGAGATCCCATCAGCAGAAGCATGTGGAGATAAGCAAGTGGTGTTCCCAGTCAGTGTGTGCCTCGTAGGGTTCAGTTCAGCGAGATGTCTCCTGCCTGTCCCCTGTGCTGGCCCCTGCCTAGGAGTGATGGAGCCGCTTGCTCCTGGCAGTCTGTCTGTCTCTCGCAGCCCTTGGGTGCTGTTCTTCACCACCACCGAGGTGTTGCAGTAGGGCTGGGCCAGAGAGAAACTCCTGACAGGGTTTATTATGCCTGACCCTTCTGGTGTCTCACGTGGCAGCTTCTGTCCTGGTGCCAGGTACTAGGGTACAAGGAGCAGTGTCTCTTTACAGTAGTGTGGCGTGATCATGCCCTGAAACCTTCTTAGGAGGGGATTCCTGAACCTCTCCCCAGTCTCTGAGCAAAATGATGGAGAAGAGGTCCAATCATGCTTCCTTCTAATAATGGGAACATGGAAAAAACATGCTTGAGAGTGTTCTCTTCCTGCAGTGTTTCTTGCTCATGCTGTCCCTGGAAGTTCAGGAGATAAGGAGAGGTGATAGAAGCCATGTAGAAAGTGAAGTATTTCAAGATTTAAAACTACTCAGCCTCTGGGTGAAGTGGGGAGGACTCTTCTGTCGTCTTACATGATTCACTTCCTGTTTCTGCTCTGACGCTGCTCTTTCTGTGCTTCTTTTCTCAGCACGACTGAACCATGGAGCTTCGAGTGGGAAACAAATACCGGCTGGGCAGAAAGATTGGCAGTGGTTCGTTTGGAGACATTTACCTAGGTGAGTGTGAGAGTCTGTCTCAAGGTTGGGTTTCTCAATTGCATCATTGTTTTGGGGTTGTTTTTCTTGCCTGTTGGTATTTGTGGGCACCATGTAAGGTTGGAAGGGGTGGAGAAGAGAAAAAACTTAAGGAATACTGCTAGTTGCTGCTGGCCTTATGGCAAAGAAAGTGGGATTAGCTCAGCTTTGCCTTACCACATATTGGAGACACAGTGATGGTTGATCAGACCGATTTAGATTTGGACTGTTTGGGGCATATTTGTCATACGCCCTAATCCAGCATTCTCACTTCCTTTTCTTGAGCTTGGGTGTGTGTGGGTATAAACTCTGTTCACAGAATGGGTGGTGGAAAGGGAGGACATAGCTATTCCTCCGAGGACAGAAGGAATACAATTTTGGGAAGACTGGAAGAGGTAGTCCAGGACCTGTAAGAGACTAGGAGGTGTAAAACAGGTCAGAGAACCTGGCCTGATTGAAGTCCTGGAACTCAGATCTGTTAGATCTGTAATGGGATTTAGACTTAATGTCTGGAATGACCTGAGCTGGAAGCTCAGTGGACAAAGCCCATGGGGTGCTGGGTTTCCTGTTACCACAGCAGGTCACCTGGGTAGTTCTTCCAAGCCAGCGTGCTGATGTGTAGATATGTTCCCTGATGCTTTGCCTGCTCATGTTTTTATTGGCTCAAACCATGTGGGGCCAGAGTGGCGAGACTACCCAGCAGCCTGCTCGATCCCTCCACGAGGGCTGGTGTTACCTGTCTCTGGTTCTCACCACTCGCTGTTCAGCTGTGGCTCTGCAGGCCGGCAGGAGGGCTGCACTCTGCTTTGGTGTCTGCACCCTTTGGGTACTTGCAGATGGTTGTCACATGCTCCTTGACTGTTAATTTGTTCAATTGAGTTGTATTTTGCTTCCCAGTACATCCACCACTCCTCGCTTTTGCTGGTCCTTCAATTTTGCCTCGTTTGTTCATCTGCTGAGCAGCTTGGAGGCAACACTGCACTTGAGGTGTGGCATTTCCAGTGCCTGGCAGTGGAGGGCTACCCTCGAGTGATCTGTAATGTGCTGCCTCTGCATAGGCTGCTTTGGGTCTCCTTGGCTTCCCCCATCACCAACACTATCAGGTTGCAGAATTGGCCTTAGCGCACTGTCAGCTGTATTGTAGGAGAGCTCTTCTAGGATCTCCAACATCTTCCCATCCCTCCCCAGATCCTTTTTGTTGAATACCTCTAGTTCAGATTACTTTCTCCTGTGATTGTAAATCACCATCTGTTTTCAACCTCTGGTCTTTATCTCCAGTTCCCTCTTGCTTTATTTTCCTCTCTTGATTGGTGCTGGCAGCCTCTCTTGATTAAGTGTCCTGTGGGAACCATCAGTAACAGACTTTGTTGCCACCTTTATCCAGAACATGAACAAAGATGATAAATAATGGATCTGGGATCCCAGTTCCACCGTGTGCTCCCTTTACTACAACCTGTTCCTGTATGCCGCTCCTCTGTGACCCTCTAACCAGTTAGTGTCTTGGGTGACAGTGCTTTTAATTCCCAGGCGCTACGGATTGAGGGGTGGTAGCTCGGACACAGCATTTTCCACCTATGCTAGGGCTTGAAGCCTTCCAGACCCTCTCTAGGACAGTAAAAACTGTCAGGATCTTGCAAAACATCTGGGATACATGTGGGGAGAGAAAGGAGGTGCTGAACAGAAAGGCCTGATCCTGTATTCCTCTGTACCACGTAACAGGTCATCCACTTGTGCAAAGCAGGTATGGAAAATAGCTTCTGGTGAGGGGTCATGCCTGCCTTGCCTGTCACCAAGCAGAGGAAGCTCAGTACCCCGGTGTGGTGAGCAGAGTGGGATTCAACCAAGTTACTTGAATGCAGTATCAAAGCCCTTGTGATGTTCACTGAGGTGTGAGCCAGCATGTTTTGAAGCAGTGATAGCGAGACTTCTTGGAGCCTGGGTGACTCCCCAGCCTGGAGGGATTGGGCATGTAGTCTGTGGTGGTGCGTCTGGAGGATGCTTGTGCTCATGCTGTACTCTCACAGCCTGCTCTGCAGACAGAAGGACTCACTCACGAGGACTTCTCTCCTGCACCAGGTTTACCTCACAGTTCTCTCCTTTGATAATGGTGTGGACACAGAGCAGGACTTGTCTATCTCTGAGGCTTAGCAGGGGCTGTATGGTTTATCCTCATCTCTCTCTCAGGATGTTACTACCTTCACCTGCTCTGTAACCAGCTGCATGCTGTCCTCTTTGGGATTTGTTTTAGGTTTTTTGTCTGTCAGAAGGAAACTTGGGTTTCTACGTGGGCAGACACAAAGGATGGACTGTGTTAATCCTTTGCTGGGGCTTGAAGTACAATGCCTTCCTTCCGTGCCCTACTTTGAGGGATAGATGTGCTAAGTGGAATATTCTCCCCCCATTGGTTTGAGAGGATAGGAAATGAGATCAGGCTGCCCGTGGGCCTTGGCTAGCCCATTTACCTCTAAAAATGCTCATTCAGAAGAGCAAAACCCAGTTTGCAGAGGAATTGCGGAGACCTTTGGGCTGCTGGAGGGGGAGGTGCTTTGTCAGAAGTGCTGGCCAAGAGGCAAGGCAGGGTTGCTGGACGTGTAGGAATCGTTTGGCCGGGATGCACGCTGGTGGTGGAGAGGAGCTGGGCAGACAAAGCATGCTGGGACCTGAGCTGGCTGGGGACAGTTCCTGGTGGCAGGCTCCTCCCTTGCTGGGAGGGGAGTGCCTTCCCTTTGTTTCCTGGCTTGTTAACTCTCTCTCGCCCTATCTGCCTTCATCCATCTGTTCCCAGCCCTCCATTCTTCCCTCGGCAGGCTGTGGAGAGGGGCGCAGGCGGTGGGGAGTGCGGGGCCTCTGCCTGTTGCCCCCGATGCTCAGGGAGGGTGGTGTTTATTGTATCAGACATGCAGTCAGGATTCCACTCTGAAAAGATCCTGTTCAGCCGGTGACATCCTCTGTCCCCGGGGCCCCGTTTCAAAGAGCTTGTGATGAATGAGTTGAATTTGTGCAGCCCCCACAGCGGAGCGAGACTGGGGGAGGATGTTAGGAATTTTCCCCGATCCTACATTCAGTCTCTCAAGTGGCTGAAGCTAGCAGACTCTGCTGTATTTGTCTGAAACACGGTGCTTTCCAGTCTGTAAAGAGAGCACAGAACTGTTGCTTTTGTACTTGTAGCTTTAAAAAAGATGGTGGTTGAAGCATGGAACAAAGGATCAGAAAGACTCCTGCCCATAAATTCCCTCCTCACTAGTGGTGGGCTCGGTCTGGGTGGATCTCTAGCCAGGAAATGGTACAGGGAGCAACTTGTGGACATGGTGAGGTTTGGAGAGGTAGCAAGCCCAAGGTGTTCAGCCAGTGACCCCCTCAGCAAAGGATGGTCAGATTGGTCCAGAGAAGGACCACAAAAGTGGTTAGAGGGATGGAGCACCTCTCTTATGAGGAAGGGCTGAGAGAATTGAGATTGTTCAGCCTTGGAGAAGAGAAGGCTTTGGGGTGACCTAGTTACAGCCTTCCCTCCCTGAAGGGAGCCTACAAGAAAGACTGGGAGAGACTTTTTGCAAGGGCACATAGTGACAGGACAAGGGGAATGGATTTAGACTGAAAAAGGTTTAGATTAGATATTAAGAAGAAATTCTTTACTGTGAGGGTGGTGAGACACTGGAACAGGTGCCCCAGAGTAGCTGTGGATGCCCCATCCCTGCAAGTGTTCAAGGCCAGGTTGGATGGGGCTCTGAGCAACCTGGTCTGGTGAAAGGTGTCCTCATGGCAGGGGTGTTGGAACTAGGTGATCTGTAAGGTCCCTTCCAACCCAAACCATCCTCTGAGTCTACTTGTGCTCTTCTAGGCCACGGGGTTGTTTCTTCTTTCTCTAACTAACACCTGCATTTGGGCTATGGAGAGTGTGGGGCTGAAGGTCATGTGAGCATCTGGGTTGCACATTCACATTTTGCAGAATCTGAGTCTTCTTGATGCCTACCCCTGCTTTCCCTTTTCCAGCTTTATGTGCCCACAGATAACACTCCCTACCTGCAGACAGCCTAGTAGATGGATGCATCTTCATGTTTCTAAACAGCCAGGGGAGTGTGGAGATGAGAACTCATTCATGTTTCCACTGTTCATGTTCTGGGAATAGGGTTCATTCGAAATGCTAATGCTGCAAAAAGTCAGAGAGACTCATCATTGCTCGTGTGTCAGAAAATGTATTAGGAGAGGGAAAAATTCTCCCTGGGGAACAGACAAGGGAGCTGCTTCAGAGGATTTGGAGGAAAGTCTTCACAAAGGCAGGGGAAAGAGACAAGGGAAGTAAGTGCTCTCATCTTTTTTGGATGTCCTGGGTGTTTCCATGCTGAATGAGGGCCAGTGGTTGAACACTAGCATGGATACTAGTTGTCCCTTTTCTTGTTCTTTTCCTCCTTGACTCCTGATGCTTTTAAGAAGGGTCCTGTGGTGGAGCGAAGGGAAGGTACAGACTTGTTTTTCTGGCCACCAGTTTTTAAGTGGAAAATGCCAGCATCTTTTCAAAAGTAAGCATTGGACAAATGTCTCCACCTCTCAGGATGGCTTTATCCCTTTCCCTTCTCCTGGATCCTGCGTTAAAATCTGTATTAAATTAATCCCGTTGCTTCTTCTTCCCCTCCCTCAGAGCACCCTAAATAATTCCTCTCCCTCCTTAGTGTTTACAGCCTTCAAATATTTGCAGACTGTTGTCATGTCCCATTCTTCCTCCCCACCCTTCTTAGTTGTATCTCTTGTCTATGTTACATATTTAGCTCTTTTAATCTTTCTTAGTAAATCAATCCCTCTAGGCCCCGACCGTTTTTGTTGCTCTCTTAGAAATTCCTAGCAGCTTGTCTGTCTCAACCCGGCACTGCAGCATCTAGACGATGTGTTTTTGCTAGCAGGCAGCTCTTGGCTAACTTTGTGTACAAGCCAGAACTCTTCAGCTGGAGATGGATCTCTTTAGGATCCATGGGGAGAAAGCAATCCAGTTGTGTGAGCGTTTCCTTCTTCTCTTTGGTCCCTGGCTCTGGAGGCGGTGTGTGAAAAGAGGATATATGAAGAGATTTATCTGCAGCTTGTCCTTGAGGACTCTTAAAGTCTTATCACAGAATTCAGGAGGCACAAATTAGCCAGACCTACCAAAACGAGCTATGGGATATCTGCAAAACATCACCTTTGACTCCAGCTCATGTTTGGCATGAAGGTTCTGGAGCAGTTTATTTTATGACGGTGTTCATAAGCTGCTCGTGATCAGCTGCTCTCTGATTTGTGTTTAAGTGCAATTTCTAATAGTTCCAGATACGAGGGAGGGCTTGTCAGTGTGTGTGAAGCAGGCATGGCGGGGGAGGAGAGAAGCAAGCCTTGAGTGTCATTCCTGTGACCCGTGTACAGATATTCCTTCTTTCCATTTTAGGATGATGTGAAACATCTGGAATCCTTTCAGCTAGTACAAGAAAAAGAGCAGCCTGTTCCTTCTTTGACAGTGCACTTTGGGACCAGAGTGCTGGCTTTTGCAGCTGGCAGCTCAGTTGTTTTCAGAGAGAAGTGTGTGGGGTGGTGGTTTAGTGTCATTGCAAAGTATCTGGCAATACCTTCAACAAAGGTGTCCGAACAGCTTAATTCAGGACCGGATTCTGCTTATTTCTTCATGCTTCTAATTTGGGATATAGCAAATGTTTCTGTGTTGGCAAAAGATAAAGGTATTATTAAAACCCTCAGGAGAGGGAGAAGCTGGGGATTTAGAAATTGTCTGTATTGAGCAGGTCAGCACTGTGGAGAAAACAGAGAGAGCGGAGATGTTAGTAATGTCTCCTCCTGAACTAATTGTCTTTTTTGAAATGATGTAACTGAAGTAACCAGTAATTTTGCTGGGGAAGAGATACTCTGTATCACTGCCTGAGGAGCTGCTTGGGTTCAGGGGCGAGGTTTATGATCAGGGGAAGTTAAAACTTCCACTCGGTTTAGGTGCTGTTGATACGTACGGATTGACCTTCCAAAGCCTGGCACTTTTTGAGATAACAAGGCTGTTCACGTGTAGGATTGTTGTTCTAGCCTGACCTCAGGGTCAGACCTGGTTTCCTATTCACGTGCCTTTCTCTGGGCTTGCGTTTGCAAATGGCAGTGCTGGGAACTCCGTACGAAAGTGAAGTGGCTGAATCTCATTTCTGTCATACAGAATAAATTTCAGGGCAAATCTTAAGGTTTTGGCGTCTTTACAGGCCTTGTTAAAAGTGTTCAACTTCAGTGGAAGCTTGTGCAATCTTCATTTCACTCTCATTCCTATGCAGGAGCCAATATTGCAACTGGTGAAGAGGTGGCCATCAAACTGGAATGTGTCAAAACCAAGCATCCCCAGCTCCACATTGAAAGCAAGTTCTACAAGATGATGCAGGGAGGAGGTGAGATGGGGAGGAAAGGATGGGGCCGGGGGAGTGGTTGGAAAAGAAAATTATTCTGGAGGGCTTTAGAAAAGAAATTATTTGGTGTTACACATGATCTTCTCAGCGGGGGATACAACATCTATTCTCTCTGTTCATGGGCTTAATCTTTTTCTTTCCCCAGTGGGTATCCCCTCCATTAAGTGGTGTGGAGCAGAGGGGGACTACAATGTGATGGTGATGGAACTCTTGGGGCCCAGCCTGGAAGATCTCTTCAACTTCTGTTCCCGCAAATTTAGTCTCAAGACAGTTCTGCTCCTGGCAGACCAGATGGTAAATTTCCTCTGAAGCATTTGTGCCTCCTCTCCTTTTCCATGCCTTTTCCCCACCCATACACTCCCCTCCCATCCCCTCTGCTTGAGAACTGCTGTATCCCAGGCTGCCTTCTTTTAGCACAAGTGGCTGCCAGCTTTCTATTTCTTGATGAAGTTGGGGGCCTGGAGCCTAGACACTGAGTGGCTTTTCCTTATCTCCATCCCTCCTTCCTTTGCCTGCTGCTCGCCTTGTGTTAGTGTTGCACACATAGATACTTTTGCCTGCATGATGAATTACTGGCACCAGTCTTAATTCCACTGCTCATGCCCTGGTTTTAAGACCCCTAGCTCTTTGGCACAGACCTGGTCCTTTCTTGGTCTGGCTAAGTTCAAAAGCTGACAGCTGTCAATGCTGAAGCTCAAAGTTTTAGTCCATATAGACTAACTTCCCATCCTTCCTTGTGATGTTAATGGTGGCCTTCCCAGAGTGAGGACTGGGCTGGTGTGCAGGGTTAAATTCCATCTCCAGATCCTGCAGCGTCCAGAGAGTGTCTTTTCCTTGTCTGTCATCTCTGATATTCTCTGCAAAATGTCCTTTTCTTGCTCTGACAGGTCAGTGTCTTGGACAGGGTACTATTTTTAACAGATGCAGTTAAAATAAGTTTGTTTCTTGCTTGGCTCACTACTTATGTATTTATTTATCTATCCCTCCTCCAGATCAGCCGTATTGAGTACATTCATTCCAAGAACTTCATCCATCGGGATGTAAAGCCAGACAACTTCCTTATGGGCCTTGGCAAAAAGGGCAACCTAGTATACATCATTGATTTTGGTTTGGCCAAGAAGTACCGAGACGCCCGGACCCACCAGCACATCCCTTACCGGGAAAACAAGAATCTGACTGGCACAGCCCGTTACGCCTCTATCAACACCCACCTGGGAATTGGTGAGCCTGCTTGCTGGTGCCCTCTGGGGGGCTTTCCAGGGGAGGTTGTATGGCCCCAGGAGGAGGGGTTTGGGTTCTCTGCCTGACTCTGCTGCTGACCTGCCTTGAGATGGTGGGCAAATAACTCAAATGTTACGCCTGTGTTACTTCTGCTGCTGTGGTGGCACTCTGAGCTCCTGAAGACAGAAATCGTCTCCTGCTCTGTGTTTGTGCACTGCTTAGTGCAGGGGGCCTTGTTGAGCGTCAAGGCTGTGACCTCCCTGACTCTGCTCCTATTAAATCTGCCTTTGCACAATTTTTGCAGGCTGATTAGGTGTGTAAAGGAGACAATGACAGACACTGAACCTTTAGGAATATGTGTGGTTGAAACCTGTCTTTCTGACTCCTGAGTGCTGTCATTAGTGATTGTTCTGTAGCTGTCAGAGCTGGAAGATAGAGGCCTCCTGCAATATGGTGTTACCCACCACTGAGGATGGGGATGTGCTGGAAATGTACAAGAAGCTGGAATGAGGGGAGGCTTCCAGCTGCCTGGACACCCTTGTTTTGTGATTGAGGATTGGCTGTCACAGGCCTTCAAAATACATATGTGTCTGTGAACTGCACAACCCACTGAGGCAGCTTCAGGGAGGTAGGGCTCTGCCCTTAATGTGTGTGGTTAGTACTGAAGGGATGAAAGTAGGCTGGAAAAGAGTGCTGAGTGTCCAGCCAGGTCTTACGCTGGTGATGACCATCATCCCAGGTTCGGTAAAAACCTTGTGCGGGTTAGTACCCACTGCGCTTAAACCTCCTGAAGTCACCCAAATTCTTGTCCTGGGAGTCAGCCCCTGGTGCCTGTGAGGAACATAGTTGAAAACCTCTTCCAGTTTTCTCTTCTCTTCTCTGCCCGAAAACTTCTTTGCAGCATTTGACCTCCTTTCTCTGATAAATTGTAGCTAAACTTTGTTCACAGTGTGAGGCTTCCTTAGTTACTGTAGGGTCCATTCTGAGCAGGCTGACTTGGTTCTGCTATTGACTGGCAACTCTAAAGAGCAGAAACACTGAAGCTGTCTTGCCTGTTGGAGTCAGGGAAGTATCTGCTGTGCTTGTAGATTGTTTATATCTCTGGGAGGCCCTTCTTCTGAAGTGGGTAACCTGGGAATTTGAAAATCAGAGCAAGGCACTCAAACCTTTTAAACTAACAGCTTTCACAGGATTTCACATCCTCACTCTTCCTGCATTCTCCCCTCTTGCAGATATTTCTCAGATATCTGAAGTCAATACTTGGCCTGCAGAAAATAAAGCAGTTTCCCACTGTCTTCCTTGATTAATACTATATAACTTTAGATGGAGAATGCTTTATTTATATCAAAATGGGGAGTGTTGTGTGTTGAGAGTGGGCTGTAATCTCCTGACCTCTTCTATGTTATAAAAATAGTTCTGGTAGAGCTTTCCGAGTTGGCCCTCTGTATTTTGGCTTGACCTGCATATATATAACTGACTCTCCATTGAATTCTCAGTCAAGATTTCCACAGCCATGGTAACTGCCACAAGGAGACATGCACAAAATAATTCTCACTGCTATGTCTGTCGATTCTTTTGTGTGTGCCTGCTCTGCCTGAACTGATCACGAGAGGCTAAACGTCTGGTTGTGGCTTTTGAACGACTTCATTATTCATTCCACCCCAACTTAGCCCTTTACTACTGGTGCTTGGCTTGTGTGTCAGGATGAACAAACAATGTCTAAACAGTAATCCAAGGGCAAATTGCATATGCCATCAGTCTGAGTGCAGCCGCCGCTCTCTCCATGCCCTTTGCTTTGGGAAAGTCTGGGTGTGAGTTACTCTGTGCAACAGGTCTCGGGTGTATTATCTCCACGTTGCAGATAGTTGCCCTGAACGGCGTAAAGGTTACATGGCTTGCCTGGAAGAAAGGGGGTGGGGGTGTTTGGGTTTCAGCTGGAGTTCCTGTTTTTCAAGACCTTGCCACAGGGTATATGACAGAGATATTTGTGAGTTAGCAGCATTGCCATGGGAACCATCACTCTGATTTTTTTGACTTTTCAGAGACTAAATTCTCTGTCTTAATGTTACATTGAAGTGGTCTAGGGAGAGGGAAGGAACCAGGTGCTGGCGTATTTGTGTGACAGGAATAGCAAATGAATAAATGCCTTTATTTGAATTTGCAAGCTAAGGGTTGGGCATTCCGATGTCTGGAGGAAACACATTCTTTTCCCAGTGACTGGGGAAAAAAGTAGGAGGCGAGATTGGGGAGGGTTTCCGCAGCTGGAGACTTGCTGTTGGGGGAGTCATTGGACTGTGCAGGCTTTGGTTCACGCATTCCAGTCAATTTTCACATGCTCTAGGGATGAGAGTCCCCTGCACCCACTGTAGCCTGTAATGTCTGAAATAGATGCCCGGGGTGCCCAGGAGACAGTCTTGGAAGAAAAGAAGCCTGATGGGGTCTGTCTGGGTAACAGGAGGCTGGGGGTGGGAGGGCAGTGCCTTCCCAAATGAATGTCCTAGATGGCATTGGTGTAGGCTGTGCAGATCATAAGTCCTCCTGCTCATCCTGCCCTCTGTCACCCATTCCAGATTCTTGTGTGTTTTTAAAGGCTGTTGCCAAGCAGTGGGGAGAGAAAGGGGAACTCTAGTCCAGCATGTGCAAGATCAGATCTGAGTATGTAATCAGGAAAACATTGCTCGGTTAAGCCTGCTTGCGGCTGGGCTGGCTCCAGGGAAGACAGCTGATTTCTAGGGAGTTCTGCATGGGAGCAGCATCACTTGGGTAGGATCAGAGTGGAGGAAAACACTCTTGGGACAGGGGGACCAGGAGACAGTTTAGGCTGCAAAGACACACGTTTTGTCATGAACTTTGTGTCCAAGGCAACCAGTCCTCAGTCTTCAGTCTTTGCCCAAACATGTCTTTTCCTGCCTGCCACTCACCCCTGACTTGGCTTCTGAGGACCCTGCTTTGGGCAGGGAGTGAAGGTGTGGGCTGACTGGGAACCTTGCTGGGGGTGGGAGGGAACTGGCAGGAGATTGCTTGCGGAGTGGGTTGGGTTTGAGAGGTCAGGCTGGGTTGTGTGGGAAGGCAACCTTATGTTTTCTGTTTGGAAGGGGTTTTGGGAAGGAGGGAGGAAAGGATGAGTGTCTTATGAAGAAGACAGTTTTCATAAAATTGGCTTTCAAAAAACCCCCCATTGTAGGAGAGCTGAGACAAAATGGAGAGAGGAAGTGTGGTGTGGCATCACAGGTCACGACTATAACTGTGCTTCTGGACTGACTTGCTCAGTGCATGCATTCGCATCACTTGTATTTCTCTTCCTCTTTTCAAACTCCAAGCTGAGATTTTTTTTTTCCCTGCAGCCCGGGGACGCTGTGGGAGTTAGTCACTGATAGTAAGGTGTCTAAAAGTGGAAAGCAGTAACATTAAATAATGTTTCCTCGGTGTGTAGAGGTAAAGTTCTATTTCTAACTCTTTGCCGTTTAATGTTATCTAGTATCCTGAGGATGTTGGTATATGAGGCCCTTGAAAAAAGTAATTAAGTATTGGGAGATGTGTAATAGTAACTGAAGATGAAACAAAGAAACGGGATGTAGGAACTGTTGTCCTTTATCCTCCTCCAAGGTTTAATTCAGGATTTTGTAGGTAGGGTTACAGATGACAGACTGCTACAATGTTTTGAGGTAGCTGCACAACTGTGGTCCATCATGTTGGTACTTCAGGCTCATCACGGGTTTGAATCTCACTGAAGCTGTTTAAGTGGGCTACGATGACCACATGTACGTACGTGAGGTGCTGAACATCGGGAATGCAGCGCAAACATTCACCATTCGGCATTTTAATAATTAGGTGTTGTGCTTGCAGTTGTTTTTCCTTGATCATATTGCTGTGCTAAGACACAGTTAAGGTGTGTTTGCATGCACGTAATGGGTACTAGTTAGCTTCCCAGTTCGGTTTTTAACCCCTCTCATTGCCTTCAATAAGGGCTCGTAGCATCCCCTACTGACTTCAGGCTCCCTAATCTCTAATTCTGGCCTTCCTTGAAGTGCTAGGGCTGTGCCCAGGCATATGTTCACAGAATGTATCTCATTCTGGATGGGATTGGTGGCTGTGCTCAAAAGTGCTGTGCTTCACACAAGTGGAGGTGTGTTGTTCAGCCTGCCCTAAGCAGGTCTGGAGTTCAAGCAGGATTTTGGAGCTGAGATCCTGATTTATTCCCGAAAGGCTGATTTGCTTGTTCAGTAGGTTTCTCTGGTTCCTGCCCTGCCTTTCCCTACTCCTCCGAGGAGAACTACCACGCTTTAGACAAGAAGCCACAGTTAGAGGTGTTAAAGCTATAGCATGGATAAGTTAAGGGCTGGCAAGACTGCAGGACTGAGGTTATCCTTGTCTCGTGTGCTTTCAAGCCCTGGGTGTGTGTTCTGACTCCATTTCCACATCCCTCCTGTCTGTAGGATGTAGGTCATTAACCAATATTGTTTAGTTTTGTTTATTTGATATGCATGGTGAGTAATCGCAGCCTTCTGAGAGTACACGTATCCCAACCTTAGGCCAAATGCAAAACTGGGTTTCTTTTCTCTGCTCCCGTCACAGCATCTAAGTATCTTCCAGACAGCCATGTAATTATCTTCGGCAGCAGCCTGATAAGATTAGGAAGTATTAGCCCCTTTAAAGTGGGCAACCTGAGACAGTAAGTTAGTGAGGTCAAAAAATGCTGTTATTTCTGTATGCCCAAAGTAAGACACTGGGAATCTGCAGGGCTCCTTTCTCCTCTACCATCTTGGAACGTGGCATTTCTATGGTGTTTCGTATGCTTTGACCCAAATGATCCCTCCTATCAGTTATGGAGTGATGAGACCCTCCTTTTCTTCTGCAACCACAGTACTTTTTTTTTCCCGTCAACAGTTTTAACTTGCCAAGCCCTCAGTTCTCAAAACAACTAGGTGGTTATGAGAGAGAGGCACGGGGAAGGAACAGCCTTGTGACCCACAGCTTGTGTTGTTACATGTGGGCTTGTGTATCTGTGACCTGCTACAGCTACTCTTTTGTCATGATTCAGCTCAGCTAACAGAAAAAGGGAGAGCTGTAGTGATCTACTGGCCTTTGAATGCGGCAGGTGGTAGCATGTATCTGGTTCTGACAGCCCACAGATTAGTACATAATCTGCAGCATCTTCCAGGATGTGGCACTGGATCCAGCAAAATGTGCTGCAGTAAATTAATCTAATAGATGAAGCTCTTTAGTCTTTCCTCTATCATTGTGCTCTCCCTTTAGCCATATTTTGCCTTCCTGTTAGCTATGTCAGTTGTTGTTCTTCTCGAGATGTAAAGTACTTTCTCCGAAGTGTTTATTTTATTTGGGAGGGAAACAAGAACCAGAAAATCTTGGCAAGATTCATAGATGAATGTGCAAGCATGTTGGAGGAGTTGGGAGGAGTTAACCAGGCAACATTTGCAGTTGTTGAGATTCTGCATCAAATCCTTCTTGAGCTGTCTTGAAACTTAAAATGGCATGGCTATTCCAGAGAACAAGGTCAGTGTGAAATGTTGGGGGTTTTTTGTGAGCCAATTTCTTTTGTTTCATAAGTAAGCATCTAAAGATGGGTCCTAGCAATGGCATCTTAAGGGCAACCCTTGCTCTGAGTAGAGTTGTAGTGATGCCAATTACACAGTCATTCCCCATTTGGAGGGGAATTTTTTCTTCAAAGTATGCCCCTTTCCTCCGCAGCTTGAAAAATGTCACCAAGCTGGAAAGACATCTTTACACGTTACGTGTAAGGCTTCTCTAAACTATCAACAAAGTTGTTTACTACAAGAAGGGGTCCCTAGTTCCTTGTTTCTGCCCTGCTTAAAGACTATCAGCAGTTTAATTAGAAGATGTGTTTGGAAGGGCTGTGTTGGACTTACCTCTGTTAGCTTTGTCTCTCTGTGACTACCTCTGTCATGACTAATGCCTGGGTTGAAGAGTCATTCTGGGTGGAGAAGTGTAGGTGCCCTTCCTCTGGGACTGGGAAGAGCAAAGTAGGCAGGGTTGCTGCAGCAGTTCTTGAGATGTGAAATTCTTGTGTGAATTAAGGCTTCTCCAAGTAGGAGGTAGTCATCGTCATTAGTTATGAAGTGGGTTGGGCTGTATGGGGAGAGGAGCACCTTAACTCTTGTAGTATGACCATCATCACAGGAATTTGCTCTGGAATGTCTTCTGCAAGTTTGTCTATCTATAGAAGTCTACCAGAGAAGAGAGAGGGGTGGTTGTTCGGTTCTGTGTTCACCTCCAAAGCTCTGGGATTGCCAAAGCAGTTTCGGTTGCTGCTCACTCTTTGCCCCTTTGTAACCTCTCACAGAGCAAAGTCGCCGTGATGACCTGGAGAGCCTGGGTTATGTGCTCATGTATTTCAACCTGGGCTCGCTGCCCTGGCAGGGCCTCAAGGCTGCCACCAAGCGCCAAAAGTACGAGAGGATCAGCGAGAAAAAGATGTCAACGCCCATCGAGGTGCTCTGCAAAGGGTACCCTTGTAAGTGCTCTCATCTTGATGGCTGTTCTTGTCTGCTGCTTGGCTTGTACACCTGCTGAAACCCCCTAGAATCTTGAATCCTAAAGGGCAGTGTGCTGTACCGCAGACCAGGATGTGCTGCTGACACCGGAGAAGGATAACAGAGTGGTCATGGTACAGTTTGGGTTCAGAAGTGGGAAATGTGTTTTTGTGGACAGTCAAAATTTATGTTAGTAAGGGCGTGAGAGTGCTGAGAGGGGGGATCTTTAGGACCTTGTGAGCAGTTTGGAAAGGGAGTGGGCACTGAGCTGAGAAGGGATGCTGATGATGCTGAATTTTTACTGGTTAATGAGGAGTCCCAGAAATAACCAGGTAATAAAGTGGCAGATGCAGTTCTTTGTAGGTAAACATGGAGTATGTATGTGAGAACAGAGAGAAGTCTTGGTCCCTGTGTCATATGCACAATAGTAGGCTCTGGCTTACCAGTGCCACTCACCAATGAGCTGTTGCAATTACAATAGGTGGTTCTGTGAAAACATCAACTTTGTGCTTGGTGGCTGCTGAGGAAAGGGAACATTAGGAATTACTAGGAAAGCAGCCCAGTGTGCATAAACCCATGGCCCGCTTGCACCTTGCATGGACTGTGTAGCTCTGGTCCATCCCACTGTTTCACAAAGGACATGGTATAACTGAGAAAAGGCTCAGGAAAGGGCTGAAAGGGTGACCAGAGGTGAGTTGATTTCTGCACAAGTAACGAGTTTGCTGGAACATGAAAAAGAGGTGGGTAGAGAGATGATAGAAGTCTCCGCTCTGGCTATGCCTACAGAAGTTTGGATGGGAGCCAATTATTTGGTGGCCCCAGTTCTTGTATTGGAAGAGAAACAAAGCTGGTTTTTGCCAGCTTCAAAACAAAAGGATGTGGTTCTTCACGCAGCCAGTAGTAGACTTGTGGAACTCCTTCCCAAAAGATGTTGTGGATACTTAAAGTTAACAGGAGTTCAAGGAGACGGGACAGGGACATGGAAGAGAGATCCTGTGAGGATTACTGAATAGTTAGAAACTGCATCCAGATCAGGAAGTTCCTGGAGCTGAAATTAGGTGCTAGGCTACTGTTGGTGGAAACGTCAGATGTGCCTGCCCCACTCTTTCTCCTCTTGTCTACTTCTGGCCACTGCTTACAGCAGCCTGCTGAGCTAGGAGGACTTCTGTTCGGAGTTGAGCTTCCCAAAGCTCATCTCCAGCTCATCTTTAGGCCTGCATTCCTACTGTCCTTCAGCAGGCACTGTGACTTGCTAGGTTGTGCTTGGAGAAGCCAACAGAAGGAGATGCATAACATTTCCTCTGGCAAAAAGAGAGATGGGGTCCTTTTGGTGGCCAAAGCGCTGCAACCAGCAGGCTCAGTTTGTGTTACACAGCTCTGTGTTTGTGCTGTCCTGGTCCAGCAAGCCACTGTTGAAAGGCTGCAGCGGCTCCATGGTGGGACCAGGGAGGTTAGAGGGCCAACAACAGCCATCAGCTGTTCTCTGCTCTCTCCAGCTGAGTTCTCGACATACCTCAACTTCTGCCGTTCACTGAGGTTTGATGATAAACCTGACTACTCGTACCTGCGGCAACTCTTCCGCAACCTCTTCCACCGCCAAGGCTTCTCCTACGACTACGTCTTTGACTGGAACATGCTTAAATTTGTGAGTGTGTTTGGCAAAAGGGCTGGAGCAGGGTTGGTTTGTATCATGGAGATGGGGGAGGAAAGTCGGAAACTGCCTGCTTTTTGTGCTTAGTTCTGGTGAACACCTTGAGCAAAGGGACTAGGTAGAGTGAGAAAGAGGCAGAGCTGCTTGGTGTTTATCTAACTGGGGATATAGCTACTGTTGTATTAGTGAGTGTGTCTGATGGAGCACGTGTGTCAGTAGATCTATAGCTAGAGGTAGGTAGAGATAATTTTTCGGGAGAGGACTGTATTTGGATCTGGGACACAGACATGGATTGCAATAACAGCTGTAGTTCCATTTGTTTCTTTATGGAATAGAATGAGGTCCTTTCTTGGTGCAGTGGAAGCTGGTGGGGGGAGTTTTGGGGATGGAGCTCCACTTGTTTGGAGTGATGCACTGTGTGTTTTCTGTCCGGGGCTGCTGCTGCCTCTCCTGCCTGACAGCCGTGTGTGATGTGGGGGTTTCTCTCCTCAGGGAGCAGCCCGGAACCCTGAGGATATGGATCGGGAGCGGCGAGAGCACGAGCGAGAGGAGAGGATGGGGCAACTCCGAGGGTCGGCCACACGAGCGCTGCCCCCTGGCCCGCCTGCTGGAGCCACTGCCAACCGTCTTCGTAATGTCACCGAGCCCATGGCCTCCACTCCCACCTCCCGAATCCAGCAGTCCGGTGAGGGGGGTGGGAGAGCTGGGGCAGGGTGCCACCCCTGTTGTTGGCTGGGAACCAAAACTATTGACTGATACTCTTGTCTCAACACTTCTCTGCCCGAATAGGCAACACGTCCCCCAGAGCAATCTCAAGAGTGGACAGGGAGCGGAAGGTCAGCATGAGGTTACACCGAGGAGCTCCTGCCAACGTCTCCTCATCTGACCTCACAGGGCGGCAAGAAGTGTCACGGATTTCAGCATCACAGGTGAGCTCCTGCTGCGATGCTCCTGGCCTTGGCCTGGGTGTCCCAGAAGGTCTGCAGGCCCCAGAGCGGTTTTTGCCTGATCTGCTGGAGCCGACATGAGCTGGAAGCTTCTGGTGTGGTGAGGGCAGAGGTACCACGTTACACCTGTGCTCTTCAGTTGTGTATTTTCTGGAGGCCATGCTCAGTACTGCCATTTTAGCTCTCTGCTTGCTTGGAGTAAGCCTTCATCTGGCTGTCTTCCAGACCACAGAGGGTTGGAGAAGTGAAGCAGTAGACTCTTGAGAGGGAGGGTGTCCTGAGAGAAATGTGCAGCCTCTCTGTTCTGGTGTATTTTTTGCTTTTTTCTTCCTCTCCAGTCTTTAGCAACTCTTCCTTTTCTTTTGTAGACAAGTGTGCCATTTGATCACCTTGGGAAGTGAGGAGCAATTGCCACTGGACCAGTGTTTGCTTAGGTGAGCCCGTACTCATGCCTGGGAACCCCTGAGGAGGGAATTGCTGGGGAAAAAAAGCCTTAGGTTAAGACTTTATGTTGTTGTGGGGGATTGGTATATTTCCTTTCCTTTCACCTTACTTTGAGATGTTTTTTTGGCTTCAGAGGGAAGAGTAAGGTTGGCTGCCAAAACCTTGAGGGGACAGATTGTCTTAGGTGTAAAGCTAGCTTCCATTTCTCTGGGAGGATAGGAAGGGTGGAGAAGGTGCTGGGCTGGGGAGCCGTTTCATTAGTTCCTCATGAATGCATTTCTGGCAGCGTGACAGTGTTGGGGAGGAGGGTGCTGAGCAGGTAATCAAGTGTGCAAGACTTTGTACAGCTACTGAGTGCCTCTTGTAGAGGAAACGACAGTAGCTGGGCAAGGTAACTCTGAGGGGAGGCAGGAGTGTAGAAGAAAGGGCTGATTTGATTTGTTACACTCCAGCTGGCATTGGAAGTGCTGGGAAGAGCCTTTACTCCTAACATCTCTTGCCCTTTTTCTTTCTTTTGAATTCTCTTTCTAGTGTCTTCACTGTATTTTTCTTTTAAAAAACAAAAAAACCCAAAAAACAAACAAAAACCTAAAAAAAAAATAAAAGACAAAAAAAAAACCAAACAAAAAAAACCCAACAGAATTTCTTTTTGCCAACGATGAGGAGTCGAGCTGTGCCCCCGCACTGGTGTGAGCCGTTTCCAGAGGGCCACCTGTCCCCGGCGTGAGCGCCTCCGAGGAGCTGTCGACGCGGGAGCCGTGCGGGAACACCTCGCTGCCCCCCAGCCCCTACCGCTGCCCCCACTGGCTACCCTCAGTTCCCTCTCCTGGCTCTCTGCTCCTGGTTTTCATTTCTCGCTCTCTTTTTTTTTTTTCTTCTTCTTGGATATCTTCTCCTGCATTATGGTTTTTTTTTTTTAATATTATTTTCAAATCATATGGTTTCTAGCCATATAAGTTTAAACTTTGCTCTCCTTTTTTTCTGAGGGCAGGGGTTGGTGGTGGGTGAGTGAGGTTTTTGTTTGGTCTTTTTTTTGTTTTGTTCTTTTCAGGAGCCTTGTGGGCCGGGAGGGAATCAGATTCCAGCCACACTTGATGGTAGAAGTCTGATTTTTATTATTATAACAGAATTTATTTTCTCAAGCATTAAACAAATTTTAAGCTGTGAGGGGAATTGTGGCAACAGCCTAATCATTGACTCGGGCTTCCTTTCCTTGGGTGGCTTCTCTGCCGTTTCTTTTTTGGCTGTTGGGAGAAGTACCAGCCTTCCCTGATCCAAGCGGTCCTCACACGCCGAGGGATCATCTCTTTGGAGAGGCACCTGGTCCCATGGAGGATGGGATTGTTGGAGCTGACATACAGGGACAAATATACTTCTCATCCCTGCAGCGGGGTCTTTTTTTCGTCTGGCTGTGCGTGTTTTTCTATTTTTATTTTTTAATTAAAACTTGTTTTAATTCCTGCGGAGAGAGTGTGGGACTTGAGGAGAAGAGAGGGGCGCACAGAAACTGGAGTTTGGAGTTCTTTCAGAGCGATGGCTCTTGCTCTCTCCTTTCCTCATGCAACCCCAAGTAAGATCCACCAATACATGCACAATCCCTTCCTGCCCTCTCCCACCCGTCTCCCCCCCCTTCCCCCCCCCACTTTAGTTGTTTTTAAATATAATTTAGGAATACTCAAGCTGCTTTGTGGCACTTGGGGCTTTGAAACACAATGATCACCACTGCGACCTATGGCCTGTAGCAGACACACTGTCACTGTAGTGTGGAGCCGATGGGTTGTTGGCAGGGCGGGGAGGGTGGGGTTAGTCTTTGTTTTGTTTGTTTTTACCCTTTCTATTTAACACTTTATTTTTCCTCCCTATTTTTTTCCTAATTTATTTACCCCTCTTACTGTCTCTCTCTTTTTTTTAATTAAAGAGCAAAACTTTTTATTACTTTGTAATTTAAAAAAACAAAAAAAAACCTGAAGAACTTTGGGGGGGATTTTGTACTTTTTTCCTGTGTAAATATTGGACTTTTTTGAGCTTTATCGTGGTTGTTAATTTGAAGTAATAAAGTAGAAAATGATAAAGTGATGCCAGCATCTGTCATTTCTTCCTTTAATGGCCCTGGCATCTTTGCTGGGGATCACATCTTACACACAGGAGCTACGGTCTTGCAGCTGAACCTGTTTCTGAATTCCAGGAACAAGTTTGATCAGAATTACTGGAAAAAAAGGCACAAGACTGAAGCACCTAAAAATAAACCTGAGCTGATCTCTGCAGCTGCAGCCTTGGAACAGGCAAGAGTTATGTGAAATCTGATTCAGGATCTCTTGGTTCCTGGATCTGAGCCTCTGGCATCCCGTGTGTCTGGCTTTGAGGAGGAGAGGGATGGGCCTTTCCACGCCGTTGGTTTTGGGTGCGCGCTGACTTCGACAGAGCTGGACCCTGGATTTTGTGTTTTCTTGCTTTCTTCTATCTTCAAACCTAAGTCCTGAAGGAGAGGGGCGCGGAGCACCTGACAACAGCACAGTCAGTGCCTGATGCAAACAGGCTCAACTCCCTCTGAAGTGGCACCTGCTGCTTTGGTGTCTGCGGTGGTGTGGTTTGTTTGGGTTTCTCCTCCTTTGGTTGTCTGACCTGTCTGGCAGTAAAATACTTCATTTTAATACTGATTTATTTCTAAATTGCTGCTCCTATAGTTACGCATCCCTGCATTATCCTGATATGAGGCCTGTTTCTTCCAGGCTCTGTAAAACCCTTGAAACTTATTTTCAGAAACACCTGCTGGGAATAAATGATGAATCTTGGTGACTTTGCAAATTCTTTCCAAGCCTGTTCTCTGCCAACCGAGCCGGAAGAGCTGTTCCTTTGTTTCCCTGATGCATGGGTCTTCCAGCTCCAGGGATGAGAGAGTAGAAGGGAAGGGAAGAGGAAGGTGGTTCCAGGGCTATGGGGTATTCTATGGTTGCCTCTATCCCGCATTGGCCCTGCCTCGATTTTGAGTGTGATTTTGCTGGATCAGAATGAAACTGGACTTCGTCCATTGTCAATCCTGTTTTCTGCGAGAAAGGGGGACCTTTCCTGTGTGTAAGACAGCACTGCCATCCCTGCAGCGAGGTGGAGGCAGCAGAGCCGTCATCTGGCAGGGTCCAGGAGCAGTGAGTGCCTTTGGGGTAGGAGTTCTGGCTTGGGACAGAGGGGGAATGCACTGCCATTTTGGGACATGTGGGGGTAGCAGCTCCAGGGGTGCATCTGTGTTTCAAGAGGGCAAGCGGACTTCTAAAGCAGCAGGAGAAAAGGAGAAAATCGTCAACCTTATCTCGGGTAGCATGTCACCTCCTTTTGCTAACACAGTCGTATTAAACGTTCACGTTCTAGGGCGTGGTGCGTCTGGCTTCTTTGTTTGCCTTTTTTTTTTTTTTTTTTAGACTCAAAGTGCCTTGCTCGGGCTTGAATAGAGGCACGGTTTTGGTTTCCGACACCTCTGCGTATGTTTGTTTCACTCGGAGTTTGTGGGAAAACGGCGCTGAGGTCGAGGTGGAAATCTGCCTGGGGCAGGATCTTCCTGTGGCCAGTACTGCCCTTAGGCGGCCTGGCGGGCGAACAGAGTTGCAGGATCGCTGGACCGCCCGGGTGCCCGGCCCCGGGAAGCTCATCCCTCCGTCCGGCGCTGCGGAACAACTCCGCTCCCCCCGCCCCGGCGGCGCTGCCCCTTTAAGAGAGGAGCGGTGACGTCACCCTGTTCCCCCTCCCGCGCGGGCAGTGGGCGGGGCGCGCGGTGCCGTGCGCAGGCGCGGAGGGAGGGCCGGGCCGGGCCCGGCGTCGCCATGGGCTCCTGAGGCCTCCGCGTCCCCGCGCCGGTGCCGGCGCCGCCCGCGGGGCAGCGGGGCAGGGCTCGACCCGACCCCTCCTCGCCCCACCGGGCTGGGCCGCGCCCGCCCACCCGCTGCATGGTAAGACGTGGCGGGGGCGGCTGCGGGCGCGCGGGCCGGGCCGGGCCGGAGGGGCCGCGCTGGCGCGGGGGTGGCTCGTTGAGGCGCCCACGAACTCACCTTGCGCCTCGCGCCGGCCCGATGTGGTCGCGATTCCCGCTCCCCCCCAGTTCCTCCTCCCGTTCCCCGGCGTGGCCCGCGCTACTATGCCCGTCCGCCCTCAGCCCTCCGCCCCGTTCCCTCCCGGTGTGCGCTCCCTTCTCCTCAGGGCTGACCCCACCATTCCCCCTCCGCGCACATTCCTCCCGCATGGCCTCCATACCTACACACACACACACCGCCCCCAGCCCCGCGTCTACCCACAGCCTCGCCCCCACCTTTGGTGCAGCCCACCCAATTCCTTCTTCTCCCTCCCACCCCGCAGCCCGTCCTTGCTGCAGCTGTCCCGCTCTCCTTGTGCACACACACGCACCAGCACAGCCCCCGCGTTCCCCGGCGCTGTCGCGCTCCTTGGTGGCGCTGGGTGGGTGTCACTGTCTGCACGGGTGTGTCTGGCCCTGGGTGGGCTGGGAGCTCAGTAGACTGCAATAACGTGGTGGGCAGCAGGTTTGTGTTTGCTGGGCTTCCTGTGGCTCAGACGAGGTGAACTGACGGACACCTCGTGCATGTGCTGGTGTGGTAGGTTTGTGAGGAGGCTGTTACTGTGCCTATGTTCTCTTGCTTTGTAGTTCAGTTGTGGTGGGTCTTGTTTGGATGTTCATGGTGTCTCGAAATCTCAATTGCTCTGTGAGGGCTAAATTCAGCCTTGGCAGCTGCAGCGTATAATGGAAGGAAGGCTTTGGTAGAACGTGTGCGTGACTGAGTTCTGATGAATTGTGGAAAGGGACTAGAGTGATTTCAGGGACAGCTCTATGAAAGCTGCCTAGAACACTGAAGCTGTCAAGAGTGGGTGGAGGAGGAGGAGTGGGAAATCTAGAGGAAATAGTGAAGATGGTTCCTGCTTACAGAAAGTTTGAAATTGTTCTTGCCCTGTAAGGAGCTTGAACAGGAGTAATTATTGAAGGCACAAAGACAGGTTTCCCGGGAGAGAACACTGTTTACCTCTGTTAAAGATAAAATTAGAAGACACTGATCAATAATAGAGCAAAGGCTAATAGGATGAATAGAAATGGCTTTCCTATCCTGCAAGGAAAAGAAAACAATCGATGAAAATGTAATAGAGCATACATCCCACTAACGAAGACTTGGCTCATTTAATACAGCAGTTAACTGTGCCTTGGAACTTGTATTGCTGGATGTTACCCTTTGGTCTAAGAGTTTAGCAGCCTCCCTAAAAGGGAACACAGATTTTTCTAGAAATGTTCATGTTATTCAGGTTTCTAATACTAAAGGTTTGTATTTGTGTGATACTGTTGGGGAAAAAAATAAGCTCTCATGCTTTTAGGATGTTGACTAAATACTAAACAATAAGGTTTTAGAGAGAGCTTTTCTTATAGTGAAGGTACGCCAGAAAGGCCTTCTTCTGACTTTTTCTGCACCATTGTCCCCAAGAAAATGGGCTTCAAAGCTGCTCTGGCTTAGAGGAGCAGGTTTTTAGGTCCTTAATACCATCATTATTATGGTTGTGCTGTAAACCTTAAGCAGCAGGTGGGTGCCTCTGCATGTGGAGCAGGAGTGATTTGGTCTTGCTGTAAAATGATTGGGAAGCTTTACTATTGAAGTCAGCGTTTCTGACCAGCTCGGTGGTGTGGGCAGATGTTTTTCTTTGTATTCTACTCAGGTCTCAGAGCACTTGAACGAGTTGTGTTTTGGAGATGTGGGGCAAAGGCATGAGCACCTCCCAACCACTGGGCATCTTTTGGACTTTAGTTTGTCTGTCTCCTTGGGACACGTGGCAGTCAGAAGGGGAAGGTTCTTAGATAAACTGGTCAGAAAATGAGTTCAGTGTGACTGGCTGATTTGGCATAATGAAAGCATTCTGAGCTGTCTGGTCTCTAAGCATTTGACAGAACCCGGCTAGAAATCTGCCTTGTTCTCTGTCAGCTTCTTTGCCTGTTTGCTGGTAGCAGGCTGGGAGGTGAGCTTTTGCTAATTGTGGGATTAGGGTTCTTTTCTTCTCATGGATAAAGGAAGGGTGGGTGGGGTTTTTTTCTAGCACTAAATAACTTTTAAAACACCTCCTCCCCCCTCAAAAAAGGTAGCTCCTTTTTCTACCCAGTTCTACTGCTGAATTAACTGAAACATCTAATAATCATGTTTTGACATAAGATGACAACCTTTTAATTTCCACGTGAGGAGCTTATGCTTCATTCCTTCTCCCTTCCTGTTGTGGTTTCATTTTTAATTGGCTTATGTTTGCATTGAGGGAGATAAACTGTTACCTGCTCCTTCTAGCAGAAGGGCCTGTTTCATTTTCCAGCAGCTCAAAGGGTATCTTTGAGCTCTTGCAGCAATGTCTGGTGGAAACAGTGAATTCCTCAGGAGATGTTTGTTGTTTGGTCCTAGCTGCTTCAGGAGCCCAGTGTTGTATTGAATGAAGGTTGAAGTAAAACACGAAGTTTCAAATCAGACTTTTTGATTCTGAAGAGCCACTGCTATTACTTGTTTTCTCAGTGTGTGCAGCCTAAACTTGAGGAAACCAGGGAAAGCAGCAGTGAATGTACGGGTTGGTCTGTCTACGATATGAAGAAGATAGCACAGCCTCAGAGAGAAATTGCATTTAACCTTTGTACAGTAGAGCTTTTCTAGTACACGCCTGCTGCTGGCTGCCCGTGTAACAAAGCAGCTGTGTGTTATTGAACGGCCCTGGCTGGGGGCAGAAGCTCTTCTCTGCTTTAGAGTTTGTGATTGATTGTGCTTGCTGAGGCCCTGGAAATTTGAGGTGCTGTAGAGAATAGCACTGGGTTGGAGTTTTGTGTGCTGACTTGCCCAGCCGTTCGCTTGGAGCGCTGTGTCTGTTGTGTGCTCTTCTCACTTCTTCCCAGACTCATTGGGGTTTGCTTTCTTGTGGTGGAAGAGCGGTTTCCTGTCAGGACCTCACACCCTACCAGAATACTTGGGACTCTGAAAGCAGTTTGACACTGTGATAAGATGGATTGAAACACTTAGCTGAAACAACTGTAAAATATTACAGTCCTTGAACTGAAAACACACTTATAGTAAGGGGTTTGGGGGTGTTTATTTTCTTTTTTTTTTTCCTTTCTTTTTTCTCCCTCATTTTTGTCTATTTTTCTTTTTTGGTTTGTTGGGTTTTTTTTTTTCCCTTTTATGGACTACTTTTGGGGAGAACAACTGGGCTTGTTTTCAGAGCAGCAATTCTCCAGGACAGTTTTGGAAGTGAAATTCTGCCAGCTAAAGCAGTGAGTTGCAGGCATCCTCTAGGAGTCTCACCTCAGAGTCTCCCTCTTCTAAGAAGAGGCAGGAGCTGGAGTACTCGCTCATAGCCAGGTTTTCTCTCTTTAAAAATCAGGTCAGCCTCCATGGGGTTTTTGTTCCTGATGGTGTAAGTATAACATGTCTGGGAAGGCAACAGAGCAAGCTGTGTCCAGGGAAAATGCAGTGTATAGGCAAGCTGCTCAGGAACTGTGCTGTATCTGGGTTTGACGAGGTCTTTTATAGCCCCTGAGGGGCATAATTCACAGGAAACCTGAAAAGGGAAATAACTGACGTTCTACCTGCAGTATTAACCCATACAGTAGCTGGATATTTGTCTCCCCACGCACAAGTCTGTCTCTGTGTTGAAAGGATGGGAATGTTGCTGTTACTATCTTACAGTCACAGTGCCTGGGAATCTGATGATACTGAAAGTATCAGCTATTTGAGGATGTTGTATAATGAAGAGTGACCAAGAGCATAGAGAGTTGGTTTCACAGCCTCACATTTTTTGTGTCTAGCCCCAAAATGTCCATCTCTGCTTGGGTATTTTGTACGTGTGGCCCCCGATCAATTTGCTAATAAGAAATGGTCCCTCTGATTCAGCAAAGAAAATGACTGCAACATGTTATGTAGTGCAGCAGTGAGGCTTCAAGAAGGAGATGAGATGAAATAATGCCTTAAAAGCTGACCTTGCCGATCCAGTGTTCCCTCCTCAGGCTGCAGAACATGACATGGATGCTATTGGAGGCTGCTGAGCTGATTGCTTGGGAGCCTGCAGCTGCCTGGTTGTCTCCAACACAGATACAGCCTAGGCAGCAGTAATGTAGCTGTGCGTCTGTCCAGGTTACTTGAAATGAACACGGACAAGTCTGTCACCTTAGAAGGCGGGTTAGAAGTGAGTGAATTTATATTCATGGCTCACCACATCCTGTCTCGTCCTTGCCAGTTTTGCTAGGAAAGACTGGTTAGTGGTGGGTGAAGCTATTTGCAGCTAATTGTCCCACCAGCTGGGAGTGCATTCTCTCCTCCTCCAAACTCTCCTGACTTACAGACTTCCTCCCCCCCCCCCCCCCCCCCATGACTTTGTGATGGCACTGATTTTACAAGAGTCTTAAGCCAAAAGTCATTCATATAAATTCCCTTTCAGGCAACTTCATGCAACCAGGTAATTTAGTGTCACGATGTCTGGAAATACTGGGTTTAAGTTTTTTCCTTTTTTTAAGGCTACACCCTCTCAGGCTGATGCTTGGTGTGGTTTTTTTTTCTGTATAGAGAAAATGCATTGCTGCTAATGGCTTTTGGGATAGTGACTCCCATGAGTCCAGGAATACAGAGAAATATAAAGGTCCTAATTCTGCTTTCCAAAGCTTTTGCCTCTGTAGGATTTAAATTTTTCTTGATGAAGTAGCAAGGCAGGAGATGAGTGTGGAGGGGCTAGTGTTAGATAGGAGCAATGAAATTAGAAGTTCGTGGTTTTGGGGAATTAAGAAGGATGTTTGTGTCTTATGTCCAGAGGTTAAAAAAAAAAAAAAAGAAAAAAAAGAAGAAGAACAAGGCACAAACAAAACCAAACCAATCACTTGTTATTGTAGCAATAACAGAATGGCTTTATAGTGAGTGTGGCCTTGGGTGCTTTGTGGAGAATCACTGATTTTACTTCTGCAGTGCTTATCACTGCTGCATGTCTGCATCAGAGAATGATTGCTAGGGAAGTCAGATGTGCCACTGCCCTCATAGGCACCACTGCACAGTTGCCTAGACCTGTGATAAGATGTCTGGGTTCTTTCAGCTCATTTACTTGCTAAGTCGAAGTATGGATCTGATCTGGTAGATTCTATATGTCATGTTCTGCGTGGAAAAGTATACTCTAGTGTATTAGAAAAACTTTGTGCGTGACTGCCACAAGTTCAATACTTTTCCATGCTGCTGTAGAGTTTGAGTTCTGATTCTTCTTAAAGAAACTGTATACACTGTGGTAACTTTAAAACTGTTGTCTACCCTGTCTTGGCACTTGGAGGTGGGAAACAATGAATGCAAGTGGTAGTGGAATAAGTTCTGATTTGACTTTGTTCTTGAGAGTTTGGAAAATGCAGTGCAAACATCCTCTGTCATGTGGGACACAACTGTTTACAACACATCCTTTTTTCTTCTTGCCTCTTTCCCCTCTGCAGAATATCTATAGTCTTTCTGTGTTTCTCCCCTGGGAGCAGAGGGCTTGCCTGGTTTGTGTGGAGTGGGGCTGTTGGGAGTATGGGAAAGGGACACAGTGCTTGGCCCAAGTGTGTTTGATCCTGTTCTCAAAGGAGCGGTTGGAAGGTTGGGGAACATCCCTTCTCCTCCTCTCCCTCCCCCTTTCTCTCTTTTTCCTGTCCCCTTCCAAAAAGGGACTGGATGTTGACCTATCACAATGTGGGTCAGTCCACAAAAAAAAAAAAAAAGAGGTGGAGGAGGAGGATGGGGGGAGTGGGGGGAGGAGGGCTGTGCGAATACAGTGAGACAACAGAAATTAATAGAGCAGAAAAAAACTCTGGAAAGAAGAGTGCATGGCTCAGGGTAAAAGGGTTTTGTTGTTGATTCTGAGTTTTTTAATGGATGCATGGGGAGGGGAAGCTTCTCTTGGGATGACTATGGGCTAGCAAAATGGGTGGGGGCCATGTGAGCTGGAAGTGGAGAAGATTTTTGTGGTATTTTCTGATTTTAACTTCCCTAAAATGAGAAAAGTGGGGATGTGACCTTGCTGAAGGTGAAATTGTTTGTGTGTACATTGCGGTCTTGTGTGTATGTAGGCATTGGATCATCTCTTGAATGTGACTTAGTGGGTGTGTACCTTGCCCTGTGGTTTGGTCTTCTTTAGGTGCCTGATTTCTCTGCCTTCTGCTTCTGAGCTAATGGCTCCCTGCTCCACTCTTGCTGATGCTACTGGTCTTCTGCCCCAGTGACACTTTTCTCTTGTTTCACTGACTGTACCAACAACTGTGAAATTGTGACTGGGCCATCTCCTCAGACTGCTCACTCCTCACAGGAAATAACATTGAGGAGAACTGCATTTGGATCTGCATTTGTTGTGCAGGCAGACAAGTGCATTAAGCTGACATGGAGTGCAGTAACTGTAGATGCAAGCAGTGCGTGTGCTTGTAAGTCTGGTGAGTGCTTGTCTTGTGACTGAGCGCAGCGTTGCTCATGTGTGTTCAGAGTTACCTATGTGTGCCTGTGTGTCAAGTGTGTGTTGTGGGGGGACTTTCACCAACTTGGAGTTAAGAAAGCTTTGCCCAGCATGAGCAGTAAAATGTAAATGAGCTGTACTGGTTAAAATTGCATGCCAGGTCACATACTTAACTCCGATTGTTTTGGGAGTGCTGCTGGAGAGCTTAAAAATGCACTGTTGGGACCTTTTCATGTCTCATAGCTCAGTAAACTAGATGCCACCCCAGAGAGCAAAAGCAGTTTAAGAAGTAATAAATGTAAAAGTGTTTAATTTTTCTTGGATTGCTATCACTGATTTCAGCTGTGCCGGTGACTCTCTTACTGTGTAGTGCTATTTTGTCCTATCTACCTGCTCCTTTTCCTCTCTTTTACCATTTCAGCTGGTGATGCCATCCCTTTGGGTGTTGAAAAGACCTTAAATTAATTATTTATCATATATACCTAGCATGATAGAGAGAGCTGGTCCCAGTTGGCAATTCTGGGCATTGTTATAATTAAAATAGTCTAAAATAAACCTTGAACCATTTTGTCCTGTGTTTTTGTATTCCTTGTAAGTCTAGGGCACATTGTCAAAAAACATTAAGCTGCTGCTTTCACTAATATAAAGGTCTTGCTTGTGTCCTAATAGATGCAGAAAGCTCAGGCTTTGATTTATCTACTGCATGGCACTTCTGTATTGGCCTTTTTGGATCCAGAATAAAGATAATTTAATGGAGAAACTCTTGGAGGCATAATAATTTGAGGGGAACGGAAAATGGTTTTGTGGTATTTTAACAAAGTTCAGTACGGTGGATATTTAAAGCAATGTAAGTGTGGATTAAGTTTTAAGGAAGAACACTTTCTTGTCTCGTAGCTCTCCAGGAGAACCTTGCAGCCAGGTTGTGTGTGTTTTTTTGGTTTGTGTCTTGAACAGCAGAAGGAGGCTTAGCTGTTAAGACTCTTTCATGGGATAGCTTTGTATATCGTTCTTTGCTCGCTCAGCAGTTTAGAAATTAAATACTTTCAGCCTCGGATGAGATGATCTATTTTAAAAACACAGATTGTATTTGCAGATGGGAGAGAACAGCTTCCGAGTCCTGTCGTGTGGGGCTCTTTTCCTATTGGCACTGGGGTAGGTCTTGCTCAGAGCAGGCAGACACCTCCTCCTTCATTAGATTGTGGTTGAATATGTGTTCAGATAAACCCCATGGTTTCTTCCCTCCTCTTACACCACTTTTGTTGCATCAGAAATGAGGTTTTCATATTTATGTTTGTTTATGTAGAAATAGCTCCTCCTTAGCGGTAACATTTTCCATGCCTTTATGCAAGCCAAAAATGAAGTTTTTTGTTTTCACTTTTGCCACATCCTGTCTGTTTTCTGTTCTGAGTTTATTTTCAGCAGAAGAAACTGCCATGTTAATGTTGGAGACAGAAGATCTCTGTTTCCAAAAGATACAGGACTGGCAATCTGCTTCTAATGGAGAATTAGTGTGCTGCTGTTTTTTCTGTGGATGCAGGCCATGTGGACACATTGCTGCTACTTCACATCTGTGTGGTGTCTCTAAGAGAACTGGTCCCCATGCCATTTGGAGCTTCCAAGGATCTTAGGAACAGTGTTTTGCATCTCCAGGTTTTTATCAGGATAGCTATCTTGGTAGTAATAGTACAGGCTTTGTTTTGTTTTCGCCACCTTGCATTGAGAGCACCCTCTAATACTTGTGAAGTGTTTCCAGAAGATGTGTAGATAAGTGTAAGAAGCACTAGGTTCGTGTTTAAGCTAATGCCCTGGTAGCACAAGGCCTTGTCTTGCTCTAACGTGCATAACTTGTAATGTCATCTGGGCAGGAACAGGTGACAGCTTGTAGGGGATGGGGGCTCTGCTGTCCATCTTGGGAAGTGGTTGTGTACAGACCTCACACAGACCTCAGCACTGCCAGAAACTCCTGTAGCCCATGTAGAAGAATCATACGAGCTCTAAACCAGGTTTCCTGTGGGTATCCTGGAATACACCTAACCTATGTCTGAAAGCCCTGTGTGTTTACCTGGATGTACTTTTATGTGTGCTTTGTTTCCAGTTCCCAAAGTTTAGTGCTTTTCCTGGCTTTCTGTACTGGTCCTGTTATATTGCAGGCTACCTCCGGGGGGAGCAAGGTAGTCACTTGGAGATGGGGAAAGCTCCAAGAGTGAAGTTTAGAAGTGTTGAAATATTTTCCTTTGATATATTTAGGAGAGCTCTCCAGAGAGGGAGAATAAGTGTGCAAGGAACTTTACTCTCCCTTGAACTGGAAGCAGTGAGGTGGAGATGAAAGAGGTGGGCAGAGAACACAGGATATGGCGGAAGATTAAGAAACGCTTCAAAATTTATTATGCATTAGATTGATTTGTATCACATTGGTAATTCAGGTTTCTAAATGTCCCTAATTTGACACACGGTAACGTCAAGCGCTTTCCTCATGGTTTGGTACCTTGCAGTGCTGGGAACTGTATAGACAGAGAACAAAAAGATGGTTGTCCCAGGGAGCTTAAAATGCGCAAGAAACAACAGAGAAATACAGCCAGCTGGGAGGAGCACCAGGAAAGAGATCCCAGCCAGGAGCCTGACTGGTGTCAGGTCGTTGCACAACTGAAGTAGCAAAGTAGTGGGGAAGATGGAGGTGAATAGGGAATAGCTTTGTGGCTGTTGGAAAGTACCTTTTTACCCAAGCATGAGAGGAAGCAGGAAGATGAGTTGTGGCACTGACTTGGGCTGTGATGAAGGTAGATGTCCAAGAAATAAGTGTCAAAACACATTCACAGTGTCAGGTAAGAGGGAAGCTGCTGATACCAAGGTACTGGATCCGTAGCTTCTCAAGGCAGTATTTCTGTTGTGACATGTTCCCTGGCACCACCTTTGCCGGGCTTGTGTCCTGTTGCACAGTGGGGAAGAGGCATCTCAGAAGCAAGGCCTGTTGAGAGGCTTGCCACAGCCCACCCTCATGGTGCTGTTTTTAACAAGGTAGAAGAGGAGCTAGCGGACTGAGCTGGTGGTAGTGGATGAGCTGAAATCCACTCTCCTGGTTAAGGCTCCAGTCATCTGTGCTGTTACCTGCTTCTTAAGTATAGACCAGAATTGCTCTTACAGATTCAGCTTCTTGCATACAGTAGTATTTCGTAACAGCTTTGTGCACTGCTTATACCTGTCGCTGTAGCTATGATGTGTGGGACTTGAGGAGATTAGAAGGGATAATTTGGAAGGTTTATGTTAATTTTGCAGATTTTGGAGTACAGCATTCCTTCATGTTTCACTAGCAAGGAGAATGAACTGCAAACTAATGCATAGAACCAATAAAAGGCATCAAGGAGATAAAAAGCTGTCTTCAGGGGTAACCCCAAAGATCAGGGGAGTGCTCAGGGGTGAGGTGGTTTGGGGTTTGGGTAGGCGATGTAGAGCCCTGTTTTGTAAGAGAGTTTGTGTATTTTCTTTCAGAACACAGTGGTGGAAAAAGGTATTAATTTCAGTGACTGTGAATTGAAGGGGATTAGATGAAGAATGATGCACAATCATGCAATTAATGGCTGTTGATTTGTAATCACAACGGGGCATTGTTAAGATTACATACACAACTTCAATTTATAAGTGACCTCGCTTCTGAATACATAACCCCTGTCATGACAAAATGCTTGTTGATCACATTTTGCTGTTTCCATTTATTTTAGAATGAGTGCAGAGACACAGAAGAATTCCCTTTTGGATCCTTGGTTCTGCTGATGTTAGGGATGCTGCATTTGGGTCTGTGCCATTGATGTGGTTTGATTGTCTGGAGTGCGGAGGTCCAGGTCCTGTTCCTCCTGGCACCTGTGGTCTGCTGTACAGATCCTCTCCCCCCATGAACTTTAGGAAGGGCTTAGCAGCTTCCTGTCTTGCATAGCTCCCAAAGTGCACTGGGATGTGCAGGACTGCAGCTGGCTGGACTTTATTTAGAGCTAGGTTAACCACAGGTGCATCTGCTCTGATTTCATTTTAGATGTGCCCTTTTTGAGCTTTGTGGAAGCACTCTCAGCGCTGTGCGTGTTCAGTTGCTTCAGAAGTTACTTGGGTAGAAATCCCTTTCTTCTCAAAGCAGTGAAAACCTTGCTGACTTGTGACATCTCCACCCAGCCTCCATCTCTCCAAATTTTTAGATACAGAACAGATAATGAAGAGTGTGTGTATGTGTATGCTTAGAAGCTCAAAACTTAAGTGATACTTCCTGTACTGATCAGGCCTGGAAAGGAATTATCCTACTGTACATGCAGTTATGGAAAGCTGTAACTTGGAGCAGGGATATTTTGGAAAAACAACAACTGGAAAGAACAAAGAAAAGCCAAGTTTGATGATTAATTTATAAAATAAAGCACAGCAGTTGTGCAACTCCGCCTGTAGTAAGATGATACATGCTTAAACAAATCTGGGTATTTCCCAGGATTTTCCTCTTTCCCCCATGGAAGAAAGCAAAAAGGAGGTGGAGTGTGACATAAGGTAACATCAGACTGCTGCACATCACTGATACAGGAGTGTGTTCTGGAAAAGCCTGTGCTAAAGGGGCCATTTGCACATCTTAGTGTGCATGTGGAAAGGACTTGCTACTGGCACTCTGCTTTTACTGGGTACCTGTTCCCTAGTTTGTGGTGTGTCTTCAGGTGAAGCAAGGCTGGGGCAGTTCCTCTGTGAATACACGTTCTCTTTCGTGTTCTGTAACAACCTGTCAGTAGATGACAGATGTGTCCTTCCCTGCTGCAGCTGTAAACTGTGGCAATGGATCATTGGCCTTTCTAAAGCCCTTTCCATCCACTGATCATAAAGGCCTGGGTAAGAGCTATGTCTTGGGCTTTTATAGAAGGGCTATTCCGAAAAATATTAGGAGGTTATCAGAAGGAGGCAGTATTATGCTGTTCCCTTTGATAGTCACATCAGAAGCAGCTCTTCTAATGGATACAACCAATGGCTGCCTGCTTGTGATCTTGGTTTAAGTGGATTATCTTCCTCCAATCCAGAGGTCACACTAGAGCCTGCTTATGACCAAATTGAAAATAATAGCTACTTTAGATCTTAGACCTTCAAGAATTTGTTCCATTGAAAGAAGATAGCTTTTTATCCAGGAAATGGCCAAGGGTCATGCTGCTTTGAAATCTTGCATATTCTTGTGTTCTGCATGTGTTTTTATGTGTCAGCTGGCTTTTAAAAGCCAATCAAGTTAAATTCACATCATGTAGAAAACAATGCAAAGTTAGTAAAATTAGTAACAGGCTGGCTAAATGTACCATGCCATACAAATTTTGGTAAAAGCATGGCTTTCACGCTATTCATGCTGTCAAAGGGAGAAGAGCTTTCAGTGCATGTCCTTCAATGAGAGTGCTTTGGGCTGAGTGTGGTTTTCAATGTGGCAGTAGGAGAGGTGGGGACTGCTCGCTGGAGGAATTAGGATATTCTTCCCCCTGCCCCCTTCCTGCACAGGGACACTGTGGCACATGTTCTTGTTGATGCTTGGCAGGCTAACCATGGCACTAGGACACAGCAGAATAGCCTGTACTCATGGAAAATAGAGCTGTTAACTTAGGTGTGCCTGTCACGTTCCAGTACGGATTATTTAGACACTTCCTTCTGATCTTTTTACAAGAGTGTGTAGTGATAGGACTAAGGGAAATGGCTTTAAACTGAGAGTAGGTTAATTAGATATTAGGAAGAAATTCTTTACTGTGAGAGAGGTGAGACATTGGCACAGGTTGCCCAGAGGAGTTAGGGATGCTCCATCCCTGGAAGTGTTCAGAAACAGGTTTGTTGGAGCTCTGAGCAACCTGGTCTAGTGGAAGGTGTCCCTGCCCGCAGCACAGAGCTCGGAGCTAGATGATCTTTAAGGTCCTTTCCAACCCAAACCATCCTGTGATTCTATGATCTCCAGTGAATGCTATATTCATCTTACGTATTTTTGTTGCAGAAGGGTGGTGATGATGGCAGTGGCCGGATTTCATGGTCTCTGGGAGGCTGTCAGAGGTTCCTGAGTACCATGTGATCTGTTATATCACGAGGGGTGGCAGTGGCAGGCTTACCCAGGTCCTGTTCATAAAACATGTGAGCAGCCTGGTGAAAGGCATGTGAGAGGTGCAAAGTTCTGTTACATTCCCAGCTCTTTTCAGGTGGGTTCAATTGCTTTGTGGTTCTCTTCCCTGACAGGTCTTGGCTCGTGGGCAGCTCTTGAGCAATCCCAACTGGAACGTCACACCGAAAGGCACCATGATAATGATGACTGATGTCACTGCAGCCCCCAGATTGGGGTCAGCTGCCACCACTCCAGCTGTGGCTCCTAACTTCTCCTGGATGCCAGAGGATGGCAGCCCCACGGCTGTGGAGCAGCCAATATTCCTCATGACCACTGCTGCTCAGGCTATCTCAGGTTTCTTTGTATGGACAGCTTTGCTCATCACCTGCCATCAGGTAAAACTCTGTCACTTGTACTTCTCATCCTTTCCTTTTCCCCACATGAAGGAACAGACCATTTCCACAGTGTGAATGGAGGGGAAGCACACTCTTTAAAACTAGCAGGTATAAAACATTTGGCCATCTCTGGAAGGTGTGCAGAAAGGTGTGTTATCTCAGGCCATCCTTTCACAGGTCTTTAGATGAATCTTGCCTTTTTTTTTGGTGTCAGCTGTTAGCTAAAAGATCCTAGTCACCTGTTATTTGACATTCCTCCTTTGATCTCCTGTGCCAGTGGATTCCACAGGCTGAACTCTGCTGCGGAAAGGAGTAGCAGGAAATGTTTCATTTGAATTTTTTTCCCCTCCCCTCTCTCTGGGGCAGGTGTCCTGGGAGCCAGAATAAGTCAAACCCTGCATCCTGTTCTGTCCCTCTCTTTCATGAAGTTGTCATGTGAACTGAAAAATACAGTGGGGAAACACAAGCCCTGTTATTTATGAACCTGTGTTTTGTACCTGTTGGATCATAGATTCCAGAGTGATGACTAGAATCTAGAAAAGTACAGCCTATTGGTGGAGTACAGGGGCTAGTGAAGGTAAAAAATGGATTAGTCACAGAGGAATAAGAGTAACACCTGCAGTTTCACCAGCTTGGGTAACAATTACAAGTGCCATGGATCCTCCTGTCAAACTGATCACCTGCTGAGGGTAGGAAGAAATTTTCCTCTGCAGTATAACATCGCACAGTTAGGCATGAATGCCCTTCTCTGAAGAAACTGATGGAGGTCAGTGCCAGAGAGACACTTTTGATTGAAACGCGCTGTTGTCCTCCTACATGGCAGCAGTTCCTGTGCTCTCCCAGGCACATGGATCACAGGGCTCTTTTGACATCCCAAGGGCAAAGCTTGGAGTCATCTGAACTCAAGTGTCAGCTGTCTCTGTGCTGGGTGAGATGTGTCACTGGGATTGTCGCAAGGCAAAAATATCTCTAAGGTTTGTTAGTTTATTTTCAACCCATTCTCCTCAGGAAATGAGGTTTTTGTGAGCTCCTCATGGGTTAAGAAGAGGAATCGGAAGTATTTGTGAGCCCTTCACAGGGAGAGGAAACAGAAGTATTTTTGAGCCCTTCAGTCAATATTGACCAGGAAGGGATAAGCAACAGACAGCTGTCATGGAGACAGAAGCCCCTCTCCCTTACAATGGAAGGATGAGATTGTCTGTGTATGTTTTGTTAGACTCTGGAGAATCCTCACAGCGCCCCAAAATGCAGGGTGAAGCTTCAGACAAATGCTTGTGCCTCTTCAGGCAGCAGAATCAGTCAGTGGTGAGGCACGTATGTAATCAGCTGGCTGTTACTAATTCCAGCAGCTGGGACAGCAGCTCAGTGAGAATTACTGTACAGAGGCCTTCCCTCTGCTGACTCCGTGATCAACCGAGTATACCCACAACTCATGCTGAAGCTCTGCCCGTGTTATTAGGGCATGACAGGGGTTGTGCTCATCTTCAGGGTGTGCTTGTGGTCAATACCTTTTCCAGGAGGTGGGTATTCCGTGAAAAAGCATCTTAGGGGTGGGATTTAATGATGACTAAGGAATTGTGAGTGGTGGGAGAGGGTAGGGTGGGGATGCTGTGCTCCCCCCAGCCAGTGACTTAGAGGCGTTGGCATGTGTGCAGTCGGACAGAACAAACTGTGTGGTTCCTTTGAGCACAGTGCTCCCCTGATGGCTGACCTTTTGTGGCTGTGCTGTGACCCATGTGCAGAATGACACCTTTTGAGCAGATGGGCTGTGGCTTATCAGCTTTGGGATGTGCTGTAAAGGGCTCTCAGGTTGTTTCAGGTGAAAGTCTCAAAAGCATCCAAAACAGCCAAAAGAGTGAGTGTTCACAATAAGCGTGCACTTAATTGCGTGCACCTTCCCTTTTCAGAGAAGAGCAGCCTGCACTGTTATGAATCTTAGGTACTTAAAAGAGGATAGCAGGAATATAGGACTGATAGCTGGAAAAAAAGGTATGAACAAAAGAATGTGGGCAGGGTGATGTAAAAATAAATCAATTCCCTATAAGAAACTAGATTAGAAATGCCTCCATTTTCTCTTCCCTCTCATTCCTCCTCTCTGCAAGCTAAGGGTTGCTATATCAATGCCATATGATAACAGTGATTTATCTTTTCTTTTATGTTCATCACCTTGAGGCTGCTGGAGGCAATCAAGAGGTGATTTACTGAGTTTGTTTTTCCTGGCCCAATTGACTCTCCAGTTCTACTTTCTCCTCTCTGCTCCATATACCGCTGATCCCGGTCTCCCCTCTCCGTCTCTCAGATCTACATGCATCTCCGCTGCTATAGCTGCCCAAATGAACAGCGCTACATCGTTCGGATCCTCTTCATTGTGCCCATTTATGCCTTTGACTCATGGCTCAGTCTCCTGTTCTTCACCAATGACCAGTACTATGTTTACTTTGGCACAGTGCGGGACTGCTATGAAGGTAAGGGGGGTCCGACAGAAAATGGGGGGAGGGGTGGTAAGTCTCTGCCCGGAGAGAACTCTATTTCTGGTTGAGAACAGGGAGAAAGCGTCACTGTCACGTACTGAATCGTGTGCCTAAGTGGATGACCATGGCTTGCTTAGTGACTGAAAATCACAGAATCATAGCATGGTTTGTGTCAGGATGGACCTTTAAAGATCATCTAGTGCAGCACCCCTGCCATGGTTTGGGACATCTTTCACTAGATCAGGTTGCTCAAAACCCTCTTCAACTTGACCGTCTCCCTCACTGGCCTCTGAGCATGAGCCTTCCCTCCAGTGTGCTGTAGAGACAAAATTTTTGGTTTTCTGGGGTCCTTTGCTTCAGGAAGGTAAAAGCTTTTGGTAAAGCAAAAAACTCTGATGGTATCTGGGTGTCAGAAAGTGAGGTATTGCTTAGCTCCTGTCTCTTCTAACAGCACTTAGCAGCCAGACACTTGCTTTGTCCTGTGTTCCTGGTGCAGTTTGTTAGCAATGTATTCTTCTGGTCCCATCCTGTGGCCGCTTGTGTGCTTGCACAGGGTAGCACAGTGGCCATGTGCTGTGGCTGGTGAAGTGTAAAGTGCTTTGGAGTCCTGTAGAAGAGAGGGTGCCATGTTCAGGATGAGCACTTCCTTGGTGTTGGTTATCTGCTGCAGTGATGTAATACCACTAGCGCTGTATGTGAGGGAAATGGTTACTTTCCTGTAAATGCTATTGTAACTTCTCTCCTGGTCTCATCCTGAGAGAAGCCTCTACGCACCCTGTACTCTAGCAGTGTATTTTTGAGGACAATTTATCACCGTACCCTCATTAAACCCTAACTCATTGGTGCAGTTATTTTGGTGAGATCTGCATTGCAGAGAGTTGCCCCTGGCCATGTGAACAAGTTAATCAGCTGAAGGGACCAGCAGGCCCTCCTTCACGTTCCTAACAATGCTCTGGATGCAGCAGCAGATGGCAAACACGCACACGTGATGCAAGAAGGCATCTTTGTTTGGGCCTAGTTTTTTTCTTTCCCTGCCCTGTACGTGTGTATAGGTCCAGCAGGAAGCCTGCTGCTCTCCTAGCAACAGCCAGCATCCCTCTGCCTCTCCTGCTCTGGGAGTTTGCAAACATTTGAGCATCTGCTCAGGAGGCTGCCCATGCTCCAGAGTTCACCTCTGTTGGCCTGTATGAGAAAACTACAGGTTGGAGGTGAAAACACCTTTGGAAAGCAGGTTCTCTCCCTCACTTTTTCTGGGCATTGCTTCAAAACAGCCTTCTTGTTCTTTTCCCTCTCTTGCCATCCACCTTCTTTACTTTTTGGGAAGGTTTTACATTGCAAAGTGGGCTGTTAGGGAATGGTGGAAGAAGACCCTATTAATAAGTTTTGAAAGCTGTCTTAAGCCATTTATGGACTGTATTTTGTAGTGTGTTAGGAGGAGCCTGTTTTGGTGTTATGCTTTCATGTGACTCTGCTTCTGTACAAACACTGACACAGATAGGGTTTGTTCGGGGTTTTTTTCTTGTTATATTGATATCATGAATACCATCTGATGAATGTGGGCCAGGAATGGGAGAAGAGCTCTTTGCTGTTGTGATGAGCTTTGCTAGTTAGCACTTCTTTTGGGGATGAATGGGCAGATATTTCTCCCTTTTTTTCTTTTTCTTTTTTTTTTTTTTTTTGTTTTGTTTGGTTTGGTTTGGTTTTCTTCCTCTGATGTCATCTCTTCCCTGGTGCTTGTGGAATGGGCAGCTGGTATTGTAATGACCACATCAGAGGGCAGGGGTCACTGGAGGACAATAGGAAAAGCTCAGCTTTTCTTCCTCTGGGTGCTGGGAGCTGTCAGCTAAGTTGCAGGAAAATTGAAGGCAAAAGGGGTTACCACAGTTATTTAAATAAGTTTTCCATGGTTGGTGTTTTCTGCCCTAATTAAAGCTTTGGCAAAATCATTACTGTGTGAACTTTGTTCAATAATAAGGATTACAGATGGAATAACAATATTCCAATTACATACACAGAAGCATGTGTAGCACTGGCTTTTATGTGCCATAGCAGTCTTGCCAGCTAGACACGTCTACAAGCCATAAGTACAATGTTTTGAGAGTATAAGTGTTTTGGGGAGCGTGGAGTACCTCTTTGCCAGGGCATAGTTTGGATACTTATAGAAGAATTTGACTGACTTGGGAAGATCATTCACGTGGAAATATTGACCTCAGGTCTAATAACTGGCTGCTTGGGGAGATCAGCTTCTCAGTGTTGTACATTATTAGGTTTCTGTTCTTATTTTATAAGTTCCTTGAGACTGCTGTTTCTATCCCAGATTATTTGGGGCAAAAAGCAGGATTTGGGTGTTGTCATTCTAGGGAATGTCCAGACACAGGTGACCATTATAATGTTGCAAGAAGGGTCATCTGGTCTGTCATTTTGCCCCAGGGCTGTCTGTGATAAATGCAGAAGTGCAGTCCTTGCCCTAAAAAATCTCACAACTTTGATGGTCCGACAGCAGTTATAACAAGTCAAGAGAGTGGCAGACAGGGTGTATACAGGCTCACTGCATGCATGTTTAAGTGAGTTTGGGTCCCATGAAAAGGAGATATTTCTGTTATGGGGAACTGGAATGGGGCAGAGTATTAGTGGTCAGTCTGTTTGTCATCTGTACCAAGTTGCTGGGGAAGGCGGAGAAGAGGTGGCCTAAGGAAACAGTTATTTAGCACACAAGAAATTTCATCTTTTTGAGAAAATGAAGCACAGAGCCTTTTTGTTTTGCAAAAATCTCCACCAGATATGAAAACAGAGTTTCACTGATTGTTATAAACCCTCTGTTTCTCCAACTCTTATGTCTATAGTCTGGTTACCTGGCAGAGACAAACTCTGTTCATCAGCCAAAAGATTAAATACAGGAGATAACATACGGCTGATGGATCAGAGATATCTTTTCCAGATTATTTAGTATCAGTGTAATGTCCTGGAATAATGCACAGGAACCCTGTAAAGAATGGCATCTGTAAGATGCCAAATAAAACAGGGACTGACCATAGTTTTAAATGGTTCTGTGACCCTTTTGGCATGAGTCATGGAACTCGCCTGGGACTTTGGCCAAACTCCCGTTCAGATAGTCTTGTGAGTGCTGAGGTAGCATGATAAATGCAGTGAAAATGATCTGGAGTGCTTTGAAGGGAAAGGTGCTGCACAAGCAATCCCTGCTAATGTTTGGTCTGTTGCCTGTACTCTTGGTCCTTGCACCTGTTTTGAAGTTGGTTGTCATTTTACTGTGATTGATGTCTTTGCAGCCTTTGTAATATACAACTTTCTCAGCCTCTGCTATGAGTACTTGGGAGGGGAGAGCTCCATCATGTCTGAGATCAGAGGGAAACCAATTGAGTGAGTATTTATTGTTCTTACAGCATGACGCTGTCCTCCTTATGTGCCCTTCTACTATTTCTCTATCCCTGTCCTGAGAAACTGTGTCAGGTGGCAAATGTCTGCTGGAACTGGGCAGTGTGGATGATGATGATTTACCAGTACCTTGCTCTTAGACAGATCAGGCTGATCACATCCTCTTAGGCAAGCTGGACTGATTCACAGCTTTTCTGGACACTTACCTATTCCTTTGTTTATTTTCTTACTCCCTTCTCCTCCTTTAAATCCTTTCTGCCTTCAGTTGATTGTGTGTGCCTCCTCTAGGAACTATGTTTCTCCCCATGCTACTCAGTTACAGGGGAAAAAAAAATTGCAGTGTATGGTCAGGATGTTGTTTCAGACATATCTCTAAAAGAGGGTATGGCCATAACTGCAGTCATTGTTGGAGAAAGCACCAGTCCTACAACTTTGTTACAGAGAGGGTAGATAAAGAGGGTGGGAATCTCACACTCTTGCCCAAATCTTGCTTGTGAACTCTTTTGTTGGCTCTTGCAGGTCCAGCTGTGTGTATGGAACTTGCTGCCTGTGGGGAAAGACATATTCGATTGGATTCCTGAGATTCTGCAAACAGGTATAGGCTGGAGGGACTGGGCCATCTTGCAGAAATTAAGTGTGTGGTGGTGGCAGTGGTGCCTTTTGCTGCTGAATTTCTGGAATCTTTGAGGGGGGCTCTAACAGCATTTTGAGAGGCCTGTGGACTGCTGAGAAGAGGAGGTGTTTCAGGGTTGGATTGTTTAGAATGATTTTAACATTTTCTACTCAACCCCACATCAGGAAGGCCTTAATTAAAGACACAAGTTATCTCCTGAAACTGATGTTCATCCTAGGAAGAAACTCTTTCCCTTTCTGGATTACAGAGGTCCCAACTCTAAGAAACTGATGTCTGTGTTGTGTCGCAGACACCCCACAGTTGTGTAACAGCCTCCTGAATACCCAGTGCTGTTGTGGTTTGGAGCTGAGGAGGGGATGGAGGTTAAGCATGACACATTGGTTTGTAGGAGCAACCGAGTATTGCTCACCATGTGTGTCTGTCTGTGCTGAGCTGGGTATGTCGAGGGCGGGTGAATGGGGAAGATCTAAACCTCTGTGCAGCCCTTGTCTGCTCATTGCAGGTCAGTCACCTCTGGCTGTCATGAAACAGCAGGTGAATTTCAGAGCTTTGCTCACTTCCTGAAATGAACACAGGAGGCAGAACCCTGTGGAGGCAGTGTGAAGCATGTCTGGTTCTTTGAAAGGGCTGAGATCATTGTAATTTCAGTCACTGGGTCTAGATATCTGCCCTGGCTTCTCCTGAACATCATGGCCCATCTTCTGTGTTTTAGCAATATGCAGGAACATCAAAAGTACAGTGCAGCCTCATGGTAATATTGTGTTAACCTGTGCTGCATAAGTGGCCGTTTTCAAAGGACCACTTCTTTCGCATACCTGTTCTGTTTGTCCCTGCCCCATATTTTGTCCTTATGTGGGTTTCCTGTTTTCTTGCCTGATACTTTTATTTTCTAGTCTGCACTCAGTATGCTGCTTCAGCTGTTTCTCTTGGGTTTCATTTGGACATCCTTTGGTTGATTCACTGCATTACCTGTTCTTTTTGCTCCTAATGTTAGCTTTTACCTTTTAAATATATCATAAGCAGATGTAACACTCGTGAAGGTGAATGAATGGTGGAGAAATAATTTCCCTTAGACTTCTTGCTTCTCACATCCCACAACCTCTGGCAGATATCACCACCTGGGTTGCATGTGTCTGTGTTTGGAAAGTTTGTTCACAACAGTGAAGACTAGAAGCACACTTTGGGGAATGGGGAAGGTGTGCTTTTTCTGCTGGTTTCCATAAATCCCAGCTCATTTGGTAACTCTGATTTCAGTAGATACTTTGCTTTTCTTTTGCTGGTATCTGGCAGCAATTTTGCTACTCATGCCTGCCCTTCGCTAACTGCTAAGTCTGCTGGGGAGGCTGTATTGCAAAGAGATGCTTAAATACTTCCATCCTTCTTGGCTTCACCTTAAATATTGCCTTGGTGAGAAATTGTTGATGCCAAGGTTCACTTTCTGGTACTTCTAGACTTCCAGGATTTTTGGGGAAGACCCTTTCAAGGCAAATTCCTGGGAAGGCTGGTGCAAAAGGGCAACAGAGCAAATGCCAGTGCTGATCTGTGCGGTATCTGCCGTCATGATGATCAGGAAGAGGAATGTGCTGAAAGGAACACCTTGCCCTTTTTTGCCGTGTTCTCACCATCTCTGGCACTTCTGTTGCCTCCCATCAACACCTGCCCATTTTCTGCTCTTTCCAGTCCCTTTCATCCTGAAGGAACCTGTGTGTTATAAACATTTCTTCTTTCCACCTTCACGCCCTGCCCCCCAAACTTTTCTCAGGCAGGTGCTTGTTGTGGGTCAGTCTGCCTGTGTTGCCTGTAGACCTCCAGCAGTGTGGTGTTTTGCTGGTGTCTGTGGTGTAAAATCCAAGCAGCTTGTTTCCTTAAAGATGTCTTGATCAAGGTTCTTTGCTGGGCCTCTGTCTGGTGACCCTCACACATGGGTCACATACCATCCATGTGCTTCCCATATGCTACAGCATCTTCTGGGGAAGCAACTAAAAATAGTACGTGGTGGTTTGGATTGCAGGGAAATGGTTAAAATGTCCCCAGATCGGAAGGAGAGGAAGCTCGGAGGACAGAGTTGTTTACCAATTAGCCTGACCTTTTCCAGTTCACATATTTAAAGTGACTCACTAACTGGCATGTGCTGAGGTTTTTAATCTCCTTGAAGTCTTATGACCACTAACAAATTGCATCGTGTCCAAAGCAATTATTACTGTTTGGTTTTACCTTCTTTCCTTACACAGCCCTCCCCAACATGTACACAGGTCAGCACCTACCCAGGCTCTTCCAACCTCCTTCAGGGAGACACAGGTCACATCTCTTCAGAGAGACATTTTTAGGACCATAAGTCTTCCCTTTTTTAGGACTTTGAAGTTCAACATCTGGAGAAAGTTGAAGAATGTGGTGGCTTTGAGAGAACACTCAGTCCCAATAGGAGCAGTAGTTTATACAGGCAGAATGGATAGAGCTGATCCCAAGTGCCATGGAATCTTTGGGGAGATTCAGTAAAGGTCATGTGGATGGCAACAGAATAGCTCGTAACTTGTGTGTGGCAACACACATCGCTGTGTTTACAAAACGCCTTCATATTGTGGCAGCTGTCAAAAGTTCCTCTTCTGACAGCGGGGTTCCCCTCCAATCTGGGGGACCTTCTTGCCTAACTTTGTGACAGCTATGGACTGGAGTTTGCTTTCCTTTCCCGGTGTGTCTCTGTTAAACTTGCTGTGTCTGTGCCATAGCATAGTGTGGGATTTTTTGTTTTTCGTACTGTTATAGTGCATAAATGTGCTGCACCACAGCCTGTGAAAAGCACCTCTGGAAGAGTAGGGCTGAGCAGCTTCTAGGAACAACCCTACAGAGAGGTTTTTCTTCCCATTCTGGACAAGTAGATAGCACACGTATGTCTTCTGAATCTCCTTCATCTCCTTTTGGGTGCTACAGTCCTCAAGCACAATTGATGAGCAAGTGGCAGGCTCAGACTTCTTGTTGGGGCTGGATTGTGTTGCCTTGCAGCGTGGTCCCAGTGGACACTCCATCATGATGCTGGTTTGGCAACTTGTCCTCTTGTACCTCCTGCCTTCTCATTCCTCCTCTCTCGTTTGTGTAGGCTACCCTGCAGTTCTGTGTGGTGAAGCCCCTCATGGCGATCAGCACAGTCATCCTTCAGGCCTTCGGCAAGTACCAGGACGGTGACTTTGAGTAAGTTTATTGATTTAGCATGCAAGACTTGGCTGCCCCTTCTCTGCCTGGCTTTGCTTATTGTCCTTGTGTGTGCTGAGCCGTGGGAAAAGATGAGACTACATGGACTGATGTGCATGAGAAAAGAAGGCAGAGGTAGCCCTCTTTTAGTTTCATGTTTTTTCTGCCTTGGTTACAGGGGGGAATGGGACAGGGAGGCAGGAAGGAAATGGACTCTTGGAACTCTCCGTTGACAGTGGCAAGGGGAAAAGATCATGCCGAAGTTTCAGGCATTCATATATATCTTCTCTTTTCAGTGTAACCAGTGGCTACCTCTATGTGACTATCATCTACAACATCTCTGTCAGCCTGGCACTGTATGCCCTCTTCCTTTTCTACTTTGCCACACGTGAGCTGCTCAGTCCCTATAGCCCAGTCCTCAAGTTCTTCATGGTGAAGTCTGTCATCTTCCTGTCCTTCTGGCAAGGTGAGCTGCTTTTCCCTTCTCTTGCTAGGCACAAAGAGCTCTCTGCAGGGGCTCAAACATAGGAGTTGATAGAGCAGATGTTGATTAATAGACATTCTGTCTTTCTATATTCCATTTGGTTTGTAGTCATTCATTGCTTTTTTCTGGGAAACCTGTTTTGCTCATTTTAATTTTTGTTTATATGCTTCTGAATCCTTATTATCCCTGTGTGTGCATGTGCACAAGAACATCTACCTGGCAAAATCAGCTGATAGGGTGAAGAGTCCTCTGCATTGCTGAAACAATCATAAAACACAAGCTGCCAACATTTTATCCGCCTACTGCCATTTTATCGATTAAAGTGGCACATCTAAAAAATTTTAGTGCTTTTTTTAGTGCTCTATGAATAAAATTTTAATGGTATGTCTGTGATGTATGTGAAGCAGCAAGCTGGCTGGGTGCAGTGTGTTCTGCCACAGAACCACCGCCAGGAGAAGGACATTCAGAATTCATACACGTGATGCAGAGGCACAGTCGGAAAGTTGAAATTCCACCTAAGCTTAGTGCTTCTGACCAATTGGCTCTAAGCATTTCCCTGTTCAGTGCCCTACTTAGGTTTACTGAGCTGCACTTCAAAGGCTAATTGAGTAGGAACTTAGGTGGAATTTAGGCTGTTGGAGTATGGCCCATCCTCCCTATTTACAAACTAATAAGCTGTCTAGTTTATCATCTTGAGGCATCTGGTCACACACTTTGTCTTCTCTGAAATTTTTCAGCCACTAAGCTGTTGACAGGGAGGAACCTGTTTCTTATAGTGGTGTGTCAAAAACACTAATATGCTTAAATGCAAAGTTCTGTTACTTCAGTTTTTGCTCTAGCTAGTGGAAGTGCTGATGTTGTAAAATGTGGAATATGTCAGAATTTTCTTAAGAAAGGACATTCTTTGATGTTTGATCTTTGTATACTTTCAAGTCTAATCAACAAGAAAAGAGGTTTAATCCGTGAAACGGCAGCCAACAGACAAGCTCCAAGTGATACCCAGGTGTTAGAAGGACGAATTACTTGACAGTAGAATTGCCTTGTTAAGGTTTAGGGCTTAACATGTTTCAGTGACCTCAGGGGAAGTTAACAAAACTTGGGAAGAAGGATGTAACACAGATTGTGGGCACAAAAAATGCAGAATTTACAAGCCACAGGGACATTTGGCAGAACCCCCAAGATAAGGAAGAAACTAATAAAGACTGCTCAGCAACTGTGCTGAATCAGCTGCAGCTGAGTAAAAGGTAATTCTGGCAGGGGGAGATCACGGCCACTGACCCAAGAAAGCACCGACTTGAAAGGAGAGAAAAACTGAGCGTGCAGACTAATTAGCATGAGCAGTGAGAGGATCATTAACCAGTAGAAGACAGAATACTAATTAAAAAGAGAATTAGGTAATTTTTAGCCAAGGAACATTAGTAGCTTTGTTTGCTAAAATGTATAAATAGCAAAAAAGCTTTGGTAGCCATCATGCTGGCTTTGTGGATTTCCCAGCCAGCACCCCTTTCTATGCAGAACTGTAAATAAGCCAAATACCTGGACTCTTTGTGTGGATTGGCATCTTGTACACTGTGTTAAAGAACCTATTTTGGGACAACACTGAGATCACCGGAGTGCTTACAAAAATACCTGACTCCACTTACCCTTTTGGACTTGATTAATTCCTGCAGCAGTTAGTTTCACAGTTTGTGTCAGTTGAGAATAGAAGGGGATCAGTGTTTGAACATTCTTTGCCTAAATCTATTTGCCTCATTTTACTTCTCCTTTCTCTGTTGTACAAGTGACCATAGGTGGGTGTTTGTAGCTCATGTGGTGAGTGGGGTTGTGTCTAGGACGTACAGCACAAACAGCTATTTCCATTCTTTGCAGTTACTGTGACACCATGTTTTCTGCACATTTACATGAACTTGTTCCTTTGTTTAGGGATGCTGTTGGCCATCTTGGAAAAGTGTGGTGCCATCCCCAAAATCCACTCTGCTAATGTGTCTGTGGGTGAAGGCACAGTAGCTGCTGGCTATCAAGACTTCATCATCTGTGTGGAGATGTTCTTTGCAGCCATTGCCCTGCGCCACGCCTTCACATACAAGGTGTATGTGGACAAGAGAATTGATGCCCAAGGTAGGAAGTATGCCAGGGCTTGTCTGTTTGGTACTGAGACTGGGTGGAGACTGGTCCCTCAGGCAGCCAACACACTGAAATGACTCCCAACCCGATAGCTTGGAAAATGCCACATCCCCTCCTGCGTGGTGTCTGAACAGATTTATTGTGCAACAGCTCTCTGGGGCAGAAACCTTGTGTGAATTGCACTGTTCCCTTTTCAGTTCCCCAGTATGCCACCCACGACAACTTGTTGCAGACCTGAGGGCTGTAAGATGTTGCATTGTTTCGGTAGAATGGGTTTGTCCTTCTTCCTGTCTCCCCAGAGGGGAACTCCATTGCTCCAGATTATGCAACAGACTTGAGGGCAGGAGGGACAGGGCCTAAAACAGGCTCTGTTTTGAATCTGGCTTGGGAAGATGAGTCTGTGCTTTGGCAATATGTTTGTCATGGAGGAGGATCTTCCTGTAACGACTTTGTGAGGGCTGGGTTGCTATAAGGAAGATTCTTATTTTGGGGAAGAGGAAGATGGATGTTATCTCTGGGAAAAGGAGGTTTTGTGCCTAGTCTATGCAGTGTTTTCCGAATAAAGGGATTCCTTCCTGCTGAGAGAGATCTGTGCCAAGGTGCAGGAAGACAGCAGCCCTTGGACAGGTGTTGATGTAGATGACCCCTCCATCCCAGCCAGCCCCAGAGGTTTTGGAAGAACGGTGGTTGCAGTGGGGACAGATGAGATCTATGGGTGATGAAAGGGTAAACTGCTGGTCAGTACAGTGGGGAATGTTTCAGCGGGCCTTGTTCAGTTCTTGTTATTTCCTCTTTCTCTGTCTCTGTCTCTCTCTCCTCTTCCTTTTATCTCTCCCTTGCTTTGGCCACTGGTCCCTGATGCAGCTGTTCCATCATATGGGCCATACGGTAGGTACAGCATGCTTTGTGTGTTTGTCTCAGTTGGTTTTTAGCTGGGATGCTGTTCTCTCCTGATTCCCAGCCTGCCTACAGCCTGCCCTGTCCCTTGTTCCCCTTTCCTTGCAAGTCTGTAACTCGACTGCCTCACACAGCTGCTTTAGGGTTGTCTGGATTATAAGTAGTAAAACAGCCACGTGGGCATTAACGCGTAGCTTTAGAGCATTTGTGTTGGAGCTCTGGGGATCTCTCTCCCAAGAGTTGCTCAGGCTCTCAAAGGAGCTGCTCTCACCCCAGCCTCCCTTCACTTTTATGACTGCCACAGATGATCAGCATGCTTTGGTTCTCTGGGGAGCTCATCCCCAGAACTGACCAGAGCCAGAAGCCCATACTGGAAATGGAACCGAAGCCATGAGACATGGCAGCTCCTAGAAGGAGACACAGCTTCCCTCTGTGCTCAGCACTTGGGTGGTACATTCTCCAGCTGTTGCTTCCTTCATGGTATCATTATAACACATGGGGTTGTTCTGCCTCTAGTACTGCCTGTTTCCCTCCTTTCCTTACTTTGTGCTGCTTTCCACTCATAGGATTTCTTTCCCATGGGCACTTTGATACCACCTAGCAGTCTTAATTTTCAGTGGGTGGAATGGCAAATGCCATTTCTCCTGCATTTTTAGAATTTACTTAATTTTTGTCTTCTGAAAGCATTTAGAGGAGCACCTCTCTACCTGACTGTATTTGTTGCACAGCCAGGCCAGCACTGGTAGTGTGTAGTGGAGGTTGTCACTGTGGGTGTGTCCTCCATTTGGTGCTGTGGTGGATTCACTTGGTTCACGGTGTCTGGGTTTAGGAGCACCACTGGTAAAACTCGATACTATTTGTGTGGTTTTTCCTCAGCAGCTGCTTAAGAAAGTCTGTAACACACCTTCTGTGGGATCTAGGATCGCATGTTCCCTGTTCTCCTTACCTTTGTGTTAAGAGATGTGGGGAAGGCAGCAGTCTTCTTTACTTGTCCCTTCCTGTCTTACCCAAACAGGTCGCTGTGCTCCCATGAAGAGCATCTCCAGCAGCCTCAAGGAGACCATGAATCCCCATGACATTGTCCAAGATGCGATCCACAACTTCTCTCCAGCCTACCAGCAGTACACCCAACAGTCGACACTGGAGCACGGTCCCCCCTGGCGCAATGGCAGCCACGTGATCTCGCGCTCCCACAGCTGCTCCGGTGCCCGCGACAACGAGAAGACCCTCTTGCTGAGCTCCGATGATGAATTCTAGGAGGGGAAACTGCCAGCACAGGCTGTCATTTTCCTTTTTTTTTTTTTTTTTTTTTTTAATAATTTATTAATGCAGAAACACGCAAGTCATATCACTTCCTAGAGAGTAAAGATTGCAGAAGTGGGCACTTCCCATTAGCTTTTGTGGGTACGGACACGATGAGCAATGCGGAGGTGGCGGAATGGCCAGGACTCCATGCTCGAGCCCATTCCTGACAGCAGCAATCAGAACTGATTCAAGCAAAGCTCCAGGGTTTGGGGCACTGGCTTCCCACACCTGCCCAGCTTGGTGTGGAGGGTGACTGGCCGGAGCCTGGAGTTGTAGCCAAAAATATTTTGGTTTTTTTCCAACAGGACAACCTGACTGCTTTCTATTTCTTTTCCTGAATGGTTGATGTAGGCACAGTTTTCCCCCCAGCTCCCTGGTACTAACATCTATCTCTGTGATCCTTGGGAAATAGAATGGGGATGCAGCCATAAACGTTCCTGAGGACCAGACCGGAGACTGGTCTTTCTATATAGCCATTGCCTTGAGTGCTAAGTAAGAAACATCTGTCCCCACCCTCCTGAGCACCTGGTTATGAGTCCTTGAGTGAGTGAGGGGGAAAAGGACAGGGCTTTCTTCGTGTTCCTTGGCTCCCTGCATTTCCAATTGCTATAAAACCTTGTCGAAGCTCACTGGGGATGGAATTACTTTTTCAAAAGGGTGGAGTTTTTTAATCACCAGGTGTCCAAGCTTCCCATCTCCCTGGCTTCCTGTGGCAGGAAGCCTCCCTGGAGCATCTGTCTCCTGCTAACAAGACTGAGGACTGGCTATGGTAGGTGGTGGAAGTTTGAAGAGCTCTGGCCCCTTCACCCCTCTTTGGGAAGGGAAGATATGTAAACACAAAACCAGTTTTTCTTCTTGTTTCCTATCCCCCAGCATCACATCTGTCCCTCTTAGAGGTAGCTGCCAGAGCAGGTCCTGGTCTCTCACAGGTGGTTCTCCCCATGCTCATCATCAATGACTTTTCCTGAGCTACACAAGTTTTCCCCTTAGGCTGGAATATTCAGGAAGGAATCTTGCACACTCCTTTGTTTTTTATTTTTGTAGCTGTTCTGGGCCAAGGTGGAGCAGACTTGAAACCTGACATGACTTGGCTGGTCAATTTGTCCCTTTTATTTTCTCAGGCAGCAATTGCTGCTGCTGCTGCACATTTCACAGGCTCTGCTGCACCTGCAGTGCTATCAAGGGTGGAAGCAGCATCCATGGAAGTGGGAGAAGCTTCCCCTTCTGTTAGGTTTTGGATGAACCCATGGGTACTTAGTGGAGCCAAAAGAAAAGTGATCCTTCTGTAGATCTATCCAGGGACCAGGAAATGCCTCTTGCTTGCTTAAAATTATCTAGGGGAAGAGTGGGCAGCACACTCAAGTGCTACAGCTCAGGTGTTCCTACCTGCAAGCGAGAAGCAAAAATGAGAGATTGGAGCAAGCTGCTGTGTTCAGCTGTAGTTTCTCCCTTCCTCTCCCACTTGATGCTTCCCCTGCCAAGGGCAGACCTGTGTGATTCTGGATTGCTCCTTGCTGCTCTGCTAGGAGAACTGGAGTCTGGTTTGCTGCCTGGAGTTTATGTTCCCGTTTGTTTCCTAATCCATCTGCTTGTTCATTGAGTGTCTCAGAAGTGACAGTGAGTGAAGAGCACCTTATTTATTCAGCACCTCTGCCCAAGCTGGGCAGCTTCTCTGCTGCTGGATTTCCCCATTTACACACATCCTGCAATGCCATGCTGTTAGTTACTAATTTTCCTAAGTCTGTGACTGCTTATTTAGACATGCAAACACACTCTGCCAGGCTTTGTGTGGCCTTGGTGTAAAATTTCCTCATGCATAAGCCACCTGGAAAGCAGGACTGAAGGTTGAATGGACTTTCCTTCTGTCTTCTATGGCTTTGATTAACAGTCCTTTAATGTGAAATACTTATGTTACTCTCCCTTTTAGGAAAGTGGGGCATGGGACATGGTCCCATCCTCCCCTTTCTTTGCATTTGCAGGCCTTGATGATGTCCCAGTATCACTTGGTGACAGCCCCCAATCCCCCAATCCTTGTTGCATTTGGGTGGCTGAAATCTGTGTGATTGCCCCATTGAGCATGAAGGTGGTCCAGGCTTAGAGAAGTGTTTCTTAGAGCTTATTTTGAAATGTCTCCTGCATATATATATATATATATATATATATATGTATATGTGTATATATATATATATGCTGTACAGAGGATCTGGATATTCTCAAAGCATCGTGTGTGTAATGGTTTCAATATAACTCTTTTGCACCAGCTGCCTTTGGAGGAGCTTGGTGAGCTAGTGCCCAACAAGCCAGCTGCCCTACTTTATAATTTTATATACATATATGTTTTTTAACACCACACAAAATCATCCATCACTGAGCTTCCTGCTCTCCCTCGTGACTGGCAAGTGCCAGAGCAAGCACTGGCTCTGAAGCCACTTTGTGTTGGAGGAACAAATACGAGATCCAGAGCTTGAAACTGAGAAGGCCAAGGCATCCATGGCGTTGTAGATCTGCTCATGGTAGCCCAGGGCCCAAGAAATGTGCCGGTTCCAGGAGTAGACCCTTGGAGCTGCTCTCCCTCACCTGCTTCTGCTCTCCTTCCTTCCTTCCTTTTTTGTTTACCATGTAACATACCCACGGGATTTATTATTTTTCCATATAGAGTAGTTCTTTGTATATAAATGACTGAAAAAAAAGTATGATAAATAAGACAGAGTCACCTAGTTTTGTACCTATCGTGTTTAACTGATGTGAGCTCAGCGACAAGCCGCTCTCTATTTTGGTCTTTGTGACGTTATACTCTGCAGAAATGAGCAAATATGATGACAAATAAAAAATATAGAGATAATATAGATTGTACTTAAGCTGGCTCTGTGTGGTGCTGTCTGGATGACTTCTCTGAGTTCTTCTTCCTTGCAGGGACTGAGGCTTGGTGGGTCAGGATGTCTTGTCCTCTTCCCAGAAGGAAAACTCTGTGTATCTATGTAGGAGCTGATGGAAAAGCATCACTGCAGCACCCTCGGCTGAGACACCACTGCTGGCCCAAGGCAGGAGTGAAACCCATGTGTCAAAAACCTGGAGCAGAGATCAATCCTTCCTTAGGTGTTCACTGTGAAACACCAGTGGAAGAGAGGGGGCCCCAGCAACCAGTGGCTTTGGGATTTTCTTCCATGAGCAGTGTTTGGGGCTGGGGGCATTTGCAGAGGGAATGGGAATGTCAAACCCCCAAACCATCCGGAGTGCTGCAAACTGCTGGGGAACTGGCCCACCAGGACATTTGGAACATGCTCACTGCTTCTACCTCAGCTCTGAGGAAGGGTGGCTTTTCCACAGAGGGAGGAGGTCTGGCTTCATCTCCCAGTAAGGTCCCTGCCACACTTCTTCCCCTTCTCCTGCCATCCATGGGCAGAAGCTCCTTGCTTTCCTCCTTGCTGTTTCCAGGTAAGGCAGTAAGGTCACTCAGCAGGGAAGTTTTTTGGCACAGATGCCCTGACTGCACCTGCCTCTTCTGCACCTGGTCCAATTTTTGTAGTGAAAAGCATTATCTTTCCCAGGAAAAGCTGATTCAGCACAGCTGAACTGCTCCTGAAAGCAAGTGCTTTGGGGGGTGGTATTCAGCATTAAGCATGCTTTTTTAGGCCTTTTCTCTCAGAGACTATAAATCTGTTTTTGTCTTAAAAAGCCATGAGCTATCCCCCATCCCATCTTTTTTGGGTGCATTTTTGAGCGTGTCTTGCAGCAAAGCTAGAGAGAGCCTGAAAATCTGGTCTCACTCAGACACAGCTCTGTCCCAAGTTCAAGAATGACCAAACACACTCTCTATGTTTGTGGAAAAAAAAAAAAACAACTTGCTTTATTTGTAAAGTCTACAAAATACAGAGGAGTCGGGTAGGACACATACTGTAAGTCAGAAAATAAATAAGTTTTTTTTTTGCTCTATATAAGTATAAGATAAAATGTGATTTGCATATATAAAATATAAAGTACGGCTCTGTACCAACATCCTGGCTGTGCCGAGAGGCGGAATGGCAAAGAGGACGTGAAAATAACTTACGTTCGTGCAATAAATAAACCCAAGAGGAGTTGGGGTGGGGGATACCAACCACAGTGCCCCATCCAGGAGTGGCAGGCACCTCTACAGGCAAGAATGGAGGCTGCAGCTGAGGGCGGCTGGCGTGGCAATACCCAGGCAGGGGCAGAACAGAGGGGCAGGGGAATCATCTGCAGCAGCTCCCGAGCTGGGTCTGCCTCCTGCTACCTCCCCTGTGCTGCCTGTATTTAGCGAACCCAGCTCTTCTCCAGTCTTTCAGCCTGCTCAAGAGCCGGTTGTCCCACACCAGTGTCCAAGCTGGAGGAAAACCAAAGGGAGGAGCCTACCTGCCTGCCAGGCAGCTCCCAGGAGCAGGGATGCTCTCCACCCCTACTTCCCACCTCCTGCACCTCCACCCCTCTCTCTGCCTCCGCATCTCTGACTCTCGAGGGCCAGGAGCACCTTTCCATGGGCTTTGTAGGTGGTGGGGCCATACAAGCTGGCCTGTGCTGAGCAAAACAGTGTTTATCTCTGCTCCAGCTGCCTCCGCTTCCTTCCTGCCGGTGCTGCTGGATTTCAGACACCCGGCCAAGCTGAGTGTCCCGTCAGCAGGAAGAGGCATGAAGGATGTGCGTGATAGAAAAAGATAAAACAGCACCACTGCTTCTCCCCTTTGTGGACAACAGCCTGGGCTGACCCACTCATGTCCCCCAGCTCTCCCCTGCCCAGTCACTGTCACCTCTGGGGTCCCCCAGCACCACAAGCTGCCACAGTGCTTTCCCATTCCATTCACCCTTACCAGGCATCAACCTGCAGCCACTTTATCTCCCCCTCTGACCTGCCAACCTTCCCTTGCCATCTGCATCCTCAGAGATTTCAGACATGCTGCCATCTGCCCCCCTGCTACAGCTATGGTCCAGGCTGTGTGCCCAACGCTGATACCCTTCTATCATGCCTTCTTCCACTACACTGCAAAACCTCTCTCTCCTCTTTTCCCTCTGGTACATGCTCCTGGGACTGCCTGGCCCACATTCAGCTCTCCCATGCCCTCTCACAGAAGAGAGGCACCTGGCATTTTCCTACCAGCTTGGAGCTGTGGGATGCTTCCCCACTGCTGCCTGTGTGGGTTCGCTCTCTCCTGTCTGCACACCCAAGAGGGGAGGGGGCTGTGGGGGCCACCAGTGAGGTCCTGTCCTCCACCCCAGCACCCACATAGCAGCAGCCCTCCCTGCCTGGGGGAGCTGGAGTTCAAGGGATGGGAGAAGGGGGATTTTGGGCACAGGTCCTGACAGGGAGGAGGTTGGGGAAGGGCTGGGAGGCAATTCATGGGGAAGGTGCCCCGGGGAGGACTGTGTCCTGCCGGAGGACGGAGGCCAGCACTAGGAGTAGGCGGCCTGGTTGGTGCCGGACTTGACGATGGTGATGACACTGGCGGTAGCCACCTTGGCAGGGTGCCCATGAGTGGCCACAGTGCGGGCGAAGCCCTGCAGGGCCTCGTACTTGCCACGGAGGGTGTCGAGCTCCAGGCGCATGGCAGCGTTCTCCCGGGCCAGCTTGTCCACCTCCCACTCCAGCTCCATCTTCTGCTTTTGCAGCTCTTCCTTCTGGCAGACGCGCTTCACCCGGCAGCTGGCAGCATAACCCCGGTTCTTCAGCGTCCGACGACGCTGCTTCAGCCTCGCCACCTCCTCCTTGGAGAGGCCCCGCAGGTGGTGGTTGAGTTCCCGCACTGACAGCCCCATCAGCTCCTCATCCGACAGCAGTGGAGTGTTCTCCCCCAGCTCCCGCTTCACCTGCCGGAGAGAGGCGTGCTTGCCTGAGACCCCCAAAACCAGCCCCCTGCCTCCCACGTCCCTGTTCCCACTGGTGCTCACCTTCAATGCCTTGCTGGAGAGCCCGTCCGCAGCCATCCTTTCCTCACTCTGGCCCTGCTGAGCAGCCAGGAGAAAAGCCGGTTACTGCCAGCCCCGTGTCCCTCACCTCAGAACAGAGGACACCGGCCCTGCTGGTCCCCTGCCTGCTGCCCACATCCCCCCCACCCCGGGCCGCATGACTCATCCCACTCCTTTTAAAAAAGTACATAGTAATAATATTAATAGCAATGATGAGTGCAAGGAATAATAGCAATGGGGCAAGGATGGACCTCCCGCCCTCCTTCATCCCATCACGAGACGGTTGGGATGCTGCTCTGCCCACGGGACCCGAAATGCCCCAGCCGCCTGCTGGGAAGCCAAGCCTTCCCCGCGGGGAGGAAACACAGGCGAGATCCGCCCGAGGCTGAAGGGAAAGTAAAAGCAGTAGCCCCACGGAGTGACAGCGTGGCGAAGTCACCCGGCCGGGACCCGTGCGGAGGTGCCGCCCCACCGCCCGGGAGAGCACCACGGGTGCCGCGCAAGGGTTGGGTGTCCCCAGGCTCCGGGGGCGAAGGGTCGCGGCGCCCCGTGATTCAGCAGCCCAGGGGAGAGAGTCACGGAAGCGGTGCCTGCCCCTCGTCGGTGGCCGGTCCCCCCCCCGTCCCTGGGTTCGGAGAGTGAGGAGGGGTCCGGCACCCCACACTGCAGCCCAGCAGCTCTCCCCACCTCGGGGAGCCCCGTTCTCGTTAGGAGAGCCCTCGGAGGGACGAGGGGGGCCGGGACGGGGCCGAGAGCGCCCCGAGAAGAATGAGGGGCTGGAGAGGGGCGGCGGCAAAGGTGGAGCCGGGGCGGCTGGAAGCTGATGCAATCCGGGCCGGGGATCCGCCGCCGCCGGAGCCGGAGGAGCGGCGACGGATCCCTCCAGGGCGGTGGCCGGGAATTGGGAGGGAAGAGCGGCCGGCCCCGAGCGCGGCCGGCCGGCGGCCCCCCAGCCCCAGTCCCGGTCCCGATCCCCGCCCTCGGCGGCGGCAGAGAGGCCTCCAGCCGGTGCCGGACCCCGCCGCCCCCCTCTCGCGGCCGCCGCGCGGGGGGCGCAGGCGAGGCGGGAGCGGAGGGGCCGCTCCGGGCGGCGCTCACCTGGCGGCTGCGCTGGTCCCGCGGGGCCGCTGCCGGGTCAGGGCGTCGGGCGGCGCCTCCAGCCCCGCTCCCCGCGATTACTCACCCGCGGATTCTTTTCATTCATAAAAACACAGTCATGCGGTGACGTCACCCTCGCCACGCCCCCCCGCGCCGCTGCCGCGCGGGGCGGCCGCTGCCTTTAAAGCGCCCGCTGCCCTTAAAGAGCCCCACGGTGCCAGCCCCCCTCGCACCTGCTGCCAGCGCGCACCGCGGTGTGAATGCAGCCGCGCTCCAACAGCGCTGGTTCTGACTCCAGTTTAGGGATGGCGCGCGATCGATGAACGGCGCTGCCGGGAGCAGAACGCCGCACCAAAATGGGCCACCACCTCTTTAAGGAGGGTTGCCCCATCCTCGTCGCCCCGCCCCTCACAAAGATGGCGCCTCCCGCCCTTCCGCCCGCCTCCCCTGGCAGGCGGCGGGAGCGGCGTTAATCCCGCCCCCCGCGGCCCCGCCCCGGAAGCGGCGCCGCTGATTGGCCCGTCCCGGGGGGCGGTGCCGGCGATTGGCGGGCGGCGGGCGGCGCGCGCTGTCGGCGGCGCGCGGGGGGCGCTGGGGGCCCGTGGTGCTTTGCCCGGCGCCATCCCCGGAGCCGCCCTTGCCCCCGTTGCCGGCGCCGCGGCGTCACCCGGCGGCGCTCCGGGCCACACAGCTGCGGGAAAGGGCTGGGGCCGGGCGGAGCCAGTGGCCGCGTTTCCCTCGCGACAAGCCGCCTGAGGCTCTGGGAAGATGCAGTTCTTTGGGCGGCTGCTGGACACCTTCAGCAGCGTCACGCAGATATTCTCCAACCCGTACCGCGTGAGGGAGGTGCCGGCCGCCGAGTACGCCGGTCATGCTTGCCTGCGGGAGGAGGGCAGGGTGGCCCTCTACAAGAACAGCCTCGCTCGCTCCTGGGACTGCCTGCTGGTGAATCCCCAGAGCCCGCAGGTCGCGTTCCGGTGAGTGACAGGCCTTTCGCCGTCCCTGCTGGCGTGGGAAACCAAAGACCCCACATTGCTGGTGTGGGGGCTGACTTGAGGCCGCGGGTGTGAAGTGCTGCGTTGAAGCAGCAGGTGGGCTGGGAGGGGTGGAAGGCCCGTGCGTGGGCTGGTGGAGGAGTTGCCGTCAAAACAGCTCGTGGAAACGGGACAGGGTCCAAACATTGTGACAACAGGCAGCTGTGATATAGTTCAGGGCATCTACAGGTGCACGTGCATTGTTCAGGAAAGGGGATGCTCACTTCCAGTGAAGTAGTCTCTCTGCTTCCCTTGGAACACGGATGACACTAGTTGAAAAAGAAATGAAAGTTCCCAGCACTGCTGTTTGGAAGAGAGCTGCTTCCCTCAGATACACGGGATTGGAGTTATTCCTTTGAGCAGGATGAACCCTGTGCTTGCTTTTCTCCAGGCTCTTCCAGCTGGACAACGAAGCAGACGCCCTGGTGTACTTTGAGCAATATGCCCGGCAGCTGCGCCCTTTCTACGAGAGCTCGTGCCAGCCCTTGTCCCTGGAGGAGCTCCAGCAGCTCAGCGACTGCCTCCGCAGCTACCCCAGCTGGTCCCCTGCACATATTGCTGTGGAGTTTGGCCGCCGGGAGAGCTTCCGGCACAACCACATCCAGAGGCAAGGAGCGGGGGGGTCTCCAGGGGGTCGGTGCTCAAGGAGCTTGGGAGGGCAGGCTGGGCTGTATTAGAGGATCCCTTCTTCGCTGTGGGAGCTGCCTGGCGGGTTTCAACCTGCTGCTGCAGAGCCCAGAGCTCTGGTGCTTGAGATAAAGGATTGAAGTGCCCTGCTAGAGACACTGGTTAGGTTATTGCAACCCTTTGTGGAGCTGTTTTTTGGAGGGGGTTGCGCACTTTGTAAGCTGTGAGAGGGAAGGTACAGTAGGACTGTCTGGAAACAGTTTTTGGCCACAAGCCCTTGCTCTTTTTCCATAGTGAAGTTCTGTTGTAATTTAACCCCAGCCAGCAGCCAAGCCCCACGCAGCCACTCCTCACTCACCCACCAGCAGAAGCAGGGAAAGGATTGAAAGGGCAAAGGATAGAAAACTTGTGGGTTGAGATAACCCCATGAAAGGGGAAAGCAAAAGCCATGCACACAAGCAGAGTAAAACAAGGAATTGAATCACTGCTTCCCATGGGCAGGCAGGTGTACAGGCACCTCCAGGGCCCCATCACTCCTTGTGGTGGCTTGGGAAGACAAACACCATCACTCCAAAAGTCTGCCCCCGCTCCTCCATCCCCCAGTTTTATACAGTAAGCACGATGTCATATGGTCTGGAATATCCCTTTGGTCAGTTGGGGTCACCTGTCCTGGCAGTGTCTCCTCACAACCTCCCTTGCACCCTGTCTCCTTACCCATGGGTCAGTATGAAAGCAGAAAAGGCCTTGGCTCAGGGTAAGCCCTGCTCAGCAATAACAAAAACATCTCTGTGTTGTCAGCTCCGTGTTCAGCACAAATCCAAAACACAGCCCCATACCAGCCCCTGGGAAGAAAGTTAACTCTACGCCAGCCAAAACCAGCACAAGTTTACTGAGGGGAGACTGGTGAGGAGTTAGGGGACTGGGGGGCAAATGGCAGCACCGTTGCCAGGTTGCTGACTGTAACCTGTCTCCTGCCTTCCTTTGAGCGGAAGGAGCTGATCCCATATGGAGGGCAGAAAAAGGAGCAGCATGTCAGGGAGAGAGTCCGGGGCAGGGCTGCTTGCTGGCCCTTCCCTGTGCTCCTTCCCTGGCAAGAGGCCGGGCTTTCCTGAACCTCATGGTTCACACCAGATGGGGCAGATGTGGAAGGTACCTCTGTGTCAGCTCCTGGAGCAGCTGCTTGCCCTCCTCCTCCCGTGGCCATTCCTGGGCCTCACAGCGAGTCCTCTCTTGCAGCTGCGTGAACAGCACGGACAGCGCGGATGGCTGCACCCCGCTGCACCTGGCGTGCCGCAAGGGGGACATGGAGTGCCTGCTGGAGCTGCTGGAGTGCCATGCGCGGGTGGACATCACTGACAGGAACGGGGAGACTGTTTTCCACTATGCTGTGCGAGGGAGCAACCCCCAGATCATTGAGGTGGGAGTGACTTCTGCTCTGGGAGAAGGTGGGACCAGAAGAGGTTTTCTCTGTGCTGTGAGGAGAGGGATGGGAAAACAGCTGCAGATAGGGGAAGAGGAAGTCAGTTCCCTCTGTTATTTGCTTGAGCATGATTTCAGCCTCTTCTATCCATCTTTACTGGTGCTGTTTCCCATAATCAGAGTGCAGATTCCACCCTGCACTAGAACATGGACGTTAAGCAAGTTTCCTCAGAAAGCATCCTTTACTGCTCTTTGCATCAGGCCTTCACCTTGCCTTTCCTCAGGCCCATGGCTGTTCCTTCCCTCTCTCCTGTGGGCAGGGCGTTCGGTTTTGGGCAGAGTGGTCCTGTAGGGAAGTGTGTGTTGAGACTGCCATGGGGGATCACATGTTGCCCACAAGCTGAAGGACAGTTTCGGAGCTGCCCTGGGCTGTCCTGAGCTGCAGGACCTGCTGTTTGAACTGAGTGGCCTTGTGTGGGGGACAGTGATCAGAGCCTCAAGGCAGAGACAGTCCAAAGTTGTAGGTGTTCTTGATGGCTGAGAACTGCTGGGCAGAGTGATGGGGTTTATGAGGGTGCGGGTGACCTTGCACATGATTCCTGAGGTCTGTCAGCTCCCCAAGACTTGGTGTGAGCCTGAGACTGACTTCCCCACAGCTGCAACCCCCACATTTGCCCAATACCTGTTGTGACACCTCTCCGTCTGCCTACCAGTCTGTGTTAGTTTCCTAATGCATGATGAGGTAGGGATGAGGATCAGGGCTTGCCATGCTGTGGAGTGGGCAGTTAGGAACTTTGTATTAAAAAGATATCCTCTTCTTTATTTCTCTGGTGGCATCAACTTGGCTTGTTGTCTGATCTGTCTTGTGTTTGTTTCTTTTCTCCATTGATTCCTTGCTAAGCCAAAGAAAAGAACCTAAATTCCCACTTCTCATGTGTGCACCAGGGCTTCCCCAGTGTGGCAGTGGGGTATTTTTGTGCAACAAACCAGTCAGCACAAAACAGATCTACAGTTTACAGGGAGCAGGGATGGAGAGGATAGGCTGTAGCATTGTGAGGGGTCCAGTGCTCCAGAGTGTGTCCTCAGAGCTCAGGAAGAGAGATGATGCTCTTCCATGTTTGTCTGTCTATTTATTTATCTACTTTCTCCTCCTTCCAGCTCCTGGGCAAAACCCCAACTACTGGCTTGGATCACCTGAGCAATGATGGGCTGACAGCTCTGCACCTCGCGTGCCAGCTGGGCAAGGAGGACATGGTTCGGTCCCTGCTGAAGTGCCGTGCCAGCTGCAGCGTCGTGGGCACGCTGGGCTACCCCATCCACACAGCACTGAAGTTCTCTCAGAAGGGGTAGGTGTAGTCTCCCCTCCAGTCTGGGGACCCGTGTGCTTACTCAGCCATTGCCCAGGGCTGTGCTCAGTAGGACAGGTCTCATGTGTAGTCATTGGCAGAAGAACAGGGAAGTACTGGTATGGGAAAGAAAGAAATGCTTTCAGAATAAAACCTTTTTTTCCTTGAATTATTACATTATTCAGTATCAGACATCGGGAGAAAGGCACAGATTTAAAAAGATGTATTTGTGAAATACATTTTCTCAGAACAAGCTGTTGGAAGATGATTGACTGATGCTTAGTATTAATTGCTGTACCTCTGTCTTTGAGTGCTCTGATCCTAATAAGCTTTCATTTCAAAGCCTAGTTTTCCCTATCTCCTGTAGGGCAGAGATACTCTTGACTCTTAATAGCACACTCTGGAACTGAATCAAAAGAGGCACAATATTTACTCCCTGCTTTCTTTGGAGAAATTCAATGCCCTTTGTATATGCTTTGTAATACTTAATGTTCACAGTGTCCAAACTCTACAAACAGGGCTTTCAAGGCAACACTAGCTGCTGGTAGCTGATTTTTAAGCATTTTGAAAAGTACTTCCCAACATTAGAGACACATTCACAAGTCCAAAATGGGCATAGGTCACTGAGGTTGCGCTGGGGCTCCATCTCTTGTGCAGGGTTTGTTTGCTGGTAGTGGAGAGGGCATGCTTATTTCATAAGTCTGCTTACCCTGTTTTCTAGGCATCAGATACTGGTCTGTTCACCACAGGTGTGGTTTTTCACTCATAGGGGAAGTACATAGATTCTTAATTTCAGCAAGTATTTGACTATTATAGTTCTATGCCCATGTTTCCGTGGAAAGAGAGGAGAAGAATTTTGCTTCTCAGGTTTGGAGAGTTTCCAGAAATGCCATATTCCTGTATTAGAGAAGCACTCAGATGCTGCTCCACAACTTGTAATTGGGAAGAGGTTCTCCTGCTCCCAACACTGTTTGGCTTGTATGCTTCCTGTTGTGCCCATGATTTCTGTGAAGAGCAAAACAAAAGTGCAGCTGAGGAACTTGCAGGTGTTGCAGAGACCCTGCTGCTGCTGCAGGGTTTCCTGGTTTTCCTCTGGGCAGATGGCAGGTGGTGATGTGAGTGGAGGTCTTGAGCCAAGACAGCAGCCATCCATCCTGTCATCTCACTGTGTTTCCCAGGTGTGCCCAGGCCATCCTCGAGGCAGATGCCAGCCAGGTTTGCTCCAAGGACCCACGCTATGAAGCCACTCCACTGCACTGGGCGAAGAAGGCAGAGGTAGATGGAGCCAGTCCATGGGGAGGGCCTGTGCTGCTCCCCAGCACCCAGTTAATTCCTCCTGTGGCTGACCTGTCCCTTTCCAAGTGCACGTGCAGAGCCCTGGGAGTGTCAGAGCCCAGCCAGCAGCCCAGTGTTTGATTCTCTTTGTGCCAGTCAGTGCTGTTTGCCACAGGGAATAGAGCAGGGGAGCCTTGCAGTGAAATAAACTGGTGGGCTCATCCCTAGTGTTTCATCCATGGCTGTGAAACTGCCAGCTTGTCCCTTTTCCCTTTTGTTGGGGAAATTGCAGCACTGTCCCTCCCGTTGCCCCTGGAGGGAGCTCTCTTCTCATTACCTGCCAGTTTCCTGGGAGCAAACAGAGCGATGCCTTAGAAACTGCAGGGGAAGCATGAGGTAGGCACGGAGTGGTGGCACGTGGGTGAAAGTCCATGTCCTGCCAGACCCGGGCAGGATGGTGATATGCTATGCTGGAGCACCTGAATGATACTTGTTGCAAGCAGAGGGCATTGCTGTAGCAGGGCTCTTTTCCCTTCCTGCAGTATTCCTTACTCTCAGAAGTGTCCTGTGGAGTTTCAGAGCAGACTTAAATTTGCTTGGCTTATAAAGAGAAGCTCAGAAGGCAGAAGTTTTCCTTTCAGTCTCCAAGGATCCTGGCCTGAGTAGGAGCTGTTTTTTTCTCCATTGATCTGAGCCAGTCATCATAGTTTGTGTGAACCCCAAAGCATCCAGAAGCTCTAGCCAGACTGTGCAGCCCCCAACTAGTTCTGTGGGAAAAGACAGAGAAGCCCCAGTGCTTGGAACAATTCAGCTGGCATCTGCCAGCCAGCTGTATCCAGGCTAAGTGTCCCTCCTCTTCCCGCGCTTTGCTTGCCTTGAGACCTGCATGGTGTGAGTGCCCAGCTGTTTGTCCTCACGACTGCTTTCTCTCTTCTTGATCTCTGCTCACTCGGGCGCAGATGACACGGCTGCTGCTGGAGTACGGCTCCGAGGTGAACGCGAGCAGCCGCACGGCCGACATGGCTCTGCACATTGCGGTGCAGAGGGGCCGCCTGGACTGCGCCATGGTCCTGCTGACACACGGCGCCCACACCAACGCCCGGGGACACGATGGCAACACCCCGCTGCACCTGGCCATGAAGGTGAGTGTTCTGCAGAGGCTGCTGGGAAGGAGGGGCGATTTTCTTGAAGAGTTGAGACAGGGACGGAGTCCTTTGAAATTCTGGCTATTTCAAGTGGTGTTCCCTTGTGGATGCTTTGGCTGATGAAAAGGGGAAGGAAGGAATGAGAAATCATGTAAGTGGCTCTTGACTGAGCTTTCTTTTGTTCCCTAGCATGACCACCTGGATATGATCAAAGCAATCATCGTGTTTGGAGGAGATGTTGAAATCCCCAATGATTTCGGGGAGACACCAGGGCTGTTGGCAGCCAGGAGCAGCAAAGGTGAGGGAGCATGTCAGCAGCCTTACAGGATGAGCCCAGCATCCTGTCTCCCCTTGGGGGCCAAAACAGTGTCTTGGGGAGAGGTGAAAACATGCCATGCATAGGTGATGCTTCTCCAACATGCTTTCCCAGCTTCTAGTTGCTCACATAGTAGGCACTTATTTTGCTAGCAGCATAGGCTTTGTATTAATAGCCCTTGATGAATTTCTCTTCTGTGACACAGAGATGCAAGAGGAAAAGCTGGCACGCCCTCCCCCTTTTTCAGGTCACTATGTCAGGCACTGCAGGCTCACAACAAGATGATGTAGCACTGCTGAACCACCCAGGCGCAGGCAGACACAGGCAGTTCTCCAGGGCAAGAAGTGTGTGGCACACACCCTCGAAGCTGCACAGCAGTGGATACTCCTGCTATGTACAAGTCCTGCTGCCTGGTGTTTGGGGAGAGATACCTGGGACGTGTTTTGCCCTTCCCCAGGTCATCCCAGAGGCTTTGTGAGGGTCTAGCCCGCTGTGAACTCAGTGGAGCACGTTCTCCCGTGGTGTGCGCGTGCACTGATTCTCTTTCTGATCTGTAACTCCCCCTTCGTCACCTAAGGTGCGAACCGGAAAGTGCTCTTAGACCTGCTGCAAACTGTAGGGACCGAACGCTGCCACCCACCACCCAACCCTGACTCCCCAAGCCTGGCACCATCTGCCGCCTCCTTCCTGGAAGGCCAACCTTCCTCGCGGAGCAACCTCAACAGCTTAGGTAACGCCTTCCCTGGCCCTCCCTCGCTCTTCTCCCTTCTTGCTTCACAGTGCTGTCTCAGACCTCTTCTTCAGACGGGCTGTGCTCTGGGAACTGTCAAAGCTCTCACTTCCGGTGACTCTGTGGTGGCTCTGTCCTCATTCACCTTTTGCAGGATCTTATCTCTCTTCTCTGCTTTTCCTGTTATGTGTATTCTAAACTCTTGTTCTCAAAACATTTGTTTTATAGACCTGACACAATATAGCTCTGTAAAAAGAAAGACTGATTGCCTCAGCTCTCTGGAAGAGGGGGCACCTCGTTACCTGCATGTACTTTATGCACTGGGTCATGTATAGAAGGGAAGGTACTTGCTGGTCTGCCTTGAGGACCTCCCAGTGTTGTGTTGGGCACAAGGAGATTTAGAAGCGTCACTTATTCAGATCCTGGAGGCCAGCAGCTGAGAGAGGGAAAGGGTGAAGCCTGAGGGTAAGCAACCTTGATCACTGGGTTTGTTACGCATAGGAAAAGCCTACCTTGGGACATATGATTGTGTTGAATCTTGTGGTCTATGCTGTCCTGACTGTGTGAATAAGTACATGGATCTGTTGTAAGTGAGGGGCTTTCTGCCTTTAGGGAGCTCCAGAGCTGAGGCAGAGGCAACAAGAGGGGTTGTGGACTAGGCAGTGGGGGAGTTGACTTGGAGGGTCATGAGAAAAGCATGCAAGCAGCTAACATCTGCTTGTGGACCACTTCCCATCTCAGGCTGGAGGTATTCTTTGCAAAGGCTCTCCTGTGGGGCTACAGGACAATCATGGAATGTGTGTCTGTGTCACCACAAATCTCACTGGCTGCTGACACCAGGACTTTCTTTTCACTGTACCCTGGTGAAGGCAACCCATGCCCAGTTTCAGCTCTGATGCGCTGACACAGCAAAACCCTTTTTTATCATGGACTCTAGCCCTTGAAGAAACTCCTCATTGCATTCATTGTTGTCCACAGCCACCTTCTGGCCTGGGTGCTGGCAGGAGTATGTAACTTCTCTCCCCCTGTTCTTTCTTCTTTTGGTTTCGCAGGCTGGCTTCTGACCTAGCCTGGATTGGTGCCCCGCACCCAGGGTGGCCTGGGTGAACGCCAGCTGAGGGGTAATGACAAGTCACCCTGTCCTCACAGCTTTTCTGCCTAGGCTACTTTGAGGAGTAGATTTAGGTTTTATCTTAACAGCTTGCAGTAAACTGCGTAGTGGGCACGCTGCTGGGCTCTGCCTTCTCTCACCCTCCGTGCACATCATCTGCTTCTTCAGATCCTGTCTTTTCTGGTGCATCTCCAGCTGCCCACTCTAAAGGATGGTGTTGCTGTCCCTTGGTGTGGAGTTAAATTTGGGGGGTACCTGTTGGCTGTGGGTAAGATGGCTTGTGTCTCCTGCAAGGACCTTTTTTCGATGGGGAAGGGAGTTGTATATTCTCTCTGTGTTTATTATGTTTATTGGTTATCACACTGGTGATCTCTAATTTTTTTTTTTTTTTCATTTTGCATGTTCATGGCCCTCTAGGGTACAAGGACCTTCTGTATATTTCCACAACGCTTGGACAGTTTCTGAAGGCACCAGATGTTGTGGACACGCCCATTGAGGCTAGAAGAAAGTAAGTGAGGAACAGCTTCTGTCCAGGCTCCTGTGCAACTTGAAGGTGAAATCCATGTGTGAATTCTCCCTCCTGCACCCATGGGGATGGCATCCTCAGAGCTGACATTATTTCATGCCCATCAACATTGCAGTTTTTGCCAGCGTCTTTTAAGAAGTCTCTGTTTCCATAAATGATCCCTGCCTGTCCTGTCTGGAGCTGCAGTATAGCCTGAGATCAGAAGGTGAAACCCTGCTCTGTCCTTCTCCTGTGCCACTGGGCATCCAACACTGTTTTGGCTTTGTGATTTCCCTGTCTCCACACACTGCCCTGATGTTCATTCACTCAGCTCCTCTGCGCTGTCTTGGCAGTGCCTGCACCTTGCTGTGGAGTGGAGGAGGAGTTGGCACTGAGGTGCTGCTGGCAGGATTTAGGTCTGTCTGCTTTTTTATTTATGACACAACACCCATTACTGTGTAGTAAGGGACTGGGGACTCTCTCTGGTGTAAAGGTTAGAGATGGCTATGCAAGAGCAAAGGATGTTGCACCAGCTCTGACAAGGCTTATTGGACATGTCTTACTTGCACCTGAGAAGGCACTTCTGGATTTATTTATTCACTGATTACACTGTCTGCAGCAATCTACTTACTGGCATAGCTTCCTGTCCCCAGGGCCATGTTCCCATGGAGTGTTCTGTGATTTGTAATCTGTCCCACGGCTCCCAGTCATCTGTGTGTGTCTCTCTCCAGTCAGGACCGGCTCCTGTGCTTGGATGGAGGGGGCATCCGGGGCCTTGTGCTCATCCAGCTTCTCCTGGCTATTGAAAAGGCCGCGGGCCGTCCCATTCGTGAGATTTTTGACTGGATCGCAGGGACCAGCACTGGAGGGATCTTGGCACTGGCTATTGTACATGGTAAGGACATAATGGGTCCCTTCTTGCTCCGGTGGGCCCGAGTGTTCCTCTTGGGGGAGCAGATGTGTGGTGGGAGCCGCTTCTCTGAGTCCCAACTGAGATATTTTTCTGCCTGCCAGAGGAGGGAAGGGATGTTCCTTAGTAAAGGAAAGCCTAGACCTGGCTTTGCACTTACTTCTCATGTCAGCTGGCTTTGAGCAGCTTTCTGGGTTTCGGGGAGTGCATGATGGCAGAGTTCAATGTTCTGTTCTTCCTGTGCTCTCCACAGAGGCTGTAGAGCAAGGTGGTTGATACATTCTGGTAACGGGAAGCTGCTCCAAGCTTGCTCTTCCTCTGTAATCCTTCCCAGTCATGCTGCTGAGAACCAAGCAGATGACAGGCAGCTTGGGAAGGGGATTGGATTGGGAGTGATGCCTCCCATCTCCCACTTGTCCTGGGAAGTCCTTGCACTGATTTGTTCTTGTGCTGTTTGTTCTGTGTGCCTTTCCTCCCACCCCCTGCTCCTGCCAACACTGTTGCCCGTCTCAGGAAAGTCCATGGACTACATGCGCTGCCTGTACTTCCGCATGAAGGACATGGTGTTCCGAGGGTCTCGGCCCTACGAGTCGGAGCCCCTGGATGAGTTCTTGAAGAAGGAATTTGGGGAAAACACCAAAATGACAGATGTCCGAAAACCCAAGTAAGTCCCGCCTTGGGCTGTGCTGGTTGATGCTGTCCCACACATGCTCTAGACCTGTCTCAGCAGGGATGCTCAGCCTCTCCTTAGAGCAGATCTGGGGGAGTGTGATGTGCAGGCTTTTGAAACCATAGGGTTTTTTTTTCCATTTTACTCTTATTCTCTCATGTCTGCTTCCCCAGGGTTATGGTGACAGGGACATTGTGTGACCGACAGCCAGCTGAGCTCCACCTTTTCCGGAATTATCCTGTACCAGAGACAAAACGCTCCACTGAATACATGACAAGTGCATCTTTCCAACCACTCACTCGGCCAGAAGGTAAATGGAAGTCCAGCTGGTTGTTTGAGGAGGTTTCATCCCTCAGAGACAGATTTCATATTCTTCCTCCTATTGCTCTAAAAATCAGCGTGTCCCAGCAATGGCTCAGCCCTGGTCTTGACTTGTAACTAGGTCCTAGTGATGGTTCCTATTTCTCCTATCTCCTTTGCCCTTGGCTTCTCTTGTACCAGGAACAGGGGCTGGCTGGTGAGGTTCATGAGGAAGGGGTCTGCTGGAGGAGTCCTGCATACAGTCAGTACCTTTCCCTGGGCTCTCACAGAAAAACATGGAAAAGCCACGTAACCGAGGTGTGCAGCCCCCTCCAGCATGCTGCCTTGTCTGGCACACATAAACAACTGGGTCAATATCAAAATAGCAGCAAGGAAATGGATAGAGAGTGAATTTGACCCAGGATATGTAAAAAGTTGTGAGAACATCTTTTAAAGCCCCACAGAGTCATCCTGTGCATCCAAGCAGAAGCCCTGCTGTTGGGAGAAAGAGGCGCAACCATGTAGGGCAGGGTTTCCTGGGATTGCAAGCCATCCTGATTTGCGTTGGTGGAGCTGGGGTACTTTTTGTGCACAGCAGAGTTGCTGCAAGAGGCCTTTTGCTCTCTGTCCCTGCAGAGCAGCTCGTGTGGCGCGCTGCCCGCTGCAGCGGTGCGGCTCCCACTTATTTCCGGCCCATCGGCCGCTTCCTGGATGGAGGGCTGCTGGCCAACAACCCCACCCTTGATGCCATGGCAGAGATCCATGAGTACAACAAGACACTGATCAAAAAGGTGAGGCAAATCCTAGTCTTGACTGGTTACTGGAATTTTTTGGCCCCCTCTTGAAGAGGAAGAGGGTTTGAGAGTGGATGCATCTTAGTGGATAAACTAGTTAGAGGTGCAGTGCCCTAAAAGGGAGTGTATGGAGGGGGATATGTGTTGGGAATAGTGGCTGGGAGGTGAGATGCCTCTTCCGACAAGGGTGTGAGAGGGGGAGACAGTATCATCAGCCTCTCCTTGCTACTTTGAACAAGGATGATTCAGTTGATGGTTTCATGTGGCCCTTGACATGGGTCTGCAGGACCTTTTTCTGCCCAAAAATAAATGGAGAAGACAAGGGGTAGAGTACTCTGCAAGGCTGAAGAGTGAATGCCTTCTGTGGTGTGGCAAGTTCTTCAAAAAGATGAATAACCAGTGGCAGCTATTGCTCCCTGTAGCTGAAAGGGGAGGTGTGTTGCCAAAAGACTGAAGAGTTGGGCTGTTTCATCTGGTCCTAGGACTCATCTCTGGGGGAATCCCATGGGCTCAGGTGAGGTCAGGGGAGAGGCGACAGAACAGTGCAACTGTTGAAGTCCTGTGGGTTACAGCTGTCTCACCAGGCTGTACTTAGGGGGAGGATGGGGGAAGGAAAGGCTGCTGAGCCTTTTGCCTTGGCTTTCAGAGCTTCCCCAGGAAGCTGCTGTGAAAGACATGCTCCACTTTCATTGTTGGTCCTTGCAAACAGATCTTTTCTTTGTCCTCAGGGTCAGAAGCATGAAGTAAGAAAATTGGGATTGGTGGTCTCCCTGGGGACAGGGAAGCCTCCTCAGGTCCCAGTGAGCTCTGTGGATGTTTTCCGCCCCTCAAACCCTTGGGAGTTGGCAAAGACCGTCTTTGGGGCCAGGGAGCTTGGCAAGATGGTGGTGGATTGTGTGAGTACTGGGAGGAGGGGATGGCGAAAGACCTCTGGGGTTGCTTGCATGGAGGGAGAAAAGGTTTCCAGGTTCCAGCTTCCTCCTTTTGGAAGTAAATTCTATTTCCTTGGAACTGCTCTGACATGGATGTAGTGGGTAACGTAAGAATTGCAGGAGCACAGCAGGCCTGAAGACCTGTCTGATTCTTCGGGGTTTCAAGTGCCCCAAAGGACACTCATCCCCAAGGGATATTCTTGCAGCTGAAAGGAGCTAAGGACAGGATGGTGGTCAAGTGACTCTTAGAAACATTTGCAGGTGTGAGTTTGTGAAACTCATATCTTTCCCGGAAGCATTGCTTATCATCTGAGCAACCTGGGGGGAAAAAAAAAAAAAAAAACATGCCTCAGAAAACAGCAATTCATTTTTTTTTTTTTTTAGAAAAGCTTTGTTTTCCCCACTAGGGAAATCAGTAAATACTAAAGAAGTGGGAGAGTCACTAATAAAAACCAGTAGTTGCAAGTTGTGGTTAGGAGTGTGTAGTTGGCATATGCACTTGTGTACTTCAGGAAGATCATCGTTAAATGTTGTACATGAAAACACTCTAAATAGATGAAAGCTAGAAAGATCAGAACTGGAGTTCTGACTATGATCTTAATTCTGTTGCTTTATCTCCTTTTTAGATTCCTGAAGTGAGAAAATGCCCAGAGTCCCTCTGCTTTCCCTGTCTTTTACCTCAGGGCTCCCAGGGAAGCTGTCCCAGGATAGCCCAGTAAGCCTGCAGTAATCACAGGCTCTGCTGTACAGGGCTTGGACAGAACAGATACAGATGAAATCCCAAGGAGACTGTCATTAAGGTCATCCTGGGAGTTTCCTTGAGGCAATCTACTCGGTGCTGTGACATATGAAGGGTTTGTAGGGTGCAATTCTTGTGTCCCAAGCATCAGGAGCACTGTTCTTATGTTAGAAAAGAAAAAGAAAAGCCATCCCACTCTTGGTGGCGAGCAGTGCCATCCAGGATGCACTTGCTCCTGTTTTTTGCTCTCCCTCTGCGCCTTGTGCAGTTGGACGTGGTGCCAGGGAAGCCTCTTGTAGGCAGGGGAAGAGCAGCCAGGCTGTAACTGCGGGCCTGTTTCTCCTGCAGTGCACTGACGCAGATGGCCCAGCTGTGGATCGTGCCAGGGCCTGGTGTGAGATGACGGATGTGCGGTATTTCCGGTAGGAGCTTCCTTTCCGCTCGCTTGCACAGACCTATTTTTATCCCTCTCGCTTCGGACCTGGCTGTGGCGTGCGTCATCCCAAATGGCATCCCCTCCAGTGGCACGCCTGCCCAGACCTGTCCCCTGCCCCCTGCACATGCCTCAGTGACGTGATGGAGCATGTCTTGGCCCTCCACATGAGCTGAGGCACCCAGCACGCCTGGCCTGGGCCAGTTAGGGGAGGCTTGGGGGTGTTGTCTTGCACGGTGCTTTGGGACGTGCATCCTGCCCTGTTCCGCCTCTCACAGCCTGTTTTAGACTTGTCATACGTGCTTGTGTTTAGCACATGTCCCTCATGTGCTGCGGTTGCTTCACTGTGGCTCCACCTTGAGTGTGGCTGGGCCTTGAAGGAGGGAGCAGGCCTCTGCTCTGCGAGCCTGGCAGATCCAGGGCCAGCGAGCACCCCGGCAGCGGGAGCCGCTTGGTGGAAGTGTCCTGCTTGGCAGGCTCGTGCCTGGTCGCCTCCGTGTCTGTGCCCAGCTGGTGATGCTGTCTCGCTGCCCTTAGGCTCAGCCCTCAGCTGCACACGGAGGTGATGCTGGACGAGGTGAACGACGCCGTGCTGGTGAACGCTCTCTGGGACACCCAGCTCTACATCTACCAGCAGCGGGAGCAGCTGGAGCAGCTGGTGCGACATCTCTGCCGATGACTGACCTGGAGGTGCCCGTTCTGCGTCCCGAAGGCAAGGAGCAGCAGACACTGAAATGGCTCAGATCTGCCCATGAGCCAAGGTGTTGAGGTGGGGGAGAGATTAGTACTACTCAAGAGGAATTAATATTTAATAGACAGCAGTGCACATACACATGTATTCCCAGACACAGTATGTATGACATGTTTGATAGCTGTAAAATGCTGACAGTTATCTTTGTGCTGTAACCCCATCTCCACTGCCCTGCTTGGTTTTGCTGCACTGCTCTCTGACCCAGAATCCAGAGCCCTCACCTACTTGTCTTGAGCTGTAGCAGCTGGGATGTCTCTTGTCTGTGCAGTACCTCCACTGACAAAGCACCGTGCACCTTCCCATGTCACAGAACAGGCCTAGGCCTGATAAAGCTTCAGGGATTGCTTGGCCCACTGGGGCCAAGGTATTTCAGAGTGTATAGTATGGGAAAAAGCAATTATTTTTCCCTCAACACCCAGTTTGAAGGGGAGCAGAAATGCTGCAACTTTTTGCAGTAGGTATGATGCAGAATGTTGCTACTGGCCTTGGGAGAAGGGCAAGCCTTTCCTGAGACAGTTGTCTTCTGCAGCAGCTTCTCCTTTCCCCTCTGAGATGGGCTGGCAACACAGTACTGACTGTGCCTGGGGAGGGAGAGACTCCCCCACCCAGGACTTTATTGTGCCACTGATTTGCTGTGCTACACCTTGCTCAGGGGCTGAGATGTGAAAGCCTGTCTTTACTCACAGCAAGCTCAGTGGAAGGGACAAGAGCCTTGGCTTCATAGAGAGCTCATTTCTCTTTATTCTAAAATTATTTAAAATGAAACTGAAATGCTCTGAGATCGGTTCCCGCCAAAGAAGCCAACCCTGTGACAATTTGGATCTACTTTTTTCTTATGAGTGGAAATTCTACTGTGATTGCTGCACCACTCAGTGTTTCTGCAGTAATTTTTGCATATTTATAAATAATTTATGTATCTATTTGGAGGCGTTTTGAGGAGTAACCTGGAAAACTGAATTTTTAATCATTTTCTTTTGAGTGAATGGACTGCTGCTGCCTGTTTCTGTGAGAAACTAATATGTCCTAAAATAAAGAGGGATTTGCATTTGGTTCCAATGTTGTGCAGTCCATGGTTGTCTTGTCTCTCTCCATCCTACAAGTTCCCAGAGGGGTTCTAGGCTTGCTGACTCTGAATTTCTTACAGGTAGAAAATCAGAAAAAGGGCTCCTTGAGATACAGGATTTACACCCTTTGTATGGGCTGAAGAAGTGAATGAGCTGTCCCTGCAGCCAGCCCTGGCAGCATGTGTGTGGTGTGAGGGGCTGGTTGCCCCACAGCAGTTGCAACCAGAGTAGAGAGGCTTTGGACCAGCTGCAATATGAGGATCCTCTTGGAGCTGGCCAGGCCTAAAAAATAGAACGCTGGCTTTTGCTTGCTCCTTCTCTTCCCAGGCCCATGCCTAGAAGAAATCACAATGACAGCGCTCTGGTCCCAGCTCACCAGAGGTGAAACCTGGGAAAGGGTTCAGACAGAAGCCTGTTCCTGCTGTTAGAGAGTTTCAGTGACAATGGGAGTGGGAGGGAGGCTAAGAGCCTGAGGGCTGAAGCCTGGGGTGGGGGAATAATGGGCAGGGCAGAGTTGAATTTTGTTTAGAGCTTTCCTTGTGCACCCTGCTGCCCACTGCTCTTTGCTGCCTGCTCACAAGCTGATAGGGATCTCCTGACTTTCGAGGTGCCTGTGTGAGAGAGACCTGAAGACACCTCAGTTGCTCAGCACAGTGAGGCCGAGCAAGCCACGCCGGAGTGGCGGCAGTGCCGGAGGCAGCGAGCCATAAGGTGGTGACTCGGGCAGGTGGCCGGCACCACAGGTGTCAGGACGGGCAGAGCTGGGTACCAAGCTGGCAATCAATAATGCAAAGAGCCGGTCACATGTCCTTGCTGGCTGTTGCAGGATTCCTCTCTCCCCCCAGAGTCTGGTTACTTCAGAGATCAAGTTCCAGCCTCTCGGTTGGTGAATTATTAAACTCCATCAGTGCTCCCTTTGTACCACGTCTGTGTCTTCCTGCTGTCCTTCCTTGCTGGTGACAGGCTCTTTCCATCCAGCTGCCTGTGCAGAAGCAGAGTCCTCTAGTCCTATAGCACCTTGTACTCTACTTTGCTCCTTGCTTCTCTGAGGGAGAGTGAATAGGCTCCAGAAATGGATCTGTCCTACAGATCCACCATCTCCATCTATAAGGTGAGTGTTGGCATCAAAGGCTGCTTCTGTCTGCATATGGGAGACGTGGGTGGGAGATCAGTGTTTTCTACCAAAGGCTCTCTTGGGTGGACAGCTGAGGGCTGAATCCATTCCCAGGCTGAGCTGCAGCAGCTCCTGTGGGCTCTGGATTATGTCTGGGAGCAGATAGCTGGCAGGAGGAGAGGGTGGTGTGTGTCCTAAAGGCTTCAGGAAGGAACTGGGCAGCCAGGGTGGCTTGGACATGGAGCATGAAGGGTGACACACCTTGGTTGCTGGTAGGAAGAAGTTCGATCGTCCATTTTGCCCCTCCCTTGAAAGAAATGCTTCCCTACACACAGCAGTGCTGAAACAAGGCAGGGAGGGCTGACAGAAGTGGGGAATTGCTTATTCCAGTCTCTGGTCTTCTCTGTAGCCAATGGGCACCTTTGATAAAATGCAAATAAAAGTGGAGAAGCTGGTTGTCCATCCCTTCTGTTACTAAGTGCTGAGTCTGGCAGTGCACCACATCCTGGCTGGGAAAGGGTTGTGTTCATGCCTGGATAATAAGCAGTGGCCCTCTGGCTGGCTGTGGGGTGAGGGAAAAGGCTGCTCAGATCCCCTTGCAGTTACTCCCCTGCCTGCAGTGGGTGTGGGCCCTTGGGAGAAAGCCGTCTTCATTCAGGCGACCCCTTGGCTCTGCAGTGAGCTACCTTGCCCTCTGGCCCTCTGGCTCCTCTCCTGGCTGCCTTGGGAAGGCTAAGGGCAGCTGGAGTTGCTAGCCAGCCCCGATGCAGGGAGCTGGCTGTGCATGGCTGTACATCGCCTCGGTTCCAGTGCGCCAGAGGGGGCTTTCACCCAGCCAAACCACAGCAGGGGAGCCTTGACCTGCTGAGGTCTCTGGGCATGAGGAAGAATGGCATTAACGAGCTTCTGCCTGGCCACAGAGTATCCTGGAGCAGTTCAACCCTGCGCTGGAGAACCTGGTGTACCTGGGGAACAACTACCTGCGTGCCTTCCACGGTGAGTGGGGTCCCACACAGCCAGGGCTCCAGACCATAGTGCTGCATCCAGCCTGGGCATCCCCTGTGCCACCACCTGGGACAGGGTCTGCCACCTCTGACATGTCCTGAGCTGCTCTTAAGCGCTCCTCAGCTCCAGGACCCACTGCTGATGGGGAGAGATGGGGGTGCCTATAGGCGAGGTACCAGGGGCTGGCTGTTCTGTTGTGCTGCTTGCTGGTGGTGGTGATGGTGGGAAGGCAGGCCAGACCCTTACCACCCCTTTCCTCTCCCCACAGCATTATCAAAAGCTGCTGAAGTGTATTTTAAGGCAATTGAGAAGATTGGGGAGCAAGCACTGCAGAGTTCCACCTCACACATGCTGGGTAAGGCTCTCCTGCACGTCATCTGTCCTGTGGTGAGCCACAGTTATGTTTTTTTGACCTTTATGGTTTTTAGCTGGTCCATCTCCAGGTACTGGGGCAAGAAAGACAGCTCCTTTAAGTGGTGTCTCTCTGTACCAGGGCCCTGTCCAGGTGGTGAGAGTCAAATTTATTGTGTGTCCTTGAATATTTCTCACAGCCCCAGCACTCTTCGCTGTATCTCTCTGAGTTCAGTCAGTGAGCTCAGCTCCTGGGATGGATCTCTCACAGAAACCAGTCCCTGTTGAGGCATCCTGCCCCAAGAAATGAAATTTTCATCATGGAGGAAGCATTTTTTTCCTTCTTGGAGATGTGAGGGAAAAGCCAGGGATCATGCACTGACAACTGATGGGGTCTTGTCCTCCTGAGCCTGCAACAGCTGGAATGGTAGCTTGGGGCTGAGGGAGTCACACTCAACAGCGTAAATAACTCTGCAGCCTGGTGGCGATTGCTGAAAATATGTTCAGGGAACTGCTCCGCTGCTAAACTTTTTAGCAAAAAGCTGCCAGCAGATGCGCCCCTTCTGCAGACTCTTTTTGTCATTTGCACCTCCCAGCTAGCTCCTCTGCTCCGTCATCAGTCTCTTCCTTTCCTGCTTCCATAACACCGACACTGGTGAAGCGGGACCATGCCCAGCATCGGAGTGGGTGCTGGAGCTACCTTCCCATGGGACAGCCAGAACTGTGCACTGCAGCTGGGGAGCCACTGGGATTAGAAATGGGGCCTGCAGGGGCTGTGGCAGAACAGAAACCCAGCACCCAGAGCTCGTGGCAGAGGCGAGGCTGCCTGCTGACACCTGGGGCTGTAGCTGAGCGCGGTGCAGAGAGCAGTGCTTTCTGATATCTCTTCCACAGCCATGTATCGTCAGCCTGAGCTGCACGCTGCTGGTCTGCCTCCTTGGGCACACGAGGACATGACCACAGGACTTTTTCACCTTCTGTCTTTTTCCCCTGAAGGTGAAATTCTGATGCAGATGTCTGACACGCAGAGACTACTGAGCTCTGATTTGGAAGTTGTGGTGAGTGGTTTTCCCAAGGGCTGGTGGAGGTGGAGAATAAAGTGATTTACTTAAATACAGCTTGTCACCATTTACCGTGTTCACCCCATCAGCTGCCCTCACACACACCTGCAGGCAGGTGCCTGCCTCCCTGCTTTCCCTGCTGCACGTGGCAGAGGAGGGTTACAGGGCTGGCATGCCCAGAGCCTGGCTGTGAGTGAGTCATATGCTCAGCATGTTTTATGAGCCACCCCTTATCACAGTGCATGCAACATCCCCGTATGGTGAAGGGATGTTGGGTGAAGGGATAAGGGTGATGGCTCCTTCGCCTCTTTCAGGCTCAGACCTTCCACGTAGACCTGCTGCAGCACATGGAGAAGAACAGCAAAATGGATGTGCAGTTCATCAGTGTAAGTGATTCACTCCCTTCTCCTCAGTTCTTGTTCCCCTCTCCCCTTCACCTAAGGGTTTTTGCTTGAATGCTTGAGGTGTTTCCTTCATTCTTCTCAGCACGAGATAGGGGGTCTTATCTTCTCCATCATGGAACAAACCCCCTTGTTCAGCTGATTATGGAGAGCTAAAGAGGTGGCTGTTCTTTGTGCAGTGGGACTTGCCAAATGCTTGAGCAGAGCTGAGAGACTCAGCATGCCAAAAGCAGAGTTCCCAGCTTCCCCAAACCCCAGGCTTTGCTTGTCTGTGGGTCCTGTGCTGCCATGGCCCAGCTGGCCATGCTGGTGGGTAGTGTCACAGGGAGAGGTAGAGGCCTGGGGACTTGCTCCCAGTGCTGGGGCAGTTGGGTGCCAGTCCTTGCTCCTGAGATCTGAAGGTTCATCAGCACTCTGGGGCCATTTAAATTGAAAAGAAAGATAAAGAAAGACATTTTATAAGAGATCCGGGTGAAGCCTGATTGCAGGTGGACTCAGATATCCAACTGATTTACCAAAATATGAATATCGATCCAATATCGATATCCAACTGGGACGGACAAATACTTTCTAACAGTTTAGAGTTAGAAAGTGTATGTTTTATGTGGCACCAGGCACTGCATGGGATAGCTCCCTAAGAGGCAGGGCCCCAATCCAAGCAAACACAAAGCTTTTTATTTACAAAAATTATGAATATCCAAAATACAAATGTATATTCATAATGTTAACACCTCCCATTCTCCACTGCGTATGGAAATGAGCTTAAATGTTATTAAGCATGCGTAGTGTGTGTCCTGAATTGAGTCAGTGGTCTTGAATTGGGTCAGTGGTCCCAAAAAAGATGAAGTAACTCATCTTCCTCATTTTGACCTTTTTGCTTCTCTGAGCTTTAACAATCCTAATTACTTTAGTGACCTGTAAGTTTCTTCTTGCATGACTTTTGGATGGGTTCCCACAAAGGGAAGAAATTGGTAATTGTCTTGTTCCCTACACCAACTTATCAATATTTCTACTTCCCATTCTAAGCACAGCTAAGCAAACACACAAATGACGGATCATCAGTTATTTGGCAATCAGTTACTAACATCTTAAAACCCATTTCAGGCCCAGCTCTCCTAACTAACTATTTTAATTAACTCTTACTGGGCCCAAGTTCTTTCCTATTCCAACTAATCTCAACACAGCTAGCCTATAACTAAAATCTTTGTTTCTTCTAAATCTATGTTTCACAACCATCAATCAGAGCAGGACCCTTGCTGCCTCACGGTGTGGCCGGGTCTCTGGTTCCTTACTGAGCCTGTTTTCTCCCTGGCAGGAGAGCCAGAAGCAGTATGAGCTGGAGTATCAGCGAAGAGCCACCAACCTGGATAAGTGCATGGCAGAGCTGTGGAGAATGGAGAGGGCTCGTGACAAAAATGCCCGGGAGATGAAGGTAAGCAGTGATTGCAGGAAGGGGAGTTAGTAATAAGAACTGGATAGTATCTTGGAAGCCAGGGCTGATTTCTCAGCAACCTCAGCTAAGGGGTTGCCCCAATGTTCAAAAGGCAGGAAAGTAGGAAACTCCTGTTCTACAGGATGCTACTGACCTGTGGTACTCACTCCTGCCAAGCCCTTTCCTCATTTAGGAAGCCTCAATAAGCAAGAATTTAATCCCTGGCACGCTGCTCTAGCTCCTCTCTGCTGCTCAGCACTGCAAGTGGACTGGGAAGCTGATAGACATGATGACCCCTTCCAACCCTTGCCCTGAGCCCACTCTGCTGGATTTTCACTGGTCCCTTCCTCCCTTTTTTCCCTGTGACACAGGAGAATGTGATCCGACTGCGCTCAGAGATGCAGGCGTTCGTCTCTGAGAGCCAGAGGGAGGCTGAGCTGGAGGAGAAACGCCGCTACCGCTTCCTGGCTGAAAAGCACCAGACGCTCTACAACACTCTCCTCCAGTTTTACAGCAGGGTACAGCCCTGACATGCTGGGGAGCAGAACTGGGGGAGCAGGCAGCAGGGCCGGAGGGGGAGCATGCAGGCAGGAGGGAGCCAGGGCTGAGCAATCCCTTAGGTGAAGGATGCATCTGCATGTGGACTGGGCAGGAAGCTATTTTGTTTCTTGCTGTGAAGTTCAGGCTGGCTGTACTAGGCTGGGAGAAGATGTCTGGGGCTGAGGATGGTGCTGACATGGGGTTAGTTGGGTGTGTGAGTGATGGAGGAGGAAAGGGTGCTGTAGGTGTTTATAGCAGGGTCTTTGGGACCGTGGGATCTCTGTTGCAGGGTGCCATCCTGGAAATTCCTGCCTACAGGGAGCTGTTTGGCCATTCCCACAAGCCTAATTGTGGGAGGACCTGGTCTCTAATGCCCACGTAAGCCCTAGGCTTCCTCTGTAGCTTGTCTGCCCTGTCCATCACCCCCTCTTCTCTCCTTCTCCCCAGGCTCGCAGCATGATCCAGACCAAGGCACCACGATGGAAGGAGCAGCTGGAAGCCAGCCGCAACCCCTCAAACAGCCACTCACCCAGTCTGCTCTCAGCCTCCCATAGCCAGGGGTATCCATCTGGACGGCTCACACCCACCCACCTCGAGATGGTGAGGAGCCCACAGACAGCTTGTTTGGTGAAATATTGGAACAGGTTGCCCAGAGTGGTGGTGGATGCTCTGTCCCTGGAAACGCTCATGGTCAGGTTGAACTGAGCTGTGAGCAATCTGATCTAGTTGGAGATGTCCCTGCTCATTGCAGCCGGTTGGACTAGATGACCTTGAAAGTCCCTTCCAACCCAAAGAATTCAATAGTTCTGTGGCGGTGAGGCTGCAGGGCAAGGTCAGTCCTTGGCCAACTGTGGTGTTTGCTGCCTTGTCCAGCTCCAGTGGCCTTTCCTGGCCAAGAGGAAGAGCAGCATGTGTGTGGGCTGCGATGGAGGAATGTGCTGAGTTTGGCTTTCTAAGAGGGACTGCATATCTCTCAGAGCATCTCCTGCCTAACACAGCCTTTGTGGATGTGTGTTCAGCCCCCTTTCCTTCCAACAGCCCCAGAGACCCCTTGGGGACTTTGCTTCTTCTATGACTGGGAGTAGATCCAGCATCTTCTCTCCGGACCCTCCAGAAATGAGAATGTCTCCTCAGCCAGAGTCTCCCAGGCGGCCACTGCGGAGGACACCATCAGCAGCAAGTATGACCTGTATCTGGGAGCAGTGCTGTGGGGAGACACAGGGGCTGGAGCTCTCTGGGGAGAGGGTTGGGTTTGGGAAGGGCCCACCTCTCTATCAGACCACCAGACCTCAGCCACATTCCTGGGCATGGTGAGAGGACAGTGCCTATGGGAGCTGTAGAGGGCAAGGCTGAAGTAGAAAGTGAGCTCAGCCTTCAGGGCAGAGTCCGTCCAGGGCAAGGCCAGGCTGTGTGAGGTGAGGAACCTACAAATGAGCAATTTTCAAGCACTGGTTCTTGCTAGAGTTCCCATTTTAGTAAAGCACCTTCCCTCATACTACTGGATTAAATGTTAGCTTGCCCTGTGAAACACAGCCACTTACCTCGTGACACACCTGCTTCTCCTTCCTGAGAAATTTCAGCTTAAAGTCTTTAAAAGAAGTAAAAAAAGGACAGGGAGAGAGAGAAATTACCCAAATAATCAGTAGTTCTAGCAGGTTGGGAAGAGGATTGTCAGGCAGGGCATCAGCCAGGGCATGCAGTGCCTATGCTCTAGGCATTTGGCCAAAGAGGACGCAGCACAAAACAAATGGGTTTGGCTTGAGTTGGTTGTCTCCTGCAGGATGCTTACTCTGCTTTTCCCATGCTATGCCTTGCTCTCTCCCTGAAAGGCCATCTGCTCCTCCACTAGAGTAATTACTTGACTGGGGAAGCACTGCTCCCTTTGAGGCAGCATGGGTCTTGCAGGAGGACGCCAGGCTCCAGCCAGACCCCTGGGATGCCTCCCCCCAGGTTTGCTCCCTACGGGCCGTACGTCCCGTTCGGGTTCCTTTGGCGAGGCCAGCAGCGCCAGCGAGGGCAGGAAGAGGAGTGGCACAACGAGAGTTCAAGCCATCGTGCCCCACACGACGGGTGCCAACCGGACCCTGCTGCGGTTTGAGCCCGGGGATGTCATCGCGGTGCTGATGCCAGAGGCGCAGAATGGCTGGCTCTATGGCAAACTGGAGGGCTCGTCCATGTACGTGATTCTGGTGCTGCAAATTGGCCAGATGCAGGCTTGTCGAGTTTGGAGCTGGGAGGGTTAAGCCCAAAATTATCACCCTGCTCACCTCCTGGTGTGGCCTGGGCACTGTGTCCCACCCACCATCTCAGTGGGGGACAACGCTGTGTCCTCAGTGATGAGGGCTCTCCGTGCCAAGAAGATGCAGTGTGGCAGCGCTGGCCTGGGTGGGCTGCCTGAGAAACCTCCAGGGGCTTTGGGTGGAAGAGCCAGGGATGCAGTGACCCCCTCCTGGCTTGCATGGCTGAGTTACTCCTGTCATGGGATCCAGCTCAGGGCCATGAACCGCTGCAGTTACCTGAGAGGCCTGGCACTTCTTAGCTCATGCTGCAACTGCTTCCACAGCCTCCAGCACAGGCAGGCCATGGAAACTGCTGCACCCAGCACTTACTGAATTACTCCCTGTGGCACTGCCAGCCAACATCTGTGTGTAAAGCCTGCCTCGTTCCACATAGGATGTGCTCTGCAGGAACGCTCACAGATGTGAGATGAATAAGAGCAGTGCCTGTCTTTGGGCGGCTGTTTCTGGAGTGGAGCTGCTGCAAAATCCCTGGAAGAGTTTCCCCAGCTTCCTTGTGATTGCAGTTGGTTGGAGTGTCTCTTGCTGGATTGTACCAACACTACTCCCAGGAGCACAGGTTTTGCACAGCCCCTGAGATAAGCGAGTCCAAGCTCAAAGTCTGCGCCACGATAACCCCTGTGCCCCACCCATGGGTGAAAGAAGTGCAGGAACCCTGTCACACATGGTAGTGGCAAATGTGGCTTGGTTGATGTGTGGGATGGGCGTAGATCAGAAGTGCTGGGCCACTGGATCTGAAGAACCACAAACCACAGTGGCCTGGGCCTCATTTGTCTCTGTTCCTGTGCTCTAGGTGTGGCTGGTTCCCTGAAGCTTATGTCAAGCCTTTGGAGAATGCGAGGGAGATGGAGGAGCCAGACACCAGGTAACAGGAGGGCAATTGGCTGGGCAGGACCTCCTGGTACACCACTAATGCCAGTGGGGTAATTGTTTAGAGTGTGTCCATGGAGAGCTGCAGGGCTCCCGTGCTGGAGAACCCGCCAAGGGCCTCGTTGTGCCCTGGGATCTCTCAGGCTTCTCTAGGCAGCTCCTGTAACATGTGCAATGTCATCTCAAAGGTGCTTGGGACTGGGCCAGTCCAAGACACGTGTATTTCCTCCAGAGATATCCCACATTGTGGCTAGCACCTATGCTGCTCCCTGTTCCTTGCTCTTTGACTCCCACCTCACTGTCTTCTCCTCTTGCTCAGGTCCTTCCCACTGCGAAGCAGCCACAGTATGGATGACATCCTGGACCGTCCCAGCACTCAGTCCTCTAGCAATTACTGGCCTGCTGCTGCCCAGCCCAGCGTGCCGAACCCACCTCCCCTCTCAGTGGGTGCCAGCAGTCACCAGAGTGGGATGGTTGCCCCACTCAATTCTGGCTCCAAGGTGAGTGCTTGAGCAGAGACTGGTGGCTGTGTGTGAAGTGGGCCACGTCTGACTTTCATGCTCCAAGGCACACCTTTTCTGCTTTAGCCAGTAGAGACAATCACGTTTCTGGTGTTGGTGAAGGGACCTGCTGCCTTCCTGAGTTAAGAGGTCTTGTTAGCACCAGTCTTTCTCACCCAGTCTGTTCACATGCCACCTTGTTCTGTTGACCCCTGCCAGTCTGCTTGTTGTGTGCAGATCCTCAGTGCCTGGCTTTGCTCCCCCAAGGGAATGCTTTTCTGCCCCTGCCCTTCTCACCTCTCTCTCTTTTTGCTCACCAGGGACCCTTCAGTTCAGTCCTTTCCTCCATGACCTCCCAGCCTGATTTCTGGTGGCTCCAGGGCAGCACCTCTTTCTGCTAATAGTAGGACTGTGGAGTGACCAGGCTGGTCTGGGAGTGGGTGACCAGCTAACAGAGATGCCATCCTTCTTCTCCCTTCAGAGAATGGAGAGGAGTTTCATAGGGTTCCTCTTTGAAATTCAGATGAGGGTTGGCTTAAAGTCACAGCTGGGGTAGGGAAAAACTGAGAGCAAAGGCCGAGCTATTTTTGAGAGCTTTAGAACAAGTTGTGTCCAACCCATGGGTTATGGATGGGAGAAGGAAGTCCTCCACTTATCATTGCTTCCAGCAGTGGGGAATTGACTGGGGAGAACAAAGTTAAAGGTGAGGACCTGGGAGAAAGAAGAACAGTGCTGCCTGTGGGGCATTACTTGCTCAGTCTCACAGAGGGCTGGAAAACCTTGTCCGTGGTTACTGGTTCCAGGCCAGTGCAAGGCTGCAAGCAATTGGATGGCTCAAAGAACTGGAAACTGCAATGTTTAATTACTCTTTTTTTCCTTTTATGTCCTGCTCTGTGGTTTCAGGTAGCCTCAGGCTGCACAATTCCGGGGAACAGCCTCTGCAGCCTCTCTGTCCCTCTGGGTCACTGGTTTTCATCTGGTCCCAGGGCTAGGGTGTAGGGATAGACCTGGGATTGAGTCATGAGTTGTGTGCAGCATTTGGAATAGCATGACAAAGTGTGGAACCTCATTAGAAAGGAGGGAAAGACTGATTTGGAAAGACTCAGCCTTGCTTTAAATGTATGCCCAGGACATCCCCCAGTTGAGCCACAAGAAAATGGGTGTGACTTCCCAACTGGATCACAAATAGCCACGTGTGGCTGTCTTGTCTGTCACCAGAGTACTTTAGCAGGTCAGTTGTCACTGATCCTTCACTATCTACTGGCCAAGAATAAGGGCCACAGGACCTAGGTCTAACTTTGTCCGTCAGGTTTGTCCACTTTTAAGTAATATGTGGTGTAGGGTAGGTAGGTACACCTCTGGAATTCCCCATGGATGCAGGAAGCATGTGAGGGCACGGATGACAGACTTTTTGCCAGGGTGTGTGGGCAACATGAGGGGGCATCTCTGGCTGCGCTGGAGGGTGAAATGTAGCTCAGACTCTCACTGTTTGCTGTGCTCTTCAGATATGACACTTTGGGGATCTGAGTCATCTCCTTTCTTCCCCAAAACAAAGGAAGATGTCCTAGGGGAGTAAGGAACCCCTAGTTTAGGGACAACCCCCCACAACAAAATTCAGGGTATTATCTATAGTGGGGAATTTGTGGACTTTTGCAAAGCTTGAATAAGGAGTCAGAGCCCTGTTAAGAGGACTTGGGCTCCTAACTCTCCTAAGCGTTTTGTGAAATCTTCCTCCGTGTGTGCAGTGTCTCCTGCCCGACTTTTCTCTCTCCATTCCCCACTCCAAATTTCCCACTGCTGCTTTTCTTTTCACTGCAGAAATCAGGAGTATTTGACCAGCCCCCTGAGCTCTTCCCACGGTAAGACAAGGAATTCCACTCTGGAGCCATCTGACAGTGGGGAGTATTATTACAATGCTGTTATTATTTAATCTTTTGGATTACCAAATGTGGGAGGAACAGGGAAGTGTCTGGGCAAAAGCAATGTGCAGCCTACCTCCCAGGACAGGAGGCAGAGGTGGTCCATTCTGGCCTCTGCTGACCAGGAAGGTCCTATCCTGACTGATAAAATGAGGTAGGAGCTGAGCACCCTGAACACATGTCCAGACCTGCATGCTCCTTCCCATCCATTCTGGAAGGGCCACAATAGCAGCTCGCAGCCTGAGTGTGGAGCTACATGACTGTGCATCTCTGCCTGCTTGGAAAGGGCTGAGGGATAAAAGTTGTTGTTTTGAGTTTCGATGAGTCAGGTCTGTGGAGATGAGACATGCCATCAATGCCTGCTTTTCTTCCCCCTGCAGCTGGGTTGGTGTCCCCATGTTTCTGGTGTGGTGCTGTGGCCTTTTTCTGCTGCCCAGCTCCTTGCTTGGAGGGTCGGTGTACGCTCTACAAGTGTAGAGTGCTATCATGAGGGACAGCCATGTGCTAGTGTCCCTTCATCCTGTGGAAGAGGGAGGGTGAGAAGCCCTTGGGAGAGCCCAAATGGAACCACATGGGAACGTGCAGCAGGGTGTGTAAAGGATGGAGAAAACATACTCAGGAATGAGCTTTACCACACTCTCCTCCTTGGCATGGAGGTGACTGTGCAACAGGACTAAGTAGCCTTTGCTTGGTCACAGGGATCCCCGCGTGGCATTTGCAGGCTTTCTGATGGTTGCCTGTTTCCCTTTCCAGAGGTACCAACCCCTTTGCCACAGTCAAGCTGCGCCCCACAGTCACCAATGACCGCTCGGCGCCCATCATCCGATGAAGCAGGGCTGGGGACGGTGAAGAATTTCAGCACAGAAGGAGGAGGAGAAGTGACACGCTGTGACCTCCAGCTGGGCAGCAACCTAGTGCTGCCACTCATGGAGCGAACTCTCTTTTCCCCTCCCATACCTCTGGGACAATGGGACCCATCTCACCTGGGTGTCTGGTGTGCTTTAGCCAGAAGCAGATCTCTGCTGCCCTTTCTGGATTGATCCCTCCTTCCCTTCCCTTCCCTTTCCTTGTGGTGTTGCTGTACTTGAGTGGGAGGGAGAAGTCTGGTGCTACTGATGCTGGTGGTCTTGGAGAGGGGATGATGCTGGAGGTGGATGGAGGTAAGGCTGGCTAAGATCATCTGCAGCCAGGGCAGTGCTGTCGGGATGTTGCAGGTGAAGCTTTGCTATCTCTGCTGTGGGCAGAGAAGGACTCTCACAAAACAGTTCCTTTGCTACCAGAAGAACGAATCCCAAAAGAGAAGGCTACAAGAAGGCTTCCAGTGATGTGGTCCAGCTGACAGGGTCTGGTCTTAGCCCCTTTGACAACTGTGTCCATTTGTAGCAGCACCTGCCCCTTCTCACCCCCGGTGCTGCGCTTGCTGGGCAGTGCTGGGGCAAGGCAGGGGCAGGCGACACTGTCCAGCAGCACTGCCCTGCTCCTTCATGTACTGTCCTGTGGAAAACATATGGGTTTTTTTAAAATAAAATGGTTAATGCATCTTCTGTGTCCATTTCAGTGGCCATCACCTCAGTCACAGGATGCAGGGGGAGGAGGAGAGGAGCTCCCCGCCAGCACTGGGGCCACGATGGCTGCCCATGGTTGTCGTGTTGGACACTGCAGTGCTGTGGGTCCAGATGCAGCCACCAGCCCAGGGTCTGGGGTGGATGTGGAGGGCACCAGGAGGGCTGTACTGCCCACTGCTGGCTGCCCCCCTTGAGTCCCCCCATCTGTCCTGTGGCCACCTTCTCCTCACCCACTGCTGGAACCTGTGCCCTGGGCACCCCAGGGCCACTCAGTGCAGGGGAAAAACATTCCCCTAGGACCTGTGAGGGCGTCACCAATCTGGGAATACCCTAAGTGTGCTGGGGGAGCCCTCACGGGAGAGGTAGCATGAGTGAGGGATGGAGCGCTAGAGGTGGCCAGGGCTTAGCTGATTAGCTTTATTAATAGACATTAAACCCTGGCTGTGAGTGCTGCCAAGCCCCCGCAGCCCCCCTGCTGCCCTGCTGCTGAGGGGCTCCAGGGGTTTACAGCCCAGGCCTTTCCCTCCCCAAAACATCAGCTGGGCTGAGCCCCAGCCCCCTCCCTGGAAATAAAATTTTCCCCCACGTGTGGCCAGAGACTGGCTCCTCCGCAGCGCCTGCCAGACCTCCTTCTGTGAGTCAGCCACTGGGGAGGTTGTTTTGGAGGGGGGGTTATTGAGCTGCCAGGGGTGGGCAGGATCTGGTAGTTTGAGTCATGGCTGGCGGTGGTTCCTCGGCTGCTCCTCCTTGTCTTACTTCTCTGCTGGGCACATGCCCTGCACAACCGCGCCAGCACTTCTCCATTGTGGCTAGCAGTTGAGGAAGCTTCAAAAGCAGCACCTTCACCTATTTTGCCCCTTACTGAAGCACGGGCACACGGTCTCCTCCTCCACTGCCCCCCTCCCCAGCACCCAACACCCCCCACCCTCACCCCGCTTCCTCCTGTCTTGGTCCCTCCGACCGAACCTACCCCCGCCAGCCTGCCCTGCTCTGCTGGGGAAAACGCGAGGAGCCCCTGGGCAGCGGGATTACCGGGGGATTCGGGCTGTGGCAGGCAGCCACCTCGTCCCCATTGGCTGGAAAAGCCTCTTAAAAGTGGAGAAGTGCTTTCTGCCCGCTCAGCACCCGCTGGTCTCTGCCGACCTGAAACCATAAGCAGCTCCTGACCCACATCCACACTGGGAGTGCCGTGGGGCACTGCTTGCACCCACAGTAGGCAAGGGGGTACCCCACACAGGGTGTTCCCCCAGATCTGCCACGGACAGCTTTGCTGGGCATCGCTGGAACTGGAGGAAAGCAGGCTGAGACGGGAATTAGCTGTCTTGTGAGGACATAGCTGCTCCAAAGGAAGGAGCGGAGCACAAGAGACTGCTCGACAGGTACTGGATTCCTGCAGGCATTGTCCTGTGCCCACCATGGGGAGAAGATCCAGGAGGACCATCTAACCAGGCACCCTCATCCAGAGCCGGGAAGTGCCAGCCAGTGGGAGAAGGAAGCACTGCTGACAGATCTGCTCAACCCTTGGAAGCTCAGTTTGTGCTCGGGAGGTCATCACTTCATTGCACAGGTCAGTGGTGTGGAGGGGTGCTTGCATCCTTGCTCCAGCAGCCGATAGGACAGTCCATCCTGGGCCTGCACTCATTTAATTCTCTAACAAATGCTTTCCCAGGGGGTTGTCTGTGGGTTGGAGAGGCCAGTGGCATGAATCATGGCCCTTGCACTTAAAAAAATAGACCTCCCACCTCATCTGTATGGTGTGAAGAGCATTTATGTGGACTCTCCCGGGTGCAACTTGGGGATTTTCTGGGCATTATCCAGCACTAGTTGCACTGTGCTCTGCATGTGTCCAGGGACTGGCAGCCACAACTGAACCTGCTGTGGTCTTCACCCTTCCAACCTGGGCTTGTGCCTCCTGGTGTCAGTGCAAGTCTTCTCCTTGCAGCCACCTGCAGCAAGCTCTGTGGCAGTGCCTGCCCTGGCCCACCTTCCTGTGATGCACAGGAAAGGGCAGGTGCCCATGCTGATGAGCTTTTAGGTGCATGTGAACTCACACACAGTGTTTTTGCCTGTGAACAAAGCTCCTTAACTGAGGAGAAAATGCTAGTGAGCTGTGGAGTGTGCAAAGGCAGGTGCAGGGTGTGTGGTGTGAGCAGACAGGCAGCAGAGGTGTGCCATAGCATATTGGCCTTGGAGGCATCTCCATAGGTGAGCTCCTCTGGTGCAGCCCATCATTTTCATCTAGCTGCAGGCAGGTAAAAGTGCTTTCATGCTTTGCTGTACAGTTCTGCAGCACTGAGCAAGTGCTCCTGCAGAGGTGCCTCCCAGCTCCAAACTCAAATAAGTATTCATGAATATTTGTCTAACATGCTCTTCAAAAGCAGATGCCATGGACTCATTGTTGAGAGGCAAAGCTACAGAAATCTCTGAAGAGCATGCCACAGACAGACAAATATTTTCTTGCTAGGATGCTGGCAGAGAGTGGCAGGGTTCAGGGAAAGATGGATCGCAATGGCTTTATTAATTCATTTAATTTGTGGTGCAGGATGAGCTCAAGAAAAGCCAGGTTGGGAGAGGGGCTTGGATAAAAGGTCTCAGGCTCTGCTTGGTGGCAGCCACTCTTACTTGAAGTAGCTACGTGCAGCAGATGGTGCAGCAGTGGAGCACCAGCACTGATGGAGAAATCACTGTGCTTTGGCAGCCAGTCACCTTTTGTGCAGCTGGGTCTGGCTTGTCAGTCAGCTGGAGCTGGGAGAGGAACAGTGGGCAAAATGGCAGAAGCTGAGTGAGGCTGTTGAGTCTGTCTGTCAGGGTGCCAGTGATCCAGAAAGCACCAGGAAGGGTGAGATGGGGGAGGTATGGATAGCTGGAGAGCGTATAATTATTCTTTTCTAGCCCCCTGTTTTCAGTTCTTGTGTCTGTCCCTTGCCACAGCCCCTGAGACCTGGGCTGGGAGGGAGAGGTTAGAGGAGCCTGTGCCAGCCCCTGTGGTTCAGCCCAAGAGCTGCTAGGAAATGGCCATCCAGGACAGTTGCCCCAACCCATGCTCAGAGCCAGATTCTGCTCCCTTCTTTTGTGGCTCACAGCATCCTGAAAGTTTGGGGAACTCTGCTGCAGGGACCCATCGTGGTGGCTGGCATCTGAGTGCTGCACTGAGTAACCCCTCTGTGTTTTCAGGAGCGGAGGCCCCCTGGAGAGGGGAAGGAGGGGTACAGCAGAGGGTGGTGGAGGGGGTAGGACCACTCTTGCCAAGTAAAGGCCCTCTGCCTGGGGTCTGCCCCAGCTTGTGCCATCCACACTCCTGTCTAAAGGATTTGCACTTCCTTGACATGCAGAGCAACAGCAGCTACGGGAGTCAGCTCAACTCACTCCCTTTGCTTGGGGAACACCAAGAACAGGGACTTCCTTGAGAAATGCACCCAGATCCAAAACTCCCAGGTTCTAGCTATGTGTGTCACATCCATAAGACAGTCCCTGTCCCTTCAGCAGTCTGTAGTCCATATGTGACTCCTGGCATTTCCCACAACTGCTGGTGCCAAGAGATGGGGACACTGCTGCCATCTTGCAGTCCTTCAGCCAAGGGAGCTGGGCAGGAGAGAGGACCCATGTTAGGAGTGTGCTGCCAGCAAGATGGTGATAGGAGACAAACTGGACCCAAAAAAGCCCAGCTCAGGCATGGAGAATGCCTGTCTAATCTACTTGGGGGCATCTATAGTCTAGGTCCAGTGATGGCTTTGCAGACGGGTGTGAAAATAAGCCTGGCTGACCAAGAAACTGTGGCCAATGGTGCTGGAAGGGGCAGAGACCTGGTACCTAAGGGAGAAATGAAAAACATACCCATAGCAGCCAGCTGGAGCAAAATTCCTGGGCAGCTTAAAGCCCTGAGAGCAACTCACAAGACATCCCCTCTAATTCCCTCCTTCTTCCCACTTAGGCTTTGTTCCGGCCCCTCTGTGTATGTACGGAGCCCTAATCTCTCTGGCATGCAAATAACCACCCGTTTTTTGTGCTCTCCCCCTTCACCTATTTCGGAAATGTGGCCCCTGATGGCGGGGAGGGGAGAGAGAAGGAGAGTGCCATGCACTGGGGCCTCCCAGAGGAAAGCACAGAGGGCTTAATGGATCTCCTTGCCTCACTGCTGGAGGTTTCTGTGGCAAGGCAGGTCCTGGAGGGCTCCCCGCTGGAGCAGACCAGCATGGGAGAGGCTCAAAGGCAGATTTTAGGAAGCAAAAAGGGTTCATGTTGCTGGCCTTTGGTTCACACCATCTGTAGGCAGGGTTGGATATGAAGCAAGGGGGATGTTGCAGATCATGATGCTGCATCAGATGCCGCACTCCAGGCTCAGCTGGGAGCCGTGACACTGCTCAGCTGTGTTCAGCCAGGGGTTATGGAGCTCTGGGCTGCCCTAAGCTCAGGGGAAGTGTCCCACCTCTGCCCAGCTGAGGCATGACCTCACAACCAAAAGCAATCCCATCTTGCCTGGCAGGATCACAGTACAAAGAGCAGATGTGATCCCCCAATGAGCCTCTCAGAGCTTGAAGATGGTGGGCATGGCGAGAAACCTTGTAGTAAATGTTTGCTGCTCTGCTTTTCTCTTCTCTTCTTGCAGCATCAGCAGATTTTCTCCTTCTCTGCTGCCCTACTTCCTCCTGGCCTGCCTTTCCATTCCTAGGCTAGAAGATGGGGAGACCTGACCCAGAGGAAGGGCAACTCCCAGCTCCTGTGAAGCCCCCGGATGGTGGCTGGGGCTGGATCGTGCTCCTTGGCTGCTTTGTGATCACCGGCTTCTCCTATGCCTTCCCAAAAGCCGTCAGTGTCTACTTCAAGGAGCTCATGAAAGATTTCCACGTGGGCTACAGTGACACAGCCTGGATCTCCTCCATCATGCTGGCCATGCTCTATGGGACAGGTGATGCTTGGACACACTTCCCTCTCCCCAGCTCGCACCTTTCCCACTCTGCCATAGGCCCTGGCCATGTCCCATGGGCTCTTCTCATGCTCACTGGCCTGGTCATGAATCACGATGCAGAATACAATTGTCCTACCACTTCTCTTCTGGAAGTGTGCTGCGTCTCATATCCCTGTTTCCTCTGCCCCAGGAGACCTCAGGGGTCACCCCACGTACATCCCAGACAGCTGATACAGGGTTTGCTCCCACTCCTCAAGTGCTGTTCCTATCACACCAAGCACCAGGGAATAGGGGTCCAAGGGCAGGGCAGAGCAGAAGTCTCCACACCACAGCCTCTCACCCTTGGCCAGGCCCAACAGATGTATATCTAAGCAGCCAAGTAGTGAGTTCCATCATTACTGTTGCATCTTCCCTGAGTGCCCTGCCTGGGCTGCCTGCCCCTTCCCAGTTGTCCTGTCTCCTTCTGGTCTCCTACTCTGTCTCTTCTGCTTCCTCCTAGGACCAGTATGCAGCATCATGGTGAACCAGTTTGGCTGCCGGCCCGTGATGCTCATTGGCGGGCTGCTAGCTTCTGCTGGGATGATCCTGGCATCTTTTACCACCAATATCATTGAGCTTTATCTGACAGCTGGTGTGCTGACAGGTGAGAGCCCTGGGATTTGGGGAGGCAACACAGACTTACCTGGGAAAGAGCCAAGACCATGTTGAATTTCCCTTTAGCACTGCCATGTCTAGTATCAGGTCTCCCTCACGTATTTGCACATGCTATGGGAAGCATCTAGTCCTGAACGCTGCACCTGTGAGGGATGCATCTGCTGGATCTAAACAGCCAGGGCCTGTGGTTGCGAGGCAGAAGAAACCGAAGTGGTGCTCAGTGATCATGGCAACTCTGGTAGGTGACATCAGTACACAGTGGCAGGGGAGAGAGGCAGAATTCCTGTGTAAGGCTCAGGTCCTGCCTAAACATGGGCACAATAACCTGATTCAAACACGCTTCAGGTGGACAGGCTGGTTTAGCCCATCCTCTGCAGGGGCAACCCACCAACATGAAGGCACAGAGGCTTGTGAGGAACACATTCATCCCATCATGGGACTTCAGGACTAGGACAGTCTGAGGGGACTTGTTGCAAGCCACATCTCATGTTCTTGCACTCACTTCCATGTAGGTCTGGGTATGGCGTTGAACTTCCAGCCCTCACTGATCATGCTGGGCACCTACTTTGACAAGCGTCGGCCTCTCGCCAATGGACTGGCTGCTGCTGGGAGCCCTGTCTTCCTTTCCTCCCTCTCTCCACTGGGGCAAGTGCTGCTGGAGAAGTTTGGTTGGCGAGGAGGGTTCCTTATCATGGGGGGCCTTCTGCTTAACTGCTGCACTTGTGGGGCAGTCATGAGACCCCTGGATATGGGCATGAAGCGGAAGATGGGGAAAGCTCAGGACAAATATGAAGCCAAGGAGATGCTGCCCATAGGAGGGAAATCAGAGGAGGGAATCAGCACCACTGATGGAACCAAGAAAGGCAAGAAAGCCAAGAAGAAGCCCAAGAAAGGAAAGAAGCTTCTGGATTTTAGTATCTTCTCCAACCGAGGGTTTATCATTTACACTATTTCAAAGTTCATCCTGGTCTTGGGTCTCTTCGTGCCCCCCATATTGCTGGTCAACTATGCCAAGGACACAGGCGTACCAGACACAGAGGCCGCGTTCTTGCTCTCCATCATTGGTTTCATAGACATCTTTGCCCGCCCTGCCTGTGGCATGGTGGCAGGGCTGAAGTGGGTCCGCCCTCACGTGGCATATCTGTTCAGCTTCTCCATGCTCTTCAACGGCTTGACAGACATCTGCAGTGCCAGGGCTAGCAACTACACGGGGCTGGTCATCTTCTGCGTCTTCTTCGGCATCTCCTACGGCATGGTGGGGGCGCTGCAGTTCGAGGTGCTGATGGCCATCGTTGGCTCCCAGAAGTTCTCCAGCGCCATCGGGCTGGTCCTGCTTATTGAGGCTTTCGCCGTGCTCATCGGCCCACCCTCTGCAGGTAGGTGTCTTGCTATAGGGGATTCGTTTGGCTGCCATTCCACAGTATTGCAGGTGTCGGGCATGGACACAGCACTTGAAGAAAGACCCTATTTCCCAAATTTAAATTCGCTCTAGAAGCCAAGAGCTGATCTCTGCCTTCACTATGAGTGTTGCAGAGAATCATGTTAAGGATAGGGTCAGGCACATGCTGCAGGCAAACCTTTGAGAGTCTTCATTAGGACAAAGCGTCTTTCAATTTCTCCTTGGTGTCCATGGCCTTTTGATTGGCACTGCGAATAGCGATCTCAATTTGCGCTGATCCCAATCCCAAGGCACAGGTGTTTTGCTGTCAGTCAAGTCAAAACACTTTGTACAGCCCCCTGAGGCATTTGCTGTTAATTTTTCTAAGAGGATTAAGATGCTCACAGCTTTTCAGCCAGTCTAGTGTAGGTCACAGTCCCTGGTGAGGTCCATACCCCACAAACAGTGCATAAAAACAGGCTGTTGAATGGAGGTTGGCGTAGATTAATACTAAGTGTTTGATCACATCTGAGAATGCCAAATCATGCCAAAGGCTTATTTCCAAACAAAGTGCAGTTTCCTGATTTGCAAGGAAGAGTCAGGGACAAGACCATGGAAAATCCCCAGGCAGGAACCACTCTTGTTTCTTGCACCCCTTCCTTCAGCTGTAAAACAGGGGCTAAAGTGAAGACCTCGGTGTGAATGGTCTTTTCCCCAGCACAAACCACCAGTTATGAGTAAAACTCGCCCTCAGCAACTCCAACCAGTTCTCAAGTAAAATTTGGCGGCCAAGAGAAGACCCTCTTAAATGCTAACAATAATGCATGTCTCACTTTATAAACCGTGGGGCAGTCGGCAGTCCCAGGCCAGGGAAGGTCAAGAAATACATGTCTTGGAGGCAGCTGCAGAGAGATGAGGGAGAGAGGGATTTAAGAGCGCCTTGCCCCAAGGAGCAAGGCACACCAGTGGATGCTAACAAGGGACATCCCTCAGCCCTCCTGCCTCAGTTCAGCTGTGCCTTGGTGCTGTGTGCACATACAATGGCACACAGACAGTGCTGGGTCACTGAAGAGTGGTGTTGGGTGCAGCCAAGTCGTGTTGGGGGCACCTTCCTCACTGCTCTAGGACTCCCCTGGTGCAGGAAGCTTGAGCGCTCTGACAATCCTGATGGCTCGGACTTGGGGAGAACAGTGCTCAGCTGGGAGAAGGGGGTTGAACAAAGTGGCTTTGTTTGGTGTAATCCTCCTGAGCTGCTTCCCGCTCCGTGGGGCCGAGGGGGTTTGGCACAGGATAAGCTGCACACACACACACGCACACGCACGCGCACTAGTGCACGCAGGCTCCTCGCTCGCCACCCGGCTTGGCTGAATGGGCGCATTCACCTGCGCAGGAATTCACCACGTGCCTCCCATGACTGCTCTGGGAGGCACCACAGCGTGTCCTGGGGCCAGTTTCAGGGCATGTACTGTACCACAGCAGGGACTGGGGGTCACCTGCGTTCGGGAGCACACGAGACTGAGATGAAGAGTGCGGCTCCATGGCTACATCCTGACTGCAGCAAGGCAGCTGTTCATGCTCCCCAGCACCAAGGACTGGCAACTCTCCCTCCATTGCCAGTCCCAGTGGATTCAGAAAATAGATTGAGAAAATCTCTGGCACAGAAATCATCAGGTGTGGGCCAACCAAAGGGATTTCTCTGCCAAAGAGAAATCTGTTCTTCCTTTCAGAATGTTTTCCTGACATACTAGCATAAGAAATAGCAATGCCTCTCAAATTTTTTTTCTGAGACTGGCCAAGTCAACTCATGAGAGGCTTTTCCCACCTTGGCAAGTAGAAGATGGCCCAGCATGGAGTGAAACGATAACATCAGGGTGTCACAATTATTTAAGCTTGTCCAAACAAGGGAAAACACCAACCATGCACTGTTACCATACTTTGCCTGGAAATACAGTGTGGCTCTTTCCCAGTGTGATATTGAGATATTCAGGCTTCTTGCTCTTCCCTTGAGGAATGGGTCCTCAGCATGTGCTGCCCACCTGAGCTGGGCTGTCCATGCAGGAGTGCATAGGCTGAATTTAGCCATCTCGTTTCTTCTCCAACCATCTCATTTCTTCTCCAACCATCAGGCCGCCTGGTTGATGCTCTCAAGAACTATGAGGTGATCTTCTACCTGGCGGGCTCAGAGGTTGTGCTCTCTGCTCTCTTCCTGGGTGTTGCCAGCTACTGCTGCCTGAACCGAGGGAAGAAGGAGCCTCCCCCAGAGAACAACCCCACTGCTGGAGGTGGGAGTGACACCGAGGAAGCAGAATCCGACGTGCAGGAAGCTGAGGAGCACAGCAGCAACAACCACCAGCCGGCCCACAGCACTGACAATGCCATGGTGGCAGCCAACGAGGAGGCCAACCATGTGGCAGATGAGCAGAGTGGGGAGGGAGGTGGCTGTCCCACAGGGGATGGGGAGGTGGTGGCACGAGACGGCTGCAACGCTGACCAGATGGTGGAGAGGGACAGTTTTTAGCCAGGGCAGAGAACAGGGATGTATAAAACCGGCCTTGTTTGCAAGCAGCTCAGCATGGGAGGGTAGGTGGGATGCGGGGAGGAGAAAGCTGGGACAAAGGCAGACGTAAGAAATAAGAGGGAGAGGTATAAGAATAGCTGGTCCTTATGTACATATGTCCACATACCCACCCAGTGATACGTCTACTTGCATCCTGCACCCATGCTGGTACAACACAGGCTCAGATCAGCCCGAACACCAAAAAGAAAAAAATAATAATCTTCTTTCCTCATTTTCAAACCAGCCTTGGAGAAAGTCTTCCAAAGAGGATGCCAAGGACTCCCCTTTTCCTTCTGCATTGTCACAATACAGAACACAAACAATTAGAGACTCTTCGTAATCAGATCTGGTACGCTCTGTTCTGGTGTCAGTGTTTCCTTCACCCCACTTCAGTCTCGCTGGCAGCAGGTTTAGGAGGTGGTATAACTCCCAGCTACCACCTGGCCACCTCCAGGGGCCACCACCATGGGGTAGACACCAGGCTCTCTGCAATAACTCCCTGGGGCACTGCCAGACCAGGAGGCCACCAGCTCTGACCACCTCTGCCTGGCACATCTTTTGTGGATGGTAAAGCTGGGGCAGTGACACCTGATGCTGCTTTCCCAAGTAGGGAAGTGCTGTGTTAGAAGCTGCTGCTGAGCTACACAAAGAAGACACCTAAGAAAGGCTAATGCCATTAGGTGTGCAGCCACAATACGGAGCCTCGCTGACAGGAATAGCACCAAGCCAGCTTTATCTAGGCTCAAGTGAGTCCCGTTGACACGTGAAGGGAACAACTTGGCCCCTGTGGGGGTGGGGGTTTCAGGTAAATAACCATGTTCCAGGTGATTATCCACTGAGCAGGAATGGCACCAGATGTGCCTGTGTTTTCCTCTTAAATAGAGAAAACCTCCTTACATAAAGGAATCAAAGGTAAGGCAAAAGGACAAGCCCCAGACCCTGAGTGCTGCTAACAAGGGTGTTGGAGCACGTGGTAAGGCAGGCATGACCCCCTCACCCCCTGCTGCAGTGATGGATTTCTAGATTCAGAGAGGACAACCTTCCCTGGCATGCTTAAACCACTTCTAATCTGCTTTAGGACTGGATCTTTTATAAACACCCCTGGCCAAAGCTCTTTCTTCCGGTTTCCTGAACTGCTTCACCTCAGAGACCCTGGGGGAACCTGTGACTATAACAAGGGATCAAAAACTAAGCAGAGGGCTACAGGGAAGGCAGCTCGTGGGGTCACCAAAAGATGTGTTTTGTTCCAGACCAGACTGACTACAAATTAGTGGGTAGTTGGTAGAGCCTGCAGGACTTATAAAGCCATTTAAACACAGCAGGGGAGTGAGGACATGAAGGAAAGGCTTTCATTCTAGATGCTCCCAAACAAAAATGACAGTAAATGATGAGCAAAATAAAGCTGTTGAAGAATGTCAGTTTAAGAAGAGACAGAAGACTGGAGGGGAGAAGGTAAACCCCATAAGGTTGTACTCTGTCCCACCATTGCTAACACCACTGTTAGATCTGATTTTGAGCCAGTCATAGCAGTGACTGTGGACTTTTTCCTATTCAAACTCACTTAGAAACATCCCAAATGAGACTAACCCCCATAAAAAATCCCAGATGCAAAGATCTGGGAGAAGGAGAGCAGCAGCAAGGGTGCTGGGGCCCTGCAGGCATTCATCCAGTGCTCTCAAAGCTTGTTCTCCCTCCCCACAAGGTAAGATTGCTGTTTCTGCTCAACCAAGTTGCTCTGCAGCTCTTTCCCCAGTAACCCCAGGCTGGGTTATCTTTATTCACTAGTATGCCCTCCAAGAAGGAGCTCACAACTTCCCAGAGGTCCAAGATCCACAGCATGAATACAGCTGCCCTTGCCAGCCAGGCAGGTCACTAGAACAAGGTCCCCTCTGTTTCCTTGTCACAAGTCAACATTTCCCACTAAGCCTCCCGCTCTTAAATTTTTATCACAAAAGCAAATAGAAGCCCTTAGGGTATGAGATCTCACTACAGAGAGTGCTGCAAGATTCCCAGACCTCTTCCTAAAAACACCCAGCTATGCTGCCCTACACTTTTCCTTGCTGGCTTTCAGGCAAGCTCCACTGAAGCGTTTTCAGTTCCTCTCAACTGCTCCGTGTTTTGGCACAACAAACAGCTCTGAAAGAGGATCAGGGACTTAATCAGCCGAAGCTTGTGATGCAACAGCTGAGCTGTGTGGAGAAGCTGGCCCTGAAGGCATGCAGGGATGCCACCTTGGCAGGACTGAGGCACCTGGGGGCCTTTAAAAGGCTGGTGTTCCCCTGGGAAGCTAAGATGCAGAGAAGCACCCAGTATTACTGGGTGACTGGCCTTGCTACAGCATTTATAACCCTCTCCCTCTGGAAATGTGCTGCACTGACCACCACAGCTTGGTATAGAGATTATGCACCAGTATGAGAAGAAAGAAAATGGCCAGCACATGACACCCATCTTCCCAACATTATAATTTAAGATTAAAACCAATGGAAGATCAGCAAACAAATCTCTTATAGGAAAGGCATGAAGGACATGAAATGAAATGTCACGTATTTATTACAGACAATGGTCACTACATCAGAGTCTGTTTAAATTCTCCAGAGCAGCTTCACCATGGATGGCTTTTTCCCAGGCACCCATGGAGATGAAGAAGCTCCAAAAAAACAATCAAAGAGAAACACAAATTAGAAAAAAAAAATCATAAATTAATGCCCTTAAATAACTTCTCCCACGACCACTAGAATGTAATGACAGAAGTCAAAACCCCTGCCCCAAGAAGCACACCACTCCTGGCAGTTGTGCTGCCCACTAACAAAGTGCCATCTGCATCTGGGATTAGCCCACAGGGATGGAAGGAGGAGAAGAGAAAAGCAAGGAGGAAAGAAGTAGTCTCACATACCTCAGCTTTCCTTTTCCCCCTTTCCTTGTGCTAGGGAATGGGAGGATAGCTACTGCTGCTGGCTGACCCAGAGGCAGCACAAAATAGTTGTGCAGAGAGGAGAGCACACTAGTCATTCTTTACACTAAAAAAATCCCAAAGTCTCTGCCTAAAGAGCATGTCTTCCTTTCTCCACGAGGCTTTGTGTCTCCTTTCTAGTTTAAAGATGGGGTCTTTCCATCACGGTTCTAAGGTGGAGCCTCAGAAGGAGCTTGAAGACAGCAAATAGTGATGCTAGCACTTTCCCACAGCACAAGGGGAGGACGGAAGGGGGCTGTTCTCACCATCTCTAATCACCTCCAAACCCTTAACCAGATTCCATATGCCCCAGGGGAGCGGTGCTGCCCATGTGCTCAGCAGAGTCCTGTCTGCACAGAGGCACACGGCAGTGTGGGAGCGGCTTTTCCTCCCCGCACCTCAGTACCCAGGCTGGGTAGCAGAAGTCTCTAGGGGCAAAAAGAATATCCAGGCAAACAAGCAAAGGAAAAGAGAGGAAAGCAGAGGCTGGTCCCAATCCAACCAGCTACCCCCACCCAAAGCAGAGGAGGAATCCCAGGCTGGACACACAGAGAAATCACGGAGGATGAATTGCCATGTGAAATACGTGTTTTCCCAACAGTCTGCAAAGTCCTTCCTCTGGCCATGCTGGCACACTCAGGCATCATCAATGAGCTTCTCTCCATTTGCATCCTCCTTCCCACTACCCTCTCTCTCACTTTCTCCTTCTTCTTCTGCCCCATCTGTGTATGTGTCCTTCTGCCCATAGCTGAGAGTGGTGCGGGCAAGGTCCACCTCGATGGGAAAGACATCGGCATCCCGGAGCACGGCATAGCAGTCGTCATAGTACTTGGACATGGTGGAGACAAAACGCTGGAGCTGGAACACGATGTCCTGCACTGTAGGGGAGACATGTTGGGGGAAAAAAGTGTGAAAATTCCCTTCCCAAACAGTGTGAAGGCTGTGATCAAGCCTCCCTTACCAGCACTAGATACAATCTCCTACACACTAATCCCTTTTGGCCCCTCAGGGCTGATGTCTCGGGCACAGCCACAAAGGATTTCTTCAGCAAAGAAGAACTGAGCTGAGGCAAAAGAGGAACACAAAGGGCAAAGCCATGTCTGCTGAACTCAGCAGTGGCACTCACCATGTTTCTGGTCCAGGAGCTCTATTTTCTCTAGCACATCCTTCCTCATCTTGGCAAAGCGCATGCGAGCCTCCTGACGGCAGCGCAGGATCAGGCGGTACTCGTAGTTCCCAGTGCTGACCCGGTAGAGGGGCTCACCCAGAGCCTGCCAAAACACATGGCACCATTTTAGAGACTTCCACAACAGTGCTTGTACACAGAGTCTGCCTACCAGTGTGGACTCACAATGACCTTGGGTTATTACAGATCTCTCAGGCTCATGGGGACTGCTGTCAGGAGCAGGGACCATGAGGAACACTGAACCATGTCAGAAACTGGCAGTCAGTGGGGCCACTCTGAAGGCCAAACACACACCAACCATGGTAAAGAAAAGCATCTCTACTAAGCAAATACAAAAGCACAGGCACCTTTCAGCCCAGCATGGAGGGGTGGCATGGCTTCTTACCTGGACTAGGAAGACAGGCATTAAGAACAAACAAGTTTATATCAAGCACACAAAAAAATCTGCCCTCCTCTGCAAGGTCTGCCCTGTATGGATTGAATAATGAATTCTGTATCTACGCAGGGAATCCTCTGGTATCTACAACCATCCAGACACAATGTTGGAAACCAGCAGGGAGGGACCTATACATTGTCCTGCTAAACAGTCTGGAAAGGGGTTAGGTCTGTCAGCAACAAAGCATCCTCCCCTTGCACCTGTAAGCACAACACACAGAAAAATCTGTGCTATGGACTACGGCTCGCTAACACATGCTGCCCGTGCCAAAACCCAAAGATGTCACTCTGCTGGGCATGACTGGGGTTCTTTCCTTCCCACTTAGAAGGAAACACATAATGAAAGCTTGTGTTAGGAGCTTGATTCCTTCCTGGCACTGGGGAACTAGGCATTCCAAAAAATCAAATGCCTGCTCTGAGACTGATACCTAGGATAAAAAAAAGATGTTACTTTCATGCAGGGAAACTGGAATTTATGGGATACCTTTAGCTATTTTAAATAGACCTGTTAAGGATTAAAGTCCTAAAATTCTAAACTATAAACCCCCTATTGTTAAGAGAGATCCTTTAATGAATTTTCTTCACTTATAAATGCAGTTTCACATGCATTTTGCTGCAGAGAAGCTAAATCTCCATTTCTCAGAAACAAGTCCAGAATTAATGATAAGCTGTACACTACACACAAATGGAATCTGTGAAGATAACACCTTAATCCTCCTTACATAACCTAATAGTACTTAAACACTGAGAAAGACAACCACTGAGCAAACAAGCTGCAGTGCTTCCCAGGTAGCGTTTAAGGATCCCCTATTTCTAATACATTAAGAACAAATGTATGTAATTCCTTAGGATGCATTCACTAGTTTGGCTGCTGACAGGCTCAGGAGTGCTTTTGCAATTGTGCTGATACTCACAATGCAGCTGTACTCTTCATCATCCATCTCTTTGACTTTCAGGCAGTAAGACTTTGCAGAAATAAAGATAATTATAAAAAAAAAAAGGGCAAAAGAAGAAGGAAATATTAAAAATTAGAAACAACTTCATCATCATCCATACCCATGAGGTTGTACCATTCCAAGCCTTCCTTCAGTGGTAGAGACTCTGAAGAAAGCACAGTGGGAAAAATCCTGTGTTCATCTACTCTTTGGGAAAAGACAGTACAAGAAAAGTATGAGATGGGAATGAATAAAGAGGGAAAGAAAAAGATTAATTGCAGGAAGGATTTATGTAGGAAGAGATGCTGCCATATTGCCTTGCCTTAGGGCTGCAGCTCCAAATACTTCTCTCAATGTGTAAAAAGAAACAGATTCCTACAGTTACAGAACAGGTGCACTTAGCAACCTTACCCTTTTTGGGTAGAAAACAAGGGGTGAGTGGAATGAAGGAGATAAAAAAAAGGCAAGGTCTAAATTAAAGCAAATATGACTTGACAGTTGTTTACTTTGGCTAAAGACAGAGTGTCCAAAATTACCTGAAAAATATGGACTGGGGAGCTTTTTAGAGGAGTTCAACAGCCTAAGGTGCAGAGGAACTCTTTACAAATAAATCAGGAAATAATTTGGGTCATGTGGGAAATAAGTCATCTGGGTACTGTGAGATCTTTCTTACCAGTGAGAAGTGTTTGGTTAAGAGCAGGTGTCTGAATCTGAGTAATCTGGCAGTAAACAAAGAACTGAAAAATCCAGTGCATTCTCTCATGGAAGGATGGATATGTGATCATACAGGCTACATGTGACTTTCAGGATGATTCTATGAAACTTAGTTGCAACCAGCACTTAGGGGGGGAAAAAAAAAAAGAAAAAAGCAAGCAGCTCACCAAATATTCAAACTTGACATCCAGGTATTTTTTGATAGTCAGCCTTGTGTCAGGAATGGCTTTATTCAGATACGTATTCAAGTCAGTGAGCATCTGCAAGGGAAACACCATGTTGCTGAATTAAGACTAAAAAGCATGAGTACAATTCAAGTGCAACCTTCTACCCAGCACAGGTCATGAGGCTGCCTCGAGTTAACTCTTTTTTGCACTACAGCATATTTGAAAGAAAATGTCTGATCATGCCTCAGAATGGTTAGAGCCCCCATTACTGTCACTGGCAAGTGGTTCCAGTGTTAGAAAAGTTTGCCTCACTTCTAGCCTGGATTCATCGCCTTTTGACTCATTTTATTTCCAGCTGGTCCTGGAAACAGCTCTCCCCAATTCAAAGTTCCATGACCCAGCATCATTGATCCAACATGGCACTGAAAGTGATGCCCAAACCAACACGTAATCCTCTCTTTGCTAAACTAAGTGCACACACCCCCCGGAGACTCTCACTCAAGTATACTGATTGAAATCCTTACATTGTTCCTGGGCTGCTTATCTAAGCTCTTTTAGTGCCGCAACACAGTTATGGGTACCAGTATCAGGTACTACACTGATCAGACTACTCCCTCATCCCCAAAAGAAAAGGAGAGGAATATATTCATGTGCAGAAGTCATAGGGACAAGATTGCTATATTCATTATGTTACCACTCAGGTTCTTTTCATTATTAAGAGAATTCCCAGAAGGAAAGCAGACAAGGATCATTCTTCCCACAATGAATGAACTTTTAAGACCACATCTTTAAAGACAGGCCTTTCTAGATTCCCCTCTTCTCCAAACCCTTTACTCCTATGGTTAAATTCCTTACCGGCTTAATTGTTTTCAGAAGGTGAATCCCAAACTTCTCAATGCTGCGATGGGCATCAGCAAATTTCACAAAGGCTTCACTGGCAGCTGGTTGTGGTTCCCGTACACCAATGACAGAGAAAACATCTCCAAATGCTGCATGAGCAGAACAACAGAGACAGATGAATAAAGAGGTGAACGCTGAGAAAAATCTTGTCTCTAATATTAGAAGTCCCTCCCATAACCTTACAATTAGCTGGGGGTTGATGCTACATATTCCCTAAAGACCAGAGTTTGGCAGGGCACTTCCCCAATGTCTCATGTGAAAGACAGGGCCTGTGTCAGCACCACGACTGGTAATGCAGGAGAGCAGCCCTTCCCAGCTCATTTCTGCAACCCTTAGTTTTCTTAGAGTGAAGGAATCACACACCTAAGTACTGACAAAAACTCCTGAAACTGGAGGTCAAAGGTTTGTGCTCCCTTTGCTCAAGATTCTTTACCTCTGTGTGTCTGAGATAGCTCAAAGAAAGCCCTGAGAAGATTCTTGGTGTGCTCTGTCAAGCCTGTGATGGAAGCCAGAAAAACATTTAAGTCACTTCACTGAAACATAATGGAGGCATCCTTCTCTCCCATCTGGTGTCTGATGGAATATCAAGTTTACCTTTGTATAACTCTGCAGTCCTCTCCAGCTCCTCTAATCTCTTCACGAGTCCATCTAAATAGAAACAAGAATCAGAATACAGAATTATAACAGTCACATTCAGGACATGGTTAAGACCTGATTGGGTGGAAAAATACCAGTTTCATATGTTTGGTTCCAATTTCCCTCAGCCCTTAATGCCTGTCCTGTGATACATGGGAAGCCTTTAAAATTACTGCAAACTTATAGTGTGGGATCACCACCTATTGACATTCACTAAGCTGGTCCCTGCTTTAAATTAATCTGACCTGAGATAACATTTAAATGGCCACAAGGACAGGCTATATCACTCAGGAAGGGCAGACACAATCACAACAGCAAGGCAGAGCAGAAGGAAAGAATGTGGACCATGCAAGCAACAATAAAATTAGGCAAAGTAAGAGTAAGTGTTCCATTAGGAAAATGTCCTCCTGGACAATACTTACCATTGCAAAGTATGGCTCGGCTTAACCCCAGGGCATCCGCTGTCCCCGAGCTCATGTTCTCTACCAGGCGGTGCTTTACCTTCTTCAACACTAAAGGCCAAAAGAGAGTTACAAACCAGCATCAGGGTGACTTCTGTGGGCATGAAAAGCTCACCAGCATGTTTCACTGGTTTTCCAGGCACTGGGTGAACTGCACTTAACTCAGTATTAAGGCAGCAAGTAGAAAGAGAATACCACAGAAACAGAGCACTCTGGCCCAGCCATGCTTAACACATCTTCTAACTTGCCTATCTGTTCTGCTCTCACATCCTAAACACTTCAATCAATAGAGCACCTGCAATTCTTTTGGAAGACTGTCCCAATGAATCCCTTTGCTATAAGCAAAGCACCTATCTTGATATTTGGAACTAAGCTTTGGTTATGCTATCTGCTGTATTACTTCAGCTGAAGTCAGGAGATGAGGCTGAAAGACAATCAGGATTTAATGCTCAGAGTTGTCCCTTTCCCTGCTTTTACCTTTTGAATCCTAATTAAACCCTTTCGTCACCTCTTGATGGAATTTCTGTCTTCAGTGGTCATACCCTTTAAATTACTAGAGACATCTAAGTCCTCTTTGGAACCAGATGACTCAGTCACCCTTATTTACAGGCAGACTTGCCTGCAGATCCCAAGAACTGAAGCCGCAGTGTTCTGGAAAATACCATATTCTCATCACACTTCTGTTCTCCCAGAAATCCATCTCACTATTCATGATTTTCCAGAACTCCTGTCAATTTATTAGCACCATAATCACCACGAAAAGAAATGACAGCACAGAGAATGGACACATTTTGCTGGAAAGTGAGAAAGGCAGATCATATAAAGGAAACAGCAGTGTAGACTTAGTTCAAAACCAGACACTTTATTTTAGCAATAAAGGCTCTCCTCTCTCCCATAAAATTTATGTTTGTACAAAACTCAGTGTAGGTAGGTATTTCGTCACTGTTCTCCAGGCTTAGAAATCACCACCAATGCCTTTCAATTGACACATTTCTGTGTACATCTAAAAACAGGTCAGCATAACTTACATGTATTAAAAATAAATTAATTAAATTATTATGTAGTTGAGATTCATCATCCATGCTAAACACAGCACAGAAAAACAAGCCTCCCACAACAACAGTTAAGTCTTGATTTAACTTTCAAGACTATTTCAAGAAGTCAGGGAAGGATTTTTTTTAAACCTGTAACTCTCTTTGACAGTATCCATTTGAAAACGACTGAGTTGAAGAGCAAGAAAGGAGACAGAATTTTACTTTGGTTTTAGCTGGGACCAATCTTTCACCCCTCCACATCATTTTAACACTCTAGGGAGAAAGAAACCAGTCTTACCAATATCCAAAGACTTGCCCTGCTTTGGGTCAGCCTGAAGCTTGTTGTAGTGTATTGTCACTTCTCCCTGCAGAAAGAGCAAACCCAAAACTGCTGTGCTGGAAGCAGGCAGCAGCAGCTCCCTTTACCCAAGGACAATAAGCTGCCAACTACAACCCAAAAGCTCCAGTGGCCCCCTCCTACCTCTCACCTTTACCATCTGTATCATCTTGGCCACCTCCACCTTGGTCTTCCCTTTGACGGACTTCCCGTTGACTCCTGTGATTTCATCCCCAGCTGCCACGGTGCCATCTAAGGCTGCTGGAGTGTTATCGAACACCTAAGACAGAGCACAGGCAGCCTGGAATCAGGAGGAAGGTCAATGCAGAGCTAAAGAGCACAAACCAAACTACTGCATTCCTCCTATTTAATTCACTTTTACTTTGCCCGTGGTGTGGCTGCAGTTTTCCCCCTCTCCAAACCAAAAGGTGGGCTGATCATCTTGTTTCTTCAGGAAGTTCTTGCCCCTGGGAATGTGCCTCCTCACATACAGGACTTCCTGATGTTGAGAGTGTCACACTGTTCCCCTGTGAATTCTAACGTGCTCTCCAAGGAGGATAATTCCAGAAGTCTTAATTTAATTCTTCCACACCTACTAGGTACTAGAGTAAGGAAATCTTTCACTGAAAAATGAGATGTCATCTCCCACTTTGAGAAAAACAAGCACCATAGGGCTCTCTCTCCACAGTTCCCATCTCTCAGGCCAACACTGCTTTAAAAAGATGTTTTCTTTTTTCTCCCCTGGTGCCCACCTGGACAATGTAGAGACAGGGGCAGTACTGTGCTCCTCCCCCAATGCTGATCCCAATCAGGTTCTGAGAGTCCTTCTTCAGGGTCACTGTCCCAGGTACAGTGGGGATGCCCCTACAAAGAGAAAGGAATAACTGAACGCGTAGGCAGAGCTTGTGTATGAAATAACTCCAGTATCTGAGTCAGTACAAATGGAAGACATCATGGGCACTGCACATCTGAATTCATTCCTTCACCTCTGCCACAGAGTCTATCAGGACGGGCCAGGAGGGAGACGTTCTATGCTATCTTTTTCTTGGGATTGCATGCAAGGATTAGAGGTGGAAGAGACACGCTCATCCATTGCTAGGCACTGAAGAAACACTATCACGCTTTAGTGTTTCATCTGCACTTAGTGCTGGAGTCAGAGGACAACTTGCACAGCATAAATGTGATGCAAATCAAGTGCTCTGTTAAATGCAGGGCAGTCACTGCAGAGCAACACAAACATTCACCTTTGCTCACCAGCACAGTGATACCTCATTCCCAGTCTCCAGAGGGAGCAAGAAATCAGCACTGAACAGGAAGTCTGATGTTCAGCACACAGTGTCAGGCACAGGTAAATTTATCAACTCTCATTAGGTCTTGGCTGCAAAGCCTACTTCTATTGTTAGAAACACCAGGAAGAGACAAGTGAAATACTCACAGCTTATCTTCTTCAATATCATAGTCCAAATCTGCAAACATTGTTTTGGTTAAGTGGCGTCCGTTTGTCTGAAGCTACTTATTCCAAACTCCCTGGGAAGAAAGAATAGAACAGACCAAGTAAATGAATGACTGCAATAGAGAAACACAGAGAACCAACCTGTCACCCTTATCAATCTCCTTTTTCTTTTTTTGAACGCCACATCGCGGTCTCTGCTCTTATATCAAAGATGAAAAACGTGTCAAGTGTCCCTGGTTCTGTGCTCCGCATGCGACACGAGAAAGCCCTCGAGTTTGAATGCTGCACGTTCCAAAGCCAAGACTGACACACGTGCAGCATTTCCAGAGCACAGAACAAAACGTGGTCCCTTGCGGAAGCTGCTTCTTCCCACGCTCGACCTGCACCACGGCTGCTAAAGACACTTCGCTTTATCCCCGGCAGCACTGCCCATCTCCACGCTCCTGACTTCACAGCAAGCCACGGCACCTTTTGACGCTCACCGCCTGCCTCGGGAGGCCGTGTTTAAGCTTTTCACCGCAAGCCTCATTATTTCCCCATGCACAACCCCCCTTTCCACTTAATCTCGGGCAGTAATTAGCTGGCACGCTGGGGTTCCGCTCGCCCTTCGGCAGCACCGCGGCGGTGGTCGCCTCCGCCACACCCGACCCTGCAGGAGCAGGGCTCCAGGGACAGCTCACCGTGCCCATCCCCGGACGCGGGGCCGGGCAGGGGCTGCGGGCAGTGCCCGGCCGGGGAGGGGCTGCGGGCAGTGTCCGGCCGGGGAGGGGGCGAGCGCAGCCCCCGCCCGGCGGGGCCGTCCCCGGGGCAGCCGCGGGGGGGCGTCCCTGAGGGGCCCCCAGGCTCACCGGAAGCGGCCGCGCGGCGCCGTCAGCCCCCGCCGGACACGTCACCGCCGGCGCCGCCCGGAAGCGCCCGCCCGAGCCCCGCCCCCCGCGGCCGCCGCGTTGCCATGGGGACGGGCACTCGCTGTCAGCGGCGGGGCGCGGCGGGACGGGCCCCGCGCAAACACCCGGCACAAACACCCGGCACAAACACCCCGGCACAAACACCCCGGCACAAACACCCCGGCACAAACACCCGGCACAAACACCCGGCACAAACACCCCGGCACAAACACCCGGCACGAACACCCGGCACAAACACCCCGGCACAAACACCCGGCACAAACACCCGGCACAAACACCCGGCACAAAAACCCCGGCACGAACACCCGGCACAAACACCCGGCACAAAAACCCCGGCACGAACACCCGGCACGAACACCCGGCACAAACACCCCGGCACGAACACCCGGCACAAACACCCGGCACAAACACCCCGGCACAAACACCCGGCACAAACACCCGGCACAAACACCCCGGCACAAACACCCGGCACAAAAACCCCGGCACGAACACCCGGCACGAACACCCGGCACGAACACCCGGCACAAACACCCGACACAAACACCGCGGCACAAACATCCGGCACAAAAACCCCGGCACGAACACCCGGCACAAACACCCCGGCACAAACACCCGGCACAAACACCCGGCACAAAAACCCCGGCACAAACACCCCGGCACAAACACCTCGCACAAAAACCCCGGCACAAACACCCCGGCACAAACACCCCGGCACAAACACCCGGCACAAAAACCCCGGCACAAACACCGCGGCACAAACACCTCGCACAAAAACCCCGGCACAAACACCCGGCACAAACACCCCGCACAAAAACCCCGGCACAAACACCCCGGCACAAACACCCCGCACAAAAACCCCGGCACAAACACCCGGCACAAACACCCGGCACAAAAACCCCGGCACGAACACCCGGCACAAACACCCGGCACAAACACCCGGCAGAAAAACCCCGGCACAAACACCCGGCACAAACACCGCGGCACAAACACCCGGCACAAACACCCGGCACAAAAACCCCGGCACGAACACCCGGCACGAACACCCCGGCACAAACACCCGGCACAAACACCGCGGCACAAACACCGCGGCACAAACACCCGGCACAAAAACCCCGGCACAAACACCCCGGCACAAACACCGCGGCACAAACACCCGGCACAAAAACCCCGGCACGAACACCCGGCACAAACACCCGGCACAAAAATCCCGGCACGAACACCCGGCACAAACAGCCGGCACAAACACCGCGGCACAAAAACCCCGGCACAAACACCCGGCACAAACACCGCGGCACAAACACCCGGCACAAACACCCGGCACAAACACCCCGGCACTCGCCGGGCACGGGCGTGTGTGAGTGCAGCGCGTCCCGGACTGCTGAGTGCGGTGACAACGGGGACGCAGAGAGCTTTGAGGCTCAACGAGGCCAAGGGCCGGGTCCTACGCTTCAGTCGCAATAACCCCATGCGATGCTGCAGGCTGGGGGAAAAGTGGCCCAGCAGAAAAGGTCCTGGGGGAGCTGGTCAGAGCTGGATGAACATGAGCCAGCGGGGGCCTCTGTGGCCGAAAATGCCAGTGGCATCCTGATCTCTACCAGAAATAGTGTGGCCAGCAGAACCGGGGAAGGGATCATGATTAGGATACAGATTTAAGCTGTGCCAGGGGAAGTTTAGGTTATACGTCAGGAAAAAATTCTTCCCTGAAAGAGTGATTGGGCACTGGAATGGTCTGCCCAGAGAGGTGGTGGATTCACTGTGCCTGGATGTGTTTAAAAAAAAACTGGACATGGCACTCAGTGCCGTTGTTTAGTTGATGGGGAGGTGTTAGGTCATAGGTTGGACTTGGTGATCTCAAAGGTCTTTTCCAACCTAGTTCATTCTATGATTCTGTGATTCTGTACGCAGCACTGGTGATGCTCCACCTTGAATCCTGTGTCCAGCTCTGGGCCCCTCACTACAAGGAGGACACTGAGGTGTTGGAGTGTGTCCAGAGAAGGGCAATGGAGCTGGGGAAGGGTCTGGAGCACAAGTCCTGTGAGGAGCAGCTGAGGGAGTGGGGCTTGGTTAGGCTGGAGAAAAAGAGGCTCAGGGGTGACCTGATCCCTCTCTACAACCCCCTGAAAGGAGGCTGTAGCCAGGTGGGGGTCAGTCTCTTCTCCCAGGCAACCAGTGACAGGACAAGAGGACACAGCCTTAAGCTGCACCAGGGGAGGTTTGGGTTGGACATTAGGAGGAATTTCTTCACAGAAAGGGTGATTGGGCATTGGGATGGGCTGCCCAGGGAGGTGGTGGAGTCACCGTCCCTGGAGGTGTTTAAGGGAAGACTGGACGTGGCACTCAGTGCCATGGCCTGGCTGACAAGGTGGTGTTCAGTCAGAGGCTGGACTCCACGATCTCAGAGGGCTTCTCCAACCTAATTGATTCAGTGATTCTGTGAAACTGGTTGGCACAATCACCCCTACTGCTGGCAGGCCAGCAGTGACCTGCGGAAGCATTGGATGCCAGTAGATGTGGAAGCCAGTCAGCACAGCTGTGTGCAAAACCATTGCACTGCCATGTGTGCGGCAGGATCACCAGGCTTCCACGCATTCTTCTCCTCTGCAATGTGTGTGTGGGCAGTGGTTGGGTGTTCAAATGGTTTTCCTGCCTCCATCATGACAGTACCATCACTGAGAGAATGCTGTGATTTCCCAGAGGAATGTGGTCGCCTTTTTGCATTATGTGTCATCTTTTCCAGCTTCTCCTGGCTTCTGAACAATTACCAGGCTGCCAAACCCGACTTACTGACGCAGATCAAAAAACCCCCCAACACTGTACCCTTTGAACTGAAAACTCTGTGACTAGGAACAAGGACTGGCCCATGATGATGACCTCCCTTGCTGGCTGAGAGGGTGGTTAGTGTTAGCAGAATGCAACCCCGTGAGCCTCTTGTCTGCATACATCAAAACACTGACTGAAGCCACCCACAATGCTGGACTACAAGGGCAAGAATGTGTTGTTAATAATCATTTTGAAGTCCTGGGTTTAAGATGTGGTTTATTTATGAAGGGAAGCTGAATGAGAAATGCAGTCCTTCAGGTGGGAGCTCTCTGAAGAAAAGAGACTGACATCCTGACCCTGGGCACTGACAGGAATTTACATCAGTGAAGCTCCAGAACTGATGAGCCAGACCCTGATCTCTGCATGAAGAGCTTGCTGGGGCTCAACAATGCAATAGCACTTGACTGTGGCTGAGGGTGATATGGAGAACACAGAGCCAGCTTCTTCTGAGGGTTTTTGCACAGCTAAAGACGAGAGGAAGGGGTTGCAGGATGGAATTACAGTGCAACAAAAGGGGAAAAAAATCACTATGAGGGTGGATAAGCACTGTTACATCAGGCCAGAGAGCTGGTGGAATATCCATCCCTAGAGACAGTGGCAATTTAGCTGGACAGATTCTGCGACGCTGGGGTCCTGAGAGAGACCCTGCAACACAAGCAAAGATGTCACCCCGCAGAAGCCTCCCCGAAGCTGACAGCTAATACAGACAGCTGATTAAGCAAATGTCACACAGGCAGAACCAGAGCCTGCTGTCTGTCCCACGGCCCGGCAGGACTGCTCCGTGCGGCGGGGGCCGCGTGTCCCGCGCTGTCCCCGCGCTGTGTCCCGCGGGCTTCGCAGGGTCGCCCCCGGCCACCGGCTGGGCTCTATTTCTAAGGGGGGATCGCCACCGTGTGGTCACTGCCCGGAATTGCTGCTGCAGGAGGGGGCCTGGGTTCAGGGTTTGCAAAGTTGGGATATTTCTCCTGTTTTACTGCAAGGGGGGAAAAAGAGGTTTTTCACACACATAGGAGAACACTTGCATAACGTGAATCATTTGCTTGCTCCCAAGGGCCTTGTGCATGGGTGGGTATCAGACTGGTTAAAATAAGTTGCAGGACCTCGTTTCTCCTGCTGTCCACTCCTGCTGCTAGAGCTGCAAGGGAGATGAACAAGCAGTGAATGTTTCCTTTGCTGGCAGCTCCTGCCATTAAAAAGAAAGACAAGAAGCAGAACTGGCCCGAGGTGAAAAACTAGACCTGCTGACACTGACAAGGCCAGAACCTGTAGGTCTGATGAGCCTTGTTTTGTGCTGCTCCAGTGAAGTGTGGACGTTGTGCATGTCCTTCAGTTCATCCCTGAAGCATCGGCCTTTGTATGCGTGTGCTGACTGACCCTGCCTTTTGTGCACAGCTGCCCCAAAGTGTCCAAGATCGATTGGATTCTCTCTGTGTGAGCTGGAGGATGAATCTGCATGTGCCCTAAAGCCATGTCTGTCTCAATAGTAGAAATCCAGCCGATCGCCTCCTCCCAAGGGGAAAAGTAATGAATTGCTGATGAAAATGGTTACCTAAAATCCAAAAAAGCAAGGCCAGCCAACACTTTAAAAAAATCCCAGGAAGCTGTTCGTTTTCAAGAATAGGTCTGATTAATTGTACCAAAAATTTGAAATGCAGCTTTCTCTTGAAAATTGGGCTCACTGCTTACAGTCTACCAATATGGCTTCAATCAAGAGGGCTTAGTTTGCACATACAGAGATTTTTCTATCCCCAAGTACACAATCCATGAAAAGTTTGAGAGTCAAAACTCCCTTCTGCTTGTCTTTCATCACGTGTAATAAGGAGTCTGCAAGCAGATCACACGTTGCATGACTGGTTAGCTTCTTGGCACTCAGATATATTTCTGTGTACTGGGGCTGTGCTGAATCTCATGTTTCTGGCTGCTTTTCTGCTACTGTTTTCAGTGTCAACACAACTAACTCTGAACTAACATCCTCTTTGATAGCTGTCCCTTGAGCCATGTTCTCTGTTTTGGGGGGAACTTCCAGTGAGTTAGTGTGGGGATTGTATTTCCTGCCCATCACTGCACAGCCTGCCTGCTCTGTCCCTACCCCATTCCTGCTGGGTGCTCCAAATACTTGCAGCAGCCTCTGTATGGGGCAGGTGGGACATGGCCCTGTTGGGGTGGAATAGGGGGCTGCTTTCACTGGGTGCTTTAATTGTCCTTCCTCTGAAATTTCCTGCACTTAGAATTCTCCAAGGTTTATCCAGAGGGAAGTTGGGTGAAATGGACAATGCTTTGTGGCAGATTGTATTTCCAAGTGCACCAAACATGTTTCAGTGCCTCTGGACTTTGTCCCCACAGACTACTTCTCCCAGCCAAGGAGATAGGTCTCGGGGCATCTGGTGCAGCTGTTACCTCTATGAAGGCATTACATCAGTACTTGCAACCTGAAAAACCCTAACAATGACTTAAAGCCTAATGGGTTTTGTGAGACTCTGCAGGTGGAAAGCAGGAGCCCTGGCTTGGCTGATCATTTTTTATTTGTAAGGCAACTTTCAGCCTTTCCATTCCAGGGCCATGACCACACGCCGTTGCACAGCCCAGGGGCACTACTGGTCTGGCAAGGTGCTATCAAAGCTTGTGGTCCTTGGGATGAGCCCTTGGGATGCTGAGCTCCACAGCAGAATAGAGACAGGGCATCTGGGGGACCACATCTCATGAGCAGTAGCAGAGTGAGGGGTGGGAAACAGGCAGAGACTTGCCCTCATTATGCATGGGTCTAACATGCCCAATTACCCCATCATCTCCTCACCTCTGCAATGTAAAAGACTGTTGTTGAGAGTGGTCATAATTCATGGTGAACACCCTGCCTCCCCCTTACTCCTTTCACACCCACTGCTCTCCATTTTCCTTCCAGAAAAAAATGTGTCTTTGATGAAATCAAATGGCTCAGTCAAAGAACCCCTCAAATGGTTGGGGACCCCTGCAGTTGGCCACCCTTGCCCACTTCCCAGCTCTATTTCTGGCCGAGTTTGGAGTTTAAGTGGGCTGACCTTGTGCCCTGACTGCCCTGGGGGTCAGTGATGAAAGCGGATGGAGGCTTCACAGTCAGGTCTCTTGTGTGTGACTCTTTTGTTCCCAGGACAAGGGTGTGCAGTGCCTGGGACAGTGCTTAATTGTTTGGGGGCACTGCTTTACCCGTCATGCCCTTCCCCGGGTGGCCCCAGCCCTTCTTGCTCATGCGTGGGAGGGAGGCAGCTTCCCCACTCAGAGTAAGGAGGAGGAAGCAGAGTCTGGAGTGCTCAGCATCATTTCTGGCTGTTTATCAATCTGTGTAATAAATTTTGCAGATTGCCAGAAAGCAGAAAGAGAAAGAAAGTAAAAAAAAAAAAAAAAAAAAAGAACTTCCTGGCATTTTGTGACTCCTGTCTGTCACTGGGTGTATCTTCTATTGTCCTTCTGTGCAGACAAGAGCAACATCACCTTGTCCCAGCCAGCTCCTGTGCCCATCCACTGTGCTCCATGGGATTCACCCCATCACTGAGACTTCCCCTCTGCCCTTCCACAGGTGTTTAATGAGGAAAGCCCTGTGTCAGGCCTGAGGCATTGGGCTTAGTCCAAGTGGAGGCAAGAGGTTCTCACCAGGGAGGGCAGAAGCTTTGTGTTGATGTTGTGGGGTGAGCAAGCCCAGGGCTGGATATACTGAGGCTTCTGGAAAGCTTTTTTTGCTAGATCTGAGCGAGGCACCACACCTGGCACTGCCCTGAGGACATGGAGAGGAGTGGTGGGTTTTCTGCAGGTATGCTTGAGCAGGGGAAGGATGCTGGACAACCTGTGGGCGTGATGATAAAGAATTGAAGGTTTACAAAAGACTTGCCTGGTGGACATAGGTCAGCAGAACTCAGCAGAATCATGTGGGAAGCCTTGTACCACTCAATACCTCTTTGGCTGCCCCCTCAGCATCTTTCTTTTCACAACGAGTCTTTCCTGTGCTTTACATCTTCATTAGAGCTGGAGACTGGGGCAGGAGCCTCCACAGCAGGCCCTCCCCTCTGCCATTTCGGGGAGTGACTGTGCAGAGGAAATGGATAAAAGGAGCCCAGGGTCAGGGTTTAATTACCCCATTGCGTGCAGAGACGAGTGATGGACAGAGACTGTCAGTGGGTCACTGATTAGCTGCCACAGAGCAGACAGAGGAGGGGGGAAATGTGGTGAGCCCCTGGGACAGGCCAGTGCTGGGGAGAGCTGTGAGACATGGAGGTGGCAGCTTGTTGTGGGAGACACTTTTTCTTTTAGTTGTTTTCCCAGTCATTCATCCCACTATTTGTCCCAGCTCCATCAGGAGTCCTATGGTCTAAAAAGTCTCCTGCTGTGCCATGGCTGCTTCACTGGTTAGGGACAAGTTGCTGCTGGGGTGGCAGGTCCCCTGGAGGGATGGAGAAGAAGGGACATCTCCTGCCAACTGTGCCGAGCTCTTGTCTCCCTGTGGCAAGGTGGCAAGGAAGGATGGAGGGAGGGAAGAAAGCACATGAGGGAAGAAAAGGAAGAAGGCTAAATGGAATGGCTGCTGGCAGGTGAGGTGTAATACACAGATAGTGCTCCTCTGTGCCGGAGTGAAGGTCTCCTTCAGTGAGATCAGCCCAACCAAAGTGCAAACCAGGCTGCCTCTTTTCAGCCCCACTGCTTTACCACTGCCTCCTTTGGACATGGCTGAATGCCTCAGGTAATAAATCTGTCTGGCATCTGTTTGGCCTGAGACTGAGAGAGACCAGGTTTATTCTCTTGGCAGATTTGGTGACCTGGTTTTGTGCAGCAGTATGCAGAAGAAGCAAGTTTCAGCAAGTCTTAACTGTTCTACTTCTAATCCCATAGGTAATTCCGCCTCCTTTCCTTCTCACCTTCATATCAAACCCTTGTTCCTCATCCCAACATGCTGTCTCTGAGCCCAGCCTCCCTTTTCCCACATTTAGACAACTCAGTCAACTCATATCCCTGAGCCTGCTCTCAGCCCTGCCATACAGTGTCACACCTAACTTCTTCCACCAGTCCTTTTACCCTTGGTCTCAAGGTTCTTCTTTCTTCTCCTTTTCTCTACAATCCCTCTACACATCCTCTTTTGGAGTCTGAGCTTCAGTTTCTACCTCCATTCACAGTTGTCCCCAAGGTCCTGCTTCCCATGTCCACTCTCCCCTACCACTCCTACCCTTTCCTCTCCCATTCTTGCTTTTCCTCACTCATCCTTTGCCCCTCTTTCCCGTCCCCTTCACCTCTGATCTCCCAGGGTTGTTTGCGTGAATAGTTTCTGGAATCATGAGATCACTGGTTTTTCCTGTCTCTGTCAGTGGGAACATCACATTAAGGAGCATGGATAAGTGACCAGGGGCCATTGGGGTGACTCTGGCACCCACTCTCCCCACCCTCTCTACCCCCCTCTTCTTCTGTATCAAAGGAAGCTTTGTTGTCCAAAAGCAGAAAAGCAGATAAAAAGGCGGAACATGTGATCTCATTGGCTTTATTTAGACATCCAGCTATTCCTCCTCTCTTTTCTTGATTCATCCAAAATTATCTAAGTAAGAATCCATAATCCATCCTTGGGCTTCTCATTTGTGAAAGAGATGGTGGTAGATTCTTTTTTCCAAAAGGACTTCAACAGCTGACCTCTTGGTCTCCACAGGGTGCAAAGATGACCCTGATGGGGCTCTCTAGACAGTGTAATGCCTTTGATTACAGTAGTCTTCACATCAGGAGTGTGATGTCCCACCATGTGAAGGAGAATTGAGGCAGGGAGAAGCAAATCCTTTTCCTTAAAGTTTCACCATTGCTTACTAGGGGATTCCAAGACTATCCAGCAATGCATTGCTTCCTCAGGGGCACTGCTTGGTGGGGAGGTTTAAATTTGCAGTGTTAGATGCACAACATTTGAATTAATGAGTTTCTGGATCTTCCAGGGACTTGTTTTTTTGACAAGGGCAAAATTCTTCATCTCAGAGGGCTTCAGTTGTCTTTTGTGATGGAGATGATCAGTGTTTACTTACCAAGGCTGACTGCACACTCCTGGCAAGCACCCTGTACGATAGAGCTACTGTGGGGCTGGTGGGGCACAGCTGGGGTGGCAGGAAGTATCTCTGCATCCATGTTGGGATTCATTTAGCTGCTATCAAGCCAGGAGGCAGGAAAAAGGGTTATTATATATTCCTTTGTTGTTACATATTGGATGAGTTTGAGGCTTTCCAGTGAAAGCTGCCCTGCACACGCTGCTTTGAAACAGTATGGTTGACTAAGCAAAAATCCTCATTGTGGGCAGAGCCATACGAATATAAAGAGTTGGTCAATGCATCGTTTTCATGATGTTTTAACCAGCTTGGTTAAAATCCACCAGACAAGAAGTCCTTCTAATGTGGGAATATAATGGCCCTTTTATCTATAGTCCATTCCCCTTCTCTACAGGAGTAAAAATTCTCTGCATAACGCCTTACATCCACAGCTTTGTATGTGTGTGTGCGGGATGTGGCTAAGGCTGAAATTTAATGATTGTTTCAAGGACCTTCCAAAATAGTTAAGGCACTGAATGGGAGAAGAGTGCAGAAAACTTGGCAGATAGACACAGGCAGCATATGCCCTGTTCATCTAAAGCATGACATGGACTGAGATGGACTCAGGACAAAGGGTGATCAGAGGAGTGAAGAGGGTCAGTAGAGAAGAAGGTGAGCAGAAAGGCAGAAGGATTTGCATCAGGTGAGACTGAAGAATTTTATTTTGTTGCAGAATGCAGTATCAGTGAAGTGTATACCCAAATGCTATGAAAGGAAGGGAGGTGGGAATTTGGCTAAGGAATTGTTTGTGTTACATAAAGGCCATTGTAGAAGTTGCAGTGACTTTGGCATCATGTGATCTTTTACATATCCGTGTACGTGTAAGTTGACTCAGTGAAGCAGTATGTGCAAGGAGACTATAGCTGGAAGGATGGCTGTTGGAATGTCTGAGGTATAATTTCAATGGGGTGTGGGAAAACATGATGTTCATGGGGATTTGCACAACTTTTCTGTGGTAGGAGATCATGCACAAGAAGATTTATAGCAACAGTGCAGAGAAACTGTGTGACGCTCCAACCCATCCAATAGAGAGTGTCAGCTCCAGCTTACAACCAACTGAATCAGTAAATGTGGAGGCAAGAAAGAGACGTTTTTTGTGCGTCCCATGTGTTTTTTAATAAATGCCGAGTTCCCATAAAAATCTAGACCCCTTGTAGCTGCCACTCGATTCCTGCCAGTTCCGGGTCCCTATCAGTTGATTTTCCTGAAACAGGCACCATGACTCAATTCACAAGCTATTTCCAATAGCAAGTTGGGCTGATTCAACTTATATCCTGCCCTGCTGTGTCTGACTCATTCTTTCCCATCTCCATCTCTAAGAGAAGTCCAGCAGAAGGCAGAGGGCCCTTCACATAGATGCTCAAGGTCTCTATCAGATAATAGGTGAAGAAATATTTGCCATGACCAAGCTATGGTCATTTTTTGCCATTCCTTAGTCACTTGGCAGCCAATGGAGGGACGAATCGAGAGCAGGGTGGGGGAGAGTAAATGAGACAGAGAGACGAGAACAAAAGATTCTTTTGTGGTACAGAGAGACAGAAAAGGGAAAGCATCACCAAATGCCCAGAAGCCATGTTTGTAACAAGAGACCTATTCTCTCAGCTACTTGGAAAACAACTTGGAGTAAAAAGGCCTGGTTGAATTAACCCTTCATGGAGGCAATTCACTGAGCATGAAGGAAAGAGGCATGGCCACGGCGGACGCAATCTGCGTGGCGAGGTAGCAGTCTTGGCTCTTGGGCAATTTAAAACAATGATTTGTTGTCTGGGAAGAGGAGCTCGGGATGATGTTGGGTGGTTTGGCCATACCGAAGTTTTAAAATGTCAGATATCCTTTCTTCATAGGAGCTTTGGTTTTGGAAAAGATCACCAGAGGGGTTTTTGCAGCATATGAGGTGATGACTTTCCTGTTGATGTTTTTCCTAGGGATGCTATGGAGTGAGGAAAACAGCACCCCTAAAACTTATGGCTTACTGCAGCATAATCTTGTCCCATCACGGCCTCTGTGAATTCAGTTTTTATTGCTGGCCTTCAAAAACTCTCTCCTTGCACATTGCATCTCTCTTGTTCGTGTCTTAGTCCTCTCTTTGACTGAGAAGACCAATTTTACTGGTGTTAGGGGTTCTTTGTACAAACGAATTGAAAGTATGCCAAATCTTACATTTCCGAAGAAACAACCATCTTTAATTCATTGTGAACTCTCTCCCTTAGCCTCCTTGATGTTATTTATAAGGAATTTTCCTCTTTAATTGAGTGGATCTTTGGGTGAAAGGAGACTTCTGGGATGATGGTACCAGAAAAAGCTCTACTCAAGGAAAGAGAATCTGCACCGATTTGAAGATAAATGTGGCATATTGGCATATGCTGTGTCAGTTTGACTGCGAGTTTGCTTCCGGGCATTCTAAAGGAGCGAGACAGACAGATCTCAAAGAAAGCTTCTTCTCCTCATAAAAGTGCAGAAGGGACAGCACCCTCTGGAGCCTCCTAACAGGGCCAGGCAAAGGGGTGCAAAGAGCAGTCTGGAAATGGAAAGATGTTTCTCCTCTCTGCTTCACCATCTCACCAGGTCAAGAGCAATGTCCATCCATCATGGGTCACCCATCCCCCTGGCCTGATGGCGCAGATGGGGAGGATGCAGTGGGTGCCCCTGGAGCCCATGGTCAGGTGGGCTGCCAGGCTGATGTGGGATGCAAACAGCCTTAAAATCGTGCTTTCGTAAATAAGTCATCACATGGCACTTGTGCATGTCTCTTAGAGCAGCAGTTTGAAAACAACCAGGAAAATCATGTGGCAACAGAAGTCTGCAGGCTCCCAGCCCTCCCCCACTCCCTAACCTTCTCTCTCCCTTTCCTTTCTATCTCTCTCTCTCTCTTTCTTACTGAGATGGAGTTGTCAACAAAAGCTGGAGTTGGATTTTGCTCCCACTAACCTCATCCAGGGCTTTAGGGTATTTGTGTTGGCACTTGGTGTTGGCATTCAACCTACCTGTGCTACTCAGACCACCTGTGCTGTGTGATGCCCCCTGCAATCCTGCCAGGCGAATTTGCAAATTCAGTCTCCTAAAGGGATTGAAGGACATTTACCCAGAGGGGATTTTAAATATGATTAAACCCATTGCTCAATGGGATTTTCTCTATTGCAGGTGAGTCTGGCAGAAATTGTCTTTTTCTTGGCAGTACAGTTTTAATACCTGATGGGCACTTACTGGAGTTACTTGTAAGGTCAGAAAAGAGAGTTCTGGAGTTTGAAAATTAAAAAAACTTGGAAGTTCTCCACTGCTGCCTCATACAACTCATTCACAATAGCACAGCAAAGCAGGAGTCTTGGAACATTGAGACCTCAGCTGAGCTAAGAGCAGGTAGTGTTCTGTGAAGAAAAAGTGCTACTACACTGTCAATTAATGCATATCTTTGAGCCTTGGCTCCACTCATGGTCTCCTATTTTAACTGGCATATGCCGACCAGCCTTGCTGAGTGCAAAGAGCTCAGAGCCAGGAGGGGACTGAGGGATTTATTGGGCTGTTCCAGGTGAGGCTCAACCTGTCCCACTGTCCTAGCACTTGGGTGGTGTTGTTGATTACACCTTCTTCTACCATACATTCCTCTAGCTATCATTTCCTCTAAGCTGGCTTTTCCTAGCTTAGAAGCTCAGGATCTGAGTCTGCAGTTAGTAAGATCTCTACCTTTTCTTGCATTATGCGTTCCTCCCAATGCTCCTCTCCTCTCCTCTCCTCTCCTCTCCTCTCCTCTCCTCTCCTCTCCTCTCCTCTCCTCTCCTCTCCTCTCCTCTCCTCTCCTCTCCTCTCCTCTCCTCTCCTCTCCTCTCCTCTCCTCTCCTCTCCTCTCCTCTCCTCTCCTCTCCTCTCCTCTCCTCTCCTCATCTGAAAATGGGACTGGTTTGGCCTGAGTTAATATTTACAGCAGATGGGAGTGGGCTTGATGGAAAGAGTTTGCCTCAATACAGTGCTGCTGAACCGGTGTGAGTAACTTCACTATGGCTGGTTTAAAAGCCCTGTTTCTCTTGTACCAGAACCTGTCACCCCACTTGGCAAGCTGTTTGCTGGACCAGCTTTCCATGGATAGGAAGAAGATTATTCAGCAAGTGCTGAAATGGGATTCCCAAAAAGCTAACAAAAATCTTTAGTTCCTCAGTGTCCAGCTGCTCCAGGCTATCTCCTTCTCCACAACCTGTGACTGATTCATAGCAGAACATCTGCATCTTCTTTCCAATTTGATCCACCAGGCCAAATCTGTTCATCACTCAGCATCCTAGCCCTAAAAAGTAAAATCATCCTGTCTGAGAAATTCCCCAGCCAGGAACCATAGAATCATGGAATCATAGAACGGTGTGGTCTGGAAGAGACCTTAAAGATCATCTAGTTCCAACCCCACTGCCATGGGCAGGGATGCCACCCACTAGACCACATTGCTCAAAGTCCACTTAGCCTGACCATAAACAGTACCAGGGTGGGCAGGGATGGCAACCAGTGTTTGAAGTGAGAAAACAGGACCTGAAAACCTCTCACAGGACTTATATTTTGACTAGGTTTCCTTGATAGAACAAAATTTCATCCAGTCTAATATGGTGTGTGTAACACATTGCCACTGTTACTTATCAAGGCAATAAAATACTTAGACACAGGATTAAGCCCTAAATAAAGGAAAATTAAGACTGTTTCCAAATAAATGATGTCGCAACATAAAAGATTCTATCTGGAGGATGTGGTAAGTCAGTCTACGTCACAGTGCTGCCAAATCCTTTCCCTCTGCACTTGTTCTCTCCTTTAAAAAAAAAAAAAAAACAACAAAACCAAAGCAGAAAGAAATGTGTGGTGACAGGTAGGAGATGTTGTGGTCCTGGAGAAGCAGAGCCCCATCTCCTTACACAGCTAGCAGGGAGTGGAGCAGGAGAGCGGAGGGTAGCACAGTGCTGTACAGCTGCAGGGCTGCTCACAACAGGGCAGAGCTCCCAGAGAATGTGCTCTTTGTTCACTGCCTTTAAAGGGTAAGAGAAACACTTATGCATGGCAAATTAGCCCAAAAATGTATTTCTCTAAAACACCCGATTGTCTGGCCAGCTCTGCAGCTGCAGGGAAGTTCCAGGGAGAGAAGGGGGAGGCGGCGGGGAAGGAGGAGGGAGGCAGGGAAGGAGGATATTGATGGCGGGGGGGGGGGGGGGGGGGGGGGGGGGGGGGGAAGGCAAGATGATTGTGGGAGTGAGGGAGAAATTCTCATGCCTCCATTCAAACAGAGCTGACCAGTGAGCCAGGGGACCCCTGACAGAGGGGCCACGTTGGTGGTCAGGGAACCACGCTGTCTCCTGGTCTCCTGGGGGGCAGGGAGAAGAGGGGACACAGACAGCTGTGCTGTGGGCAGCGTGGGAGCAGGCACTGGTGCAGCCGGCAGTGCCGGGGAGTCCTGCCACCCAGCAGGTTCAGCTGTGCCATCTGGGCCGGGATGCTCCGCGAGCAGTGCCATGCTCCTCTAGTCACCGTGTCGCGCGTGCCAGGGGGCTGTGACTCCTCTCCTGCTCCTGAGAAAAGTGCACAGGGTTTGACTGTCTTCGAGGAGCAGGACCTGTGCTCTTCCCAAGAGGTGGCACTTAGGTTTAAGACATCCCAAATGTACCTCTTGGTTAGGAAATTGATCTGAGCTTGTTAAGAATTTCCAGCTTAATGCTGATACCCATTTAAAAACTTCCAGACCACTGCTGGCAGAAAAGTGATTCCTTGAACTTCCCTGGAGTTTGGGAAGCAAAACCTAGTGACAAGATTCTTGACAACGGCTTGGACTGTGAAGTTCATGGTGAGTGCCACGGTCTTGTCCCTGCCCCAAGGGATGCCACTGAAAGTAGTTAGGCCCACCCCAAGCACAGCTGAGACCTCAGAGTCCAGGGAGTGTTTCCCACACGGTCTGGGATGAGACATCCTATTCATGTGCATGTACTTATTTTATTTTCTGTTACCTGCTGCTGTGGAAAGAGAGGTGGCCCCTGCTGCAAACTACAGCACTTTGCAGGCACAGCCTTGGGGTAACCAGATTGGTCCTTGCTGCTGCTGACTGAATGCTCCTGGGGACATCTGCAGCGTGATCAAGATGCCACCTGAAGGGAAGCAGCTCAGGCTAGGCTTTGCCTTTGAGGACACTCAGGGGTGCACTTGCCCGCAATAAATCCAGGTCCCAGTACTCTGTCCTTTCTGCCATATGTCATGGCCTATTTTGGGCAGACACTAACTTCTCCTTCAAAGTCACCGGTGCCACCTGCTGCGAGGACTGGTGAGACTGGGAGGTAGCCTTAGGTTAAGCCAAGCTTAGATTGCCCACGAGAAAAAAGAGAGACGTGAGAATCTCAGATGGGATTTGGTTTCAATACATTCCCGCAACTGTCCAGCTCAGGTGTAGGATTGACATTGCCACCAGTTCAAGTTGGCACAGGCAAAACATACTCTGTTTCCAGGTTGCTGTTATACTCATCATGTGACCAAAAGTTTTTGAGGAAAACCCTGTCACTCTTTGGGTTTGTAATCCAGAAGTTCTATAAAGTCCCCTTTCACTGGACCGGAGAAAGGGAAGGACAAGTGGACCTGGATGATTTATCTGCACAAGTAGCGATACCAATGGCTGCTGAGAATTATTCACAGAATCATAGAATGAGTCAGGTTGGAAGGGAACACAGTGGGTCATCTGGACCAACCTCCCTGCTCAAGCAGGGTCATCCCAGAGCACATGGCACAGGATTGTGTCCAGACAGTTCTGGAATGTGAGGGAAACTCCACAACCTCCCTTGGCAGTCAGTTCCAGTGCACAGTCACCTGCACAGTAAAGAAATTCTTCCTCATATTCAGGTGGAACTTCCTGTGCATCAGTTTCTGCCCATTGCCTCTGGTCCAATTGCTTGGACAATTGCCTATTCATGCTTTGAATCTTGCCCATCCATTCTTTCTTTTCAGAGGTTTCATGAAGATGCTTTAGTTAGCATTGGGTATGGAAGTAACTGCTGGATACAGAGCAGGATCTGACGGAGGGAAGCCAGAATCCAGTTTGAAAATTTCCTATAGTGGAGAAGCTCATCAGACTTTTCTTGAACAGGTGTGATGAGCAAAGAAGGAGGTGGGGAGCTGAACCACTCTTTAAATGAGGGATTGGGAAACTGCTGGCAGCTGTATAATCCTGTCATCACTACATTACACATTTCTTTATGGCCAATTCACTCTCTTATTTTATGTCTACATGGGAGAAGAGAGGATGAAAAATGTTAACTTTAATCAAGTCAGCAATCCTTCTTGGCTTCGACACACTTCATTTTCCACTCAGGTGAAAGAGGTTCTTCTGCGTGCACTGACATATATCCCTGTGATGAGGGGGATTCTGTCCTGGTCCCTCCTCTCAGACCTTCACATCCCTGCCACTCCTCGTGTGTCCCTCTAGAAACACCCTGAGCTGCCACCACACAAACATCTGTGACCACATTCCATGATCTGAACCTTAATTGTTAAGGCCACAAAGCTACAGCGGTGCCAGTGCTGGGCTTCATGCCTGACCTTCAGGGAGTGGGTGACACAGATGGATGGCAGGCCTGCCGTGAGTTCTGAGAGCATTTGTGCCAAGGTGGGACTCAGGGAAACCAAGAATCCAAGCATGTTCCCGCACTTTGTGGAAACCCTGAGACCTCCCAGCCATGGCAAGGATGTGGCATCATCAGGTGGGAATGACTGGTACCAGGCAAGAATTTATTGGCAAATAATTTGCTAAGAAATGGGACTTCAAGGGAATGAAACCAGTTGCAAATTCAGACATAATTCAACAAGCACTTTTGACTGGAAAGTGAGTGTGGGAGACGGATTTTTAAAATATCAAAACATTTCATTTCAAGGCAATCTTCCTGAATTATTCTTTTCTAAATGCCAAAATGCTGTGAATGGACATTTTCAAAGTGAATTTCTGACATTTTGTTTCAAGCCAACATTTTGCATTTAAAACTTGACCCAGGTTGAAAGATGAGAGGTCAGTCACAAGACCCTAAAACAATGAAATAAAACTTGCTATTTAAAGCTCAGAATAATGTTTCAATCTCTGAGTTATGCCACTTGAAATAAAAGTTTTAAATCGCCATGGAGCTCCTATGCATGTTCAGATCAACATGCCCCTACCTGACACCTCTGAAGTGGTGGAGTCATTGGAGCAGAAGCAGACAGTGTGGTTGGGATAAAACCAGCCAGTAGTGGCCTGAAATTAACTAAAAAATGCCCTTATGCATCCCAGACAGAATTTCACTCTTCTATCGATAAATTTCACTTTGATCTCCATAGGGCTTTTTATGGTGGGATGTGCTCCTCTTAGGGATGTTTGCATCCCTTCACAGCAATGACGAGCCTGGGCCTACGGCAGTTTTACTCTGCTGGCAATTAGCTTTAGGCAAAGTGGCAACCAAACTGTTATCATTTTCCATCCATCCCTGGGAGCACTGTCCCACTGATCTCCATGCAAACCAGCGGAGCTTTTCATAGACATATGTCCATAGGCAGCGCCAGGGAAAAAAATGCAAGCATAAGCAAAGTCTGCGTGCAAGAAAATCTCTGCTAATTTGGGAAGTGGCCCTACTACTTCTTATAATGGGTGGGTACATTGGGGGACAGCAACCAAGCAGGTTGAAGGACACTGACAGCGCTTTGAGAAGATGCTGTGCCCCGCAACTGCCTCTTCTGTACAAAGGCAGGTTCCGTCTCGAGGGACGTGAGGATTAGCCTTCCTCCCCCTTCCCCGCCAGCCCCAACTCCTCACTCCCGCTGCCCCGTCCTCCCTGCCGTGCGCACGTGGTCCCGGCTGGCCATGAATAGAGTTGGCACGGGTGGGTCCAGCCTGAGCCGCTGGGCCTCACGGCTCCCGACCTGAATAAGCAGCATAAAGGCACAGAGCAGCCCCGTCGCGGCTCTGTCCCGACCCATCCTCCCCAGCTGCAACAGCATCCGCTGTGGGCCCAGACCTGCCATTCTTATGGAATCCTTCTGTGCAGTTTGTCTTTCTCTGCCTCTCTCCTCTCCTCTCCCCCCCACCCCCGCCTTTTTTTTTTTTTTAATCCCCTTTTTTCGAACATATCATTACAGGAGCAACAAAAAAGATGGGACAATACAGCCATTGATGAACTGCTCTCGTCCTCCAGTCCCGATCCCCCCCACTCCCTCCCTCCCCTTCTCTGGTGCGTGCCAACACTCTTTCCACCCGCCCAGGGCTGGAGCCAGCGCCAAACAACCTCTGCTAATAAACAAGAGGAACCAGATAAACCAGGAACACAATAGAGGGATTTGTTGCACTTTAGTGATGGTGGGAACAATGTCAACTCCGTGGCGCAGCTGCATGGACCCCCTCCCATCCTCTCCCCCCAACGCCTCGTGCCCCCCGCGTACTTGCAGCCCAACACTGTGATTTATGAAAGGCCAAAGGTCACCATGCATTAAAGGGCTTCTTTCTTGCATCATTTATTAACCCCTCTATGACAAGGCGCACTCATTGTGGCAGTGGTGGTGGCACAGGGAGCGGGGCACGGGCAGAGGAGTCCATCCCAGTGCCACCATGCATCTTGCAGAGGATGCTGAGATGCAGGCTAGTGCTTAAGCCTGGTTTTACACTGACCTGGTGGGGGGGGGGAGGAGGGGAGGCTTTGGTGAGATATGTTTTGGCCAGCAAAAGCAACTCATGCACTCCAGCACAGCTCTGTTTGCATTTCACGCAGGTCACCGTCTGCCCGACCTACACTTGCTGCCAGGCGGTGAGCGCAGATCGCTGTGTATGCTGTGGCCATGCACACACCGAGAGCTGGCCTGAAGGGCTGCCCTGAAGGTTCTATAGTTCACACGGTAGAGTTGACCACGTTGGATCACCAGAGCCTTAAGTCATCCCGTGCTACCAGGTGTTGTCACAGGGGCTGCCCAAGATGCAGCTGGGCAGAGAGGAGGCAGTGGAAGAGGATGGATCACTCCAAGGTCTCCTTCTTGGGAAAGTAGAAGTGTGCCCAAAATCTCTCCTTGGCTCACCAGAGCTGGTTTCCATTATAGGCAAAGCTGCAGTGTCACTGTAAAACATTTTCAAGCCTTCCTGTGTAGCCATAAAACAACACCGTGAAACAGCAGCGTAACAAATCCTTGGACTGTTCTCTTTCTCCTGAAATTGCAGTGACCAAGTCAGTTTGGGTGAGCCACTGCAGCAGCAAAGGCTTCAGCACTGAACTTTGAACCCTGAAGTACAGCCCCATATCCCTGGCTGTGCTTGAGGGTTCCCTGGAGACCCTGTCCATGGGCAAACTTGCTTGGGAGGACAACAACATGGCCATCACAGGCTAGGGGTAGTGAGAGAGCCCTGGAAAGGAGATGCCTGCTAGAGTTCATGTCCACTGTGAGAGCAGTGGGGCTGTGCTGGCACCTGGTTGCCTGGCCCATCCCTCCAGGCTCAGCAGAGGGGAGGCTGTGTTGGCAGGCTGGGATATCTCACCCCTCCCCGGGATGAAGGGATGGGTAACAAGGGACAAGCTTGGGAGCCCTTGGGGGTGTCAGGGTGAGCCCCTGCACAGGACAGAGGGGCATGGAGGCTGGGGTGAAGAGGAAGACAGTCCCACTGCCCAAATGCTGGCTGGTAACTCTGGTTACCAGTCAAACTGCTCCTGCCCTAGTGCTGGTGCCTTGAGGCCGTGCTCCCTCACTCATTCTCCCTCACATTCCTCTGGGAGCTGATCAGGGCTTGAATGACACCCCAGATGACTCTTTGCTATTAATTCCTGTGAACAGAAAGGGCTCCTTGTTCTCCCAGTCCTACTCTCTGGAGGAATTACAGGGGCCAAGGCAGCAGGCTGAAGCCTTCCCGACTTAACCCTTCCCCCGGCTCCCCAGGAGCCTCCCTGCATCTAGGGGACTAGCAGAGGTGAAGATCACTCTGGAGCCACCTTGACCACCACTGAATGAGCCCACTGGGGTCACTAAACACTGCTACAGGCACGGGTCCTGTTGGGAGGATCCCCTTTTCTGGTTGTTCTGCCCAATCTTGTACAATTCCCTTCTTTTCCCCTCTAGGCATCTCTCATCTGCTGTGCAGACCAAGAGCATCCAGCTTCCTCCATTATATAACACTGGATATGCCAGACTCCATCCCAGAACAGGCAACCCGGTCTTTCTCCCCCAGCTCTACCCCTTCAGTGCATGCTTTTTGGGGTTAGCCTTTTGGAAGGACACCTGTTATCTCCAGCAGGAGATGCAGGGGTTAACAGCCAGGCAGGCTCTGTGCCATCTATCAAAGCAGGTAGCAGACAGACGTGCTTGCCCATTCCTCTTTGATCTTCCCAGACCTGAGTAATGCAGGAAAATTGTCCATTTAGCCATCACAGGTCCTTGCCATGCCCATGAAACCTTAGACTGGCCAAGACGACAGGCCAGGAGGTGCCTGAGGTCTTTGCAATGTTCAGAGATTATTCTCCTCCCTACTTTCCACAAGGTTTTCCCTACACCTCCTCTCTGGAGCAGCTGGCACTGTAATCCACTGCTTTAGAACAAAAAATGCAGCTGAGCAAAGTCTGCTTGGCTACATCAAGGCCATACACCAGTGGCAGCAGCATTGTGGTATCCTGCATCTGTGGCAGCCCTCACCATCCCTTGGAGAGAACAGGTTTTACTCCTGCTCTGGAGCCAGGCAGGACTCTGCAACCACATCCCAGACCCAGTCCCCAGAGAACTTCCTGAGGACTCCCACCCCTCCTGAGGTGATGGGAGTGCAGGGCTATGCACCAACCAGCACCATCCAGGCTTTGTTGCCCATGGGGAATGATAATCCTGGAGGAGGGCAGTCACTGTGACATTTCTTTTGCTGCCTGCAGAGGACACTGGGTTGTTAAACAGCCCAGTCCACCAGTAAACAACTCCAGGCACTGCCTGCCTTGTGTTTCCCCTGACATCCCATGGCAAAACTCCCTGCAGCATACGGATGCCGTATGATGCTGCCAAAACCCAGGCAGGGCTGCAGGCAGCTCTTTGCATTTCCTGACTGACCCACACCCCTTCCTTTCTCCTAAGGCTGCCTCACGAACAACCAGTTCATCAATGCCCATGAGTGGAAGCTCAGAGGCACCTGGAAGGGTCTAGGACCAACAGTGGAAGCTTCAGCCAAGAAAGGCGAGGGGTGATGAAGACCAGAGCCCAGCAGTGGTTTCTGTGCCCAGCTCTCAGTTGGGAGGCTGCCTATGGCACAAGGCAAATCGAAGAGCTCTTTGGAGATTGTGGCTGACACAGAACTGAGGAGGGTGACACAAACATGGCCTTCAGGGACCCTCTGCTTGTCTTGTTCACGGACAAGCCTTGAAAATGACCTGCACTCTGGGAGCCTGGAGGGCAGTCATGACATCGTATGGGAGAGGAATTTGGAGAGAAGGGCATGAGGAAGTGGTGGAGATGGGGCCAGGCTTAGTCCTGATCTTTCTCAGGCTGACGTCAGTCATGTCCCGTGATGTTTCACGAGTCAGACCATCTGCAGATTCATAGGTTTGCTAGACATTTTAGTGGTCTTTCCCTTTGCTCCTCCCTGCTTTTTCTCAGAGCATCACACTTACACAATCATCAAATAAAAAGGGTAAAAACTTTTTTTTCTAGTTTTTACAATTTTCTCATGACTTCCTCTGTGGAGGTTCAAATGGTCACCTGGCCACTAGTTTCCACTTGCCCCCGGGACTGAGTAACCATCTTCCCAGCTACCCTATGGCCATGATGATGAGGTGTGATAAGGCCCAGTGGCATCAGCACACCAAAGGCAACATGCAGTCCTCACTGAAGGTGTTGGGTATACTATTTCTGACTGGGACAGCAGGACTTCCAATGTGGGTCAGCTGTCCCTGACATCTGCAACCCTCCCATGACCATCTGGGTTGCCTGCTCCTCTGCCTCCCTCTTTCTCCCTCATGGGCAGGGAGACAGCCCCCCTTTTCAGCTGTCCCCCTCCTCTTCCTCACCAAGCCATGCCTGCCAGCCATGTCAGGAAGCAGCAGCAAGCTTCATACTGGCAAAGATGCAAACCCCACTTTGGAGATAGGGCAGATCAAGGGTTTGGCTTTGGTGTGAGAAATCTAGTTTCCCTCCCTAACGTGATGTTGGTATGGCCATTCCCTGTCCTTCCCATAGCATCACAGGGGGGTACAGCCAGTGCAAATCCACACCAACCTGCCTGGCACGGACAAGAAGGCAGCAGGGGCAAGACCCCCTCCCACCCCCAAATCCCAAACCTTGCCCCCCACCACCAGCCCCTCCTTGTCTCACGTGCCCACCTCCACATGAAGGGGATTTTGCAAAGAGGAGGTGGTGCCTGCTCATCCATTCCAGTGGCTGTCCCCATCCTGGCCACTGCCGCTGCCTCAGCTCCTCCTAGCCCGGGCTTCCTCTCCGGTCTTTGGGTCTGGAGCAAGCTGGACGCTCTTAAAAAGCTTTTTATGTGCGAGCGTGTGTGTGTGCGAGTGTGTGTTAATCACATGATTGTCATTCACCTGTATCCTGAACAAAGACCGTGCACTGTTTAAGGCCCAAACAAGAAAGCCAGAAAGGGAAGGAGGGGGGCTTGTTGTGAAAACTGAAGGGGCCGTTGAGAGAGCAGGCGCGCGCGGGAGAAAATCCTTATCAAACTCCCAATTCATGGGTCTCCCTTTCCCTCAGCACACTGTGGGTATTGTTTGGCTGGGGGTGTGTATGTGTATTTTTTCGAATGTCTGTATCATCCCCTCCTTGCTCCCCAGCTCTGACGCTGTTTTACTGTATGGAAAGATTTCACAGGGAACCCCTCCCATTTTCCCAGGCAGTCCTGGGACAATACCAATGCTGTGCCCCGGAGTTGGGCAGGGGACAAAAGCTGGCTCTCGTGCTGGGGATCCCGCTGCTCCTGTGCTGTGGACAGGCTCTCCCCTCTGACTCCTCCCTTGCCACAGGTGCAGGGGAGAGGTGTCATCTAGCAAAATCCCTCCCCCGAAACCTCTGTGGTCCCACCTTGGTGGTGGATGTGTGCCACCAATGTGGTCCCCTCGCTGAAACCCTACCAAGCAGGTGCTACTGCGATGATGCTCCTTGTTCACTGAGCAGCCAGCCTGGAGTGGGGTCTCTTTCCTATCATCTTTGAGAGTGGTATGGACACAGGATAGATGGACAGAAGAGACTTGAAAAAGGATATACAAAGACTCAGTGCTCTGAGAGGGGGCTGAAAAAAGGGGGAAATGGACTGAAAAATAAAAGAGAGTTCAAAAAGCAGAGGCAGGACCAAAAGAGACAAAATACAAGAACTGGAGAAAGGCAGAATGGAGGGAAAAAGGCCCTTCCTCAACATTTAAATACGAGGAGACACTCAGATTGCAGAGATTGTATGGCTGGTACATGCTCCTTTGAGGACATCCCTCTCTGCAGCTGAGCCACCCACGGCTCTACCAACAAGGCACAAATTGGACTTGGCTCCTGGCTGGCTGGTGGTAGGAGGCTCCGACGGGGATGGTGAGCAGTGGGAAAAACACTGGTCCAGTGCCCTGGAGGTTACTGAAATCCCTTCTGGGTCTGATTCCTTTCTTGCCCAGTTGAGAGTGGTGGGTCAGCACCATCTTGTTCCCCCTGCAGAGTTCACCTGTTGCACTTGGGGTGTGAACTGAGCAGGCTGTAAACTTTGCTCAGTGCCTTGTGGGGCTCTTCTGTCTCTTGACTGGGAATCTTCTCCAGCAAAGCACTAGAGGACCCCTGGCCTCTCATTCCCTATCACTTGAAGCCTTGTACCATGTATTCCCACTCCAGAGGAAAACAAGAAAGCTCTGCCATGCTCCCTCTTTCCCATGGAATCCATAGGAACTAGCCACCCTGAAGGGACGGCAAATAAACACCATTTTCTGGCCATTTTCTGTGTCACTCTCCTTGCCCCAGGTTGGAGGTTGACTGCAGCCAGGGGAACAAGCAGGGTGGTATTTCTCAGCAGTAGCTGCCTTCTTGAGGGGCAGGGGACCAATCTTCCAGTTCCAGTTCTCCCACACCTCCTATGCAGGGCCCCTGGAGGATGAGGATGACCCTTACTGGCTGGGGAAGGTGCCACGAGCTCTGCAGTATCACTGACTCTGCATCCAGTGGGCCACAGACAACTCTGTGTGAACTGACCTTGCTTCAGTTGTTTTTGCTGGTCATCTGCATGCCAGACAGAGGGTGAGCTGCCAAATTGCCCCTGTCTGTGCTGTGAGTCCTCTTCTTGTGCCAACTACAACTGGGGTGTCTGTTGGTGAGAGAACTCATCCCAAATGGCAAGACTTGAGGTTGATCAGCTGCTGCTTTGGCCACGGAAGCAGGGCCTCGATGCTCTTTGTGAGGCCCTCCACTGGGTCTTCTTGTCATCAAAAAGACACATTCCTCTCTTCCAAAGGAAAAAAGGCATCATGTGAAGAAAAGTATTGGAACCCATCTTTTTTTCTGGAGTAGGTAATGCTGAAGAGAAGAAAGGTAGGGGATGATCCCATGACAGTTATTTTTTTCTGTGGCATGCAAGAAGTTTGTTTAAGCTGCCTGCTTGATCCCAATGGCATGTAGCCATTCCCCCTCCCAGCTCTGTTCAGTAAAGGCTTCTCACTGGGCTTTAGTGAGGCTTTCCCTGCAGCCATCCTATGGTTTCAGAGCTTTATTTACTCCAGACAACACCAGGAGTGCAGGGAAATGGCCCTAAGCTGTCAGCCAGGTTTGCAGGGGCAGCAACCAGCACCACAGGTTTGCTCTAAGGGTTTAGCTAGGGTGCTCAGCACCATCCTTGGGACTGGTTCCCTCATGGTCCATGTGGTGCCAGCCAGTGATTTTACTGGACTTTCTGACACAAAGTCTCTGAAGAGTCAATATCTGCTATAGGAGTTGAAAGTGTTCTTGAAATCCCTCCAAGCTGTTTGCCAGGGTCATATGCATTAATCTCTTTGTATTTTCTGGCTTAGCACTGAAGTGCCTTCAGGTTGGGTCTCCAGCAAGGAGCTGGGGCAGGAGCTCGGTTTATCTCATTGCTACCTTAGGAGATCATCAAAATTTTTGTGGGTGACTTCTCATGGTTACAGAGTTGGTGTTGGTCTATACTGGCCCTGGTAGCAAAGGAAATTGAAGAAACCAACTACCAGAGGGACGTGGGAAGGAAAGTGAGCTGGAAAACAGATATGTGAGGGAAAATGTTCTAAACCATTGAGAACTGAGATCCAGTGCACGAGCAGCAAGAATGAGGGTGAGAGTCCTTCTCATCAGGAAACCCCACTTTCCTTGTGAAAGACCACACATTTGCCTTCAGGAGCAGCTCAGCATGCTGGAGGAAGCAGAGCCTGCTTGTCTTGGCAAGACCCCACAGAGCCCATCCCTAGAGTGCAAAAATCTTAAGAAGGTTCAAACTGGTATCCACTGTCTAGCAGCATGGCATTTTCCTTGGACCTGATGTCCTCCACCCTCAGAACACCTCGGATCCCCTGCATCCCCTTCCCCACCCTGCAGATGCAGGTCTGAATGATGTCCTTTCCACAGTGCTTTGACCCCAGGGTCCCGGATCAACTTGTTTCAGCACAGAGGAATCCTCGTGCAACTCTGTGACAAGGACCAAGGACTCATTTAGCACACGAGGAGCACTAGACCCTTCAGGAGTAACCGTGCCATCAGGGGGAAGGAGGGGGACCCCCATCCTGGGGATGCACACCCTTCTCCCCAAACCACCCAGACCCCTTCCAGCATCCCACCACCCCAACCTGGCAGGGCTGAATCCTCCAGCACCACCTCTGGGGTGGCCATGCCACAGAGAGCAGCCCAATGCCAGCAGTTCTCATGAAGAAGCTGGCACCATGGAAAACAAGGAACGTGCTGGTGGCTGAGGTGGGGTGGGGGGCTGCCTGTGTCCCCTCCCCGCCGTCCCTGGCCGACCGTATTCTGGCTCTGAGGAGTGCTTGGCTCCACCTTCCGCCCTTCCCTCCCCCGGTGCTAAGCAGCAAAGCCAGCTAGAGACATCCAGCCGGGGTATTAGTAAAAACCAAGCCTCCCTCCAGGAATGGCACTCGCTTGAGAGCCTCCCTGTGCTGCGTGCCCCGACGCCGCTGGGGCTGGGAGACAGAACAGGGGGGCTATTGGGATACAAATCACAGCCCTCGCAGGATTTGCCCGGCACACCGGCCAGCAATGTAAGTTTTCCTACCTGAGCTCACACACACGCGCACACTTTCGTTCGCGCTTTTTCCCTCTTACTTTTACGCTTTTTCCCTTTCTCTTACTTTTTTCATTTTCCCCAACAAGAGCCTGTGTTGCCTTCTAAAACTAGAGGGATAGCAGCTCTTGCTATGCACTGGCTTTTTTTTCCAGTTAAGCCAGAAGCATGCTTTTCCATCACTTCTCTTTTTTTCTTTTTTTTTTTTTACTTCTTTCTTCTTCTACTTTTTTCTTTTTTTTTTTTTTTTAATTTCTGGATGGGGAGGATAGAGAGGCCTTTATTTTTAGAGTGTTTCTTTCTCTGAGGGGGGAACTGCTGCAAAGCAGCAGGGACTTTTAGAGGTGACTGCAGACAGAAGGAGAAAGGCGGAGTGCATGGGACAGGCAACCCAGAGCTATGGCTTGTCTCAAAGTTAAACTTGGTTGTGTTTTTGTCTGCATAGATATATAGATATAGATATGGATATATGAATGTCAGTATTCATATGCATACACACACATAGACTGGAGTGTGTGTGTGGATGAAGTGTAGATGTATTTTAAGCTTTCGGTTTATCAGGTGTGAGAGGAGAGTGAGGGATGAGATGTTCCCACAGAGGTACTTTCTCACAGTTGGGATCAGGGTTTCTGGGTGTGGATCCTGGGCCTGGGCTGGTCCCCTGCATGGTGGTGCCACCCTCTCAGATTCCCTGGCACCTGGTATATCAGTCTGTTCTGGCTTATAGATACAGTGCTGGTGCTTCCCCTCCCATGCCTCCCTCCAGACATTTCACTGCATGTCTTTGAAATAAAGGGGCACTTCCCCACACAAGTTTGGTGGCTCTCCTCCACATTCCACTCCTCTGTGGGATGCTGTGCCCAGGCAGACTGATCCACGTCTCTCTCCTTTCAGGTCCCCAACCCTCCTTATCCCTCTTGCTGTAGGCCCTTCAGCACATGTCAGCTCCACACAATTGCAGAGATAGGGAGCAATATCCCAATTAATCAGGGGCCCCAACCCATCCCCACCCCCATCGATCACGGGTTCTGTGGTGTGTATGGCAGTTGCTTTGCTTGTGCTTTAATTGAGCAGCCCCTGTCTCGTGGTCGGCTCTTCAGAGACCTTGGAGTCCCTTTCAGATTTGGTGGTTCCTTCTCCTTTTCTCTCTTTCCCCCCTTTTTCTTTTCTTTCCTTTGTTTTTGTCTTCCTCCCTTCCCTCCCCAGTGAGAACAAGGACAGCGAGAAGGAAAAGGGAAGGCTCGAGAGCAACGATGGCTGACGACCAAGACCTTTCGGAGGTGGAGATGAGCCCAGTGGGCTCTGAAGACCACCATTGCCTCTCCCCAGGACCCTCCATGGCGTCAGACAACTCCCCGCACCTCACTGGCTCTGGGAATGGGGAGATGGGGAAGGTGAAGAAGGAACAGCAAGACTCAGAGGCGGATGATGACAAGTTCCCGGTGTGCATCCGTGAGGCAGTCAGCCAGGTGCTGAGCGGCTATGACTGGACCCTGGTTCCCATGCCCGTGCGGGTCAATGGAAGTAACAAGAGCAAACCCCACGTCAAGCGGCCCATGAATGCCTTCATGGTCTGGGCACAGGCTGCCCGGAGGAAATTGGCTGACCAGTACCCACACCTGCACAACGCCGAGCTCAGTAAGACCTTGGGGAAGCTCTGGAGGTAAGAGCAAGTAGTGGAGCGTGGGGTGTGAGGGCTGAGGTCTGGAGGTGTCCTCTAGAGGACCATGTGGTCATGTGGAAGGATGGAGACTTAGCGGGATGGAAGGGGTGTCTCTCGAGGGGACTTCTGTACAGTAAGCCCCTTCCTAGGAGGTGCGGTTGTTGACTGGAGCAAGAGTGGTGGTTGGATGTAGTGAAGGCTTCCTCAGCAGAGCTCACCTCCGTCCTGGGCAGCATGGACCATGTTTCCCACTAAGTTTCCCTGTTGTTCCTGGTGAGGACACTCTCATTCTGGTCCTCCCTGCCTGACTGCCTGGGGAGATCTTGTTTTCTTGGCTCACCCTCCCTGCTGGGCTACGTTGTGCACTACCAGTAAACTGGCTGAGCTCAAGACTTAAGAGCTAAGTTACAGGTGGCTGCCTCAAGCCTGTCTGAACTCAGATCCCAGCACTAACAGGGTTTTTTTTCTGGGCAGTGCCACAAAGCAAGAGAGAAACCAAGTTACAGCTGAGGAGGAAGGTCAGGGGAAAGGAGACAGGCAGTCAGAGCCCCACACCCGTTCTTCCCAGGATGGTCCCAGTTTTGGCAGGCCATGCAGGTGCAGTGAGACAGATGAGGAGAGACACAGGTAGAAATGGGGGCTGAGGCTTAGCAGAAAGGAAGAGACCTGCAACAGTCCCAGCCTTAGCAGGCTCTCTTGGAATATGCTGGCTCAAATGAGTCCCATCTTCCTTTGCACCCTGAGAGATGCCCTCCCTTCTCACGTACACTTGTCCTTTGGCACCACCAGTTTGCACACCTATTTTCACTTTGTGCAGATCCCAGGTCCTTTGCACACCCTCCCCTCCTTCCTCCAGCAGATCCATAGGCTGCCCTCATCGAGTGCAGCCAGCCCATGAGCGTGCAGAGAGCCGTCGTGCCCAAGCCAAACGTGTCGGGCTGGCTGTGCCGCTTCTATCCCATCGGATGCTCTCTGCCAATAACCCCATCGACCTGTTACTTTCTGCCACAAGTCCCCAGCACAGTGCCCTGCCTCACGCCAACCAACGCAAACCAAGGCTCATGCAAATAGCCCTCTCATTCTCTCACACCCTAACAGCATTTCATAGTGGATGGCCTCAGTTTTGGGTGAGCCAAGAGACATTTTTTGAAGCAGACGCCTCACTTCTAAAACACACTATAGCAGCTGATGGCAAGGTCTATTCATTCCGGCCTTCAAACCTACTAGCTTGCAAGGAACCAACCCTTTGGGCGTTAGATTCTCCCTCTGCTATGTCAGCCTGTTTACCATGACTCGTGAGTGTCTAGTGTAACTCCAGCAAAGGGATCTCTTTGGGAAGTCAAAGGCAGGGTGTTGATTGTGAACGTCTCATCTGATGCCTCTTTCCTGCTTGGATCCCCTTTGCCTTTCCTTTACCACAGCACTTGCTTTCACCTGGGACTCTGCTGCCAGCCTCTGGACTGTGAAGCTGTGCTGGAAAGAAGGGATGTGTTGGGGGGACCCATCCTTTTTGTTCCCAAAATGTTGATTTCAAGATATCACTCCTTTACTGCAAAATATTGCTAGATTTTAGAGCAATGGTCTCTCCCTCCAGGCACCGCATTTTCTTTGAAAATATAGCAGAGCAGTGAAACCTCCATAGGCATTGCACTCGGAGTACAGGGAGACATAGCCCCCAGCCTGTGGCCACAGTCATGCACCCAGCTGCCTCCCCGCCCCCAGGACATGGCTCCCGCTGCTGGCCGCACGGGACTCGGAGCAGCGGGACACTGCCACCAGACAATGGTCAAGGTGCCCGTGTGTTTCTTAGGGCACAATGTAGCCAGGAAGCCTGGCTCAGATGAGAAGCTTGTGGGGTCAGGCCTGGGGTTGTTGAAGCTGCTGAGTTTGCCACCTGGGTGCTTCTCTTGAATGTCTCCTCTCCTAGTGCAGGCTGAGGCTCTCCGAGCCGTGCCAACCCCTATGGAGACCATACAACACAACAAGCTGGGTTGTGGGTACAGGCAGTGTCTGGCCACATGCGTCTTTCTGTGAGGCTGGGGGGAAATACCAGCTACAAAACTCCAGGGGAGGTGGCCCCAAGGTTACCAGGACAGTAGTCCAAAGCCTTGCCCCCCACCCATGGTATGGCTGGGCTTCTTCCACTGAGGTTCCCACTGCCTTATCTACACTGTCCTCCAGGTAAAGCTCCTACACATGGGAACAGCTGCAAGCAGACAGGATTTTTTCTGGATGGCTTAACCTCAAACTTTTGATGAGGGTCCCTGCAAAGGGCCCTGGCCCTACCCTCATAAGGTGGCCACCCAAACCCTACTGCCATGGTTTGTCACTTTGGAAAATGTTGGCTGTTCTGAGCTTTTACGGATAAAGGGTGTGTTAGACATAGGTAAAGGCTGGTGAGCACAGGGACTCCCTGCAGACCACCATAAAACCAAGCACGTCCCCAGCAATCGGCACTGGGTGGGGACGGCAGAAGCTGGGAAACCTTGAGAGGCATTTGCAAAATGGGATGCAGTGGCTCAGGTTTGGGTTTTTTTTAAGCCCAGAATTTGCACTGCCATGTCCTTCACAGGCACCAGCCCTCATTGGAAGGGGCTGCAGGATATGCCCTATGGCCGTGTTACACATCTGACCCCAAACATGGTGCCAGGGGGCTTACGGCCCCATCCACCTTCCCCACCCTGTACCCACTTAGGGTGTGTGAAGGGTGCAGGCAACAAAGAAGACATACTAAAAAAGAAAGGAGAGCTTGACGGTCATGAAATCTGTCCTTGAATGCTTTCCTTCCCCAGGATGGGACAGGGAGCAGCTCCCAAATGGAGGCTGGCTGCTGAAAATGTCGGCATGACTCCCAGCCAAAATGCCAGCCAGCACCACCTCCGGGGCTGAAAACAAGGGAGGCACGGGAAAAAGGGGAAGAAGGCTTGGTAGGGAGGAGCAAGGGGCCCCGATGGAGGGATCTTTGCATGAGGGTGGCAACACCCAGGGAATTGGTTCATGCCCACAAAATCTAGGGCCATGGACGCGTAGGAGGGCTGCTTTCTGCTCCTAGCCGGCCCTTGCCTTGCATCAGCCCCAGTGCCCAAGCCCACCACCGCACTGACTCATTGGCAGCTGAGTCCCAGCCAGGGTCAGGCCTCTGGCTGCCGAGCCAGGCGCCTGGCACGCGGAGTGGTGCAATGCCAGGCGGCACAAGGGGAGGCTGTGAGAGGCGAGCAAGAAGGTTTCTTTCTCCTCCCAGAGTGTGGCGCTGGATGCTTGCCCCTCTCCCTTCGGCTCGGGGGTGAGCATTTGGTGTCGGGCTTGGATAAGCCCCATGAAGGGCTTTGCTCTGTGATCCGTAACTTCTCTGCTCGTGCGAGATTCCTTTGCATTATGGCCTGGGGAGCGTGGGGGGCAGGAGGGGGAGGGCAGGAAGCAAGTGAAATCCAAATCCCCCCAAATCTCCTGGCCTTTGCCTGCTCCCACCAGTTTCACTTTGCTAAAGCCGATTTGAATTCTGATCCCAGTGGGAGGGAGGAGGGAGCAGGCAGCCTTGGAGAGAAGGCAAAGATGTGGGGAGTGGACTTGCCTCTGTCCTGCTGGTGGCACTGCCCATGGGCTGCTGTCAAGGGGAGAGGAGGTGAGGCACTTGAGCATAGCTCAGAGGGCAGAGATCTGACACCTGTGTAGCCTCCAATGGCTCTGTTTCACACCATCCACAAGATGGATCTTGGAGGCTGAGCTTTGCAGATTTTGCCTCTATTCTCCAAATCCCACATTCTGCAAGGATGAAGGTTTTGTCAAGGCAAGGTTGCTCCCAGTCCACAAGGCCTACGAGGGTTGGCCCTTGGAGGGCCGTCTGGAGCAGCACAGGCTGAGGGATTAGAGCCCTCTGGGACGTGTGAGAGTGGTATACAGTGGTGGGGGGGAGACAGGAAAGCTGGTGTTGGATTCATGGTGGCTCAGTTGCTTTAATCTCCAGGATTAAGGCAGTGGAGGAATGTGGTGTGTGGCCACGACTTGCTCAGGCTGACTGGAGTGAACCTAGGTCAGCACCATGAAGGGCTCCAGCCCATGCCACACACCTTCTGTCTGCCAGCCGAGGGGATGTACAAGGAGTAAGGGGGAAGGGGGTGTTTAGGGACCAACCCATTACTTGCTGGTGACCCCTTTGATCACCCACCAGATTTACCTGGGTATTCCTTGAGCCATGCCTCCTCTTCATCTTCAGTTTTTCAGGTCAGTTCAGGCCTTTTGTATTTTCCCCAGAGCCTACAGCTTAGCAGGATTGGTCACATTTTAGTGCTAAAGGCTTCAGGGGTGCCAAGGTGCTGAAGGTGCTGAAAAAACCCCATGTAGTTTTTTTGCTGAGGAGAAAAAGGTGTGGACATAACATAAATGGAATTGGTTTTTTTGCTGTTTGTGAGCCCTGCCATTCCTAATGGCTGTTTAGAGTTCCCAGTCACGAGAAGACTGGTCCGTTCTGAGAGCACTGGTTTTTGGTTGGAGGCAGGATGACCTTGAGTCACAAGAATATGAGGAGGAAAATCATAAAATGAAATTGAAGTGCTTCCAGCTAAAATGCTGCAAAAGGCTTGAGCAATGAGTTTGATTTTATCTTCAAGTGCTCTGAGGCATCTTGCCTGTGCATTTCACCATTTCCTCAGAGAGCCTTAACTAGAGCAGCCCATGATCTGGCAGGAATATAGAGAAGGAGCTTACATTTCTGCAGTGCCTTTCATCCAGAGACCAGGACTCATCTACTTCTACAGAACTAGCAAAGTAGTAGCTAAATTTTTTACAACTGCTTGGCCAAGTTCAAGAAAGGCTGGTCCTTTGTGCTTCAGCCTTTTCCATTATCCATGTCTGAGGTGAGCAGGAGCTCCAGGAATAGTAGAATACACTGTTTCTGCCCCTTCCGAATTTTCTTTAATTCCTTTTTAGGATATTGCAAGATGATTAAAGGTTCCTTTACATGGTTACTGTGGAGCCAATATCAATTGCTGCTATAGGTGCTCCATAGAGCCTCAAACTAGGAGTAGAGCCTATAGAAGGAGGGAGGTTAATCTGGAACAAATACAGTCTGGGGAAGAGCAAGAGACATGGGGCAGGCAGCACTACAGGTGGTAAGGGTGTGCCACCCTACCTTTGTCCAAAGGACAATTCCAACTGCCCTTAATTTGCCCAAAGTTTTTAAAAGCAGCTCGTTCAACCTTATTGAACACAGCTACAAAAGGCTGCACTTTGCCCTTTGGCAATGGAAGAGAGGGTAAGTTGGACTTTCTGAGGTGAGAAGCATCACACAGGTGGGGAAGGGGGACCCAGCTCCCACACCAACCAGTGTCAAGGCTTAATGACTAACGAGAAGAAGGAAAGCATTGCTGTCTCCATGGAAACACTCCAAGTTCTTCCTGTTGTTCTGGGAAGTACCCTCCATGGAGCAACACCCTGGCATTTGGATTTACGCACCGTGTCCCACAATACTGAGCAAAGGTGTTTTTTTCTGACGGACCTGCCCCACTTCTTTCCCACCTTGGTCTCTGCAGGTTATTGAACGAAAGTGACAAGCGGCCCTTTATTGAAGAGGCGGAGCGGCTGAGGATGCAGCACAAGAAGGACCATCCCGATTACAAGTACCAGCCCCGCCGCCGGAAAAATGGCAAGGCCACACAGGGCGAGGGTGAAGGCCAGGTAGAGGGGGAGGCTGGTGGGGCTGCTGCCATCCAGGCCCACTACAAGAATGCCCACCTGGATCACAGGCATCCCGGTGAAGGATCGCCCATGTCCGATGGCCATCCAGAACACTCCTCAGGTGAGTCCTGGGTCTCAGTGAATCTCTTGACAGGCTACAGCCAAGTCAGAGGCTCAAAAAAGGCAAGTCATCATGGTGAAAGCCTTAGTGGTGGGGCTCACACCTGGCTCATGACCCAGCAAACTGCTAGTGTCAGCAGTACAGGGACATGCCTGAGTTTCAGAGGTACTTGCATTCCTCTAGTCAGGCAAGGTATCGTTGCATCCTCCCTTTTTTCCACAAGACAATTAAAAGAGATTTGGTTTTGGCTAATTCTTTCACCCTCCACTAAAGCCTCCAGCTAGACAGCTTCTGGCATACTGGGAAGAACAGAGCTGGGTTGTGTATAGAGCCAGTCATAAAGCTGGAACTCACCTCTTCTCTCTTTTTCCTCCTCAAAATATTCTTCACTTTGCAGGTCAGAGCCATGGGCCCCCCACACCTCCTACCACCCCCAAGACCGAGCTGCAGGCAGGCAAAGCAGATTCCAAACGAGAAGGGCGTTCCCTGGGGGAAGGGGGAAAGCCACACATTGACTTTGGCAATGTGGACATTGGGGAGATCAGCCATGAGGTGATGTCCAACATGGAGACCTTCGATGTCAATGAATTCGACCAGTACTTGCCGCCCAACGGACACGCCGGCCACCCAGGCCACGTTGGGGGCTATGCGGCAGCGGCCGCTGCTGGCTATGGCCTCGGGAGCGCCCTGGCTGCAGCCAGCGGACACTCTGCCTGGATCTCCAAGCAGCATGGAGTCTCCTTGTCCACTGCCACCTCATCGGTGGTGGACTCAAAGGCCCAGGTGAAAACGGAGGGGTCCGCCTCTGGAGGCCACTACACTGACCAGCCCTCCACCTCCCAGATAGCTTACACATCCCTGAGTCTGCCCCACTACGGCTCGGCCTTCCCCTCCATCTCCAGGCCACAGTTTGACTACCCAGACCACCAGCCCTCGGGACCCTACTACAGCCATTCCACCCAAGCCTCCGGCCTCTACTCTGCCTTCTCCTATATGGGACCTTCCCAACGTCCCCTTTACACTGCCATCTCTGACCCTGCACCCTCCGTGCCACAGTCCCATAGCCCCACACATTGGGAACAGCCCGTGTACACAACTCTCTCCAGACCGTAGGGAATGGGGAACAGTGACCGAAGCAGCGATGGAAAGGCTCCGAAGAATCAGCACAGGCAGAAGAGCCTCCGAACTCCAAGGTCACTCAGTGCCATCCAGCCACCAGAACCCACCAAGTATACAGAAGTGCCTTTCTTGATCCCAGCTCTTGCTGGCACACCCACCTAGAGGAAGGTTTATCATCCTTTCGCCCTTTACCAATTTTACACAGGCCACGTGACTGGCTTGCGACGCCTTATTGGCCTTCTAGATGAGGAGGATTCTAGACATGGAGTGACTGGTCTGTGGTGGGTTTCATTGTGTGCACCCTGGACTGTACGATGAGAGAGACTGTCCTTTCCTTCCCCTCCCCACACTGCTCCAGGGAGTTTGCAAGTGTTTCCAACGGGCCACAATGGCCAACACTTTGTCACCTGCTGCAGGCGAAGGGTGGCCGCTCAGCCGCAGCAGATGTGTCATGGGAGGAGCAGTAGGGAGGATGGCATGGCCGGCTTCCTTGCAATCAGCGTCGTGCAGCAGTCCTGCCTAAGATTCACACATGCATGAATCTTGAACCCCTTGGAAGACCAACCTACGCTTGCTTCCCTGCTGATTTCCACAGTTGCACCCTAGCTTTTCTCCCCGCCTCCTCCCTCCATCCTGTCTCTGTTTAATCCCACACTCTTCCCAGCATGGAGATTTGAAGGCTTGCCTGAACAGTAACAGAGGATTTGGGAACAGCATTGTCAGTCTTAGCGTGACTCGTATCACAGCCTGTGTGCACATGCACATTCATGTATGAAGGTGGAGGAGAGGTGGGGAAGGAGCAATGAATCATTACGGTGCTACAGCTGAATCCTCCTGTCTCAAAATTACTCTGTATCATTCATTTATGTCTGGCATTGCTGGCCTCTCAGTCTCTTCTAATCTCTTCAGAACCCCAACCAACCTCTGAGCAAACCTGGTCCTTGCTCTTCCACGTCTGACAGTGCCTGCATGAAATGAAGAGGCACCAAGAAAGCTACTACACACTTGCCAACACCCCAAGTTGGTTCCAGTACTCTTTGAGCTCCCACTCCAAACCCAGGCTGAACTCATTCATTCATCATGTCTCCCAGCCAGCCAACACCTCCCTCCCATCTATGCTGAAAATGGAAAGATACTCCTGTGGCTTTAAGCAAGGTAGATACAGACTTGATCTTGGATAATGAAAGAAAAGAAGCCTACTTAGGCGCAAAGCAATCTTCTTTGCCTCTGGGTTTCAAACTGGAAGCAACCAGCTCTTAGACATCAACCTCTTTTTTCAGACCAACATCTGAGGACAGTCTGCTTGCTTCTCCTTTGTCACCTCCAGGACTGGGGTAGTTTGTCATGCCAGAGAGTGAACTGGCACAAAAATTGCCGCAGGAAAAGGTGATTCCTGGCAACTGATTGCAGAGACATGCTGTGGGACTTTCCAATGCATATTCCAGTCTAGAAAGAGACTTCAACCAAATGTGGACTGTGATGGGTGCTGCTGTATCCCTCTGCTGATATGACTGTCAGATGCCCTTCCTGCCTCCCTTAGCTACAGATGACTTATTCTTGTGGTGTCTGAAAAGATCATGTAGAATGTTTGCTCCCTGTACGCATGTAACCTCTTCCAGCCATGTCCCCTTATTTATGCAAGTAGCACCTTCCTCCCCCACCTCCCTTTCCTCAGTCTCTGTGCCATCCTAGCACCATTAACTCTGCATTAAACATATGGAATAATAAACTTAAAAGTTTCATTTTCGCATGTCCGGGTTTTTTCAACCTCTTCCTTGCAAGCCTCTGTTTTTTCCCCCAGTATGTGTAAGATGGGTCACACACCACCACACAGATGCTGTGCACAGCCTCTCTGCCTCAGGAAGAGGACACAGGCAGAATTCTGACCAGCTGTCCAGACTCTTCTTTGTTTACACCCCACCTCCAGTCATTTCTTCCATGAGGAAAGCATTAACACTGATTTCTACTCTCCAGCTGAGGTACAGCACATGCAATCAAGAGTACTATTTTGCACATGCTTCACCCAAAAATTTCTTAGTGTGATTGCTAATGCTCTCTAGGACAGAAGTGTGGGGCTTCTTGTCTTGGTTCCTCATGACCAGGTAGCAGGTGACATACCTTCAAAAAAAAACTTCCCCCCACACACAAACTCGTGTATTTTGGGAACAGTCATTAATTTCTCTGTAAAAACTCAACCCCCCACCCTCTTGCCTTCCATAAGCAAGAACCTAAACAAACACTCACGCACAGAGTATATTCCAGAACACATGTATACACTTTCTTACTTGTCAAAGAAGACATTCTGTATATAGTCAGGTCCTGGGAGGGTATCTGAACTTGTCTGGAAAGAATCACTCTGCTTAAGAACATCTCTCAAGGCCAATGGCAGAAAGGTAGGAGCCCAGTTAACACAGACACTCCACAACAATTACAAGTTGATTCCAAAGGGTTTCAGTGCCGGTGCATGTGAGCAGATGCAGTGAGTTTGTGTTCACTAAACACTTCACAGGTGAGTAGAGTAAGCAGAACATCTAGGAACTGTGGAACATGCTCAAAGCTTTTTAAAAAGCACAACACTATTTGCACGAAGTTCTGTATAGGGCTAAGAGCATCCACAGCAGGATGGCTTAATGAATCAAATAATAGTCATGCCAGCTAAAGAGTTCCATGCAAAACAGGACTGACCATTCACAGAGAGGAGGAGAAACCTCTACCCCAAATCACGCGCTGTGGGAAGAGCCCCAAAGGGAACTACTGCACTGCTGAGCAGGTCAGGAACGTGGGTGGGGAAGAAGGGAAGCCATGGTGGAATTAGAGGTATGAAAGTTGATCACAGAGGTAGGAGAGAGAAGTGACATAGCATGGATGAACAGAAGAGTGGGAAAAGAAAGTTCTTAATCTCACATAAGTACTCCTCTCCAGTTCTTCAAGAAGCAAATTAACAAAGTGAGTGGGGTCTGCCTCAATCATTTTCCAGTGGAAGGGGATGCCTCCTCTCACATAGGAGAGTTCTTGCAAGTAAGACAGGACTGAAAATGCCACTGGTAACAGAGGGGTTAACCACTCCTCCTGCAGCCTAGCAGGAGCTGGCCCGGCATCCTTCCCTATCCCTTTAATCGTATCTGATACAGATGCAAGGCTGGGGAGGGGAGTCCGGCAGGGAACAAAGAAGCCATTTAAAAAAAAATAAAAAAAAGGACAAGAAAACGACCCTGCGCTCCATGCCAGACGCCAAAACGATTGCACAAAGGCACCATTTCAGGGCTGAAATTTCACCGCACCAACGTGATTAAAGGATTCCATGGAGGGTGGGGGGAAAAGGCTGAAGGCCACAGTGCTGCAAATTAACCTTTTCTTGGTAAGGATGGCCTGGACCAGGAAGCATTTGTATTCTTCATAGTCAACCCCCTTCATGCACCTGCAAACATCTCCACATCCCCTTTGACCTGTCATTTCACCCAGGGACCCATTCAGCTGTCGCATGATCGCCTCCGAAACCAGCCTGTCCTGTGCACACCAAGAGAGGAAGGAGAGACTGGTGCTTTTACAGGGACAGGTAAGGGAATTACATTCATGGTTGGTTACATGAGCCGAGTTCCCAGGCAGGTGGGTGTAAACTCCCTTTGGGACACAGATGCTCACATGCAGGCACTGACCACGCATACAGCATGGAGAATGATCACTTTATATATAGGCACAAGCTTTAACACAAACTAGCTGGAAATATTCTTTCTGGACTGGTGTAAAGAAAAAAATAATATAAGGCAGAAACCATAGGTGAGGTGCACCTTCCTCCTTCTTTTTAAAAATAGAAAACAAAACCTCTGAGAGCTGTTTTTAGTAAGATAATTGAGAAGGATTTGGTGTGTTCTGCCCAATCTCAGATCTTCTTCAGGCACAGAAAGAACCTTGAAGCACACAGTTCAAGAAATGAAAACTAGGTAGCAGCTGGCTGGAAGCCCTTGCAGATTGTAAGGCATCCACCCAACTCTTGACTCGAGCACGTTACCTCCCGGCACATCAGAGGCGAGAGTGCAAGGTACCTGAAGGGGACAGATGACTGATCTTTCATCACAACACAGATCAAAGGAACTCTAGGATTTAGCTACCATTGTGCCACCATAAGAACCACCAGGGCATGTACAACTGAGATGGCTGGTCCATCCCCAGGACCTCAGTTCCACCGTGTGTCAGAGAACGGCTGCACCAAGAGCAAGTGCAACAACAACCCACACCTGCCGAGCTGGTGGGACGGCGAGTGGCGGCCGCGCTTCCGGCTGGGGCAGTGCCACTGAAAGGGGATCCCCACTTCTGATAAGCAGCGAGGGAGCACGGAAACAATAGGTAGCTTGATGAGAGCTGCTCTACGATACTCCTGAGAAGCCCCACAGTCAGCACTGGCCAAAGAGGAAATTGGGGGTTTCCACAGCAACCTGCTCAGGGCACAAAGGCCCAACTGTCTAGGGGAAGCAATGGAGGTGTCTCAGCACTCCCATTTTAAGAAGGGACAGCAGTGGAAGGCTGGAATCTTTCTAAAGCCAAAGTACCTGCCAGAGCATTTCTGTACAGCGGGAGTTTAAATCAGTCCTGTAACCAGGGAGGAGCAGTGCTAGAGGAGGGAGTTACTGCAGACTTTAGCCTAGCTAAAAGACAAGGCTTTCAACAGGGCAAGAAAGCTGAAGAAACAGCATTGCACTTGGCTCCCTAATCTTACTAATATAGCACATGACACACAGAGAAAAAAATAGTACCCAAATTGGTGGAGACAGCTAAGAAAGTCATCTCTCAGGCATGTAGGACTGAGGTGAAAGAGAAAGTCAGAGGGGAAAAAACCCCAAATACATTTAATTTAATATAATTTAAAATAGGGAGATTTAGAATTTATTTACACAAATACTAACCAAAATTAGAAACATCCCTGGAAAACAAAAAATGAAAACAATGGCTGGAATCTGATCAGTCTGTGATAATTAACTCATCCACACCCCAGTCTTCATAGCTCCCATCTGGAAGGTAACGACGGATGATTATGGGGATCTTGCGTGCTCTGAAGGGAAGAGAGAGATGAACAGAAATGTCAGAATCTCCACTGTATCACTTCAGCAGGCAATGGAAGTGAGGTGCTTGGCAGCTTCAATAAGATCATCAGATTAAACTGAGAGCTGTGTAGCACCAGTGATTTGATATATAGCAAAATCCCAACAACCTTCTGTCATTTGTAGATGCAAAGCACTCAGCACCCTCAGACTATGAACACCAAAGACCTCTCAGACCTTTGCTGCTACTGCAGGAATTGAGCCTTGTGGTCTGAACACACTAAAAGACAACACCAAGCATCTAACATGGATATAGGGGGAAAATATAAATCGAGGGACTTGAAGAACAAATCTACTTTTTGTTTGATGCGAGGTTTTTTCCCACATGACACTAAAAAGGTGGCAGAATTCTGAGAACTTCCAGGACAAACTGGTATTTACAGAGGAATTTGCATCCTGAGAGCATCAGTTACATTTTAAGGATACATGAAACAGCGACCATTCAGGTACCAAAACCTGTTACAGCTGGGGTGGAGCACAGCACCTGCTACCAGTGCTTCTGATTAGAGAGCAACAAAATGCTGAACACAATTTAACTTCATGAAAGTAGATTTAAGTCAGCAAAGCATAATCAGTCTGGAATCCAGCCAGGGCATCAGGTTTCAACTGTATCAGACCTGAAAAGTAACACAACTTCTTTACATTCAGGGAGGTTGTTTTTCCAGTAGTAAAGTAACTCCCTGATGCCAAGAATTACAACTGAATTTTGGCACAGAACAGGATGCACCACCCTGACTCACTTTCCAGAGCTCACACGCAGGCAGTGACCGGAAGCAACTCAGTCTGAGCCTGGAGATCTGACAGGAATATGGCCTAAGGAGCTTCTGGCAATGGCAAAGGGAGTTGTAGTAGATATAAAATCTGCAAGAGCAGCTTCAGTGCATTGAGAAACTGGGAAAGCAGGGGGACAATTCCGTTCAGGGACAGGGGCCTAATCACTAACAGGGTCCAGTTGCTTGAAAGATACCTGCATGTGACCTAGGTCATGCAGGAAAACTGTGGGACAGCAGGGAGGTCTGCTGTGGCAACGTGGGCCTGCAAGTGGTCATCCAAAAGCTGCCTCTGCTACAGCCAGAAAGGATTTGTTTAACCTTCTGTAAGCAGGGGGAAAGCACAAGAAGCCAAGCATGCAAGGGTGCAGGAAATGAACATTCTCACCAGCCTGACCCTTATTTTAATTTTTGCCAGCACTCCATTTGAACACAGGTCTGTTCAGATGGCTGCTTCTAAACAATTCCATTTGGGGAATGAAATTGATTCCAGAAAGATGAGGACCTTGCAATCCCATCACAGAAACAAAGAACGCTGGGGCTGTGAAGTAGAAGAGATCCAGAGCACTCCTAATCATCAGTATTTGCAGGAGCAACTAGGATGGGAGAGAGCAGCTGTGGAGAAACTCCAAGGTGAAAGAAGGAAAAGGCAACTATAGTGCTCACTGTTACTGAGGAAAGACAAGGCTGTCTTAGAATAAACTGCTAAATGCCGGGATGAGGAGAGGACTGCTGGCTTTATGGAAATCGGTACAAAATCCATTACTTACTTGAGTTCTTTCATGGCAATGAGCAAGGGGTCTGTCTCTCCTTCCAGCTCCACCATCACAGGGGCACACATCCTAGGAAGAACATCAACAGGCACTTGAGCAAAAATGCAGAGAGGGAAGCGGGAAAGCTAAACACCTGCCTACATGTGTCACCTCCACTACAGCCAATAAAGCAGGAGGGTGGGACACCTTCCTGGCAAAACTGATTTGCTCTGTCGTGCACTTCAGGAAGGAAATTCCCCCAGATGGTTACAGACCAAACTTTTACTTGAATGTTCTTCTTGTCCCATTGCTCAGGCTCTGCTAACCAGCTCGTGCTCAAGGAGTGGTCAAATCCACACTCTCCTAGTCACCCTCTGCTGTATTTAAACATTTAGAAAAGAGTGGTTCTAAAATTAATCCAATGAAAAGGGTGGAACTGCTGTAAAATGAGCAGGCCTCCTACAGCTCCAACACATCTCTTACATTCTCACTTGCTCACAGGTTCCAGGCCTTGATGAGGGGAAGAGAGGGGCTGCATTTACAATGTGTTTTACCTCCTGGAAGAAAAAACTGATCATTTTGCATAGGATTGTGACTACACCCATCCACTGGACAGTGGTGGCAGGGAAAGCTCACGCCATGTGTGGGTGAGGCCATGGGGGCTGCTGCTGGTCTAGGTTCAGCACTGAGGGCAGAAGATGCAGGTGAAGCAGAACCAGGTGCCAGAATGTTTTGGATTGAAGGCCTGGCACGGGCCCACCTCATCTTCCCCCATTCCTCTTGCCTTTCACCAGCTCAAAGAACGTGCACAAAGCAGCTTCACAGGCTGTGCAAAGAACAGCTTGGCTGCCTGGGAACTTCTCAATGATGCACAAGAGAAGCCTCATTTTGAAGGTGGATATAACCAAGATGAAACTCAAACCCTTGCCACTGTCTAACAATCTCGCTCAAAAGGTAGTTTTTCAAAAAGCATAACACTTTTTTATATTTACTATTAAAACAAGTCTAAAAAGGCAAATGGATTAAGAGCAGCCAGCCCTGACAGCACTTAAAGTAAGTTTAAAATGTTATTATCTATTATAAATAAGGCCTTATTATTGCAAATACTTTAAAAAACTTACAGCTTCCCACAATGCAACTGCACTTCAAACAGATTTCGGGTTGGTTTCTCCACTCCCAATTCTTACAGCCCTGTGGTATTAACTCAAGCTGTTTTGAAGCATCTCTCCCTCCACCATTAGCTTTTACAAACCAGTTATGAACTTTCCAGTCCATGCTGGCTCTCTTAGAAAAGACAGAAACCAGAACTGTCTTGTCCCATTCCCTAGTAATTTTGCCTGTGACCTAGGAAAACTCATTGTGGCTACTAAATGCTCCCTCTTTATGCACAAATAGCACAGGTTCAGGCAAGGAGAGACACAGACACTTCAGGTTCAACTAAGAGCTGCATGGTCCTGTGCACCACTGTTGACCAAGAGGGTGCAAATCTCATGCAAGCTCAGCAGTCATGCAAAGGATTCAGGAGATCTGGGAATTTTTAAGGGAACAGAAAAGCATTTTTCAGTGAAAAGGGAGGCGCAGCTGTGGCAATGCTGGGGACACAGTGAGCAATACTCACGCTATCTGGAGGGCACGAGTGCCCAGGACTCTGGCTCGCTCGTACTTGGTCATGTAGGGGGTCGTGATCCGCTTCTGGTTTGCCTGCTGCCGCTCTCCCGAGGGCAGAATCTCCACGTTCTCCTGTCCCTCCTGGTGGAAACAGACCCGCGCAGCTGCTCAGCCGCACCCGCCACCGAGGCCCTGAGGTGTCGGGGGAGCCCCTGAGGCCTCCCCAACCACAGCAGCCGCCCAGCCCAGCCGCGACACTACCCTGCGGGCCCGGCAGGGCCTGTCCGGGCCGGCCAGCGCGGCGGCCCAAGGAGCACCCACCTCCTCCGCGTTCTCCAGGTCCTCCAGACCCTCATCCTCCTCCACATCGTCGAAGTCATCCCCGTCAAAGCTGCGGGAGAGACACGCGCGTCGCACTTCGGGCCGGGCCGCCTCCCCCCGACCCACGCCACCGCCACAAGACGCGACACACCGCCGCCTCGCCCTCCCCCGCTCGGCCGCCCCGCTCTCACTTGTCCTCGTTGTCGGACATGTTGCCCGCCCGGCGCCCCCTCACCCGCACTTCCGGGAGCCACTTCCGGGCGTGCCGTGACGCTACCGGAAGTTATCCTGCGCCGTTGCCGTGGCGACCGCCGCCGCTTCCCCCGCCCGGCCGCCTCCCGTGGCGATGGAGGTGGCGAGGACCGCGGCCCGCGGCGAGTGCTCGGCGGCGGGCAGGCCGGCCCGGTACAGCCCAGGCACCCGGGAGCTGCTGAGAGGTAACAGCGGAGCGGGGCCGGGGCCGGGCCCGGCTTCTCGGGGCGCTGGGGTCCGGCCGGCCGTGCCTCGCCCCGAAGTGGAGCGTCCCACCGCGGGCCGACAACCGAGCGGGCCCGTCGCTGGTGTCGCCGCCCCGGCTGGAGTCTCCCAAACCCGCATTTTCCTCTTCAGGTTGGGGTTGTGAGCGGGGATGGCCGCAGGGCGGGTTCCGCAGCCCGGCTCTGCTGCCTCTTCACCGACATGTCATGTTTTCCAGCGATGATGGAGGAGTTGCAGATGACCCACTCTCAGAAGCGATACCTGATGGACTATGTGAAACGTGAGTGAGGCCCCCTGGCTCTCCTGCCCGCTGGTGTGCTGTGGTGAGGAGCTTTTGCATCTCGGCTTGAGACGGGGGCATTCGCCCACAGCCTGCTCGGATGGGCAAGTGCTTTAAAACAGCAGCGCAGCAGCTGCTGACACATGGGGACAAACGAGGGCGAGGTGTCCCCACGGGTCAGCCAGGTAACAAGACGCAACGGTGTGGCTTAAACCACAGCCTATCTCGTGCCCAGTGACCAGGGTGAGACATCTGTGGCACTAGAGTCTTCGTTTGTGATGCTACTATGGATCAACAGGTAGATCTCCTGGCAATGGCCCAGATCCATCCATCCAGAGCCCCCTCTGTCTGATTTGCTGTTATTTTTGGTTCGTCCCCCAGGAGGAGATGCCCTGCCCGTTCAGAGATTCCCTCCATCTGGCAAACAGCCAGCACCTGCTTCCTACACAGCAGCCTGTCAGCCCCACAAGCTTCCAGCTAGACCGCTTCTCCGACCTGCCAAGGTCTGCCAGGCAGGAGATGCCTACACCCGCGAGAAGTTCAAGCCACAGCCCACACGTAAGTCAGCAAACATTGCTGATAAATACATGCTGCTGCCTGCAGCCTCTCTTCCCCTTGTGCCCATCCGCTGCCTCAGTCTCAGTAGTGGCAGTGTATCTGAATTGCTCCACGTCCTTACGCTCTCAGTCTTCAAAGATGCTTTAGAAATGGATCTCTGAGGGAACATCTGCTGTAAGTGCTCGCTGACTTCTGCCCACCGGCTCAGTGGGTGACAGGTGATAGGGACCTGCACAGTCCTTGAGTAAGAACGGATCACTACATGCTCCTAGCACATAAATGTGAACCAAACCTCTGATGTTGGTTTGGTGGGCTCTGGACGCCCGTGTGGTGCTTGCACATAGTCCAGGGTTGGACTGACATTAATGTAACCCTTCCTCTGGCACAGTTAGCAGGGAAGCAGTGTGATCAGGCTCCTCCGTGAGGAGACATGCTGATAATAATTTTTTTTCCTTTGGCATTCACAGGAGATTTGGAAAAGGAGAAGAGAAGACTTCAAAACATCTTAGCAACAGGGAAGGATGCGGTGGAGGACGAGGTGGAGCAGGTGCTCGTTCAGAAAAAAGAAGAGGAGGTAGCTGAGCCTGATCGGTTTGAAGAATGTATGTCTTCATGTCCCCAGGAGGGAGGCAGGCAGGAAGCCTGGGAAGCCAGCTCCCCCCTAGGGCTGGGGCGGCAGGCTGTGTTGCTAGTAACCTGAAGCCCATTACAGGAGGAGGCACAAAGCCCAGTTTCCAAGAGAAAGGACTTGCTGCTGTGATGCTGTAATCCAGCCATCCTCACAGAGCTTATCCTGCCGAGGTTTGCTGGCAGGTAGCTCTCTGGGCTGCCCACACAAAATGCACCCTGCTGGCAGGGGAATAGCCTAGGGATGTGCAGGGATACCTGGGAAGCCAAGCTCAGGTACTGCTGGTCCTTTTCCCAGCAAGCATGACTCAACACAGACCAGGTCACTTGAGAGCCTGACCACAGTTTGGGCCATTCCACTCCAGGATCACAGCAGTTATACTAGCAAAGCTTAAATGTCGAGCAAAATTTTAAGCAGTGAAAGACTTTGGCTTGCAGAGTATACTGGGATAGCAAAACCTTGCCTAATACCTCTCTGTGCTTGAATCTTCAGTGTGTGTGTGTACACCCCTGCCAGCCCTTTGCCAGCTGGAGTAGCACAAAGATGGGCAGTGCTAGCATAAAGTGTACAGAAGAGGTGCTTTGGTCCCTGCTGCAGGGAGCCAGTGCAGCTGGTTTCACATATGCTTGGTAGCCTCCAACAGTTGTCACAAGCTGAGTGTTATCCTTGACACATCTGTGACAGGATTTGGATCAGCTGGCTGCAGGTCTGTGCTGCAAAGCGGCAGCTGATGATCCATGCCTGGTCTTGGATGGTTGCAGGCACTGGGTGATGTGTGTCAACTAATGACCTCAACAGCAGGTTCTGTCTCCATCCACAGACTGGTTAAATTGCCCACGAGCAAAAGAGAATTGTCTGCACAAAGAAAACTAGAAAACTACTGTTCCTGGGAGTTGGAAGTAGTAAGAAGTTGGACAGAAGGGACATTTCCCATTATGTAAGGGACTACTGAGGTATTGTGATGACATGTTGAGCAAGATGAGTGTTACAGCAGATTTCCCCCTGCCCTGGTGGCATTGCTGTTCAAGCAGAGCTAGGAGATTGGGGGTTCAGATCTAGACAGAAATGTGTTTTCTTGCCTTTTGGCCGCATGCTGTTTCCACAGTTCTTTCTCTTATCCATCAGTGATGAATGAAATTCAAGAGAGGAGGGAATTCCTGGCAGAGATGGAAGCTCTAGGACAGGGCAGGAAGTATCAAGGGATTGTCCTCACTGAAATCTCACAGGTATGCAAGAGCATTGGCTGAACAGTGCATGGAGGGAATCCCATGTGTCAGAGATCATAAAGCAGAATCTTCTCTGGTATCTGAGCAGGGAAGAGGGCAGAGAGCTGCTTCCCTTCATGGCACAGCTCAGGCATTAATTTGGGGAACAGTGGATAGAGGTTTTTCAGCTTTCTTTCCATCTCTGCATGAGAAACTTAATCAGGGAAATAGAGTTTTTGTATTTGAGATTGGGAAAAGAAGAAAAAAAAGCTGCTGGCTTTCTCCCTGCTCAGCTCTCCCCCTTTGTACTTTGCAGAAACTGCATGAGATGGAGATCATTGACAAGAAGAGAAGTGAGGAAATGAGAAAGATCATGACAAAAGCCTTCCCTGTTGGGAACAAATCCAATCTCCAAGACTAGGCCAAGGGCAAAACACAAGTGCAATTTGTTCCCACCTACTCTTCCCAGTCTCTCAGCATCGAAGGCTGGTCTGTGTCTGTTTCCAAAGAGGGGGCAGCACCATCTGTTGCCTGAAACTAGAAGGCAGGACCAATTTGTACATAAACAGCAGCAGAAGTTGTAAAATCCTTCCCACACACTGGATCCCTTCTTGCTCAATAATATTAAAGACATAAAAACACATAGCAACAGCTACCAAAACATGACAAAGTAGAGCCTTCTTTTGCCTATGCAGTGCCTCAGAGTACAGCAATCCATCCACAGAAATGTCATTCTTTCTCATCTACCCAGAGGTGAAGGTTTCTCATGACAGCATGATGGTAACACACGCTGCCACCCACACCTGTAACCTTCTCACTCCTGGCCCTGTGACTCTGGGAATGTCACTGCAGGAAGATGCAACTGCATGGCCTTGCACGATCATGAGCCCCTGGCATTGCTGCAGGTCACTGTGACTGCGACCTGCAGCATCAGCAAACCTCTGGTGGCAGCCCCATGGGGCAGGGGCTCCAAGGGGCTGTGCCAAGCAGGGACAGGGGATTTCAGCCCAGTGCCTGCTGCTCTTTGCTGTGGGCTTGCTGTGATTTTTTGGTTCCCGAAAGCATGGTATGCAGAATAGCCACTCTATTCCCACAGAGACTGGAAATGGCTGTTTGTTCACCTCCTACATACCTGCACCTCTGTCCTCCAGCAGGCTGAAGCATGATGCCCTGCTTTTCCTATGCAAATCTCAGCATAAAGTCCAGTTTCTGATTTCCTTTAGATCCCATCCTCTGCTTCCTAGCAATTCTCAGCCACTTTCCAAAGCCAGGCAGCATGCCCTGGCCCTGGGACAGCACGAGTGCACAAAGGAGCCAGAAACCTAGTCCAGAATCATTTTTTAAATCCAATGTTTCTTTTATTTCTGTTCAGGTGAATGGAAGTCATGGAGTTAGTACAGTATAATTTACAAATCAAACTTCTGACTGGGCGCAGGGCCAAGTGGTGTCAGGCTGCAGCGATCCCAATGGCCTTTGGCAACAGTGATGTGACAGCAGGCTCTAAAGCAGACTTGTTTCTCCTTGGAGAAGGGTTGTGCTTTGGGATCTCCCCTCCCCTACCACTGCTCATCAGCCCGCTATGGTGGGGGTGAGATGGCATTACCAGCGCAGGGCTGAGCTGGCCAACTCCAGCCATGGGGGCCACGCTGGGATTGAGGAGGGGCTCGGGTCCCTCTGGTTTTGGGAAATGAGGATCCCTCTCCAGAATGCTACACCAGCCACCTTGCAAGGCACTGCTCTGAGAGCATTTTGGCTAAAGCCTGTTGGGTTTTTAGAAGAGACTGCAGCAGATGGCTCAGGGCTGGTTATGTCTAATTTGCTAATGGCATGATGAACAGCTGACCAACCAAACACCCATGAAACTCTAATTCAGACTGATCCAATAGTTCAATAAATAACTTGGAAGAGAAGGCAGAAAACAAAAATGGAAGGAAGAAGGGATGGTTGGAAGAACACCACCCCCCCATTCCCTCCTCTGATGTATACACACGCACACACATGACAAATAAAATAAGGGGTTTAAAGTTTTAGGATGGGTTTGAATTCATCTAGTAAAGGAGGTGTAAAAAATAACCAGTCACATCTGCACACTTACAAAGTATACACAGATGAAGCTGGGTGAAGGTCAGTTGTGACTGCGCCTCTCTCCCCTGCCGCTCAAGGGTGGCACTGGTGAGCAGGGACACAATTTTAGTGTCCCTTGCCGGCACTGAGTCAATCTTGAGCTTTTCTGCCCTTGCTTGGAAAAGGAACAGGTCCTCCCTCCCCAGGAAGGCAGCAGAGTCAGCAGTGTTTAGCAGCAGTGGGGTTCCTGAGTAGGGCACGTGAGCTACGTCCTAGCAGCTGTACGCCGTCCCCTTGGGTCCTCTCAGCCTTGGGACGGAGCCCACCCACCCCTGGCACTCGAGGGAGGGGACAGCTCAAAATAAATAGGGCACCAGTTGTTTTTTTGGCTATGGCTCTAGAGCCTGGTGATGCACGAGTATTTTCTTAACCTTTTAGTTTAGGCCAGTAAAACCCAAAGGATCCTGATTCTAATGTCAGTTTTCTCCTGAAGTTAAAAATGGGACAGAAAAGGGACAAGAGTGGGCAGGCAGGGAGGGACAGGGAAGCCCAGTCCCCTCCTGGCAGAAGTAAGAGGCACGTGGAACTGTCACAGTTAGAGCGGGAGAAGGGACAGGGTGCAGTTAGTGCAAGTTTTCCCACAAATGCAAAACTCCTTCGCTTGTTCTCAGTTAATGACAATTGGGTAACATATCTGAAAAGCAAATCCATCTTCTCCCCACCTCGTTGACAAGGCTTCATGGAGGGGATGGCCATGCTCCCCCAGAGCCTCGGGAAGGGGAGGGCTTTGGTCATTCTCACCCACTCTGGGCTGAGGGCTAGCATCTCCCTGGGGTGGCAGCTCCGGTGCCTGGGGAGGGAGCAGGGGGAGAGGCGAGCCAGGGCCAGGGAGAGGTGAGTCGAGGTTCCCTCCCACTGCTGGTGTTCCCCTGCTCTAGCTTTTCTCCTTGGGTGACTTGCTCTTGGAGTCATGCTTGTTGCCCAGCAGCTTAAGCACCTTCATGGGCTTGAATTTGCCTTTCTTCTTGCTCTCAGTCTCCGCTTCCTTGTGAAATTCTGGGGTTGCAAAGGGAAGTTGTTACTGTGGGATGTCAATAGTTGTACAGACACACTCACGACAATGGGCAAGAGTGAGAGCCATGAATCAAAGCCCTCCACTACAGGCACACTTTCTCTGGTAACAGGGGTGTGCAGCACAACTGTGCCTCTAACTTTATTGTCCCTACAGGAAAGTCTCCCCAGGCTACACAGAGTAGATTCAATCTCTCCTGCACACAATTTCACTAATGGCTCGTGCTGCCCCTTACTGGGGTCAGCAGTGAAAACATCACTCCAAAAAGCTTCCCATTTGTTTCTTACCTTTCCTTTTAATCATGGCTTCCAACATTTTATCCTCCTCCTCTTCTCTGAAAGAAAGAATGGGAGAGAGGTCAGGAATTCAGCCCTGAAAACAGCTGCTGCATTGTTTAAGGCTAGAGAGCCTCCTACTTAGACCCACAGAGGGGCAGATCCATCACTGTCTTGTGAGCATTTGCAACCAGCAGGATAAATCCCACATGCTGCACGTGCTGTCCTGTCTTTCCCACACAAGGCATTCAAAGAGACAAGGATTGGGAAGGCTGGGAAAGACATCAGCAATATGGATATCTTGGGACATCCCCACAAGGCGCTCGTGTGGCACTGAGTCAGACAGGCTATGCTTTTCCCTTCTCCCCCAGCCCACTCCACTCCTCACTCACCTCTGCCGGTCCTCATCCAGGCAATTCACAATGGCGTTCCTCTGCTCAATGATGGTCACCAGCTCCTGCATCAGCACCTTCTCCCTCCCTCGGTCCTCGTCGGTCCAGTCCTTCTCTACCCAGCCAAACCCCAAGAAAGGACAGACAATTACATGGCTGAAGGACCTCCAGCACAATCCCTTCTACCCTGGCACACTGAAGGGCTGGTTGGGCTAGCACTGCTGTGGGGACAGAGCCCTGCATGTGGCATTCCATGGGAACAAAAGAAGCATGTCCCTGCACAAGGCTGGGACACGCACTGAGATGGGACAGAGACTATAAAGCCAGCTGGCTGCACTGGAATCCCTACAGATCTGCCTCTCTTCACCTGAGACCCACCTAGAAAGAGAGCAGATGATGCCCATGGAAAAAATGATCCTTGTGGGTCCCTTCCAACTCAGGATATTCTACGATTCTATGAAAAAAGGAGTAAGCACAGCCAGGGCGGTGCTTTACCTGGCTTGTTGAGGAGGCACCGCAGTTCATACTCCACATCTGACTGCCGCTGCTCCAGGTTCTGCTGCTTGAAGCTGCAAAGGAAGGGGGAACTGTTGGGAAGAACTGCAAGGCTCCGGAGAGGTGGAACATTATCCCAAAGTACAGGGTGAGCTCGGAAAGAACCATCAAGATGCTGATCTTGTCCTGTACAGCCAGGGAGCCAAGGACCAGTAAGGACCAGCCCTGGCTGCTCAAGGCCTTCCTGGAGTAGAGGCTGCAGAGGCTCTGGTGACATGCTCTGGGTCAGTTCTCAGTGCATTTGGACAGACTTGCTTGCCCTTACTCCCTCCCTTTTCTAGGCAAAGAGGCCCTGTCAGGATCTCCCCTGGAAGCACTATTTCAGGAGGGCTGACAAAGAGCTCCCCAAGAGAGTGTCAGTGCCTCTGCACACGCCTGCACACACTTACATGTAGATGAGCTCCGACTCATGGCGCACCAGCATGTGCTTCTCATGGATGAGTTTGAACCAGTCCACAAGCAGGCTGTCCTCAGGGTTGTCTGCCAAGCAAAGGGACAATTCAGAGCCATTCCCAGCCCTGGTGGATCCCATCACCCTGCAGTAGCCTGGGCTCTGCCAAGCCAGGGAAGGGGCACTGTGCTAGAGCCAACCCAACCTCAGCCTATTTCTGAGTCTCAGAGAGACCCTGTCTCTTCTCCAACCTGTTTCCATTCTAGGGACATCTCCATGTTCAGGGTATGGTTGTGACCAATCAGGGTATGGTTGTGACCAATCTTCAGGGTATGGCTGTGACCAAGCACAGCCTCTGGTGCTCTTCCAACCCCAGCATCAGCAGGGAGGAAGTCACTGTTGCTATCTCCTTGCTGGAGAGAGGGCAGCCCCAGAGTCAGTCCTGCCCCACACCCACAGACAGCCTACTCCACATACCATTCTCAGCACTGCGAAGTTTTTCCTCCAAGGCCACCCCACGGTGCTCCAGCTGGTCCAGCTGATGCTCAATGGCATCCATCTCCCCATAGATGTCTTCCTCAGGGATATACTGATCTGTCTGCACCTGCAAAACCATAAATCAGACACTTTCATTACCACTAGACTCCAGTTTCCAGGGGTAACCCAAAGGTAACACTAACAAGGGCAGGGGGACAACAGAATATTGCATCTAAGTGTGGATCTGAAATCCCCACCCCACTCTGGAACAAAGGAAGACCATGGTGCTTTCATGAACAGGGTGTAGCCTACAGGCCCTCCTCCCCAGCCACAGCCAGCTGCTGCAATCCCTGCCCACACATGCATCAGCAGGGTGCCTGCAGACTGCTACAGCCCTGGGGGATAGCACAGAGCCGGCTTTTCCCTCCTTGCTCCCGAGGGCTCTTTTACCTTGCGTTTGATCAGTGGGAAGCCGTGGCCCGGTGCTGGAGGACGCACAGGCTTGGAGCCCTTGGGAGGTTTCTTTGCCGAGGGGGAGGCAGCAGGGGATGGCTTCCGATTGAAGGGGTTCTCTTTGCAGGAGGACTGGAGAGGGTGGACAAAAGCAGATACATGAGCATCCAGGGAAGGGAAGGGATCCCAACAGGTGGGGATGAACAGACAGGGCAGCAGTAAGGTTTGTTCTGCCCCACACACTCCTAAAGGAGGAACACAGCACTCATCTCCACAAGCACCTAATCAAAAAAACAGCCGTGCTCCTATTTAGCGTCAGTTTCCCTGCTTCTCTCTCACAAGCATGCTGAAATATTTTCCTTCGTGGTTCCCTTCCCATTTGCTCAGACTACACGACATCCTGCCTCTTCTCTAGCACATGGAGTACGCAGAGTACAAGCAGAGCCACCATTTAACACAGCCCTGAAGCTTGCTTTCAGGGGGTCACACACACCACACCTACCAAAGGAGCAAGCCTGGACTCACATTCCCCCTGTGACCGAGTAATGGACAGGGAAGAAAAGCCCTGTGATCTGGATGGGAGGAAGCTCATCATCTCACCTTCAGCTGTGGTTTGGGTGAGGAAGATGTCTTGGGGCTCCCAGCACCCCCATCTGAAGCCAAGAGGATGGGTGTAGGGCTAGCCCCAGCCGGAGGCTTGGGAGGCAGCCGACTGGGGCTGGTCTTCAGGCTGCCTGTGGAGATGCTCCTGCTGGTGTGCAGGGTGCTGGGCTGTGTCTCCCCACTGAGGCTGGCCAGCTCGCTGGAGGAGGAGAAGGAGGAGTTGGTGGAGAGGCTGGCTGGGACAGCAGGGCTTTCACTGGAAGAGACGCTGGCCAGTGGTGCATCGGCGCTGGAAGTCTTGGCGGCTGTTGGCATGTGCACAGTGGGCTCGGAGGAGCTTTTGGGCACTGAGGCCTCATCGGTGTCTCCCAGCACCTTGGCTGAATTCTCAGAGTTGATGCTCTCGAGGCTGAGGGCTGGAGACGGGGTGGAGGATGATGGCTCAGAGTGTGACAGCCTGGAGATGGGGTGGTGGGCTGCAAAGCAAAGGGAGAGCTCAGGGAGGAATGAAGGGACAGCCAGGAGAGAAGGGGAGGGTGGCGTACACTGGAGACAGGAGACAGCGCAGTCTTGCCTGCAAATGCTGTACTCCAGTGGGTAGAGAGGACATGGCTAATGCAACCATCACTGCATAAAGGCCTGGCCTGCCAGGGTGATGCAGAGGCACCTGGGAAGGGGGAATCTCCATGGGGATGCACAGGGGCTGCAGAAGAAGGATAAAGGAGCAGGAGGAAGCTCACCTAGCGGGGAAGCATTGGGGGCTCGTGGAGCTGGCCGCTTCTTTGCCTTTGGACTGCTGGTGGGAGTGATGCCATACCAGGGGTGGAGAGGCTTGGCAGCAGTCTCACTCTGCTCCTGCTCAGGTGTGCTCTTTTGGGCATCAGCCTCCACCTCCTCCTCCTCATCTTCCTCAAAGGGGTTGTATGGTTTGGGCTCTGTGGCATCAGACCTGCTCTCTTCACTCCTGGCTTTCCCCACCTCTTCCCCATCCTCCTCCTCTGAAGTCCTGCTTGGAGTATCATGGCTGTTGCCTGGGGGAGGAGGAGGTGCTGGCTTCTTCTTGGGCTCTGCTTGCACTAAGGCCATCCATGGTGGGTCCTTGGCTCTTGCAGCAGCTCCACCACTGGTAGGAGAGAAAGAGAAATTGAGGTGGCAGAGGCAAGGTGAGGTGGCGAGGCACTGGAGAGGGACTTGGCCCTTGGGGGAAAGGAAGCATGGAGCAGGATGTCTCCCATGCAGAAGCAGCTGTCTCATCCAAGGATGGCCCTAGGCTTCCCCAGACACAGTGTCTCCCTCTCTGTGAGAAAACCTATGGGCCTTAGGGAAGCACAGCCTGCCTGACTTGCCTGCTGGGCCCAGTGTTTTGGTGTCTGAATATTACAGCTTCCATCTGCTAAGCAGTGGTAAAGGTTGAGCTTTATGGGCATAGCTGGTCTTCCCTGCCCAACACCTTCCCCAGGACAAACCCTCCACAAGGCAGACAAGTGTCCCCTTCTCAGCACCCACAAGCAGGGCCATTTCAGCAGGCATTTGGTAATTTGCCTGTGCCACAGAAACACCTTTCTAAAGCTCTCAAACTCTTCACAAACCCTGAGAGACAAATGCCCTGGGAGGTACGGATGACCACTGTCAGCCTGACCATGCTGGGCTAGCACCTATTAGAAAAGGGACCTGGTCAAAGCCTATGTCCTCCTAAGAGCAGGAGCTGATGGACGTGGGAGAGAAGACCACAGGTGTGCTGTCCCCATAGCCCCACCTTTCTATGGAGTTTTCAGGTGATCTGCAAACAGAGGGACGTACCGATCAGAGGAGCAGGGTCTCCCTCGAGGTTTTGGGACAGGGGGGCTGGGTTCAGGTACCCGACCTAGAAAGACACAGGGTCAGACTGTCACAACACCAAAAGAACATGAAGAAAGAGGTTAAACCAACATGAGGCACCTCTTAGATATCTTCTCACAGGAAGGTGGCTATTCTCACTCACTGAAGACCTCATGGCATTTCTCCCACAGCTGATGCAGCCAGCTAACCCCAAACATCCCCTCTGCCTGTTTACCCCCTCTTCAACCTGGGAGCTGCACCTGGAGAACTGACATGCCCCTCTGTCCCCACACCTGCAAACTCCTCTAGCTCTCCCATCTTCCCTCCACACTGGCAGCAACCTTTGGAGAGCTCTGGAGAAATACAAGGGATCAGACAGGCAGGAAAGCTAGTACAGCTCTCCTCGCTACGGGGATGGCTGGCAATTGCTGGCAATCAAAGCCAGCCTGAGTGTCTGAGCCCAAGATTTATTCGGAGGCAGATAGGAATGTCAGGCTTCAGAAAAGGAAGGGAACTCATCCAACCTGCAGCCAACCACCTTGGCCGCTGAGGATGTGGAGGGTAACCCCTGCCACCACTGTGCCCTCTTACCGTTCACCATGCCGGGCCCACACTCGCTGCCCTCACCCTGCAGAGTAGACCTGGGCCGGGGGACAGGGTGGGAGGTTGGAGGGGAGAGGGCAGACGCGTCGGTGGCCCTCCTTGGGGCAGGGGTGGGACGTGAGTCTCTGAGCCGTCCATCCAGCGGGCTGGCTTTGTCCTGGGTGAGCCCTGCAGGCTTGCTAGGGATTGGAGGCCTGGGGGGAGTTTGGGAGACAGGTGCCCCACTGCCAGCGTGAGCAGGGGGTGTCGGTGTCTCTGCTTTGCTGGCTGTGCTGTTCTTCTCTGCTGGGCCAGGGAGGCCCTCTGCAGGTGCAGGGGTCTCTGCCATGCTCTCCTGGGAGTCACCATCATCCTTCCCCACCTCTGCTCCTGTGTGGATGGCATCCTCTCCCATGCTGTCAGCCCCAGTCTCAGTTCTTAGCTCTGGTGACTGTCGGTCTGGGCTGGGCCTCCTCTCTGCCTTCCCGCTCATGGCCAATTTACCACGATGCTGTGTGCAGACAAAAGTCCCCGCCTCTGACCCAGGCTTGTATGACCCTGGGAGCAGCGTGCTGGAGCATTCCTTACACCTGCCAATGAGAAGAGAGAGCACCATGAGATGGGGAATGCCATCCTACCCTTCCCGGAAGGTAACACACCTGGAAGACCCTTGTAGGGACATGGAATTAGTCCTCAACCCTGCTCCTAAATCCTAGAGTGCTCTTGGGGAAGTCATTCAGGAAAGAAGTAGAGAAATGTCACCAGGCCACTGTAGGAACCCATGGCAAGTTCACAACTCAAATACTGCATGCCTTTGGGTTCTTCCTTCATCTCAGAAAGGACTTAATAGGTGTGGAAGGGTGACAGTTGGTATCGGGATATGGTGTTGTTTCCAGACTTGGAATGGGGAGAGGGATCAACCATTCACAGACATGAAACAATGAATATCAGCTGGAATTAGGAAGCAATTGGTTCAGAACTGGCACAGGGAAGCTATGGGCTGCCTTGTGGGGGCTAATGGTCCAGGCAGGTTAAAGAACTGTCAGCCACATTTGTTTGTAAAACAACACCCTCAGCTCTGATTATTAAATAAATTGACATCAAATCCAACCCAGGAAATTACTACATTAGAGGCTTCCAGAGTATTCAGGAGAAGCAGCACACAAGCCTGGCCTGGTCTCATGCTCAGCCTCAGTGATGCTGACCATGGCATCCAGCTGGGCCACAGCATTTGGCTGGAAGGACAAGGGCATTATGCAGCAGGGCCATTCTTACTCTCTGAAATTGGGCTAATAGCTTCCCTGTCCTTCATTGTCTGCCACATCTTGGATCATCCACTCTTCCCCCACTGAGCCTCTGAACGCTTCCTAATGAAGCCCTCCGGGTGCAAGCGTGATACAAAGCACTGGCAACCAAGTCAGTCCTTCTCCACCTGGGAAGGGAGGTGGATAGCAGACATAAAAGACAGCCAAAGGCAAGGGGCTGATCAAGCACTCCCATGAAAACCAAGCTTGTTCCTTCTTGTCTGAATACCTGGTGCTTGCAGCAGCTGGCTGCCCTACGCTGCCAACAGATAATTTTGGCAAGGAATTCTGCTCTGGGCATCCAGTTGACTGGGATTTCCTTAGAAATGGAGAGCAGAAGTGTGAGAACATAGGGACTCTAGAGAGTCCCTATAAAATGAAGATGTGGAAAGCTCAGACAAGGGGAGAAGGCAGTTTGCTTTGGGTTTAACTCCATCAGCCCACGGGAACCGCTGCCACAGGACTTTTCCGACCAAACACGGTCCATGAATCAGCACAGGAGAAAAAAACCAAAACAGAAATAGACAAGAAGAGAATCAGGAGGCAAAACATTTGGGATAAAATTACAGGGATCTCCCTGCTCAATCTGAAGGGCCATTAGCTGTGGCATGGCAGACATGGCCCCTCTCCTATTCCTGGCCCATGAGGACAGTGGGAATGCTGCACCTGCACTCAAAAACTCCTGCTTTTGCCCCAGCTGCAGATGGGAAGCCTGAGTGGCCCCAGCTCAGCTCCCTCCCTGCGATGCCGTTTCTACGGCACATCCCCAACTGGCTTAGGCAGGTGAATGAGGCCTCCCACATCTTCCCAGTGGCTCGATGTTTCTGTCCTCAGAGGCCAACTCCTGTCCTGTGGCTCATTCTTTCATCATCAGAGAAGGGAAAGCAAAGTGAAATGATTTCACAGGCGCTGCAGGTAAGGACCTGCACTCAGGGAGTAACCACAGAGCTGCTGACATGTAAACCCTCACTCCTGAGTTTGTTAACAGTCTGCAGCTCTCCACATGCTCCCTGGGAGCTCAGCACCACCCAGGCAGCATAGAAGCCTGTATATCCAGTCGAGGATGTGGACTGTAGGTGTAAGGAGGTCTGCAGGATGATGTCATGGCTTAGACCTCATTGGAAGGTGGGAAGGTGAAGGGGGGGTGCTCCTGGGTAGGCAGGTCATAAAGAGGCAGAGCATCCTTGTTTATGGAGGTGGGAGAAGCTCAAGAGGCTGGGATTCCAAGTAAGTGAAGTGGGAAAGCACAAGTCAGCAAGGGAGGCAGGGAGTAGGGTAGGAATGGAGCACAGGGACCAACAGGCTAGTCAGACCTCTGGGACAGGGGGCTGGCAGGAAAACGGAACATCTTCACTCTCTTTTCAAGCACTGTTGTTCGTGTTCCATGCTGCCCAGGGACGCAGACGCTCAAAGATGGGGTGCAGTTGGCCACAGCCCCCCAGCCTGTCGAGGAGAGAGGCCGCCCCAGCAGGCCTGGCCACCACATACCTGAAGCACTGGCGGTGGTAGAGCTTGCCCTCAGCCAGGTAGCGCTGCACCAGGTGGACGTGCTGCTGGCAGGCTGCGCAGGTGCTGCTGAGCGCGCTGCGCTGGGACCGCTCCGAGGGCTCCGAGGGGGCATCCTCCTGGGACACAGCACACAAGCGGCTCAGGATGGGGGCCACGAGCTGCTCCCCAGACCACGGATTCTCCAGAGCAGCTGCTCCCTGTGCAAGGCCCATCGCTGAGGGCTCGTGGCACAGCTCAGGGGCTGACCTCAGGGGCTGACAATGCACAGAACAGCTGCCCTCAAGCCCAGGCACAGGCAGGCTGCCTCTTCCCAAATTAGAAGGGGCCACTCCAAAAGGTGCCTTGCCCCTATCTACAGCTGAAAGGCTGTGGAAGGGACTAATCTACACCCCATGCATCAGGGTTCTGCGAGACATTGGAAAAGGTTCCATCCCAGACAACTGCTAAAACCTGAAATAAAGGGCATCTTTTCTGCCCTTCTAGTCCCCATTCCTGCTCTTTCCACATCTACAGGGTTATCCCCACATAGGAAGGAGAGTGTTTGTACCCTGGGTGGTTCAAGGAACCATCCAGCACCAATCTGCCCACCCTCTTGCCTGCTATGGACAAATTACAGTCCAACAACGACTCTCTCAGCTGGATCCCGCAAGGAAACAAAATCTCAAACACCCCTCACACACAAAATACACAGGCAGGCCCCTGCAGTGATCCATGGCTCTGTGACAGGCTTTTTCCCATCTCCTCACCCACAGTGCAGGGGTTACCACTGCCTCAGTCTGGCTTTGAATTAAGAAATTGGGTACCTGTGGTCCTGAAGGACTCTCAGCTGCAGCCACAGGCGTCTTGTGGGACAGCACAGGAGGAGAGGAGGCCGCAGTTGGGCGCTTCATAGGCAGAGGGACGCTGGCTGGAGGCAAGAGGGAAGGAGGATCAGGCATGGAGAGAAGTGTGACTCACACCACCCGTGTGTGGGAAGGGGAGGGGAAAAAAAGCAAAATCATCCAGCCTTGTGACATAGGATGAGACCTGCCGCTCCCAACACTTCAGTGCTTATTTTAGGTGGAAGAGACAAACACAATCTAATAATGGGTCAGCTGTGAGGCTGCCAGAGAGCCTGGCCTGCTGTGGATCCCCTTCTGTGGCCCAGGGATACCAGCCTCCCACTGTGATTTTATTTACTCATCAAATGCTACTTGGCTTCCTTGTAATCGACTCACTAAGCAACGCTCAAAGCCCAGAGCAGCTGGGGTAGCTGCTGATGTATTGTTGTGACCCACTGGGCCCCAGGGCTTCCAGGCTGTCAGCAGGTCTGTGAAGCATCTCTTGCTGTCAGGGCTGGAACTCACACACCAGTCCCCAGCGGGACTCCTTGGCTGGGAGACCAGCATCCCTGGAGAAGCACATACAAGTGGAAGAGATTTATCTGATGTTGAGGCTACAGAGTGGAACAGGAGACCTGGAGCCCTCATCTCCATCCAGCCAAAGGATGCTTGAGAAGAGCTGTCTCAGAGCACTCAGCTCAGGCTGCAGTCGTAGGGACAGACAAGCTGATTTGAAACACTCCACCCTGGCCCCACTCTCTCTGTCCTCCAGTCACTTTACATGTACCTATGTGACAAAAATTAGCTGTGGTAGGCGGGCTCCTATCTAGCTTTCTCCTATTTTAGCGGGCTAGAGCAAATCACAAAGGGTTCTGGTGAGCACCAGGGGTGGTGGCCCAACCCAAGCTGGCAGGAATGCAGTGCAGGGGGAGGAGAAAGGCGTTCCTTCTTCCACAGCCTGAGCTGTTACATCACTCCCCATGTCTTGTGAAACCTCACCCCAATGCAGTCTCTCTTCCAGGCCTTCCTCAGGGGCGCCAGCAAGATGCAGGAGAGGCGGGTGCTGCCTGCTCCTCTCCTCTTCCCCACAAACACACAGCTCCCAGTTGCCACAGGAAGGAGGAAGCACAGGGTGATGCTGGGTTTCCTGTACTCATACAGGGCCAAACTGGAAGCCAGAAGGGTGGGAGGACACTCACCTTGGCTGGGGTTGTTGAAATGGTTGTAGTACTGAGACACGTAAGTCATGATGCTGAGGCAGTCGGGAACTTTCATGGAGACCATATCATTGGGATCTAGCAGGGCTGGGATGCCCAGCTCCCGCTCTGCCAACTCAAAGGCCTGCAGGAACAGCACAGAGGCATTTAGGAAAGAAAACTGATGCATGGCATCCCTGATGGACAGAGGCTTCCAGACATGCTGCTTGACTAAAAAAAGCAGCAACAGAAGCGAGGTTCCCTTCAAGTTTTCACTGAAAAAAAACCCCAGTGTTCTTTCAACTCATGGAGACACCAGCAGTGCCCTCACACAAGAGCCTGGCACAGCCTTGGCTGGCACCACGAAGGGGCGAGGGCTGGCACATACTTCCAGTGACACTGAGCTCTACTCAGCAGTGTCCCCAGCCACCCCAAGTGCTCACCCCACAGAAACACTGACTGACCATCCTTTCATGCTCTGGGGTGGCACACCTTCCCCTCCCACAATCAACAGAGCCATCCTGGCTCAATATCCAGCACCCTGCCATGCACAAGCCAGTACTTTCAGTACTTTTCTGTGTCTCAGCAAGCAGAAATGAGGACACTGTGATAAGAAGCACCCACCTCCTCCAACTGCATACACAGCTCCCCAAAAAGAAGGAATGGAGGAGGGAAAAAGCTGTTTGAGAGTTTCCCACTTAGCAGCATATGTGGATTACTGTCTACACACTGGCCATCCCTCTGCTGAGCCAAGGGCAGTGAACCTACATTGATCTCCCAGGGAGGGAGGTGCAAAGCTATGGCAGGGACTGAAGAGAAGTAAGCCAGGAGGAGACGAGAGTGGTTTGGACACTGAATGGTGAGGTACCAGGTGCACAGATAAAGGTACTGGGTGTGGGTAAAGAGTGGAGGTGCCTAGTCTCTGGGGCATGAGGTGCTATGGAGGGTGTGAGATACAAAGAAAAGGAATGGAGAAACAAAAGAAAATGGATATTTGCAGTAACTAGGGGTGTAAAAGTGCCCCCCGTGGACATCCTGCTCTGCTCAGCCTGGCTTTAAGCCAGTTGTCTGGACTGAGTCTTGCTGAACACAAGGCTGCAAGCAGCAAGGAGTGAGGAGAGACCCCACCTGAGAGGGCCCTAATAGGACAAGATACCCATTGTGTAGGTCTTGAATGGAAAAAGCTGCTAATGACTGAAAGGGGCCAACTGGTCTAGCAAAGGACATGCCAGGACACAGTTGGAGAGCCCTGGTCCTGTAAATCCCAAATCACAGAATCACAGAATGGCTGGGGTTGAAAGAGACCTCGGAGATCATCTAGTCCAAACCCCTGCTAAAGCATGTTCACCTAAAAGCAGGTGACACAAAATCACATCCAACTGGGGTTTGAGTATCTCTAGAGCAAGAAACTCCACTTCCTCTCTGGACAGCCTGGTCCAGTACTCTGTCACCCTCACAGTAAAAAATGTTTTTCCTCATAATCAGCTGAGGAATTCTTGTATTTGTACCCATTGCCCCTTCTCCTGTTGCTGGGCACCACTGAAGAGTCTGGTCTCATCCTCAACGTCTGCCCTTAAGATATTCGTATGTAGCTGTCACCCCAAGAGAGTACCTTAACTCATCTTGGGAAGCTGATGGGCCGTGCCTTTCCACAGACTATCAGATGGAGCCTGCAGCAATGAGGTTTTTCTCTCACTTAAAAAAAACCAAGGCTGTTGCTGCTCTGTCCTACCACTAGCCCCTCGGGCACGCACCTCCCCATTCCCCACTGCCTGCTTCTGCTACTGGCTCCAGCTGTGCCAAACAGGAAAGGAATATTGCAGACCAGGGTCCAGCATGACCTTCCTCTCTGCCTATGCCTGAAGCAAAACTAGCTTCCTGCTTCCATTGCCTGCAAATCTGGAACAAATGAGGTCAAGAAGATGTTGCACCATTTAAATCTTCACCTGAGATGTTGTCTTGGCAACTATTAGGATAACCAGGCTGGAAGCTGATGTTTCAGATTCCCTTGTTTCCAGAGGAGCTCCTGCCTGTTACTTACAAACACAGATTCTTCTTATACCCTCAGCACTGTCACAAATTCCTCCCACACTACATGACCTCCATCAAGTCATTCTCACATCCCTTCTTCCTTCTGTGCACTGCAGAACAGGGACTTACCAAGCGATTATTCTCATAGACGTCATCCTTGGAGAGAGAATCAAAGTCTCTGAAATGAGAAAGCATAAAATAGCCACATGAGGTGCAGAGAAAAAGTGTCCCTATGCCACCACATGCAGATTCCCAGGACAGTTGACCTTACAACAACTCAACACATAAGACCCTAGATAAACAAAACCTTGGCAAAGCAGATTTCAGGTTGTAACAGCACAAGGAAACCAAAGGGAAATTGCAATTAAAAAAAGAAAGCAAGTCCCAAATGGGTGGCGACCAGGAAATTAAAATGTCATTCTTGTCTCTCGTTACCCACTTCTGCCCTTGAGATTAAAGGCTGCAGAAATACCAGGGCCATGTTTCAATTAGCACCACACATGCTGCACCAAAGAGTGCACGACATCACCCCAGATTTGCTTTTCCAAGGCCACTGGCACAACAGTGGAGGATGGGGATACAGATCCCTCACCTCAAGAGAAAGAAGTGACAGATACAGCTCAGGTGGCTCTATGAGGGTCCTTAGACAAACCTCCCTACACCATCTCAAGGAATTTGGGGTGACACAGAAGATCTTAAACTGCACTTCTGCCCTTGCTTTCCCCCAAACACTCACAGTGCACAACAAACCGACCTTGGCTGCAGCCTTTGGAGCTGAATGCAAGGTGCTCAGGGCACACAGAGGAACCCCAGCAGTCTCCAGCCCAGGGGATTCACTTGTTCCAACTAATTTCCCTTGTTCCCCTGGAGCCCTTTGGCGGGTTCAACCTGGCCACAGGGACTGATTAGCTGCCTTCACCAGGGAAGCAGAGGGCAGAAAGTTAAAGCAGTCTGCAGGCTTTTAACAGAGGGGGAGAAATGCAGGAAGGAGTTAGTTACGGCTTTTGCATGTGCACGTGGGTACAATGTGTGAAAACTGCACTGCTTACAGCTCCTTCCTGTCAAGGATCTCAGCTTTGTTACACAAAAACTCCCTCATGCAGCAGCCTGGTGTGCCTGCTACCTGGGTTCACAGGGGAGGTCGCAGTCCAGAGAGGTCTAGGGTCAAGCAAAGCCACCCCAATGGACCACAGAGAGGTGCCAAAGCTTGGGAGACCAACACAGAAGGACAATTCAGATTAGAGAGGGGAATGCATCCCCCACCTCAAAGATGGTGTGCAGGAACTGGGAGAGATGGCACCACGCACCTGCGGAGAGGGGCTACAGGAACCTCCTTCCTCCATCCCCCTTTGGATTTTATTGCCTTTTCCTGTAACACTGACACGACCCATCCTGGCACCACATGGCAGGGCAGCCAGCCTCTCCTCAAAGCCCCTCAAGCAGCTTTCCCAAAGCTGCAGAGGAAGTCTGTGATGAGCTCAGGAAGGTTTTCCTGGCTACCTACAGCACCATAAAATTACACTTCCTCCGTTCAAAGCAAGAGGCTGCTGGTGCCGTTTCCTCACGACGAACGAAGCTGCAGCCGCTCGCTGCTGCGGGAGCAAACACAGCACACACGCAGAAAGGTGGGCAGGATTTGCAGCTCTGTTACCTTCCTGAAAGCTCATGTGAATACGTGTACAGAGCTCAGACTGCTCAAAATACCACATCTTTTCCTTCTCTACATGCTGGTGAGCAAAGGTTTCAGCTGCAGCCTTTGCTTTGATGTCAAAACCACTGCCATTTTTGTAATTATAACTAGTCTCCACTGGGAGATGTTTTTTCCCTAAGTTTTTGTTTTGTTTTTGCCTAGGGAAGTCCTTTAACCTTGCAGTATTTTTTTTTTCCCTTTTAAAGAAAATGCCAACTTGGAACACAGGAGAAGCAATGACAGCGAAGTTATATATCAACTGCCCTCTAAACATTCATGACCTTCATTCTGAATGCCTTCACTTTCAGGATATGGGAGTGGTGTAGCTGGAAGCTCGAAGACTCCTTGGTGGGCTGGGAGAGTATTTTCTGACAGACAAAACATCATGTCCATTCCACTCTGCCCCAGCAAACCAAAGCTGTTTCAGTAAACCAAGGCAACTCCATTAGGAAAAGCAGTTGCCAGCAGAGAGGACGTGAAGCTCAAGAGGTAATGAGGGGTTAGAAAGCAGCAAGGGAATAGCAGATTCTTTTCCACTAATGTAGGATTGCAGACTCTCAGCTTTACCCGAGATGTTGAAGTCCATCAGTACAAGGCCCCAGGGATCAGTTTATTCAGTTCCTCTCCACTGCATTTTCCAGCTCCCTCTCTGACAAGTCAAGCAGGACCACACTGACCTGCATTGCTCCTGACACAAGCACTCCCATATGCCATTTCATCACGTGGCATCCTGTGGCTCCAGGCACGCTCCCAGTACCAATGTGCAAGGAGCGTGGCCACTCAGGCACGGGAAAAATCACTCCAGACACACCCCTTTCCCCTCTATACTGTCTCCTCTGCAGAGAGCCCAGAACTAGCCATCTCGCAATTCTGTGTGACATGTGGCTGCATGTCACATTATTTCCTCGCCCTGATCTCAGCAGTCTTTCATCCAGCCCTGCTCAGGCTCCTCTCCTGCCAACATACCCATCCAAGGGATTGGATGTAAGAACAGGCAAGACTCTGGCTATCCCAGTGGAACAACTGTCTTGACTCAGCAAACCCCAGCGTTGTACCATATCCTGGAGTAATATTTCTATGCAAATAACATCCCAGGCACTTACCTAATTAGATACATGCAGAGCCACTAAGCACTCCAGGGTTTAGGGCAGCTGCCAGGGAGCACAGCAGATCCAGGGAAGGGGAAAGGGGGAAGGGTGTGCTGTACAGCTAAAACCAGAGCAAATTCCTGGATTTCTCAAATATAAATCATGAGCACTTTAAGGCAGTGCCACATAATAAGCCATTCAGCTTTCCAGGTCTTGTCATGGAAATGCAAGCAGTACATGGGAAGGAACAAACAAGATTTGTGATCCTGCCTGTAACCAAACCCACGGCTCTAGGGACACAAAACAGCACTTCTAAAACAGCTCTCATCTCCTGTTTTCCTCAAGTCTCCATCTCTCCCAGAACTCAAAAGGCACGTGCCGTACTCCTTTATTCTTCTCACCCCTGAATGCCAAGATTCCTCCCTGAGCTCCAGGGAGGCTGTACAGCTTGTGATGCTGAAAGATGCTCTTTGCTTCACTAAGCTGCAGCAAATGCCTTGTAAACACTAATTTCACGCTTCAGATTTCTAGATCACTGAGCAAACAAACTCATTAATCCCCACAGTCCACTGTCAAGTTGGTCTGGATGTTGCCAGCTTAACTGAAAAGGGAAGAGAAGAGATTAAATGTCTCATCTCCAGATCACACAGCCAGCAGCGCAGTCAGAGGCTAAATCCAAGTTTCCCATTTCCCTGACTGGGACAGCGAGGCCAAGTGAAGTGTCTACAACAGTGGAGTCAGAGATTTTCATCTTCATGGTTCAACACACAGGTCCAACAGGTATGCACTTCATTCTTGGTGGGCACTTCAAGACACCTTTAGCTGGATTCAGTAGACACTGAGGAGTTCCAGTCTACTTCTTTCAAGAAGCCCAAACCTATAGTGTTTCCAAGAGCTCTGCAGGAGTTGCTCCAAAGCTCTCCAGGGCAGCCTCCCTCCGATGCCATTTGCCTTATCCCAAGGTGATTGTGTTCAAATCACGCAGAAGACTGTCCTCAGTCTCACTTACCCATATGGTCTTTCACGACAGCCTCTTCCTCAGCGTGTCCCCTCCCAGCACAGAAGCACAATGGGGGTGCATCCAGGCAGGGCCAGAAAACCGGGACAGGCTGACAGCCACCACAGCAGCAATGCCCAGGGGATCAGGGTGGCAGAGCAGGGGTGTCACACAGGTAGAGAAGAGCTTCAGCTCAGCCCTCATACGGATGTGCCCATTCCTCCCCTCTGCAATCCCAGGGGAAGCCAGCAGGAAGCAGGGAAGCAGCCACGTGCAGAGGAACTTCAGGCAGCAGCACAGCTGTCCCGTCTGGGCCAGGAGAGCCCCGCACAAAGGAAGACCACACAAGGTCAGAAACGCACTCACAGATCCCTGCCAAGTCCCATTACTGGGCTGACTGAAAGCACTTTAGAAGAAAAGAAGGGCAACCACTTTTCCTCTGCCGTCAGGAGATTTACTGCCTCTGATCCAATCTTCCCACTTCCAAATCGGGACAGGCTGAAGAAGCTGGAATCAGATGAAATGATGCTACTCTCCTGACGGCCGTCTGAAAATCCTTCTACAACATGCCATGTCCTTGTAAGGCCCTGGGCTCTCTCTCTACAATGCAGCTCGTGCAGAGGACCTGTGAAGCACATAGTTAGGACATCTGCCAGGAGCAGATTTAAGCCCACTGACAACTTAAGAGCAGCAGTCTCTGCTTAATGGGATGGTAAATATGGTTGATGGGAAACCATCAGGTGGTTTTAGTGGTGTTTATCATATGCTTTTGCTGAACCTCTGCTTTTCAGTTCCCAGTTACTGTGCCATTTACAAAAAAAATAAATAAATGCAAGTGTTCCTGTCCTTAATTTGCCTCTTCCCATCCAGCAGCCTTGAAACTGGGAGCATTTGCAGAGGCTCCTTTCTAGCTAGTCAGAGCGAGCCACACCATCCAAGAGCTGCAGGACACAAGACCACACAGCTCCTTCAAGACCCAGAGTGATGCAGACACCTCACTCTCAGTCACTCCAGAAGAACATGCTGAGGGTTTTAGGGCAACCACCTGAAACACTGCAGGCAGCAGCTTGGTTTCCAGCCTACCTGCTCCACTTCAGCTTGTATGGACACAGGCCTGTTTCGCCCTCACACGGACACCACCACTCCACAGTGGAGTCACAGTCAACCCTCTGCCTGACAGAGGTTGCTGTCACAGCAAAAGGCCTTCCTGGGGCCAGCTCAGAAAGGAGAATTTGGTCAATTTGGGCAACCTCAGAGGAAGAACCACCAGTCCCAGAGCAGAAGGTGACAGGGGAGGCATCATCCTTGTCGGCTTTAGGGGCGGGCAAAGGAGCGCGTGCACGCCGGAGGCACAGCGAGGTGGGGCGATGCCTACCTGCACTGCAAGGGCTACCAAGGATTAGAGCAGATGGGCGCCGGATTCCCAGCACCATCGGGGTACACAGGGTTACAGCGGCAGGTCGGGGCAGATTCCTTCCAGCGGCTCAGCCAGTTTCTCCAGCCTGACACTGTGCCCCCAAGCAATCCCAAACTCAGTGTCTGCCTCGTGAAACTCACATTCCCCCTCAGAGACACCCAAGTTGGGGGAGGCTAGAGAGGCTTAACACCCCTACTGGCATTTGCTACCTCCTGCTTTCACTGTGGCATCCATAGAAAACAAGCTAGAAGCAAATGCAAGCAGCAATCTGGTCCAGGCCTCTACAGATTTCAGACTGGCTGCCTCTGGCAGCTGGGAATGTCCCTGTGCAGGGCAGGCCTCTGGTCCTCTCGAAGTGTGAAAGCTCACCTCTTGCTGAGGCAAAACACCCCCGCACCCAGATACCAACACCATGTCTCCTCTCTGATAGGCACCGCTCCCATTTGTCCACCTCCATGCTCTCACCAGCCTTAAATCATACGACTTCTGCTAATCCTGACCTTGACAGGTCTGCAGGACCAGGTCAGAAGGTCGTTTGCTGAAACACAGAATGATAGAATGGTTTGGCTTGGACGGGACCTGAAAGATCATCTGGTTCCAACCCTGCTGCTGTGGGCAGGGACACCTTCCACTAGGCCAGGTTGCTCAGAGCCCCATCCAACCTGGCTACGAGCACTGCCTGGGAATATAGAATCCTTCATTCCCAGTACCCAACTATTTCTCAACAGCATCTTCTTCACCACGTTCCCTACCAGCACATCAGCACAACGGAGGCACATCCGCTCTCTGAGCCTCTCATGTCCACGCTCAGGGAGCTTCCCTGCCAGCCAGCCTGGAGCCTGGCGCTTCCCACGGCGCCTCCATCCCCCTCAACCCGCTGTGACCCCCCGGGCTCGCTGCTGAGCGGCACAGGCGGCCCAACCCCTGCAGAAAGAGGGGTCCCAGTGGTCCCGCGCCCCAAACCTCCGCGCCCCCCGCTCCTTCCGCCCGCGGGCGGCAGCCGGGGCCCCGCGGCGCCCCGTCCGAGCGGCGGGCAAGGCGCGGCCTGCACTCACAGGAGGTCGGGCCGGTGGCGGTGCAGGATGGCGCAGAAGGCCAGTCCGTCGCGGAAGGAGGTGCTGAGGTCGCGGATCTCCACGCCGCGGTAGCCCTCGCACTGCCGGCGGCACCAGGCTTGCAGGGCGCCCCGCGGACCCGACATCGGGGCGGCCGCTCCCACCGACGCCGCCGCCGCCAGCCCGGGGCCGGGCGGGGCCTCCCGGGGCGGGGCTCCCGGGGGCGGGGCCCGGGCACGCCGCGGAAGCTCCCGGGCCCCGGGCTCAGCGCTTCCCGGGGAGCAGGGCGGGATGCTGGGGCGAGCACCCTCTCCCCCAGCTCGGGGAAAGAGTTAGGCCTGAATTCAATTCAAATTCAGCTAGATTAAAAGCCACTAGGCAACCTCATTTCTGGATCCCTCTCAGGCTTAGACAGAGGCTGCTCCAGGCAGAAGCAGTTCTCAGCAGTCCTAGGGGCATAAGCCGTGGCAGCAGAGTACGTGTAGGATGTAGGTGGCTCCCAGGGTAGGCTCAGGGCCAGGGAGAGCTTTGAAGATCAAGACACTTGGAGTCACAAGCAGCGTTTCACAGGAAGCCCTGGAAGAAGCGGAGGAAGAGTGTGATACAATCTCAGGAACCCACAACATCGCGGCGATGGATTGTCACGAGAGCTGGTGTGCATGCTCAGCATGATGGTTTGACAAGAGGGGGAAAGCACACTATTAAAGGCTTCTTTATTTGCCTTAGCATTCTTTTCACCTCCAACAGCTACCTCTGGGGAAGACCAAACCATCGCACTGATGCTGAGTTTATTGCTGCCAGTTCCAAATCTGTAAGAGTCCATTCTCTCCAGTTACTTTGTATGGGCTCTACACTCCTTTCCATGGGTAGCACCCTCTTTCTTCTACTCCATTGTTTCACTCTATCACTCTACGGTCCCAGAACTGTAACAAGTGAAAAGTAAATTCTCTGACTGGTTTGTAGTCTCCCCACTGAGTGGCTGAGCTAAGCTGTGGTGTAAATCCCAAGAAAAACTACTCTGTAGCAAAAAAAGGAAGTGAAACATTGTGTCGGCTTTGTAATAACTGAGCTGGCTACTCAGCATCCCCCAGATCTGGCTGACAGCGTTTTCCTGATGTATCCTAAGGGACAGCAGGATGAGGGATGTTTTCTTGACTTTTCCAGGTTCCATAATTACAGTCAGCCCCTTCACAACTGTAGGTCAGAGACAGAGTACACGACCTTGTACTGTGGTTCCCTCTGACAAAACCATTTTGTCCAGAACCACTTCCACTCACCAAAACCTGCTGCGGCAGGGGAGGCTCAAGCTCTAGCCACCCCCACCTCCCTCTGGAGCGCCTTCCCAGCACCAGCGGGGCTCTGTTGATGCTGCTGAACACCCTGCATTCCTCCCGCTTCAAGCAGTGCCAGGCACCGCAGCTCGCTGAGCCCATCTTCCCACCCAGTGAGAGCTGCGAGCTCCTCCTGGCTTCGTTCCACCAAGTGCCAGTCCTGCTCAGTTAACCTTCAGCAGTCCCTCAGAGAAGGCACGGAGCCAGGGAGATCAGTGGATGGTCTCTCTGCATCCTTTGGAAGCTGCTCTGGCAGATGGAAACAAAGCAGAAGCATATCCACACACCTGAGAACAGCCTGTAACCGCTGGAGTGTTTCAGATGATACAGATAAGCATTAAAAGTCTGTAATTCCAACATGCCAACTAGATATTAACACCCCAGTAACACACTGGATTCCTTTGCTATGCAATGAACTAAAATTGATCATGGAGATACTTGCCAGGGTTCTCACATTGTGTATCACATCCATCCACCTGAGCACATGTCCTGGGAAAGATTTAGGCTTTGGATAATAAGAAAGTAGGGCAGTTGCTGTTGACAGCTATGCTTACTGTGCTCCTGTTGGCAAATAAACAGGAGGAAAAGTGCCAGCCCTAAAATCAAAAAGGAGCAGATTCTGCTTGATATGAACACAGCTCCCCACAGGCTGCTGCAATGCAGTGGCATCTCAGTCCTCTAATTTCTTAATGATATGGCTGCCTCAAACCCTCCAGAACTTGCGGCAGTGAGCTCCTAACATCCGTAACACTAACTTCTAGCAGCAGCTAGAAGGCCAACAGGAATTGCCCAATTTATCTCACTGTGTTGCCTGTACCCTGCCTGCCTGAGTTACTTAACTTTGATGGGAAACAGAGCTTACTTTTGAGCAGTATCTAGGACACTGGAAACCTGACCCTCATTCAAACACAGAATATAATCCAACAAAGGCTAATTATTCCCTGTGGCTAAACAGAATCACACACAGAGCCAGACTGGACTGCTAGGACCCCTCTCTCAGTGGAAAGGAATGAGAGGGAGAGGTACAAAGAGGCAGATGGTGTATCTGAAACACGCTTTGTGTAGCTATTACACATGCAGGTTTTCCTCTTGCACCTGTTTCCACCACTCAAACACCAAACTATTTAAAGATGGCAAAAGGGAGAGAGGGTGTGGAGGGATGCGATTCGTTCTTTGAATTCTCTTCCCCAATACTTCCAGGTCCTTGATTCCCCTTTACGTGACTCATTTTTAACTTTTTTTCCCCCTCTTTCAAGGCACTGCAAGTTTGCGGCTAGAGAGCAGGGAAAATTTGCATTTAAAGGGTTTTAGTAAATTAAAGCCCCACAGGGAGTTTTCCAGAGAAACTGAACTCAATTAAGGTCCAGGTCTCGGGCATCACTTCTGCTGAAATAAAATACAACCTCCAGCAAGGACATCTCATCAGATGACCAGTTAATATTGGTTCAATGTTTACAGAAATTCTCCCCTCTCCTTTAAAAACATGACAATCCACTTCGGAGCATTTCTACTTCATAGCAACTAAAATTAAAAAGAGGGGAGGAAAGGCAAAAATGCAGCCTTCTAAGAAAGCAACTACAACTCAGGTCTATTCAATGCGTGGGGTAAAAGCTAAAAGGAGTAGTATTAGCTTGTATCTCTTTCCATATCCTGTGAAGACACTGTGGAACAGCTCATTTTCTTCCCGTCAATCAGTTCTGCAGCCTTCCCCGTTTGCTGTGCATGGTGAATGAACAGAGCACCTAAAGAGATCTGCTCCCTATTATTACCTGCAACAACATGGACCAACAAGAGCACAAACCAACAGCAGCTGCCCATATCTCCAGTGCACTTATATTCTTCCACAGAGGAAAAACAAATGAGTACAAATGCTCATGAGGAAAATTCTGCTAATTTATTAGATGTCGTGTCCTTTGTAGGACTGTTTGAGCCAAACAAGTCTGCATATTTAAATACAAAAAACCTTCAGAGTCCCAGGAGATTCCAGAAATGCCAGAACCCTGAGCTCCCCTCCCTCAACACAGAGAATAACCTCTCCCACCCACTTCTCTGCCCAGGCCTGCACTGCAACCACATCAGGGTCTCTGGCCCATCTTCTTCAGGGTTCGGTTCAGCTGGAATTAGAGAAAGCAAAGGTCAGAAAAATACACAGTGATTGATACACACTACTGTTCCCCTCAGCAGACTTTATCCAATGCCTCTTAATCCCCTCCTTTCCAGCTCACTGACAAAGAGAGCTCTCGAGCAAGTACAGTGTGTCAAGTAGAAAGGGAAAAAGTGGAACTCTCTCCTCTCCAAGATAGCAGAGGAAGATGTAGGGAGAAGAGAGGATGCAAACTTGTAGCAGTGATTATCACAACCCTGCATTAAGTCCCTAAATCTCAGAATTTTGTCCTCTGAGTTTCCAGTGCGGAACAACCTCTGTTGGGCAAGAGTGGAGTAGTGACAGAATGTCACCTCCTGGCCAAGCACAACGCTGAAGCCATCTCTGCTCCAGAAATTTTTAAGGCCATTTTCTAGAGCCATAGTTATGAAGTTAGAGATATAATTTTGGTTGTGTTACTGACCAGCATCCCTGGACAGTAAAATTCTTCTCCTTTTCCACTGTGGCTCAAATGAGCACTTCTCACAAAAAACATACCATTCTTCAAAGGCCAGCAGCTGCTGCTTAGAACACCTGCCTTTGCCCAGTGCCTTGCAGAGCCAGGGCTCAGTCCAGCATGGAATTACACAGCTGTCTCACACAAGTGTGGACCCTCGAGGGCCTGCACAGCACAGTGCTTGCCCCATGTCTCCTACAGAGCTACACAGCTCTCCTGCCCAGGCCTCACCTCCTCAAACTTGTGGATCTGGCGGATGAAGAAGTCTCCATAGCGTCGAGCGACCTTTGTGTCTGCAATATGGATCATGTCCTGGGAAGAGAACAGGATGAGATTAGGAAAGGGACTGTGCTACTAGCAGGGAGACAGCAAGAACTGCCAAACATGAGGATCAAGCTATGGGGCTTCGCCCCAGCCATGGCTCAGCATCACACATGTCTGACCTGTGCTAGTCCCACAGCATCATTCAGTTCTCTTTGGGCTGCCTTCCCTCAGACATTTGCCTGGGATGGGTCCCCAGTTCACATTGTACTCACTTCCCACATTCTCATACACTCTGTCTGGTTTTGTCTTCCTTGCAGCAGTTTGACAGTTCCAACCCCAGCTCATGCTTCCCTCTTTTCAGTCATGCTATATGCCATGACAGCTGGGTTGAAACATGGCATGAGACCTTGCAAGAAGGGGCCTGCTGTAAGGACCAAGAACACAGGGCAACCTGGTCTCCTTCCCAGCAAGGAATCTAATGGTTACTGCTACCTTCTTTGAAAATAAAGTCCTACAAGACTCTTTGCTATGCTTCCTGCTGCTGGAGCTCCAAGGGCAGATGGTGACAGCCCCGCACCTTGGGTTTATAGATTCCTCCTCGAGCAGCCACAGCTAAATGCTGCTCCAGTGCAAAGCAGACCTGTAACGTGACCAAGCAACATCTCTGCTTTGTCCAACAAAGGAGAGATGTGGGGGACACCTACAAGGACAATCCCGCTTGACACACTAACAACAGCACTATCTGTCACTCAATTATCACCTCCCAGGACACTGACAAGCAGTTCCCTCTGTCCTGGGGAAGTGTTCGTTTTCTAGGTACACTGACTGCCTGTGATATTCCATCACTCTTCATCCACTGACACTCTTTTTATGCAGGGCTATAACTTCATTGTGGGCAGCCAAGCCCTACAAATGGCAAAGGAAGAAGGAATGTTTCCCACAGAATGGAGCAAAACTAGGTGCTGCCAATTCCAGAATTTCTTCGGTGAAAGAATTTCCCAGCCAGCAAGCAGCAGATACCAACCTTGTCAATATAGAAGTCAACCTCAGAGGCAGACTGGAACTCTCCATCCAGGGCAGATATGCCACTGGTCCATACCAGGTTCTTCATCTTGTGCTTGAAGACCAGCAGCTGGATACGGAACTCCTGCTCTGTGAGGTCTAAGAAGCCAGCCAGCTTTGCCACGGGCATGGTGGTGTAGAGCTTGAGGAAGCTACGGATGGTGGAAAGCTGGGCCTGCTGCTGAACCTCATCAGCGAAGACCTTGAGCTGCTGCAGGAAGGGCTCCTTGTGGTAGTTGGGGTGCACATTGTCATAATTGGGCACCACAGGGGAGAGGAACTTGGGGCAGGCATAGCTGAAGAGCTCCTCGTAGACCTGCGCGTCGCCCTTCTGCATGCGCAGCATCTTGTCCCCGTACTTCTCGCGCAGCTGCAGGTGGATGCTCTCGTCTATGCGCATGGGGTACATGGTGAGGGCGATGGCCAGCAGCGCGTGCATCTGCTCGTTCTGCTTGTTGATCTGACACAGAGAGGAGAGCCTGTCAGCGCCACAGCCTGCTCAGGCTTTAGGGTGCCCAAGGGAGCTGTGCTTTGCAGAGGAAGATCCTTTACACAGAGCACTGATGGTCCTAATGCTCAAGGGGAACAGCACAAAAAAGCAGCGCCTCTGGGCAAACCAAATGGATGAATGACATATCAAGGCTCTTAAAAATAAAAGAGAGGGCTGGACAAGAGGAAGGTGCAGAGTGAATGCACCCAGAGCCATGCAGAACCTGGATGGCCAGAAGCACATTTTACTATTTTGGTACAAGAACATGCAGAGAAGGGAACGCAGATGGTTTAACAACCATCTCCTGGCAAGGGACAGTTATCAGGGATGTCAGTGAAGAAAAGACTGAGAATGAAGATTTATCTGAGTGTGGGATGAAATGGACAGTTGTGTGGCTGAAACAGACACACCAACTTTTTGGAGTGTCATGGAATTAAGACTGGCAGGATTTGGCTAAACAAAGAGTTAGAAATTAACCATAAGGATAAAAAGCAGACAGCAGGTAAAATAGGCACCAAAATCAGGAGGTAAGACAGCTTAGGTAGAAAGAGAAAGGAGCTTTGTTACAGCCATGTCTGTGAATGATTATCAGATAAAGGAAATACAGCAACGTCAGCAACCTGAAGTGCAGGACTGGACTAGAAACACAACTGAGTCTGAAGGAGCATCAACAAGAGTTATCATTAGCAGCTGATACTCATTAACAAACCCGCCTAGAGGGAGAGTGCAGATGGAGTGGGACAACCATATGGGGAACACCCAAAGTAACTAGTCACATAGCTAAGAGAAAATATTGTCACATGTGGCAAAGGAGTTCAGAGGATCCCCAGTCACCACCAGCAGCAAAGTCCAGGAAAATAAAGCCAGACTATTTGACATAAGCTATGGGGTGATAGAGGAGGGACAGGAAAGAAGACAGCAGCTTTTTCTTTTGAGAAGTCTAGTCTATTCTTTCTCTTACCATCTCATACTTGTAGGTCGTCCTCTGAAACATGCTCTTGGTCCTCTGGATGTAGAGAAGGATGTTGGCAAAGACACGGATGGCATCCTGGTAACGCCGCATCATAAGATACGCGAAGCCCACGTAGTAATAGGTGGTCACCTGGCACTCAGGCACCCGGGAGTACATGCTCTGAGAAGGAAGGAGTAACATGCTATGTTAGAGGGGAGACAACAATCCAAACTGCTTGTTAGCCACAATCCAGCCACCTCTGCTTTCACGCCCATCCCAAATACAGAAAGGAGAGGGTTAATTCAGGATACCTCACCTTCCACCCATCCCTGCAGCAGCTTCCTCACTGTTTTATTAGATCATCCCATTTCCTATGTTTTCCAGTTTCAGCTTCCTGCAAGCAGAGGACTCTTGCACTGTGCCTAACATTGCTCTGCTCAGTTCCCTTTCCCCGTATTTCATTCCACATCCTGTGCCAGACAGCACATATGTAGATCTGTGCCAAGCCCTGGCCCAAGCCCATTGCAGCTGGGCTTTTACTAGCCACAAGCAGCACCCAATTCTAAGGCAAAACCACTCAAGGTGTGAGCAGGCACGGTGAGAACAGAAGTCAAAAGTACAAGAAAGAGCCACTGACAAAGGTAAGAATGGTGTGTTCAGGTAGTTACCACTGCACTATGACTAGCAGTTCCAGCAGTATTCTCCGCAACAACACTGCCTTGCACAACACAGCAAACCTCCTAAAAAACTGGGCAATTGTGCTGCAACAGCATCAGGCATTATCATATGGCTTGATTTAATGCCAAAGCTCCAGCTGTGCTCAGCTACAAACTCCTGACAACTACAACAGATACAAACAGTTCCTCAGCTGGAAGATTCAGTATAGCAATTTTTCACCAGCATGTTTGAACAGAGAGATTGGGAGACTGCAAAAGAAGGGTTAAAACATGTTGTATTACCTTCTTGTTGAGCTCAATGTTCTCCAGCACCTTGATGGCTTGGTAGTAATCTCCCAGCAGAGAGTGCAGACGCAGCAGCCCAACCAGGCTGAAATAGCCCAGCATCTTGTAGAGGGAGTGGCGCCCATATTCACCAGCCACACTTTCAGGGTCACCTAGGGAAAAAAGGAGCCACAATGCTATCCTCCAAGGAAGCAAGCTTCCCTTTCAATACTCTTCTGTTTAAAAGCAAAGGGAGCAAGGCCTGAAATGTAATCACTGGTATTTCTCAAGGCCAACAGAACCTGTTCCCAGCCAATCCATACACTGATTATGGGTTTGATCCAGCTCCCAAACAAAGTTAACCAACTTGGGTCAAATCAAAGCAAGGCAGCAGAGACACCAGTGCTGCTTGGCACCACCCAAAGCTCACCTCCACTTGTATAGACCTCCAGCTGTCGGTTGATGTTGGATTTGTCCACCAGAGAGTGCAGCACATTAAGGACACTGTGGACGTTCCAGATCTTGGGGTTGGAACGAAGGAAATCAATTTCCTCCTCAGACTTTTTGGCTGTTTTACAGCGGTACTGGCTGAAAGACTGGAACTACAGGAAAAAGCAGAGATTCACTGATGAGCAGCTGGTTTGGAGATGCTCAGCTAAGTGCACTAAGCTTACAACTTGCTCACGCAAATGCATTACAATAAACTACAAGCTTCATGGAAAAAAAAGTTTCATGTGAGATCACACGGAAATCAAAATGGCAGACCTAAAAAAATTATACAGTACAGAGAGAAAAGGCCAGGAGACAGATCAAAGCAAAAAGGATCTCTCAAACAATTAGGACAGGCAACTAAACACAAATTTGCTGTCTGAACAAGTAGAAACAAGAATGACCAAATTATGTGTTTGCATACACACATCTTTTTCCTCTATATGCACACATCTTTTTTGTTCTCAAGCTTGACAAGACAACGTTTGAGGAATTCCAGGCAGCTCTATAATAAAAAGTTATGGAGAAAGGAATATAGTCTCTAAAGAGAAAAACCAATAGCATTTGAGATCTGTACTGTTGCACTCAGAACAATAAGTGGAAAAATATTTCTTAATGTCAAGATCTCAGATCACAGCTTATTTCAAATCAGGTCATCAGTCTCTCGGTGCAAGCATAAAGGCCCTACTGACTAAGAAAGACAGAACTTTTGTTCTGAAAACAGAAACAGGCATAAAAGTTCATGACTCCCCAAAGAGCACCCTGAAACTTAAAAACCTGTACATTTACAACTGCTTCATCCGCCTGGTAACACAAGAGTGACAGTGATCACCTAAGATTTTCAACCTGCAGTGGTTGGTACCCTTGCTATGGAAATCACAGCAAGGGAAGAGGTGGAAAATTTATACAACTAATAAAGGCAAGGCCACCCTAAAATGGCCCAGTTTTATAATCACAAACCTGGTATATGAACTCATCAATGATATCCCAGAGCCACTGGTTGGGCAGTTCCAGAGGCGCAGGGCCATCAGCATCTGCAGGAGAATAGATGAGGGGGTTAACACCTTGAGCAAGAACATTGTCAGAACTGGAGGAATAGACAAATTAAAGAACACATGAATTTCCCTGAAATGGGAGCTGCAGCAGCAGATGAATGAAGCTTTCAGTAGAGCTATGTAGCTTTGACTACCTCAACTGTTTTCACTTTCCAAGACTATGAACATGCACAGGGTTAATCTCTAGAGTGGAACTGCTCAGCAGCATCAGCTCTCAGAAGCTGCACCCAGACTGTAGGAGTTTATCCTAACTGATCCATTCTCCACAGGGCTTGGCAGGGAGTCACAAACACTAACATTTATTCCAAGGGGAGTTAACAACAGTAAACAGTTGGGAAACACTGCAAGTTTTCTTTAGCTTACTGCTTCATTTTACTTTTAAATAAAGAGAAGTGAAGCAGTTCTCAGCAAGACAGAAAGCTAAGTAAGTTTTATTCCTTACAGTATTTCCAGAAAGCACTGGAAACTATATCTGCTTTTTGTGATTTTAAATTTATGGATGTAAATTGCTCTTCATTCAACAAACTCAAACATGCAGAGAGCTTATAGACTACTTTTCCCTCTATTATTTATAAACAAACATGCTGCAGTTCTTCTGACCCTTTCTGCAGCTCTGCCCTCCCCATCCAATCTCTCTTTCTGAAATTCACAAACCAGGAATGAATTGCAGCAACTCACTGAGGATGTAGTTGAAGAGATTGCAGTAGTTGTAATAGGACTCAAATCTCTGCTCCAGTGTGGGACCCCCCTGAAAAGAGAAGTCAGCACAGTCTGCTTCAAGCAGGGCAGGAGGGAGTTCATGGGCAACAGCATAAGGACAGTCACAGTAGTAAAGGGTTTAGTTCAGGAGTGTTAGAACCAGTATTCAACCAGGACACCCACCAGCATCACCCAGAAAACCTGAAATTGCAGCACTGCTGTCCCATAAAACAGGGATGACTTTTCCTGTACAGGCAGCTTCTCCCAGGATGACTGAGCAGTCAAACCTCCTGTGAATTTTCTGCATTAACCTTCCCTGTTCCCCTCTGCTCTTCAGATTCAAGAACTTTCTATTACCTTCACCAGCTTTCCTTCCTTTTCTGCTCATGAGAAGCCTTAATAGATCAACAATTCTGTTTCTGGACAGCATTTCTAAACCCTTTGACCTACTGGTTGTTGTTTCAGCTGGAGACACTGAGTCTGAGAACCACTAATAGCACAGCTCGAGAAACCAGTTTCTCCTGTTAAAGCCTGGCTTGTGTTAACACAGCAGCCTTTTAAAAGTGCCCATTTCTCCACCCTCTGGTCCACAGTAAAACTGCAGTTATTACTTATTTAGCTCTTAATCACACATCTCTTCAGACTTTTTCCTTTAATAACCAAGGACTAAGATTTTCTCACTGATTTCAAAGCAGCTTAAAAAAAAAAAAGCAAGGTTTGTTTTGTTTCACAGAGCATTATTCCTTTCACTTCCTTCTCCTGCATCCTTTATGGTATCCATGCTTCCCTTTCCACATGGTACTCTGATCCCATGAGAGGTTTTTAATCACAAATAATGCACCTTTCTTTTATGACACCCCTTCTCACCCACCTCCTAATTTGAAGAGCCATAAAGAAACACACAAAAGCAATAAAAAGGAAAACTCAGTTCCCTTCCAACACCCCCTTCTTCCCTAACTCACTAACCATTACATTTGATGTTAGCAACAAACAGCCTCCTGAAAACCCAGATCCAGTCTCCTGATTCATTTGAGTTACCAGGGAAACCTGCACACTCATCACCACCAAGCTTGAAGAGACAGCTAATGAGCCTCAGACAGACAATCAAGTCTTTCTTGCTTTTCAGCAATCAGTGAATCCTTACTAAACTAACAAAAGGCAAGAACTTTCAGCTTCCCTAAAACCAACATGACTCACAGCTCATGAACCCATCCAATCCTGTCTTGTAAAGGTTAGGAGACCACTGATACAGTAGTGGCAGCAAGATTTGTCAAGTTTGCTGGCACAGTGAAGCCAGCACACAACCCACAAGAAGACACGGGGCCAACACTCACGCTGACTTTGGCGTAGATGTGCCTGTAGTACAGCTCCTTGTATAGGATCAGGAAAACAGCATCTGGAAAAGATGACAGAAGGGGACATCAGCAAGCCACAAGGCCTATCAGCCTCCTGCCACAACAATAAAGGGAGGCACAAAAAACCACTTTGCTCAAGTTTGACTTCTTGCCAGGCATCTGCTGAAGGAGTTGCCAGAGTGAACAGAGGCGACTGACTCAAGCAGCAGCAACGCTGTGCACCTGCTAACTCGGGATCAGAAGGGATTCAGTTCCTTCTCTCTCTGACAACCAAAGAGAAGGTAGGACACTCACCATTTCCAACCTGAGGAGCAATGGCCTCAGCCTCTGGCCATGGGGTGTTCTTAAAAAACCTTTCTGTCAGTTTTGTCCAGCTGAAAGACAGACACACACGTGGTATGAGAACCCACTTCTCACTCAGTATGACAGTGCTGGAGTCAGAGATGACAACACAGAGACCTTGGACTTGGTGAAAGCTGAGCAGCACCACCAACCCCTATTAGTAAATCTGATGCTGAAGCACAGAATGAGAGTTGCAAACTAAGCAGTTAAACTTCAATTTATCCCCCAGGCATGAAACGTGTGTGATGTGTATGTCGCTTCCACGTTCCCTTTATGGCAAGCTGACATGGCTACAAGCAGGAGTGGAAGTAGCTATTGGGAAGAGACACAAAAGTTACACCTCACAGCTTTCTGCAAACTGCCTGACTAGCCCGACTGAGATCCCTTTTTGCAGTCTCTGTTCCTGTTAGGCCAGGGCTGACACTTTCCTTCAGACAGGTCACAACTCATCTATAGTTATGTTAGTCTGATGGGCTGGAAATATCTAGAGGGTTTTTTCCCCAGAACCAAACCTGTTTTAGAGAAAACCCAAGTTTGGAACAGCACAGGTAGCAGTCAGCCTTTAAGGGCATCACAGTTTAAACAATGATTTCCATCAGCTGGAAGGACAGTATTGTACCTGTTCTCATAAATGTCCTGGATCTCGTACACCTTCTGGTCAATAACATCACTAGAAACCCGGCTGGCCTGGAGCTCGTACACCTTCTGGTCAATGAGATCTGACACCGTCTTGTGAAAATACTGAATGAAGTTTTTGATCACTTCGGGGATCACCTGGTAGGTCTGCTGTTCGTACTGGCGCTCGTAGGCCAGGTCTTGCTTCGGGTCTCCTGCGGAGAAAGAGACCCAGTGAGGCAGCGGCCGCACGGCCCGGCCCGGGCCCACAGACCCAGCCAGGCGCACGCAGGCCCGGGGCGCCTGTGGGGCCCTCACACTCACCCGTGTGCATATCATAGTCGTTGGAGTACGCGTAGGGGTCGTAGGCAGCCTGGAGGGAGAAGGCGGCAGTGAGTCCCCGCGAACAGCCCGGACACGACCCCCGCCCCCGGGACCCCCGCCCGCACCTCGTTGTCGTAGTCCTCCCCCGGGTAGGCCATGGCGGCGGCGCGGCACGAAAAGGCCTCCGGGCGGAAACGCGGGCCCGGCGCGGCGCGGGCACGGGGGTGGGGCGGGCACCTGGGCGGTTGAGCCCTTCTATTGGCTAAAACAACTGCCTGTCTTCACCCTGCGGAGCGCTCCTGGGCCGGGCCATGGCCCTGTTCTCTGTCTGATTGGAGAAAACGACTGCCCGTCAGGCTCCCCTGGTCACAGCCTCCGCTGCCCGCCCCGCCTCTCTCCCACCCGCTCCCTCCCCATTGGCTGCATGCACGGCTGGTGTCGCTTCCCATTGGTCGAGAGGAGCGGGCCGCCCTGTTGCTGTAGCGGGGCCCCGCCCCTCTCCCCGGCCCGGGCCGTGACGGGATGGAGGCTGGCGGCGGGGCTGAGGGGGCTCCCGGCGCGGGGCCGGAACCGGCACCGGGACCGGAGCCAGAGCCAGAATCGGAGCCGGAGCCAGAGCCGCGCATCGCGCTGCCGCCACTGGGGCCGGCCGGACCCCTCGGCTACCTGCACGTCCTGTGGCAGCGGGAGGAGCCCGCGGGCAAGATCCCGGCCCGCCGCCTGCGCAGGGCCGCCCGCCTCCACCGCCGGCTGGGGCCTACGGGCAAGGAGGCCCACGGTGAGCGGCGAGGAGCCACTGTCCCACTCCGGAACAGCCCCTCCTTCGGCCGGCTCCTCACGGGGCTTTGGGAGGGAGGTCGGATCTGTTCGGTGGGCGGCTTGGGAAGGCATCCCCGGTCCTGCCAGGGGAGGGTGCCCGTGAGGAGCGGGCGGGCCCGCGGACGGCTTCGGGAGGTGACGAGAACGATTCTTACCTGGTGCCTTGATCTGTTTCCTCTTCTCTGGACTGAGCCAGCGGCAGCGTGCTTTGGCCCCGCACCTGTGCTCGAGCGCCAGGATGGGATGTTTCAGTAGGGAAACGTGCCTTTTTCCTCCGTGCCTTCTAATAATTGCTTTTTTTCCTCCGTAGCTCTGAAAAGACTGCGTGAAGCTGCCAACAGCAATGATTTGGACACAGGTAAGGCTTCTGTCAGTCCCACTTGGGACCTCTTTTTGGAAGGGTAGCATATCAAGGACTCTTACTTCAGGGGAGGAGGAAGTGGCTGCATGTAAGTTTGTGGACAGGGTGCTTTAGATGCTTCAGATCTAGAAAATGCTTTTTTGAAGCCTGGGTCTGTTCTCTCAGCAGAGTGGAACTGGTTATAGTGTTCACTTTTTCACTGCACGTGGTTCATAGTGTTAGTTTTCCATCTTCCTGGAGCTAAATTAGCACTGCACCATCTCAGCTGTTTTGGTATGTACTTTTGTCCAGTTGTTAGCAGCAAGAGAATAATGTTTTGATTTAGGTGGAAAAGTTATGATTATCTAAGCCATATCCTGTATGATGAGGCAGCGTGACCCAGTAGATCAGAACCAGGGCCAGAGCTAGACTCTTACCTTCTTCTGGTTTCTGCAAAATGTCCTTGTGGTCCATAAATTCTACATTCCAGATGTCCAACCTCAACAATACATCTTTGTCTCTCAGGCTTTGTTAATTGAAGCATATGAGAGTTAGTTTATCAAAACTTAAAGTTTCAGTAGTTTTCGCAATCTGTGTTCCCACAAAAGTAACTTCATGACAATTTTGCTAGATGCTGGCTAAGAGTAATATATATATATATATATTGATTATGACTAAGCAATTAATTTAAAAGGTAATTAAAACGATTAACTAGAATTACTAAAAAGTTCTGTCATTTCCAACAATTCCCCCCTTTGGAAGTGATCCTAATTTTCCTTTAAGATTACTTCCACTTAAATCATTGGGTATCTAGCAAAACTTAAGGCATTCAAATGCACAAATTTCACTTGTGTCTTGTTGTAAGATAGCATAGATACCATGGATTCATTCCCAACAAAGTTCCAAATCAGGATGTTATTTTTTTTAACAATATCTTGGTAACTTCTCTTGCTGTGTTGGTGCAACAGGGAGAAACTTCAGGCTATCCAGAGAATGCATCAGTTAAAACCAATAGGTGTCAATATCCCTCTTGTCAAGGTAACTCAGAAAAGTCTATTTGCCTATAAACTCCAGGAGAGTTCCCTCTTTTTCTAGTCCCTAAAGGAGGTCTTTTGTAGGGCTGTGGATTGCTTTGCAAACGTATTTTACACATACTGACTACACTTTTGATTCCTGGTATTTTTACACTAATTACTTGATGCTTCAGGTGAGCTGTAATAGTTTATGCTCCCCAGTGTGATCCTCTGTGTTTATCTTTGGCTGCTTGTCTCATCACTGCTTGAGGTACTATGTATGGTATGTCATTACATTTCTCTTGCTTTTGGCAATATAACAGCAACTGTAAAATACCATTTTCCTGTAAAATACCATGAACTGGCCATTTTTCTTGATTGTCTAACAGATAATCTGTCCACCAGAGAACACAATATTCTGTTAACTGTTTCCGAGTTAGAGAATCGCTTTTAAGCTTTTTCCAGTGCTACGAAATACAACCTAAAGGTGAACATTTGGGTATTGCCCCTCTTCCCGAGTTCGAGCAGAAAAACCCGTAGTAAATAAAAATTCCAGCAATCACTAAAACCGACACGAGAGAGCGCTCTATGCACACAAATACAATTCCGGTCACTGAAACAGTAGCAGCCGCTGTGCTAACGCCGAGGAGAGAGCTCTGAGCAAACAATCTTTGCTTTAACAATTTATATTGCTGAAAACCAAACAGTACACACCAAATACCGTAAAAATCACAGTAAACATACAATGGCTTCAACACTCTTAGAGCAAATGGATTTTCATACAAACTCAATTTATACTTCTAGCACGCTCACATTACCACACACTCTCCTTTTCCAGCACTAACACATACCATAGACTTTATTAAGCACAGAAATATCTGGGCAAAACCTTTCCATAGCGTGGCTCTTTGTGCAAGCAGCACTGTGTCTGACTAAGTGTGCAAAGCAGAGAGTGAGGACTCCAACCACACCTTTTGATAGACCCTTACATAGTTTTACAACTACAGCTTTCCAACTAGGCAGTGGGACACAAACACAATTCCATTAATATTCACTTATAGAGTTTTACAGTTACTTTTAATAGAAAATAGCCAATTATATCATCACTTTCTTAACCCAATTATGTTAGAGAGTGCAAGCTTATGATTAGGTATACCTTTTTAAACCTTCAGTAATGTCTTAATAAACTCTCAGGGTTTTTTGCCTTGAACTCACCTGGATCAGGAGATCGAAAAATTTCCCTGAAAAAAAGCCTTTCAGTGTCCACCCAAGTCCTTGATCTGTAAATCTGTGGAGTGTCAAACGTGTTGTCTCACCTGGGTCACCAGTAAATTGTTACCAAATCCTCTGAAATTATTAGGGTAAATAAAACTCTCTAACACTGTCTTTTTAGTGTTAGTGAGTAAGGTGTTACTTTGCTGTTGGCCAGGAGAGGTTTGTGTGGGTACCAAAATTCCAGCTTCCACACAGACATAGATATAAAACTTTTTCACTTGTTCACACATTTTTAGCAAACAAAGAAATTAACATTCATGGTTCTAAATCACATAGTTCACTTTCATTAATTAGTATTCTGTCCTCTATTGGTTATTGATTTCTCGCTTCTCACGCTAGTTAGTCCATATTTTTTAGTCTTTTTAGTATCTTTTTCCTCTGGTAGGGACTTTCCAACACATACACTGAGTCTTTGTTAGTCCCTTCTTTATCTTCTGGTTTCTGCAATGTCTTTGTGATCCATAAATTCTACATTCCGGATGTCCAACCTCAACAGTACATCTTTCTCTGGTTTTGCTCATTGAAGCATATCAGAGTTAGTTTATCAGAAGTTAAAGTTTCAGTAGTTTTTGCAATCTGTGTTCCTACAGAAGTACCTTATGACAACTTTGCTAAATGCTGGCTAAGAATAATTTATATTCACACACTATTTATAATTAATATATATAGATTATGATTGACAAAAACAATTTCAAAGTTAATTAAAACCACTAGCTAAAATTACTAAAAAGTTATATCACTTCCAACAGGAAGATGAACAAATGCAGCTTAATGGAAGTCTTGGTTTCAGTCCAGCTTGGATTTGATAGACAGGTTCCTGTGTTTACCTCTTGTGTTTTGTTTACTCTGAAACCTGAGGAAGTGTGCTATGATGAATTTCTTTTTCATCAACAAGTAAACATCTTTGCTGTTTCCTGTGGTGGCACTGGGTGTGAGAGGTTATGTCATTCCTACTTGGTTCAGGGGAAGACTAGCTAAAGTATTCCCATTAATTGTTCTCACTGGGGCACTGTCAGTCTCCCTGTCTTTCTTCTGGGGTATGAAACATTCCATGTTAATGCCACGTCCATCTTTTCAGGTGTTCCTTTCAGTTCTGTACCACACTTGAAGTAGGAGGTGTACAGGAAGAAGTTCAAAGATGGCTATAGTACAATTTCTGGAAGCTGAGATGAATGGTGACTTTCAGTGGCCTGAACCACTGTTAACTGTTGTAGAATATGCTGTTTAGAGATCACAAAATATAGTGAACCTGTGAGCATTTTTAACATCTGTGGAATGAGCTTTATTTTACACACCAGTTAGTATATCAGGATGATTTCAAAACAACAGGAGTAACAGCCCTTACAGTTGCCCTTAACACATGCTGCTGTTGGTGCTATTTTTATGCCCCTAATCTTTCCACCCTTTACTGATCTCTTTGCACTGCTCTTGGCAGGTTGGTGCACTCGCCTGTCTGCTTCCCAAACTGTTGCCACCATTGGTTAGGAAGGGGCATAGTCAAAACAGGTGTGAAGAAGTGGCTTTTCTCACTACCTGTGGTTACACTGTGAAACTTCTGACCACCGGTCCATGTTGGTGTGAAAAGTTTACACAGGTGCAGAAAAGGACCGTGCAAATCCATGGGGAAGGCCCATGGAGGGGTAGTAAGCACAGGATGCTAATTCTAGCTTGGGAAGTGCCTGAGATGCAGCTAAAACCGAGAGTTAGCCCCACATCTTTCCTATCATTTAATATTCTCTAGGCATTTGCTGCTAATTGTCCTTGGAGCTTGAAAATTTGGCTAGGTGGATCCTTAGCCATTAGAGCTGTTGGCTTATCTTTTATGGCAATATGTGGAAGGTGGTGAAGGCTGAATCAGAGGGTGGAGGTTATGTTGCTTAGGCTGGTTCTGCTGAGCTGGGAAGCTGGTGGGAACTGGTTCAAGTCCAGGTGACTCAGCAGCTGACAGCATGTGTTTCTACCCCCAGAGGAGCAGATAGCATTACCTCTCTCTGATCAGGTGCCCCTTCAGCTTACCTGCTTTCTTCTCCTTGGTTCTGTCAGTGCAGCAACTCTTGGAGGATGGAACTGACCCGTGTGCTGCGGACGACAAAGGCCGGACAGCCCTGCACTTTGCCTCCTGCAATGGCAACGATCACATCGGTGAGGCGGGGGGAGTTCTTTATTTTGATTCAGCAACTTGTCAGAGGTTGCTCTTTTCTGTTCCTTTTGTGTCAAAATTGCCAACTCTGGCCCCAGGGCTTGCCATGTCTGCCTGCTGGAGTGGGAGCAAGACCTCCCAGTTCTAGGGCTGTACTGGTGCAGAGGGAAGGGTGTCCCTCCTCCCAGTTCTTTGCATCAGGGAGCCCAGAGGCAGTGGCACTGCCTGGCTTTGTGCTGCGTCCTTCTGCATTGCTGTGCAAACTCCTATCCCTGTCTCTGTAAGGAAGCTGATGAGCTGAACAGAAGCATCCATAAGGCAGCCTGGTGACTGCCACATGGGCCTGTGGCCTGTGTGGGCCTGACCTGTGGGGCAAAGGGAAGGGACTGATGTGGTTCTGTTTTCTTGTTTCTAGTCCAACTGCTTCTGGACCATGGGGCTGACCCGAACCAGAGAGATGGGCTGGGCAACACTCCCTTACACTTGGGTAAGTGCCACACAGATGAGCTTTGCATGCAGAGAGGTGAGGTGAGAACCTCCTTACTGTTCCTTTCCTCTTCACCTTCCTCTTGCCTGTGCCTCACAGAATGCATGGCCAGATTTAAGGACCTAGGAGGGACTCTTTGCGCTTCATTAGATTTGCTCCTCACAAGATTTAGGGTCTGTAGGTTGTGGGGGTTCTGGGGGTCCAGTCGGGACGGCCGGACGTAGACGGTGACGGATGGAGACAAGAGATCTCTATAGGCAGGTCTTGGGACACAGCCGGTTTATTGTAAAGGGCGTGGGTATTGGGGCACTGCTCAGAGCTGGTAGACTCAGCTCTGAGCAGGCCCAAGAGAGCAAGAGAGTGAACGGGTGAGAGAGAGAGAGAGAGAGAGAGTAGGAGCAAGAGTAGAAGTGGAAGAGAGGAATGAATAGAAGAGAGAATGAATAGAAGTGAGAATGAGAATGAGAATGTCTGAAGTCCTGGTTACAATACAATAAATCATCTTCTGCACTGAATATTCTAATTGTCACTAACCAATCTAATACAAGATACAAATCCTATAGCATTTACATACAGCCTATAAGAGTTCTTATATTACCATAGAGTGTTACATCTTAACTTCTAAAAACTACTCTTTGGACCCCTTCTGCTGAGCTAGTAGGGTCTGCTCTGACCCTTGGACCTGTTTGCAAGCAGAGGGTATTGTTCCATCAAGAGGGGATTACTTCAGTCGGCCATACCATTGTTTTCTAGTTGTTCAGTAACTAAGACCTGGTATTTCAAAAGTGGCTTTCATTTCGATGTTGCCTGTAGTTTTCATATTCCCAAAATCTTTTGTCAGGCAATCATATTTCCAAGGCTTTCCTGTTTCATCTTCCCCAACATCTCCCCCTTTTCGACGGACAATTAAGATATTAGACATAGTCTTACTCGTTATTTTTTGCACACACTGAAGTATACAAGGTACTGCTACTAAAACTATAATTATTACTACTAGAATAATCAAGCCTATTTTACAGAGTTCCCTTAGCCAGGGTGCAAAGCTCCAACCATTAAACAAACTGCCTAGCCAAGACGAGTTATCTGTTGTAATTTGGTTAGCTAGGTCCCTTAGGTTTTGTAACTGTTTGTGAATGGAAACAGAATGATCGGATAAGTTCATACAGCATAATCCTTCAAAATCTTCACAGCCATGCCCATGTGCTAATAAAAGATAATCAATGCAAGTTTGGTGTCTATGGCTGGAAGTCGGAGAAATGTGATGATTATCACATGGCTAATACTTATCAAAAGTAACATTACTAAAACCTTCTGGAAAAAGCATTTCAACTAAACAGGTTGAAAAAGGTTTGTGTCAGATAGACAGATGGTATCGGAGCCTGCAGATTTGGCTAAAGCAACCCAGACATTTGTCTTTGGTTGATTTACAGGTAAAGCTTCACTATAAAAACTAAAACATAAGAATAAAAGCAACATGCACGCGCGCAGATGAGAAAGCTCCATTATTTTCTTGAGCTGTTTTTGGCAGATCACTTTCTTCTGGTGATTCTGCGCACTTTAGGTTTGGGTGCTTGCTTCCTGGCTTCCACTTGCAGGGTCACTGGCTGGTGTGGAGGCGTCGGCAGGTTTTGATGTGTGGTATGGCTTCACATTTTTTGCTGGAACCCACTTGAGCTCTCCACCTGTGGAAACACATGCAAACCCCTTCCCCCACATTATAAGATCATAAGGTCTTTCTATTTTTCCTGATGCTAAATTCTTAATTAAAACTGGAGGGTGCTCTTTCAGTTTTGCTTTTTTGTTGTTTAGGAAATGTCTATAGATGGGGGGTTCAGGCTCTTCTGCAGAGCTGTTCAAGAAATTAAAAACATACAAGGCTTTATTCAACCTTCTTTGAGGTGTAGCCTGGGCTTTTCCCCTTTTCTGTTGATTTAAAATGCGTTTTAAAGTTTGATGTGTTCCTTTTAGGGTACTTTTTGACAGTTGTTTAAGATACGGTGAGCAAATGCCACTGTATCTTACAGCACTTTTTAGTTCTTTAATTTGGAGAGTGGAGATGGGAGCCCACATTTTAGGACTGTCAGGCTGTTGGCTAGCTATCACAGGCTTAGTTAATAGACTAAGACTTTCATCTTTATAGATTTGGGATCTTATTTCATGGCAATCTGTTAATTTAGAATAATCTGAGCACTTTGGAGGATTTTTTGATTCAGAAGGTAGTGCTGACAAACTTTCAGAACTCGTTTTCTCTTTCTGGGTTGCAAGATCCCCGCCGCTTGCCGGCGGGACTCTGGGGCTTATTGCAAACAAATCTGGCTGCTTTTCAGAGTTTACTTGTGTTAGATTTAAAGCATCCGCTCCGTCAGAGGGGCTCTCCGTCTCCCCTGCCACTGGAGCTGCATTATTGCTCTCGGTTCCCCCCCTGCTCGCAGCTTCTGAGGCAAGGCTGCGCTGCGCGGAGGGATACGGCTGTACGATGTCGGGGGACCCCGGCGGGGGCGGCTGCGGCGCGGGGATGGGACCCGGCGGGGGTGATGATGGCATGGCAGAGTTCGGGAGTGGTGCAGCCGATCTCGGTGGCGGCGGGCGAGGAGGCGGGGTGGAGTTGCGCGGCGGAGTCGCGGGAGGATGCGCGGCTGGTCCCGGGAGCGGTGCTGAGGTTGGAGAAGTCTGAGCGGACTGATACCACTGGTCCGGGAGTTGCAGCAATGGCGCATGCGCGTGTTGCGTCATCAGGTCCGCGCGGTAGGCTGTAAGGGCAGCAGTCCGTGTGGCGGGCGGTTCGGGCAGAGCGGGAGATGGCAGGACTGCAGAACCAGGGGCTGGGGCTGCGGTCGCGGGAGGCAGGAGGGCTGGTGGCTGGATCGCGGCGTGCTGCTGCTGGAAGCTTGTAGGCTGGGCTGGGGTGGGTGGTGGCGGGGCGGCGGTGCCGGGAGGCGGGGCTGGAGCAGCGGCAGGAACGGAGGAGACTGCAGACCTCCGTGCAGGCAGCGCGGCACCGGCATCAAGTGGCTCGCGGAGCTGGGGCGCTCCCAGCGCAAGCGATGGTGTGCGGGGATCGGGGAACAGCACAGAAACGGCAGCAGAGACGGGAGTAGACACAGGCGGCTGCTGTGCCGCCACGGGGCCGGGGGACCGCTCGGGGCGTGCTGTGCGCGCTTGAACGGCAAGGTGGGGGGGTAGGGTTCCTGCGGTAACGTGCACAGGGGGTGCCGGAGACAGCAGGACAGCCGTGGCCGGCGCTCTGGGCACCAGTGTTTCGGGAGCGGCAGGGGACTGTGAAGACGCAGCAGCGGCGGACGGGGATGGAACAATGGCTATCATCGGCGCTGTGTGGGGGGGGGGGACCTGGGGGGCTGGAAGAAGGGTCGCCGCTTGGCTTTGGGGGGGGCCGGCTATAATGGCAGCCATGGCCATAACTGGCGCGGCTGGGGGAGGGGTAACACCCGTAGGTAGCAGGGGGGTAGGCGCTGGCCCCGCCGGGGGTACCGCCGGGGGGCGGGGCCATCATGATGTCAGCAGCGGGGGGTGGGGTAGCAATGACGGCAGCAGGGGGGGGTGGAGCCGCGGTGACGGAACCGGGGGGGGGGCATGGAGGGGCAGGGGCAAGAGGCGGGGCCGCAGAGACGCTGGCACTGAGGGCGGGGGCCGCGGGGGATGGGGCAGCGGGGGCCGCGGGGGATGGGGCAGCGGGGAGGAACGGGATGGCGGGAGCGGTGGGAGGGGCCGTAGGGTCCGGTGGGGTGGCTGGGGCCGGGGGTAACGGGTGCCGGGACCGCGAGCGCGGGGGGCGGGGCGGCGCGCGTCAGCCGGACCGCGGGTATCGGAGCCACGGGGTCCGGCGGAGGGGCGGGGGCTGTGCTCCGCTGCGGGCTCGCGGCGGCAAGGGGCGGACTCGCAGCTGGAACCGGGCTCGGCGGGGTGACTGCTGCGGGCGGCGCCACCGCAGCAAACAGCTCTACGAGCGCTCTGCAAGCTGGGATCAGCTGTGCAGCTGCCATATCTCGGTAGGAGATATTATTAAAGAGCTTAACTCCAACTGTGTCCCAAAAGTCTCTTGTAAAGACGGCTGAACGGTCAGCATTTGGGAAATTAAGTCGGGTCCATTCTAAAAGATTTTTTAGCTCGTGTTTAGGCAACTGACTTGGACCAGAGCTTATAAGTAAATGCTTAAGTTGCTTATAGAGATCTCTGTCATGGGCAGAGTGGGTTTGTCCCATTTTTTAGACCAGTATGATACTCACTTAGGTGATGTCGCAGGAGCAGCGTCCTTACTCAGATGTCTGTCGTGCGGGGCTGGCCAGGCACTCCACTCAGCACTCAGGACGCCGCTTTTCGGTCCTTTCCCAGAGCTCCGGTTTCAGGCGTCGCTTGGCAACGGCTTTCCGTGCTCAGGACCTCACGGGTGGGTCCGCACTGAGCTCCAGTGCGGGCGGTGCTCAGCACTACTCGCCTGTGCTCGGGGCGTGCGGCAGATTTCCCTCAGCAGAGCTCCAGTCAGCACTGCTTAGCAGCGTGTCCGTGCTCGAGGGGTGATACGGCAGACCTCCTCAAAGAGCTCCAGGGGCCCGCTGCGCGGCAGTGGCGGCCCGTGCTCGAGGACTGCCAGGCAATTGCCTCCAAGAGCTCCAGGTAAACCCCGTGCTCGAAGGCTGCCTCAGCAGAATTACAGAGCTCCAGCTATTACGATGCGCAGCATCGGTATGCCGTGCTCACGACACGTTCTAGGTGGCTATAACTGGTCTTTTAGTTACCGTCCATGGAGAAAAGTCCTACAGATGGAGAAGGCTGAACCGGGCGTTCAATCACGTTGTGCGCCAGGCTGCAGGTGCTGGGTGTGGGCTCGGCCCCACGTTGGGCGCCAGACTGTAGGTTGTGGGGGTTCTGGGGGTCCAGTCGGGACGGCCGGACGTAGACGGTGACGGATGGAGACGAGAGATCTCTATAGGCAGGTCTTGGGACACAGCCGGTTTATTGTAAAGGGCGTGGGTATTGGGGCACTGCTCAGAGCTGGTAGACTCAGCTCTGAGCAGGCCCAAGAGAGCAAGAGAGTGAACGGGTGAGAGAGAGAGAGAGAGAGAGTAGGAGCATGAGTGGAAGTGGAAGAGAGAGAATGAGAATGAGAATGAGAATGAGAATGAGAATGAGAAGAGAGAGAGAGTGTAAGAGCAAGAGTGGAAGAGAGAGCAGGAGAATAGAATGGAAGAGAGAATGAGAATGAATAGAAGAGAGAGAATGAGAAAGTCTGAAGTCCTGGTTACAATACAATAAATCATCTTCTGCACTGAATATTCTAATTGTCACTAACCAATCTAATACAAGATACAAATCCTATAGCATTTACATACAGCCTATAAGAGTTCTTATATTACCATAGAGTGTTACATCTTAACTTCTAAAAACTACTCTTTGGACCCCTTCTGCTGAGCTAGTAGGGTCTGCTCTGACCCTTGGACCTGTTTGCAAGCAGAGGGTATTGTTCCATCAAGAGGGGATTACTTCAGTCGGCCATACCATTGTTTTCTAGTTGTTCAGTAACTAAGACCTGGTATTTCAAAAGTGGCTTTCATTTCGATGTTGCCTGTAGTTTTCATATTCCCAAAATCTTTTGTCAGGCAATCATATTTCCAAGGCTTTCCTGTTTCATCTTCCCCAACAAGGGTCAAAGAAGAGGTTTGAGAAAATTGGTTTCCCTCCTGCTGCCAGCCCCAAGGAGTGCAAGATCTATTCCAGAGAGGGTACTCAGGCTTGAGTGTGAGGTTAATCCTAGCATTTGGACCGTTCCTCTTTCCCGTGGCAAAGAAGCCCTTTGGGAAGCAGCAAGCTCTGTGCTTGAGCAGAAACTCATTTTTGTTTGTACCTCTGAGTTGTGTGTCCTGTGTTTTCCCTCCCCAGCTGCCTGCACAAACCACGTTCCTGTCATCACCACGTTGCTGCGCGGAGGTAACATTTCCTCTATAACAATTACAGCCTGTCCCCTTCCTGCCCTGCCCGGTTGATACTCCCCAGGGACATCAAATCTTCATGGTAGACCTCACTGTCCTTGCTCATGCATCTTGCAGGGGCCAGAGTTGATGCCTTGGATCGAGCTGGCAGAACCCCACTGCACCTTGCTAAATCAAAGCTGAATATCCTGCAGGAAGGACTCTCCCACAGCCTGGAGGCCGTACGCCTTGAAGTGAAGCAGGTAAAAAAAACAGTCCCATGTTCTGGTAAGGTGGTGCAGCCCCTGGCAGCTTCCTGCACCCTTTACTTAAATACCTGTCTGTAGGCTCTTAACTTCTGTGGGAAGAGTTTGACTTTTCCTTTTGTTTTCAGAGACCTTCCTGTTTCCCAGCCTCTACTCTAATTTTTTCCAGGGCCTCCCTTGGCTCTGGTAGGCTAAGGATGCATTGAGTGTCTGAATTCTTGGGCTGTATGGAGCATTCTCTTTTCTTCAACCACAATGTAAGACAGATGCCTTGTGGCAGGAGAGGGACTGCAGCATGAGGCTGTAGCTGTGGCATACACATGCTCTGTGTTCCTAGCACAGTCTACCCTGCTCCAGTATGTGGAGGCATGGAAGAAGAAAGCACTCCTGGGGCTGCAAATGCCTGGGGCATGGGCCTCACTTAAGGAGCCACATAGCCACAAAGATTTTTATTCTCTGTGCACAAATGGATCCCGCTTTAAGTCCCTGCTCCTCACAGTGAGGGAAGCTAACTAGCCATAAAGAAAAAGTTTGGTGCTTTCAGGGCTAGACCTTATGCTGCTTCAGCTGGGCTTATCTCTTTCCCCTGTTCTTAAACCAGGCACAAGGATCACAACTAGTCCATCTGTGTCTACTGAATGCCTCTGGTGACTCACTGGACTCTGATGCTGCCATTAGTGCTATATGTAGTTGCTTTGCCTGGGTTTGTCTCTAGGGGTCATGAACTCTGCCATGTGCTGCAGCATCAAGGCTGCATGCTTGTCAATTTAATTGCAATTTAATTTTTCCTGTAAAACACCCCAGACTGGTGCAGCTCTTTGATGTTTGCCTCTTATGCCTGTTTGTTTCAGATTATCCAGATGTTGCGGGAATACCTGGACCATCTGGGGAGGCATGAGCAAAAGGAACAGCTGGATGACCTCTGCTCCAGGCTACAGATGACTAGCACAAAGGAGCAGGTGGGCAGCATTGAGCTACTCTGACTCACATCCTTGCACAGTTAGGAGAATGCAACTGCATGAGCCATGGGACACTGAAGACATGGTTATTGCTCACATTGGGAGAAGTGGGCAAGTTACATGATGACTCATGGTACTCCTTTAGGTGAAAATTCAAAATGCAGAAAGCATCATAGTGCCTAGCAGCAGGGAAGCTGAGGATCAGATGGGCTGAGGACACAGTCAGTTTAAGGCCAGGATCAGCACAACCACATGGGGTTGCAGGGCCTGGGGCTTTTTCCTACAAAAGACTGGCCCTTAGAAACAGGCTTAGAGGAAACAGCCCTGACACCATTTTGGGTAATATAACAACATGCTTGTATTTTAAGGACTGGCTAAATCACACAGAGTGGAGGTCAAGCATCACCTCCTGAAGAATGGGGAGAAGCTCCCATTGCCTTAGATTAGGGCTTGTTTGATCATGAGGATAGTAGCCCTTCTGCATGATTGTTGGCACCCTAAGGGATCCTGTCCTAGTATAAGCTCAGCATGGGCATTACTGGCAGTTCTAGTACAAGGGTGGTCCCTGCTGCATGGGGCTTTCTTCTGTGGCGGTGGGTGGCTGCACAGCTGCATTCCCCTCCCTGATGGCCATCTGTACTCTTCTGTCAGGTGGATGAGGTTACAGACCTCCTGGCCAGCTTCACATCACTCAGCCTTCAGATGCAGAAGATGGAGAACAGGTAATGGGCTTCCAAATCATCTTCCTGATGCAGCAGGAGAAGCCTTAGAGAGAAAAAAAGGAAGCTGATTTTTGCTTCCCAGATCGCTGGCTAAACATTGCTGCCAGCGGCCATTCCTGCCAGACTGACTCTCCAGTGGTGCTCAGACTGTTCCTGTTGGTGCTGCCACAGCTGCCCCATGGGGAGGCAGCAGGCTTTGCACAACAGAGGCAACAGACAAGAGTGCTGCAGCTGTGACTTTGGGGTAAAAGACCTGCTCGACTTTTTACCAGATGGGCTGGCGATGAATAGGATCCCCTTTCCAGAGATATTTTGCCTTCTCCTAAGTATGTCAGCTCAATGTAGGCGGTGGCCAATGCCATGTGCTGTTACCAGCCCTGACTAGTGCACTCAGCAGCTGGCCAGCATCATGGAAATGCTTGGAACAGGCACCTTTTGCCACCTCTGTACTGCTCAGTTGCATGAGGGAGAAAGTGAATGCCTTGAGCAGCAGAAGGCTTTGTGCTATGAGAAGAACACACATTTAATTCTGCGTGCCAGAAGCTGAGCAAACATACTGCCTTGAGAAACGTGCCCTGAGGCGTAGTCGTCACCTTCCCCAGAGCCTGCTGTCAGAGTGCAGAGAATGTCTGGTTACAAACGGGATACAAAGTTTTTCATGGCTAGACTAACAGCTTTCACTGGACCCATCTTTTAAGTCTGTTGCAAGTTAGCACTTAAATATTACAGTGTAACACTTGCAAAAAATACCCATATACACAGGTAGCTGGTCAGAACTGCCCTGATGTATAAGAGAGTAAGGATGGAGGGTGACAGTCTTAATGCAGTTCTAGGCAGACATCTACATCTTGCAAAAAACCCCCCAGCATAGCAAACTTTTGTGTTTCCTGTTACTGGCAGTCTCAGGCAAGAGGTCCAGTTGTGACAGGAGGTATTGTGCATTCAGCCATACTGTTGGGCTAGGATGGAGGTGGATTTACCTCTGCCTCAGCAGCACCAAACCCATTGCTCAGCCATTCTGTGTCTCTTGCTTGTCATGGAGAACCTTAAGTGCAGTGTGAGAAACGAATCATGGCTTATGCTGGGAGCCTGAAGTGATGCGGCTATGAAGGATGCAGGGAAATGCTGTTGCTGCTCTCTCGCTTCTGCCCACTGTGGTTAGCAATGAAGATTTAGGTTGCTTTGTTTTGGAGCAGGGATCCATGAAGTCTCATTGATAGGGCACCAACAGCAAGAGGGTGACAGGAACATGCCCGATAGTAATCTGAGTTCCCACCTGTGTAGCATGCCGTGGTACATGGTGTAGCCATACCCATCCCTCAGCTTGGGAGCTGCTGGTTTGAAAGAGTTTATTATTAGCATTCAGCTTAAACATGCAGCAACCACAGTTTGGAGCATTCTTCAGAGGCCTTTAAGTCATCATTCTCTCTGATATCTGTCTCTTGTCCAGGAGAGGCTAAGTGGACCTCTGTTCAAAGCTGAGGTACCAGGAATAGGCATGACTTTTAGATGGGTTCATCTGTGGGCTGCTGGAGGACACAACTGGGAGCAGCAGTCTCATGGCTGGGCTGGAGCTGTCACTGTGCATATTGATACTTCATTATGATTGCTGGATGGGAAGGGTGCCAAGAGGGTGGGAGACAATCTGACCTTTTTGTATTTTCAACTTCAATAAAATCCTGTCAGCCTTTTACGATTCCTCAGCCAAGTTCTCTTTTTCAGAGCGGCCCACTCCTCTTTCTTTACATCTGTTCCAGGCCCCGTGCACAGCACTGGACTTGGTAACCGCTACTCTCATACCTGGTCCTCAAATCAGAAGCAACAACACACAGTTGTTTGAGTTCAAACACCACTCTGTTTGCAGATCAAAGTACAGGGTTGCTGGCTGACCTTTTCTGATCCTGACTCCCACAGCCGAGAAATCCAAACTTAAAATCTAGGTAGTTGCTGTGAATCCATACAAATAGAGGAAAGATAATCCCAGCAGGAGTGCTTCAAGCTGGAAGAGGAGTTCTTTTGCAAAGAGGAAAAGCAGCCTTGCCCAGTGGCAGAAGTCATGCCTTGCCCCATGCTGGATAAAATGGCTGTGCTGTGAAGAGACAGTAAAAGGATGACGGGTTGGGGAAGGACATCTGGGCAGGGCAGAGAACTTCCAGCATGGCCCCTATGTGAGGAGCAGGTGACCTTCATGCCCACTCTTTACTGAAATTGTTTCTTCCTGTCTTTACAGCCCAGTCTTGATGTCCACATACACTCAGCTGCCAGCACTTCCCCCCTCAGCAGCCTTGTTGCTGAGGAGACCATTAAGGTGCCTGAAGAGCAGGTGACTGAAATGCTCTTTATCCCTGCAGTTACTTCGGTTGCTCATGTTGTCTCTAAGTGGACACCTCTTAGAAGCTTACCTCAAACCCAGGAACACATCTAGCTGAGACTCAGAGTGTGGCTTTTAGCCTTGGCACACGTGATGTTGTCCACAGCTCTTCAGGCCTTTGTCTTCCCTGGCGCTGGGTTTTTTCTTAACAGCTCCTGACAGAGGGGAAAGGTGGGGGTGCTGCAGCCAGCCAGGAGCAATTGTCTTGTTTCTTTTGCAGCACTGCTCCCTCCGTGGGAGGAGAGGCAATAAAAAACCAAATGGTTATAGGAAGTTTTGCCACTGCTTTGGCAGTAACACCAGGTAAGAAAGAGAAAAGCGTGTCTGGTTTTCAGTGGGGATAAAATGTATCAGGTAGGAGTTGTATTCTATGAATCACTGCAGTCAGTTCTGCTTTCCTGCCTCAGGCCTTGAAGCTGTGGGCTGCCCTGAGCCATATCATGTGTTTGACACTGGATGGAGAAAAGTTTTAGGTTTCCTTGCGTCAGCCAGTCATACCAGAGCCTTAACTATCCTGTCGTGCTCAGCAGCTGTATCCAGAATGAGAGTTAGGTGCAGGGGCAGGAAAGAAGCTCTTCCAGGGGAGAAGGAAACATGGCTTCACACTGTGCTGAGAGCTGTTGACTGGCACTGCTTGGTTTTCTTCCTGCTTCTGGCCTGGAGACTTCAGCTTTTCCCAGCAGTTTTTCTCTGTCCTTGCACCCTGTGCCACAGATTTCCCTGCACAACCCGTGAGGTTGGTGGCAGTTTTCTGCGTCTCCCAGAGGTGTATGCTGCAGTAATGGAGAATGGAAACAACAGCACATGTTTCCCTCTGCTATTTATTTTGCTATTAAAATCAGTCCAACCTCCTCATTTTCTTTGTGCTACACCATCAAATGCACCCCCCAGATCCCTTCCTGAGCAATGATTCATCCCTGTTCTCAGGGCCACGATATCAACTGGGACTTTAGGCTTTGCTTCCCTCTCACCACTGCTTGACCTCCAAATACACTTTGTTTCCCCTTCTAATTCAGAGCATGTGATATGCTGAATTCCCAGCCATTGAACCCAGTAGCAACCTCCCTAGCTCTGCAGCAGCTGCTGTGCTGTAAGATGCAATCAAAACCAGCCAGACTGAGGATCTGGCTCAAATAAGAAAAGAGCTGAGAACCTGCTTGTGTCTCACAGAGGACCCACAGAGAAGCAACAGCCCTGACAAGGCCTCCCAGCAAAGCTGCATGGATGTTACTAAGCAAATGACCTTTCTCTGGAGCAGCCACTTCACCCACACAATCGAATGCAAAGCGCACACTGCAAGGTGTGTGAACATCGAGAATTTGTTCAGCTCTTCAGCAGCTGAAATAATTAATCTCCAACAGTGAACTCGTTTACTTCCTCCACCTTTGCCTTTCTAGCAGATTCCAAAACCAGCACGGCAATTATCTGCGCTGCTAAGGAAGCCCCATGAAACATCTTTGGCAAATTTCCCACCCTTTCACCTGCTTCCTTTGCTCACTCTGTGAGCAAAGATCTCTTCCATCACAGAAAGGTACTTACAGAAAGATGCCTTCTTCATGCATTGTGCCTGGCCAGCCTGGGGGAGCAGCCCCGTGCAGGCCAGGGCCCGTGGGGCGACTAGGTGGAGGAATCAGCAAGTTTTGATTAAGAAGATGATAAAGGAGGTGTGGGAAACAACGTTCCTCTGGGCTTTTTTAATGAAATCTCTTAGAGGGGAGGAGAGCACATGGTTATTGGAAGAGTTAAAATAATAAGCTGGCAACCTGTTACGGCTGCTCATGGATTAGGAGCCAGCAGCTAAACCCAAAAGGAAATAACCAGAATTCCCTTCCCAGGGCTGCCAGATGTACACACAGGGTCATAAGCAGGATGAGCTTCTTGGCACCTGGGTCTGACACCTCCCAGTGGTGTCAGACTCATGTCACACATGTCAGGGAGATGCCAGACACCAGAACCAGCACACAGTTGGCAGGACTAAGTCACTCCACAGAGAAGGGCTGGTGCTGACCACTAGATGCAAAGCCCTGACCTGCTCACACCTCTCCGGTTTCATTTATCCTGTTCCAGATCTTGGAACAGCAGCACTCTACTGATGTGGCAAACCAGCCCCTGCAGGGTTAAAGATGAGCTTGTCAGCCTGAGTAATAAAAAGTAGGATAGAAAATAAGAGAAAAGAGTAATTAGTTAAGGCAAGAGGTTGGGAGCAGAGACTGCAGAATGCCAATTAGTCTGGAGGGAAGGCTGCGTGGAAAGCAGCAATCAAGCTCCTTCAGCTTTAATTAAACCTGACTCTGTATCAAGGATGTGACATCTTTGCTTCACCTCTGCTTTTGAGCTGAGAAACCAGTTGGAGCATGTACACTGTTACCGGATAGACAGGAATTCCCTTCTGGCTCCAGAGCCTTCCCAACCCAGGATCAGTGCCTACCCTTCCTGCTCATGTGCTCCCCAAAATCAGGGCTTAGCACCAGGCAGAGCTTAGCGAAGGGACCCAGGGCTTGCAGCCACTTGTCATGCTAAATGCACCTTTTCCCCAAGATCTTCCCTGTCCTCTCTGTCCTGTTTCATTTAGGCTTCACCCCAATGTGCAGCAGTCAGTTCTGATCTGATCTGCTCCTTTTGCAAGCTGGGACCAGGAGGAGCAGGATCAGGGGTGAGAAACAGCCCAGCTGCATCTGGGCAAGAACAGGCAGCGTCCAGCTGTACCACATCATTGTTCCTGACTGCTGTTCCCTTCTCCCTTCAATGCTTTGGGCTGTGGAGTGAGTCTTCACCTGTAGAAATGATGAGGCCATGAGAGCTGGCCACCAGCTATGGCATCATGTGCCAAGGGTGGTTGCAGAACTCGCTGTTCCCAGGAAGGTGGGTAAGGCACACTGGACACGTTTCTGAAAGACATCTGCTGTAGAGGAGTGGCAGCCACCATGAAAGGAGAGAGGTGGAAAAATCAGAAAATAGAGGCAAGGGAGGCTCAAAGTGCAGAAAGCAGCATCAAGCACTTGAATGGAAAAAGAAAGTAATTCCTAGCGCAGTTGGCCTTCCTCTTCAGTTGGCTTCTGCACAAAAAAAGGGATATCCTTGGAGCTGAGCTCTAGCAAGGCATACAACAGCTTCAGTGAGCGTTAGAAATGCCACGTCACCTGGGAATTAAGAGTGGGCAGGACAAAGCAATAGGGAAAGATTTACACAAACAGAAGTAGGGAACAGAAAAAGAAGAGAAATAAGGGGGAGATCACGGCTCTGCTCATGCACATCACAGCTCTGCAAGCTGCCTGATGTCACCCAGCCCCACGGTACAATGCCTACAGCACTGGCTGGGGCCAAAACCCCTTTACTTTTGACACAACTTCCAGCACCGTGCCTGGGGACAAGTGAGGACACCAGAGGATTTTGTAGCCCATGCAGGGCTCAGGACACCTACTGGTGCCATGAGAACCTGTAATTGTTTCCCAGCTTCAGTGTGGAAGTCTGGGTGTCCCACAATGTCACAGCTTTGCCTGAACACTTTTTGCTGAGCTTCCCATCTTTCACCGTCTCTTAAGAAATCATAGGTGCAGATCTGCCTCACATTAAGAGTTACATATTCAGGATTCACACAGCACTAATTAAACGCCATACATAATTAAGAAAAAGGAGGGCTGTTGCAGTCACTTGAAGTTTACCGTGAATATTGAGCTGGGATGACGGCAGGTCTCAGACATGGCTACAGGATTGTGGAGAAGGTGGTTGAGGAGTTCTGGGGGACTTGAATTCAGTTTAATGGGTCTGAATGAGTGAGCTCATCTCTCACTGCCAACATAAAACCATCTCAGTGGGGATAAGGTGTGGGCGTGATGATCCTGGAGGAAAGTGAAACCCCTGTGACGTGGTCAGAAAATGTGATGCAAATGGAGACTTCTTTCTTGCCTCTCTAGCCCTTTTCTAGGGCTTCTTCTTGGTCTTCTCCTACAGTTCCCCTTAGAGGGGTCATGTCTAGGGAATGGCCAGCTGTTGCCAAACTTCCCTCCTCCAGCAGCTCCTTCTGAACAGAGACCACGGCATCTTGTACCTGCCGAGTCCATGCTCTGGCACAAGTGGCACCTTCAAGGTCCCTCTTCCTGGTGTTCTCCTCTGAGACTTGGGTCACCTCACTGTTGCCTCCATAGAAAGCTCCCGTCCTGTTCGCGAAACCTCTTTCCACATTGACCATATGGAATTTCCTTCCAACTCTCTTCTTCTTCCTCTTCCTGATCTTGTTCTGGAAGAAGAGGCAGGTGAAGACCTGCTTGAAACGCTTGCGGAAATGCTTGGAGATGAGGGCATAGACAATGGGGTTGAGGCAGGAGTTGGTGTAGGAAAGGCAGTGGGAAGCCAGGCGGAAAGCGTATGTGGCCCGGTTGAAGGGAAAGTGGCCAAACCAGAAGCAGAGGATGACCAGGTGGTGGGGCAACCAGCAGAGGCAGAACAGGATGGCCACAGTGACAATCATCTTGGTGACCTTACGCTTGGCTTTCCGAGACTCTGAGATTCTTTCTATGGGGTCTACAGAGGTCCACAAGAACTTGATGGTCCTAGTGTATGCCAGGCTCACCACGGTCACGGGCAGCAGGTATCCAAACACAAACGTGACGATGTCCAGAACCTTTCGGTGCTGGTCCTCCCAGATGGGGACACAGATGGGCACACCGTGGTAATGGATTATCTGGTAGTAACTGAGGTAAGGCCCTGCGAAGAGCAGTGACAGTGACCAGATTACCACAATGGCCACTCCTGCATTTCGGGATGTGCGGAGATCCCGGGACTTCAGTGGGTAGCGAATGGCCAAGTACCTGGCAAGGAGGGGAAAGACAAAGAGAGCACAACACAACATGAGTGAGATGAGCTACTTCTCCTGCCCTGTGGAGCTGCCATCTGTGCACCCCTTCCCATGCAGCCACCCATCTCTTCCCTCCCAAACTTTTTGGGAGTGAGGGTTACAGAATTCACAAAAATATCAGGGTCATCCCAACAGAGGGTCTGGGATCTCTATCATCCACTCTGCTGTGCTAGCTCAGGAAGGGCAAGCAGTGTATCTGTTGAACCTTGAACCAGGTAAGAGAAGGATTTCTTCTGAGTTGTGTTGCTGCCCTGGGGGTTTTGCTGTTCTTGGTTACACTTGGTGGACTTTCCTCCTTCCCAAGTGAGCATTGGGTAATTAGGCTGAGAGCTTGGCTTGCTGGAGGGAGAGGGCATGGGGAGCTGGGGAGGCTGGCTCTGCTGGCCCTACCTCTGGGGAGACCCGACCTGCTTCTTACAGGACACCAAGAGGACAAGGAGTGGCCTTTCTCCCACCCTTAGCTCAAGAGTGGCAAACAGAGTGTCCCTGAGCTGCAGAGCTCAAAGGGAAGGGGACACTTACCTGTCAACAGAGACAGCAGCCAGGGTAAAGCTGCTGGCATACATGGTGAGGTAGATCAGGAAATGCACAGCCTTGCAGGCAAAGGCCCCGAAGAGCCACCCATCCAGGGTGTAAATGGTGGCCTGGAAAGGGACACAGCAGATGATGAAGCACAGGTCGGCCACAGCCAGGTTGAGGATGAAGAGGTTGGTGGTGGAGTACTTGACTTGGCCATTCCATAGCAGCACAGCCAGCACCAGCCCATTCCCCACAGTACCCATGAGGAAGATGAGGGAGAAGATGACAGGCACAATAATCCCTGCTGCTCGTAACTCCGGGCTGTCAGAAGAGACATTCAATCCCCCCGGCATCTTCCTGTCAGACTGCAGGGACCTGCATGGGGAGAAAGGGATAATAGGCCCCAAGGTGCCTGACCCCAGCCTTTGACACCCACATTTCTCCCAGAGATGCCAATCCCAACCAGCTGCTTAAATGATGCCACTGAGACCCTCATGACATTGCTGGCAAGAATGCTGTTGGGGTCAGTCAGTCCACATCTGAAGCCTCTTTCTCCTGCCTGGATCCACATTCCTATCAGAACACCTCCTGTACTCCCAGCACCCTGAAGGTTTCCCCCTGCCCTGCCACCTGGCCTTCCCAACATTCCTCCTGCATTCTCAAAGCTGCTAAATCCCTGTTTAAGCAAGTCTAAACCCTGGCTACTGTTCAACACGGTTTGGCCATGAGACCATGGGGAAGGGGGCTCCCATGGGCTGCAAGTGGTCCCAGCACACTGAGCCCAGGGCTGTGCCACCTCTGACAGCAGGGATGCCTGGATCACACCCCACAGCAGCAGCAGCACCCCAACACATTCCTACCCCAAGGGAACTCCTTAAGCTGGGACCACCTCCACCCTGGAGCTGGCTGCTCCCTGCTCCCTGTGCAGTAGTTATGCTCCACAGAGGAGAGGCAACTAAGGGCACCTTTTCCTGAAGCAGAGAGGTGGTCAAGGGCTGGGTGGTGGCAGGTAGGTGAGGATGGGGAGGAGACCCTGAAGCCACCTGAAATACAACATGACGATCATCGTGAATGAGGCTGTTATTACCACAGCTTAAGGTATTGTGATTTGCTGCAAAACTTCCTCCAGCCCCGAGTAACACTGTGCTCAGGCAGGGAACACCAACAGCCTATCTCTGAATAAGCCTTCCCCTTGTTGTGCTATCATTAGAACAAATTGTCCTTCTCTGAGCAATAACAGAGAAGAAAAAAGCTGTTATCTGGCTACTGTTGACAAGCAATTAACTTGGTTTTGGGTCATGCAAGCTCCTTCACTCCATGCTCCCCCATCCCTCAGCTCATGCCACTTCTGCTTCCCAGCTTATTTGTGTATCACACCAAGAGATTGTTCCCTGCCTTTCTGTGTCTTTGGTCCCCTCTGTCCTACTGATAGCTACCCTCCAGTTTATCCATCTGGCCCCATGGGATCTCCCCACTGAAGCAGAGGAAGCCAGCACTCACCTTTTTGAGGAAGTGCCTGCAGCTTTGCAACTCGCTTGGGGGGAGACGTCTAGCCCAGCCCACGCAGTGGTAGCAGGAGGATGCAGAGCACTGAAGAGTTTATCTGGGCAGCTCAGCCATCCCAGTCACTCCTGCCCGGTGCTCCGCTGCCTCCCCCTGCCTGCCACCAGCTCTGCTCTCCCTCCTTCCAGAGCTCCTCTCCTCTCTCTCTGACTCCCCCTTTTCCCTCCCTCTGCTCTTGCTGCTGATCCATAGATCTCTGGTTTTTTTTTCCCCTCTCCCTGAGGTTGGGTTTGGAGTTAACTCCTCTCTGCCCAGCTTTCCCGCAGGCTCAGCTGCTCCCTGCTCCTCCTGCTGAGAAGGAGGTGGCAGAGAGAAAGCTCACTACTCTCTGGTGGAAGAGGGGGGATGGGGGGGAGAAGGGTCCCTTGGACCTCAGCAGCCACCTCTCGATGCCGGGTGTTCAGAATGTGTTGTCCAACACCTCCGGAGAATATAAATATCCCACCACTGTGAGCCTTGTCCCTGCCCTGTCCTTGGGATAGGGCCCTAATCCCTGTGGAAGATGAGCAATTAATTGCTGTTGCTAGCTATTATTAATTGTTACTAACACAGCACTGAGCAGATCGAGCCTCTCCCACAACATCTGACCTAGGGAAGGAGGAGAAAGCAGGTTTCAGATTTCATCCAGTCCTGGTCTGCACTCCACCAGTACTGCAGTGTGGGAGGGAGGACAAGACCTCCAGGATGGCCACCTCCAGAGGTGCAGCTCCATCACAGCTGCCTGAGACAGCATGGGTGCTGGCTGATGTGCCAGGAGAGGACAGTGACCCACACAGCCCTCCTGCCCTGCCACTCTGCTGCCATGTCCATCCTGGTGACAGGAGCTGTGCCCTGAGGACTTCCAGGTGCACTAAGACCGCCTGCAGCTTGATGATCCTTTCTCAGCAAGACTCAAAGGCCACCAGCTTCCCTTCACTGGGAAAGTCATGGCTACCTCTTCCAAGGATGGAGCAGGATGTGGAGAAGGAGGCGCTGGCCCCTTCCCCTCCACAGCAGCCCCAATATCCCCACTGGCTCAGTGGCAACCCTCGGCCTGGCAGGAGGGACCATGCAGCTTCTCCCCACCACTTGCCCCTCTGGTGGGAAGGAGCGAGGTGTCCCCGCCAGCTCCCTATCAGCCGCTGTAACCAGGGAAAAGGGGAAGGCCGTGCCTCGGGACGCAGTGATAACCCAGGGGATGCGGCGGAGTGCAAGTCTGCAGCCGGGCACAGCCTGCCACAGTGCTGCTTGCCATGGAGGGACCACACCGCAGCTGCCTCCTCCTCCTCCTGTGCCTGCTGCCACCACCGGCCATCCCAGGCCCACCGCCGTCTCTGGAGGAGCCCCGGGAGCCGCTGCTGCCACCGTCCAGCACCGCTGACCCCACCGCCCACCTGCTGCGCGGTCACCCCTCGGCCCCGGTGCGGCCCTACAGCCTGTCCCTCTCCCCCGAGGATTATCGCTACTCCCCCAAGCCCCGGCACCTGCGCCCCGGGCGGCTGCGCCGGCTCCTGGGCTCGGCCTTCGACCCCTTCTGGATGGCGACCGAGGAGCCCTGCGGTCGCAACGGCAGCATCCCCGAGGAGAATCTGGAGTCCATGAGCAGGGACCTGGCCGAGGGTGCGGGGCGATATCACCGCAAGCTGTGGCGAGAGGTGGAGGGGCTGGAGCTGCCCATCCTGCTGCCCGCCGCCCCCGAGCTGCCCCCGCAGCTACCGGGGGTCCTGGCCCGCCGCCTGCGGCAGTGGCTGGTGGAACGGGCCTCCTGCCGCCTCACCTCCGCCTGGGTCGACCTGGGACCCATCTTCTGGCCGCGCTGGGTGCGCCACACCACGTGCGAGAGCGGCCCCCCCGGCTGCTCCTGGCCCCCCGGCATGAGCTGCCGCCCCGCACAGCTCACTCGCATCAAGCTGCTGGCCTGGCACTGCTGGACCCCGCAGCACCCCGGCCCCCCAAACTGCGCCTGGCGGCAGATCCCCTACCCCGTCGTGGCCGCCTGCAAGTGCTCCTGCCACTGAAGGGGCTGCGGGGGGCTACGGAGGGACCCCCCAGTGCCTGTTCTTGCAGCCAGAAGGCCCGAGAAGGCAAACGGCTGCCGGGTTCACCCTCGGAGCTGGGGGGAAATCCCCTAAACAGAAATAAACCTCCAGAAAGGAAGTGGGGATGGCTGTGGTCATTGCTCTGTCTCGCCGAAACCCCTGGGTGGGGAGTGCAGCTGCTTCACCCCTCACCCACCAGTGCCGTGAGGCATTAGGACCAGCGGAGGCCCTTGTGCAGCATTTATCTCCAGTAAAGGATTAGGGATGGGAAAATTATGGCACTGAACAGCAGGTTCAGACCCCGTTTGCATCAGCCCCAGCTGGCTCAGTCCAAGCTGGGGCATCCCTGCCTGCCTGGGTGGGGCTGCAGGCAGGGAGCCAGGGCAAGGGAATTCCAGCAGAGAAAGGGTAGAGAGAGGTGGGCCACTGCTCAGGGTGGAAACAGCAACGTGGAGAGAGGCTGGGGTGAATTGGTGGGCAGCGGGGCAGGTTTGGGAGTGCAACAAGGCAGCTTAGTGAGGGTAGAAGAAGTGGGGTGTGGGCCAGGACCCAGGGCTTGGAAGCATTTGTGAGGCTAGGTGTGTATAAAAATGGAATGGGATAGGATAGTCCCCTACTTTGAGGTAAACTGGGTGAAATACATGGATCCCCCACCTATCCCACAGTGCAAAGGGTGACAGCTCCAGACCCAGGATTGCCAGGGCAGCACACAGGGTTATGGGGTAGGCCAGGGAGCCCAGGGTGGGAACTGCATCCTCAAAAAGTGGCATCTGCCTCTACATTCCACTCTGCAAAACATCCTCTGCTTTCTGGGCTAAAAGCTGCCTAGAGCTGTAGATCAGACCTAGGCTGGAAGGCCTTGAAGCAATAGAGTGGGAGGATTTGCCTGGGAATTCAATATTAACATGATGCCTACGAGTCAATGGGCACTGCATTATTCATTTCCAGCGTGCCATTGTCTGACCCTTCTGCCTTCCCGGGGCTCCAGCACTCCCCAGGCTGTTCCCCAGACAGCTCCACAGTCTGCTGCTGAGCTTGGCCTTGAAGCAGGCAGAGTACAGGGAGTCAGCTGCCGAGGGAGAGGGAGGTCAATGCACCTGGTGAGAAGAGGAGCAGAAGGGAGAGCCCACATGTGCATGCAAAACCAGTTGTGAGCATCACAGGAGGAAGGCTGCTGCTGCTCTGGCCTGCAGCTGAGCAGTGGGACATCTGTGGGGCTGCTCTCCCAGTGAGGAGGACGTGAAAGCTGGAGCAGGGTTAAACTGCTTGGGTTGTCTGTCCCTGAATGGAGCAGAGGCAGACCAGGGCGGGGGACCAGCAGGACAGAAATGTGAGGGAGTGTGGTACAGGTGTGCAGTGGAGGTGTGCAGGCAGGGGGAGCACGGGGTGCACATGCACTGGGCTCAGACCAGCAGTGATTCAGTTTCGGGTCTCAACCTCCCTATAGCCGAGCCCATCTGGCTGAACTTTCATCTCTTCCAGGTTGCATGAGGGGCCTGAGAGCAATCCTCCTGCCTTCCCCACTACATTCCCCATGCCAAAACACTGCCCTGTTGAAAAAGGTTTGCAGCACTGCAAGGGCCTGGTGCCACAGAAAGTGAACTCCATATCATAGTTTATCAGCAGGCTGAGCTCAGGGCCTGTGGAGATGGAAAACTAAACAAAATCAGCACACAGTTACACTACCAGCTGTTCTAACAGGGTTTGGTTGCAGTCCTGTAGAACCTATAGAACGTGTTTCTCCTCTGTCCTCTGCATCCTTGTAAAGCCCTGCAATCCTGGATTAACACCTATATTCTTCTGCAGTTGCTCTGGTTCAGGTCAGACATTACTGCTCTGTAGTTTGCTCCCTGACTGCCTAGCGACACGTAGTGACTTCAGAGCAGGTCTTTGCTGAAGTGACCCAGTGCTCCAGCACCCAGGCACAGCACACTCCATTTCAGCTGGAATCTGCCCCTGACTGCAGCACACTCAGCACAGGGGCAGCTGGCAGGACACACAGATTCTGATCTGGAGTGAAACTGATGCAAACAAAGCAATCCTAAGGGATGCCCAGGTCCCACTTGCGCCTGCTTGAATGCTGAAATGCTACACCAGCACAGCTTGGAGGAACAAATCCACAGATTCCTGCCACGTGGAAGAAAATTAAAGGTTTCTGCTCTGCCCCTGGCCTAGGCCTCTGTCAGATGCAGATCCTCTCACCATGCTGCTGGCCTCTGCCACGTCAGCTTGCATGCTGCCTGATGGCCTCTCTGGGGCAAGATGTCTTTCCCAGGGCAGGTCTGGGACCACTGAAGCAATTGGCAAAGCCTTGTAGCCAGGGTCCAAGCAAGCCTCACGTCTAACACCTGAGAGTGAGAAGGAGAGAAAGGACCACTGGAGCTTTGGCTGGCCCATGTCCTCTTTCCCTAACCAGCTGCCAGTGGCACAGGTTGCAAAGCGCCTGGAAAACACCCCTGCGTCAGTGGGGAATTGCAGCAGTCAGATCTGCCAGGGTGATGCTGCTGCACCCACAGGACAGCAGAGAAGAAGCAGAAAACCTCAGGCACATCAGCAACGCTGTATTTCCATCAGGAGACAGCAGGAATTGCAGCGCTTCAGCATCTGGCCTGAGGCTTCAGGGAAGGCATAGCAGAGTGTCTGGTCACAGCATGAGAGGACGGGGATGGGGTGCAGCTCCTGGATGAGGAAATAGGAGGCAGACAAATATCTGCTGTGCTGCAGGACACCTTTAATGACACTTTTAAGTGCTGGTTGCCAGTGCTACTGCCAGCACACTGCAACAGCCAACTGGCTGATTCATGGGATGCAGGCTGTGATGCCTTGAGGAATGGTCCTACTTCTGGCAGTGTGCTGCTCAAGCCTTTTTCCCCATCAGAGGCACTTGGTTGTGGGCAGGGATGGTGCTGAGGAGGTGTTTTCTGGCCCCTCAAGGCAGTGCTCCGTGCTTCCGTCCCACCTCGGTGAAGGCTTCCACGCAGCGGTCGATGTCCTCGTCACTGTGCACGGCAGAGATCTGGACCCGAATGCGGGCCTTCCCCTTGGGGACCACGGGGTAGCTGAAGCCAATGACATAAATGCCTGGGGAGGGAACACAGGCAGAGTCAGAGCTGGCTGGGACGGAGGCAGGCTGAGGTGTACTGGGTGATAGAAAGGTTCCCCTCCCAATAACCACTTCCAGGCTTCAGGGTTTTCAAGTGCCATCTGCTCCCAAGCATGGAAATGAGATTTAGGGCTAGCAATGGGGATGGAGTCCAGCATGGCAGGACAAGAGCATTAATGTAAATCCCCTCCCTAAAAGAGAAAGAAGGTGAAGCCAGCAACATCTGGGGGAGACCATGAGGATATTTGCAGCTGGAGGGTGGAGAAGTACTGGATTTCATTCAGGAACATCCTCTGGAGGAGGGCTTACGGTGGCACCACCACCAACTGTCCCTTCCCTCAGGGAATGTGTCTGCATGCTGAGCCCCCTCCCCAGATCACCTCTGTTGAGCATGTCCTCTGCCATCACTGATGCCAGCCGAGCATCCCCCAGCATGACCGGACAGATGGGGTGGTCTTTCCCTGAGATGGTGAAGCCAGCTGCTGTCATCTTAGTTCTGAACCTGGTGAAGGGAACAACAGGATGAGTAAAAACCTCATCAACCCTGTCCTTGGAGACCACTGCCTTTCTTTCCCCTGGGAGCCCTGACCACTGAGAACTGGGTAAGGTTTGCTCCACTGTTTATCTTCTGTGCAGGGAAGAGATCTCTCCTCTTGGAGTGACCTCCACCGTGTCCTGCTCAGCAAAATGGGACTGCAGATCCTTGAGGGGCAGATGTGCCCCAGCTCACAGAGCATCCAGATGTGAAACATCTGTCTGACACAGACAGGCACATCCTGCAGTTTCCCCTGAGCTCTGACTTGCAAATCCGGGGGGTGACGGTGAATAAATCACAGACAACTCATTCCTAACAAAGCTGCCCCTCCTCCCACCCCAACATGGCCCCCTCACCGTTGGGTTTTGGCAGCCATAGACTGTGCAATGGCATTGCTCTCCATGAGCAGGTCCAGGGCCTTGGATGCACAGCCCACCACGGCAGGGGGCAAGCTGTTGGAGAAGAGGTATGGGCGGGAACGCTGGCGGAGCAAATCGATGAGGGGTTTGGGACCCGTTGTGTACCCACCTGCAGATGGAGGAGAGAGAATTGGACTGGGCACCCCAGGGTGACCTGTTTAGAGTGGGGCTCCTTGATAAAGCCAACCTGACACCTATAGCAGGAATTTAGGTACAAACCAGGTCTAAAAATCACAGCTGATGCTTTTGACCAAGAGTTTCCACCTTGATCCCAAAGGCAAATGCATGAGAAAGATGAAGGTGTAAGGAGCACATGGCAGGATCTCCCTTAATCCTGCAGCAACATCACAAACCAAGCCTCATGCCACCAGTGGAAGAGGATAACATGCATCTGTTACTCTATCATTAGGCAGAGGAAGGAAACATAAGAGTGATGCTGTAGAGCTCTTTAGGGCATGCAGGACCCTGGACAGGAAAATGCCTTCACCTGCAGCTCCTCCAAGAGCTTTTCCAAGGGTGGAATTGATGATGGTGACTTTGTCCATCACTCCCAGGAGCTCATCAGTACCCCTGTAGAAAAAGGAATGTCACATTATCAGCTGTGCCAGCACACACGAGGAAAGCTGCCGGATACCTCAAGGGAAACAAAGCAACGTCAGCTAGCTCTCTGGCATCCCTCCTTCTAGACAAGGAGGTACAGCCCCTTGAGATAGTTCAACCCAAGTGTTGACCTTCCCCTCCTGCAGAAAGCCTAAGCTGGGACCTCACAAAGTAAGAGCATGGGTCCTTCATCCCTTACAGATGGGAGAGTGCTCAAACTTCCCACACAGAAGTTTGATAGTCCAAACAACGCACCTGCCAGGAGAGGCAGATGAGATGGTCATACCATCCATTACACACTGAGGAACAGCTGTCACTTTGGGATGAATCACTGCTAAAGTATCTCCTTTCAGTCCAAAGGTGAGGTGCAAAGCCTTCAAGGAGTCCCCACACAAAAACACATCGGCCATCAGCACCTTTGGCCTTGCTTCAGAAGTAGTCAGGGTAGGAGGAAGAAACAGGGTTGAAGCAGTCACTTACCGCCCATTGGGTCCCAGGAATCCTGTGGCATGGCATTCATCAATGAAGACCAGGGCATCATACTTCTGGGCAAGCTGGCAGATTTCCCTCAGGGGGGCGATGTCACCGTCCATGGAGAAGGCACCATCAGTGGCCACTAGTCGCAATCGATGCTTCTGTTGCAGGGAAAAAGGCATCCCAGGGGTGAAGTTGTCGCCCTGAGGGGCTGGCAAAGGGACATACTCTTAATGGAGAGGATGTATCTAACTGAGATGGGGGTATTTCCATCACAACTAGCTGCTTTGCCTCCTTGCCTATCCATGCCTACCTGTGCCTGCTGGCAAAAACAATGCCTATTGCATGGGAGAAGGCAGAGCTCACCCTCCAGCACTGGCTACTGCACAGGCAGCACAGCTAAGCAATGCCCTGGTGTTGGGGTGGGAGCAGCCCTCCATACCTGCGCTTCCTTCAGCTTGGCCTCCAGGTCCTGCATGTCCATGTGCTTGTAGCGGTACTTGTTGGCCTTGCACAGGCGGATCCCATCAATGATGGAAGCGTGGTTCAGCTCATCCGACAGCACTGCATCCTCTGGGGTCAGCAGGGCCTGGCCGTGCCAAACAGAAAGGATCATCCTTTGCTCTGGATGCCACCTCACCAAGATTTCCCAGCCTCTCTCAGTACAGAGAACAAGGTTGTGATTGATTCCAGCTGCCACATCTCTCCTGGCATTGCTGAACTTTATATTTCCTTCCTAGTCACCTTATCCCCCGATTTCTTTATGCCAAGCTCTTGCTTGTGGCTTCTGAGCTCAAAACCTCCCTCCCCCTTCCCTAACATGCCTGGGAGATCACCCCTTCCCCTCACCTACACCTTAAGGGGGAGTACAGACCTCTGAGGAAATGAGATCCCTCCCCAAGAGCTGCAGCTGGCTAGAGACAGGGGAGGTGAGGGCTGGTTAAATGCTCTTGTATGGCTTCCCTGGTCCAAGGGCCCCAAGTCAGGGCTCTTCACCACCAGTCACTGCCACCTTTTCTGGTGCACAGAGCTCACAGCGGGGCAACTGGAAGGGATGGCAGCCACATTACTGTCACCTCCCTCCTCCATGCACAGCACAAGGGAAGCCTTATGAACCTCAAAGATACCAGCGTTGGCATCAAAGCAGCTGGCATAGAGAATGGCATCTTCCCGCTGGTGGAAACGTGCGATCTTCTCCTCCAGGTCCTTGTGGATGCTCTAAAGAGAAGAGAGGAGCAGGAGTCAACAGTGGGGCAGCACAAGTTCTTGCTTGCCCACTGCTGTTAAATGCTGACTTGCAAGGGGAGGAAACAGGCCAGGTTTTGTCCAGAAAAGGTGTGTGTGCGTGGGAGAAGTTACTTGTGTTCAGCAAATGCAGCCCTAAAATATAATTATGGGTTTGGATGCCAAAAGCTCAGCAGGGAGGCTGACTCCAAGCTCCCCATGTACATGGGAGAAGCTCTCCTTGTTCTTTACACTTAACCAGGCAGGGCTCAAAAAAAGGCTCCAGCAGGGATAAACCGGGGTGGGTCTGATGGAGCCACTTCAAATCAGGTTCACTGTAATTTTGACCCACAAGAGAGAGAAAAAGACATTCATTTTCTGAATTCGAGGGGGTGGGGGGGGAATGTTTAGTTTCTCTGCTCTCAGGTGTTGCAATGGTTTAAATTGGTATATTTCCAGATCTTTGGCTAGTGGGGACTTGGCAAGCTCTTTTTCTCACCGGGCCACGTGTAACTTAACACTGTTGCACGCATGCCGAGTGGGAATGCCGAGAGGGGAGTCTGCGTGGACACCCTGCGAAAGGCCCGCGGTGAAGGAGATGCTGCCCGGTACCTGGGTACCGCAGATAAAGCGGACGGAGCTGAGCCCAGCGCCGAACTTCTCCAGGGCCTCCACAGCGGCTCGGATCACCTCGGGGTGGCTGGAGAGCCCCAGGTAGTTATTGGCGCAGAAGTTGATGATCCCTGCGGGAACAGAGAGAGAGAAGCAGGGGCATGGCACCGGCGGAAGGCACCGAGCGCCCTCCTCGCCGCCGCCCCCCGCACGCACCGGCGCCGCCGCCCGCCAAGCGGAGGTGGGGACCCTGTCGGGAGGAGATGACGCGCTCGCTCTTCCAGGTGCCGGCGCCGCGGATGTCCTCCAGCTCGCTCTCCAGCCGCCGCCGCAGCTGCGCCGCCGCCGCTCCCGACGCGGCCCGGGAGGCGCCGGCCCCGCCGCCCCGCACCGCCGCCGCCCGCCACATCCCGGCGATCCGCACGCCCCGGGGCGGGCTCCAGCGCCCGATCGGCCTAATTAATCACGGGTTAATTACCGACCAATGCCCATTGGCCGCCGGGGCACCGCCCCACGTTGGGCGGGGCGGGGCGGGCGCTGCTGTAGCGGCGGCTGGAAGCGCTTGGGTACTTTCTCCAGGAGGCGTTCGGCATCTTCCTTGGAGGAGAGGATCTGTCCCAAGGGGTTTAGGCGCCCCAGAGCCAGGCCATACGGAGTCTGAGGGATTTTGGGGGCACGTCATCTATGGGATATAGGACCTGCAGTGGGGTTATGTACTAGGGTCTGAGGGATTTCCTAGCAACAGGGCATCACGGACCTTAAGGATAACAAGCCCGGGAGCATTAGGTGCCTCTACCTAGGGATTTGGGGTCCTTAGTACAGGTGACTTGGATCTTTGCAGCTAGGTGGTTTATAGGTGCCCACCACTGGGGTAACAAACCACGGGGCTGTACTGTGTGGGTACATCCAGCTGAGGTGACCAATAATCCATTGGACAGAAAGGTTTAGTATTTACCAGGTTACAATTAGAATACCCAAACCCAAGGGATTTGAGCACCTCTGGCCAAACTACAGGCTTAGTGGCTTTAGACACAAAGGGTCACAGAATGATAAAATGGTTTGGGTTAGAAGGGACCTTAAAATCTTCTGTTTCCAAGCTCCCTGTCATGGGCTGGGACACCTTCCACTAGACCAGGTTGCTCAGAGCCCCATCAAACCTCGGCTGGAGTATTTCCAGGGACAGGGCATCCACAACTTCTCTGGGCAACCTGTTCCATCTGGATTAGGCATCTCCTTCCTCTACTACAGCTGACTGGGGAACTCTGCGGCCAGAGTGGCACTCATTCCAGGGGAATTAGGTACCAGGCTCTTGAAAGGTGTTCAGGGTCTCCAGCCTAGGTGTTCTGGAAGCCTTTGATCCAAGGGTCTTAGGAACAAGGGCCCACAGGGATTAGATGCATCCAGACCAAGGAATTCAGTACCCTGAAGTACACAGTTTGGAATCCTTAATGGCTAAAAGACTCAGGCACCATTTGCCCAAGTGATTCAGGAAGAACATGCTGAAGGATTTGGGAGCCATCAGAGAGGGTGAGGACCATGGGCTTATGACATTTAGGCACAGCAAGCCCAAGGGTACTGGGCACCCAGAGCCCCTGGGATTCTGGAACTCCTGGCCCAGCTAGCTGGGGATCCTGATGATCAAGAAGTTTCTCTGTCTCTAGCCAAGAGGGATTAGGCAGCCCCTGCCTGAGGTTCAGACCCTGGCGAGCAGCGAGGCCAGCCCACAGGCTGCCTGCCAGCCCTGGCTGTCAGGATCACCCAGCCCAGCCCAGCCCAGGGAGGGGCTCTGGCAGGGGCCAGGCAGGCTCTGGAGTCGTGCCAGCCTCCACTGGGCACAAAGCCAGAGCCCCCGGGTCACAGCAGGGCCAAGCCTGCAGTCCCGCCTCACCCTGCCCTAGCTGTCCACCCCAGCCCACCTGCAGAGCTGTCCACTGCCTCAGGATGTTCCTCCCTAGGGAGCAAAGCTGCTTATGGCTGTGTTTGTCCTCTCTCCCTACAGTGATCCCAATTCCCACTTCATGGACACCTTCCACTCCTTGAAAGCCAAGGTGGACAGACTCTGGCCCCGCTCCACCTTCTCCATCCCATCCCTGCCCCAAAAGTCCCTGCCACCACCCAGCCATGCTCAGGCAGCTCCACAGGCAGGCAGGCAGCCCTGGTTATCTCCAGCACCAGCTGGACCTCACACCCAGCAGCCCAACATTCCTCACCTCATCCCCGTGGTGGGGATCCGCAGCAGCGGATGAGGGAGCAGGGATCCCTTTTCTCCCTCCAGGGAAGGCCAGGGCTTTTGCAGCCATGTGTTCTGGCTTCCCACCAATGTCTTTGCCCGGCACCAGCAAACACACAACCCCCAGGAGTTGGGGCAGGACCAGGAATTGAAATCCTGCACGACCCCAACAGACACACAGAGTCACCATCACTCCCAACACACAACAAGCAGCCCAGCATTAATAAAACCAACAGACACACACACAAGAAATTTCTGAGACATCAGAATTAAAACCCAGACCGGTAACACTTTAAAATTGTTTTTTTTTCATTCATCATCTGCCTTGTTTAAGCTATTTCTGTTCAGGAGTAGATCAATTCTTTATAAAATGCAATGGAAAGGAGTAAAAATAAAGGCAACAGCTATTTACAGAACCAATGGGGAGAGTACCAAAACGCCTCTAGACTTCTCACTTCTTCTTGGGCGACTTCCGGGCACTGGACTTGGTTCTGGACTTCGACCGCTTCGCCTTCTTGGGTTTGGATACCTTCAGGGACTTGGCCTTAACAGTCTTTGGCTTCTTGGCTTTCTTAGGGCTGCTCCTTGACTTCTTCCTGGCCTTCCTGGCAGCAGATTTGGGCTTCTTGGCCGGGGACTTGGCTTTCCTGGACTTAGCCGGCTTCCGGGGCGAAGTGGATCTTCTCCTGGTTGCCTTCTTCCTCTTCTTGGCTGGAGACCTCTTCGCCTTGCTGGCCTTGGCTAGGCGGAAAGAGCCGGAGGCACCAACTCCTTTGGTCTGCTTGAGGACTCCGGTGGCGAGCAGGCGCCGAATGGCCAGCCTGATCTGGACGTCGGCGTTCTGGCCCACCTTGTAGTGGCTCTTCACGTACTTCTGGATGGACTGCCGGGATGAGCCGCCGCGGCTCTTGTCGGCCCGGATGGCTGCCGTGATCATGTCCGAGTAGGCAGGGTGGGCTGCCGGCCGCCGCGCTGACCGGGCCCGCTTGGGCTTGGTGGCCGAAGCCGGCGGCAGTGGGATCGGGCTGTCGCTCATGGCGAGTGCTTCGTCCCGCGATGCCCCGCTATGCCCTCGCGGCTGGAAGCGTGGCCCGCCCGGCCTGGGACCCTCGCCCCTGGGCGGGGAGAGGCTGGGAAGGGAGCGGTGGGTGGGTGAAGCCGCAGCAGAGCCGGTGCCGCTCTGCCGCCGGTGCCCCCGCTGGTGCCTCTGCGGCCGCGCCCGCCGCGGGCTCCCTTTAAAGCCGCGGTGCGGACCGCGGGGAGGACTGCCCCGCGCGCGCCACCCGCCGCCCGTGTCCCCGCGTGTCCCCTGCCACGCCCTGACCCGACCCGCCGGGAGGGACAGGGAGGGACAGTGCGGGGGACACTGCGGAATAAATAAGAGTATTTGGGGGAACACATGGTGGGGACAAGGAGGGACACTGGCGGGACCGGCGGGGGACAACGAAGAGCGAGGACTTGCAGGGGCCATTTAGTGGGGCAGCTTAGGTGCCAGGTGCATTTGGAAGGATATTGTGTAGGGACAAGGAAGGACACTGGAGGGGACATTGGGGACACCGGTAAGAGAGGGACAGGCATGTCAGGGGTACTCAGGGCAGCATCAAGAGGAGAGGGACACTTAGGGAGGACACAGGGGGTTAAGGAGGGACATTTAGGGACGACACAAAGAGACACGCTGGGAAAATATCAGGGGACGAGGAAAGATGCTGTGGAAGACATTAAGGGGGCAAGAAGGGACACTAGAGAAGACACTGGTGATGGCAGCAAGGAGAAAAGGAGGAGCACTGGGCACAAGTCAGCTCAGCAGCAATAGCCCATGGCCAAGTGCTGCTACTCCCTCTTCTGTCCCTTTGCTCTCCACCAGGTGCTTTAGGAACACCAGCTCAGCCCTTGCATGTGAATGGCGAGGGGTCACAAATAACAGGCTGTCCCCTTGTTTTGGGAGACACACACAGCTCTTAGTGAGGGGACAGAGCAGGGACACAGTGGCAATCAGCCATCCTTTCCCTGCTGGGTGAGCAGTCGGCTGTTCCTGGGAGATTAAATATAGCTGCTATCATCATCTTGCCTGTAGGATTTAGATGATGTTTTCCCCTTGTTTTTTAAAAACATGCGGGGGCAGCCACCTGGTGCCCACCAACATGCCATGCTGGGCTCAGAGAAGAACCAAACGTCCCAGTGCTCCAGCGTGGCATTAAAATACACAGTGAGCACCTCTCAATAACCTCTGTGTGCCCTGGGTGTCTGGGGCCATGAAAACCACCAGTCAGGGACACACAGAAGTACACATTAAACTCCAGTATAGATACATAAATACAAATATAAATACAGAAATTGAAATAACAGAAAAAGTAGAAATCAAGATAATAAAAATTAGAAATAGAACCATAGAATCATAGGATTGTTCGGGTTGGAAGGGACTTTAAAGATCATCCAGTTCCAACTTCCCTGCCATGGGCAGGGACACTTTCCACCAGACCAACTGGCTCAGGGCCCCATCAAGCCTGGCCTTAGACACTTCCAGGGACAAGGCATCCACAACTTCTCTGGGAAACCTGTTCCAGTGCCTCATCACACTCACAGTAAAGAATTTCTTCCTAATATCTAATCTAAACTTGCCCTCTTTCAGTTTAGAGCCATGCCCCCTTGCCCCATCACTACATTTAAATAGAAGCCTTTGATAGCTGCTCCTGTATTATGTGAGGACCTGGCCTGGGAGAAGACACTCAGGGCCCTGATGCTTTCCCACAGATGGAAAGACCAAAGGCATCTCCTTGTGCCTTCCTCCCTCATGGAGTTTCTTCACATGCTCTATTCCGTTTGGGGAGTGGGAAAGGTTCTTAGCACCTGAAAACATTTTGATTTTATTAGGAGCAAATTGCTCCTAATTGTGGAGAGGAATAACCACCCTCCCACCTCCCCTGGGGTTTGCTTTTTTTTAAGACCTAATAAATACATAGCTTTCCATCCCATCTGGAGAGCACAGGCAGGGAGCTCTGGTGGCCTCTGTACAACATTTTGACTGGCTGAAGGACTTCTCATTTTCCCTATCTGGGAATAAACCGCTGGCTGCCTGCACGTAGGCAGCCCAGGCACAGAGATAAGGCCCCATCTGCTTTTCTTTGCATCCAAGTTTGTAACCGTCACGAGTGGCTTGCCTGTATGCCGGGCTCCGAGGGGAGACCAGGAGGTTTAGGGGGGGTTTAGGAATTGGCCCCCGGGGTTGGCACAGCGCCACAGGCTGCCTGCAGAGCCTCCAGCCCTAAAACCCAGGCAGCAGTTATCAATCCAGTGCAGTGATGGGGAGGCGAAGGCAGTGGGGGGAAAGGTGGCAGGGAGGGACAGATGCTTTACCTAACTCTGGCCACCTCAGGGGTCTAATCTCAGACATTCACCTGGGCAGCTCCTGCAGCTGATCCGGGCTGCTCAGCCTCCTCCGGCGGGTGCCGCTGCTGGCAAACAAACACGCTCTCCTCTGTGCATGGAGGTTCTGGCCCTTTCATATAGACTAGATCCCTAAATTTTAGCCAGTCAGTCTAAGGGGAAGATCCCATGCCCCCAGGCAACTCACTGGAGGGAAGGCACACAGGTGGTCACAGCAGCGGCTGCTGCTGGGTTTGGACCTGGGGGTAACCTGGTCAAGGTAAACCCCCAAGCACCCCACTTGATATTGGAATGCACCCCTTGAACCGTGCACTGTTTTGACAATGCATCTTTAACATCAACTGGTCAGGACTGAGAGAATGAGAGGATTTTCCAGCCCCTGGCAGGATGTCAGGGCTGGAGGTGGAATGGAGATGCTGCCAAGCAATGCAAGCCCTGCTGCTTCTGGGAAGTGGGTCCAGCGCTTTTGGCACCCCACTGCAGGCAGCATGAGGGACTCACCCAGAAGGAAGAGTTATTCCCATGGGCCACACATGCCACCATGGCCATCTTAGGTTCATGCCTGTATTTCTGGCCACATGAACCTGCCACCATGCCCAGGATGGGGTGGGTTACCCCCTACACCCACTTTTCTCCTCAAGAATTGCTACCCAACCACTCCAAGCCTCCTGAGCCTTCCCTGTCTGGCATTAGTCTGCAGAGATTGGGAAATCCCACTTCTCCAACAAACCCCAGAGGACAGAGCCTGGCAGAAGAATCCTCTCTGTAATCCTGTTTACCTTCTCCTCCCTCCCTGCACTGAGTTCAACCAGACCCCATGGGGATTTACACATTTCCAGCTGCAGATTTTGTCTTAAATGGTCAAACCGTGTCCACTGTGATCCTTCGGGCAACAGCCCCTGCCTTGTAGGGGCAGGACAGCTGTTCATAGGCCTCTGAGAGCACCAGGGCACTTCTGGCAATTAATGTCAGTGATAACACTTCGTTTTACCCAGTTTCCTTTTCAGAGACTCAAAATCCTCAGCAGTGGGACTTGGTCTTGGTGGTACTCAGATCCAAGTGCTTCTGTGCTTTTTTAATAGCAAAACAGGGAAACTAGCTGAAGTTCCAGCTGTGCTCATCAGAGCTTCAGCTCTGAGTCCCCGGTGTGCAATGCAGTGTGGTCAGCCCAACATGAAGCCACTCAGCTTGGCCATAGCCAGGGGCAGAGCAGGCTTGAATGACAAAAATAAATGGCAAAGGTGCATTGCCTCTGACTGCTGGACTGATTACCACTGTTCTAAAAGATTTATGGGCTGTTTTTAAGGGCAAGCTCCTTATGTGAGCTGGGGTGCTGGCTCCCATACAGCCATGGTGCCGTACAGCTGTGGGTTTTCCCTGTTCTTGAGGCTGGGATGTTTGTCACAGCCACAATCTGGCTGCAAGCAAGTGGACAGGGTGCAACCATCGCTTTGGGATGTTTTTTGGGCTCTGCCAGCCATCACGCCTGTCACCCGTGGGCATTTTGGTCATTTCCTCTCTGGCCACTCTTCCCCACTCGGCTCCCCTGCTCCCAGGAGATAAGGATGTGGAGATGACGGGGTGACCATATCGCCCCGCCGCAGGCGAGACAGGCTCTGCCTGATTAGTGCCGTGCCAATTTTGGAGGCGGCGTCCCACAGCACCCCGGGATGAGGGGATGAGCCTACCCTGCCAGGGGCTGATCTGCAGCCACAGAGCCTCAAGGAGGGGCAGCTCCACCACATGTCAGGGGCACACACATTTTGCCTGTGCTTATGCCACACATTTATCGGGCTGAGCAGCCCTCATCAGAAAGGCAGAAGAAAACAAACACCGCCCCAACAAACCAACCCAAACACAAGATACCCAACTCTTTGGGGAAGGGGCAGGTGAGCAGGTGCTGAGCATTGTGCGAAGAGCAGTGTGCAGTTCACCCCTTGCTTGCCCTTTGCTCGCCCCCAGTGCCCCACTCTCAGGAGTTTCCTCCCCCAGGAGTAGGTACAACTATGCAGACTGTTGATTGAGTGGTTATTTTTTCTAAAAAACACACATGGCCCGCAACACTGTGCCCTGAACCCTTTTTTCCCCTTCTTTTTTGGCTCCTATAAATTCCCATGGCAAGACCAAGCCCTGCAGCCTGAAAACAGCTGCTCTGAGCTGTTCTTTCACCTCTTGCCATCCCAGCCCTCCAAATGCCAAATGCTCGCCCCATTCCAAACTTGATGGCAACAGCCATGTCCTGCTGGGAGGCAGAAGGAAAAGCCTGGACCTTGGGCAGCACAGGGACAGAAGGGTTTCTAGTCCAGAGGCAGGAGGCCAAAAACCATCAAGAGCAAGCCCTGGTGCCTGACAAGCGTAGTGGGGAGCTGAGCTCATTGCTTGGACTCTTGCACCATACACTGGGTTGCCCAAGGGCTTTGTGCACGACTAAAATCTGCAGCCCAGTTTTACGAGAATTTGTGACTAACAAAGTGGTCTGCCTTACCTAGGGAAAGTAGTCCCCTCAGCCCTTCCCAAGGGAAGGGCTGGCCTGCACCCTCTTTCCCGAGGGGATGCCAATACCATGGCAAGGTGATCATATCCTGAGCAGAAGAGTACCACCCTAACACCCCTCATTTTGGCTGCCACCACATTCTTACACCCTGCTTCCATCCCCAGATCTCACAGTACTTCAGTCTCCCAGCCAATGTCTGTCACCTCCATCCAAGGGTCCTCCTTGACCCCATTTTTCCCTCTTCAGATGTTGTCTCCAGCCCCAGCATGTGCCCACAATTAGATCTCTTCCATAATTACCAGCACCCTCTCTGTAGAACAACAGCTCCTGTTTACATTGGGATGGGGCTGAATGAGAAGTAGTCAGCCCCAGGTCCTCCATCCTGACAAAAAGGCAACATGCTTCACACAACAAACAGGAGGAGGAAAGCGTTTGAGATCTCTCTCATCTCCCCAGAATCTCTCTATACCGTTTACTCTGCCAGTAATTTGCAGTGCCATGTGCCCTTCCAATACTGGATTTACTAATGCAGCCCAGGCTCAGCTCTTTCTCCATGAGGCTCAGGGTCCACGTAAAATTTTGGGAGCAGTGTGGTGAAGCAGATTATTTCCCCCCTCAAACCCAAAGGCAGGGCAAACTGCTGGATAACAGCACTGCAAGGCTCCTCTCGCTCTCTGGCCAGAGTCCAGGGGTGCTCCTGCTGCTTTCCCTCGCCAAATCCTGAAGAAAGGAAGCAGCTGGTCAGTATACCCCAAAACCTTGAAAAACCACACACACACACCCCTCCCCCCTCACCACTGGATTAGGGCCACATGCAAGCCTTCCTCTCAAGGAACACATTTTTCTCAGCGAAAGGGGAAGATTTTATTAAGTTAAAAGTTGAAGGGCACAGCGGAGCAGCAGCAGCTGCCACCTTGGGGAGGTTGGCTCGGGCAGGTGCAGTAGCAGCCTCACAGCTCCACTTCCCCAGAAAGGAGAAGCCCCGTGGCTCTGGGCTCCTGCCAGTTCAGGTTCTTGCAGGAGCCAAAAGGGCAGTCACGGAGAGAGAGCTCGATCATGCGGACTCTTGCCAAGGTGTCCTCTTTCAACCGTCTCAGGCAAGCACATCCATGGCAGATTGCCCTGGCAGCTCTCTCCTATGGCTTGCGTGTCTTCTCCACAGGTCCCTGGGGGTGGCACAGGGAGGGGGAGCATGGTCCTTGCTGTACATCCCAGGGGGACCGTGGAGACATATGGAAGAGAGGGAGTATGTGCCAAAGGTGGCTGTGTGTGGCCAAGAGAAAGGGGGCTAGGAAAGGGGGAAAAACCAGATTCTCTTTTTCAGGTTAGAAAAATGCTGGTGACGTAGTAAAAGTTGTCCTCCTCCTCTTCCCCTCCTTTCCATGGGAGAAAAATTCCTCTATAAAATATAATTTTCACATATAAAATCCTGAAGAAGGTGCATGTAAGGAGCCAGTCCAAACAATGTGCTCAGGTATGCAGGCAAAAAGGGTTCATCAAAAAAGCTTTGGGAGGGGAGTGAGGAGGTTGGGGGTGTGTGGGATTCCTTGCCAAGGTGATAACGGATGGGGATTCAACCTCTCTCTCCCCACAAGTGAGGAATGGAGCAAATACAAAACAAGAACAGATAACAAACGTAGAGCAGACCTGGAGAGAGACAAAACCACAAATGGTTTAGAAAGACTCCAGTGAGCACAGAAATGCCATCCCTTCAGCTCCCTGGGGAGATGGCAGGCTGGTGCCCTGCTACAGACCCACTCATCTCAGCACCCATCAGCAAGCGCTGGTGGAGCAAGCAAGAAGCAGAAGCACTCTGGACAACAGGACACCCTCGTTCCTGTCACCCTGCTTCTCCCCTGTGTGTGGCAGAGATGCCTGCAGGTGAGTGTGGGAGAAGGGCTGGGTCTAGTCGGGCCTGCTTTGATGCAGACCTAAAATTATCCTGCTGCGATATAACCACTTCAAAGGTGAAGGGAGCAGAAACACTGCCTACACGGGGAACGTGTAACTACCCACGCTGTCACCCAAGCCACGGGGTGAAGGCCAGCATTTGCCTGGCTCCCACAAGCAGCCTGGTTGAGCAGCAATTGGTGCTGGCTGCATCAAGAGCAGCACCGTGGAAAGGGGACTGGGAGAATGTCAGGGACAACAGGAGGGCCAGGAGTGCAGGCCAAGAGGATGCGAGAAGCAGAGAAGGACGAGTTTAAGCCTAAAGTTCCAGAACTGAGGGGAGCAGGAGAAAGCGGCAGCAGGAGAAAGTGGCAGCTCCCACGCCCCTGCAGCAGCCAGTCTCAGCCACCTGCCCCCGCAGGGGACGTCACAGCACCCCAGTGCTCACCGTTACTTGCTGTTGCACAGCGACTCCTTCTCCTGCAGAGCCGCCATGGCCAGGCGCAGGTGCTCCTTCAGCTGCTCGATCTCTCGCTCTGAGCGCACCTTGATGTGATTCAGCTCTGCATAGACATCTTGGTATTTCCCTGAGGCAAATCTCTTGTCCTGCCAGGGGACGGAGAGGGGTCAGGCAGGTTGCAGGGCTGATTTTAGGGAGGGTGGCAGCAAGGTGAACCCAGCAGAAGAGCCAGCAGGTGAGGAGGGGAGAGCTAGCCCTGGGTTTGAAGCCCATCCCAATCTGGGTCATGCAGAAACCATTCAGAAGAGGAGCATGGAGGTATCACTTTGCAAATACCAGTCCAGGGAGGAAGACAGATGCTGGTCCCACAGCAGCAGAGATCTGCAGCATCAAGTTGAGGAGGTGATGTGGGCTTTACCACGGCTTCTGTGCATGTGGGGCAGCCATATGGGAAACATAACCCCACCAGGAATGCAGGCTACTGAGAGAGCCAGGCACAGCTGCTGATACGGCCAAAAACTTATGTGAGTAAGTTATAAACTCCTGGAGCATCACTGAATTCCAAAGCCTCTTTCAGGTTCCCCGTTGGCAGGGGCCTTTGAAAATTCCTCTGAAGGAGCTGCTGCCAGTGGAGGGAGCAGCACACTCAGAAACGGTGCCCAAGGAAACACATCCACTCAGAGAGGGGACAACCAGGGGAAGCAGAGCACCAGCCAGCCTTCATCCAGGTTTCCCACTTGCAAAAGTGGGAAATGTCCATGCTTATGTGTGCATACATCTGGGGAAACCAGCAGCTAAGTCTGCGTGACTCTTCCCTTGTACTCTGCAGTCAGCAAGGACAAGCAGCACAGGTGACAAGAGGGTTTGTCTCAAGCATCCCATGAAAGCCAGCCAAACCCTGCTGATATGGAGCCCTGGTGCTTCCCTCCCTTCCCTCTCCTGCTACTTCCCAATTGCTCCCAGAAAACACTGACCTTTTGCATCATCTGCAGCTCCTCCCGGAGGCACTGCACTTCCTTCTTTACGTACTGGAGCTCATTCTCCTTCACCCGCAGCAGCACCTGGGCCAGAGAAGGGGGACAGGAACCAGAGGTGACTCAAGAACCACCGCCTCGGAAAGGCCGGCAGGCCCTGGCGCAAGCACGGCAGTGGAAAAGGAAGGAAGGGCCAGGAGGGCTGGGGCAGGAAACAGCGCAAGCAGCCTGCGAGAGCAGCGGAGGGGAGGCTTGCCTTCTGCTTCCTGCACCGTCCCCGCTGCTCCATTCAGCACCTCCTCCCACCTGCTCCGAGCCAAAGCCATCAAGAAGAGAAGACCCCCGGGACAGGTGGGGATGGAGGCAGCAGGGCAGCCGGGGGACTCCCGTACCTCCAGCTCGCAGGAACTCCGCTCGTTGTTGTGAGAGGTGCGGTCCCCAGAGCCCCGTGACGAAATAAAGCTGCGCAGCTTCCCGATCTCATCCGACAGACGGGTCTGCAGCTCCTGCAGGCAAAGCCAAAAGATGTCAGAGTAGCCATGGCACGGACCTCTTACATGTCCTGACCATTCCATCTTCATGCCAGCCCTTGTCCAGCTTAGAGACCGTGTTGTAACCCCCGGTCCATAGGCAATGGCAGCATTTACATCCAGCAGAATACACTCGCCATATTCAATGCCACAGTTAAGACAGCCTCTAACTCTTAATCTTTTTCTTTCTGATGATAAAATCTCAGAAGGGAAGAAATATGAACAAGTAGGGGAGTTTTAACAGAGGGGCTGTGCTGTGAGGGAGGAACATGCTCCAGTGCTCCACAGTCTCTGCTGGCAAGAAAGCCCTTCTCTTGCCTGATTTTTCCGGAGGAGGTCCTTCCCCTCCTGCTGACAGCGCTCCAATATCTGCTCCCGCTCTTCTGCCTTCTGGGTGAGCTCCCCAATTTCCAGGCACTTTTGGGAATACTGCTCAGAAAGCACCTGCAGTTCCCGCTTCAGCGACTCCACGTCCAACCTGCCAAAGAGGCACCAGCTCATCGCTGCCCCAAAACCCTTTCCAGCTCCTGGCCCCTGGCATTGCCTTTCCCCCTGCCATGGCCAGCCTCTGCCCACATCAGTCGCTAGCACAAAACAATGATCCCTGTGAACCAGAGCTTCAGTTCCCACACTCCTGCACATGAGCGCCGTGCTTCTTGGAGCTCCAAGCCAGAAGAAATGGAGGAGCTTTCCATAAAGAAAATAGAGGGGAAATAGCAATAGGTATGAGGGAAGTGCTAGAGGGAAAAAAGCCAAGCAGGGGACAAGCCTCCCTGCCCTATGGCTCCAGCAGCCCTGGGAGCCACTACTGGGCATCCAGTACTCCTGAGGAGGGAGCTGGGGAAGTGGCAGGAGGAAAAGTTTGGGGCTAGATCTGCAGATGGAGTGTGGTGACGCTGGCACAAGGCGGCATCATCGGACAAGTGGAGTGAGAGAGGTGCTTTCTTACTGGTGCTGCTTCTGGAGGGCTTCTGGGAGAGAGCTGCACTGCTGGAAGCTCCGTGTCCTGCCCAGCTCCTTATTCATCTCCTCCCGGTGGGCTTTCTTCAGCGCCTCAATGGCTGCAGAGGGGGACAATGAGAAATGAGGGATCAGGCTGTGCCAGCTTCATGGAAAACACACTAGAAAACTAGCTAAGCTCTTGCCACTGCAGGTTTCCAGATCTGTATTTGCAGATTCCTCCTCTTTCCCTTCTTCCCTCAGGGTATCCCCCACCGTCTCCACGCTCCAGGATCATCATGCTGCCAAGGGGACTAACACAGGGCACTGTGGGAGCTCTCTACCACTTCTGCCAGCCTTGCCCACCTACAAGAAGGTGCTGGTCCCCTTTCACCCATCCACAGAGACATGACCCCATTTCCTTCACTATCTTTACCACCCCATCTCCACCAGCACAGTCAGTGCGAGAAGCACCAAAGCTCATGCTCCAAGGAGCATCAGCCTCGCATCAGCACAGTCAACAGTGTGGCTCCAGATGACTGGGACCACTGGCTTCTTGCAAGAGACACTGGGGAGAGGCAGGAGGGACCCAGCTGAGCAGGGGCACAGCTTGGTGTTCGCTCCTACCTGCTGCCGTTGCCGCTGCCTCCTCTGCCAGGAGCCGCTCCTTCTCCTGCCGCAGCCGCTCCAGCTCCCGCTGGTGGTGCCTCTGCAGCTCCTCCATCACTTGCTGGTGAGATGACTCCATCTCAGCCAGGCTGCGCTCACAGGCCTCCTGTTGTGAGGAGGAAAGGAGGCGTGAGAGACCAGGAGAGAAGAAGGAAGGGCTTGGGCCAGGACGGGCACCTGGCTGGGCTGATGTTTGCCTTTGCAAACTTCACCCAAGTCCAGGGACATTTTGAAAGTAGTGAGACTACTGCCCAGGAGGGTCTTTTCCTTCTGAAAGTGAGGTGGCACTTTAATCACTGAACACAACCATTTGACAGGGACACACATCTTGCAACCCCCCTTCGTGCTTTACAGAGGAAGAATGCTCCTCTGGCTCTTAAAATGAATGCAGCAAGACAGGAACATCTCTCTTGGTCCAAGAGCTGGGAATAACATGCCCAACACCACAGTCCTGACCCTACACTAGGCTGCACTGCCTGGCTGGAAGAGATCATCAGTGGGAACTGCATCTCAGTATCTGCCTTTTAAATGAAGCAGCATCCCCTGGAATCAATGAAAACCGAGCCTCCTCTCCTGAAAAGTGACACCCTGCACTGCCCTGTGACCTGACAGAGGCTGCCAAAGAGCCCTCCCCACGGCCTAATGGTTAGGGATCCTCCTCACACAGCTCTCCCTCCTTTGTGATGGCCCTGAGACCAAGGGGATGATTCTTTCTATGCTGAGTGCTGTGGTTAACTCGAGTTAGAGCAAAGCAAAGAGGTTCCCATCTTCATGCTATGCCTCCACTCCCCCTCCAGATGCTGGCAGCACCTCCCTGAGCCTCTCAGGAAGGACTTGCTCACCAACAAGCCATGCCATTATTATTAATAGCCTGGGCCTCAGAGACATCAGCAGAGAGCTAGGAAGACATCCCCCAGCAGCCCCTTGCCTTCCTATTCCTTCCCCACTAAGGCAAAGGCTCATACAGAAGACACTGGAACACGTGTAAATGCAAGCCCTTCCTGGCTACTCCTCTCTACCGAGATGAGGGAAGCTGAACAGAACAACCAAAGGAGAGGAAAAGGTGAGGAATTTGGTGATCTGTCCACAGACCAGCTGCAACCCTTGGCAGACTGAGAGAGAGAGAATCCTTTGGAGAACAGCCAAGTTTGGCCTCAGATGTGAAATGCCGGCTTTTTGAGCCAAATTATTAGGAAGATAAGGAAGTTCCTCCCCACTGCTTTTGCTTTTTTTTTTTTGACCATAAAGAGGCCTGTGAGCTGTAAATATTAAATCACAATAACACAGAGACTGGTAAGTGTCTGGGCTGGGTGCTACAGGGCTTGGGTTTCTTTATCTGTGCTAGGTACAGCTGACCCTCTGCAACAGACTTCACCAGCTCCAATTCCCTGCCCTGCCAACCCCCTCTGCCCCAGTATCTTCCAACACGTAAGGCCCATCCTGAGAACCCCACTATGTGGTAGAACAGCAGCCTCCCCACAGGAAATCCCCGTGGGATGTAACCCTGCTTGCTTTGGACGAGTCCATGAGAGGGCAAAATAAATAAACAAAGAAGTGAGAGGCTGAAGCATGAGCAAATTCTGCTTTGCTGGCTCTCCCACGTGCTGTCCCAGCAAATGAATGGGCTGTGCTGTCAAAGTGACCTTCAGGGCTCAGGCTGTCCCCAGGGACTGACTGACTGCTTTTAACAAGACACTCGGGAGCCCCAGTTAGCAAGAAGCACATGTGGTGAGCAGCAAACCACCAGGGAATGACCAGAGGCTCCACAGGAAGCTGCTGACCCACTCCTGAGCTGGGGGACAGCTTACACCCACGGCCCAGGCCAGCATCATGTCCACACACAAAGCGGGACACAGATCCTGCACCTCTCCCCAAATTCTCCTTCTCTCCCTTTGTAACCCTGGCCCCTTTAAGGCCAGGCAACATGCACCAGCCTTTATGTAATTAACATTGATTACAAACAGGCCCAGTTAGGGTCACCACGGCAACCCAATGATTAGCAATACCTGCTCGGCAATAAGCTGAGTCCCAGCATTTCCCAGTTTGGTACTGGGAGTGACCCCCGGGCCCGAGTCCTGCACCCTACTCACCTGTGAGATGTACCCTCGGGGCACATGGCTGTCTCCCTGGGATTTTGCTGCCTCCCGAAGGCTCTCATTTCTGGCCCGGCAGGACTCCAGCTGTGCCCGCAGTGACTGGATCTGTGCCAGGCAGGACAGAGAAAAATGTTCAGCCAATGGTGGAAAAGTGCCATGGCCTGATCAACGTGCCACATCCAAACCCTGGGCTTAGGGATGGGGAGGACAATGCACGGCCAATGGAGGCATCTGCTTCCCCAGTAGCCTGCCAAGGGACCAAACTGTCAAAGCCAGCCCCAGCCTGGTTAGTGCTAGTGAGGAAAGGAGGAGACATCCCAGCTTTCAGAGGTGGAGGAAACCACCACTGCACTTTCAAAGGCTGGCGGGTGAAGTGCTTGCAGGCTTGGGAATAGCCAGAGAAGAAAGGCTGTGAATGTACTCCCAGGAAACACAGATTCCACACAAGTAGTGCCACTAAAGAAATAATTCTGGACCAAAACATGGTCTGGGGAACCTCTGCAGGTGTGTGAGAGCTGGCCTCTTGCCTTACATTACCAGATTGCAAAAGTTTCCATGCATTCGAGGAGTCAGAAGGAGCTGACATCTCCCTGCACCTCTGCCTTGCTCTTCTGCAGAGCCTCCTGCTGCCAAGGACCACATTAAGGGGCCACCAGAACCCCAGTTTAAGGGAGGAGGGATGCTCTTACCTCCTTTTTCAGCGCCTCACTGGTGTCTCCCTGCCCTCCCTTGCCCTGGTTCAGCAGTGCTGTCAAGGGCACCCGCTGCAAGTCCTTCAAGGGCAGGCGTTCCAGCTCCAGCCACTTCTTCTCTATCTCCTCATTCAGACGAATTCGTTGGTCCTCTGAAAGTGGAGGAGCGGGGAGGTCCTGCTCCCCGACCTTGCGGGAGGAGTCTCCTGCTGGGCCATCGCTGTTGGGGACCCTGCCATCGGGGCTCTCAAACCATTTCCGCCTCTCCTCCGAGCGCATGGCCAGATCTCGCTCCAGCTCCTCGTACTTGGGAGTTCGGTCGGAGATCCTCAAGCTCCCTTTCGTCCTCTGCAGGGACGCCTGATTCCCGGGGTCTTGTGGGAAGGGAGACAGCTCCACGTAGTCAAAGGCATGGCGCTGCCCATCCGCCTTCCAGTGACTGCCTTTTGAGTTCCCCTCGGAGCCCGAGCCCAGCCGCTGCTGCTCCTCCGCCCGGAGTGAGCCTTTCTGGGGAACGCAGTTACGGAAGTTCTCCTTGTTGCACTCTGAGAGTCTGAAAGCAGAGCAGCAACTGGTGAAGGAGAGGCACCATGTGGGAAAGGATGCCAGCAGAGACACTACCAACTGCTCAAGGCTCAGACCCTCACTCAGCTCAGCCTTACAAAGCCCCACCCTGGGCGCAGAGCTGGGCCTGTAGCATCCCATCCCTCAGGGAAATGGATTTCTCCACCAGGCAGCAAGGATTCACCCTGGGTCCAGTGTAACCAAACCCTTTTCAGAAGGAGCAGAGGACAGGGCTGGTCTGGGAGTGCTGAGATTTCCAGAGGGGCCTTCCTGGCCCCTGCCTGTCAGGGTGGAGGGACAGCAAGGGAGAAGAGGACAAGCAGCACTGGGCAGCTCTTACTTGGTGACGTCTGGAGCACTGACTGGGCGCACATTCTTCCTCAGGGCCTCGATCCAGTTGCGCCGGATGCCAGAGGTCATTGCTGACAGGGTGAAGACGGCATCCTTTGTCTGCAACAGGGAGGTGACAGAGGCCCTGTCAGCACCTGGTGGAGGCGCAGCAGCTCCCACTTGTTCCCTGAGACCCACAGGCACTGGCATACACAGGTGCTGGGCTGTTAGAAAGGCTACCCTCTGTCTCAGGCTCCTGGGGACAGGTAGAGAGTTGGGAGAGGAGATGTACGGTTTGAGAGGGAGCCTGTTACACTTCCTTCATGAGACTACCTCCAAGCAAAGGCAAAAGAAACCTTGCTGGCACACTGGGCCAAACATGCACTGGTGCAATCCAGCTGTTCAGGTGCTGGGAGTCAGGTGCCAGCACTGGTGTACAGCAGCAGGGCACAGGGAAACCCAGACCATGAAGTGCCCACCCCCGCACATCCACAGAAATACCATTTCTCACGCTGCCTTAGCAGCCACCTCCTGCTGCTACAACAAACAGCCAAGGACAGAACTGTACTGGGGCTGGATCCAGGGTACAGGTTGTCACTCAGAGCGTGGTCAGCCACGTTACATCGAGATCTGCAGTGTTCACTGCTCCCCCCCGCAGCTGTGGAAAGTTGCCTTGGTCAACATGTCAATTAGACACTCCTGGCATTTAGCTTGGCTCCTGGACTACCTCCAGCACAGCCTTCAGCCAGCCCTGCAAAGCCTCCTCCTCCTCCTTCCTTCCTTTGCAGGAGGGCAGCCCTGATGTCCCAGAGCACTGTCACCCATGTGTCAAATAAACAACCTTGGGCCACCACGCTGGCACAAGATCTGTATGAATTGCCTCTCAGCATCTTGGCACAGGGACAGAGCGCACATTCCCACCCCGCGTCCCTTGGGGCTGCTGCTCCGTACACGCGGTGCCGGACACTCACGTGTATCTGGAAGCCGTAGTTGCGCTGCACCGCGAACTCCGTCACATCCGTGCAGGAACGGAGGTCGATTTCTCCGTCAAGGTCATCAGCCTGCAAGAACAGTCACCCGCTAGGACATCAGTGCTCAGCCAGCTTTGAAAAATGCCACCTCTGCCTTCACCCCACAGTCCTCTGGGAGCCAGGCTCGGCTCTTCGGGAGCCAGGCTCAGTTCCCCAGCACAGCACGGCCTCTTCTAACCCAAGGGCTGCCAGCAGCATGGACGGAGAGCATCCCAGATGCCCAGCCACAGGACCAGCCCTTCTCCTCACCTCCCACCACTGATGGTCCCCCCAGACTTTGCCACCCTGCCTTCATCCTCTTTGTCACCTCTTGGCAAAGAGCAGCTTGGCACCTCTGCCATCCTTCAGGAGGACATGGTGCTGTCGCTTGTCCCTGAAGCACCCTGGTCATGCCAGAGCTGTGCTCCTCTCCCCGCTGGCCAGGAAGGAAGAAAGGGCTGGCAAAAGGCTGGCCATGCTTACCTCCTCTGCGTTCGAGTCCCGGTAATACCTCAGGCTCGAGTCAGTCAGCACAAACCAATGTTTCTTCCACTGCAGGCGCATCAGGCAGGGGGAGGGAAGGGAAAAGACAGGAGGGAAATGGATAGGCAGTTACCAGGGAAAGTGTAGGAACAAGGAGGGACGCTCTGCACTATGACCTCTCGGCCTTCTCTTCCCCCTCCTCCACATCCCTCCCAGATCCCCCTCATGACCCTCAGCTGGGGGAGAGGCACTCATGAACCTCTGTGTCCACACACAGAGAGAGGCACCTCCACCAAAGGTTTCCTGCTGCCTCTCCCAGCAGGAGAGACCTCAGTGAGCAAGGAGGAAGGAAATCAGCTGGCTCACCGAGGCTCTCTAGCAACAGGGGATAGGGGAAGAAGCAGACTCTCATGTGGGGCTTACCTCTCCCGGCTCGTCCAGGATGGACATCCATCCCTTCTTGAAATTGAGAAGATCCGGCTGGAAAACAAAAACCAGAGAATTACTGTCTTGGAGTTACCCACAAAAGGGCTTTCCATGCCAGGGGGTGGAAGGTGAGTCCCCAGTGGCAGAACAGAAACGGGAATAGCCTTTTAGGAAACTCATGGGGGTATGTGACCCTCTGGCAAAGAAAAACTGGGCATAGCTCTCAGCAGCAGGCAGTCATTCCTGTAAGAGGGAGCAGGAGATAAGGGAAGAGGTTTAAAAAAAATAAAGGAAAATATGCAGCAAAGAGGTTTCCACAAGGTGCCTCAGACGTATTTATTCAGAGAGGGGGAGGCAGAGACAAGGAGAGTGGGCAGAAGGGAGTGCTCCACCACCTCCAATGGGGCTTGCCTCAGAGATGGAGGCAAAGCCACAAAGAACCAGACACGCCTTGTCCCAACCCTGGCTGTCCGTGCCCCAGAGCTATGTCCCTCTGGTAACTTCACCACCAATAATTTATTAAAAACATAGTAGCTCAGCCCTCACCAAAAACCTACAGGAGGCAATTCAACAGCTGTGAAAACACGCTGACTTTAAACGATGTGCCCCAGGGTAGAGATGAAGTCAGTGCTTGATCCTCTCCCTTCTCCCTCCAAGGTTCAACCCTCTCTGAGATTCCGAGAGTTTTTCCCTTACCCAGCTCTTTCTGCTCCCTCCCACTACAGAGCCTGCCCTCTGCCCAGCCACAGCTACAGAAGATAAGGATGAAGAGAATTTCACTCAGATCACCCTGCGCCACAGAGAAGTTTCCCCACACTCTGCCTCCTCCTAACCTCATGTCGCTGGTGCAGCATCCCAACCAGTTTATCTTCTTCGCAAAGTGGAGCACCAGAGAGCTGACTCAGGGGAACCTCTCTCCCTGGCTTTGCCCTCAGCTAAACAGGCTCGAGCTGGTCCCTCCTCCCAACCCTGCTGGCTCGCAGGAAGTTGCACCATCAAAGAATTCAGTCCAACGCCTCTTCTCCCATGGAAGGCAGTTTGCCAACCTGCCCCTTCTTCTGCAGCCGAACTAGGCAGGGACAGTGCTGGAGAAGTCACGGTACCAGAGCTGGACCTCCCAGAGGTCCAGTACCAGACCTGCCAGTCCAATGGAAGCCACCAGAAGTCCCCACATGTCACAACCACCAGCTGAGACAGAGCCGCTGAGAAGGAGGTGGCACAGCAAGCCGATGGCCACTCCACATCCCCTGAACAAGCCCAGTGGCCAGCCACAGCTGCCCCACAAGCCCAGCTCCTTGGCTGTACAGACAGGCCAAGCCTTTCCCCGCTTTCACCTCCCTGAGCTGCTGCTCGTGGGTTACACCCAAGGTTATGGGGAGGCAAGAGCCGAGTATGTGCTGGCCCACCCTGGCACTCTGGCTATTGGTTCGAGCAGGAGCAAGGAGTCCTGCCAAGGAGAGGGTCACCGCCCGCTACAGCTTCAGGCCTGGCCAGAAGCATCCGGCAGCCCCGAGCTCCCTGGGAAGGGAGGGAAACCAGAACGAAAGGACATGGGGGGCTCCCAAACCTCACCTCCTGCTGAGGTGAGAGGCACTGCTGGCAGCTAGGAGAAAAGGGGCATTTATGCATCCTCATCAACCCAGACGTTGTGGTGGCTCCACTGCTGCCCTGAGAAAGCACCCCAAAAATTAATTCTTTCTCCATGGCAGAAGCTCCACCCTTTTTCCCGTTATTCCTTCCAGCCTGGTGACTTAAGCTCCAGCTCTGAATTCAGAGTGGTTAGAGGGAAGGAAAGGAGACAAAACATCAAAGTACAACCTCCCCCCTCCTGGGACACACGAGCGCTCAACAGAAGAGAGAGAGATGGGCAGGCTCCACAGAGGCAGAAAAACAACATGGGGAGAGAGGGAGCAAAAGGAATCCTGGCTGGGGCTGCCGTACAGATCAGCTGGGTCTCATCTTATCGAGGATTTACAATCCCAAAGCATTAGTTGCCAAAATAATTAATATTAACGGAATGCATGTCGCTGGGAAAACCGCCACGAAGTCCTGCCAGAACTGCTGCCCCCAGTGCAGTGCCGGGGCCAGAAAATCCCCCTGGAGGTCTTCTCCCAAGTAGGCAAACTGCACAGGGTTTCTGCTTTCCTTGCCAACCCTAGACATGGAGCTGCAGCTCTATAGAATTGTCTTTGAACTATTCTTGTCATAGCGGGGTCAGTACCATAAGCTGAGGCCTACTTGATATACAAAGTACTTAAAGCCACTTTTCTTCCCTACCCCACAACCAAATTCAGTCTCCTCACCCAGCATAAAAAGCTCAGGGTACTGTCAGAGAAGAGCGTGGGGTTCAAACAGAACCTCATCCAGAGGAAACGGCCCAGCAGTGGGAGGAGGAAACATCCAGGAAAGCCGAGCTGCTGGGAGAGATCCGGGTGCCGGAGATGCAATGATGTGGCAGGATGCACCCCCAGCAAAATGCATGGCCCTGCAGCTCGGGGCTGCAGATGGCTTGGGAGATGGTGGCAGTGATTTCGCCCAGTTGCATCCATACCCACCAGAGTTTTACATTCAGCCCCACAGCTGGCCAGGTAGAGGCACTGGAGGGGGTCTCAGGCAGCTGGGGACATAGGTGATATCTGGAAAGACTGGCTTGCAACAGCAGGTTAAGGAGCGGCAGCTGCCTGCTCTGGTTGAAGAAGGGCTACAGGGAAGGTGATAACAGTCTGTAAGTATCCGAAGAATGTAAACACCAAAGAAGGAAAAGGGACAGGGTGGGAGCAAAGGAATGGCTCCTGGGTGGTACTGAGGCGCCAGGATGGAAAAGTGGAGGAGAAGAGGCTGCAGAAGGCTGAGAAAGCTCAGTGTCCAAGCAGGATGGTCAGGTGTGTCCTTTCATCACCAGCCTCTGTCATCACGGTGCCTCCTGCTTTTCCCAAAAGCTCCTCAGGACTGCAGGTTCTGGGGCACTGCTTCCTCTCACCTCCGGGAGATGGTGCAAGGGGCTCTCAAGCCTCCCGGAAAGCACAATGTCTCCTCTAAAAAGGGAACCCGCTCCACAAGGGGTGGGCCCCAGGCCAAAACACAAAGCAAAACCGCTCCAGCTCACTTGGGTGAAAGCGAAATCACTCCCAGGCTGGAGCACACACGCAGCTCCCGAACCTACACGTGCAGTAAGAAGAGCCAGCGGGCGACGAGCTGTCCCTTTCTCACCGCCCCCGTGCGAAAGGCCGGCGGGCACGGCCCAGCCTGTCACCTCCATTACCCCGCTGGGGCCGGCAGCCGCCCGTGCCAAGGAAGGCTCGCCCCAGGGGTGGGATGCTCCCTGCCCCAAACCGCATCTGTTTTCCCACAGCGAGCAGGAGCTCCCCACGCCCGGGGGGATCACGAATTTCGCATCCGACTGCGGTCATCGGTGCGGTGAGCTGGCCCGGCCTCAGCCCAGTCCACGCTCACACCTATCGGGGTGGGGTGGTGCCCGCCGGGGGCGAAGCGGCCGCGGGGAGCCCCCGGCGGTGATGGGCAAAGGGAGCCAAGGAGGAACCGTCACAGCCTCGAGTTCCGGGGCCAGAGTCCCCCGGGGAGCGGCGGCTCCAGAGACCCCCGGAGCGGAGGGACCCCCGGAGGCGGCGGCTGACAGCTGGGATCCCCCGCCTCTCCCAGCCCCGGGCTGTCCCCCGGGCTCCGGAGGAGTCCCCGCGACCACCGCCCGCCCAGCCCCGAACCCCAGGTCCCGACTCACCGTCATGGCGGGGGCGCCGCGGCCGCCGGGGCCGGGGCCGGGGTCGCGGCGGGGCCGGGCGCTGGCAGCCAGGGCGGCGGGGCGGCTTCAGCGCCCGGGCGGCTTCCGCGGCCCCACCATGCCCCCTCCGCCGCCCGCCCCGCGATCCCCGCGCGCCTCTGGCCTTTTTTAAAAAATTCTTTAGAGAGAAAAAAAAAAAAAAAAAAAGGAAAAGGAAAGGAGGGGGAAAAAAAGAAAACCACCCCAAAAAACTTTTCTTTCCTCCACCCAGAACTTCCTGGGAGGACCCGGGCAGGCCAATGGCAGCCGCCGCCACCGCCCCGGCCGCCCGCAGCCAATGGAGCCGCCGGGGCGGGCGAGGCCGCCGGTCGGCACGGGAAGGGGCGGTGGCCCCGGGGCGTTGGGGACGGGACGGGACGGGGCCGATGCTGGGGCTGAGCCGTGTCCCCTTCCCGCCCCGCTGGCCCGGGAAAGGTGAAGCCCTGGGAGGGACGGGCTGAGCCGCTGCTGCCCCGGGAAGGGACTGCCAGGAGCCCAGCCCTTACCCAGGCAGGGTTTGCTCTCAGGCTGGGATTTTTCGCAGGCAGGGGTTTTCAGCAGTGCACACAATGGAGTCCTCGCCTTGGCTCCTGGGGCTGCTCGGTTTTATCCAACGAGCCACCAACTGAACCTCTCTGGGCACGTGGCAGGGGTGGTAGGAAGTCATGGGGAGACTCCGGTGCCCCTGGAAAGCCATGCCAGCTGGCCTCAGAAAAGGAAATTGCTAGAGAGGGTCCCAAAGGAAAAGGGGAGAGGGACTGTGCATCACAAAATGCCAGGCTCAACCAGGCAATCATACTGAGGTGATGCTTCTTGCTGCAAGGCAAAGGGAAGGTGCCAGAGCTCAGTGCTGAAGAAACCTGGCACAGATGGGGCAATCTGGCCCTGTCATACAGGGTGAGTTCAGGCTTTGGGCTCCTCTCTGGCCCGATGCAGGGAAGTGAGGGAAAGGATGCCACCCGTTTCAACTTTCAGAGGCCTTTGACAACCTCTTTCCTGGCTGCAGTTTGTTCTTGTATGAAGAACAAAGCCAGGTCCTAGCAGAGGATGACCTGGCCAAGATGACTGATGGGCACGGGGGGACAGAGGCAGGAGCTTGTGTGCAGCCACCAGCTACATGGGCTCCCGGGATACTTTCTGCAGCCCTCCAAAGCTGCTGCAGTGCCATTTCACAGGAGCGCCAACACAATACACTGTATCTTCTTTCACACCACTAAAGCCCACTTCATCCCCATAAAACCTTCCGTGCTGTCACAGCACTGGCCAATAATAAAGCAAAGAAAAGCAGCTATACTGAGATTTTAGTCCCAGGTCTACTGTTCGCCCTTCTCTGGCTTTATAAAAAGGCTCTGTGCCTCAGTTTCCCCACTCGAGACATGGGTGAAGGACAAAGTGAAGGGGAGTGTTAGTGAGCATTCAGGACATCATAGGAAGGCAGCACCATGCTCAACCTGCTCGGATCAAGTGCTGGAGACCTCGGTCCTGCCCACAGTGACCCCCAGAGAAGGGCAGCTGCCCTTCCTCACAATTCCCAGGGCCTGGCCCCTACCTTGTTGCGCTTCTTACTGGCATTCAAATGTGGCTGTGGGCTTCCTGAGGAGCCAGTGCTGCTTTGCGGTGTGAAGGTGCTTCCACCCAGCTGGGGCTGCAGGGGAGAAAGCAGGACCTGAAGCCATTGGGGTTTAGTCCTCACCTCAGTTTCCCAGATCCAAGCATCCATCTCCTGGCGTGGGCCAGGGAGGAAAGCATCTTGTCTCCTCCCAGTGCCAGGCAGGCAGCAGAGTTTCCCCAGAGAAGCAGAGGATCTGAGGGAACTGGTGCACAGAATTGCAGCCCAGGGCACCCACCCAGTCTGTGCTTGCCAGTTTTAGGCCTTGCAGTGTCCCCATCACCTCTGGCTCCTGCCTTACTCACATGGTAAATGAGAAGACTCTTGTTCCCCCAGTCACTTTCCAGTGGCTTCTCAGGGTTGTGTGTATCTTGTGCGAGCTTGGGACCCTTCCAGTCCTCCTCCAGATCCTGTACTGGACTCTCAGGCCTTCTCCAGCTGTCATCTGACCGTAGTCCCACATCCAGACACCTAGCAGGGTTTTTCCAGTCCCTTTCCAGCTGGCGCATCACAACTGCATGGCACACGGGCATCTCTTGGCGCTTCCAGTCCTTCTCCCACACCTGTGCTTGGCGGGCATCCCCCCGGCCCCTCCAGTCCTGCTCCAGTGGTCGTGTTGGGCTCATGGGGCGCAGGGGCTTGCCTCGGCCTTTCCAGTCACTGCTGGTGCCCTTAGAGGGTTGGGAGGATGTCAGCTTTTCCCGCAGGCTCTGCCAGCTGCATTCAGATGGCTTCCTGGGCCCTGCAAGGTGCAGCGGCTCCCCTGGCTTCGCTCGTTGCCTCTCTGCCCACCGCACCAAGCTGGGAGGGGAGCTCTCCTTTTGGCTTTTCCTTGTGCTCTCTGTACGTCTCCCAGGACTGAGGGCCCGTGGTGGTGGCCCTGCCCGGCTCAGCCTGACATTATCTGAGCCCTTCCCAGCACTTGTGGGGTGCAGGGAATCTCCTCGGCTCTTCTTCTCCAGTGCTTGCCGTATACCCCCTGCTTGCCAGGTGGCTCGGCCCCTCTCCAAGTTTGGGGACCGGGCAGGCTCCCCTCGGCTTCTCCAGCTTTTCTCAGTGCGACAGGGACGGTTCAGGGGCTCCCCTGCTCTCTTCTCCGACCTGCGGGCTGGGCTTGCAGAGCGTGGGCTCTGGCTGCCTCTCTCCAGCAGCCAGCCAGGGCTGGCAGGGCGTGGGGAGTCCCCCCGGGTCCTGTTTGCCTTCTCGGGGTGCCGAGCTGGGCTGGGGGAACGCCGGGTCTCCTTGGGGTCTCTGCTGCGCTGCTCAAGCTGCCAGGAGAGTCGCTGACCCTAGGTCACAGGGGAGAGAGAGCAGAGAGTCCTCTTAAAAAAAAAGTGCCAGTGAGCAGAACCAGATGGGATTAGGGCTGGCAGGTGATTTGGTTAAATGTTTCCCCAGAGAACCCTTGCATTCCTGTGCATGGAGCCAGTCCATACTGCAGAGAAGCCTCTTGTACCCAAAGGGTGAAAGGGCTGCTGCAATTCAAGCAGCAAGGGTCCCAGTCCATGACAGCAGGACAGCTGGGATTAGAGGGAAGAGGGAGAAGGGGAATGAAAAAGGGAAGCATGTGACAGAAATAGAGGAAAATGTGGCAGGAAAAAGCAACTCAGCTTGGAGAGTTGGCATGAGGTCCTGCTGTGCAGCCAAGCCTCACCTCCCTGGGCAGGCTGGGACTGGACCGCCTCCGAGTTAGGTGGCCTTTGCTGGGTGGCACCGGCGTCTTGCCATCGAGCCGGTCCACACGGCCCTCCTCCAGAGCCTGGAAGGCCTCCAGCGTCTCTGATTTCCTGTGGGCACACACAGTTGGTCCAGCTGCCACCCTGCTCAGCTTGGAAGCAGAGCCCCTGCAAACCCTGCTCCACCACAGCCTGACCCCACAGACCTCCACTGCCCCAGACACTGTGTGCACCGTAGCCTCTCCCTGTCCCCATCAGCCACCTCAGCTTTCATATCCTGCTGCCTCACCATGTCTTCTTCACACTATTCCTCAAGCTTCCCTCCATCTTTACATCCCACCCACTTGCCCAGGATAATTTCCCAGTCCCTCTTTATGTCCCCTCCTGCCCTGTGCTACCAGTGCTGGAGCTGCTCTTGCCTCTCCAGCCAAAGCTCAAACAGCTACTGGGTACTTTTTGGCATCCCCCATCATTTCCTGAGTGGCTCCTACAGTGAATGCAGAATCCCTGGGGAACTATTGATGCTGGGATTGGGGAACACCTCTTTCCTTCCCTTTTTACTGGTGGGAGCCCTGCTTTGCAGCATGTCCTGCAGCTTCCAGGTGGCTGTGAGGATGAGGAAGGTGGCCTGCTCCCTTCCAGCGGTGCAGCTTGTCTCCACCCTTCCAACAGCCTCAGCTGCCTGTGTGCCACAATGGAGGAGGCTCTGGGCCTAAACCCAACCCTTGCTTTGAGGGAAATTTAAGCACAGCTGAAAGCTGAGCTCTGCCATCTAGCCCTGCCTTCCCCCTGAAGCACAGCGATTCAGAGGTGGGGGCCCCCCAACAGCGTAGAACGGCAATCCCCAGCCTCTGACCACTGCGGAGTCCCGCTGCTTCTCACCTGCGTTCGCATCCAAATATCCTCTCCACCTCCACTCGGCCAGGGCTGAGTGTCCGGGAACCATAGCGGTCAACAGCGTCCCGCTGGCTGAGGCGCTTGGCCTTGGGCAGGTCTGCCAGCACCGTGTACTCCTGCCTCTCCAGCCCGTGCCGCCCCTCTGCAGCCCCACCGCCGGAGTAGCTGTGGGACTCTCGAACCCGTGGGCCAGAGAGGTGCCCACTGCCACTCAGGGGGTCACTACAGGCCGGCGGGGAGCCAGCTGGGGCACGCGGCAGGGTGGATGCCCAGGGAGGGTCAGTTTTTCGGTGCTTTGGCCAGCTCTCCTCAGGCTTCTGGCTGGCAGCACGGCGCTCTGGGACGGGGAGAAGGCCGTTACTGGGGGAGGCGCGAGCGACGCGGGATGCCACCACGTCCACGGCAAAGCAGGTCTTCGGAGGAGAGCTAGAAATGGTCCAGGAGGGCAGAGATAAAACCCAGACTCCCTCGAGGCAGGGTGGCAGCACTGGAACACAGCACTGCGAGCCGAGGGCATGCCAAACCATGCAGATAGAGAACACCCGAGATGCCCAAAGCTCACGGTCAGCACACACACAGATGGACTCTCACGTAGTGCCCATGGATGTGTTGAACACTTCCTGGGACTGGAATTAGCTAAAGAGATGCTAAATCTAAATAGAGATCTGCCTTGAACCTCAGAGACCCCTGGGTGGAAAGCAGACCAGAACCAGGATCTCACACAGGAGCATACCAAGAGTACCTGCTTTCAGCGGACAGATTTCTTTCCTAAAGCCCTGGGCTTCAGTTCTCACCCAGGATCCGGAGGGAACAGGCTGAGCCCACCTGGGTCTGTCTGCCTGTGGGGCTGGTGACCGCACCTCCTCCTTATGGCCCAAGTAGCTCATCATGTCCCGTTTGCCCGATCCCAAAGTGTTGTCCCACAACCGGGTCATTTCCCCTTCCTGGGAGACAAGATAGGGCAGATCTCTGCAATGGGGACTAGTAGCTTTTGTGGGCTGGAAGGAGGTAAGAGCATGTATGAAAACTCACAGCCTGTTCAGCCCAAAGCTGCTGGTGAAAAGGAACCACCAGAGGAGGAGCTGTGTGAGTATAAGATGATCCCAGACCAACGATGGCAAGGAACAACACAGGGAAGTCCACATGGGAGTATCCGAGAGCAAATCTTACGAGCTCTTTAAGGGGAGAGCTTCCTTTGTGGGGACTAAGAGTCTCAGCTGATCCCCCCTTGCATCTCAGGACCTTAGAATCATAGAATATCTCAAGTTTTAAGGGACCCATAAGAATCATCAAATCCATCTCCCTGCACATGATGGGCTCTTTCTTCCATCTGCCCAAGGCAGGAGAGCCAGAGGGGCAAATTCAACACGTCTGTGTGCCCAGGAACCTGCTGAATGGGCCCAGCAAAAGTGGCACTGAAGGGCCAAGGGAGCTGGGGAGACCAAAATAACCCAAACCACAAGAGATCCCCATCTCACCCTGGCAAGCGTGGAGTTGGCTTCGGCACAGGCGCTGGGGTCGGTGCCAGTTTCTCTGTGCTCACCCTCAGCTCCGGGGCTGAGCGGGGGATATCGCCTGCTCTCGTGCCAGCTGTGGGGCAGGGAGAGAGGACAGCTGGTGGTCAGCACAGCCCGCAGAGCTCAGGGGCAAGTGACAGCACTGGCAGCCCAAGCCACACTGACTCACTCTCTACTGGATGGGCAGAGGCTGGCAGAGCCCATCCTGAGGCCACCAGCCTTGCTCTGGAGGGAGTGAGGATGAAGGAGACTCTTTCAAGGGCCCCCTGACCTCTCCTGGCACAGCCCAGAGGAACGGTCAGAGGGCATGGCATGGGGATTTCTCAGTCCTTCTTCCCAGGCACCAGCGTGCAGAGCATCAAGGAAAAGGCAGCTGATTTCCCCCTGCTTGGCTTCCCACTCCCCCTCCTCTGTTCTTCCCACCGAAGGGGCCTGTCGGAGCAGCAGGGCTCCCGGCCGGTACTCACCGCTCCGTGCCCTCCGCCGGGCCCACACACACGTATACCTCGCACTGCGGGGCTAAAATATGGAGGGAGTCCCAGGGCTCTCGCGGGGCTGCGTCGCTGCAGGCATCGCGCCCTGTGACTTCCGTGGCATGATCCTGTGAGGGAGAAGGGGTGCAACGGTACTGTCAGCGTGCCAAGGACGAGGATGAAGGCTGCCCCTTGGAAATGCCTGCTTCTTCTACCTCCTCCGAGAGCAGCCTGGCCTCCAGGGCTCTTGGTAACTCTCCCAGCCCACCGTTGAGATTTTTCTCCTACGGTAAGAGGCCAGAGAGGCCCAGCACACTTCTACTTGATGCCGAATGCTGCAGACATCCCAGAGACTGCATGTGTGGATGAGGGCTCAGGGAAACTGCCCCCCCGGTGTCGGCACTGATGCTGCTGGTGGCCGCTCTCCCTCACCAGCAGGATAGCTCAGGGAGAAGTAGTGGAGCCAAGAGGAGGGAAGATTTTTGCAGAAAAGGCTGTAGTCCCAGCCTCTGCCTCTCTCTGTCAGATCTTGCAGGCGTCTCAGCATCCTCCCTGGCTCCTGTTACCTGCGGGGCTTATGAGCAGCAGTGGGGGAGGCTCCAGGGAGCCGGCTGTCTGCGCCGCCTTCCCTTCAGCGTCTCGCCCGCACCAGGATTCGCTCAGAGGTGACAGCTCTGAGCAGATCGAGGGTGAAGGGCTGAGGTAACCTTAGAGGGCCCAAGGCCGGGAGGAGAGGGGGAGAGGGCGAGAAAGAGAGAGGGAGGTTCATTACTATTTCATCATCCCTGGCCAGTCACTCCTGGAGGACGTCAAACAACACGAAACCCTCTGTGAACATGAAACCAGCTGTCACCCAGTCGGAGACAGCCAAGTAGCTTCCAGTGTCCAGCCCTGTCCCAAAGGACCATTTGGGGTCGAGGCACCTGGAGCCCAAAACCTCATGAGATTTATTCCTCTCCTGCCTTCTCCTCTGGGAACAGCTTGCTGAAGCTGCCTCAGGGACAGGACTGAGCGCTGGCCCCAAGCCAACAGCTGAGGCCACAGGGAATCGACCAGGACCACATTTAAGGTGAGGCAAAGCTGTAAATGCCAGCAAGCATCAAGCAGAGATTAATGCAGGGTGGGTCCCTGCTCTGCCGGTCTCCGATTCTCTCCGTGTAGCTTTGCATCTGTGACACCCCTGCTTTCTCTTCCAGGGTCTATCAAGCCCCTCGTATCCAATGTCCAGCACTTTCCTGCTAATCTTGGCTCCCAGCTTTGGTCTGGCACAGTTAAATTAAGCACTCCTATGCCCGGAAAGACCCTCTGCCCATACAGCTTTTCCCCCACAACACATCTAGAAATCCTGGCTGAGCCTTTGTTTTAGGGATTTCCATCTCTACGTAGGCAGGTGGAGTCCCAGTATAGAACAAAGAGGCCCTGAATGAAGTATCCACAGCCTCCAGGTGGGATGGAGGAGCTCACCTGGGTAGCATGCTGGTGAGCCCCTGCGGCTCGGAAACAGTGCTGGCACAGGCTCTTTGCAAATATGTTGGCTTCAAAGTTCATGCAAGGCACGTCATCCACTGAACCAGACATTGTGCATAGCAGGGACGAAGATCTTTGGCTGATGGGCTACTGGCGGGGGCCAGCCAGGAGAAAAAGGAGGAAGGAACAGCAGCAGAAGAAGCTGTGGAAGCAGGGATGTTATTTCCACACTGAAGTTTGCTGCTCCCAACTGTCAATACTGGAATCAAAGGGAACCCAGGTACAAGGTGACCCATATAAATACAGAAAAGAGTGGGCTCTAGGAGGGACCTCTTATAGAAGGGGCACTGCACCCTGAAACGACTGCTGACACCCCCCAGTTTGGGAGTCCTTGCGAACAGTCCTTGTGTCCTGCTATTTTGTTTGATGGAAATGTTCTTCCTCTCTTACAAGGCACAAAACTGAAACCTTTCTTCTTAATTATGTTGCTCATAAAGGGATGGCTCTAAGCAACTTAGGAAATTTGGAAACACACTGAGACTCTTCCTAAACTTGTTAATCCTACCAAAATTTTGAGACCTGTAGGGCAACTGATTGCAAAACTGTGAAGGGCAAGCATTGCTAGCACAACAGCTGGGATCCACCACTTCTCTTCTGGTTTTTTTGCAAGCATCCTGTCCACCATCACCTCCTCTGTCCTGCAGAGTTTGAGAGTGAGTCCTCAGATTTGAGGATGTGATCTGAGCTGGGAAGGTTCTGCCTAATTTGCCCGGAGGAGGCACCAACAGAAGGACAGGAAATCAGACCAGCATCTGAGACGTGAACATGCCGCTGGTGCCCTAAACATGAACACTTGAGTCAGAGCAGCTGACCAGGGCTTTAGCTGCTCCCCAAAACAACCAAGGCCAAACGTCAGTGCCAAAACCAAAGCTATAGTATTTGTTTGTCAGTGCACTTACTTTCAGTACAGCAAGTTGCACTAGGTGCCAGCCTTGCAGCATCCTTCCTCGCACTGGGGCATGTTTGCTTGACTTGCTCACACGAAATGCTAGACGGAAGCCTAAGCACTCCCCTGCCAGGGATGCAGCACTAAACACGCCAACATCGCTGCCCACCACTGCCCACTGACTGCCACCCGTGGCTGGAGCCCCTGGTACCCCACTGCCTGATGGGCAAATCATTGCTCCCCACATCCCTCGGGGCCTACTGAAGGGATAATGCTGCGATCCCCAGGGCCTCTGGCATGCATGCAGGCGGCCATGCTCAGTGCTCCCAGTGCCCCCCAGTGCCCCCAGTACCTCCGCTTCCCTATGGCTCCCAGCGCCTCGCCGCCCGCCGGGCTCCCCCCCTCAAAGGAGCTCGCCGTGGGAACCGCGGGGCGCGAGGCCCCGCCCCCTGCCCGCTGATTGGCCGTCGCCGGGCGGTGATTTGAATACCGCGCCCTGAATGGCCGGCGGCGGCGCGCGGCCATGGCGCCCAGGGGCGCGGGCTCGCACGTGTCGCGGGCAGCGCGCCGGCGATCGAGCGGCCGCGGCTGCGGGCCGCGCCTGGGCACGGGCACCGCGCTGCGCCTCGGCCCCGGCCCTTCCCCGCGCCTGCGGCTCCCCAGGCACCGCCTCGCCGCCTGCCGAGGGCCTTCCCCAGTGCACCCCGGAGGCAGTACCCCAGGAACAGGTTAGCCCGACGCCGAAGCAGATGCCAAAGTAGCGGACTTACCCGCAAGCACTGAGATAGCGAAACGCCACCGTGTCCCAGCACAGCTCTAGCAGGGGGTCATGCCTACCCACAGCACTCAGAAATTTGTCTAACGTGGGCTTTACCTGCCAAGCACAAGCCCTGCCTGACCCTTGCTATTTCTATCGTAACGCCCTTAGCATCTGTCCTCCGCTGCTCCTTTTACAATTCAAACTCCTTCTCTTCCCGATGCTGGTGAGAGTTACAAAACATCCAATTTCACTTTTTGTTTATTCATTAAGGGCAGTCTGCAATCCATTCCTCAAATCTGTCTACCCCACACAACCTATTATTCAGCTCCCATTCAGTCCCCAAAAGTTCTTGTCACTCTCCCAGTAACTTTTTCCTTGAGTTCATTTCTGGAACACACTGCTGGAAGCAGCAGTGTGACTGTACTGAGTACAGCCTTGAGCTTGATACACTACAAAAGCAATAACGACACTGCACTGATTATCACACAGCTCATGCACACACTGCAACCATTCCTCCTTTTTGCTGCGCTCCAATTTTCCTCCAACTGTCTGATCTTTTTGGCTCCCAGTCTGCTTTTGATCCTTGGTAATCCCAATTATATTTTTTGTGTGTGCATGTGTGCGGAATCGCAGTCTAGTCAGTGAAAGCCATCATGCATGGCAATCCCAGTGTGGCAGCCCATGTCAAAGCCCTGCATCTCTGTGTGAGCCTGGGGCACATGCACAGCAATGTGCAGGTGCCCGAGGTGACCCAGCTGCAGAGCCACGTGTGAAATGCCTGTGGAAAAGGGAGTTCACAGGGAGCTGCTGGTCTCTGCTTTTCCTTTACAGAGCAGCAACTGCACTAGCATGTTGATTTTTGCAAGTACCTCACATTTTTCAAGTACCTTACATTTGGAAGCAGCCTCCTCCTGAGCAGCTCAGGGGGAAAAAAAAACCAACATAATGCTCAAATCCATCTTGAAAACAAGTGGAAGCATCAAACAAGAATTTTAAGCCAGTCTGGTATGAAGAGTGATGTGTCTGGCAAACACTTAACTCACTAACTTGTGCGTGGAAACTCATATCCTCAGTTCAATACATCTGGGGGTAGCCTGACTGTACACCCTGTGCATAACAAAAACACCAGGCTAGGGCTGAGTCAGTAATTCACATTACAAAATACAGCCTTAATCAATCAAATGGAGAAATCAATAGTGTAGCGAACAATCCTGATGGTTAATGCTGAATAGGATTTAACAGATCTGTTCTCAGTTTTTCCATACACTTTTTTGGTTTTTTTGAATTTCAAAACTCCTTTTCTAGCAGGAATTGAAAGATTTCAGAGCATGGAAGAGGCTGTTAGACATTTCAGCTGACACTTGAGAAAGCCTGAAAGATGTTATGAGGCCAGGGAAGCAGCAAACTAAAAGTGAGATTCTTCTAGATCACCTGGCAGCAAAATGACAAAAACAGAAGTCACTCTTAACACCTCATCCGGAATATGATGAGGTCATCCAAGAGGACCTCTTGGGTTCTTTGGCTGAGATCCAGTTCAGCATCACGCTTTTGGCCTTGCCCGAATTGTGTTTTTGCAGCTCTGAAACACCCAAGAACACCACTTGAGACAGGTGGATAGGTAAGGTCACCCATTAAATCCCATGACCTTTCTGGCATGGCCTTTAAGGCAGCGTTTGAGAACTATTTTGGAGGTGAGAAAACAACACACAGCCCTTAATAATGTGACTGAGTTTATCCAGTGCTAGCGTCCAAGAACTCAGCCCAGGGTGGGACTCTGAATCCAAGCATCCAAGGCACCAATGATAACAGTGTCCGTTTCCCCAGCAATTACCTTCTTCAGAAGGGAAAGGGAAGTGCAAGAGGACCTCAGATCTTACCACAAGCACGTGTGTCACCCGGTTCCCTCCAGAACCCTCCCTCCAGCAGAAATTGCGCTGCTGCTGCCAGTGTTAAGATCATACCCTCCCCCTTAACACACTCCGGAGGATGGCTCTGTGTGCACACCCTCCAAGAAACAATGGAGAGATACATCAGGCTGGTGCCATTCGCTTTAGCAGCTGGTGGCCATCAGCATCGTTCTGATGTTCCTCCATGCAGCCTCAGGCACTGGTTTACTCTTTTCCCTCCCATTTCTGGCATGAGGAATCTATTTACTTGCCCATTGCTGGGTTGCAAATTTTTCTGGTGTGGGTTTTGGACACATAGGCCTTTTCTTTCTTTGTCATTTCCTTTCCAGTGCACACATGGCATGGGAGGAGGCCTGGCTGACAGAGGCAGAATACTCCACAATACTCCAGGAAAGAGGCCAGCATGCTGCGTGGGCTCACTCTCCTCCTCAGAGGATTCACTCAGTTTTGCCACCAGTATTCCTAAATCCCAACCATGCAAAGATTTTTCTCTCCCTCTGCCGGAGGCAACCACGCTAAAAAACATACACTGAGGTCCTAAGAAGAAAGGCAATTAGCTGCTAATAACTGCAGGAACCCTGAGGTAAAGGGCAAGGGCAGCCTCTGCCACTCCCACCCTGGAGAGGGCCACACACATTCAAGCAAGGGCATTAGGGCATTTCATACTCCCCTGAGCTATCGCAGTTACGATCGGCATATTCAGCAGACAATGGAATGAGCCATTCCTGCTCTAGCTGGCCCTGCCTTGCCACAGAAATAGCTCCTAGCTATTCCATTTTCCAAGCACCAATGGATTTCAATATCCTTTAAACACCAGGAATTACTTCCCCCTCTTTCCAGTTGGTACCGGCCTTAGCACAGCTCCTGTCGTGCTTCAAATAAGTCACAGATTTTTTTTCTTAGCAAAATGACTTCAAATTTATTCACAAAGTTACCCAATTTCACCTGGCACAAGTACCAAACAAAAAGCACCCCTGCATTCAGGTGTGGCACTGTGTGTGTGGTGAAGAAACACACGAGACAAGATGACACTATGGCTCCATGGAAAAAGGATTTACTGCACAGCAGAAATGCCAGGGCGCTGTTGCAGGAGTGCAAGCAGAGCTCTTCCAAGTCTCTCACATTGCCCTGACAATGATGTGCCTGTTGGACTCTGCCCCAGATCGTCTTCTTTGATAAAGCCAAGTATCAGCTCCGAAAGAGGGGGCCCCAAGGACAGAAGGGTTATGCCAAATAGAGAATGTGACCTTCAGCAGAAGTTTTTAAGAGGTTCTGTGGCACCCAGACACTTAGCTGGAGATCACTGCAAAAATAAATGGGTAGAGCGTCTAGTCACCCTGGCCAGCGTTCAGGAGGCTACAGAAAGGCTAAGCCGGACTCACTGCTAGTCAGAATCCCAAGTAAACACAGTGCTTGCCCACAATGACAGGGTCCCAGTGAGCAGCAGGCCAGATGTGGAGTACTGTCCCAGCTGGTGGTCCGAACATTAGCTTCTGTTAATCTTGGTCACGGCCCATTTTGCCCGTCAGTCTCCGTCGCTGAGTCTTGGTGGTTCGCCCTGTGCTGGGCTTCTGGATTTTCTTACGTGGGCCCTGCCCACGCTGGGATCTCTTTCCTTTTGTCTTTTTCCGGCTGTGCATGTGCAGCGTGGCAGTAAGAGCAGAGATTCTGTGCAGGGCAGAAAGAGAAAAATGTCTAGGGATAAAGCCTGCAGAAGCAAGGCGAAACCACAACAATAGCTGGAGAGCTCTGTGTGGCCCAGCAGGAATGGATGCCAGACACAGCAAGTCCCAGCGGGACTCCAAGCTGTGCATGAAACCTGCAAGTCTCCATATGCAGTAACAACAAAAATTGATTTTGGGAGCATTGTGTTGCCCAGACACCACAGAGTTAAAGTAACTCTCCACACCCCCAAAGCAGTTGTAAAACCTGGATACTGAAAAATGTGGGGAACGCCTGAGCTTTCAGCTTTAGGATCTTCTGACCTTCAGCCCTAGAGACAAGCTGAGCACGCTGCGGAATGTGCCGCGATGAAGGACTAGGTAAGAGGTGAGGACGCAGCCCACCCTCCTCCCGCTCCTCCTGCGCGGTCACGGGAGGCGCGGGAGCGGAGCGGGGCGTGCGGGCTGCGCTCCGCCAGCTCCCCCTGCCGGCCCCTGCCCGGGCAGCACCGCACCCCTCCGGCGGCCACGCCGCGCATCCCGGGACCCAACGCTCCCATCAGCTGCCAGAGCCGAACAGCAACGGCCTGAAGGAATCTATACATACTTTTCAGACAGGAAGGGGTTTCTGGACTTCTTGGGCATTGTTCTTACAGGCTTGTTCACCACCTCTTCCCCCTTCTCCTCTTCAGATCCATCACTTTTTCCCTTAAAAAGAAAGCACTTTTGTGATTCTGGCGTTTCCTTCGCCTTCTTGGTTTCATCCTGTTTTGTGAACTAACTAGTCACAGATGAAGGTTTTTTAATTCTCCACATCCCTCACTGTCCAAGTGTCAAGGTTTCCTTTCCCGCAGAAAGGCACAACCAAAGAGATGTCCTACAGTAATCCACCCCAAGATCCAAAAAACTTCAGCATGATCTTAATGGCCATGCGATTGAAGTTTAAACTATGAACCAAAGGTCTTGGCTTTTGCTTAAATTACTACTAAGACCTCTTTGAGTGGATTTGCAGATTAGATGACATTACAAATGTAAGCACAACCAGTAGCTGAGAGTCTCTACGAAAAAAATACAAGATCTTAGAGATCTTTTGAGAATAAAAGTGACCACAACCAGAACTGAATGGTTTCCTTATTTGTGGTCCAAGCACGGGATTATGCAGAGAGAAATCCCTCCTCATGCTAACAGTAATATTTCTGAACAGGGCACAGGAAAGAGGTTGAGGACAGCCCACGCAGCAAAGTCTGAAATCTTGCTGCTTGTGTTGTATCAGTTTTTAAAGTACTATACACTGTTGCCATCCAGTCCAGTAACACTTTTCCTTTAACCATGGTCAGTCGGGACTAGCAAAGGATTCCAGGGAGGTTTGGAGTGAGCTGTTCACACAGGACGTTTCCTTCTCTTTAGAGGACCAATTTAAATTGTGGAAAAATAGACAAGTTATGAGTTTCCCTTTTCATCCCTGTTCCCAGCCAGCTGCAAGGCCTTGGGCATACTCAGAGAGCACCAGCCCTACCTCACCAGCCCCAGGAGCGTGTACAGCTGACAGAGAGAGGTAGGAACAGGCTTTACCACGGGGCTGGTCAGTCCCAGCTGGCGTGCCCCGGAGAGGTCCAGGTCACTGATGGTGGTCACTGTTACGATGTGGTTTGGGTGGTCGATGTTCACAGACTCTGTCCGCGACGTCACCAAGTGCTCCAGTTCATCAGCCTCCTCTGGGGACACAAGAAATGCTGCACTGCAAAGTGCCCAGCTTTTCACGAGGTAAACTCACTCGTTCCTGCCGCACCATGCTGGGCAGGGGCGACACCTTGCCTTGGCACGCAGGGATAAAGGGCAGAGAGGCTTGGCACTGCAAGCCTGGAGGGCAAGCTCCTTCTCCTCCCTGAGGGGACCTGGTGACACCTTGGAGACGTCCTCCTGCTCCTTCCTTTCTGTACAACACTCATGATCTCCTGTGCCAGAGGGCTGCGGGGTTACCACCCAGACTGCTGCCCAGCTTGTCTGGGGGACACGACAGGACCGAGCAGCTGTTGTTGTGGGACAGCGTGCGAGCATCCCTGCCCCAGCTCTCATTACCCAGCCAAGGCTGTCGGACCACGGGCGCCCACCTCCCTCCCCACCGAGGGCCCAGCACGTACCGAGTGCCTCCTCTCTCTCGCTCAGCATCTTCAGGTACTCCTGGTGCCGCTGAGAAATGGAAACAGGTCATGAGGCGCCTTTGCCCGCCCCTCCTGCCCCGCTCACTGCCCGCCCTGGCGAGGGGGGACACAAGACCCTTCCCTCACCTCCTCTTTCATTTTTCTCTGCTCCTCCTTCAGCTTCCGTTTGATCTCTTCCAGCGCCGCCTTCCTCCGCTCCACCTTCCGCTTGTGAAAGCCGGTCAGGTACTCCCTGCCGCCGGCAACACAGAACCCCCCGGCTTTTAGCAGCCGGGGGATGCCTTCCTTCCCCGCTCCGCGCCTCCCGCCCTTGGGCCCGCCCGGCCTCACCTCCGCCGCTCCTCGTCGAAAGTCACCACCAGCCGCCCCTCGCGGCCGCCCGGACCCTTCTTGTTCTTCTTGCGGCCCATGGCGGCCCCACGCTGCCGCTGCCGCCCGCCCCTTCCGGCGGAACGCCGCGCGTTCTGTCCGCCGGTGGCCGGCCCGGGCGGCACCAAGCGGCCCCGCCGTGGAGCTCGCCTGCGCCTGCTCCCGGCCCTGGCGTCCAGCCTGCGGTGGACGGGGTTTGCTTCAGGCGTGGGAGCCTCCAGCTACACTCGTCTTCAGTTTCCTCCCGGCAAAAGATTCTGTGCCGCTGCCTTGTGCGGACACTGTAGTGTAGCACCCGATCTCACAGCCCCAAGACTTGTTCTGACACTCCAGAGTGTTTTACGTCTTTAATAAATGTCACTCCTCCGAATGGTTAACATCTGCAGTTCTTCGGCTGAGCATTCGTCAACAGAGCTCTGAGTTTATTTCAAGCTACTGTCATTTCTTGGTGTTAGCAGAGCATGTGCTGCTCCTCTTATCCAGGGAAGGCAATTGTGGAGATAGGTCTTGGCTCTGATGCCGAGTGTTCTAGTCGCAGCATATGGCTGGACAACCGTGGTTTCTGTAGTGGTGGAGAGAGGTACTGGCATGAGTTGGTGGGGGCATCAAGACTGCCATATTCTGATGGCTTAGAGTGACATTGGCTGAACTCCTGAACCTTTATTGCTTCCCTGTTTTCGCCTTTAAAAATGAGTGTAATGCCTATGTGGTGGCCAGCTGACTTCGGTGGAAACTTCTGAAATGGTGCGGGGGCAGCCAAAGCCAGCCCCACCAGCCCACAGCGCATGACGAGTCCTGACAGGAGTCCTGTCACAGCCTGGCAGTCCCTTGTCCACAGCCAGCTTTCCTTTATCAGCTTGCTTGCTGCATGAGCGCTTTTCCTGGCCTGTCCTTTCACCAGAAGAAATGCGGAAAAACCAGTTCTGTGGTTAATTGCTGCACTTCCCTCCACGCCCATGGGGCAGGTCTCCTCCTCCTCCTCACTCCTCATGCACAGTCTGGGTGCACTTCAGCCTCCAGCCTCTTTGCCCCTGCCTGTGCTCGGCCGGCTCAGGTGCACCGCCAGGCCTCTGTACCCTTTCCATTGACCTTAACCTTAGACTTCTCTTGCTTTCCTCTTTTCCCTCTGTCTGCCAGAGCTCGTCTCTCTGGTGGCTCCTTCTCTCCTGGATAACGCAGTGGCTTGGCCTGTAGGTGCATAAAGTGCAGGCAGCTGCCCTCCCGGCCCTGTCCTGCCCTGCCCTGCCTGAAGGGATATCATTCCGAGGTGATGGCTGGAGGGAACGAGCGGAGCGTGAAGGCCCTGAAGGAAGTGTGGAAAAGAGCGGAGAACTCTTTGTGTGCAGACTGCGGGAAGCCAGGTGAGTCCCCGAAAGGATGCTGGAGGAAGAGTTGGAGGCAGGGAGCTGGGGCTCATGGCTAGCAGCCACTTAGTGCTGGCTATCTGGACTGCACAGGAGCCTCGGGTGGAGAGAAAGGGGAGGCATCGCTCTGGGTATTCATTTCCTCTCCCTGGAGGTGGGTTGGCAAGGGAGGAGGGAGAAGATGCTGCCTTAGCACTGGTGGGAAGAAGGACAGGGATGTAGGAATGCCAGACTAGCAGGGGCTGCATAGCTGCAGCACTGTGGGTTGTAGTCATGTCAGATCTCAAATGCAAATCAAGGTCATGCCCAGTCAGGACCTGACAGGAAAGCTCCCAGTGAAACCCTAACTGCTCCAGAAAGCAGGCATGATTCAGGAGGGCATTGTCTCCACCATGACTCAGCTCTGAACTGACAACCTGCCACAGTTGCCTAGGAAATTTCCTTTCCTGACAGGCTTGCCCTCTCAGAAGGGTACCCAGTTTGAGTGCTGCTAAAACACCCATCATACGCCCCCAAAAGGAGTGTATCACCCAAGCCAAATTAAGACTGGGCAAATTAGTACCATTTTGCCCTATTCAATTATTCCAGGAGAGTTTTAGATTCAAGGTTGTTTCCACTTCCTGAGCTAATTACTGTTAGGGGGTTGCTGTGATACACTAAACAGCTCCTGGGGTCTTTTCCCAGAGGTGGTTTCATTTTTGTCTGTGTGATCCTTTACACAAAGGGAGTTCACAGAGCACTTTGGAGTTTTTCAAGATATAGGTCATTAAAAATTCAGTCAAAGTGATTGGAACAGGGAATGAGGGACTAATAGCTGTGGTTTTTCCTGGCTGGCATCCATGCCTCTGGTATTATTAATCAGCTGGGATGAAACTCTGGTTACCCAGCTCCCTGTTTCTCAGGACTACGTTCTGAGGTGAGGCATATCTCCCAGAGAAATTTGCCACTTCTTTATAATTATACCCTTTTCCATATTCTCAGATCCTGACTGGGCATCATCTACTTTGGGTGTCTTTATATGCCTCAGCTGTTCAGGAATTCACCGCAACATCCCTAGCATCAGCAAAGTCAAATCCCTGAAGATGGACTACTGGGATGATGCTCAGGTGCAGGTGAGATCTTTATCCCCATGGGTATGTCAGGTGGTTTGGACAAGGCTATGCACTCAGTGTCGTGGCAAAATCAGCCCTTTGACCTCACACAGTTGGAATGTAATGTGGTTTAATCAGTCCCTTTCCTACTCGTGATAATCTATCAGGGATAACTTCCCTTAACCCACTGGGAGAGGGAGGATACACTTGCCTTATATGTCTCCTCATACCCTTTTACTTTATGGCAAATGCAGAGCTCTTGGAATGTATCTTACTACTGTTTAGGATCTTTGTTACTTCAGATTACTCGTTTTGCACTTGCCAAGACCATCCAGCATCAATGTCTCTTCCTGATTTCAGCAGTCCAAGGGGAAAATCTTGGGCAATTCCATTCTCTGAGAAGAGTTTTCGGATATAATATGATCTCTGAAAAATGGCGTTTATCGGAACTTGACTTCTCCCTGTTACAGCCCCCTCAACTCACTAATCTTCAGGGGACTGAAAATATTTTCTGGAGATCCAAATAAAATAATCTATGTCTTGTTGCTCCTTGGAAAAGGACTGAAGAGGTTTGGAATGTCCTTCCAGATGGCATTGCAGAGCTGTTGTTGAACTCTCCAGGAGACGTGGGGCATGGCAGCAAATCCACTGAATGCGTGTGCACCCAGCCTTACGGAAGTGACATTTATGGCACTCTGTCGATTCAGGTGCAATCAGTGTAATGTCTGAGAGTAGATGAGACCTTTGAGACCCACCTTCCTGCAGCCAGACTGCTGGGACATTGCAATGGAGGGGAAAGAGAATGCTCCATTAGAGTTTGTTGTGCATGTAGCCCTGTAGTGGGTCAGGAAAGAAAAGGTCCACCATGAGTCTGCACCAAAGGCAAGGCACTAACTCTCTGTCTAACTCTGCAGTTTCTGGCCAAGCATGGGAATGCTGTGACTAAAGCCATATATGAAGCTCACATCCCTATTTACTATTACCAGCCAACCTACAATGACTGCCAGTAAGTTGCTGCATACAGAAGAAAAGGGGGAAGGGCAATTCTCTGTTCCTCTGATTCCTCTAGTTTGTTTCTGAGCAACCTGTCACCTCTCTCCATAGAGTGCTGAGAGAACAGTGGATACGGGCCAAATATGAACGTAAAGAATTTACTGAGCCGGGAAAACAGCTGCCATATTCTGATGGTAAGAGCAGAACACAGCATCAAAACATCCTGCCTGTTGCCTTTGCTGGAAACTTTTGAGCATCATGAGGTGTCTCCAGAAGTACTCCTGAGAACCCAACTGGTACTTACAGGGCTTAGTTTTGGGGGTGTTAAATTGTGGGCAACATAGGCTGGCACTGCCACAGGTTCCTTAAAAGCCTGGTGTTTCCAGCTGGCATTTTTCAAAGGCATTTGGTGTCCTGGTGGAGACAGACATCTACAATAAGAAATTCCTGTCCTGCTGCATGCCACCCCCTCTAACCATGGCAGTTGTCCTTGAAATGCCACTGCCAGTCCTGTGACAAAGGGCATCAGAGCCCAAGGGCCTGCAGAGTCAAGCAGGAAGAGTTCTGGTCCCACACCAGAGTCTACACGGGCCAGGACTCTACTGTGCACAGGAGAAAGCTCTTACACTGTCAGAGATAGTAGTGGGAGCTGGACTAGGAGGTGGGAAGAATCTGGGAATGTCTTTTGGTGAGCTTTTATCTGCACTGCAAACATGGGAACACCACCTTCAGTTGTAAGTCAGAGGTGAAGCATCTGAAGTGTTTATTCTCAGCCATAGTCTATCATGTGCTTTATCCCAGAGGGGTGGCTGGGCCCCAGGCTGCATGCAGCTCTCTGATGCCTACCATGCCTGTGGGGGAATGCTATTAAAAGTGGCTTTTCTGCTCCAAGGGGTGAAGGAAGGCATCCTTTGGAAGCGAGGTCGAGACAACGGGCAGTTCCTACCCCGCAAGTTCCTCTTGTCTGAGAGAGAGGGATGTCTGAAGTATTTCACCAAGCAGGATGTGAGTATGGTGGTCAACTCCCACCTCAGTGTGTACTCCACCCAGAGCAGCAGGGTCACAGAGACATTCTGATTTCCTACGCGTGTTTCTGAGGTTGCCTTGCTCATCCCAGCTCAGGGATGATAACAGAACATGTCACTAAGGAGGTCCCCTTCCTACTGTCAGAGTGACTTTTCCTCATGTTCTCCCTTTGTGCTTCCCTCATTCCTGAGAAAAGGACTGATCTTTCACTTCACTCCTATTCATTTGCCTGAATGTATAATCCTGCACCATTCCTGGAACCAACCTCACCCCACTGTGAGTCAAGTTGGCAAAAACCTTTTCTCTGGTTGGTTTTGAGGAGGGCTATTTTCTGCTTGTTCATCTCTCTGAAATGAGCGGGTCAAGAGGTAAAATGCTGTCACAAGAGAGGGAATGGCTCAGGGTAGGGAGGAGTGGGACATGCCATCCAGAAGAACCTGGAGAAGCTCAAGAAGTGGGCTGATATGAACCTCAGAAGGTTTAAAAAGCCAAGTGCAAGGTTCTCCACCTGGGTCAAGCCTCTGATCCTGCCTTACCCCACTTAGTCAGTAGCTCAGGTCTCTTTCCTTCTAGGATTGCTCATGCATGATCAATGCCATTCTGTTTTCAGGCCAAAGAACCCAAAATCAATGTTAAAATAGATGTCATCAATGCTACATTCCAGCCAGAGAAGATTGGGAACCCCAATGGCCTGCAGATCACCTATCTCAAAGAGAATAAGACCCGGAATATATTTGTCTACCATGAAAGTGGAAAGGTATCTGGTTTTAGCATCAAACACTGCAAAGCCATTGAGGTGCTTTGAAGAGCTGATATTAAATAGTGCGAAGCATGGGTAGGATGGGGTGTGTGAGATGCTGTAGGTAATAGGGTGGGGGTTCTGGCTCTGTGTTTTTGTATCTCTGAGAGAGTTTTGCTGCAGGGAGCAGGGCAGGAGCACTGGCTGAGTTGGTTTGTGTGGGAGGAGTTCTACAGAAGATGCGCTGCCTGTGCATGTGGGGAATGGGGCAGCTGTTCTGGCTGTGTGCATGTCAGGGAGATGCTGCGGAGGGAGAGCTGACTGTGTTTGTAGTTAACACAGGGCTGGGTGCAGCTGGGTGAATTGAGATGGCCCACTGTTGCTCTGGCTAAGCTTTCTGTCCTGTCCTGTTCCATTCTCAGGAGGTAGTGGACTGGTTCAACGCCATCCGCTCCGTGCAGTTCCATTACCTGAAGGTAGCATTTCCCATTGCCAGCGATAATGAGGTAAGGCAGCACTGGAGCGCCGTGCCGAGTCTCCCGCTGCTTTTATGATAAAAGAGCTCATTAGTTACTATTATAACCCCAGGTACAGAAGTGGAAATTGCAGTGTAAAGATAGAGGGATGAGAAGGTGTTTTTAAAAGGGCTTGTGGTGGTCAGAAAACAGCCACTCTCTGCTGTTTCTGGGCACTTTGGAGGCAGAAGTGATGCCTAGCTGGGCAGTCTGGGAAATAGAAATTTAGAAGGTGACTGAGTTTGGGGGAATAGAAGGGTGAGGGGGGAAATGAATAGCCAAGAAGCACAGCTAAGTGAATGTTACTCTTGCCATTTTGTCAGATTAAAAATCGTCTGACGAGAAACTTCTTGAAGGAGGGATACATGGAGAAGACTGGTCCCAAGGTGAGCTGCTATGGTAGAAAAAATCTAACAGAGGCCTGCCAGAGCACCGCTGGCTTTCCCTACTTCAATGTTTTTCTCCTGCTGTTTCCTCATTCCCCCCTGACTCTTTAGACACCCGTGGGAACAGTGTGTGTGCACCATGGGAGGGGAGAATAAAAGGAAAGGCAAGGACACATGTGAAAGTAGATGAAGCCAGAGTCCCTGCTTTCTCCCAGAGCGACAGATCTCTCTGCATGTGTCTGTGTGTGCGTGACCTTACAGGTATTTTGTTTCCAGATTTCTCCTGTCTCAACTCTGGGGTCCTTCATCGAAGTTCAAGAGTTGGGGACAGCAGCTGGGACTGAATAACCCGATACTGACCCCCACTCTCAGCTCAGAAAGGGCGAGGAGGAGGTTGCTGTTAAGGCAGGGGTTTGCTTGAAGTGGTTGGGATGAATTTGGGGTATCCATTCGCACTGCTCGCAGCAGAGGGCACTGTCCCCTCACATGTCACCTCTTCCCTTCACAGCAGAGAGAGGCTTTCAAGAAGCGCTGGTTCACGCTGGATCACCGCAGGCTCATGTACTTCAAGGATCCTTTGGTGAGAGGGAGATGTGACCGCCGGGCAGCTGCAGGAAACGAGCTGAGGGCAGGGTCAAAGTGCAAACAGAGTCCGTGCTCTGCAGCGAGGGTGGCTTGCAGGTTTCCCAGCTGCTATAAGTGGACTCCAGGTCTTCCCCTTTCCATCCCCTTCAGTTCATCACATGCTTTCCGTGTTTGTTTCACTGCCTGCAAACAATGGGAACAGGGAGGGCAGCAGTGTAAGAGTGGTGGTGGGGGGTGGGTGGCACAGAGACATGAGAGCAGCAGTTCCTCTCTCAGACCTCTCGAGATTTATGCCCTTATTTCTTCCTTTTCACTACTGCCTTTGAGCATAGACTCACTGTTTATCTGAATCCCCTGACCACCTCCAAAACTTTTGCTGCTACTTCCCCGATCCTCACATGCTCTCCTCCTGTCCTGCGGTGCATTTGTAATGATTCCCTTGTTCTTCTGGGATTCCATTAATCACTGTCTTTCCCTCCTGATGTGCAGGATGCATTTGCTAAGGGTGAGGTATTTGTGGGCAGCGGAGAGAATGGATACAGCGTCCAGAAGGGATTGCCTTCAGGGACACAGGGCAACTTCTCTTGGCACTATGGCATCACCATTGTCACCCCTGACCGGGAATACCTCTTCACCTGCGAGACAGAGAGTGACCAGCTGGAGTGGATCAGAGCCTTCACTAGTGTCATCAACCAGGCCATGACACCACAGGAATATGCAAGTAAGTGCCTGGATGCTGTTTCCTTCCCCTCCTGCCACTCCTGTTCAGGTTATTGCCCTAATGCATCACCTTTTTTCTTCACTACAGTTGAAGCCTACTTCAAGTTTAAATCCTAGGAAGCCATGCAGGAATCTCGCTATGACTCGACTCTACCTGGTCCTATTGGGTGGCTGTCAGGACAGGAGAGGAGATTGACGTCAGAGAAACACAGTGTTCTTGGAGCACCCTTTGAAGCACTTTTGCCCCCATAGAATATCCACTTTGTTTTGAGGGCCCGATTAAGCTGCTTCTTTTCAAGTGCAAGACTTTGTGTGTCTGAATCCTCAATACAACCTGTCCCTGTTAAATTGCTGTGATCTGACTGGATGCTGACAGGTCTTGCCTGTCAGTCGGGCCTTGAAAACTGTGGCACTTATTATGTTGGACATGGGACCTAGCATCACTCCTGCATGAAACTGCAGATAGCCACCCACCCTACACAAGTAAACAGCTGCCTGGCTGGAGCCAGGCACCCCAGCGGGTTGCAGGGGCTGCTAAAAGGGACTAAAAGAGCCTGTTCCTTTTAAGAGATATCATATCTGCCAGTGAAAGAGATGTGAAAACATCTAGGTATTTGATCAGTTAGTGCAATGGTTGAGAAAGGTCACTTAAAAGATGTAACCTAACAGCCAAACATGCGGCCTGTTTCCTTCTGCCATGTATGGGCATGAAACCTTCTTCAGACCACATTTGTGTGCAGACCTTCCACCAAATGCTTCAGAGAAGATTAAGAGATCGTCTCAAAAATAATGTGGATATACATTTGGGTATGTGGATAATGTGTGTATGCACACACATGTAGCAGTGATGGAGGTGGAATACTGCCCTAGGGAAGATACTGTGAGGGATATTCATGCCACTGAAGATCAGCTGCCAAACTTGAGTCTCTATCAAACCAGTAGAGAGAGGTTGGGTCTTGAAGGGAGCAGCTGATAGTGTGTATAGAGTTCAGAGCCTGCTGTCTCTACTAAAGCCTAGGGTTTGATGCCTGAATACAGTAATACATGGATCTCTGCTCCCTCATTCTCTGTATGTCAAAGGCCTGGCACTTTCATTTTGACCTACACATTGCATATGTTTTTCTTGCATATCACACATACATATCATTGTATGCAGTAGTATAATAGGGGAAGTCTGTATGTTCATGTTCTATTAGTAACAGTTAGCCCAAAACACTAAATCAACCCATGATTCATGTCTTAAAGCTCATCTCTTAAAGCTCTCTTGGGAGAGCTGTGTTTCACGTGCTGGAAGGAGCAGCTGAGTTCTGCTGGTTACTGTAGAATCTGATGTGTTTGCAGTTTTACACAGGCAATGTGAGAAAAGGTATCTCGTGTTACGGGGAGCTAGCTGGAATTAATGAGACAACCAGTACTTTAATTAGCCCCTAAAGAAATAAATAAAAACTCCCACTGTATTTTATTTTAACTTTCTAAACTGGCTGACCTGTTAACAGCTGAGGTATGAGGTTGTTTCTTGGAAAAAAGCACCGACAATCAAACAACAAGCCATAGCTGTTCATCGTTGTTTCCTCAGGCATGTGGACTGTGATTGTTCCCGTCAGAGCCAAATGGGCAGACTCACGGTGCCCCTCTGCTTCTCTGGGGACCCCACTCTGTTCCAAGACCACCACAATCTGTTGGGAGCATCACTCGCCCTGCTGCCATGGTGCAATGGAAATATCCACCTAAAAGTATATTTTCACTGCATTTTGCTGATCTCTCCCAGTTTGGAGCGTGATTTTCCTGAAAACCAAAGGTCCTTGCACAGTGAGGGGAGTACTGATGGGATGCCTCCTCCTCCTGTTTGCTGCTGAATTACCACTGCTGGATATGAGCAGAGGCATTTGACTCAGCCACAATGAAGCTAATACACTGATGATGCAAAAGAGCGTGGCTGGAGTGGCCCGAAACTCTGAACTAACAGCAGAGTACATGCAGTAGGGCACATCTGTCTCTGCTCTGCAAATTCTAGCCCACCGTGTCTTCCCTGAGACAACGAGGCTCAGATGTGAGAGAGAGAAAGGGCAGGGTAGCATCGGCCGTGGGTGTCATGTGATGGTGTCTCGCTAGAAGGCGGTGGTGCCTACTTAATGGGCTTCTGCTCCCTGCTCTGAGGCGAGGCAGCTTCCTGGGGCTTTGAGGGAAGGAGGGGGAAAGCTTGGAGGAGGAGGAGGATAGCCTTTGTGGAGAAGAAGGAAAGACCGAATCTAAAATATCCAGTCCGTTGAGTCTTTAGGAGCTTGCTGCTGACTTGAGGGCAAGGGTGGAAAAGGGCCAGGACAGAAAATGTGAGATGTCTTACCATCCGGTGGGTCCGCTTGCAAACTGGGAACTACATCCATGACACCCAAACCTCAAAGGGCCCTGGCGTCCTTGGGAGGGAGCAGGGGACAGGTTCTCTCAGTCTGGCTTTGCTAGAGAGGGCTGTGTAGCTGCTCCCTGCCCACTGCTCTTCCAGGGCTGGCTCTTGTTTCCCTTCTAAAGCCACAGCATGATGCTTTCCACCCTCCTTGCCATATTATGGAGCGTTGTCTTTCAGGTGTCTCCTCTCTCAAATGAAGACAACTGTACAAGGGGAAATGGGAAAAAGAAAGGGAAACAAGAACAAGAAGGAGGAGGGAGCAGGAGAAAGGTGCAGGAAGATACGGGGAAAGAAAGCATGTCTGCCAGAAAGAGGAGAGAGCCAGTGGGGCTCCTCAGCTAGTGGCTAAAAGCCCAGTATAAATTGGGAACTGCACTCACACCGGTGTGTGAAGCTGTGAGTCAGGCACATTCCTCCGTGCAGTGGTCAAGGCAACTCTTGGGGGGTTGGTTCAGCGGGGCAGAGCCCACCTCTCCAAAGTCTGTCTGAGCTGAGCTGACACAGACTTGGGAGCAGAAATCCACTTCTTCATCCACTGTTTCTGTGAGCCCAACAAACTCTGGAGAAGCAACAAATGAAGAGCTTGTGAAGAAAAGAGATACTTCCTCCTGGCTGGCAGAGGCTATCTGGCACCTATTGGTCTTGAAGGAAAGGGTCCCTTTCTTGGCTCTTTCATGGTTAAGGAAAACAACTGGACAGAGCTTGTGATGGACAAGATCAGCAACATGGACTGGGCGGCTGGAGGTGAGGAATAGACTTCTCTGGAGCACCCTGTGTCTGATGAACTCTCCCCATTCTTCCTTTGGCTGCTTTGCTGTTAAGGCTGGACGTGTCCTGTACAGCGAGGGGGGAAGGCAGGAGGAAGGAACAGGTCTCTGAGAGCTTGATTTGCTCTTGCTCAGCTGACCCAAAGATGTCTTACAACCCTTCCCTCATCAGCCCAAGTCCTGGAGAGGATCCCAAGGGTGGCAGTTTCTTGGAGGAAAGCAGTGGTGGGGGTGATGACAGCAATGTCCTGGGTGGGGACAGCCTGGTCACAGGGCCTCTGGGCGCAGTGCTGCTGGCCATGTACCTCACTGGGATGGTGGGGAACATCTACACGGTGGTGGTGGCCTCTGGCAGGGTGGCAGGCTGCTCAGCAGGCTCCTTGGGGGTCTACATGGTCAACCTTGCCCTGGCTGACCTCCTGTACCTCTCCACTATCCCCTTTGTGGTTTGCACCTACTTCGCCCACGACTGGTTCTTTGGGGATGTGGGTTGCAGGCTTTTGCTCAGCCTGGACCTCCTCACCATGCACGCCAGCATCTTCCTCCTGACCGCCATGAGCCTGGAGAGGTACTGGGCAGTGGCCAAGCCTCTGCGGGCCAGGCGGGCCAGCAATGCCTACCGCAAACTGGCCAGCGCCATCCTCTGGCTCCTCTCACTCCTGCTCACGGCCCCCATGATGGTGATGACCCAGCTGCGGGAGGAGGACGGCCCCCACAAGCGCATCTGCGTCCCCACCTGGACGCCATCAGCTTTCCGGCTCTACCTGACGGTTCTGTTCACCACCAGCGTCCTGGCACCCGGCGCAGTGCTGGGCATCGTCTACGCCCGCCTGGCCCGGGCGTACCGCTCCTCGGCCTGGGGCCTGGGGCTGCCGGTGGCCGGCCGGGTCCCTGCCCGGCGGCTCCTCTCCAGGATCTCTGCCATTGTGGTGGCCTACTGGGCCTGCTTCCTCCCCTTCTGGGCCTGGCAGCTGGCCGGGCTGTACCAGCGAGAGGGGCTGGGCATTGGCCCCACCACCCAGGCCTACCTCAACTTCAGTGTCACATGCCTGGCCTATGGCAACAGCTGTGTCAACCCCTTCCTGTACACCCTGCTCTCCAGCAGCTACCGCCGGCGCCGTGGCCACACTGGGATGGGCACGGCACAGCCTGCAGCACCCTCTCAGCAGGCTGCGGGAAGCCACAGCATCTCCCTGGCTTTCAGGGAGTTGATGGCGTCTGTGAGGGAAAGCGAGGGGTGAGCAGGCTGGGAGCACCTGACCTTTGGCTGGGGTCAGGTTGAGAAATAAAAGTGCATCTCCTTCCATGCCAGCATGCAGTGTCTTCCATCAATGTTGTTGCGGTGCTTTCCCCTTTGCATGGCTGCTCATCCTGCTCAGATGGGTGGGGACAGTGCTTGTCTCAGGGATCCTGACTCCATCCTCAGGTCCTTCAGCCCTCACACACCAGCCTCCACCTTGCACAAGGCTGGGGAGTGGGTGGAAGAGAGCAGTCAGTTTTGATATGTCTAAATTATATAGCTGGGGAATCTTTGCCACCCCTCATCTCCCTGCTAGCAACGGGCCAAACCATAACAAAGTCAGGACAACAGTGAGTCATGGATTTCACAAGAACAGTGAGTCACTTCAAGAAACAGCCACGCTAGCAGGAGACGTCACTGAGGTTCATACTCCTGTGGTAAAGCTACCACTTGGCTTTCTATTACTTTTTCTTCTTACATCTCGAGTTCTTTTTACTCAGAGTTTGAATTTAGACGCGGGAGAGCAAGTATTCTTGTTCGGACTTAGTTGTTTATTATATCTTATCAGTACACAGCTGCACAGAGAGTGCCTCTTTGTTGGAAGAGTGGAAAATGGCCGTGAGTTTTACTTTTCCAAGCTTTTTAAAGTCTAAATTAACCAATTATAAGATATGTTTTTACTTACAACCCAATTACTAACTTTTCAAGTTCTGCAGTGTGGAACTTTTAACCCAATGACAGAACATTCAGGTTTGTGAAGAAGAAGGAGAAAGAAGAAGACAAAAATCCACACCTCAAATCCTCCATGTTGTAACCTATTATAACCTATATGTTCTAAACCTAATTTTCTACATTTCTATGTATTTCACCCAGTGACATAACTTTTAATTACATAGCAACAACCTCAGTGCTATCACACAATTTAGGAAACTTTTCCCAGGGTTTTGGATCGAACACAGTGTGTTTCTGAGGATCACTGCCTCTCAGCACTGAAAGGCTGAAATTCTCAGAATCCAGCTTTCTTCAAGAAACCTTCACAAAAATATCTTTGAAGAATCTAAAGAAAGATTGCCAAGTGCCATTAAGAGGCACTGCGAGATTCCCCTGTAGTATAGCCCAGGGACTCCAGCATATTTGCTCAGCTTTCAAGACGAGCCCAGCAGAGGAAGCTGCAAGGAGAGATCTCACCTCTGTGTCCATCATCACATCTCATGGTACCCTCACCAGCACCATGGGCCTGCTGTGGTGGAGGGAAATACTCTGGCCTACCAAATGTACCCCAGTCTGCCAGACTGTGTCAACACCACTGTGTAAACCGAGCCACGTCTCTTGCCTTGAGACCATCTAGCCCAGCATGGCTCATTTCCATACTGCTGAACCTCTCTTCTGCAGAAAGCATGGCTTCATCCTTATCACACCATGGGAAGAGTCCCCAAGCTATGCTGTGCCCCTGCCATGCCTATGCACAGGGTCGCAATGCTAGATGTCATGTTTACTATTATAGATACAGCCCTAAAAAGAGAGTGATGTGATCATCCAAAGCAGACTGGCTTTGGGCAACACAGGACTTCAAGAGAGACCTAGCTGCAGAGTCTCAAGTTGCTTGTACACCCCAAGTGCTCCTGCCTTTCAGCTAAGCTCTCATCTTTCTCTTCTTCCTCAACCCCACAGTTCCTAGCAGCCTAGCCTCTCTCTGCATGGGTACCTAGGACACGGGACCTGGCAGAGCCTCATAAATTATGAAGTAAAAACAGGAGGTATTGCTGCTGTAGGAGGAAGTCCCTGTTCTCCAGCTGCTCTGCAACTGCTTAATGCGAGGAACTATCCCAGCCAGGCCTGCAGGGAATCCTGTAGTATTGTTGGTGCTTTGTGTTACTCATGGCCAAGCCTGGAAGTGAGGGCTCAAAGGTTGGGTCCTTCCATCCCAGACCTTCCTGGTAACTGCTGTGCACTGTGGGCAGGGCAGATCCCACCTTTCCGATACCCACCACGCACAGCATGCTCAACAGCAGCAGTCATTGCTGCCAAGGCAGCATTAGACTGAGAGAGCCCCTGAGGCAGCTGTGCAGTAACATCAAACATGCCTGACTGCCTCAGACTCCTCAGAGTCTAGCCTCAGTTTAGACTGAGCAGTGCTCAGGTTCATTTGGGCCAAGTAAAGCAGGAACAAAAGCAAAGTGCACACAGCCTTAGCATCCCACACTCCAGCTGGACACTGCTGCCTCCCTCAGCTCTGGATGGAATAGGCAAAGCACAAGGGGCAGAATAAAACCAGACACCTCTGGGTTATTGCCCTCGTGTGCCACAGCACAACACTTTGTGCTTCTGCAGTTACTGGAAGAAAGGATTTGGATGAGGAGCCCTCTACATGCTCTGTCACACCCAGCAAGGCAGCTTTTCTACTGTCTCCATACAGCAGCAAGAGGTCCCAAGAAGATAATAGGACTAGGAGCAGCCTCTACAGAAGGCTGCAGCCAAAGTTAGCACAGCTGAGGGCTTTCCCCTCACTCGGTTCACCTAGCACAGCCACTCAATGCTGTCTGATGTCAGCCAGGGTGCTTAGTTTAGGCGGGGATAGATTTAATCAACCTGTTTTATTCAGGCAGTGTAATGTGTCAGTCCAGACCTCAACAGTGGGTGACCTTGCCTAAGGGACCCTTTTACTCTCCCCCCAGTGACAATTAGTCCTAATGCCTCCTCCTGCGACTCTCCTTGGATTTTTAACCTTCTGCATTTCCAGGTTTTAATCCTCACCCTCTTCTCCATCCATGACTTTCAAGGCCAAGACTGGGACAATTGCATCCACTTATGGTACTCAAGTAAAATTGACTACCCTCATCCACCCACTCCCAGCAAGGTGCCCAACCCATGTAGGCTTGCAATATTAAGCAGATTAGATTTTGAGACTTAGTACACCAAAATTTATTTATTGATTGCTTTTTCTGTATCTTTGAGATGGAGGTGTCAGAGGAAGTTATTCCCAGCTGAGGGACTGGAGTGTGAAGTCCCCTTGTGTATCAAAGTAGTCAAAGACAGAGAGATTAAGCCGGTTAGGGAACGTGAACTGGTGGCCTGGCAGGTGGACTGTCACATCATTTTGGTTGACACCAAAAGTGATCTGCAACACAAATGGAAAAGTCAAAGAAAGTTTCCTCAAGCCTCTACCCTCTGCAGCACTGCTGTGCCACCCTCTGCTTCTTAGGGTGAACAAGCTCAGTAGAACAACCTGTTCATCAACAGTCCAAGTGTTATTCTGGTCTCCCAAGAGATGCCCATTCCCTGCTCTGTTCAGTAGTAACATCTCTGAGCCAGATGGAGCTCGCACTTTTGATCCCCACCCTCCAACAATGCTCAGAGCTCTGAGCTGTGGCACTGACCAAGCAGGAGAAGCCAGCCACCTCCTGTACAGACAGCCCTGAGACAGCCCTTGCAGCTGGATGTCCTGTGCCAAACACCCTCCCTTCACCAGAGCATGTGCAGAGAGTATGTATACACAAATATATGCATGCCTCACCTCTGCTGTGCCCCCTTTCTGGAAAGGAAAGACAGTCTCCCTGTGCTCTGCACCCCACTCTTCCACCTTCTTTGAGTTGCACACGATAGTGTTCACATCGCCGTGAGCATCAAAACGGGGATTGAAGTGAAGTCCAAGGAGGGTAGCATCCTTGCCCAGATTCATCACAAAGCTGCAGAGAAAAGACAGACATCAATACAGCTAAAAAAAAGAAATAAAATCAATACTGTGGTAGCATGTTTCTCATTACCATGAGCATCCCTGGGTCTGTTTCCTCAAGCCCAGGGTAACCTAAGAGAAGCCCTTTGCTAAATTACACAGCTTCTTTAAAAAGATGGTGCTATGGCAGTAAGGGGTACTTTCCTCTTCTGGGGTGATAGGCTACAGAGTGCCATCCCTGGGAGAGACACCACTTGTTTCCCCAAAGCTTTTAACAAGAGAATGGTTCAGCATACAGAGCCCTGAACAGGACAGTCATACACCCAAACCAATTCCCAAGGAGTCAGTTGCTTTCCATAGATTTCCTTTCAGTCCTGAACAGTTAGCTAGTGCTGCATCCTGTCTGACAGCCACTGCCTTCTCCCCATCCTGCAGGCAGCTGAAATAATTATCATGTCATTAGCACTCCCAAAGTATCTGCAACAGCAGTGGGAGGAAGCTTTCTAGCCTAGTGTCCACCTTGCCTTCAGGCCTCTTACCCAGATGAGAGGAGGCATATTATTTGGCAAGAGAAAGCCTGAGAGGCTTCACTCAGACAGTATCAAACTTCAAAGGCACTGGGAAGAGCTGGGACGTGTTTCCTGGAACACCGCTAGTGCTGGTACAGCTGCTATGAGCTCTGCCTTACCTGCCAAGGGGCCCCCCCAGCCACAGACCTGCACAAGGGCTGGGGGCTGCTGCAGAGGCTTTCCCTGGGAAACCCAGCCACCCTGATTCCTGCACATTTCCACTTAAGCCCACCTGCCTGCTCACCATCTTTCTTCCTTCTTTCCCCACTACCACATGAGAGGCAACTCCTCTGGGGCACCATAAATGTCCCTGCTCCTGGCCACCTTCGTGCAGGGGAGAGGATGTGGTGGAGCAGATCAAACCAAATCTCAGTATAGACACAGCTTCCATTTCCTTTACCCTGCACTAGAGAGGATGTGGTCACTGCCAGTGTGCGCAGCTGGAAGTTCACATCTGCTTTGGCTTAGCCCCTTGGCAGTACTGTGTCTGCAATGTGCATTAGGTGATGACTCACTGGGAAGCACTGCTGGCGTTAACCTTTTCTCCTCTTCTTCCCAAGGGACAAAATCCTTTTGCAGACCCTCAGTGTGGTGCCTGGGCAGCACAGCACAACTCACCTCTTGGCATTTGGTGCAATTTTCCCCTTGACAGTGAGGCGCTGGCCAGGCTTGAGACCCAAGTTGGTGCACACTGGTCCCTGGGGAACGTGAAAGCAGAGACTTTAGCTCAGTACCTGCCGGCTCACTTGTTCTGGCTTGGCAGCTTTCCCTGCTGCCTTTCAAGATACGCTTTGCTTTGGACCCATGGAGAAACAGGGAAGCTCCCTTGCCCTAGGGCAGTGCAGCAAGGACATCCCAGAGAAGTTACCCCAATCACATGGTACATTTGATTGGAGCTCGATTTCCTAATCTTTCTCCTGCTGCTCTCATCAACATATCTGTATTTCGCAGCAGTGAAGTGTAAGCACCTGCACACTCCAATCACACCCACCCCATCCTAAACACACCCATGTGCCTTGAGGGTCTCGTGTCATCCCACACAACTCTGTCTGGGATGGAGCCTCTACTCCCTTCCCCTAGCTCATGTTTGAACTTCAAGCCTTGCCCAGGCCCAAGGGCTCAGACACCTTGCTCCTATCTCCCAATGGCTTGAGTTGGTTTTTTTTTTTTTTTTTTTTTTTTTTGTAGGCTCAGTATTTGCAAGAACATTCTGCTCCACATAGACACCTTCCCACCTCCTTCTCTCTAGGAGGGCCAAAGTACCCTCGCAAACCCATGTGTGCTCATTTTTCATCACAGCAGAGGCAAGACCTCAAGAATACTGAAAATCTTTTCCTATCCCACCTTAAAAAATAAGCTTGCACTTGGGAAAATCCCAGCTTAATCACCCTCAGCCTAATGAAAGGCAAATTAATCAAAGAAATGCAATCACTCTTCTAACGCAAGCAGCTCCCTAGCAGTCACAGAATAGTTAGGGCTGGAAGGGATCTTGGAGATCAAGTCCAACCCCCCTGGTAAAGCAGGTTCACGTAGAGCAGGTTGCAGAATGTCACGTCCAGGTGGCTTTTGAATATCTCCTGAGCAGCAGACTCCACAACCTCTGTGGGCAGCCTGTTCCAGTGCTCTGTCACCCTCACACTGAGGAAATTTTCCCTCATATACAGCTATAACTCCCTGTGTTTCAGTTTGTACCTCTTGCCCCTTCCCCTGTTGCTGGGCAACTCTGTAAAGAATCTGGCCCCATACTCTTGATATGTGCTCTTAAGATAACCTCTCTAACCTCTTAAGATATTTGAACGTAGTCCTTGACATTCACAGAACACTTCTGTAAGGCAAATTCCTTCCAAGAAAGAGAAGAATAACAATTCAATGACTCATGAAAACTTCAGCCAGAAAGCAAGCAGCAAGGCTGCCCAGAGAAGATGCTCAGACAGCAATAAATGTTACTGCAGCAGCTTCTCCAGAGCAGAGCTGCAGTAAAACAGGTTACCTCAACTTAGGACACAAGCCAGCACGGATCCCTGCAGGTATAGCCCCAAAGGGATGCTACAGGAAAAAGAACCAGTGCTGCCAGAACACAAAACAGCAGCCAGCCCTCCATAGTGGATACAGCAGGGATTGTTCCTCACAGTAGCAGGCACTCAGCTCTAGAAGACCCTCTGACACTGGGGCTGATGTGTGGGTGGAGAAGGCTAGCACAAGCACCCTCACACCAAGCCAACATTCCCCACAGTCCTCCCTCCAGCAAAGCTGCCCCATCCCTTTCTCTACTCACACAAGACATGGTGCCGCTCTGCAGGGTAATGCTCCTCTCTGCCGAGGTGCAAGGGTCCCAGGCGAGTAGCTCCTAGAGCCACTCCCTTGCCTTTAAATAGATGGAGAACTGAGTTGTCCCAGCCCTTCTCCACCCCATGAACCAATGGGAAGGGTGACAGGGGTTGGTTTTGGGAGGAGGGAGGGTCTATTAGACAGAGCTGCCTCCTCCCACCCTCACCCCGCCTCCTCTCCGGGATGTTTGAACACAGCCCTTCCAAACCGGCTGCGGGCCACTCCAGGAGGAGATCCAGCTGTGTGTGGCCATGAATCCAATGGAAAATAGTTTTACAATGAATGTTTTATTATCCAAGGCTTTTATCACTACATGGAAAATGGTCATATAGATTGAGACTTGGCGGGAAGGGTCTGTGGTGTGGGCTGGGCTCTTCAGCTCTAGTTAAATCAGAAGAAATGTCACTGAGCACACACAATGCCTCAGAAACTCTTTGTGGACCAGGTGAAACCCCAGTAACACAGGACTGAAGCTGCATCCAGGGTCACCCAACTGCACTATGAATCCTTTCTGTCCCCAGAGACTGTCCAGCTGCTGATCCAGCCTTTACCACCCAGTTTTGTAGGTACGGGATCCAAAGGAGGGAAAACAGTCCTTTTTCTACAGAACCCATAGGCACTCTCAAAACTGTGCAGTTCATCTTGGGGCAGAGTAAGCCAGGAGGAAGCCACCTTGGAAAGTTGGGGAGAAATTATCTGGGAAAGCACTGTGCCTGGCTCTTGCTCGGAGTCTGAACACAGTTAGGGGCCTGAGGAAGAAGGAGATAGGGGCAAAATGCTTCTATGACAATAAGCCACAGGATCTGTATGTCTTTTATCTGCCTCCATGTTCTCTTTGTGGCAAGTATGAATCACTCTGGGTGAAAGGATTCCTTTGGAAAAAGTTACCCAATTACTACATGGCTCAACTGTAATTACACTGAAAGAGGAGGGAAAAATTCAGGCAGTGTGCCAAGCCTGTGGCTTAGAGCTCTCCTTGTCTTGCATATTTGTCTCTAAATCACAAGACGCTCTGTGATTTCCTTAAGAGGCCCAGAACTGAAACTCTTGGAAACAATTTTTTCTTCCATTCTGTGAGGCCCATCAGTTCCCCCTCTGCTGAGGACATGAGAGTCCCCAGCCCTCTTACCCCCGTCAAGTATGATCCCTGAGGATGACACTACTGAGTATTTCCAGTTGATGCCACCAATGCCAGCAGAGGTAGCAGGGAGACCCTCTTGCCCGCCTGCTGGGGAGGGCAAAAACAGGCTCCAGACTTTGGCCAGGTTGCTGATCATTCCATGACGCAAGGGGGCTAGAGTAAAGGCCAAAGTGGTCTTCTCTGCTCTGACATGCCTGCTCCCTCTTTCTCCTTCTGGTCATTTGCCTCAGGGTTCAGCTCTTGAGCCTGATCAAGGGATCATGTGGTACAGGATGAGAAGTGCTCCATACTAGGAGGAGAAAAAGTAAAGAGAGTCGGCTTCCCTCCACTCGGAATGTATGTGTTATTAAATCAATTCCTTTCAAATCCAAGATTTTGTGAGACTAAACCTCAGACAACTCTCCAAGTACCTGAGCTGCTGCTGGAGCCATGGTCTAGGGGGCTGGACTGGGAGGGACTGTTGGATGGGGAAGGGAAATGTGTAAATATTTGCCCTCTTGGAGATGGAGGTGGAGGGGGCCATTTAAAAGGTATGGGGTAGGTTCTGTGTTTTCTGCAGCATTTCTGGCAGCTGGGCCCTGTGACCAAGCCTTAGCAGCCACCAGGTCCTTGAGTTAGTCTGTCCAGGGACCTTCCTCCAAATGCTGCTGGGGAGATTAGAGACCAGCTAATGGCTAAGAGATGATAATGAAGGAGGGGCTACCATTCCAGAGAAGGTGCTGAAAGGGCTGTTCACATCAAGGAAATCCAGGTTTCAGGCTTGAGTCTACCTCAGGCAGCCTGTATTTGTCTGAGAGAAGTCCAGGTGTCTCCACTGGGTTTCATGAAACCTTGAATTAAATGGCATTAGCACAACAGGCTAATACCACGGGCAAGGGGGCCATGGGGCGTTCCATTGCCTGCAGGCCATGGGCCACCTCCATCAGGACAATGTCACGTCTCCCTTCCTACCTCTGGGTTGGAGACACTGTGATGAGATGACAAACTCTAAAGCTCCAGCATCAGCACCCTCACAAGGTATGGCTAAGCTGAGGGGAGGAAAGGTCCCTACTCACCCTGGTGTCACACCCGGCAGGGATGGTGTCCCCAGGTGTACTGACACCTACTTCACCACACTGGAGACACAGAGGTGCTTGCCTGTTATTTTCAGGAGCAATGTGGTATAGGAAGAGTCATTGTGGGTTGAGAAGGGCAGAGCCAGGCTGGCTAGAGCTGGAAACCTTCATCACCTGTCACTTCCTTCCTTATCAGTGTGTGGTGGGCCAGCCAGCCAGGGGATGTGCCAGCAGTGTAGCAGCCCATTTGATCTGCAAAGGATGCAGATGAGGAAGATGAGCACAGATCACAACAGACTTTGGTGTTATGGGCTTATCCTGCTGTGTGGGAACTCAACAGTGGGACAGGGCTCTTCTCCTCCACCATTCCTGCCTGTCCTCACCAGGAGAACTCTCCTGCATCACATTTCAAATCCTAGCTTTGTATTAGAGGGAGAGTCACTGATCTGCATTGTAACTAGGGGAGAAAAGATCTTCTTTGCACAGTCCAAAGGGAGTGAATGGATATGATGCTGTTGCTCTTGTCCACGCCAGACTCTTGGCCAGAGGGAGCCACGAGTGTGGAGAGAGGAGTAATGACTGTGGAATATGACTTCAGCAGTGCCTCACTTCTGGTTATGAGGGTGAGGCAGGTGGCGTTTGCATCTGCACCTGCTTTCTGCAGGCTGGGGTTGTGTCCTGGACAGGACGGGGCCAGGAAAAGGGGGTGTAGAAGAGACAACTGCCATCACAGGGGCAGACCAAATTCACCGACAACACAGATGTCCAAGCCCAGGCATCACAGCAAAGACCCCACCAAACATGTCCTATGCTAGGGGTAGGCATCCCACTCCAGTCCTGACCATAGGCACCTCCAGTGTGGACTATGCTGCAGTCGCCTGGCTCCTGGGAACAAACAACTCACTAACCTCTTGCTAGCCTTTCCTTGCACAATCTGCTCACTCGTCCTTGGAAAGTGCAAATTGCCCTTGTGAGCAATCCCAGACAGTGCTCAAAAAACTTTTAATGCCTTTGGGGCCTGGACTTATCCCCTAGTGCTGGCTGTGACCAAACATTCTCACAGAAGGGGCCAAACATCCCTGGCTGTCCCTAGGGCTGTTCATGGTGCTCAATGTAGTTCTTCTCTCAGGGCCTCAGCATGCTTCCTCCAGTCTCCTTGACACTCAAAGAGCCCGGGCTGATCTCTCTATGCTGAGATGGCACGTTTTCTGAGGATCACAGCCTCCCTCATGGACATCCTCACACCTCCCAAACTCCAAGCTGTAATACAGCTTAGGTTGAAAAGGGAAACATGATTGCTAAAATAGAGTTTCATCATTGTGAGTTGCTTTGATTAAGGGCATGCCTTCTGGTCTAGCTGATAGGCACTGGTATGCCTCAGCATACCCAGACTGGTCCTACGTGCTGAGGGCTGGAGTCCAGCTACTGCAGGTTGTGGGGTTGAGTTGGATCACTGGGCTGAGCCATTGGGTGGCTCTGAACAAGGTGGTTTGGCAGCTGCCAAAGGAGAAGCCCAGTCAGGCAAGTGTCTGAAGCAAAAGAGGGGAGATCTGCCCCCAGATCTTCTTGTGAGAGATGCAGCAGTAGATAGGGCATCCTGAGTGATGACCTGGGAGGAATGAAAAAGGGCCTGGCTGAAAAGTCTATGGACTATGTGTCCAAAGCCCACTTGTACACAGTGCTCTTCAGCTGGCAAAAGCCTGTTTTGGCTGCTCTTGCAGTGATTTGCAACATCTTTCCACTGCAAGAAAGCCTTTGTACCTGTTCAGCCACTTCGTGTTATGTGGCCTGTTGTATTTTAAACTAAGGATTAGGTGTGCTAAACTCAGATTTATTATCTTGCAGACACAGAGCCTCACATCAGGAATGAGCCACAGCAGGATCTCCAAAGCTTTGACTGCTGAAACATTTCCAACCACATCCAGTTTCCTGGATTAGGAGCCATCTGTGAGGCTCCAACTCCTGCTGACTCCAGAATCTCTGCCTTCATTAAGTCAGTATGGAAATGTGTTCCCAAGTGGTGAAGATAATCCTGCAAATGTTATCAAAGGGTACCTGGACAAGTGATTTAGCTGGATGAGCCTGAAGTTACAGCTTGGGGAAGCAGGAATGACTCCCTACACTAACGACACTGGGATGTGTTAGACACACCTCTAAGTGCATCCTGAGAGGTTCCCAAATCCGTGCTCCCCACCTCCTCCCCTGCACCTGTGGCTACTCACACTGGGCTCCATCTTTCCTTTGGGGTGCACAGTCTGTGGTCTTTGCAGTGCTTGGTGGGGAAGGGAGCGCTCCTGGTCTGCCAGTGGGGTGGTATCCCTGTGGCTGCGGGATGGACACAGCACCCTGGGCAGGAAGGCAGGCAGGGAGCTGGGTGCTGGGTCATGGCCACAGGCAACATGGATCAGCCTGTGTCAGCCCACGGAGGTGGTTGGCCCAAGGTGTTCAAGTGCTCTTCTGCCATGTGAGAAGTGAGGAGATGCCCAGTGATGAGGGTTAACTCCTCTGTCTGCTGGGGTGACAGGCAGCGGGACTCCTCACCTGACCATGCTGGAAATACTGACAGCACAGCAAAAGAGCCTTTGATTACCTTGGACGTGAAGGATCCTGACTGTGAGGCTGGAGCACGGGCGTTAGCAGATCTTTAATCCCAGCCAGGCAGTGACTGGTCCGGAAGGCTCCAGACCATCTGCTCTTCAGTTGAAGGGCACCTGGCCCAGGGCGGCACAGCAAAGGCAAGTCAAGGAGGAGCGGCCTGACGCTTTAGGAAAGCACATTCTTGGTTTTGACACAGAGAGGTTGCTCACAATGACATAGCCTGGACCCGGGGGCTGCTGCACGTGGAGTATTTCCAAGAGCTACAAATGCAGGTTAAGCAAAGCCTGGCAATTTCTGCTGAGCCAGAGGGGAACAGTAAACTGGGGAGAGCTGGATGATGAATGGAGCAAGTCTTAAGTTCTGCTGTAGACAAAATACAATTAGGGACCTTGTACAACCCTGACTTTGAAGCCAATAATATTTTTCTTATTTAAAAAATGTGGGAAATCAACTTCTGACCGGCGGCATGAATTTCCAATTTTCTTTAAATAAATCAAATCAAAGAAACAGAAGGAAAGAAAAAGACAGAAGTAAAAATGCGTTGGGGTGCAGCATGTGTGCATGTTCAGGTTGTGCAGGCACTGAAGGCAAGGCTTCAAACCCAACCTCTAAGAAATGACAAGTTTTGAAAGCAGAGCTGCAAGCTCAGCAAATGCTGACTATAGAGGGGCAAACGTTGCCACCACTTGTCTGGATGCTGGCTAATGACTTCCAGAGGGCCTGCAACAGAAGCCCCGCACCACCGCTGCAGGACAGAAAGGTATTACTGTGCTAAAATGTGACGCCAAGGATTATTCCTGTGCTGCTCATTAGTGCTGGAAGTTCAAGGGCATGGAAATGCAGCTCCGTGTGTAAGGGTCAGATGTTTCGTCACAGGTGTGCCGGAGCAGGAGAGCTGCTGGCTACTGTCTGACTGTGGCCGCCGGCTCTGCACTGCTGCAATACCCAAATTGGTGTCCTTGAGGTGCCTTAGAAACCTGCCATTTATTGAGCCTATTTCAAGCCTAGAAACAACCTGCTGAGGCATATTTGCTGTCTCATTTTTTGTCTTTTGTTAAAGTGACTTTTGAGATGCACTGGGCAGCAGTTTGTTTGCCGTACTAAATATGCAAATTGTAAGTGGGTGCTGTGTTTGAACATGTTGCAGCAACCCAGATGCTGGTTTCAGCTCTTCCAACAAACAGTGCTCAGAAGTTTGTTCGTGGAACACAGGCACGTCCTCCTCCAACACCCTTGAGACCGAAACTCAGCTGCATGCCATTTTTCAGCGAGTAATGTGTGTAAAAACCAGTGTGGAATGATAATCCTGAAGAAAAGGGTTGCTGTGAACAGGCTTTGCTGCCAGGAATGACAAGAAGCCTGAAAACACCTGTTTGGTATTTTTTTGTGTGTATGGGAAGTGGTACCTAGGGTGTGGGCTGTGATGTTTGTCTCCACACAGGTCAGAAACAGCATCAGGGATGCTCAGGAAGTGAGGCTGGCAGGGAGCCTGGAGCACATCAAGCTTTACCCACTGAGACAAACTCTGCTTGGGCCATTACATCTGCTTTGGCAAATGCATTCATCTGCAGCCAGCCCACGAGCCAGTATTAGGGCCACATCTCGTGCTTGGAGAGCCTCCAAAACACGTGGGACCACAAGCATCAGCACAGCTGAGCAGAAGCCAAGGCAGGCAAAAGACCAACTTGGCCTTTCCAAAGGGGAATGGGGCCCCACCAGACAGCAAGGGCTGGAGAAAACAGAATTGTGTTGGGCAGACATGCAGCTGCTCTCCCTGGGGGTCCTGTGGGTGGCACAGCTCATCATTCCCCAACACGGCTGCATCCTTCTGGCAGGGACAGCACCCCAGAGCTGGCGCAGCCTGGGACTGTCCTCCATGGCTTGACTGGGGACCCCAAGACCCCCAGAACTCCCTTGGGAGTTTCAGTAATATCTGCCATCCTTCACTTGGTGCCCCAAACATTTCGGTGGTAGTGGTGAGCTCTGTTAGGCAGCTGCTGCCTGCCACCCTACAGCCAGCTGGAACAATTACACTGGTAAGCTGTCTGTTATCTGCCAGGATCTGCTGCTGAAATGGGAGGGTGTTTCAGCAGGGCTTGGCACCCTCATTTCCCTGAGGCTCATGCTATCTGGGGGGAGAAAGTGCAGGGTGCTTTCTGATTCGATCACAGTTTGGAGGCTGTGGAAAGCACTGGGATGTGTCATCCCCCTGCCATGCTGCAGGTTCCCACTTCCTTGCAAGGGGCCCAGACACCCTTGAGGCCAGTGGACACGCACACATCACTGCTGTGGTGAGGCTGTGTTACCCTTTTGGGAGTTTTTGCAAGTGGATCCTTCCAAGGAAGCCCTTTGCAGAGCCATGTCTGCCCCTGTCACCATGAACGTCCACCCATCATCATGTCCCACACAAGGGCCTGCTCTCCCTCACCTCTGGCTTCTCCAGCTTCCTTTGCTCCCTGGGCAGAGAGCAGGTGCTGAAGCACCCCACCAACACCCAGGCTGGGCTTTGCCAGCCTGCAGCACCTGGGAAGAGCTGACCTTTGTTGTTCAGCCCAGTCCAGGTGTCGACTGTCCGCACCTCATGCAAAAGATAGGTTCCACACTGGGGATCTCCTTGGCTCCCTCCTACAGGTCCTGAGCTGGGGCAGGTTCACAGCAGCAGCTGGTGGAGTGGTAATACAGGTCATTTTGTCAGGAGCACAAGCTCACACACCCCCAGCACTGGCAGCACTCTCGTTCTCTTCTGCCCTGTGCTTCTGGGCAGAAGCTCCTTGGGCTCCTCAGCCTTTCCCAAACAAAGGTCCATGCCATTTTTCCAGAAGAAAGCCAAGGACCAGCTCATGTCCCAGTAGAATTGGGTGACTTGTGAGAAGGGCAGGAAGCATGTCGATGCATTTAGCACCAAAATACAACATGGCTTTGTTCTACAGGATTGTAGTCTTGCTCTTCTTGTGATGGACATGGAGACTGAACACTGACAAACTCCTGACTTTTGTTGGGGGTTAAATCTTGACATGCCAACTGACTGCCTGGCCAAGTGCTTGGGTGGGGGGCTTTTCTGTGGGACAGTTTTGAGGATTTTATGAAGCATTCTTAGCCTTTGGGCTGCTGGTTGAGAGATGTTTTGGTAGAGAGTAGGATCACAGATTGAGCCAGGGGTTGATGAGATGTAATATCAGCTTCTGATTCACCTCCACACAGCAGGAACCTGCGGGAAGAGGGGTGGATGTTCATGTGCAGCATGTGGCAAGTGCTGCTCGCATGAGCATGAAGCCTGCTCTTCTCACCCAGCATAGAAGGTAAGGGAGGGCCCATCAGCCAGACAGGTATTTTTGGATATACCCTCCCTTCCCCATAGGCAGCTAGTCTGTGAGGCATGTCCTTGCTGTCTGTTCAGCCCACAGCAGCTTCACCCTGTGAAGCCAAAGGCCACTGCACCGTCCAAAAGTTTCCTTGTATAGGGTGGATTATCTTCAAAAACTGTGAACATCTGAGAGGTAATGGCCTCCGGGTCCTCAGGCATTTGCTCCAGAAGCAGGCAACAGCTGGGATTCATTATTTCCATTCCCACCAAAGCCAACAGGGAAAAATCAGGGAGGTTCTCCTGGTCTCTGCACTGGCTATATTTCGTCAGGCAGGTTCAATTTGTAATATAATCCACCTCCTCCCATTCCGAGGGAAGATGGGAGATGAGAGTAGTCCCCAGGTCAGGCCCATTATAAGGAGGTAACCTTATAGGGAAAGCTCTGTCTCTACAGGTTCTGCTGTTGGGTAAACGTGCCCTGAGTGGGACAGGACTTTTGCAGGACCTAGCCCTAAGCCAAGCTCTGGGCAAGGTGTCCCCCATACCAGGCAGGGTGAGCATCCTGGACTTGTTTCACTGGCTCTGCTGGAAGCAGAGAGAGATTGCTCCTGGCAGGAGCAATCCAAGGGCCACTGCTGGGTGCAGATGTTGGGTTGGAGCACTGTGAACTTGGTGCTGGGCAGCCCCAAAAGAAGGCTATTTCTTTAGAGCTCAGTTTTGGCACCCCATGGAGTGCCTGCCAGCCCAGGGGCACATGGAGAGGTCCAGAAACAGGGGCCTCCCTCCGCACCCCTTAGTGAATGCCAAGCTGCTGTCTGTTCAGGATAAGAGCTGTTGGGGAGGGAAGTCTCCCTGGGCAAGCAGGCATGAGCCGTGACTTTCTTGGAGAGAAACAAGCAGGGGGTGAAAGCCCTGGCCCTCCCAAAGTGCACCCCTTCTTAACAATAGTACTGTCAACAAGGACTTGTGCTGTGTGACAGAGCTCCCCACGGCTCCTGGGGACTTATCTAACTCCTAACAAGATGCAGGGAGACATGCCATTCTGACAGTCCTTCCTGCCTGGAAAACAAAGGCATTTGTCTGTCTTTGTGATATTCTGTTTATCTGGGGGAAAGGGAAGGAGAAACAGCAAGAGAGCAGAACAGGGCCTTGCCCCACATGGTGCTTTATTCATCTGCCCTGTGGGTGCAAGCTCAGCTTTGTGGGCAGGGGATGTTTTACCTGCTGAGCAAGTCCGTGAGGACCTGTGCCCACGAGCAGGGATGAGCGGTGCAGGGAGAGCAGTGGCTGGGAGAAGGACCCATCACGTCTGGTGGGGCCGGGCTGCTGAGAGACAGCCCTACAAGTGGACAGAATTGCTTCTCCAGCCATGAAGATTTGGGTCTGAGGAGGGTGGTCAAAAATACAATCAGCCTGTCAAAATCTACCGAGGCATTCAGTCCTCCCTAGCTGGCAACCCACCCACTTGGCACAGGCTCCCACCCCATCTTCCCTGGGGCCTGGTTCCCTCTCAGAATGGCCCAGCCAGTCTCTTAGCTTGGGTGCCACAGAGGAAACAGGGCTCTGTTTCCCCTCTCCTCCTCCTCCTCCTCCTGCGGTGCTGACGGCTGCGGTGGGATGACTGCCTGCCATGCTCAACACTCCCAGCTGGTGGGCGAGGGTACTCATGAACTTGCTTGGCAGGTAAAACCTTCCCTCTCTGGGAAGTCTCTCCCTGCATTTTATGACTGCTTACCTCTGAGCCAAGGATGCCTTTTTGGCAGCTCCAGGAGTGGGCCTGGCTGGGTGCGGAGAGCTGTTTTTCTCTGGGATTTTATTACTTGCTTCGTTTCTCAGGGTGTCTCAGTTGGCCTTCCTTCAAGCTCACCGTTGCTTCATCACTATCTACTCTTTTCCTTCCACCAGCCCTGCACAGACCCCACACAAGGCAGAGAAACCACAGGCAGCACCTGGCACCTTCCAGAAATCTCTCTGGCCAAAACACCCACTGCTGAGCCTTGCTACAAGCTCTGTGCAGACTGAGCCATTCAACATCCTTTTGATGTGTCTGGTGGGCTGGGGAGGAGATGGGGCTCGTGCAGGACCTCTGCTGCTGCTGCAATCCCATCTCCTCCTGGTCCCTGGCTCTGCTCAGAGCAGCCCTGAGGGAGAAAACCCAACCCCTCCACATACATACCCATCCCTGAGGATCACAGGGTTGCTGAGGCTTGGTCAGGCTAGCCTCAGAAGTGCTGGGCTCAACCTCTTGAAAGCGTGTAATGTGAGTGAAGAGCATGACTGACCAAAGCTGATGTGCTGCTGCCGCCTGAGGAACACTCTCAAGGACTGACCCTAGATGCTGACCAGCTCCTCCTCAAGTTGCCATTCCCCCTTTGTAAAACTTGTTTTCCCACTGCAGAAAGGTTAGGCTGTGCCTAGCACATGGCTGCATCTTAGCTCAGCTGGGGGGCTGATGGTTTTACCCCTCAGAGAGAAACTGAGATGCTGGGCTCTGCGCTGCTGTTCCCAAACAGAAGTGGGAATATGCTTGGCCATGCTGCGAGCTGACCATCCCTCTTTCAGGTGGGAGGGTAACTGTTGGCTCAGAGTAATACTGTCCATGGGGAAACTGGGCACTTTCTGAGAAAGGCAGGCTCTTGACAAATAATGTGCCAGGACCACTCTAGGCAGGGAGTGCGAGCTGCTGGAGATTGGAGGGTCGAGTTTGCTGGGCATGTTCTCTCCCTTTTTCAGGGGAGACTCACATATACTTCTGAAAAGTTTGCTTCCTTTGGGTTTTTTGGCCTGGGACAGGTCTGCCAGAGGCAGAATGACACCCCTATGTGTTTGCAGGGCCTCCCTCTGTGCTGAGTGTCCAAGGAAGGGTGGCACAGCCCAGCCATGCAGAGCCCCAGAACTGTGCCAGGGTACAGGTACCTGCAGTGGGCAGGGAAGGATGAATCCCAGGAGAAACCAGAAAACAGGATATGTATTACATTTCACAGCTGAGCTTATACATCTTTTTAGACTTTCTGTGGTATTTCTATAGACAGTATACTCTTTGGTCCCTCCAAGAGGCTGAAACATGAAATGCACTGCTTTGTTTCCTGCTCTCCTTTTTAAATGCAATGCTGTTCAGTCTTCTGGGTTGTGCTCGCGTGATTCCAGAAACAGCATGACATCTGCTAAAGGGAATCATCCAGCACTGTCATACCATGGATCAGATCTCAGCAGCACCAGCAGAGCTGATGGGAATGCAGGCTTAAGCATGTAGCATGAGAGACAGAGCTGGCCTGGTCAGGGGCAGAGAGGATGGTGGGTGAGCAGGCAGTGCTTTGGGATGAGAACAGGGATCCTGAGGCTTCTCAAGGCAACTCCTCCCTGGGGGATTACCATACAGCTCTGGATCCCTCCCATAATCTGCCAAAACAATTTTGACTGTACATTTTACAGAGTGCTGGCACACCAGCTGTTATCACAGAAAAACTGGGTGCCTGGATGAAAACCTGCCTCCTACCCGCGCCTTGCACAGGTGGCTTCCCTGGCTCCCACTGCTGGTGGCATTTCAACACCACTCTGGCTGCAGGTAGACCCAGTCCCTGTCCTCCTCAGTCTGCAACCAGGACAAACACCGACAGGCCCCAGCTCCCCAGCAAGCCTTTGCCCAGCTGGCAGGTTTCAGCTCTGCCTGATGAAGAGCAATGAGCTCCCTCTCTGCATTGCACCAGGGTGCCAAGCCCAGCTTCACTGCTGGCTGTGCCTGTGGGACTTCTGACCGCAGCCCTGGCTCTCCCAGGGCTGGGACTGCTGGGCAGGCCATGGTGGCAACCTCAGTGGTGTGGTGGCTGCCCTACTCTGGCTGAGTGTCTGTGGCCTTCTTCTGTTGAAACATCACCCCTCGAAGGCAAACCTGCCAGGTACCAGTGAATGAGCTAGGATGAAGGTGAAGGCTGCCATTACATCATCAAGTTTGCATTCGTGCAGCTTCCCAGCATCCTGCAACCACAGTCCCAGGTGCTCTCCTTCCCCCTGCCTGGCCAGCCCTGCACAGCTGCAGAGGAGAAGGGGCACTGTTCTGTGCAGTTGGGCTGCTCACCCAGCCTGGATCAATAACTGCTCTCCATGTGATTCTGGAAATGGGCACTGCACACGGGTTTGGGATTGCTGTACCCCTCGGAAGGGGTTGCAGATGGCTGTGGATGTTTCTCCTATCCTGCTCCTCTAGACTTCAGGTCTGATTCATAGAGATCTAAGTACCTGAAAGTGCTGCAAAGAGGTTTACAGCAGTGCCTGAACAGGTTACATCCTTCCTCACTTGGACTTGGAAAGGCAAAAGCAATGTGCTACAGATCTGGAAAATAGAAGATGAGACCCTTGTAGTGATGCAGCTGAGGGAGCAATGAGTAAAGCAGGAAGCAGGGCATCTGGTATTCATCAGGAGTGGATAAAGGGTAGTGCATAAGACAGTTTTTGAAGGGAGGATAATGTGCAAACTGGAAAACATACATCTATAGCAACTAAACTATAGAGCACTGGTGGAGGGCATGGCCCCCTGGAAGCATGACAGAAAATGCCTGGCACAGAAGGAGCTGATTAAGCATACACAAAAGAGAGCTGTGACTTGGATGCAGACTGCAGGGCTGTTGGCCACACTGTGTGCCATTTGCTCTCCAGGACACAGCTGTGTGCTTGCCAGCAACCAGGCTCTCCTGAGCAGAGACGCTTGCGTGACCAAGCTGCTGCCGACTGGAGCTGTGGGGTGAAATAAGAATGAGCTGTGATGAGAAACAGCTCTGGAGCAAGGAGCTGCAGCTGCAGGGTGGCTGGGTGCACCCAAGGAGGCAGTGGTAGTTAGGGCCCCTGCAGTGTCAACAATGTCTAGCAAAAGAAGCCGGCACCCAAAGTACAGCCAAAATTGTCTGTGGTTATAAATCCAGCTTTTCGGCTCTTAGGAAGGGATCTTGTTTAACAACTCAGAGGAATGCAAGACTCGAATGTGTAGAGGAACAGGATTTCACACTCTTTCCCCAACTAGCTGACATTTATCAACCCATATTTCTATGAGTGTATGACACCCCATACCATCCTATTCTGCTCTCCAACCTTCAGCTGTTCACCCCTGCCTGGCAAGTCTCCTCTCTTGTCGTGAAAGCATCAGACAGATGTGAAAATAACTGCGGTTTTTGCAGCACCAGCTTACATTGGGTTTACAGATCTATGGAGAAACTCTGATGTGGAACCTCCCACTCCTTTCCTCCTACTGAGACAGACAGACAGACAGTAGGCTCAGGCAACAGCAAAAGTGAGGTCTTGCTGGAAAGCAATTTCAGCTGCACTTCTTTCTGATCAGTTGTATTTTTGTCTCTTACCATGCCCAGCACAGAGGCCTCTAGGTATGATCCAGCTGTATGCTAAAGGACAGGGTAACAAGTGGTCTTGGTGGGTAGCTGGTGGCAGGGATGCACGACTCACACCCTGTTATACAAAGAACAGTCAGGCAGTGGAGTCCCCGGTAGTTGTAACAGAAAGGTAAAAGGAAAAAGAACCTTTGATGTGAATATTATGAAATGGAAGAAAAATCTGGTGTCAATTAACTCCAGCCAGCACAACAGGAACACAATACAGGAGCCTCCTATGTCTAGATTTATTTTCAGCCTGAAGAACAATAGTCCAGGGGATGGGAGGATGAGATCCCTAGACTGATGCCTAACCAGAGTTGTCTAATTTTCTTGTTGCACCTGGCATAGCATCCAAGTTCAAGAGACAAGGAGCATATAAGGATGATCCTTGCAGGTGTCTTACTCTTCTGCATTGCAGAACATTTCCAGGAAAAGAGGAGGAAATACGGGCATTAGACAAGATGCCTCCATGTTCTGAGCTTGGAGGCTTGCTGCCAGAAGCCCCAGGGTAATTAATTCACGTCCTCCTTTTCCAGGTAGTTGTATCTCTTTCTAAGTCACTACAGGAATCAGACAGGTTTTCCTGATGCTGTTTGTGTCCCATTGCTGGACATGCTGTCCTGGAAAACTTATAACACACCCAAAGGAGTAATGACAGAGATCTGAATTGCATCAGCAAGCAGTACTATGGGGTCTGCCTCAGATCGTGTGACTTAAAGGGTGTGCCAGCCAGGACCATGTGCTACTTGCAACCACCAGCCACCCCGACCCCTGGATTGACCTGAGGATGAGATATGCTCCTCTAGAAGGACTGTTCTGCTGCTGCTGGCTCATCAGCAAGTGACAAGTGACCAAGAGGAAGACTACTTCTGTAGGAAGCTCTTCTGAGAATCCTTAATACCAGGCTGCCCCAACACAAAACTGACGAGAAAGCAGCTCAAAAACCTGAACCAACAGGCAGATTTCCAGCAACATTGGCTCAAGGGCATTCAGAGCTGCTTATGGCCACACAGGAGTCAAACACAGTGTGGGATTGCTCAATGGCATAGGTCCTTTCAGCCCTTAAATTGTTGTGGGAAGGCAGCTAATGAGACTCTGATGAATTGCAAGGCAGTGAGCATCATGAAACAACCTAAACACAAGCCTACACTCTCCACTGGAGGAGTATGGCCACCCTGTCTCATGAGCTGTGTCAGTCTCCAGGTAGCCAAGATTGTGGCAGGCACATGGTCCTCTAGTTGTACTGGAGTGCTGAACAGCAGCATATTGTCATTCTTCACACATCCACCCCCAGCCTTGGCAAGTGCACAAATGGGGACTGGCACTGCTCTGTGCCACTCTCAGGCTCTGCCCAAACCCAGCTGAATCAACAGCCTCCAAGCACTAGGCCAGAGAAGGACACCAAGTCAGGAACACCTCTGTTTCATGAAGGGAACCTTGCCAGGGCCACAATCATGTTGTCCCAGCAGATGGGAAATCTCTAATCTACAGCCCACAAAGACTGTTTCCTCTGGCTGCTATGCTGTGGGGATAAACTACCTAACTTGCACGTAGGCAGCTGTAGTATGACAGTGGAGTGCACCTGGAGGAAACAGAAACATGGATCTGAGTTGTTTCCGCCTGCTCGAAATGGGTCAAGTATGGAAGCAATTCCTGCCATAAATTTTACCCAGGTACCACTTTCTGTCCAGCTTCTGTGGAAGCCAGGCTAGAGGTTCAGCAAGGGCAGAAAGGCTGGCACAGGACTTTTGAGTGACGTGATGGACAACCATGTCTATTTAAAGGACAGGTTTCTCACCCACAACGCGTGAAGAGAGCATCTCAGTGCTCAGCAATATCCTATACAGCCTGGAAACTGCTAGTTGCTGGAGCTGCACATCTAGCAGGCTAAATCACAGGGCAGAACAACCTGGATCGTCACAGGCAGCTGCCCTGTGACCTGGGAATGTTTCTGGCATCATGTCTCCCTTGTCTCTGTGCTGGAGGCTTACAGAGCTGGCAGTGCTTTGCTGCACTGGTGTACTGAAGCTACAAAGACTAGTATAACCCTAAAAGCTGGTGGAGTCCTTAACAGTTTTTAATTGTCCTCAGCAAGTTCAGCTGTTCAGTATCTCCCAGGGAGTATAAGGAACACCAAAACAGCTTGTCTGCCAGGGGCAATGCATTATCCACACACAATTCCCTGGCAGAGTCCAACAACAGCAGCAGTTCCTAGATGTGCATAGCCACGTAATTCTTCTGGGCTGCCTGGTGAGTTTTCTGGGGTCAGAGTCCATAGAGCAAATGAGGCAGCAGTAAGAAAGGAAAAAAAAGGATAATGATAGAGGGATGGCAAAGGGGCACCTGAAAACCCACGTTATGGTGCGGAGGGGACAATGCCTTGAGTAAAGAGTGAGGAGAGGGAAGCTGTGCTGCAGAGGAGGGACTTCTACCCACACTACTGCTGGAGAAAGAGTAAATGCTGGCTGGTTCACCAGGACAGGCAGTAACAGGCTGCTGCTCCTCACCTTCTCCTCCTCCTCCTTCTCCTCCTCCCTGCTCCAGCTGCTGCAGGACAGGGTGGCGCCAGGGCTGCCTGCCTTGGCAGAGGGGTGCTCTCACATCAGGTTGGGCAAGTATCGAGCAAGTTCCTAGGATCATGATCCTTTCTTGGCTCTGGAGGCACTTTCCCATGCAAAAAACCCTGCTCTGTCCTGCCAGTCTCAACACCTTCCAAATTCTCCCAGTTCTATTACCATGTCATGTGGCTGAACATTAACTTCCCAGCCAGGATGATCTCTAGTTCCTCATGTTAAAGGCATCTACTCACCGATTAATAGCTTTGGGGCCATCTGTTGTCTTCCTGAAGTATCAGTCCCTTGACCAACTTGACAACCTTCCATGATGAACTGGCTGGCTTGGTTGATGAGCGGAAAGCAGTGGACATATACCCTGACTTTACTAAGGCCTTTGGCATTGTCTCCCAAAAAATTCCCCTAGAGAAGATAATGGAAGAATGGGCTGGCTGAGGAAACAGTGAAGTGGACTGGAAACTGTGTGAACAGCTGGGCCCAAGGAATGCTGATCAGTGGCATAAAGTCTAGCTGGAGGCTAGTAATTAGGGATGTCCCCCAGGGGTCAATACTGGCTCTGATTCTGTTTAGCATCTTCATTAATGAACAGTAAGATGAGGCAGAGTGTACCCTCTGCAAGTTTGCTGGTGACACAAAACTGGGAGGAGCAGCTGACACACCAGAGGGTTGTGGTCCTATCCAGAGGGACCCTGACAGGCTGGAGAAATGGGCCAACAGGAGCCTCAAGAAGTTCAATGAGGAGAAGTGCGAAGTCCTGCACGTGGAAAAGAATGACCCTGGGGACCGGTAAATATTGGGGACCACCCAGCTGGAAAGCAGCATGACAGAAAAGGACCTGGGTCCAGTGCTGGGTCCAGTTCTGGGCTCCCTAGTACTAGAGAGTCAGAGACATACTGGAGAAAGTCCAGGGAAGAGGCAGGAAGATGACTAAGGGACTGAAGCCTTGCCCAAAGCAGGCAATGCTCAGCAGGTTGCAGCTGACATCATCCAGCCAGCGGTTGCCACAGTAACTGCACTTATGGATGAAGGATAGGAGTTTTCTGGTGTAATGGAATGACTGCCACCTGTCTGGGTGTTGTCTCTGTTGCACGGCAGGAAAGGGCAATGCAGTGTTCTGAGGATGAGAAAATAAACACCTTTTCCTACACTACACCAAGTGGGGCTTCCCATCTGCTCCACCCTCCTATGTGCTGCCACAGCTCTACACTTCACAGCCCTGTCCTCCCTGGCAACTGCACTGCTTCCCTAAACACTCAACCCAAGAAGAAAAGCTGCGTTAGACAAGAAGAAATCAGCTGACTTAGGCAAGAACCATTGCTTTTTTTCAGTTTCAACAGCAGATATTATCTGCAGCCCTACCAGACCTATCCCAGAGGGAACCAAGGCCTGAACCCCATGAGGATCACAGACCCCTTATTGTCAGCAACTGAATGGATGTCTGACAGGCTTGAATAGAGAATTCATCACCCCCAGGGGTACTCCCAGCCTAGTTTCCTAACCAGATCTGCTCACACACACATTCATTACATGCAGGAGTGATAGTAGCAGGGGGAAGCCACACAAAACTAAAGCCTGGCAGACCTGATGGACTCCTACCATGCTACTCCATCCCCGTTCAAAGCAGGAGCAGCTGCACTGACATTTACAGGACAGAAGTCACCCCTGCCTGGTGCCCTCACCTACATGATGAGCCAAGGGAAGGACAAGTAAACCTATTCCCCTTCTGCCCCAAGTCCACCTCTGCTTCACAGCAAAGCCTTCATGGAGAGACGCACCAGATGAAAAGAAGCTGCATGGTCACAAGAGATAGGGATCAGCCATCACATCTGCTGAGCTGTTTTCAGCAGCAGTCACATGGAAAAAAACCTACTCTGCAGGCTCACCATTTGGAATCCAAAGGACACAACTCCAAAGTATCTTTGGAGAGGGCCCAAACACAGGCTGGAACATTCTGAGCAGCTACCAGACTTCCTCTGTTTCCAGTGTGCCAGCCTGGGAGACCACAGCCTCCAGCATCCTATCTGCTGTCTGGGAGAACCGGAAAGAACAGAGCAGACAAGCATTCACCCTGAAAGCACCCTAGAAAAAAGGGGGCATGTCCTGGGGATGTTCTCACTGTGCACCCTCTCCTCTGTACACCCACGTGCAACCAACTCAGCCCAGGAAATTTGCAGCCGTGCAGAGCATTCCCAGCTGTGGCCTTAAAGTCACAACAACACCGCCTCAAATTTCAGCCTGGTACAAGAACTGAGAGCCCTGAAAAATAAACCAGAGTCTGGGTATCTCTAGATTGGCACCCCAAGTTAGCAGACACATCAGGTCTCAATCTTGCTCTACTTAACGATGCAAGTGTTGGTCAAGTGCTCATTAAGGGACTACCAGTTCTCTGGCAGCCTAATTGGAGCTGGGACAGACAAAAGAGAGAAGCGGGCATATACAAAGGGGACTGATGAAGATGGCAGGGAGTCTTCAGAAAGCTCTTTGGATCTTCTTTTATTTTGGAAGTCTGTTTCCTAGGTTATTTTAGACAGAAAAAACAAAGAAGGAAAAGGCACTCAGCACCTGGAATTATCCTAGGGACAATAAGTTGCATCCAGTTCTCCCACATGAGCTGACACCACACTACCTTACACAGAGCATAGTTATTAAATGTTAAATGCTGATCTCTCAAGCGGGAGATGTGAAGCTTGGTTGCCATCAACAGCAGCTAAAGGGGTCTGGCAGACAAAGGGGAGGATTGGCTCCTGTGTGAGGAATGGAGGCAAAGTACATTTGAGTCATTTGCAACTTTTCTTACCCAATCCGTTTCCTCCCTCTGGGCTGGGACTACAGACAAACCCAGGACATGGCAAGCTATAGTCCGGTGAAGGTCACCCCAGGGGTACGGTGACAGCCACCTCCCTGTCACTTAAAGCATAGCGTAGTCAAGAAGGGTAACAGCAAAACCTCACCTCGGCAGTTCTCAGCCCCCTCCAAGCTCTATGCACATGACAGAGACAGCACCTCACCCCTACCCTAGCAGGGCCACATGGATCACTGGGGTCTACCTGGCTAGCAGAGGGCAGCACAAGAAGTCACTGTTCCCCAGCAATGCATCCCCATGCTGTGAAACGCACAGGCAGCTGGCAAGGGTTGCATTGCTCACTGTTCCGAGTGACCTGGCTGGACCCTGTGTCCTACACCACAGCCCTGCCGGCCACCTCCACCCTCCACCCCGGTTCTGAGGCACCAGTGATGCAGCAGCAAGCAGCAGCTCAAAGACATTATCCAGCAGTATCCACTTGTCTCGTCTACCCAGCAGCACCCCCTTGAGTGAGGAAAGGTCCTGCCATGTCCTCACCTTCGAGGGTGTAAAAGTCCCTAGGGCAGTTTCATCTTGATGGGACCATGAGTGAAAAAAGGAGGTCGTTTCCAGCCTATGCTCACACTTTATTATATACAGACACACAGTGAGTGTAAGAACATCAACATGGGACATGGACAGTAAGGGATGCCCAAAGGCACTGCCTTCTGTCCCCTTGGTGCAACCAGTCAGCATAATTTATACAAATAATACAATATTTGAACAATAAATAAGTTTGATAAATTAGATCAAGAAATTAAAAAAACATAGAAAGACAAAGCAGCAAGGAATGATTTTGAGGACTGTGACACATTCACAGCAGTGACAACACCATCACCATCTCACCTGCACACCAGCAGCTGGAGCACAGACCCCCATCAGCACTTTTCTCTCACTGTACTATGACAAAATCCAACTGAGAAGGGGGAACCAGGGAGAGTCATACAGTTCATTAGTGCTGTGTTGTCACGGTCTAGAAGCCCTCTCTCCTTCACAAGCCCCTTCAGAAAGGGTGCTTGAAAACAAGGTACAACTGCAGACCCACTGTGCACAGTCGCAGCTTGTCTGTTTGGCACGGAAAAAAACCCTCAAACCAGTCTCTTCTGTCCTTCAGATGGACACACTGGCACAGTTATTAACTGGGTCGGGGCAGGGGGGTAGTGGGGGAAACATCTCTAAGGAATAGGGGAGAGAAGAGATGAGGCAATGCTCTCTTTCACTTGTTGGAGGCAGAGATGCTCTCATTCATGATTCCAGAGCTCTGGCACACTCCTTCCACATGCCCTGGCACTGATAGAGACCAGGTGGGTGACAATGCCAGCCAATCCCCTGGCAAGGAGGGGGTTACCACAAGGACTAAAGGGATGCAGCTCGGAAGTCAAGAGCTACAAGTCAAAGGACAGCAGTAAAAGGCCGCCGCTGGTTATTCAAGGGAAAAATAGTACTAAAACAGCCGGTCCCTAACCCTTGCAGGGGGAGAGGCTAACAAGACACTGATTGACCTCCCCACCGCCCCCCCTAGCAGCCTCAAAGCCTCCAGCTCACTCCCAAAGATGCTGGCAGCTGGCAATGAGGGGGAGAAGGACTCTGTCCATCATGGATAGCTCTCAGCAGAAAGGAGACAACTTGAAACCTGTCCCCTCCTGCCAATCCCCTTCCCATATTGCCCCCAAAGAAGGACGTTGGATGTGAAGAAACCAGGAATTGAGGGAATAGGGCAGTGAGAGAGAAATGGTAACAGATGGAGATCTGGGATGGGGAACCTGACCCCTCGGCCCTCACATGTACAAATTGTTACTCATCCAGGCCTGGTATCAAGTCTGCAATACTGTCCACATAGTAATTAGGCACCAGATCCTTGGCAGCGGCGCTGTCGCTGGCCATGTAGGCCTGTGCCTCTTCCAGGCGGGAAACGCCTGTCAGAGTGAGGATGGTAGCAAGGCCGCAGTTCTTGCCGAAGAGGATGTCTGTCTCCAGACGGTCTCCCACCATGAGGGTGCGGGACGGGTCGACACCGAAACGCTCCACGATGCAATCAAACATGTACGTGTTGGGCTTCCCCACCACCAGTGCCTTGCGGCCCGAAGCCGTTTCCACTGCGGCCGTGAGGCTGCCAGTCCCTGCAGGGAGGGAAGGAGGAGGAAAAGAAGTAGCCGCGGGAAGCTCAGCACCCCGGGTCCCGCCAGAGGACGGGCAAGCGGGATGCTGGCAGCACTGCTTCGGGAGCTGGCAGGGACGTGCCAGGGCATCCCTGCTCGTCCTGCCGCTCAGGGAACCGCCTCGCCCGCACCTGGGACAGCGAACCCCACCCGAGGCCACCCCCGCCACCAGCCCCTTCCCCCCGGGGCGGCGCGGGACGGGGCGCGGGCTCACCGGGGGTGCGCTGGCCGTCGCTGAGCGGGTGCCAGGGGTCGGGGTCGGTGGCCACCAGCAGGCACTGCGGGTCGCGCAGGTAGCCGCAGGCCTGCGCCAGCTTGGCGAAGGTGAACTGGTCGTCGTAGCCCACCAGGACGGCGCGCACCGGCTCGCCGGGTGCCGGCTCGCCCTCGCCCGCCAGGCGCAGCCCGGCGTCGCGCACCTCGCCGCGCAGCCCCTCGCCGCCCAGCACGAAGACGCGGCCGGCCCCGCTACCGTTCCCGCCGCCGCCGCCGAGGAGGCGCTGGCGGAGGAAGAGAGCAGAGCAGAGCGCGGAGCTGAAGACGTGCTCGGCGCGCACGCCGCGGAAGCCGAGACGGCTGAAGCGCCGCTCCAGCTCGGCCACCGAGCGGCGGCTGTTATTGCTGACGAAAAGGGCGGCCTTGCCGCTGCGCCGCAGCCGCTCCAGCAGCTCGGGGGCGCCGGGCACGGCGCGTTCGCCCGCCCACAGGACGCCGTCGCAGTCGAAGAGCAGCCCCTGCGCCGGGCCCAGCACCTCCCGCAACCCCGCGCCGCTCAGCCGCCGGCAGCTCGCCATGCCGCCGCCGCCGCCGCCGCCGCCGCAGCCCGCCGGCCGCCCCGCCCCGCCCCGCCGCGCAGCCAATCACCGCCCCCCGCCGCGCCCCGCCCCGCCGAGCAGCCAATCACGACCCCCCAGCCCCCCGCCGCCACCAATGGGAGACCCTGACGCTCCCCAGGGGCAGGGCGGGGCCGAGGGCCGGCCTCCGAAGCGACAGCGGCCGGGAGGGGGCGGGGACAGGGCCGGGCGCGCTGCCCATTGGCTGGGACCGCCGTGCCCGGCCGCCGCCCCCCGCCGTGCCCGCGCAGCCGCAGAGCGCCCCCTGCCGGCCGGCGGGGCCTGTGGGCGGCGCGGTCGCCATTACGGGCGGGCCCCGCGTCTCCGCCGACTGTGGGCGCCCGCCGCGCTCCCGCCTCCTTTCCTCCCCGCTGCGGCCCCGGGGGCTGCACTCTCCAGCACTTCAGGCTGCCAAGTGTACCCTGCTCTCACCGGCCTGCGACTTTGACACCAGCTTCTCAAATATTGGCAAAATATCACAGAACCAGTTAGGCTGGAAAAGCCTTCTAACATCATCGAGTCCAACCTAAGACCGAACACCACCATGTCAACTAGACCATGGCAGTGCGTGCCACATCCAGTCTTTCCTTAAACAGCTCCAGGAACGGTGACTCCAGGGCAAAACCTCCCTGGGCAGCCCATTCCAATGTCTAATCACTTTCTGTGAAAAATTCCTCCTACTGTCCCACCTCAACCTCCCCTGGTGCAGCTTGTGACTATGTCCTGTTGTCACTGCCGCTGGTTGCCTGGGAGAAGAGGTCAATCCCCACCTGGCTACAGCCTCCTTTCAGGGAGTTGTAGAGAGTGATCAGGTCACCCCTGAGCCTCCTTTTCTCCAGGCCAAACAACCCCAGCTCCCTCAGCCACTCCTAATAGAACATGCACTCCAAACATATATATATACACACATACATCTGTATTTATATACATATCTGTATTTATATATATATATGCATTTATATATATACCTGTATTTATATGTATCCATCTGTGTGTTTCGGGGGCAATGGGTTTTAAGGCAAAATGGGGCTGGGATCATGTCTGAGCATCTGCAAATGGCCCCAGGGGGCCAAGCTGCCCGCGCTGGCCCGAAAGCTGCAGTCAGTGTCTGTGCCTGCAGTGGGGGATCTGGGCAGGGATCTGGGCCCTCACTGGTGGCTGGGCCCCGGCAGGGATGTGGTGGTGTGGGGAGGTGGAGATGGGAGAGCAAGAGAAGGCAGGCAAAACATACCCGGTGGTGTGAGCCAAGGGAACAAGGTGAGGGACCAAGAGATGCTGTCCCTCAGGCCGCCCTGGCATTTCCACAGCGCCTGCTGGATCCCAGAGAGGTGCTAGATCCCATCTCCCCGACCTGTGATTCCCCCACGCCCCTCACCCTGTTCAGTTCACTGTGGGCTCTCTTTCTGGGGCTGATGTGGCTAGGGGGCTTCCTCCTGCAGGCAGTGGCTGCCCCTCCTCTGTGGTTCCCAGCTCACAGTCCATGGCAGCTGCTGTGTCAGCCTCACCAGTGGAAGGCTTGGGGGATGGTGGGGCATCGCGGCTGAGGCGGGGTGCTGGCTGCGGAGGGAGCGGTGGTGGGACGGAGGGGGCTCGGCTGGGCACCATCCGTCGTGGCAGGGCTTTGGGGCTGGCTGCCTGGGCAGGAGCTGTGCTCCGGGGCTGTGTCACAGATGGTGGTGGCATTGTGGGTCGGGCTGGAGCCGGGCGTTTGCCTGAAAAGAAAGCTGAGGTGGGCTGGGGTTCTCTCCACTGGGGTCTCTCCAAAGGGCAGAGGGGGCTGCAGTGCCAGCCATGGGTCAGGAAGGGGGCCTGCAGACAGGTGGATGGACAAATTGGGCCTTGCCCAGCTCATGTACTGAAGAGACGAGCACATCAGCTTTTCTGGGGGCTTTTCCCTCTTGCTTTCACTAAGGGCCATGAGCTTTGACACCACTTTACTGGAGGTGTTCAACCCAACACTGGAGGACATACTGTGTCTATCCTACAGTCCCATCTTGGCTGGATCCTGGCCATGCTGCCCTGGCCAGAGGCCTTTCCCCTCATTTGGTGACAGGAACATCCCCAGTGCCCACTTTTGTGAGGAACAGCAGGATGATGACTATAGCACAGGAGGTGCCATTGGGGGGTGTAATTTCCCAAGCATCTGGGGCACCCTAACCTTTGTGGGTGGTGGTGTCAGTCATCGTTGGAGCTGGTGGCCCCACAGCTTCAGGAGATGGCCTGGGCAGTGCTGGTGACACCGGCTGGTACCTGGCCTCAGGGTCCCTGGATGTGCTGTGCAGAGAATGGGGCAGGTCAGGCTTTGGTTGGCCATGGAGGTCCTGGCCACGAGGCACCTTGCAGCCACCTGTGAGGGTACAGCCCTGGTGTGGGGCAGGATGGAGGGAGGACATGGGGAGAGCTGGGACAGCCAGAGCCTCTAGCTCCCATCAGACTTACGCCTCTCCATCCAAAAGGGTGGGGGTGCTGGTGGGAGGGGTTGCAGTGGTCGGCTCTTCCACTGGGGCAGCCTTGCAAAGTCCGGTGTTTGTGGGCGACATGAACATGCCTGAGACATTGAAATCTACCTCTGGGTGAAGAGAAGGGAGATCCTGTGAGGAAGCACTTGCCACCCAGAGCAATGACCCCACAGCAAGGAGCCAGAGCAGCCTTCTGCTTGTCTCCTCCTGGAGATGGAGAAATGTTCCTTTCCCTTCCTCTCCCCATCACCCTCTGCTGCAGCCCACCAAGTGATGCCCTGGCCCTACCTCCAGGGAAGAGAGTGTCCACGTTCTGGATGAGGGCTTCCACCACAGCCTGGATGGAGGAGACCGAGGCCAAGTCCAGTTGCATGGGGTCTCTGAGAGACAGGGGTGGGGAAGGCATCAGAAAAGGGGTTTGGGGGCATTAACCTCAAATGGGTTTTTGTGTTCATTCTGCAGGGGTCAGGGTCTGAAGGGAAGGCAGCCCAGCCAAGGGCCATGGCAGCATGGGTGATGGGCCTTTTTCCCTGTCCTGGGAACCCTGGTTTGGTGTTGGAGGCCAGTGGTGTTGGAAGCCACACATGTCACAAGTGCTTTGGGTCTCAGCCCCCTCCTCTACTACTTTGCAGAGTGGCTAAGAGGATATGAGCTCGGTGAGGGGACATGCAACTCGGGGAGCATGGGGACAAGGGACAGGACTTGAGGATGGAAGAGATGTAGGTGCTTTAGACCAGCCTCAAGGCTGCTGGATCAGCCTTTGCCATTGGCATTTGCCTTCAGGACACCCCACCTGGGGCTAGGGAGCTGCCTCTCACCCCTTCAAATCAGATCTTACCCTGTGCTCTGCTGTGACCACAGCAGGTTTGGGCCCAGCACAATGGCAATGTTGCTGGGGGTCATTTTATTCACCTCCTGGTGTTCAGCCAGCTTGGCTAAAAACTTGATCAGATACCTGTGGGGTGAAAGGAGGGCAAGGGTTTAGTAGGTAGGGATTTGAGGAGGGAATGGCTACCCCTGGTGATTGCTTGGGGCTGAAGAAGCCCCGTTCCGACAAAACACCTCAGATTGTTGTAGCTGTCCTGGGGCAGGCGGCTGCAGGTGTCTCGCAGGCTCTGTACACGGCTATCAATGTCCTTTAAGCTGTAAGAGAGAAGGGGGAGCAGAGAGCTCGGCCTGTTCCCTGTGGCAGAGAGGGACACAGTGGGAAAGTGCTGGCTGCCCCGTGGGGGCCATAGCCCTGGAGATGGAGATGTCCTGCTTTACTGTGCTGTGAAGGCAGGCATCCATGGAGGCACTGTGTTTGTATCTCCCCAAATGAGACCAAGCACCCCTGCTCCAAGTGCCAGGAAAGATGGAGGGGGTTGACTGGGGGCTTTTTGAGACGTGCCAGGGATTTCCACCCCAGTGCCTGGACCCACCTGGCCACTTTGACCCATTCGTCATAGAGTTCGAAGGTCATCAAAGGCTGGGGCAGCTCCCGCAGGTAGGATTTCAGTGCACCTGGGAGGAGAGGGGGAGCAGTGGAGCTGATGGCAGCTGAGGGATGGCAGGCACTGCCCAATCATATCTCCCCACCCTGCCTTGCTGGCACTCACCAGCCACAGCGTGGGGGTCTGAGTAAAACTCCTCCAGGGCGTTGGAGCCGCTGGCCAAGCTGCTCTTCAGCTTCTTCAGCACTGAGGCGCCTGCTGCCAGCCGGAAGAGTCCCTGGGGGTGGGACGAAGAGGGAAGGGATGCATGTTGAGTTTGGGAGGAGTGCATCTGTGGGGGGGAAAGGTGATGAGGGGGTCTGGAGCACTCCCTACCTCCTCCTTCATGCCAGAAGCTAACAGCATCATGACACAGGCTTCGATGGGAAGTGCAATCTCCCGGCCCAAGCTCTTGAGGTGTGTCTCTAGGGACACACCATAGTACCCTGCCACTGGGGTGTCTGTAGTGAAGGAAGGCTCTGGAAGAGGAAGGAAAATGTCAAGAGGGATGGCGGACACTGGGACCATCCACCATTTGGCCATGGCAACGTCCTGCTCCAAGCCTAACTTGGCTGGCTACAGACAGAGGCAGAGGCAGGACAGGCAGCATCCCCAGCCCATGTCAAGATGCAGTCCCCAACCTACCCAACATGGGAGGCAGCAGCAGGTGTAGGGAGGGAAAATGAACCTTTTCCAGCTTTGCTGGCCACACTCGTATCCCGGGCTCAGCTACAGCCCTTGCCAGGCTGCATGGAGAGCCAGAAGGTACCTGTCTGTCTGTGGCTTTCCCTCAGTTCTGCCAGAGCTGAGTCCAGTGATTCCAGTGACTGCCGGTGGTACTGGGCTTGGATTTCCAATAGCTGCCAGACAGGGGACAGGCAAACAGCATTCAGTTTGGCATCAGCCCATCTTGGAGAGGTGCCCATTCCCAGGACATTGCACCCACATGAAGACAGGGCAAAGAGGGAGCTGCAAGGGGAACCTGCCTGGGGTCCATGGGACTGTGTCTGTAGTGAGGGGTAGAGGGCAAATTGGAGAGCGGTATCATCAGGACAAGCTGCTTGTTTGCACTTGGTGCTAATGGTGGCATTAACCTGCAGTGCCTGGAGCAAGGCCAGCTATAGGCATCTGCTGTTGCCTTGATCTGTCCCCTGCCCTGCTTGGGGCACTTGGTTTGGATGGGGGCAAGGCTGGGCTCAGACATGTTGCAGTTGACATTCATACACTGGGGAGAAGTGAGACAGAGGACTTACTTTGATGAAGTAGCTGGCGTAGACGTCCTCTTTGGTGGAGAAGTGGTAGAGGTCAGCCATGTACTCATCCTGGGAAGGGAGACAAAAAGGAGCACTCTTCCATCCCCTCCCTTGCACCCGAGGAAGAGGAGACACCTTCGTGAAGCCCTTTCATCTGCTCTGTGAATTGTCTAGACAGGCTCTCTGGGTGCAGTGGGGACTTCTCCTTGCCTCCATTGCTTATGTTTGGGTAGTGGCAGCAACCTGCCCTATGATCAAGGTCCTGGCACAAGAGGTCTCTGCACCTTCAGCTCCAGTGAGCTTACAAGCTCTGCCAAAGTGCTGGGCTTTTCAGAGAAACAGGGCAGAAGTGGAGAAAGTGGATGTGAAACTTCCCTGCCACCCATGACAGATCCTAGCTTGGCTGGTTCCCAGCCTGAGGGAGCCCCATATGCTCCCTGCTTTAGCCCCTGGAGCCTCCTCTCTGCAGCAGCTTGCACTATGAATCCTTTACTCTTTTTCTTCCCTGGGCTTGGGCCATGTCCCTATTTCTGCTTGAGGGGCCCATTTGCTTTCAGAGGGCAGGACATGCTGGCTGGCTGTAATCCATCTCAGCGTGGGGTCACCTTGGTCAAGACTGGTGGAGGGGAGCAGGTCTGCAGCCCTGCAGCTGATCCACGGGGACAGGAAGCGACCATCTCACCTTGCACTGCTCCACCTTCCTCTTCACCTCCTCCTCTTCTTCCTTCAAGATCTCCAGTTTGTTGGCAGCAGAAGATGCCCCTGGGCCAGCACCAGCTCCAGTGCTGTTACTGGAACTCTTGGCAGCTTGGTTCAGCCTTTGGGGTGGGAGAGAAGAGGCACATTTATGGTATCAGGGACGCTGGGTAGAACAGGTGCACAGACTGCTAGAGAAATCTGGCGTGGCAAGGGCTACCACTGGCAAGAGTTGGAACGAGGTGATCTCAGTGTACCAAGCAGCACTGGGGGACTTTGCTGCCTTTAGTGGCAGAACTGCCTTTCTCTCTGTGCTATGGAATCAGCATCTGAGCCCAGAGCAAGATGCACCTGCAGAGAGGAGCTAGCTGGGTGCTCCTGAAGAGATGTTGGAAATTGACTCCCCAGGGCAGTTATCCTCCTCTCTCGCCCAGCCTGTCTGGGGGCTGTAATCTGTATGTCCTGCCCCCTGCCCCTAGGGCTGCAGTGTGCCCCATACCGGCTCTTGATTGTGTTCCAGTCAGAAATCAACTTCTGGAGGGTCTTCTTGCGCTTCAGGATGATGGGGAGCTCCTCCTGGGGGAGAGAGGGCCAGAGTGAGTGGGGGAGGCCTGGGGACATAGGAAGAAGTGGTGAGATTGGAGAGCAGAGCCAGTAGGGCAGCCAGGACTACCTCACTGAGCTTGTTGAGCGGCTGCAGGACATAGTGCTCCAGGGCAATCTCAAACTCAGCCATGATTTTGGCCAGTGAGCTCTGTATGCAGCAACCCATCTCCAGAGCTTTCCTGCGTAGGACAGACATGAAATGAGTGTGTGCTAGAGCCATGCCCCTCTCTGACCCAACATCCCCACTATACCTGTACCCACGTGGGACCCTGAGCCAGCCCCTGGCCCTACTCTGCAATGGGAGGCTGAAGGTGCTGGATGTCCCCTCTCCCAGTCCAACACCAGTGTTTGCTCTGGGGACATGGTTTGAGCCATGGGAACCCCGGAGCCAAAACAGTGTCACCACCAGGATCTGGCATCTTTTGGGGTCACCCTGGCCCTTTCTCCCACCAGTACTTACCCAAGGCTGGACTCTGTGTCCAGTTCCTTGAAGCTCTCAGCCATCGCCATGGACAGAGCCATCAAGGGCAGCTTCTTCTGCACAGAGCCAAGGATTTGAGAGAGAAGTGGTGACACCACTGTGCCTGGCCACAGTGTGATGCTCCTCACCACAGGGCACCATGGGTGCCAGAGTTCACGGGGGTTTGGGAAGGGACACAGAAAACAAGGGCTTTGGAGGGTTATTCAAAGCAAAGACACTGTCTCTCTTTCAGGAGTGTCCCAAATTAGTGACAAATGAGAGGGTTGCCCTACTCTGCTCATCCCAGGCACTTGCTGGAGGCCGCTGCTGACAATGGGACCTGGGCTTGGCATAGCTTTGGGCCACCCTTCAGCAAAGCTGGCAAAGCAGGGGCCTGGCATCCCCGTTGCTGGCAAGAGACAGAGCTGGGGTGAGCACAGGCTGCAGTGGGGAGATTTTACTCACCACTCGCTTGTCCATCTCGGAGCCACATTGTCCCTGCAGGCAGGCTTGGAGCCTCTTGGACACACTGTGAGCTGCTCGCTTGGCCGGCTCAATCCTCTGCTCAATCTGGGGGCAGAAAAGTGGGACTGGGGAAGCCATTTTGTCAACCATGGGCACTTCAAGGCCATTTCCCCTCTACCCAGCTCTGGGTGAGGGTGGCCTACTGTGTTGATTTTGCGCAGCCTGGTTTTTGGTAGCGGGGGGCCACGGAGGTGGCTTCTGTGAGAAGCTGCTAAAAGCTTCCACCATGTCTGGCTGAGCCAATCCCTGATGGCTCTGAAGGTGGACATGCCACTGGCCAAGGCTGGGCCAATTAGAGATGGTGGTAATGCCTCTCTGAAAACATATTTAAGAAGAAAATCAAAACGAAGCGGGGCACAGTGTTTTTCTAGCCAGAGAAGAGGAGGAGGTGAGAATGTGTGAGGGAAACAATGTGGCGACACCGAGGTCAGTGGAGAAGGAAGGGGTGGAGGTGCTCCAGGCACCGGCCGAGATGCCTCTGCAGGCCGTGGTGAGGACCATGGTGAAGCAGCTGTGCCCCTGCAGCCCACGGGTCCACAGGGGATGCAGAGATCCACCCGCAGCCCGTGGGGGAGGCGCTCACGCCAGAGTGGGTGGATGCCTGGAGGAGGCTGTGATCCAGTGGGAAACCCAGTGGAGAGAGGGGGCTGGAGCAGCCTGTCCTTGGAGGACTGCACCCCGTGGAAAGGGAGACCCACAGCACAGCAGTTTGGGAGGGCTGTGTGCCCGTGGGAGGGCCTCACGCTGCAGCAGGTGTGGTGTGGTTGTTGCTCGTGAGATTGGAACCATGCTGGAGAGGTTCATGGAGAACTGTCTCCTGTGGGAGGGACCCCACGGCGCAGCAGGGGAAGGACTCCTCTCTTGGAGTAGTGGAAGAAAACCTCGGGTAATGAACTCACCAAAACCCCCATGCCCTGTCCCCTACGCTGTTGGTGGGAAGAAGGGAGGGGTTGCAGGAAGAAAAAATGTTTTTAAGGGCTTATTTTACTCCTCATTATCCTCCTCTGATTTCGTTAGTAATAAATTCACTTTGTACCTCTAAGTTGAGCCTGTTTTGCCCTTGGAGTGTTTTCTCCTGGTCCTTATGTCAACTCATGACGCCTTCATTAAATTTTTCTCTCCTCTGCCCAGCTGTGGCAGGGGAGGGTGAGTGAGCGACTTTTGTGGGTGCCTGGCATTTGGCCAGTGTCAAACCACACCTGCCAGCGTCCTGCCACAGTCTGGAGCATCTGGTCCAGTGAAAAGGGAGCACAACTCCTGGTCAGGATTCATCCCTCTGTGAGCAGCTGGGAAAGCCCTTTCTGGTAGTAGGAGCCTGCCAGTCCCTTAACACCATGGTCCTGAAATCACCCTCCAGCACACGGACAGATCCCAGCCCCATGACTTGGACGTGCTGGCACGGCGAATGGCAGGCAGGAGCGGGGCAGGTTCCCACGCCCAGGCACAAGCAGACACATGCCTGCCGGCCCAGCCTGCGCCTCACCTGCACTAAGTCTTCTGACAGGAGCTCAGTTGCTTCTTGGGCTCTGCAGAGGAAGGAGAAGGAACCATCAGCAAATGTGGATGACCTCCACCCAGCTTCCTTGGGAAGGCAGGTCCTTATGCATCCTACTCGCCTCTCTTTGGGCTCCTGGGAGCAGGAGCCACAGGCTATAGCCTGGACCATCAGACACAAGGCTATGGGTAGAACAAGCCAGGGAGGACAAGAACAGCAGGAGCAGGGCAAGGGAGCCAACCTTGCTGGCTGGTGGACACCCCATCAGACAGGGTTTCCAGTTCAGTGCACCTCAGTCAAAAAGTCCAGATGTGGCCTGTGTTTTTGGAGTCAGAGTGCTTAGTGGGGCCACAACAGGAGGAGGATGTTTACTGACCCTGACTGCCACCTCTCCCCTGAAGGTGAATCCAGGGCAGTGATGTTGCAGTCTGGCACACATCTTTGCAGCCAGGGTAGTCAGTAGCTGTGGGGCCACTGGTGCTGGAGCAAGGGTATCCTTGTGGTCAAGCTGAGGTCCAAGACCAACCCTCCAGAAATACCTACACAAACCCAGCTTTCTGTGGTTCTGCTCAAAACCAAATTCAAAACTCACCAGCCACCATGACCCCAAAACCTCCTTGATGCCTCCCATAGGGGAAGCCTTGCTTCACAGCCTGCTATCCTTGCTATGCCCCAGGAACCTCACTTGATTTCCATCTGTTGCTGCTTTTTCCCCAGTTCACATTTCTCTCTTTTCACTGCCTGCCAAAGCCAATGTGGGATGAAGATGTGGAGCTGCAGGAAACGTGGGTGGTTTGGTTGAAGGCAAGCAAGAGCTCATGAGATCATGGTCCACACAGAGGAGAGGCTCTGCAGCAGGTGAAGAGCTTGCTCTTGGACTCCACAAGCTGCTTGAGACTTGCCTGCCTGGCATTAAGCAAAAGGGAGGTGTATCTATCATGGAGATGAGAAATCTTGAGGGAAGTGGGATGGGAAAGGGCATCATGCTCCCCTCCAGGAAATGCAAGAAGAGCAAGAGACCACCAGCATGTAGGAGTTGCTTCCCTGTGGTTGATTTGTTGGGCTGGCTGAAGGACCTCAGTAGTTCAGGGGACAGCTCTGTCCCACTTAGCCACCAAGTGCTGGGAACCTGCAGAGGTGGCAGTAAGAAAGGGAGTGAGGGGGCTGGGCAGGGAGGGCCCAGCCCTGTAATTTCAGTTCTGGGTTTTGCAAGGGGAGAGCTTTAGAAAGCCAAAGAGGAAAATATGGAAATGGCAGAGGTAGGATAGGGACAGGGTTTTGTGTGAAGCTGTAAGTCCTCCGTGAGTCCATCTGAGGACCCCATGTCCTCTCCTCAAAGGGCATTCCAGGCTGCTCATGCTGCTGGACTGGCTAGAGCTGTGCAGGGCACTTTGTTCCTGTGGGGCACCCCAGACTCAGCAGGGAGGGCAGGTCCCAGCCTGATCACCCTCCTGGTCATTGCACAGCAAGGAGGATGTGGCTGGCAGGTCCCTCCCCATTGCCCTACTGCCCCACATCCTGGGGAAGCCAAGCTTGGGAAAGCCCTGTTTCCATGTGAGTGCAGCACCTGTGGGCCCTGGGAGAGGTAGCTGGGCTTGAGGATCATTTACTGCTGAACAGCACCAATGCAGCCTTCCCAAAGCCCCTCAGCTTATGCTGGAGATGCTCTAAACCCTAAGGTTTTCCCCCCCTTTTCCCTTTTCCCAGGCCACCAGCACTGGCAGGTCAGTTGAGCCCCAGTGCAAGCCCTCCAGGACCCGCATCCCGCTCCCTCCGGCACAGGTAGTGGAGAAGTTCTTACCGAATGGTGATGCTGGGATGGGACAGCTGCTGCCGCATTCGATTAAACTGTCTTTTCATCATCTTGAGAGTCAGGAGGAGACCACAAGAGCTGCTCTGCTTGGCTGTACCCGCTCAGCACCCCTCGACAATGCTTGGCATTGGATGCCTGCAGCCCTTCTTCCCCTCTTCTCCCCGGAGCCACTTTGCTCCTTGCTTTTTCCGAAGGACCTGTCCCTCCTTACTGCTCTTCCTCCTTCCCTCCTTACTCCTCTTCCTCCTTCCCTCGTTCCCTCTTTTTCACTTTCCCCAGCTGGTCCACTCCCTAGTCCCTCCCTGGGGATGCCCTACCTGCTTTCTTTTCCCCTCCCTTGAACTCCCTTCTCTTGCTCCCTCTCCTTTTCTGAGCTTTCTTCCTCTTCCGTCCGCCCCTCTGCTGCAGATCAGGTAAGAACAGCTCAGGGCTCCTACTCCGTTCTGTGTTCTTGTCACCACCCCACAAGTAAAAATAACTTCAGCCCAGCCTTAAAGGGGAAATTTTATTACAGCATACACAGAACAAGGCAGGACAAGCACATGCCACTGCCGAGCCCGAATGAAGGGCCCACGCTCTTTCTTGCTCTGTCTCAGCTGGGGTGGTTCCCCTTCGTTCCTTTGCCCACCGCCAGCTGTGCCGCGGGGCAGCCCGTGCTGGTGCCAGCTGGCTGTGCAGTTCATACAGGGCACCTCGTGTACACCCTGCCCTACCTGGTCACCCAGCTCTGCCAACACTCCTCAGGCACCTCTCCATGCTCACGGGCACAGCTCCATCCTCCTCCCCTGCGACATAGCCCCTTGTTGTGACAAAGGCAGCAAAGCCACCCTGCAAACCGCCCTGCACCCCTCACGCTGCTTTCCCTCCCCGGAACCGCCACAGAGCTGCGGCCAACGGCTGCTGCCTCGGGCACGGGGGAGCTCCCTCCCCCCGCTCCCCTCCGCGAGCAGAGTTCCTCCGAGCACGGGGACCGCAAACTCCCGGTTCTCAGCCTCGGGTGTTGCCTGCTCTCTGCAGAGCTGCACCAGAGCTCATCTCTCTCTCTCTCTTTTTTTTTTTTTTTTTGATTGAGAAACGTCCACTTCACACCACCACGACCTTTGGTCCTGACTCTATGAGATGACAATCTCACCTTATTTTTGGCTACCTGCAGCTAGGACTTTCCACCTGCACTAAGAGAGCAGAGGTTGCTGTTGGCTGGGTTACATGGCTGGCAAAGGAAGCAGCAAACCAAGCCCAAATGAGAGGCAGTCAGCTTGTGGGCACAAGAGACAAGCAGCAAAGGCAAATGAGGTGGAAGGGCCACTCCTTCTGTGCCCTGAAGCCTGAGGAGCAAAAATTTGGGGACTGCTGGGCTGTGCTCCTTGGCAAGGGTCAAGTCTTCAGTTACTGTATAGTAAAGTGGTGCTGGCAGCTGTTTTCAAGTGGTTGTGGGGTGACAGCACCACTCCCTCCCTGCCCAAAACACCAGGCTGTTCTAAACCTGTGGCAGAGCACATCTCATCCCCCAGCATCAAGCCCTGGGTGTGCTCCTAACACGCAGTCACTTCAAGCACCTGTTGCAAAGATGCAGCAAAACCCTCCCAGATCTTCACTGGCTGCATCAAGTAGTGGCTAGGCCATTCCTTGTATGCCATATCAGTTGCTCCCAGCGACGGGCTGCTGCTCACCAGAGGAGATCCTCCTTTGTACCCCTGAAATAAAGCTGCCTCACGGATCTGCTTCCAAGGGCTGCTGCCAGCAGTGGTGATGCTGCAGTCATGTGGGAGCATGGGAGTGAGCTCAAGCCCTGCTTCCCGTGGGCTCTCAGGCAGACTCCTGCCCACTGCCCCTCCATGGGGCAGAAGGGAAGTGGGCAGCACCCAGTTCACAGCCTGGAACTGACTGCTCTCAAAAAAGGAATTGAGAACTGCTGGGGGAATTCCACCATCCCTGCTCCCTGCTCATGGGAGCAGGGAAATCATTGTGGCAAGGCCCTGAGTGACTGAGGGATGAACTACAGGACTGCAGGGGCAGGATCTGAGCTGGGCAGGGCGCAGAGAAGCTCCTTAGCGGTCAGGGAAAATGGGGAAAAATGCATTCCTTGGGTAAAAAGGCAGAGGAGCAGCATCAGGAAAGAACTCTTTATTTCCCATAAATACAGCAGATTCTTCGCGCCGGGCGTCTCATTTTAAATGTTTGTTTTTCTTCCATTTACAGAATTTTGCACTGAAAATATATACAAGTCTATTCAAGAACCAAACAAGATCTGCAAAGAAAAAACCCATACAAAACCCTGAAGAGACCAGAAAGGGAAGTAAGACACAGCAGAATCCCAGCATAAAGACCTTGCTTCCCCCTCTCCTTTACTGCTTGCTGTGCCCAGCTCCGAGACACCTCACCTTCGCTGCCCCAAGCCAGAAGTGCAAGGCACCCTGCTCACCTCCATCTCACACATGCCTCCTTCTACCTCTGGCAAGCCAATGCAGAGCACAGCTTACCTCTGCTTTTTATGATCAGGCCCTCTCCAAACCAGCTTAGGGATGGGAAGCAGCTCCCATGGTCCTGAGTCCCATGGGGTTCGGGATTGCTTGGGATGTGCCACCCTCAGTCTCCTCTGCGCCTGCAGATCCCAGCTCTTGTGTCACAGTGATCAGGCGGCTGGGGCGAGCCCCCTCCCCACCACAGGGAGCCAGGCCTGCCCTCAGCTGCAGCAAAGGTGCACAAGGCACAGCTGAACCCCCCCCTAAGCCCCAGTGCAGAGCTTTGTGGTGATGGGCTGGGCTCCCATCTCCCCCCGACTCCCAGCCCATCACCCACCCCTCTGCGAGAGGACACTGAAGAGCTGAGAAAACCCCCCGCCCCACCAAGCTCTCCAGCCCAGCGGGGGAAAGGAAGTCTAAGTGCTACTTCCTCTCCCCATCTGGCACGAGGCTGCCGGGAGACTCAACCCCACAGCGTGCCCCTCTCTGGCCACCGTTCCCAAAGCTCATTATGATAGATAAAGCCTGTGGGAATGGTGTAGGCTTCCCTGCTGCAGGGGTTCAGAATGCCAGCTGAAGGGGCTGGGAAGGCACAGAGCAAGCCCTTCCCAGCCCCTGAGGCCCCACCCTGGGGCCCACCTCCCACCAACAGCTCTGTAAGCAGCTAGGACAGAGATATGTGAGGATCACTCCCCCTGACCCCCCCCAAAGCAAGGGCAGCTGTCTGCTCTCTGGTGCTGGAGAGATACCTAGGCTCTGCCCAGCCTTGTTCCACATCAGCTCCAGTGTGATCCCACCAGATGGAATCACTGGGGCCCAGCTCCAAGGAGGGGGCAAGCGGGACAAGAGAGAGCACCATAGAGCACGAAGTAGCTGAAGGGCTGAGAAGTGCAGAGGGGACAGACAAGGGAAAGGATCTTCCTTTGCTAGGCCTTGCCCTGGGCTGAGGTTGCTAAAGCTCCCTGTCCTTGTTCCCCTATGCACCTAAAGCGGGAAAGCAGGGTTAGAAGAGAAGCTGGACAGACTGGGGAGGGAGTGTCATCTTCAGAAGAGCAGGGAAGGCAACTGTTCACACACATGAAGCTTTCCACTCCACTTCTAGTCTTGTGGGATGAACATCTCCTGGCATCTCTGCTCTCCTCCTTGAGGCACGCTCCCTCTGGCCCTTGCCCGGCCATCTGGAGAATAGAGTGTGAGCACCAGCCCCCACCCGCCCTCCCATTTCCTCAGGCTGCTCCAGCCCCACAGGGTTGGCTTCCTAAGGAATCTGCAGTGTAGTGCCTACAACATGTGGCCCTAGAGGTTTCCCCAGGATTCTGGTGGGGGAAACTGGTCCACATCCCCAATTTCATTGTAGGTTTGCTCTCCCATTGTGAAGGTCAGTTTGTACCGTAGCCTCACTTTCTCCTGGAGATGGGAGAAAAAGGATACGCAGTCAGAAGCAGGGTAAGAAAGGCATGAGGCACAAACCATTCATGTCTCAGATGCTGCTGAGCAGAGGGAAGAGGGACAGGGTAGTGAGGCTTTGCCTGAGCACCAAGACCAGCCTCTGCTCATGCCCCAGGGATGATGCTTTTACCTTCTGTGGGTTAGCGAGCAGCAGGACTTGAGTGATGGCACTGGGGTGGACGATGGGATTGAATGCTGGCAGCTCTGTGCCTGAGGGAGGCTGTAGCTTCACCTTCATTATCTAGGGAGAGAGTGAGAGAAGAGAGTGACCACATTCCTGAGGGTGACTTGGCAGCCAGAAGCCTTGCTCCTGTATTTGGGAAGCTTCCACTGTCTAGTCAAAGAAAAAAACATTGTGAAGGCAATTAGAACTTGCTCCCATGCCCATAGCACTCTCTCCACCCACCCTGCCTTTCCTGCAGAAGTAGAATCATGCTTTGTCACAGTCTGGGGACCTCAGCCCCATCAGCTGTCTTACCTTGGGGACGGCAGACTGAAAGACAATATTGCGGATGGGCTGCGGGGCCGTGCTAAGCATAGAAATCACCACCACAAGCACATCAGGCCTCTCGGGCAGGGCATCCTTAGCAAAGTGGAAGAGGACACGGAAGCCGTGCTGATCATACACTGTCACAGGGAGGATGCTGCCTGGGGGAAAGACGGGGACAGGCAGCAGTCAGCCAGGAGCGAATTGGCCTTACAGCACCTTTCCCCATCACCCTAACTCCATACAAGTGACACCATTCTTCTTCAGCCTCCACAAAATCCAACAAACAAGAAGCTTCTTCACATCATTCCCTTCCATGTGTGCAGGGTTTAATCCCTCCACTCCTGCCCCCCTCTTTTTCCCCGACTCACTGGGTTTGATTGACTCCAGAGGCACAGTGATGTTGGCCAGCGAGATCTCCTGGGGCAGCGCAGTGGCAGGAGGCCGTGGTGGGACTGCAGTACTTCCTGCTGGTGTGGTGGCAGCTTTTGGAAGTGTAGCAGGGGCAGGCAGCTCTGAGGTCAGGGGCAGTGTGGGGTTAGGGGAAACACTCTGGAGCACAGGCAGAGCACTGGGATTGTGGGCTGTGGTGCCAGAGCTACTCCTGTTCTGCAGATCCCTCAGGGTGAGCCGAGGGGGTGGCTGCTGCTTCTCCCTGCGGGGGGAGAGAGAGAGCAAGGAGTGCAAAAGGGCACTGAAGTGCTATCCAGCACCCCAGAAATGGAAACAATGGGGAGAGATGCAAGACTGCACTACCAAGTGCTTACCATCGCACTTGTTGAGATTCTGGAGGCAAAGACTGCTGCAGCAGTGTCTTGCCCAGGAGGTCCAGGTCATCCAGGCCACTGCTGCTAGGAGACGGTTTGGGAGAGGATGCACCAGCATCTGCTTTGACTGGTGGTGGTGCTGCTGCGATAGGGGTGATACTGAGCTCATTGCTGTCTGATGACTGTGGAAAGAGTGCACAGGAGAGCCCCCAAGCAGGGTTGCGTATCAGCACCAACCATCAGATGTAGCATGTTTCTCTAACTACTTTTGTTGCTTTTGCCACCCTCCCCATCCTCTGCCCTAGCTCTCAGCACATTACCTGGAAGCTGTTCCAGCCACTGCTGTCACCAGCCTGGACAGGATGTGGTGCTGGGTCATTCAGGCCTGCCAGGAGTAAAAGCAAACATGAAGCAGTAAGAGCATTAAATGCGGCCTGAATAAGACACAGAAGCAGCAGGGCAGAACCGCCAATGTGGTCTCCATCTCTGGCCCCCATCCTTGCATGGGGGAGAGGCAGGAGGGTGATAGTGGTTTTATTCTGTCCAGATATCCTCATTTATAGTTTAGTTCTCACTGCAGTTAGCAGAAAAATGAATACTACTGACCTGACCAATCTGACTGACCACGTTGTCTACTTGATGCTGTGGTACTCAAAAGCACTTGTCTTAGGAAACAGACACTTTGTTGTGCAAAGAAGGACTCTAGAGCCTTTCTAGGATTGGCACCTCCCATGACTTCATGTGAGCAGTTCTGGAAGTCCCATGCATCTGTTGTCAGCTCGTGACTTCAACAGCAAGCAGTAAATATGGGGGTGACCCACCCTTGTGATCCCATCTGGGGATGTCCATTGCATCACTCTTGATTTACCTGCCAGGTCAGTTTTCCCAGAGCAAATCAGTGGGCACGTGCCTACAGGCTCTCTCTGACTAGCCAGAAAAACACCATGGGGCTGAAGTTCAGAACCACAGCAGGGTCTTTCCCTCCTTCTCCCTCACACTAAATGAAGGACAACTCTTTGCCTTTATTATTCAATTCTACCAGAGCTCTCTCTTATTCATGTTCCTGCCAAAGAAGAACCATCTATGCAGACTATGCAGAGTCAAAGAATAAGGAGCTTTTGCTCTGGATTTCTCACCTAAAGACATGAGTTCATCATCTAGCAAGGAGACAGAGACAGCTTGGTCAGGCACAGGGACTGCTGAGCCACCTGAAAGGGTGGGCAAGGCTGGGTAGGAAGGGCATGTTGCTGGAAGCTCCAGGCCAGACAGATCTAGAAGCGCTGAGGTGCTGCCTGCAAAAAAAAAGCTGAGAGTCAGAAACATTATCCAGGGTTACGCAGTGTGCTGAGGCTGGTTCTCAGCCTTCCGCACACCCCCCTGCTCTCCCTTCCAGTTCCCTTTCTTCATGCACCAGGCACATCCACAAGCCATTTCCTTATCTCACCAGCCCCACTCTAAGCTCCCGCAGATTTCCCCTTTCCACTTCTCTCGGTCTTCTCTTACACTGCAGGAAACCAGCAATAGGGTCCCTCTGCTTGACCCTCCTCAAGTCTTGTCCCCGTTCCTCAAGTCTGCTCACCTCGAAGGGGACCAGCCACCGTCTCCCCATTGATCTCTTCTCCCCGTACAAGCTGCTTGTAGAGATTGATCACCTGGGTCAGATTGTCATTCGCTTGCAGAATCTCCGCTGAAAGTAAGAGTGAAAATAGCGAAGAGAGTAACTTTTATACCCCAACTCTGTCTATCTCTTCAAAGCAAGGCCCAAGTTGCTGCAAACAAAAGCACTGCAGAGAGCGTTTTCGCCATTCTGCAGACTGCACCAGGGTATATTGACACCTCCAGGGCAGTCTCAGCAGGAATGAGAAAGGCCAGATATGTTTACCTAGAGCTTCGTCATTGTCTTCTGTGTCACTGGCGAGCCGGAAAAGCATGGGCCTCATGCGCTCACAGCGCTGATACAGCTCCTGGGGGAGAAGAGAAAGAGTGATGAGGTGAGCATCAGCTGGGTGTGCAAAACAGGCAGGAGGATGAGGGGATAAAGGCCACCCATCTCTGCTAAGTCCAGGGAGGATTCTGGGATTGCCTTTCCTCACCTTCATTAGGTCCTCATTGCTTTCTGTTGTCTCCCCCTTGCTGTAGTTTGTCACCATCTCTGTCAGCAGCTTCACGTTGTTGTTCACCTCCTCAATGGCATTCACCCTCTTGGAGATCTTCTCCATGCGCTTCTGGTCCTGGAGGGGAAGCACATGGGGAAGGATGTCCTAACTTGGAGAGGAGGAAGGCTGGGCCAGCCAACCACCCTGGACTAAAGCACACTGCCCTCAAAATAGCTCCCACTCCAGCGGAAAACTCCAGGCCATTTCTGGGCAGGAACATGCCCAACAGGGATGGAATTGCTGTAGATCTAGTGCTGCAGCAGGGCTTGGGCCACAAAATGCACCCAGGGCCATTCCTCCTAGTAGCCAGGGGATGGCAGAACTTGCAAAAGGACTCTTTCACAGCTGCTGCAGCCAAAGTTTGGGCAGAAGCTCCATATGTCTGCACGAGGTTGCAGAGCCAGTCCTCCTTTGGTGCTAACCATTGCCACCCAGACCATGACCCCCCAGCTCCCCTTTTCCCCAGCCACACCTCCTGAACCATCTCCTTGATGAGCTTGTTGGCAGCTCGGAGATCCTCAGGATGGGAACTTTTCAGGAGGCGAGCCAGCGTCTGCAAAAGAGAAGGTACTTTTGAGCCCAAGCTGAAGGATGGCAGCTGGAGTCACTCTTGCAACACTAGAGCCAAGAGTTCCTCCCATCCCAAAGCTGTATCTGGCAGAGGCAGTGAACAATTCCAACCCTTTAGAAAGCTGAGCCACAGGAGCTTGTGGGCTATCACACACCAGGGAGAGAAGTACAACCGGCTGTCCTATTCCTGTTGTGGTTCTGGTTATGCAAGCTAGGTCTTTCCGTGAAGATCCCTGCATTCAAAACCTGCTCCTGCCTGCCCATTACCCACCATGGAGAGTCTGGAGTGCAGCAGCACTGAGACAGGAAGAAAGCCTGGTTTATGCAAGAATTGCTGTGGCATTGTAATGGACTCCTGGAACATCTTCACATGCCTCTTTCTGGGTACAGTTGGTGAAGAGGGAGAGCTCCCACTTTCTCTCCCTCTCCATAGTCAGTGAACAGTCCCACTGCCCACCTACAAATCCTCATTTGCAGACTCTGACCCATGGAGGCAAACTATACCCCTTGCAGCAAACTGGCATCACACTCCTGCTGCAGAACTAGACCCAGAGGAGCCCAATACTTGCTGAAATGTATCAGCACTGATAACACAGAGGTTTGCCTGAGTGACATAGTTCTGATGGAAAGACAACACAGGATGGGTCCAGGTGGCTATAAATGGTTGGGCAATAAGCAGATTGCAGTGCTGGGGGTGGGGAAGAGATAACAACAGCAGCATCTGGGGCTGGGATTTAAACCTCATGGCCAGATAACTCAGAAGTCTAGAGAGCTCACAGCAGCAAACCTCCCAGAACCTGCTTGGGCCAATGTCAGTGCCTCACCCTTTGGACCATCCTACAGCTAAGTGCTCCAAAGGTCAAACAGACCCACATGCCCCACACTTGTGGATGTTTCCTTTGTCATGATTTTGGAACAGGCCCTCATCATTCCTGTGATGCATTTAATGAAGGAGAGCAAGGGACCTTGACTTTCTGAATCTCCACATCAGGGGGACATAAGATACTGGAGCAGGAAGATGATGCCTACTGTCCCTCTCCTTGCACAAAGCCCTTACCTTGGATTTTTCTTCATCATCAAAGATGATGTTCTTGGGTCGAGGAGGAGGCGGTGGAAAAGGAGCATCATCGGGAAGTTTTGGGTCACACTTCACAATCCCTGCAGTAAAAACCAAAGGAGAGATCAGGAGGACTCACCCACTTGGGGATGGCACTGCCACCCATGTCTTTTTTCCCTAATGGCCCACCAAATCCAGCTGGGACTGAGGGTACGTGGGTTATCCTGTTGCCCAAGATCCTGGACTGTGTTTCCATTCCCCATAAATATCCCCTCTTAGAAAATTCCAGCATGTACTGCCAAAGCATTCACAGCCCTTCAGCCCCAGACCTTTCCAGTGCCCCATCTCCCATGAGAGCAAGCAGATGTGCTCTCCAACCCAGCAACTCATCACCAGCAACTCCCTCTGCTCAGCCAGGAGCCCCAAGGCACCTGCTCCTTCTCCTGACCCTGGTGCTGAGTCAGACTGATGGATGTCCTGGGTCTGGGCAGAGGGAAGGGAGAGCTTGTTTCAGATTCTGCCCAGACAAAAAATGCGAGAGGGCAAACCATCTGTCCACTTTCCCCTGCCAGACCACTGCCTCTCACCTTGCTTCTTCAGCATCTGGTAGGCTTCTGAGATCTTCACCTCATGAGGCAGCCCTAATGTCCAGCTGTACATCAGCTCCAGGATCTTTGACTTCACTTTTTCTGATGTCCGGCTGCCAAGATACTAGAGGAAAAGAAAAGAGGTGCCTTGAAGCTGATCTGAGCTGTTTCAAGTCCAGCCTATTCCTCTCCTCACCCTCCCAGAAGAAGTGAGACCGTTCCCAATGGCACAAGGAGGAAAGAGGAAGCAAGCAGGAAAGCTCACGAGGGCCTTGCAACACATCCTATGCTGTGCCTGGTTTCCACCACAGGAAAAACAAGAGCTGTGAGAAATGCTGCAGCAGCAGCTGCTCAGTGACACACAGGGACAGGTGGGATGGTTCAGGCAGGTCTCCTGTCACCTTGTGAAGGCAAGGGTCCTGCAAAAAGAAGCTGCTCAGCAAGGCAGCCCTTTAGGAATGGGGGGACAGCAGGGCTGAGAGAGGGATGTGGGTAATGGTCTCTGAGGCAGGGCACTGAGCAAGGTGAGCCCCAGATGACCAGCACCCAGCAGGTGCCATGCAATCATCTTTCAGCCTTCTCACACGGGTCTGCTGGTGGTAGAAACAGTGCATGTGCCACCAGAGGCAAGTGGCTTAAGGCAGAGGACATACTCTAGGGTGCCAAGCAGGAGCACTTTAGAATGCTGGTGTCACTGTCCCTGGCCATTCATCATCACAGATCACAAGCTGTGACTGGCAGACAAAGCTTTTCCTTAGTCATATTTAGCCTGTGTTCCCTTAACTCTACACGTGCTGGTGTTCACTGCCTTGACTGAGCAGGGGAGCCCACACACCTTGTTCTGCAGCAGGAACAGCAGCATCAGCAAAGGAGCAGGTAATGACTCGGTCCTTCAGATGGACTCACCAGAACACCAGTGACCAAGCCCAGGCTTGCCCTCCAAGAGTGTCTCAATCAGGTTGGGACACCCCAGAGAGACATGGTCATGTCAAAGCTGGGGGAGGTTCCTGAGCACATGCAGCACAGACAGAGCCCAACAGGGATGCAGGGAAGGTGACTCCAGGCACACACGTGAGCTCAGCAGTCTCACAAGTGCTGGCTGCACCATGTCCAGCTGGCCCTCAACTTCCTACAACAAGAATCAGCCTGGAACAGCGGGGTGAAAACTCACCTTCCCACCAGAAAACTCACTGGGAAACAAGGACTAGATCTCCTACTAACACTGTCCTGTTTCCCCCCATCCCAGTGGGTGTCTGACCTGTCTGCTCAGCCACCACTTTTTCCCAAAGCCCTCCTGCCACCAGGCACCAGTCCCTTCCAGCACAATGCCGTGAGACCCACCTTAGGGGACACCACCTTGATGAGCTCATTGAGGAAGCGGAACTTGCCCACCTCATCGTGGAAGCGTTTGCCACAGCTCTTCATGCAGGACTCCAGCACCTGGGGAGAGGGGTCAGGTGAGTCCCAGCATGGGGTCAGCAGCAGAATCAGGAGCCAGCTCCCTCCTGCTCCCCCCTCACCGGGTACAGAGCCTGTGGCTATTGTCACAGCAGCGCAGAGGGACGTCCCCTTTTCCCTCCCAGGTGGTCAAGCACCCGCCCACAGGGAAGCAAGAGTCTCGTCTTTGGGGCCAGTTTTTGCAGAGGTGGCTCAACAGCCCATACAAAGCGATACCCTTAGAGAGGTCACAAACAGCAGGGTCTCAAAGTGTGGATCCACAACACGATTAAGAAACATAGAATCCTTTAGGCTGGAAAATACCATCAAGATCATAGAGTCCAACCATTAACCCAGCACTGCCAAGGCCACCACAACAAAAGCCAAAAAGCTTCCTATCAACTTCAACAGGCCACGATCCTTCTAGGAACAAAACCTTTCCAAGTAACCTCTCCTGACTTGTGGAACCACCTTCAGTCCCTCTCCCACCCAAGGGCCCAGGTGCTCCAGGGCTCTCTCAGAGGGAGTTCGAAGTTTCCCATGCTTCTCCAGTCAAGCTGGAGCATCTCCACACCCTGCCCCTCCATCTAGTTCTACCAGCCTGCAGATGCCCTTACCGTGAGGGCCTGGATAGCTTCCCATTCCTGTGGAGACTGGATCTTGTGGGCAAGAAGTCGGGTGGCAAGTGGAGGACTGGAAGGAGCGAGGGGAAAAGAAAAGCTTGCCGGTTATTGACAAAAAGCCTGGCACCTGTATTTCTGTCTGGGAATCCGGAGTTGAAAAGCATGTTGCAAGTTGAAGATGCTGATAAGGCACCAAGACACCTCAAAACCCTGAGGGAACCTTCCATTAGTGGACCATGACCCCCCACCTACCCCCACCTTGAGGGCCTTCATGCCTATTCAGCTCCTGGGACAATTCCATTGGATCTTACTAGGTGGGAAATCATAACCAGGCCTGTGACCTGGAGAAGCCTGGGGAAAGGACAAAGCACTTACCCCTCTAGCTCCTTATTGAGCTGTTCACAGAACGCATTGATACCATCCCAATCCAGGTCCTTGTTCAGGGGGTTTGTGGCTTTGTCTGCGGGCAAGAGGAGGGGACGGTGAGAAAAAAAAAAACAAAAAACCAGCAGACTCCCACCCTGTGGAGGGACAAGGGTGATCCCACTCCCTCCCTGCCAACTGCAGCGGGTGCAGTAGATGGGGACGGCGTGGGAGGAGAAACATACTCGTGTCCACTCGCCCCTTCCCACAGCAGCCCTGTGCACAAACTCTCGCCCTCTCCTCCCTGCTGGCCCACCGTACCCCTGCCTCTGGCTCGGCCCTGGGGTCTCGCCCGCAGACCCCAGGAGCGCCAGCAGCCACGGCCCCCGCGTGCGACCCCCAGCCCCTCTCCCTCACGCCCCTGCGCCCCCCCACGCCCGCGCCCTCCCCGCCCCATCGGGAAGGGAGCGGTGGTCGCAGCCGCACTCACTGATGCGCGCCTCCAGCGTCTCGGGCTCCATGTCGGAGGCCCGCGGCTCCTCACCGGGGCAGCGCCGCTCCGCCGCCGCCCTCCCGCCGGGCCCGGCGCGGCCGCGCCATGGAGAGTCCCGATCCCTGTGGACACAGAGACCCGGAAGTCGGCCGTGCAGAGCGCCGCTCCGCCGCCAGCGCGCCCCCTGCTGGAGCACAGCCCCGCTCCACCATGGGCTCACCGCGCAGGGGCAAGGAAAGGCGTGGGATGCGGAAGGAAGCGGAAGGCCCTCCCGGAGAAGGACACGGAGGGCAAGCGAGAGAGGGGCGGGGCAGAGCGCCGGAAAGCAGCGGCCGCGCGGAAACCGGCCGAGCCGGCCCCTCCCGGAAAAACCGGTGTACTGGCAGGCGAAGCCACTTCCGGTGCGGAGAACGGGCACTTCCGGCGGGCGGCGAGCGCCGTGTCCTTTAAAAGGACACGGGCCCGGCGGGTGCGGCGCATGCGCGCTTCGCGCCCGCCTGGGCCGCGGAGTTGAGCCGGGGTCGGGTGCCGGCCAGTAATAAAAATAAATATAAATATGAATGGCAGCAAGTGCGGTCCCCTGCACTGATCTTTAAATAGCAGCTGATCTTCTGGCAGCACCCCGCCTGGCCCTTGTGCCCGGCTGAGCAGCGTGTGGGGCGGGCTGGGGGGTGGTTGGTGAATGGAAATGGCCGGAGCGTTGCAGGAAAACCAACTCCGTTTGTGCCCGCTTTCCGTGCGGCTCTGCCAGTCTAGGCCAGCGCAGCTGTGACACCTAATACCGCCTGTTTTCTCCGTGCCCCAGGGGTCCTGGCAGGAGCAGCACGGCTTCTCCCCGCCTCGCTGCTTTCGTAGCTCGCTTTCCTGCTTTTCAGATCCCGAGCGAGCTCGGGGAGCTTTGGGGAGCGCAGGCTGTCTGAGGGGTGCCCGGTGAGGGTGTCAGCGGCAGGGGCTGGGGCTGGCCCTGCAGAGCCTCGGCGATAAGAGCACAATGCAGCCTGTTCGGCGTTCCGGCCTCTGATGTGGAGACAGGCGTCTGAGCCCAGCGGTCCCGTGCTGGGTTACTCATTTACAGTGCTAATCCCATGGCTGACGGGGGAACTGCCCTGTTGTCGCACCTAATGGCTTTTCCTTATGGATAGCCATTGTTTTGGTGAGGGCTTTTTGGTCATTAAAAAGCACTTTGGGGCGCCTGAATGTAGTTCTTTTTTTAACTGTTACTGCCTTGCATCACAAAGCCCTCTTTAAGTGCCTTTCATAGAAAATTGCAACATCCTTCCCTTTGCTGTGTTCAGGCACGTTTTACACAGGTTATTTTAATCTTATGAGTCAGCCCTGCATGTCACTATTCCTTTGATTTTTCTGAGAATCCTGAAGTCATCCCTAGGAGCCCTCCAGGTCATGTACGATCTGCATAGAAGGCACGCATCGCTCCATCCCCCACAGCGATGCCTCTGAATGAGAGGTTTTGCAGGCTGGTGTTTTACACAGCCCCCTTTTGCTCAGGTTTCGGTCTGTCTGAGTCTCGGGCTTGTTTGTTTTCCTGTCTTTGGCAACACCCAGTTGTTAACAAGCCCAGGATGAATGGAGGAAAGCTGCACCTCTTTTCGGCTGGTTGCAAACAATGGCGAGTGAACTCGTGCATAAAAGTCCTGTCAGCGGCGACCTTGCTTTTATTTCTCACAGATTTAGGAGTCTCTGTCCCCTTTGGTACATCTGCTTTCCATATAACAAGGACCCTAAGTGCAGCCAATGGAAAAAGATCGGAATCTGAATTTTTGCTCCCTGTAAGAGCGGCTAGATGATGTGTGAGGAACAACCTTTTTCCCCTCGATTTATTTTTACCGACAGCTGGGATTTTAAGCTAGGTTTGGACGGAGTGAGGCTCCAAGTTGTAATTAACACCGCTCCGGAGGGAAAGTACTGGAGCTATAATTAGCTTGTAGCCCATTGTGGAGGGAAGTGATGGCCAGAGGCCTGGATGAGCACAGCTCATGGGGGCAGAGTATGGCCTTGGTTTTGGCAGAGGGGTGCAGTCCTAAGTTTGGCAGAGGGATGACTGTCCCGGCTTTGACAGAGGGGTGCAGTCTTGGGTTTGGTGCAGTCCCGGGTTGTCAGGCCCTGCAGCAGCCGCCCGCAGAGGGCACCAGCAGGCACGGCAGCGCCTGCCAGGGCAGCTTGGGCTCAGCAAGCGCTCCTGCTGCTTGTGCACTCGAGGTGAATCCCAAACAGGCCAAGTCCCACTCCATTGGGAAGGAAAGGCGGCCTCACAGGAGTAGCCGGTGCGCCTGGGAGAGGGGTTTTCCACCCACCAGGTCGTCTTCTGCCGGGCAGAACCACGCAGTCATCCCCTCTGTCCCAGTGTTTGTTTGGTTTCTCTGCCGTGTGTGTTTATGTGAACCCTGCGATGTTTTTCAGATGTGCTTGTGTGCGCTTCCTGCTGGGTCGTCAGCTCTGGCCCGTGACATGAGCTTCCCTTTCCCCATCATATTCCTCTTTCTTTGGCAAGGTGTTCTGCTGGAGACCTTTCACTTTCCTGAAGCTTGGTGCTATGGTCTTTTGTTTTTTTGGTTTTTTTTTTTCGTTTTCCTGCTCTGGCTGACTCCAGCAGCCAGTTCCTGGGGGGTTGGCTCATTTTTAACTCTGCTACTTTCTCTTGGAAAAGAGAAGCTGGCAGCACCTCTCCTGACATCACCTCGGACCATGCACCTTGTTACACAATCCTCTGGATTTGCCATTCCCTGACCTTGGCTAATCTCCTTCCTTTTGCAATACTTTTAAGCACCTTTCCCAGCAGAGGGCTGCGATTACAGAGGCAAGTATAGAGTTGCATACTTCTCTAGGAGGGAGAGCAGGTTTGAGCTCCTTTAATCTAATAGGAAATGTCTCCTTCCCTTTCATATGCAGCACTTTCTTGTTGTATGCAATCATCCACCAGGATTGCTCCCTTCCATTTCTTTCAGCAGTTTCCCTTTCAGCTGTAGGAAGACCTGTCCCCGGTGATCAAAGGCATCCTTCTACAGCTACAGGAGCAGAATGAGGAAACAGGATGCTGGATAAGGGATCAGAAAACCTGCCGGCTACATGACTGCAATTAAGCATGTCTTGAAGCAAGACTCAGGAACTCAGCTATGCTCACTGCCTCAGTTTCCCTGGTTGTTAGCATGGGGGTATAATTTCATTTTCTTCCTTTGGGGAATTGCCTTGACCTCTGTATACCAATTTTCCTTTCCACATTGGTTCTGTCATTAGAGCAACTGGCTCAGCGAGACAAGTGAGAGAAGCAAATACCAGAGTTAGAGGTGAGCTGTGCAGCTCCGTTTCCTTGTGTTCAAGCCCTCCTTCCAAACTCAAGGGGTGTCTTGATCCCTTTACTGAACAGGCAGCAGTGCCCTTCTGGACAGTGTGAGGAGTGAAAGTGTCTCCCTGCTCCCTGGGGAAGGCTCACATGCTGTTGCTGATAGCTTCTTTCCAAGAAAGTGCAGGGCATTTGCGGTGTGCTCTGAGGACATGGGAACGCTCTTGCTGCTGAGGAACAGTATCTGCAGCAGGCAAAGATGAAATAAAACTGATGGGACGGAGCCCTTGTTGTAGCCGTGGCTCGGGGGCTGGTAGGTTTTGTAGCTGGTAAGCTGGAACCTGAACAGGAAGACCTGCCAGGTTAGAGAGAGCTGCTTGAATTTACGGGGCTGAAGTGAGCACTGAGGGCCCTGAGCCCGCAAGGGGGAGTCTCGATGGAGTCATTCACAGCAGCACTGATGAGATCAGCTCCAGACTGGAACAGATCCATGACCGATACCGTGCACTCGGTGCTCAGGAGTCAGCAGAGGCACTGGAAAAGGTGACCAGATTCACCCATTCTTGCTTTACCCCTTGCTTGCAGTGTTGTAGCTGGCAGATGGAAGCAGCATCACTAGAGAGCGCAAGTACTGGGGGAAAAAAGTAGTTTGAGAGCCTGGATTTTGCTGAGATACAGTTTGGCTCTAAAGAACAGCAGGAGGGAGAAGGAGAAAAACCCTTTTGCAAAGGCATTTTTCACGGGCACCCAAGCGTGATCTGAGCAGAAATCGTCAACCTGAAGCAAATCGGGGAGCCCAGCTGCAGCAAATCCCCAAGCCTGGATGATGAGCGCATCCCCGCATTGCGACGACAAGGAAGTGTGACTTAGTGAAGCGTTTGCTGGGGATGTTTAATGTAGCAGCCGCCCAGGGATCTCAGAGATGCAGTCGTGTGCAGCCTCTCTTCTCCAACGCGGCTCAGGGAGGAGGCATTCCCGCTGCACAGTGCCCCAGTGCCGAATGCACGTGTACTCGGCTCTGCGGCTGGCTCAAGCGTGGCACCATGAGCTGGAATAGATGGGTTTTGGCCCACGATTGAAAATCCCCCATTGCCAGCAATCCTGTTTTGGCTGCAGCTGCCTCAGGTTCCCTAGGAAACTCCAGTGCTGGCTTAAGTCCGGGCTGTGAAACAGCGGGAGGAGGCAGTCCGGCAGTGCTCTCCCTCCAGCCTGGCTGCTCAGTGTCTGCCACTTGGCACTACAGCCAGCTTCTGCCCCGCTGCTGGGGATGCTGAGGAGCAGCAGGGCAGAGCGATCCCAGTGCTGGGGCACGGTGGACGTGGAGCTAGGGATAAAAAGAAAACCGTGACCCAAGAGGAGGAGGAGAAGGGAGACGCTGAGTCTGCATACGCAGATTTCCCGAGGGTGGACCTGGCTTTTCATAGGCTCCTTTCTAGTCCCTCTGGCTTCATCTGTCTTAGTAAGTGCAACAGGAGCAGGGCTGAGCCTGAGCACTGCCTCAGGATGATGACTCGTGCCGTGCAGTTGTTAGCAACCCCCCTGCCTTGGTTTTGAGCAGTGCCACAGCACCCAGGCATGGCTGGGGGACAGAGTGGGCTGGGAACTGTTCCCAACAGAGCCTTGTTGCCATGCTTTTAACCCCACAGATGGGAGCTGTGTTCTGCTCCTTGCTTTCAGGGCCAAGAGGAAAACAGCTACACCCTGTAAGCCCAGGTCCCTCAGAAGGCAGACTTTTGAAATGCAGTCACCTGCAGCCTGTATATTTATCCCGCAATTTTCCAGCATTTCCCTCTTCAAAGATGGGGAATGTCATGCAACAGGTCGTGGGTGAGTGCGTGGGATGGGAGTATGTGTGCCAGACTGAAACTGGGAAATGCTCTGTCTGCTGGGTATGGCTGAACTGTGGGTTGTGACTCAGTGTCCAATACCTCATGCTATGCATCACTGGCTGCATTTGACCTTCTGCCATGTAGGGTGGGTGACATACTAGGAGAAAACGTTGCCTAAGCAAATGAGGTCAGTGTGGGGGCCCGCTCCTGGATGCAGGGATCAGACAGGCCTGGGCACACAAACACGTTGAGTTTGCCCCCCTGGCTCTCCTGCCTGAGGTTGGCAAAATGAGGAGCCCATGGAGCACATGCTTCTGCAAGGACTTCTCATGCACACACATCTGTGTCCTATATCCCCTGCCATCCCCAGCTACATCACATTGGGAACTCAGTCAGGGAGCAGAACGGGCAGAACTCATGTATCCCCCATTTAATATGCTGCTGACAGATGTGTCCCCCAGTCAAAAGAAGGATCAGGTGCATTTGACCAGCTTCTGCCTTGTCTCCACTTGGAGGGGCTGTGTTCAAGCAACTTGCTGTTCCCCTCAGCTCCAGAGGTTTTTTGAAGGCAGTGCTCACCTTCCTGGATCATGCTGCAATGGTGTTGCACTTTTGCTGTCCCTGATTTGCAGCCTAAGCCCCCTCATCTTGGAGGGGTGAGATGCTCCTAGCAGAGGCTGTTCCTCTTTCCACAGAGGCTGCTCCTCATCGAACAGAGCAGCTTTGCATCTAGAATAGCCAGCTTCCCAGCAGCGGTGCTCTGGCTGAATTTCAGGAGGAGGATGCGTGCTGGGATTTGATAGGGTTAAAAGCTGGGGTGTCACAGCATGGTTCGAGAGTGGGCTATGAGACTTCTTCCCTCTGGCTGCTGTTCTTCTCCTGCTGGTGTCCAGAGCTAGTGCGAGGCACTCTTCAGCTCATCCTGAGCCAGGTCTCAGGGAAGCTGTGTCTCTGACAGAGCTGTTCAGGAAAGATTCCCACCCCTTTCCTAATGAGGCCGAGTGAATAATAGAGATGTTCCTCAGGGATGGTGTTGTAAGCAGTGCTATGTGCATGTTCAGGACCAGAAAGCAGGTCCCCACTAGCTTTTCCCTGCTGTTATGCGGCAGATGTGGATGTGTGTCCCATCTTGACAGAGGAGATAAGCTATCTGTGAGCAGATGGGAACTTGCCTGGCAGTCGCAGCCACCTGTTGTCCTCACATTGTGCTTATCAGATCTCCTAGCTTGGGAGGTCTGTTTGAGTCTGTTTGTTGGCAACGCTTTTGAGGCTATTCAGCCTGGGATATGATAAGATTAGTCCGGGGTGAGTCGCATTGAAGGCATTTAGTTTCAAATACTTTTTTCCCCTCTCTGGAGCAAGCATCCTCCGTCCAGGAATCTGACTGCAATTAAAGCCTGGTGTTTGTTTTGCTGCTGGGGGCTCTCTGGGAGGGGAACAGCACAAAGAAACCTGGGGGCAGCTAGAGAGACGCAGCTAGGTTCTGGCCCCTGCGTGTTCCCAGTGGTGAGGAAAAAAAGAACAGCAGGAAAAGGCACAAACTGGAAGGAAGGGAAAGAGAGCCAGAGAGAACAAAGAGCTTGGCATGACTGCTGGGAATGCAAAATAAACATCCACTGTCCTCAAGCGAAGGCTTATGTACTGCTGGCTGCATGGGTCAGAAACAAGAGTGGAGGCTCATGGGCACAGTCCAGAGAAGGGACAGGATGCCTATATGGGACAGGGTGTCCCTTAGTGCCCAGTGTAGTCCTGGAAAGGGAGACTAGGTGTCCCATCAGTGTGAAGCACCCGCTGCCCTGCTCCCTGTAGTACTTTGTGCAGATGAAATATCTCGGGGCAGTGCCGTGGCCCAGCTCTTCCCCGTGTCTCACTCTGAAGGTCTGTGGGTTCAGGTCTTTCTGGTGCCCTTCCCTCTGGAAAGTGGGAGGAGAGGGATACGGAGAGTTGTTTGTGTGGGCCTGATCTTTTCTTAGCTCTCCTTCAGATGCCTGCAGTTCCCTCTTTAGATGCCCATTTCCTGCACCGAGTCAGTCATTTGGGGATTTGGACTCCCTTTTTTTTGGCAGCTTTTCTTTCCCATTTTCATCTGGTTTGGTTTTTACTGTTTCATTTTGCAGTGCCATCAAAGGGAGTTTGTTCAAGCTGATTTTGCAGCAACAGATAGTTTTGACTTGACAACCCCTTCCTCTGCAGACCTCAGTCATGGCCTTGGATCCAGGGTAGGTTGCCCCTTCAGATGCTCTCAAAGCTGATGTGTGGTAAGGTGGCTTGCTGCTTCCTAGTGGATGAAGGATCCTTGGCTTTACTTACGTGAGCATGGGAGAACAGACCTTTTTTTCGCTCCCCTTCTTTCCAGCCTATGAGCTGTTAATTCTTGTGGCTTTTCAAAACTTGCTATTTCTCTCTTAGCATTTCTTTCTCTCTTTATTTTTTCCAGTAGATGAGCCACCCTTGGCATTGCGCCTTGTGCGTGTGACTCAGATGGATTCTGCTTGTCTGAAAGATTCCTGCAAGTCCTCAGAGTTGTCCAACCTGCCTGGGCTCAGCACTGGAACCCGTGAGAAACACGCTGAAAGCGAGTCCTGCAGCGTCTTTGTCCCTGTGCAGGATGGAGACTAGGCAGTCACTCTCACTTCACGCCCTTGCTGTGCTGTGGGATTGAATCCAGGATGACTGCTCAGAGCTCTGTGGAGGGAGGTCCCCAACGACCTTTTGTGGATGGTGCAATGCTGCATTTCTTTTTTGCTTATTCTAGTTCCAGCCAGCTGGTCTCATGCTGTCTCCGTTGTGGGAAATGGTCCCCTTGAAGTCAGCAAAGCTGGGCTTGGGGCATCTTGGAAGTCCCATGGCTTCCACTGCAGGAAGGCTTCTGTTCTTTGAATGCCTCTGGTTTTCAGGCTTAATTGGACCCACCCAAGGGCTGATATTTTCCAGAGGCACTGAATGCCTCAGTACCTCCTGCTGATAGTAGATGGTGTGATGAGAGATTGGCATCTTTGCTACTCCAGCTGTATCAGCTAGGGGAGCACAGCTTCCTTTTAGCTTTTTGCACAGGTTTGCCAAGTGATGTGATTTGATTTTGTGGCCATGGAAACTTTAAGATGAGAATCCAAACAGGAGGAGTTGGTTTTGGATGTGAACTTGGGTGCCTGTGCCTCAATTTCCTCATGTGCAAGATGAGGGAGCCACCAACTTCCTTGCTCAATGGTAAGATAAAACTGTTGGAGATGTTAATCTTTTGATGGAAGATGCAAGTGGGCCATAAGACCTCATGAAGCTGATCCTTTGTGGAGGGCTCTTTGGAAGATCCTTTTCCCATTAAGCTAATAATATCTCATCCAGAAGATGTAGGTAAAGCTGGGCAATCCCAAAAGTCCCAGAGAGGGGGAAGCTGTGAGCCTTCTATACATCTTCTCTTTTCCAGTAGGGAAGCTTTCAACACAAGTGAATTTTTATCTCCAGGCGTGTTTTTTGAAAGCCTTTCCCACAACCCGCATTCCTGGCATGCACCCATGAGTGAAAGAATTAGAGAAATGAAGTCTGGAAATGGAACTGGGTGGCATGTCATCAGTCCTCTGGCCTCCCTTCTCTGCCCTCTGCCAGTTGTGTTCATTCTCCTGCCCCTCAGCCAAGCTGGGGACACAGAAGACGTGACTCATCTGCTGCTTGGGTTGATAAAACATCCCCTTATGAGCCAGCTTCCTTGCAAATGAACCACCCTTCTCCCCTTCCCTGCGCACAACTCGGACCACACAAAAATGTTTCCACAGACTTCAGAGCTGCCTGAGAGAGACATCCCCTGCAAAGGTTCAAGGATATAACTTGGAAACCATCCATCAGAGCACATTTGAGCTCCCCATGGAGATGGGTGATGCCAGTCACTGTGGCACCATCACCTTTCTCATAAAGGAGGGAGACAGATGGAGTCTGAGGCTGTACTTGTTCCCTGTGCCCTTGATCTGCTCCACTGCTTGATGCAGATTCCTCCTTTCACTGCTGCCCCTAGCCCTGAAGAAAGGGGTGGGTTTTCCCCCACATTTTAGTTCTTCAGCTATCTTTGTCCTTCCTACTCCTTTCCCCCCACATCCTAAGGAAGAGAAATTGCACCCTACAGCTAAAGAGGGGTGATTTTTGTGGAGACCCTACTGGATGCTGATGGCCTCTAATGTCTTCCCTCAGGTTCAGATCATGGATGCTACTTCCACGCCTCCCACAGATGCTCTGGATGATGCACTGTGAGGGAGCTGAGGTGGGAGGGGTGACTGGAGATTAGTCTCCTGTCCTTTTTCCCTTCCTATTTTACTTGGTCTGAATGTGGAGACTTCAGCGCTTTCTCCAGAGGAGCCATCCCTCTCTGGGTAACATCTTAGGCAGGAGCTTAGTGCTCCTGGGCACTATTTTCCTTGTGCTCATCCTTGCTTTGGCTTCTCCTGCATCTCCTGGACAATCCTCTCCTGTACACACCCTTCAGATCCACAGACCTGCTCACCCAGTCTCTTGCTTACCTCAGTGTTTGGCTGAGGTAAGTACACTTTGTTCTTTCGGTCCTCCTCCGTTAGGAAGCTGGCTGGCTTTCAGAGCTCAGGGATCGGTTGGGTGTTGGTGGCAGCACTGTCTGCTGAGAGCCCAACCAACAGCTCTTGGCTAAAGGGGAAGCCAGTCCTATTCAGGAATTTCTGTACTGCCAGGTGTAGGACTGAGCATCTCCATTAGGAGCTGGTGGAAGCTTCTTCTCAGTCATATCCTGAGCCCTGGCCTCTGAAAATCCACCCCACAGCCCTCTAAGGCAGGGGTCATTCCCCTCTAAGCTTAATGAAGGGAGGAAACCAAAGCAGAAACAGGGCTTAATCACAACTGCCGTGAGGAACCGCAACCAGGGCCCAGATGAGGTCAGAGAACACGGTTTAAATCAGGTCACTGCTTGAGATTTATTGTGTGGAGTTTTTCTTTTTTCTTTACTCCCGCACTGAAATCTTTCCCCAGAGGCTATTCAAGGAAATAAATAGCCAGTGGAAAGGGACAATAGCTTGCTGTGGAGTACAAATTATATGAAGCAGTAGGAAATAATAGCAGAGTAAGCAGCTGCTACTCTGAGAAAGAATGCATGGTTGGTCTCTCCAGCTCCCTTTGCCTTGAGCAGACACTGATGCCTGGTCCAAGGCACAGGCTCCCTGGTGCCTGGAGTGCAATATGAGACAGGCACCTTATCCCCTCTGCACGTCGTCCTCCAGTGCCACTTCTTTGGTGCCTAGTTAGCACCAAGCCTTCCATGAGGGTGCTAAAGGGATCTCTCCCCTCTTCTGGCAGAGCCTGGTTTGATGTGGGGACAGTGGCACGTGCATCCGTGCACCCAGCATGGCTGCCTTGCCTGCCTCTATCTTCCTCATGCCTTCTGGATTGAGCATTTTCTCTGGTGGTGACCCATGTCGGTCCTGCGGGGGACTGTTCATAGCTCATGTTGTCTAGAAAGAATGTGTTGGCTACCCTCTCCTCTGAGCCTCTTGTGGCCTTTCCTCAGAATACTGTTGAGAGAGATGGTGGAGACCATTCTGGCCTGCTGGTGTGGATTTTGGGGGCTGCCTCTGCCACAAGGCCCTGAGAATCCTCAAACCGCTGAGTCTACCTTGGCTGGGAAGTGGGGAAATCTGTGGTTTTCCTCAGGGCTTCACACCTAGCTGGCTTATCTCCTGCCCAAGTAAGAAAACAAAATAAATACTGCTGCCAGCAATGATGCTGCTGATGATCTTGGCAGCCTGCTGCAGAGGGTGGCATTCAGTCTGTTCTCAACAGCTGTGTGGGTGCCCTGTGGTAGAGGTGGCAGCTCTAGGCCATGGTGCATGAGGTGCTGCTGTCTGGAGGCACCCCAACGCTCCTGAGATCCCATTGGTGCTCCTGGTGGCCTGAGGTCTCCTCAGGACTAGCAGGAAGGCTGGGAAAGATTGTTGACCCCAAAATCTACCATGTGGGACCTCTGCAAATGGAACTGCTGCATTTTATGGGGTGAAAGCACTCTTCAGAGGACCTGCCCTGCCATCCTTCTGGCTGAAAGCCAACATGCTTGCATTAGGCTCTTCCCTCCTTAAAATATCTTTGGGGTATTTTTGTTTTCTCCATGCAAAATTGCAGGCCTGCCTGCTCCCTGTTGGAAGCTTGCCCTGCCCTTGGGTTGCATGTGGCCCCCACCCTCACACCAAGTGACTACTTGTTGGGTCTTTGCTGTCCCTCTGGGAATGCAGCAAATGCTCCTCTGGTGACAGTGATGTGAACATGAGTGTCCCATACCAGTACAAGCCAACGGCCCTCCAGCCAGGGTAAACATCTCTGTGGCCCTGGAGGGACACTCCCAGTCAGGTACCCTAGTATAGGATCATCTCTCTGGGGGGTGGAGGGTTCCTTTGCACCAGTGGCTGCCAGCTTCCACAGCTATTGTTTATGTTTTCCTTACTGCACAGATCCTCCACCTCTTTTGCAGATGCTCTTTAGCCGGATTTCCTCTTTCTTTGGGATTTACATTCCCATGCTATCATTGTTTCCCCAGGCTTTCTGCTTTGCAGTGTCAGCAGGGAAGTATCAACCTGCCCCTGTCACCCTCCTTTCATCATCCCAATCACCACCTCCAACTGCAGTGGAGAATTTTGGCTCTTCTGGGGTCCCTAAAGTCTCATCCCCTTCCTATGTGGGGAGCACATACCCCTGTGTGAGGGAGGCCATCTGCACAGGGCTGGTGTCTGACCAGCTCCGCAGACAAAGGAAGTCGCCAGTGCTGGCAGAGTTGCTGTCTGGTTTCCCGCTATTGTTCCCAGTGGCAAATAAAAGGGGGGTGAACGTCCCTGCTGAGCATTGTCGGAGGGGGTAAATGTTATTTCGATAAAATCTCATGGCCCCCGTCTGAGCAGCTCATGCCTCTTTCCTGCTCGTCTCCCTCTCTGCATGTTCTCGCATCCATCTGTGGTAGTTGTGGCTCTGCACTCAACTCTCTGCACGGGTAGCTTTACTCATCCCTCAAACAGAATCACAGAAGGGGTCAGGTTGGAAGGGCCCACAGGGGGTCATCTGGCCCAACCTCTCTGCTCTAGCAGGGTCATCCCAGAGCACATGGCACAGGATTGCCTCCAGATGGTTCTGGAATATCTCCAGTGAGGGAGACTCCACAACCTCTCTGGGCAGTCTGTTCTAATGTGTGGTCACCTGCACCTCCTCATGTTCAGGTGGAGCTTCCTGTGTATCAACTTCTGCCCACTGCCTCTTGTCCTATTGCTTGGCATCAGCGAGAAGAGCCTGGCTCCATCCTTCCGACACCCTCCCTTCAGATACTGATAGACATTGGTGAGGTCCCCTCTCAGTCGTGTCTTTTCAAGGCCCAGCTCCCTCAGCCCTTCCTCATGACAGAGATTCTCCAGTCCCTTCATCATCTCTGTAGCCCTCTGCTGGACCTGCTCCAGGAGCTCCACGTCTCCCTTGTACTGCTGAGGAGTCCAGAACTGGTCACAGTAAGAGACATGCTGCTCTCCCTCCCAGGCAGCTCTAAGGAAAGGGTTAGTAATTTGCAGCATATGTCTTAAGCAAGGGCTTGGTGGTGAACTTGTGTGCCTATGCACAAACCATGAAGAAAGCAAGGTTTCAGTTTTGGCTTTGCAGTTCAGATAAAAATTCAACGGCAGTGTGTTAGATAAGAAGTAAACTACTGTGCAAGTGCAGGAAATGGGGTTACAAATAGGACACTTGGTTTTTGAGGAACTTGTCTCACACAACCCTCAGAAGAGACCTCCGGTGACCATCGAATTAAGATGTGAGTATGTGCGATGGTGGAACCACATCTACTCATGCCTCATGTGCTAATGAGGAATTGAAAGTCACTTCTACCTCTGCTTTTTACCCACATAACAGACTGCATAACAATTACTCAGGCAAAAAGTGAAACTGGGTAAGACGCTACCGTCAAGAAGCCCAAGGCACAGAAGGACCAAGAGGACGCTGCTGGAACCATGGAGGTGACTCCCTTTTACTTGCTCTATCTCTCTTCTTCTCCCCCTCTCTCTTTCTCGCTCCCTCTTTTCCATAGAAGATTAATTTTGTAAAATAAAGCCAGCATTGTTGAACTGGCATTTAGTCTCATTTGCACCTTAATTTGGGCAGAGGACTTCAACAGCGAATCCCAACATTTTAATTGGCATCACCGTTCTCTGACCCAAAGTGCTGTTTAATGGTTCCAAACTTTTACTGTTCTTCCCTCCTGGTGGGAGATTGACCCTCTAAGGGAGATTGACCAAACTTTTACTGTAACTTTTACTGTCCCTCTGTGGGTGACTGCTTTCTCCTGCCTGGTGTGACCAGGTTGTCTCCCTCTGAGGGAGACTGAAGGAAAAATGGTTACCAAGGGTGACCAGTGCAAGGCTAAAGTTTTCCTCTCTCCTGGAGAAGTTTGGTAGTTGCCTCTCTCCTCCAGGGTTTGGAATGGGCACAAATTAATTGTGATAATTTACAGGCAATAGCTGACCACATTAGTAGTTTGCAGGCCAAATGAAAAATGGGATGAGGAAAAGGTAAGTTGCCCATTAAAGGTAAGAAAGTAAGTTATTTGTGCAGTTTTTGGAGCTTGTGTATCTTGCTTGCAAAGGGAAGTCAAAAGCATCCTGCCACCTGAAAGTGTTGCAGATGTAGAATTTATGACTTTGAAGTCAGAAAATGTGGTTCTTAGAACAGCGTTGTCTTTTGAGAAAGAGAGACAGGAGAAATTGTAAAAACTAGTAGATATTATTTTAAATAAAAATGAACAATTACAAAAACTACTGTCTGCAGCTGAAAGATGAGAAAAACAGATGCAGAAAAATCTAAGTAAATTACTTGATAAAATCACACATGAATCATCCTCTAATTCAGTCCAGCACATCTATAGGGTGGTATATTGTGAGGATCCTGAAACATGGGATGGGGACATTTGGTACAATGATGATAGTTTAGAGGAAGACTCTGACCCTTCCCCAATGGCAGTAAAAGTTCAGCCTTTAATTGAAACAGAAACTGCTGGTGAGAGGGGGTAGAGAAACCCACACTTCTGTTTCCCACAGAGAAAGACACATTGCTGGAAGAACATTCTAGATGTTCAGGGGAAAGGAAACTGAATACAAGTTTCCCTTACGGGCAGAGATCAGATTGTGCTGATTGAGGAAGAGGCAGAGAGATTCCGGGGACAAAGAGGATTTTTAATTATTACCCCAGGTAACCGTAACTACTCATTAACCACCTGAGCTGCCTACTGGGCTGGGGGCATAGACCCACAGGACACAGGAAAGCCTACTACTGTTTAAAACTACAGGATTCTCAGATCTGGCAGCCTCTGTGCAAAAGGCAGCATGCATTTAAACAACGTATGAAAGACATCAGTTAAGGCGATTCCTAACAGTAGCTCCTATCAATCCAGCCAGATTAACTCCTCCCCTTCACGGCCTTCCAGACAGGCTGAGAATGTTTGTATCTAATGCCCCAGATCACACACAAATGGATGGCACTGCAGCAGTGGCACAACCACCTAGAGACCAAATTCACATACCTACCTGCTATGAATTTGCCCAGGAAATACGAAATGATGGGTGCCATATGGGATGGGTTGGAGCAACTTCTGGGAAGCCACCTGAACCCCCCTGGTGAGTCTGTCAAATTTATACCAGCACAGCAAAGCCAAAATCTAAACCAAGACTTGATTAGATTAACAATACCCACTGCTGCAGGTGTTGATAGGGTGGTGACAGAATTAAAGTTTTCTGTGTTAATGCTTGGGAAGTGAAAGATGGTTCTGGAAAATGCCATCCAATTAGTATCAGATGGATAATGCCCTCCTAATAACCCACTGTGCACTGGTTAGACAGAGACTGAGCAATTCCATGTTATGGTTTTCCCAGGTTATAGGTATCCTGTGTGCTAGAAACTGTGCCTAGAGCTAAGGATTCTCCTATCCCAACTTTGAGCATTTTAGCTTTTGTGTGTACTTTGTTTTGGGGATGTAGTATCTGTAAGTTTTGTTTACAAATTTAACCAAGTAATGAAGGTTAACAAGTATGGCATTTATAAACTGTGTTGGAAAGATATGCCTTGGTTTAATATGTTTATACTTAATGAAAATAAGCAATTACTGCTTGTTTGCTATTGCCTAAATCTGTAGAAGACCCTCTTCTCATGGGTATATTTACTAAGACTGTGGAATACCCAGGATAGCCTCCAGACAGTAAATCCTTACTCCCCAGGTAAAAAGCGAGTTACTGTGCAATTTAGCCAGCCATTCAGTTTTGCTCTGATATTTGAGAAGGGGACCCTGGGCTCTGTATTATCCCTGGGATGGCTGCAGGGGAGCAGTGTGATGTGAAGGTGTGTACAGGTGTGCCGTGGACACAGCAGCGTGGTGGGAAGGAGACTCAATACCAGAAAACAGCACCCCCAGCACTGGTTCCTGCTGGTTCCATGCTCAGCCCAGGGAGGTTTCACCAACAGTTTCAGTGTCCTCCACAGCAAACAAATTTCCCAAGCCTGTAGGACTTTATGAGCTCTTGCTTGTGGGAAACACCTCCAGGGAAGGAGTGCTTATCAGCACTTACTTCTCCTTTCTTCTGGATGTTTTAGGGAAGGGCAGAAGCTGTCTCCCAGCTGTCTGTGCAGCAGCTGCCCTCAGGTGCTCTCTGCAGGGCCTGGGAGGGGGACTAAGGGATTACTGGTCTCCTGAGCCTTGACCTCCTCCTCCTCCTCCCTTTTCCACTTTTGGAGTCTTACAGATCAGGGACACTGTCTACTGACTTACTTGTAGCTCTTGCCTGGGAAGAAGACAGCAAGGGTGATACTCCCCTGTGAGGACAACATTCCCATGTCTCATGTTCCCATTCCCTAAAGGTTAGGGTGGATGGGACTATTGAACTGATGTGTGTGGCTCCTCAAGCTAAAAGGCTTGGGTCTAGATGGGGCTTGGATGGGAGGTTGCAGAGAGCTCCCACATAGTGGTATTGCAATCCACACAGCTGGGGCTGAACCTAGAGCCACAAGAAGGGAAGGAGCTTGGATGTCACTATGTCACTCCTGCAAAGGACACTTCATAGCTCATGCCATCTAGAGGGGATGAGGTTGTCCTCTCCTCCAAGCCCCTTTGAGCCCTTCCTTGGAGCACTGTGGTGAAGGATGGTGGAGACCATTTTGGTGTGCTGGTGTGGATTTTGGAGCTGCCTCTTGCCAGAAAAGGAAGGAGCTGGAATGTTCTTTTGGCTGAGCTGTTACACACAGGAAAGAAGTGAAAGTGGTGGTCACACCTCCTTGGTCAGCTGGGAAGATATTTGTCCTATGTCTTGTCTAAAGTAGCACCCCTAAGGGCTGTGTGTGATAGTCCTTCTACTGGGAGCCCACCGAGGAGGCTGGGACTTGCTGATACTCCCTGGAATCCCTAGTAAGAAGTGTACATATGGAAGCTTTTTTCTTGGATCAAAGCCTTCTGGCTTAATAGCAGCTGTTGGAGCTTTGCAGAGGCAGGGGTCATGTTAATGTGTAAGCCACAGGGAAGTTTAGGGCTCCACAGTCCTATATGCAAAGCGTTTCTGAGCTAAACTGCTGGTGTCTCCCTGCCTGGTTGCTCTGCCCTCTGAGGAAGATACCTGTAAGGGCTGCTGCTCCTGTCCTTTGTCACCCAGGGTCCTCAGCTCAGCGAGGCTGAGTAAGAGACCAGCAAGTCATAGCTACTCTCACCACTTTCATTTCTTGGGCAGCATCAGCTTTCCACCAAACCCTGGGCAGTGCCCCTCTGCTTTAACCCTCTTTGTATCTCTGCTGTCTTTTCCTTCTGCTGAGGAAGAGCCTGTTTTCACTTCTTCTTTCTCTGATGTCTCTTCTCTCTTGCGGGCTTCACTCAGCCCACTCTTCTCTCCCTGAATGAGAAGTTTGTGCAAGACCTGCAGCATGGAGGGTTTTGGTCATGAGAGGAGCACCATCTGAGAGCAATAGATGTTCTCCTGGGTGGGATGCCTCCAAGCAGCACCCTCTCACTTGCGGTGGCAAGGCAGGAGGAATGGCTGAAGGAGCCCCACAGATTATTTTTCTCTGCCTTAGGGAAATATGGAAATCTTAAACCTGGATATGAAGCCTGGGAACACCCTGAAGGTGAAGGGCAAAATATCTCCTGATACTGTTGGGTAAGTACAAAGAAACCACGTTGGCTTGCCAGGGTTGAAGGTGGGCTGTAGAGGGAGGTGGTTTTCCAAGGTTGCCAGATACAAAATAGCACATTGTTATGTCACCTGCAACACTGATGAAGGAATTAGGTGCAGAGACGTGGGCCGGATCTCAAACCTTCCAAGACCCTCTCCTGTCCATGCATATGACTTTCCTCATGCTCATTTACAGCTTCAGCATCAATCTTGGCTGCAGCTCAAGAGATCTGGCATTTCACTTCAATCCCCGCTTCAATGAGTCTGTCATCGTCTGTAACTCCAAGTGCTCTAATGCCTGGCAGACAGAGCATCGTGACAGCCACCTCCCTTTCTTCAGGGGCTGCACTGTCAAGGTGAAGGGTCTGTGCCAGCCTGGGGTATGTGTGGTGTGTGTAGGGGCATGGGGTATGTGGGGAATGTGTGGTGAGGGGAAGCCCCTGGTTAGCAGATTCCCATACCACAGTTTTCCCAGTCCCACCCAATACCTCCTGCTCCCTCACAATGGCCCCTCATGCTCTGGGTTTTTGGTCCCGATTGCCATTTTCACTTCTTCTTCAAAACCGCAATGCTGTTTCTGGGAATTTTATGTGAGTCCTGTCTGTCTCATGCTTTGTAAGTGCTTCCTGGCCCCCTCTACCTGCCCAGCAGGTGAGTGTACCTGGGGCTTATATGAAAGTAAAGGGAGTCTCCAAGAAGCAGGATCTTGCTGCTATCTACCTTATTTCTCTCCCTCCCTCCTATGTAAACACAGGCTTTAAGGCAACCCAGAGTTTGGAGCAATGTCCAAAAGCCTCTCCCCCTCAACTCTTCTGTCCTCATTACTCCTGGATCCATGCTGCCAATCTGTCCTTTCTCTCTTCCTTCTAGGGCTGCTGTTCTCGTTGCTGCCCCACCCCATCTGATGTCCCAAATCATTAACAGGGCTGCATTTAGGAGTAGTCCAGTTCCTATAGCTGTGGAGAGGAAGCTTGTTTCCTCAGACAGAACTGGCTCTTGGGGAAGGGGTGGTGAGGTGATGGCTCTGGGGAACATTGCCTTTAGTTTGCAATGACCAGTGATGCATTCTTGTCGTCTGCTTGTGCATGTTTATCAGCAAAGCTCCTTTTTCTGAGTCCTGGTGAGCTGCTGAGGGCATTGGGGGTCAGGTTTATTCTGCCCTGTTCAGAGCAGAACGGTGGTGTACACATTCCATATGCTGTATAAAGACATGTAAAGACATACTTGGATTTAGCTGCTTGAGTTTACAATCAGAGTAGCTGAAACAGCCTCAGGAGAGATCCTGTCCCCAGTCATAGTCTGTATTCCTCCTTAGACCCTTGACATCAACTGGTCATTTTCCGAATCACCCTCACCTCAAACCCCAGCACCTTGCTTAAGGTTGTAGTGGACATGTTTGACCCTTGCATGTAACAGTCAGGCCTTTTGCCTCGATGCTGACCTCTGAATACCCTCCTTTCCCCCAATTCCTGCCATTCTTCCTCTTTTTTCACCCAGTTCTTAATTGAAATGCTGTCAGACAAATTCCGTGTGAAACTGCCGGATGGCCATGAAGTGCACTTCCCCAACCGGCACGGCTACCGCAAAATCACCTTCATGAGCATCGTGGGAGGCTTCAAGATGATCTCCTTCAAGCTGAGCTGATGGGCACCACTTCCTAGATCCAATAAAAACCCTAGCCAGTGGAAGACTGCTTGTTCCAGCTGTTTTGTCTTCTGCAACAACTCTGTGGCTCTGTGCAAGGCACTGACAAAGCCCAAGGTTCTCCCACCAATAGGAAAGAAGCCATTGTTGGATAATGCCACATACTTTCCAAGTCAAAACAGGCCGTGGGGTTGAAGGGATAGTAGGTAGGCCAAAGCAGGCTGTGGGTGGGGTTCAGGGTGAGGACACTATGACTGATTGGTTGTGTAATCTTTTCACAATGCTCTATTTCTTCCCGCACCCAAGCTTTTGGGAAGGAGGGATGGAGAAATGGGACGGAAGGCATAAATGTGAATGAAGTGGCATTTGATGTGGCACTTGGTGCTACGAAAGTGCATAATTAAAAGGTAGCATGGGGATGACAGCACAGGTGGGCCCCCAGCCAGCATTCCTGCCACAGATAAGGGATTGTCTCCAACTTTCCCTTTTACCTCACCTCACTTATCTGCTGGCACATTCCAGTCAGGTTAGCCATTACTCTGACATTTCCACAGCAGAGGATCCTACTCAGCAAAAATGAGGCAGGGGAGGCAGTGGGATTTGGGCTGAGTTATGTGGCTCAGTACCTCCTTGCACAGGACTACAGGCAAATGGTCCTGATTATTACATGCTGCTGCTCTAATTGAGAAGTATCTCGCTAGCCTGAAGTGAGACTGATGTGTGACAGGAAACATTGGGACACTTCAGGCTGGGTGGGAGGAGAGCAGAGTAGAAGAGCATCTTACAGAGAGCCTGGTCCAAGGCAAGGTGGCGGTGTCCTTGCCCTCCCTCTCCACTTCCTCGCTGCCCAGGATGGAGAGACTGGCGGCTGGGGCTCCAGCAGACATAGCAAGGAAGACAATAAGGTCACAGCAGCCAAGGGGATGCACCAGAGAAGTTAGTATCAAAACTGTTTTAATAAGGACAATAATAAGGGCATGGGGTACAGAAGGGAGGCAGAAAGGATAATTCCACAGATACGGGTCTTTGGTCTTGTGTTATGGTCTGGGAAGCAGAGGGCAGAGGGGAGCTCGTCCTGAGAGCCCAGGTCCTCACTCTGGAAGGTGCGAGGGAGGATAAGGCTGATCCTGCTGGGTGCCAGTGGCCAGACCTGGGGACTTTTTGAAGCTGGTGCCTGCCCTGGCTTGCTGCTGGTGGCTGGCATGAAGCAGCCTCTTGGGGAGGCTGGGGAACATGGGCTCGCCCTTAACCTTGGTGGCCTGGCTGCAAGTGGCACTTCCATGTGCAGTACATGCACACCCCGGAGCTCTTTATCCTGCTCTGAAGGGCTTCCTGGCAAAAGCAGCCGGGTGGTGGGTGAGCTGCGTGGGAGCAGAGCCTTGCAGCCATGGCCCAGCATCTCCCCCCACTGCACACCCCCTCCTGTTCCAGAGAACAAGGGGGGTCCTGTGAGGGTCCCTCCGGTGACCTCAGCCCCCGAGCACGCCGGCTCCACACCATGGCACAAAGGCGCTTCTATGAGGGCCAGTTTGCACGCGGGGCAGCGTGGGGGGCAGCTCATTCCAGGGCGGCTGTGTCACCCAGGGCCACTCGGCGAGGGACGTTAGCCATGGTCCACGTTACCCTTGGGAAGGGGTGCGCTGGAAAGAGGGATGTGTGTGGGGAACAGGGAGGGGGGCAAGGATGGAGACACAAACTGTGCCACCACCACAAGGATGGTGGCACAAACCAAGGGGCTGCAGAGGAGTCTCCTTGTTCTGAGGCAGGGGGAAAAGAAGGGATTTTTAGGGCCTGAACTGCAGAATTTGGTGACCTGACAACCTGCCTTTGCCACCAGTCAGCCAAGAAGTTTCTCTCCCCTCAATTGCTGAGAAGAGTCCGGGTCAGGAAAGAAGCTGTCCTAAGTGATGCCCAGCAGCAGAAGGCAAGTGGAAAGGTTCCTGATTATCTCTGTGCATGCTCTCACCTGAATACCAAGCACACAGCTTTTTGTGGGGCAGGGGAAAAGAGAAAGCTCAGCTCTGTGGGGTTTGCCTGCCCCTTAGGACCCCAGCTGACCTCCCCCTGTTGATAGATGTGCTATACTGAAGGGTCTTCCACCAGATGGAGCTGGGGAGACCCCATCCCCTAGGTGCCAGAGCTGTTGGTGGAAATATCTCTGGAAAGTCACAGTGCCATTGCAGAGGATGGTTGGGGACGTCACTGGAAGGATGGAGTACATCCCCAGACATCCTGGTGGAGCCAAGCTGAGGGTTGAGAGAGAGGTTGCTGGGGAGAATGGGACGGGGTAGGAAGGATTTGGGGTTCCTTTGGCACACGGGAATGTTCCTTTATGTCTAATGGCCATGAGGCTGGAGAGGGCTGCTATGCCTGGCTCTGTGGTGCTCACTGGCCCTCTGCAGCAGCCTGGCCCAGCCCCAGGGAGCCCCCCAGGAGATGGGCTCTCCTCCTGCCCTCCCCAGCCTGCCCAGTGCCCTCACCTGGAGAGGAGGTCACCCACTGGATCTGCTGATGACACTGGCACCAGCGGGTGGGGCACAGGGAGGAGGGCAAAGACCCCGGCACCAGTGTCTGTGGTGGGGCCTGTGATGGGAGGCATGGCTGTTCACACCTTGACTTCATCGTCCTCTTCCTCCTCGTCATCAGCATACTCGAAGGAATTGCTGCGGCCCCCTCGGGCACCACTGTGGCTTTCCTGCAGGCTGGAGAGCTTGGTCTCCTCCTCCTCTCCTTGGTTCCAGCTGGCCTCGGGTGACCGGCTCTCCCTTGTCACTTGTGACCCCCACAAGCTGCTGCTGGGGCTCTCCCACAGGATCTGTGTCCGGGCCTGCCGGGGACCCTCACCCTTCTCCGAGCTCCGTGGGGTGCTGGTCCCACCATAGTGGCGGGCCAGGACCTGCGTTGCTCGGTCAAATTCTCCAGCCTCAATGATGCAGTCGTTCCAGCGCCCCTGCCACGGGGACCCTCTGGGTGCTGCCCCTGGCCCCGAAGCCCAGAGAGAGTTCGCTGCAGCGCCTTCAATGGCATGTGCCTCTCCGTTGGCATGGACCGACAGACCCGGCAGTGAGCTGGCCCCCGACAGGTTGCTCTGCCTGGAGTGGTCCCAGAAGCTGGATGCTGCCTTGTCCTCTTCGTGGGATGCACCCACTGCTGGAGGGACTCTGTCCTTTGTCCCCTCATCACACAGGAGGTGTGGGCCATCCTCCCCCACCTCATTCCCATTGGCTTCAGAGAAGCTCATCACCTGGAGGAGCTCACTCATCAGGGAGGGCCCCAGGTCTAGGCGGAAGGACAGCAGGGAGTCGGAGCGATCCAGCTCATCTTCCCCGGCAAAGGTGCTCTCTTGGGCCTTTTCCAAGCGAGGGACACGAGGAATGGTACAAAATCCAGACTCCAGCCCTGTGAGGCAGAAGGTATGGCTGGTGAGGCAAGGGAGGAAGCCTGACTTACTTCTGCAGGGGGTAAGGGACACGGCTGCCAAAGTGGCTCAGGTCATGCTCCTGTCAGTGGCACTGGCCTTTAAAGGACAAGTCCATGTCTCTGTGGTCATCTCCAAAGCCTAAAATTACAGCCAGGTGAGCTCTGGGCTTGGTAAGATGGCAGTGAGGGCTGAGCCAGGCAGGTGAGACCAGGAGATGGCAGCATTGCCTCAGCCTGCCTTTCCCTCTGAGCCCGGCCACCTCCCCCGGCTGCTGCAGGCCCCCCAGATCCAACCCCCACCCTGAGACCTGCTCCAGACCTCCCTCCCTGGGGAAAAGCTGAGCCACAGCCCAGTGCTGTGAGGCTGGAGAGGAGCCACACAGATGTCCTGTCCTTCCCACAACCCTTCCCCAAAGGGCACCCTGGCTGGCAGGGAGGGATGTGGACATGATGGAGAAGGGTGGATGGAACCCCTAAGGAGCAGCACATGGAGATGTAGAGGTTGGCACAGCTAAGGGAAGGGTTGGAATATCTGTGTGGAGGTGGAGAAGGTTGTGCTGTGGGTCCTCTTGACCTCATAACCTTGGAGAGGGAATTGCTCCACTGTCCCTGCACCTTCTTGGCCTCCTCAGGGAGGCTGCTCAAGGGAAAAGTGTAGGGCTGGGGGTAAATGGGGAGCATTCCCTTACAACTACTCCACACAGGCTGCCAGCTATGTGGGGCTACGGGAGAGGGGGAGAAATGGAGAAACCATCCCTGCCCTGCTTTGAGACGTTCCAGGGGCAGGAGCAAGGACCATGGTTCAGAGCAAGGTTAGAATTATCTGCTCGCAGGGATTGTCAAGACTGGGCAGTCTTAAATATCCCATCTCTCCTGAGAACTTAAAGTCCCTCACTGAGGAGGAAACTGAGGCCTGGAGCAATGGAGAAGGGCTTCAGAGGATGCTCAGTACCTGGGCACCAGCCTCTGCCCCGCGCTTCACTCACCGTAGGCCTGGTGTGTTTTGGAGAAGCTGTTGGAGGCACTTTTGAAGGAGAACTTGCTGGTCAAGCCCCGGCCACTGCTGGCACCATCATACATCCCCTCGTTGAGCTGCGGCAGCGAGACGGCATTCTTGATAATGGGCGAGATGGCTGGGGGCGCGGGGGAGGCCCCCGCCTGGCCCCCACTGCCCCGTCTCTTCAGCGGTGTCCGGCGGACGTGCCGCAGCGTCCGGGCAAAGAAGTTGTTGGGTTTGGCCGTGTCAGCCCCACCGTGGTTGCTAAGGAAAGAGGTGTCCCCAAAGACGTCCCCGCCGCGCCCCACATGCATGGTGTGCCGGAAGTCGCCCAGCGGCGGGCTGATCATGTCCGGCGTCAGCTCCGACTTCAGCCGCCGCTTGCCATGGGAGCCTGACACCCAGCTGAGCACCGGCAGCTTCCCCAGGCTCATGTTGCACCCTTCAGCCTGCCTTTGAAAAAGCGCCAAAATCAGCCCTCAGCAGGCTTCCAGCACTGGGGTGGTTTGTCACATCCCCAGCCTCCCCACTGCTTCTGCTCCCATGCTCTCGGGGTAACAGTTCGTGTCACTTTGGCGTTCGGCAGGTTTCCCGCTTCCCTGCGCTACGTCACGCTCATGAAATCACCCTCAGAGGGTACATCCTCAGTGGTGAGGACAGCGGCGGCACGGAGATGTCCCCAGGGGGAGTCTGGGTCACCCCCCCCGTTCTGCAGAGGTCACTGGAAGCTGTGTCTGGTCGTGGACTTAGAGGTTAATCCACTGTCTGCTGCTGCCGCTGGGTGAGTGGGAGCCAGTCACGGATGGGGCAGCAGGCAACGACGAGAGCTTCGGGTGGAATGGCAGGGCAAAAGCATTGATCCCCTTGCTGGCCACCTAAACAAGGCAAGAGGAGCAGTGAAGCCCTTGGACAGGATTTTCCCAACCCCATTGGCTGTATCTACGGAACTGCCTGGGGAGGATAAAGGCAGTGCACAAGGCACTGGGGAGGTTGCTACTGGCTGCCCCCTCACCTGGCCCTTCTCCTGGGGAGGAAGAAAAAGGCTTTCCTCCAAAAACATGTGCTCTCCCTCACCTTGCTGATCTAACTCACTATGCCTCAGTTTCCCATCTGCAAAGCAACTTTGCCAGTCCCATGCCACAACACAGGCTGAGGATTTCCCTCCGAGGCAGAACCTCCTCCCAGAGCAATGCCCTGCCTGGCTGCCCCAGCTCCTGGGGCGAGAAACCTCTCCCTCCTTTTTGCTATTCAGATGAACCCTTGAGGAGAGGGTGAGGCCTGGGGCCCATGTGCTTCTCGGGGAGGAGTGGTGGGAAGCAAAAATGCAATATTTGTATATTGCTTTGTTTGTCCTTCGCTGGCTGGATCCCCGGGTGCTGGGCAGACATGCCGGAGAAGCAGGGAGTCAGCAGCATGGGGAGGACACCTGCTTTGCAGACAGGGGAAACTGAGGCACAGCAAGGTGATTGCCTGAGGTTGGAGGAGAAGGTGGGGTGGGTCCCTGCACTCAGGTGGGTCCCAGAGGCTCAGCAGGAAGCAGCAGCTGGGTGCGCTATGGAAGGGCGATGACCTCCCTTGTCAGTGGGGAGGAGTCTCAGATCAGCAGATCCCCCGCTGGTGTGCGTAGCAAGCAGGAGAGGGTGAGTTGGGGAAAGGAGAGGACTCAGATGTGGGGCATCTCAGAGTGTCAGTGGCCTGGGTAGCCCTCCCTGTCCAGTTCTGGCTGGATAGTTCTGTGGCTGGGAGGTCAGGACGGAGCTGGGTCCCTCCAGCAGGGCTGGCTGTGGAGGACAGCATGCCAAGAGGGGATGCAGGAGCCTCACCTCTCTCAATCTCCGTGTGCTGGGACCCCCACTGCTGCATGGCTCCCCCTGCCACGTTCCCTGCCTCTCTCTCCTGCTTGTCCATGCATCACCTTGGAGCAGCCAGGCAGTGCCAGGAGGGCAAAGGCTCTGACGAAGGGGAGTCCTGGACACGAAATTGCTTTCCTGGCCGGCTAGATGTGTTTTTGCTTTGCCCTGGCCTTGTTTGCTCACCCGGGGCACCTCTTATCTCCCAGGGGTTAATGACTGGGGAAGGGAAAACAAACCTCCCCCAGCAGCGCCCAGCACCATTGGCTGCCTCCCCGGGGTGGCAGTGGCCTCCTGGGGTGGCAGCAGGGACAGGATGGTGGCAGGTTGGGTTCCTGCTGGCCCCCAGCTCCCCAGCTCATGCAGCTCATGTCTTCCTCCTGTCCACAGAGGCCAGGCAGTGCTGCCTCACAGCCAGGACAAACCAGGCATGTAGCAGATTCGGGGTGAGGGGAAAACTGGGGGGCTATTTCCTTTCTCTGGCAGAAGCCCACACATAGCCATTGGGTCAGGGCTCTCCTGGAGAGCAAAGGAAGCTGCTAGGGTGGTCCCTGCAGCACAGCTGGGGTCTTGGACTATAGGGGGAGAGATGCAACCATATTTTTGAGCTGTCCCCGGGATGTCCCAGGAAAGCATGTGACCCTGGGAGAGGGGACTAGGTGAGCTACAGCCCTCAAGTTTTCCCTTTCCTCTGCACATTGGAGCCCCTGAGAAACCCAAAGTGAGGCTCTGGGATTGTGCCCTTTAGCATGTGCTGCACCAGGCAGGGCTACTCTCAGGACTGGACCCTCCTACCCCACCCCAGGTCCCCTGCACAACACAGCTGCCCTGAAGACCCCTATGGGGGACATCACACCTTGGGGTGGGGTGAGGAGGCAAGGAAAAGGGGGGATATGGGAGGAGAGCATCCCCTTGTTCCCTATCTGGAGAACTATTGAGTGAGGGAGTGGGGTGGAGGAAAGTGTTTGCCCTTCCTTGTCTCTTGGTCACCACAGGGAAGCAAGCCAGCACCTCCTGGCCCCTGGCTCTCCTTGCCTGCTGGCAGGCAGCAGGTACTGGGAGAGGAGGGAGGGAGAGAGGGAGGGAGGGAGGGAATGAAGCAGCTGGTGCCCAACCCTACCTGGATGGCAGGTTTCTGGCAGGCCTGTTGAGCTTTTCCTCCTTCCAATCTCCCCCTTTCTCTTCTTTCCTTCTGCCCCTGGTGTGACTCCCTGCCCCTTGGAGCCCTCCCCTTCACCCAACCAGATTCCTCCATGCCAGGGAAACTCATGATTCTGCGGGCAAAGGGTGACCTTTGTGCTGTCCTTTCCTCCACTGGGCAAAGGGACCCCTCTGCCTGGCCATCTCTCTGTCCGGGTGCCACCGCTTCTCTCTGGCAGCCCTCCGTGTTTGCCAATTCCTGGCACAGCAAGCCCACAGCCCATCACAACCTCCCCTTCCCTGGCATACTCTCTCTGGTTCCCTCCATGCCTCCTCTGGGAAGCCCCCTGCCTTCAAAGACCCACCGCCAGCACCTCCTCCTCCTCCTCCTCTTCCCAGCCTGGCTTCCCCCATATCCCCCCCGAGTTCAGCTGGTTACCACTGGTTTTCCACTAGCTGGGAACGGCCAGAGCTGTTCTGCTTGCTGGGAAGAGCGGAAACCAGAAAGGGGGGGAAAATAATCCAGATGTCTAGTTGGATAGAGCTGCTGAAAGCAGCCTCTTCCCTCCCCCAAAGGGGACATACTCCAAAAGAGGGTGAGAAATTTGGGGTGGTCTCAACAGCAGGAAGAGCGGGTGGAAATGGCTGTGGGTGGCCAGGAAGGCTTTCCCAGCCTTCCTGAGTGATGAAAAACCTCCCTTTCCCCGAAGGAAAGGAGGCAAAAGTTCCCCTATTGGGTGACTGCTTTGGGATGAGGAAAGCCAGCAGGGACAGGCTTTTGGGGGGAAGGGGAAAGGGGCTTGGCTGGCTGGGTTGGGCCTCTTTCAGCTTTCCTGGAGCAGTGCCGGGCAGTAGGCAGACGCCTAAATCTGACTCCTGTGCTGCTGGCTGCTATATATATACATAGTGATATCTCTGTAGAACAAGGGTATTTTTCCAAGCAGACACGCTGGGATGTAGAGGGAGGCCGGAGCTATGGAGGTGGGCAGTTTCCAGCCATCCCTTCCCTGCCCACTTACGAAAAAGTGCTCCCTTTCTTCCTCCATACCCTCAAAATCGAGGTGCCAAGAGCCTGTGGGGCTTTGAGGGGTAGCCAGAGGCAGGGTTTGGGAGACACGCACCCCGCTGCCTTCCCCCATCCGCGGGACCCTCTTCTCACTCCCTTTCCTTCCTGCCTCTCCCCCCTGTCCTGTGTCCCCTCTCCTCACTCCCAGTTTCCTGTTGCATTCCTGCTTTCTGCTCCCTTTCTTTTTTACCATCCTTCCCGTCTCTATCGCCTTGCCACCCCTCCCGCTTCTCCCCTCTCCAAACACCCTCTCCACCCTTTTCCTGCTGGTCCCAACACCCCCCCGTCCCCAGCTCTACAAACCCATGAATCAAAACTTTCAGGATTTACCTCTTTCGAACCAGGGTTATTATTTTTTCCCCCTCCTCCAGACGAAAAGTTGCGAGACACTCTCCGCAGGCCCCTGTAGCTTGCTCCAAGGGTTACTGGTGCTGTGTTCCAGAATGGAGTGGGGGAGAAGGGGCAGGCATGCCCCCCTCCTTTTCCCACGGCTGTCCCCCCAAGGCTGGCTCTCCCAGGCTGACGCCCTGATGCCACGGGAGAGAGGGAGCGAAGCCGGCGGGGAGGGGACGTGGGAAGGAGGAGGGCGGGCTGCAGCACTGCTGAGCCAATCCTCGACTCGGCAAGGAGACCAGAGAAAATGAGATTTATTCCAACTATCCAGGACAGAAAACTTCAGGAACTTCTCTGCCGCTCCCCTCCTCCTCCCCGCTTCCCCAGTGCCATTTCCCGTCTGCCAGCATTGGCTGCCTCCCGCTCCCGGGTGCCTGCTTCAATGGGTTTGGGGGAAGGGGGAAGGCCAGGTTGCTGTCTAACCTGGTTAGAGGAGCCTGGCTTTGAACCCTGTGTGTGTGTGACCCCCCGGGTATCACACAGGGTCTCCGATGCCATACTGGATAGGAAGCTCTCAGTGCCGTGGTGTAGCACTGCCAGTCTGGACGGGGGGCTGGGGGTGGGTGGTCATACCAGGAGCTGTGAGTAGCATTGGGTTGGGCATTAGCAGGATGACAGCCTCCCTGGAGGCCATGTGGGCCAGGCTGGTGTTTGTTACAGGGTCAGGACAAGTGTTACGGCACCAGGACAAGCGTCATACCAGCGGCAGTGTGTCAGACCAGGGTGAGGGGGTGGCAGCGGATAAATGCAAGGAGGTGCTCTTTGGTGGCACCAACGAGAGTTTCTGCTCACACATGGGACACCACATCCCTCTGGCATCATGTGTTATCCCTTGGTGGTCACAGGGTAGAAGACCCTATCAGTGCTGATGAGGGGCAACCTGCTGGTGGGTGTGGCGTCACCAGTGCCACTGGTGACCCTCATGGCCTTCAGGCTCTGCTCAGTGGCTCTGCTGGGGACCACCTGGCCAGGCACAAGCACCTCTTCAGTGCCCTGTTGATGAGAAGGGAGGTGTCTCTGCTGGTGAAGGCGAGACAAGACTTGTTGGGGTTAAGTAGGGCTTGGCTGAAGGGATGACAAGATGTCTGCAGAGGAGATGTCAAAATGGAGCCTGGCCGTTCACTGAGCTCGCATGGCTCATGCTGGGTGCCTGGGCAGGAGCACCTTATTGCTCAGAGGTTTGCTCAGCAGTAGTAGCAGGGTTTGGCACTGTTGTCTGGCTTCTCTTCTGCGAAATGGAGGTTGGGGTTTCTGCCTTCTGTGGAAGTTTTCTCCATTAGGAATTAAGATCGTAAGGACTGTGCATGTTGGTGGTACTTTAAGTGGGTCTGTGTCTTGGAGGAAGATGGAAGCTTAGCTCTGATGGGGGATGAGTTCTGCCATCAGCAAGGAAAGGAGGAGAAATAGTGACATGCATCCTCCCAGCCTGCCAGAGGTATGGTAGGCATTCCTTCCCCTAGGTCCTGCTCAGCGGAAGCTAGTGGGGGTGGTGGGAGAGGCAGGAAAAGACCCTTTCTTTGAGTCTCCTTCCTCTGCATGGCCTGCCAGGGCATTTCTCCCCACCCTGCTGGAGGGGCTCCCCCTCACCCCCAGCCCCATGCCCGGCAGCAGAGGCTGCATCAGGAAGCAGAGCCTGGGCGACGGCAGCCGCCTCCACTGGGGAATGCAGAACAAATCTTTTCCAGATGGGATGGGGGCCACGTTCCTCTTCTTGCAGGGCGGCTGGCTCTCCACTACCTCCTCCTCCTCCTCCTCACTCCTACTCCAAGCATCTCTGTGCTCTGGGCCAGGATGGGCTTCATTTCCAGGAAAGCATCTGGAAATACCTTCTCTTCAGCACCCTTCCCCAAACCTGTGATCTTGCAGTCATGCCAGCCAAGTTCTGACTTTGGTACTTCCAGGTCTAGCACTGAAGTGCTTTGGAGACCTCCAGGGTCAGGGTATGTGCCAGCTCCAGGTCTCAGTACTCATCCTGGCCTCTGGCTGCTGGGTTAGACCCCCTTCTTTCATATACAACAGCCTGGAAAATCAATCCATACAATCCTGCTTCTCAGCCTATTTATCCACCTCAGCTGATAAATGAGAGGTGGTTGGGAGGCTGGACAGTGCTGCAGAGTCACGGTACCACCCATGGATGCCCTGGGCAGGAGCTTATGACTGGACCCCTCCCAGCCCAGCTCATTTACCTCCAGTCACCCCAACCTTTCATCCCAGCTGTAACCCTAAGCCCCAGGCAGCAGTACCAGTCTCACCATTACAGAGAGACCGGCCACTGGGCTTATCATGGAGCAGACAAGTGGCTCGGCAGCTTTTCCAGATGAGGATTTGCTTTGACTACCACAACATCAAAGACGGGGCTGTGCAAATTGCAACCCCTCATCTTCCCGGCACTCATCCCTCCAACACGGGGTTGAGGTTTTACAGGTGACTGAGTGTGATGGGGAGGGAGAGAGGAACGGAGGGATGTGGGGGGGGGGCTGAGGTCTCTGCCCCACACTTCCTAGTGCTCAGTCCTTCATCCTATCTCACTTTGCAGAGCCTTCTGCTCGCAGACCCAGTGCCTGAAGGAGGCTGATACAGGACTCCCCCCCAGGAAAGAAAAACCCCCCTACTCCCTTTCACCAGTGCCTGGGGGAAGCCAAGGGAAGGTGATGAAGGCATCCTAGCCTGTGGATAGGGGGCTCACCCCTGGGTTTATATTCCTTGCCATTTCTGCTTGCTGCTTTCCCACCCGCCCTCCTTCCCTGGGAAATTTCCAGGGATGGAGTTCCAAGAGCACAGCAGTGCTGGAAACTTCCTGGAGAAGCAAGGCAGCCAGGAGGCTCGGTGGGAAGGGATTGCCTTGCTCAGTGCACAAGAAGCAGATATCCTGTTGCTGCCCAAGGTCTCCAGCTCATATTTCCTCATTAACTGAAAGTGCTGCTCGTTTGCAGGTGACTTCCAGATGTTTCCATTCTCCTCGGGGCCGTAAGGGCACACACCACATGGGTATGGGGATTACTGCCAGCAGTGGGGTGGGGAACAGAACCCTGCTGTGATGGGGATGGGGGTGCAGATAGCTCCCTTGCCCCACCACACATCCTGGCATGGCCTCATCCAGTTCCTCCTCACCGTGGTGCTGTCAGGTCCCTCCTCCCTGCTCCCAGCCCATGGCCCTTGGTGCTGCCTCCAGTCCATGTCTCACTGCCCTGGGGATGAGCTGAAAGCAAAGCCGGTTTTAGGGTGAGCAAGCCAGAGTGGTGGCAGGAGGTGACACCCTGGGGCAAGGGATAGGTGTAAGCACCCAGCGTCTTGCCAGGAGCATCCCTGGTCAGATGCCAGCTCTGGCTTTGTAGGCACTGGATCCTTTATGCCCTATAGTTTCTCCACCAGGGTGATTTCTCTCTGGCTGAACCCCCAGACATGTGCTCGGCCAGGCTCAACCCATTTTTGGGCCTGTGCTGAGTCCCCCACACTGTGCCTGTTGCCTTTGAGATAAGCAGGGAAAGGGACCAGAGTGGTCTGGTTCCCAGGATCCTTGTGTTGCCCTGGGGAAAGAGAGCGGGGAGGTTGTGGTGAGCACCACCAGGCAGGCAGCAGCACTGGGTTAGACCCACTCATGCTAGAAGTGGGGTGGATGATCCTGTAAACACCCATTTCTAACTTCCCCCACCAACTCCTCCAGCTCCCCTCCCCTGGAGCAGTGGGAAGCCAAAGGAATGGGAGTGACCACGTCCTGCTTGTGGGATTTGCAAAGGGGGGAGTGTGTGCTTTTCCCCTGGGAGCAGGGCTGGGAACTCAAAGCCTCAGGGTTTGCCAAAGCCCAGGAGGAGGTACAGATGAGTTCCCAGGCTTGTTGGCGGGCTGCCTCCCTCCCTCTGCCCATCTCCTATCCCAAATATTTTCATCTTTTTTCCTCCCCCCACACTCCCCAGCTTCCTCCTGGTATGCTAGTCCCATCTGCTGGCCAGGGATTTGGGGTGCTGTAGGGCTGCTGTGGGTATTGTGGGGTATTGTGGGTGAGAGGATGGAGGGACGGACCCCAGGACAGACCCTGATCTATGCTCTCCTTCTGAGTTTTACGTGGGCACAGAGGAGAGGGAAGGGGGGTTTGGGACATAGCTGGGATGGGGAGGGAGCATGTTGCATAAACCAGAAGTAATCCAGGAACAGCTGCTTGTGGCCTGGAAACACTTCAGTGATTCCGTGTGCTAGGAAAGGAGATGTAAATATAAAGATATTTATTTATGTATGTAGACTACATCTCCGCAGAACAACTCCACACTTGATTCTCCAGTTCTTGTTCATAGACCTCGTAAAAGTCAATGCAGGAGGGACTGGGGGGAGGGCTTAGATATAAATTTGGTGCTTGGAGAAGCAGCTCTCTGTGTGCAGGGGCATCTGGGAGTCTCTTTGCCCTCTCCTCAAATATGTTCCCTTGGCAGGACAAGGAGTGGGAGCGCATCTACAGGAGCTTAAAGCCCGTGCAGGCTGGAGGGAGCTGGGATGGAGGGTGTTGGGGTGGGGAGAGAAAGGGGAGATGGTACGGGTAGGAGGGATGCAGTGGGAAAGGAGGGGATGGGCGTGAGGAGCAGGAAACTCTGGGCCTTTGGAAGGAAGCAGCCTTTTGGAAATGAATTGCATGAGGAGGTGCAGAAAGGTGTTTTGGGGAAAGGAGGAGCTGGGGAATTCCAAGGGAAGGGAGTGGATCCCCAGGGCTGGTGCGGCATGGGAGAGGGGACCATCAAGGAATGGGAGATGCATCCATGGAGCAGAGGAGGAGTGAAATGCAGGTGTGAGGAGGGGTACAATGTACAGAGAGAGGATATGGGGATATATTGAATGGGGATGAAGAGATAGGCCATCCATGTTGGGAGAGGGAGACCATGTTTGGGGAACCCGTTCTGGTCAACTGGAAGAGGTGAAAGCCAGGGGAGTGGTTGGACACAAGGCCTGGACAACCCTTTTATCCTAATGACTTTGCCTGTCCATCCAGCCCATGTATTTTTGGCCCACGGAAGGAAGGGGGTGGGGATGCAGAAGCAGCTAAAAATAGGGGTGTCCCTGCCCATTCCCCCAAGGCGGGCATCCGTCTGCCTGCCTGTGGGGTTGCTGCGGGATCTGGAGGAGGGGAGCAGATCCAGCCTCCTCCCCATGGCGTCTGGCTCTGCTTTTGTTTGTCTCACAGCCCTACAGGGACAGGAAGAGGCTGCAGGGCTGGGGAACAATGGCTCATTCTCCGGGAGTCTGCGCCTGCCGAGGAGCGATAGGGGACACGGGACGGTGGCCAGAAGGCACAACCTCCCAGCACCACTGCTGCAGGAGTTCAGCCCCCAGGAGATGATGGGCTCCACTGGTGGGATGCAGGGGGACCTTCCCCAGCCCACCCCTCTTCCCCAGGTTCCTGTGCCTGGGTGGAGAGAGGAGATGAGGAGCTGACTCACAGTGGGTGCACTTTATAGAGGAGACAAGGGAGGCAATGCTGACAACCCGAAGAGTGGTGGGAACACGTTTCCAGCCAGCACTGGGGAATGCGCTGTCAGCCTCTCTTGAGCCTCTGAAACCTGCAGTGTGGCTGGAACTTGCACCCCGCAGTGGGAATGTCCCCAGGTGGGGCTGGGAAGGTATTTATCTGGGAGCTGTACTGTGCCTTTGTCCCGGTTGTCACTGTGCTCCCCGAGGCAGTGCCACAACTGCTGGTGGAAGCTCTCTCCATGCTCTGTGCTCCCTGCTGTCTGGGAGACTGCCAAGGGGCATGGATATGTGTGCATGGTGGGGGGTGATAAATCCTTTCATCCTACCTCTTTCTTCTCCAGACCCTGCTTTTGAGGCAGTGTCTCTCCCGGATGTTAGATCTAACAGCATGGTGCTGGAAACTGGGCAGGGAGAGTCTCTCCCCACACTTCTTCTCCAGACTTGTTAGGGGTACAAGGAGCTGGCGTTAGCACCTGAGGTAGGGGAGAGGTTAGGACACATTTTGCAAAGGTTGAGCAAGAAGAGGACAGAAGAACCTTCCTGTTTCCAGCCCCCTTTTTTCAAGGTCTTGGATACTTGGGGCTGAATGCTTGCCAGGGCTCCTCTTGTTTACTCAGCCGGGGAGCTGACACATCCAAGGTCTCTGCTGCCTCCACTTTCCCACATGCTGCTGGCCAGCACATTCCAGGGCAGAGTGGAGATCAGTGCAGAGGCATATCAGAGGTTTCCATCCGGGATGCCATCCCTCCTCCCTGCTCACCCCGGGCATCCAGCACCTCTTGCCAGATCGTGAAGAGCGGGCATCACATCTGGCCAGCATCCTGGGCCTTTACAAGCCAGGGCTTGCACAGAGCCCGAGCATGGATAGGGACCCCAGAGACAGGGATATGCCTCTCAAACTGAATGCCTTCAGCAAGGCTCTGTTCTTCTTCCTGGTCCCTGCTGCAGATCTCAGTCCTGTTCCCTGCCATGACCCATGGGAGATGTGTGCAGGGGTGGGGGGATGCCTGTCTCAGCTTAGTCCTCCCTAGAGGGACCTGGGGGAAAGGGATAACACTGTCCTAGGCAACAGTCCAGCTTTTTAATTTTAGGATGGGCACCAATTCCTGCAGCTTGCTGAGGGTTAACAGCACTGGGCTCTGCAGCTGCACCCTTCTCCTGCAGGCACCAGCTCTCCCTCCTGGGCAGCAGCCCAGACCCGGTGCAGCTGCCTTTGGTTTTAGGAGAGAAGGCCACAAAGCTTTTAAAAATAAATGCCAGGAGATAAAGAAGGGTTTGGAGAGCTGGCTGCAGGGCTGGGCCGGGAGCGTGGCCCTCGCCCTGTCATTTAGGCTGGGCGCCTCTATCCCAGCAGTGCTCCCACCTCCACCGGGGCTGCTGGCATCTTTGCCTCCTCCGATCTCGGGCCGCTGCAGGCAGAGGACCGCCGTGACCTTTCTTCTTCCCCCGCAGGCCAGCCCACAGAGGCCCCTTTACGCCCAGCCCCAGCGTCTGGAAGAAGGGGCCTCGTCTCCCTCCTCGACTGCCACAGGAAATGCGGAGCCTGGAGGTCAGGGGCCAGCTGGCAGCTCCTCCCGAGGGGGCCAAGCAGCCCAGCGCTGGGGCTTGCATCATGCCGGCGCCCGCCGCAGAGCAGCGGAGGGAGGCAGAGCCCTGGAAGGGGGAGGGAGAGGGCCAGGCTCTTCCTGTTTATGTGACTACCAGACCCCCAAGAAAGGGAAAGGACTTGGAAAGCTCATTGCTCTTGGGCGGGCTCCAGCAAGCGACTGTCTGTGACTCTTAGCCCAGGGATTGCATCTATGTGGCAGGGTGTGACTTCTTTGCAGGGGAAATGGGCATCCAGCTCCAGGGAGGCCTTGGATTGCACTCTGGGGCCTTGTGAAGCTCTGGTCTAGGGGAGAGACTGTGGTTAGCTTCCTGGGAAGTGAGGGACAGCTCCTGCTACACGCCAGGCTTTGATTCCTCCCATGGTTGTCTCTGGCTGATGCTGGTCTCTGTGGGATGGTCTAAAGGGCAGAGATCGGCTCAGGCCAAGACCAGGAGGTAGCTGGGTGTTTTGGCTGTGGGACAGAGGAATGGGGAGCTCTGGGAATGCCAGGCATGCAGGAGTGTTTAGGGGAGGGTGCCTGTTCAGGCATGATGGCTCCAGAACAGATCCCATACAGCTGCCAGAAGGGCTGGAGACCTCCCATGTTATCTAGGGTCACATCCTGCAGGGCATCTGGTGTGACCATTGGTGGTATGCGGAGGAGGAAATGAGGTCCAGGATGCCATGCTCTTGTCTTCACCTCTGGCTCCATACTGCTCTGACTTAGGTCACATCTGTACCGAATTTGTCGTGTCTCAGCTTTGGTTTGTAGTCCTTGGCTCTCACTGAGTGTGGGTTGAGGGGTGCTCTGTGCCACCTCTGGTGGATGCCCTGGAGGACACACAATTAGGCAGCATTATCAGGAACAGAGGGGACTTACATCCCCTTTGCAGTCCCACAAGTAAGCCCAGGCCTGGCTCAGTGCAGCAGCGATCTGCAGTCAGCTGTAGGATAAGAATAGCTGGGTGCAGTGTAGGTCACAGAATCACTGAATAATAAAATTGTTTGGGTTGGAAGGGACTTTGAAGTTCATCCAGTTCCAACCCCCTGCCATGGGCAGGGACACCTTCCACTAGACCAGGCTGCTGAAAGCCCCTTCCAGCCTGGCCTTGAACACTTCCAAGGATGGAGCATCCACTGTTTCTCTGGGCAGCCTGTTCCAGTGCCTCACCACCCTCACAGTTAAGAATTTCTTCCTATATCTAATCTAAACCTGCTCTCTGTCAGTGTAAAGCCATTCCGTGAAAGGGATGGGTAGGGAAGGGCCTTGGGAAGGGCCTCACAGTCAGAAGCAAGGGGCCCTGGCAGGTCTGCGTGGCAGGAACAAGCACAGCCCTTGGCTCCCCGTATCCCTCCCTTTCCAAGGGCTCCAGTTTAAGGCCAGGCCGACCCAAAGCATTTGGGTTTTGCCCAACCACCTCCTTCCCCAAGGGTTTGGCTGGTGGGATGGTGACACCCTATGGCTCTGGAGCAGTGTTACAAGTGATGGTAGCCCTTGGCTGTTCTCTGCCCTCTCCAGAGAGACTTTGTGCTGTTAGCATGTACTCAGCTCTTTCCCCTGTTCATGACCTGGACAGCTTTGCTCTCCAGCCAAGAGGAAAAGGTCTTGATATAGTCCTGACCTGTCCCTTTCCCTGATATGGCACATATTTAGTATAATGAGTGTTGTGGGATGGTATCACCCCTCCTGCCTCTCCTCCATCAGCATCTGGCCAGTCTCAGCCTGACAGTGACTCAGGGACCCTGGCAGCTGAACACCCTGGGGCATGTTTATGTACCAGCTCAGGAGAGGAGCCATAGAGGACTTGGATCATCTCAGAGAAGAGGAAGGGAAGATGGAAGCAGTGTTTTCTATCTATGCTTCTTCCTTTCCTCCTGTTGAAGCACTCAGAGTATTTCTGAAGTGGGGTGAGCAGAGCTCCCAGCTAACCAGCTGATGTCTTGGTGACAATTTATTCTTCTGAATTCAAACTGCTCACAGTTTGCTCATCTCTATGATGACATGTGGGCTGGTTCTTCTCATTCTCTCAGTGTCTTTGCCTTCATCTGCCCTGCAAAGACAAGCCAGGGTTTGCCTCTTGGTCTCTCTTTGCTCCCATCCTAAGCTGATGTTCCTGGGAGATGGTGGAAACATTCTTGGTCTGGGACGCTGGCCTAGTGGAGGGGGTCACTGATGATCCTGCAGTGCAGTGGAGTCTTCTTGGAGAAGACACTGTGTACTGTCTGGGGAAACCTGTCCATCCCACAAGGCTGGAGCTCTGCTGGAGGTGGAATAGGAGTGTTTTGTTTGCTCTGACTAGGTGGGTGTCCACATAGATGGTGAAGGGGTTGGCAGGCCAGGTGGAAAGGGCTCCTCAGTGACTGTTTGAGGAGGTCTAGGGGAGGGCATGGGGGAAATAGAGAGGAGAAGTGGTACACGTGGGAGTGCAGAGGAATGGCTGGCTGCCACAAAGCTGTCTAGATGTATTGATTTCTGTTCTGCACAGTCTCATCTTCCCTCTCTTGACTTCTAATCCAGACTGATGACCCTGCTCATTTAACCCATTTGCCTTCCTCTGGCTGCAGGTCAGCTGCTTGTTTTATCCAGCCAGCCTGGATCTGGGGCAGACCTCATTCGCTATGACAGACCTATATCCCAGAAAGCAGAAGTGGGACTCAGGGAAGGACAGATTGCCCATTTCCACCCCTTTCCTGCTACCAAGGCTGGGATTGGTGAGAACACCTGAGTCACACTGAAACCAGCAGGATGAGACATGCCCGGGGTGTCAGGAGCACTTGTAGGGTCCATAGCCAAGTAAGAGTCTCAATTCAGTGGGCTTGCAGGATGCTAACTGGGGACATTGCATTCCCAAGCTCTTTTTTTTCCCAGGATAACGCTGCAGTCATATTGTGATTAATGCTTTGGCTGTTGGTCTACATGCAAATCTGCCCCAAAGTTATGTCCTAAGAGGTGGAAAACACTACTTCATACTTGCGTTTGACGTCTCAGTTTGAAAGGGGCTCTGTGCAGCACCCAGCGGGTGAGGTTGGTGAGGTCACATTGACCTCTGGTGGCTGCAGCCTTGGCGTGCAAGGAGCACAAAGGCAAACGGGCTGGGTTTGCTGAGCTGCTGCTTGCCGTTCCTTCTCTAGGCTCTATTCCCCATCACCTCTTCTCTTAGACAGTAATTAGTTTTCTTCTCAAAGCAGGTGCCCACTCCTTGTGGGTACACCCTCAGTCCGTGTGGTTCTTCTACCTGAGAAACAAATTCGGCTTGCATGCACACCAGTAAAAAGCAAAGGCGGATCCTTTGTTGGAGGGCAGAATTCACTCCCAGTTTCTATACAGAGAGGGTCATACCTGGGGAGAGCAGACTGATCCCCTGTATTCAGTGTAACCTCTGTGCTGTCACCCTTCAGACCCTTCTTATGCAGCTGAGGACAGACTTTAATGGTCCTCTTGCAAAGGGTGACCAACCAGACTGGATTCACCATGAGCAGTGAGATGGACTCTTGGTTGGTTTATATTCTGGAGAGAGAGGGGAAAAAAGCTGGGACTAATCCCACAGGGATAATGGTTTAAGAATAAAGCAACTGTTGAGTTGGAGCACCTTTGCCAGAGGCAGCTGGGCAGCTTTGGAGCGAGAAAGCTCATCCCAGTGACTCTAATCCCGTCATTCTGCTCTAATTCAGGTCTTCCTTGTCACCCTGCACACCTCTGGTGCCCTAATGAGGACAGAGATTTGTTGCCAATACCTTACCAAAAGGCTCCCACATGCTTTTGCCTCCTGTAGCTCCAGGCAATGGGTGTGTTCGTGGTGAGGGGGAGGAATGCTGAGGGAAATACTTGCTTGTTTTGCTATCTCCACACAGATACATGCATTTCCTTCCTGCTATAAAGGCCACTCAGTTTTTGAGGGGGCACCTCATTCCTCCTCCCTTCTGCAGCCCCTGCTGTGAAGGGAATAAACCACTGTCAGTGTGCTGCAGCAGTCTTACATCTGCTATTAAAAGTGTCGGGAAAAAAAGTCAAAGTCCTTGCAAAGGCTGTTAATATAAACACCGAGTTTGATGAGAGTCATCAGGAAAAGGTTTATTTTTACTGTGTGTGTTAACTAATCCAGCATGAAGCAGTGTATGAGCCAATTAAATCAGGTTGGAGTTGATAACAACGTTTCACAAGTTCTTTTGTGTTTTTGGCATTTGTTTTGTTCCACACAGGAACAGAAACTGCAGAGAGTTGTTTCATGACACCAAATCATGTTGGGACAGCTACTGCAGGGTGGAAGTTTTTGTTATTTAGGGGGGTTGTTTCAAACTCGCTTCCTCAACCTGACTTGGGAGATCACCCTGGAGACCTTAGCAAACCTCCGCCTAAAACTTCAGTGGAAGCTGCATGTCTCTGCAAATCACCAGGCTGCAAGAAGAATAGCTTATTTTGATTGGGGGGGGGAGTGTGGGGGGGTGGCAAGAAGGACCAAGCAAGAAATATATCGTTGAAGATGTTCTGACTGGCTCACATTCTGGACACCGTGTGCGTTGGCAGTTTCATGGGAGCTTTGTAAATTTGCTGTGCTTCCCAAAACACAGGGCAAGACTTTCCAGAGCACCCAGCTCACCATCTGTAAGCACAGCTTGAGCTTTGCACCAATGGCATTTTAGCCACACAATCAGGAATTTATTGAATTCCTGCCCCGCCTCAGACCTTCCTAAAGCTGTTTCCAGGCAGGGGCAAACAATGCAGTGCTGAGGCATATCCAGCCTAGCTCTCCACAGCACGGGCTCACTTGCCTCGGAGGGATCCCGCTGACCTCTTAGTGCCATCGGTCACCGCACACCGCAAGATCCTGCAGAAAACCCAGCAGCCTGCCACACTCTATGGGCCATGTGTGCTAAGCCCCTCCTCTGGTGGTGGAAAGGACGTGTGGCTCACCATTTGCTAGCTTGTTATAGATTTCCTGTGTGAGCCTGTGTGGCTTGGAAAGTTTTAGTAGTGCAACTATTTTGGTTAGGATTTGAAAAAAACCCAAAACAACGAACCGAACCAACAATACAAGAACAAAAAAAAACCCCACCATCCAAACACCCCAGTGTCATTCCTAGTGTGAACTCAAGTGTGCCAGCACAAAAGTAACTGCTACTGGTAAAGCTATTTTGGAAATCTAATACCTGGCTGTGAGCATGGACAGTCTGGTGGGACTGTGTATCTCCAGCAAGCTGGGGTTGTCTTATACAACTGCAGCTTCCCTCCAAAGCATGAGCTTTGCATCCCTGTGCCTCCACACCCTGGACGAAAAACAGGCATGGAATGTGTTCTTCCTCTCAGGAGCTATCTGATCTGTTGGGATCAGCTACCCAGCCCAGAGCCAGGGGTGGTCTTCTTGCTCCTGGAGTACCTGCCAAACTCAGAGAGTCTCCATGAAGGAGAACAGGTAATGGAGCTCGTAAAAAAATTAAGGAAATTAGTCACTTAGTCAGTCTGAGGACCTGCCCTTAATGCCACACCAGTCAATTATTGAATTATTTATTTTTCCCTGGACTTGGATGTCTGAGACTCTTCCGCGGGCAACCTAGGGTGAAGGTATTTCTTCAGCTGTTCTTGATGTGGGACCTGCTCTGTCTGGTGTCTGAGTGCTCTGAGTCACAAAGCAGTGCAGCCACTGCCCGTGGGGTCAGGGTGGGTGCAGGAAGAGGATTTCTTTGTCATCAGCCTTGAGTTTGTCTCTCTCTGTGTGAATGAGAGAAACCAACTCTTGCTTTGGGTCTTTTATCAGGATTGTGAAGATCTTATCTTCTATCACCACATAATAGCCGGCTCAGGAAATCTTTTCACTAGAGAGGGAGAGAGAGAGAGACCAGAGTTGTTTTCGAGAGAATAACTAGTAGGCAAAAATTGACATGGCCTGAGTCAGAACGGGTTCCCAGCAGGCAACCTTGCTTGTACTTGCTTTTGATCACTCAGCTGGATGCCTCTGGCTGGAGGTAAGGGCTGGAGACAGGAGCTGTGCCCTGCTGCTGGTGGTCCTGGGTCACCGTGCGCCCTTTGTGTGGGAGCTGTGCAGCGCTGGGCTTACAAGGGAGGAGAGGGGGCTGCTGGGACCCCTCGCAGGGAGGGAGAGCCAACAACAAATTCATGTGCTCGGGGTGCCAAGCAGTGCCTGCTGGGATGGATGCCATCCGAGGGCAGTTTGCTGAAAGCCCCACGTGCGTGCGCGTGCTGGGCGTTTGCTCAATACCTGTGTGTATCTTGCAACAAAAAGGCTGTGTGCTCTGTGCATCACACAGGTACCCTCTCAATTCCCCGCTGGTGGCTGGGCTTGATCTTGAAAAGAACTTAGCAGGATGGGGAAAGGGTCTTGCTAAAGCCTCCCTTCCCTCAAATCACCCTACTGAAACTGGTGCAGGAGCTCTGCCATTGGCCCTGGAGGAGAAACTAAAGATGTTCAGCTTGGGTGAAGGAGAAAACTTTTAGGGAAGGGGGGCTTGATCATACCTCTGCTTCCTCACTTACGTGAATGAGGAGAGAAAGATTTCCATGCAGAGGTGGGGTCAGACACTGCAGTGGTGGGGTACTGAGAGCACTTCCCTTTTGGGAGTGCGTTGGCAGGAGCAGGAGCAATGCAGGGCTCCTTCATGTTGTGTTCAGAGCTCTGGAGGGATGCACAGCAGTACTCTGGGCTACCCTGTGGGCTGACTCCAAGCCTGGGGAGAATCCTGGAACTCCCATTTCTTACGAGCTTGATATTGCACTGGGAATTTCTGGTACAGAGCCTGCACTCCATAGCCTGGCTATTGAGGTTGGACACAGCTGAGAGTGATGAAATGAGAGTGAAATAGGGTTGCTAGAGAAAGTGAAAAACATCTTAGCCTTGAAGGGGGAGGCTTGATGTTGGGATTGAACCATGGTGTCCGATTCCATCTCTCCCAGAGCCCTCTTTGTCCAATGGTATGCACAGATTTGGGCAACAGAGTACATGGCAGGTGTGGAGGGTACTCTGTGCAAATTCTTTGGGATGCTGTGGGGTCACACAGGTCCACTCCTGGGATTGCTGTGGCCACTTGGACCAGGGGAAAGCTTCCGAGCATCTATTTCTGGCCTGGGGAACTCAGTGCCGGGTCAGGCCCAGGCTGCAAGCCCTTGCATGCCCTGGAGTACATCTCTATCACATTGCCTTGGGATGTCTCCACACCCAGTTCCACCCACCCACCCACGGACACAGCTGAGGACTGGGGCCAAAACCTAGCCTGTGGGACCTCTTCTTGGCCTGGATCAGGCATCTTTCCAGCACTCCCAATTTTTTCCTCTTGCTTGGATCCCCCCTCCATCCAGAACCAGCCCTACACCTGGGGTGGTCTGGCTACAATTTCTGCAGCCCTGGAACCAAAGAAAACCTCTCCTTATGAATCTCTTCTTTGCAGCAGAACGCGGGGGGGCGGGGGGGGGGGAGGGTTGGGGGGGGTGCTGCGCCTTGCCCGAGGAGACCCCTATTCTGCCCGGGCAGGGTCCCAGACAAGCCGGGCACCCCCTCCCCCGCCGGTCTGTCGGGGGCTGAGGCCGGGCGCGTTTCGGAAGAGAAGTGGCTGGCGAGCAACATCCTTCCGGGGAGCAGCTCCATCCCGGGGCTGGGCACCGAGGCGGGTTAGAAGGACAGGACACACGCAGAGAAAAACCCCTCCCCGGCTCGCTCAGGTGAGCAGCAGCCGGAGACTCTCAGAAACCGGGAGGGGCCGAGGGGATCCGCCCCCGCCCCGCCGGTGAATGCCCCCGCGACCCCCGGAGGTGGGCAGAGCTAGGCTCTCCATAGCCCCGGGGGTTGCCGGTTCCTTTCCAGCCGGCTGGACGAGGGAGGGAAAGAGAGAGAGGGAGGGAGGCAGGGAAAGAAGTTGGGAAAGTGCGGCGGGGTGGGGAGGGCGCTTCAGACACACCTGCCGGGGCGGAGAGGCGGCGGCGCGGAGCGGAGCGGAGCGGGGAGCAGCCGCCCGGAGTGGGGATGGCAGGTAAGGGGCGAGCCCCCGTCCGGGAACGGGGTCCCGGGGGCGGCGGAGCCCCGCTGGGCCCCCTTTGCCGCGGGGGCGGCGGCTGCTCGTCGGCATCGCCCCGGGGCGGGAGTTTTGCACTGGCTCGGGAGTGGTGGTGGTGGTGGTGGTGGGGGATGTCTGCGCTTCTTGTCCTCTTCCCCAGCCACCTCCTCGGGAATGGCCTCCGGCTCGGCATTTCTCGAAGAGCGCCTTCAGACCGGCGAAAGGGAAGCGCTCCCTCCGCCCGCCGCGGGAGGGGGGCACCCCGGGCGGGAGCGGGGCTACCGGCTCTGGAACCTTCTGCCCACCCCTCCCCTCTCTTTCTCTCCTTCCCTCTCCCTTTCCCTCTCTGCCGAGCCTGCCTGCCGAGAAGCTGGTCGCGGCTTGCACAGCCGGCTTGAGTTTCTTGGAGAAACAGTTTGACTTAAAGGGATAAATCTGCTGCGGAGTTTGAAACCGCTCAACTTCTGTGACCTGCTGTTGCGTCGTCCTCCAGCGTACTTGTGTCTATGTGGCAAAAGTCTCAAATGAGAGTTCAATTTCTGCAAGAAACACTGTTTTTATTCAACCTAGAGCAGTCCATGTCTGTATTTGTATTTGGGGTCCTAAACTCTTCGGTGCAGAAAATGGGACACTTGGGCTTCTTTTGTGGTGTCAGCAATTCTCCGTTCCTGCTATCTTTCATCCATCAGACCCCAAGCCTCCTGTGTTTGCATTTGGAGGATTAACTTCTGCACAGCTCTCTCAGCCATCCTCCTTGTTGTGCTGGTTGTCAGTCTGAAATAGCATGATATAATTTGCACCACGAGATAGGAAAAAAACCCGACAACAGAACTCCACCCCCAAATTTCCAAAGAAAAGGAAAAAGACTAGGACATTTCCTTCCCCTGTGGAACATGAACTTCTGCCCTGCCCCTGGGAATGTTCGTGTGCCTGGGGTACCAAAGCTGAACTTAATGCCCACACCAGAGCAGCAGGTAACCATGCACACGTTGGAGGAGAGATGGCTTCTAAGTCTCAGGAGATCTTTGCTGTGCTTTGCCTTGACAGCTGAAAGGATTTGTGCTGGCCTGTGAAGCAGACTTCATTTCTTGAGTGAAAATAGATAACACTGAGTTGATCCATAGCTGGGGAGAGAGCACATTGCACAGAGCTGCTCCATCACAGCTTGTAGGACTGTAAGAGCAGGTTTACCATGACTCTGAGAGGTTTTGGCCCATTCACTTGAGGGGTTCTCTCGTGCTTTATTTCGTTGGCAGAGTGCTTGCCTTGTTGCAACATATTTTCAGGGCTCCATACAGCGGCGTGGAAGATACATGAAAGATATGCTCATGTGATTACCTGCTGATTCCAGTACCTGTAGCCAAGCTTCTCTGTGGGATGGTGCCCTTGAGAACTTGTTTGGTCACCAGTGCTTGGTGCACAGTGCCACGGATTCATTTGCTGGATCCTCTCCAGCCCCAAGTATGAGAAAGCATGTCCTGTGAAAACTCTTGGTCCTGAGAGTTTCCCATTCTCAGGGATGGGACAAAAGGGAAGGTGTGTGATGGCTGGGGGGATTTCAGAATGTTTGAGGGATGAAGATGGTATCTTCTCTAGACTTCCTACTGTATACGCGTCTAACTCTCTTATGCACCACTTGCCTTTTGCATATGCAAGGCTCTAGGTGGACACTCAAGATCCTGCTGTATTTTAGATAAACAGATAAATTTCAGATAAATCTATTTTAGATAAATAGATCCATTTATTTGTAAAATGTTTTCTGATGTATCTGAGTCCTGTTTGCAAGACTAGTGGATCGTTTGCAGGATCATACCTTGACTCTTGTTCTCCCATGCCTACTCATGCCTTCTACCTGTGCTCCTCCATCATTCCTCATCATTTTATCCTTTCCTTTTATCCTTCCAGCCGCGGAGAATGCGTCTCTCCAAGCCAGCAGCCTGTCAGAGCAGGAGGAGGAAGAAGACACCATCTGGGAGAAGATCGAGAGCGCACGACACCAGCTGACCCGCTCCCTGAACCCAGCCAAGCTCACCCCGTACCTGCGCCAGTGCCGCGTCATAGACGAGCAGGATGAGGAGGAGGTGCTGAACTCGTGCCGATTCCCTTGCAAGAGCAACCAGACAGGTGGGAGAAGACACGAACTTGCACTTGGATGGGCCTGGTTTGTGGGGGATAACCTGGTTTTGACACACAGTGGGTGCTACACACACTGCACTACTCCCTCAGCTTCATTGTTCTCTGAGGTGCTCTGCAGTGGAGATGCTACCTTCATACCAAGAAGCTGGGCTACTCAGTTTTCTCTCTGTTTTGCAGGGAATTCATCCTAGCCCTTTGTCTGTTCTTCCAGGTTACCTGATGGACATCCTTCGGCGCCGTGGAAAGCGAGGCTATGAAGCCTTCCTGGAATCCTTGGAGTTTTATTACCCAGAGCACTACACACGGCTCACAGGGAGGGAACCAGCCCAGCGCTGCTCTATGATCCTGGGTAGGAGCAGGTGCTCTGTTCTCCTTTTAGCTGCTGCTTGCATGGGAAGGGCCAGAATGTTCACATTCTGAAGAAATGTTCACATGCCTGCGTAAAAACCGGGTTCATGCTGCTGGTGTGTGAGGAATCCTGACAGTTCTGTACTCTAGAACTGGCAGAGAGGGGGCCACATACACAGGTGTGAAGACTGTGGTGCCATAAGCCTGGGGCAACAAGGGCTGCAAACCTGCAGGAGAACTTGTCACTTCTTGGTGGAAAACAGAGCATTGGGCAAATCTGTTTCTTGGGGTTACCCCTGTTTCAGCAGCCAGGAACAGGTTCTCCTTTGTCTCTCCCCAGATGAGGAAGGCCCTGAGGGACTAACTCAGTTCCTGATGATGGAGGTGAAGAAGGTGAGGGCTCAACGGAAAGAGCACCTGCTGAAGGAACACCAGCTCCAGGTGAAAAACCAGGCATTGGAGCAAGAGCAAGTCCGGCTGGAGCAGCAGCTGAAGGAGCTCCTGAAGGTGCAGGAGCGTTGCCAGCGGCTGAGAGAGGAGTGGGACTCCAACAGCGTGGAGCTGCTGAGGCTGAAGGACGAGAACTACATGATGGCCATGCGCTACGCGCAGCTCTGCGAGGAGAAGAACGTGGCCGTGCTGCGGAGCAGGGACCTGCAGCTGCTGGTAGGATGCTGGGGAGCACGAGGGTGGGCAGTGGGACGTGCCGGGAGTCTGACGGCCGAGAGGGATGCACGCGGATGTCCACACGTGGTAGACTGTGAGCATGAAGGAGCTGATAGCACACAGGATGTGTTTTGGGGATCCTGCCCTGCTCGGGATGGAAATGTGCCCTGCAGGGGGCTGAGACATGGGCACAGTGCAGGAGGCTTGCCACGGCCCAGGGGCAGCTGGAGATACATCACCAGCTCCTGCCAGCTGATGTAGTTGAGGGTACATCACCTAGAGGAGCCAGAGGCAGGGCTGGTGCCTTCCCTGGCATCCGCTGACTCTCAGCCTGGCTGCTGGCACCACAAGATGCCCTGTGTGCTCCTGCCTGTGCTGGCTGCCCTGTGCTGCCTGCTCTGCTCTCTGGCAGCACAGGCAGGCGGCAGGCAGCTCACTCTGTCAAGCTGTGTGTTTATATTTACTTCTTCCCCCTTAAAGGGTTTGCGTTTTCCTCTCTCTAGTGAGGCCGGTGGCAGTGCAGCCGCCCACGCTGGGTGCGTGTGTGCTGCCTGGAGCTGCCCAGCCTACCTTGCTGAGCTTTAGGAGCCTTTTGGCCCAGCCTCCATCCCCCCTGCCACTCCCCACCGCCTCCTCATGTCTCTCATGACGTTGGTTAGACTCATGCCCTGCATAGCTGAAGGAATTCGTGACACTGCACTCCAGCTGCCAAGCTCTCACCTCCAGCAAACATGCATCCATTTCCTGCCTGGGCAAGGACAGCTCTACCTTGAACCTATTAATAACCCATATTTTTAAGTGCTCTGCTGCCTCCTGGCATTCCCCCTACCAGTCTGGGCCTGGACCTTTCACACAGCCTTGTGGTTACCTTTCATACCTCATTCTGTTGTGCCAGTGCCGGGATCCTCCCCTACCTTTTTTCTGGTATTCCTGCCAATGCCAGCTCCCCTGGGCCTCTTTGGAGCAGGGAGGTGAATCACTTGGAGGTAACTGTGCACTGAAGAAATCCCCCTGGAAGCAGCGTCTCAGCTTGCCTTCCCCTCCTGACTCTTCACTCCAGAAGTGTCTGGTCCCCAAAAGTCACTCTAGGTATTTTGGGCAGATTCACAGAAGTAATTCAGTTCCTGAATCCCTTCTTGGCAATTTTGGCAGTGCTTCTTGGTGGCTTTGATAGGCTTCTGCTGCCCCATTTCTTCTCAAAGCCTTACTTACCTGTGAAACTGGTTCTCTGATCAATCTAATCAGTCATTACAGGTCTGGGAGGACCTCTCTTACTCTTAAAAGTCCCTGACCTTTTCTGTCTCCCGTGACATGTTGGTGGAGGAGTGTGAGACCAGGCCAGGGAATGATGATGCCCCCGTGGTACGCTGCAGCCTCCAGCAGCTTGAACCTCAAACACCTCCCAGGCCAGAGGTGGCCTCCCCACACTGAATAGCCTCCAGTGGATTTTTCTGCTGTGGATTTGTTTCTTAGCTGTTCTAGGAGTCTTTGAGATACTCACAGCTGCTGGCCCTGGACCAGAGGTCCCACGTCCACCCATGATCAAGGCCAGCTCCACCGTGGGTGCCCCAGGGTAGCAAGAAAGTTGTTGCACCAAGAGAAGATCCTGAATGTGCTTATGCAAGTGCATCTTCCTCCTTTCCCTGAGGGAGAAGCTTTTGTGTGCAGCTGTGCTGCTAACCTTGGCCCAGCAGTAGGATACTCCTTCACATGGCTGCCTGTGGTTGCCTCCTGCGCCTTACTCGCCTCCAGACCTGTTTTCTTCTCAGCACCTTCTCTGCTTCACTCTCCTGATAAGGAGGAGGTGCAGGGCCGTGTGTGTCAGACTGTTTTGTCCCTGGGTTTCAGGTGGACCAGCTGAAATGCAAAGTGTCCAGCCTGGAGGAGGAGTGCAGCCTGCTGCGGAAACAGGCATCTGCACCGCCCCAGCGAGAGGCCGAGGAGCGGGGCCATCCCGACGCCGTGTCCGAGCTGTGGGCTGAGAACCAGCGGCTCACGGCATCGCTGCAGGAGCTGCAGGGCATGTTGCAGGTACCTCCCAGGGCAGGCCAGGCTCCAGGTCACTTGCTTTCCTGGGCCACCCGCAGTGCTGTTTACACAGCCACTGGAAAGATGGGGAAATCATTGTTTTGGGCTGGCCTGTCCCATCCTCTGAGCATATTGCTTGGCTGTGGTGCCTGCCATTGTGTCTGGGTAGTGACAGGTGCTTTTTTCCAGCCCTGTAATTCTTGGTTGTGCTCACAAGTGTGACTTTGTGCCTTGGAGTGCACAGCAGATTGATGCAGGATGATGATGGCAGTTGTGGCAGTCATTGCCCTGGTCTGTTGCTCCCTGGGTGATTGAGGGGCAGTGACAGTACTCTCTCACCTCCTAGACACCCGGTGAGGGCCCAGTGCCAGGCTCTGAGCAGATCCTCCTGGACATCCTGGAGCATGATTGGAAGGAAGCCCAAGATGACCGGCAGGATCTCTGTCAGAAACTCAACTCCCTGCAGAATGAGCTGCAGTGGGCTGAAGAACTGAGGGATAAGGTAGAGCATTCATCACTGCCCCTGTCCCTGCACACCAAGCGGGGCCTGGGAGGGGGCTGTAAAGCAGGTGCTTTCAGGAAGGCTAATGCTCACTGCTTGCTGTTACCAGTACCTCCAGGAGGTGGAAGATCTGCAGCTCAAATACCGGACGCTGCAGAAGGACTGTGATCTCTACAAGCACCGTATGAACACAGTGCTGCTGCAGCTGGAGGAGATCGAGAAAGAGCGGGACCAGGTAGATTGCTTTTCACCTCCCAGCAGGAACAGAGCTCTGGATACCCTCTCCTTCCCCAGCAGATCTTGTCCAGCCATGCCAGGGTGGGAGGTGTGGATTAGCAGCGCAGTTCTGTGCCTTTTCTCGCTCTCAGTCTGGCTCCTTGCAGGCCATCCAGAGCCGTGATGGGGTGCAGCTGCAATACTCCCAGAGCCTGATCGAGAAGGACCAGTACCGCAAACGTGTGCGGGCCCTGGAGGAGGAGCGGGATGAGCTCCTAAGCAAGCTGAGCCAGGCAGAAGGGCTGAACAGCACGCTAGAGGCACAGCTGCAGCGGTGCCAAGGGGGCCGCAGCCTCAGCAAGGTGAGGGTGGCTAGAAAGAAGGGGCAAGAGGGAAGGCAAAGGGGTCAGGACTGATTTCTGGGGGATGCAGATGGGATGATGGAGTCCCTTCTCTCCCAGATGTGCAGCTCTTCCTACTCCCTCTGCTCCAACCTCAGCAGCACCTGGAGCCTCATAGACAACCCTACAAATGGACTCATGGATACTCTGGGGAATTCTGTTACCCCATTCCCGGGGGATTCAGCCATTCAGAGCATGGTGAGTGCTTGACCACGTGAGGCTGGCCCTCAGCTGAGGCCAGCAGAGACACTGCTCAGGAGGGGCACGCAGGCATTGGAGTTGGAGTTCTTGGTGGAAGACTGGCCGTGGGGTGGTGTGTAAGGTGTGAGCTGATCTCGGGTGCAAAGCTTTGCTCTCTCAGTCTCTAACAAACTAGCCAGTGCTGCCCCAAAGCGTGGCAAAGAGGAGGAAGCAAAACTCTTCATCCCATACGACGCTCTAGAAATCAACAGCCTCATGTAAGATGCTATCCTTCCCAAAATGCTGTTTAATCTACACAAGCTGGAGGAGAAATCCAGGCTCTTTTGAGCCCTGTAGCAGCATCGTGTTGTTTTTAAGGGAGTCAGGTTCTTTCCTTTGACTCCTTGAACTGTCATCCCAGAGCACCCTGAAATGGGCAGGGTTACTCACACCTCTGGGTGTGTGGTGGCTAAAACAGAAATATAAGGACAAGGGTTGGATAGTCTCTTCACTTGCTACTTCTCCTGCAGCTTGTACTTTGCAAAAAGATGTTGATGCAGTGTCATGGATCCCTAGCTGAGCTATCTGCTTGGGAAAACAAGGTGCCCCTAGGAGTTTGGAGGGATGTGGAGTATCCTAAAGAGGGTTGTGGTAGCCAAGGAGCTATGTGCTCCCCTGGCCTGAAGGGAGGGGAGAAGTGGTGCTGGGTGTTGATGTTAGCAAGTACTTCTCTCACTCTGCCCAAGGATGTGACTCCCGACAGCGAGAAGGATATCAACCGCCTTTCCACCTTCCCCTTCCCTCCCTGCATCGGCTCCATCCTCCGCCGGCAGCGGGAAGAGAGATGCATGCCCTACAAAAGGTGATTGCTGGGGGCTGCTTGTCTCCTCTGTGGGGTTTGTGGGGTCCAGGGAGAGCTGCCTGGCAGGGTTAGGAGAGAACCTGGAGTGGGAACAGAGTGGGAAGGCTGGCTGGGAGCTGTGTGGTGGCTGCAGGGGTGCTTGGGGGTGGCGGGGAGGTCTGTGGAGCTGAGATTGAGAACGGGATGCCAACAGTCTTTGGAGAAGCTGCTACCTTACAGACCCATTTTGTGTCTCCTTTGTAGCTTGTCCTGTGGCTCCTTTAGCAGCATGGAAGATGCAACAGGTACAAGGCTTTCCTCAATGGGCTTAGCTAAAAAGAAGTGGTGGCTGTGGGGAGAGGGGTTGGACAACTGACCCTCCCTCACCCCTCTGGTTTGTACAGCTCACTGCAAGGGCTCTGCACCTGTAGCATGGTACTATGGACCCTCTGTCAGGCACAGCAGCTGGAAAAGCTGGCTTTTCCTCTGCAGAGGCAGGGAGCTATTTGTATCAGCTCTGTTTGACTCATGGAGAGCTGTTGAGGGGAGTAGGTAATAGAACAGGGAAATACCTTTGCCCTGGGGTGTTATTGGATAGTCCCTTCATCTGCTGTCATGGGTTCTAAGTCTCCTGGAGTGAAGCTCCTGGTGCTGGCAGGCCCTGTGATGGGTGCTGGTGGCTGATCTCTGAGCACATCCAGGTGGCCCTGGCTACTGCTGCCTTCTGGCCGAAGTGCTGATGAAGGGAACAAAGATTTGCTTGTTCTTGGCAATGTGGGAAACGCTTTTCTTGAGGGTGACCATTCAAAGCCTCCCTGCAGCCTCAGTTTCCCAGTCAGATGCTAGAAAATGGCCAGGGGAGGATGGCAGACCCTTGCCATCCCCAGAACACGAGCTCCCTGCAGCGTTAGTACAGGTGAAGTGCTCCCTCTCCGTTTTGCTCTCTCCTAGGCAACAGTTTTGCTGGCACCTTGCTGGGGGCCTTCTCCTCTTCTTCCAGCAGCACGTACACCAGGGTGAAGTCAGAGATCTGCTTGTCCACACTTTCCAGACGCAAGGAGGTCACCAGGAGGTGACTGCTGCTCTCTGAGCTGGGCACTCTGTGGTGGTGCTTGAGGGGACATTTTGTGGTGCCAGGGACCACGCTTGGGAGACCCTTCCTTTCTGCCCCTCCCACTGCAGGCTCTTTCTCACGAGTGGGAGAGGAGAGAAATGAAGATCCTATAGTCCTTGCTTCCTAGCAGAACTTCAATTTTTTGCACTGTCCTATTTGTTATGGCAGGGGTGGGGATGTTGCTCTGGGCTGGACACGTGTCTGTCCAAGTAGGGAAGGACTGTGGGAGCCCAGCTTGGCTTTGCTGATGGGGCTGGTCGGATAGAAGGGCCTGTGGGGCTTTGTGAGCTCTGTGTGCCCTGGTGATGGGCATGCTGTGAGTCACGAGCTCTGTGCTGCAATAAAGACCCTGTAGCTGGACACAAGGCATGGGGGACTGGCTCTTAGCAAAGGCAGTCAACCTCAGTTGCCAGACTTTGCATTTCTCCTTGCCAGGTCACTAGTGGTACAGCTCACGAGCGTGGGTCATCCCAGCAACCCCTCACCCCAGGAGAAGAGGCTCGGAGCAGACATCTCCATCCTTGGAGGGAACAGGACAGGAATTTATGTCCAGTGGGTCAAGCCAGGCTCACGGGTTGAAAAAGCAGGACTCAGGGAAGGGTGCCGGCTCATTGAGGTGAGTCAGGGAATGGGCTCACTTTGAGGGTTTGCAAAGCACTTGGGATGATGCAAGGAGTGTGGAGTGATCCCCAGTGCAAGCTGATCTCTACCCAGCTTGAAGTCCACCTCCGTTTCTTTTATTTTCCAGGACTGCTCCCTATCTAGAGCTTTACACAGCACAAATACCCACCCAGGTCTCATGGCACTCGAGTGTACCTGTGCATATAAAAATGCCAAGACCTTCTGAAACACTTCCTTGAGCTGTGGGAAGGGAGAAACAAAAAGGAGTCACACGATTAAGGTGCCAGTATGGCTTTGTGTCCCTCGAGTTGTCTGTCACCTTGTAGTTTTTTCAGAGCAGTTTGCATCCTGCACATGCCCATTGCAAAGCAATCAATTCTGGAGCAAGTTTTCTCAGGCCTTTGTGACCCTCCTGAGCTTTAGAGAATAATTGCTCTGAAGAAAGCTCCTGGAGGGAGGGAAGGGCATTTGTTTTGCCAAGAATGACACCACTTGAAATACAGCTGCACTACTTGAATTAATATCCCACCTGTTACTGAAAACAAACCAGTGCTCCCGCTCCCACACATGTTCATGCACACACATGTTTCCTTTCACGACAGCCCACCATCCAGGCTGGGTGATGGCTGGCAGCAGGTATTTCAGAGGCAGAGGAGGGAGCCAGAGGCAGACTGAGGATGCCTTGCCCTCAGATACAGTTTATCCCAGACCTGCCTCGCTCTGTAACACCTTTTGTGTAACCCTAATGGGTGAGGGAGCCTGGGGGGTGCATGCTCTTCCAGCCCTGAGGTCTAACGGCATCGGTCCTTGCTAGCTGAGAGTGCCATCGCTGAAGGAAGAGGTGCTTTCCCTGGAGAACTGCACACGGGAGGTTGCCTACCTGAGCCTGCTGCACTGGGATGAGCCCTCTAGTCTCATCTTTCAGCTCGACCTAGAAGGTAAGGTGCTGGCAGCTGGGTCTCCTTTGAGCCTGAGCTCTCTGCCTCCCTTTCTAGACTTTCCACCCAGACCTGGAGATAAATCTCAGTTATTCTCTCTCCTCTCCTGTTTGGTCCTAGGCCACCATGTCTGACACAGGGGTTGGCTGTAGCTCCAGTAGCTTTCCCTGTCTGGTGTGACTTGTGCATCCTCTGAGTTACAGGACAGAGGTACAGACCTTCTGTCTGTTTGCCTCCTCTGCCCCCCCACCCCAATCCATAGCATCACAACTGTGCTGGCGACTTGGCTTTCTTACCGGTGACCGTTGTCTGCTGCGTCCCCACCTGTGGTGACCCGTGTTTTATGCTCCAGGATACCAGCCTCTGCGGGCAGCCCTGGAGGAGGGGAAGAAATGTTCTGGAGACTCGTTCTACGTCCGCACCAACGTGTCCCTCCTGGAGCCGTCGGACCCTTACGCGCTGTGCGTGAAGCGCCGGGAGATCCTGCACGTCACGGACACCATGCACAGAGGCCGCCTGGAGTGGTACTGCTCGCGCGTCGATCCCTTCACCGTGCGGGACCTGGACAAGGGCACAGTGCCCAACTACAGCAGGTAACCAGCGTGAGGAGGGATGTACCTGGGGTACCCGCCCCCTTTGTCTGTGCTGACCATCCCCTAGAAGTCCTGGGGGTGCAGACTGGCCTCTCGATGGTGTGGGATGACTAAGGATTGTATGGGGACCAGTGTGGTAGTGTTTGGGAGCCCTTGAGGGACTGGGAGGTTGAGTGAGGGCTTTGATATGCCTATGCTTCAGCAGGTGTGTGGGACCTGTTGGTGAAGAGGATCCCAGCAGGCTATGGTCCCTGGGGGCTTCTGGAGTTGCTGAGTGCAAGCTCCCTGTCTTTTCAGGGCTCATCAGCTTTTGAAGATCCAGGAGAAGCACCAGATGCCTGGGCAGCAGAGAGGCCACAGAAATAATGTAAGCCAAGGAAGCGGGTGATGAGAGCTGTGTGTGTGTGCCCATGGCCATCTCACCACCTCAGATACAACCTGCCCCACTCTGTTGGTAAACCAACTCCTACAGAGGTGGCAGATGGGTTAGCAAGCAAAACTTTTAGCCCAGGCAGTGTTACTTCTCTGTGGCTGCTTTTCTACTGCCTCCCCACTTCCTAGACTGAACCTAATGGGTGGCAGAGCCAATCCCTTGCTCTTTGTAAGGGTGCTCCATCCTTTTTGCCAGAGGGTGTTCTGCAGCCAGTTCTGCACGTGTGTGAAAAGGTCAGTGCTCTCAGCCTAATTGCCCTCACTTTCTCCTCAGCTAAAGAAACGGGCCTTGGGCCAACTGCGCTTGGTGAAATCCAAACCACAGAGGAGCACAGAACAGCCCCCTCAGCAGCTGTGGCTGGACCCCTGCTCAGGTGAGCTGCTAGCCCTGTGCCTGCCCTGTCACCCTTGCAGACCCAGTTGTCCCCTGGTCATCCAACTTTTTGTGGAGAATAAACTGCTGTGTAGCTCAAGGGAGTCACAGAAAATGGGCAGGGGGTCTACATCCAGGATATCTGTCCATGAGTGAGTGTTGTAACCAGGGTAGGGTCTTTCCTGGGACATAAGACAGTTTGGTAGGTACCTCCCTGATTCAGGATGAGGAGGGGGTGGTACAGAAGAATGGGATGGACTGTAGGCTGGCCTGGTCTCCCATGTTTTCACCTTTGGCTTTCTCTTCTTCGTTGCTGTCTTCCAGACCCGGACACAAACCTGAAGCCTTACAGCCTGGTGCGCCCTGTGGTGGTCAAGACACTCCGTCCCGTGGTGCTGTCCCCAAGCTGCATTGCACCACGGCTCATCAGGAACCTGCTGGACCTGCCCACCTCTCGCCTGGACTTTCATGTGTGCCCAGCAGGTAGGCAGCAGTGAGTGGTTGGTCAGTCCAATTCGGTGAAGAGCTGCTCTTCTCTTGGAAGTTTGGGTTACGGTCTCATGGGAGTCTCGGAAAACACGTGAGAGATCTCCCTTTAGTGGGTAAGTGTGGGAGTCTCTCAGTCTTCCCACGTAATACCTGTTAACAGGTCACTTTTTTGGGCTGAGTGTCTGCAAGATATTCCCTGCTATTTCTAACTGTGTCCTATCCCTGTGGCTCACAGGGAAGCCAGCCCTCACTTCTGGGTCCTGAGGCATGGGGATCCTCTCTCTTCCCTGGAGTGGATGGTGGTGTAGTGTTGCCTTGCTGCTCTGGGTGGCTCTTCCCAGACATGAAAACCCTGGCTGATGTGGGATCTGCAGGCTGACTTCATCCAGCTCTTCCTGCCCAGGAATGGAAGCATTCAACCTTAGTGCTGTTATCTCCTTCCTTCTGCCAGTAGATGTGCGGCTGACACATGGCTGAAGGGGAAAGGGCATTTTTCCCACAGGAAATGTTCAGGAAGGACAATTCCCTCTTTCCTCCTTCCTCTTCAGTTCTGTGGTGCTCTCTTTTCCCGGTGTTTAGAGTGCTCCTTTTGCCAACTGCAGGACTGACAAATGAGTTGGTTTATTCGTTTGCGAGGTAGTGATGGAGGTAGTGAAAAATCTCTGGTTTGCTGAAGGATGGCTCTGAAAACTTTGGCCGCTGGGCTTCTCAGCTGAGTGACTTGGCCATATATCCTGTCCTGCTGAGCCCTCTGCAGGGTCCCCCTCACACTGCACGGGGACCTGCTTCAAAGCTTTTATTGCCACTGGGAATTTACACGAGGGCAAAAACTCCTTGTCCCCTGCCAGTTTTGCCTGCTGCAAGGGAAGAAAAATAATCCATGAGCCCCAAGCCATTTCTCTTTTGTTTGCTGCCTGTATTTTCGTTTGATCTTCCATGGGAATCTGCTGCCTGCAAAGGAAACATGGTTTTGCAGGATCCAGGTCTACCTGAGAAACACCTGTGCCACCAGAGGATGCCCAGCCAGCCTGAGCCCTGGGACAACTGGAGCATGCTCTGGACATGCCTTCTGCTAAAAATATTACTTGATTTCTATCTTAGGGACAAGCAGCTCTTAAAAGCCTTTTTATGATCCCTCCTCATGTTTCCGTGGCAGTGTGGGCAGCTGCCTAGAGCAGCATGGTGGGTAGGTAAAGCCTGGCGCCTGCCTCAGCCACACTGGGCTGCAGGGGCTGTGGCTCCCAAGCCAGGTCTGGGGGTGTGTGTGTTGTGCCAGGGGCACCTGGCAGTCCTTGCTTTGACCATTGCTTTGACCATGCTGCAGCTCTGTACAGCCAGCTCTGCCCCCAGTTCTCTGTCACAGCATCAGCTCTGCTGCTCTCCTGGCGCTGGCTGCTGTCCTGCCTGTGAGGAGGGAAGGTGGCTCAGCCTGCCACCAGCAAAAGGAGGTTCAACTCGTCCCCATTTTCCTCCTGCTCTCCCAGGATACACCCACTCCTCTTGCTTCCCCAGCCGTGCTGCTCACTTACAGGAGCCGTCTATAAGCCTGTGTAGCTCTCAAACCCTGCAGAAAACCCACCTGGCAAGATAAAGTGGTTATTTTTCTGCCATACCCTGTTAGGGAGGGGTTGGGACAGTGTGAGTGTGGGGAAAGTGGGTGGATAATGTCTGTGAGCCAGCTTAGGCTGCTGTGGTACAACACAAGGTGCTGCTCTTGCCATGCAAGGTGTCTTCAGCTGTGATCTCTCACTTGTTCCCTACCAGAAAGCTGCAGGAGATCTATGCCAATGTGTGATGTTGTATAATTAGACTTGCTCTCCAGAATCCATAAACACCAAACTCGATAAGCACCAGTGCAGCAGTAAATGTGTGGGATCTGAGGTAGAAAGCCATGCAAGAGGGACAAGGGGCTGACATCTCCCTCTTCCTATCTCCTCTTGGCTTGCAGAGAAGCTGGCAGGAGGGGATCCCAGTGCAACCAATGCTCAGGAGCACCCTGTGTCTAGAGCTGCCCGCCAGGACCAGAGGGAGAGTGGACGAATCCGCATGATCCAGGAGGCGATGGAAAAGGTGCTGAGGCTTTTGGTGTGGGGACAAAGGGCCAGGATGGGACACCTCATTCAGACCGGAGGAGAGGAGGGGGAAGAGGGAGGGCGGTGTGGTGATAGAGAAGGAGCTGCTTGTTTGGGGCCTGTGTAATTCAGAGAGTATTTTAGGTTGTGGAGCAGCAGGTACAGACGTTTCCCTGAGTCTCTGATGAGCTCAGATAAAATAAATGGCAGATGGGGATTTGTGGGGGAGTCAGTGGGACATGCCATACTCAGAAGTGACCTCCCTGCTCTCTCATTCCTCATGTTCACCAAGGTGGCAACAGCTCTGCTCAGGGCAGAAATGTGAGGCTGTGGGTGACAGCAATGACAAAGGGGATGTGAAGATGGGCTGTGACTGAGAGTGGGGTCCAGTGAGCTCTTGGGTTGGATTGGCAGTGATGGAGTGGGTGACCCTGCTCTTTAATTCTCCCCGTCTCTATTGGCGCTGTCCATAAATCTCATTTTTAATGGAATTAGTATTGGAAAAGCAATGATATTGCACAGTATGGGGTTTGATTTAATGTAACTGTCAGGGGCTGGGGTTATTTTTTCTCCATTTAAATCAGTAAATCTATTCTATTTCTTTTCCAGAATAAACACTGCCTGCTAGAGCTGGGATTTGAGGGTGTGAGGGATCTAATTAAAAGTGAAATATACCCCATCGTTATCCATGTCGAGGTCACTGAGAAGAACATTAGAGGACTCAGGTGAGGAAAGGCGGTGTGGCATGGATGGAGGGCATCACGGGAGGAGAGAGAAGCCCTTGTCTCTGTTCAGAGACAGAAGGCGGATCAGGCGAGAGCACTGGATGTGTGTGTTGGGGTTGGCTCTCTGAGGGGACTAATTGGCTTTCTGTAGGTGTGAGGGCGTTCCTGGGTGGTTTTGCTGCCCCACCTGCTTATGCCAAGGGTAATGTTTGTCCCTGTGTTTTCCCCAGGAGCTTGCTGGGGAAGGCGGGCCAGCGGGACTCGGAGGTGCTGAAGGCGTGCCGTGGTGTGGAGCGGGCTCTCCACACCCTGCCGTGCTCCTGGGCCCGCGTGGAGCCCCATGCCTGGAACCATGTGGAGGAACTGCCCAAGGTGGTTCGTGGATGCATCTTCCAGGAGCAAGCCCGCCCACTGTGGATGGAGGAGGGCGATGACTGAGCTGGGGGTGGCAGAGCGGCTACTGACACCTACTGTCCCCAAGAGCTGCTCTCAGAAGTCCCTGCCTTCCCAAGCCCCTCCAGGTAGCGTGCTCTTCCTCCCTGAGGGGATGCTGGCAGCAAAGGCCCCCCAGGGTAGCCTTTCTCGTCTTCTGGAGGGCCACCAAGAGCCAGGAAGTAACACACAGTGCCTCCCCTGTCTGAGCTTTCTGTATTTCACTGGAAAGACGTCTTCCGCCATCATGGTGGAAACCACCCTAGTGGGCTGTTCCCGGTCACCGTGGGCTGCCCTTGTACGTGGTCAGGTTGACAGACAGGGAATGTAGGGGAGCTGTGTGGGATCAGGCTGTGTAGGAGCGTTTCTCACACACGTTTGAAGCTCTTCTCCCGTCACCGCCATCTCCCCTGCCTGGTGGCACTGTGTGCTCTCGGTCCTCTCTTCCCATCTACCTCGCCTCCGGCCCCAAGGCACAGGGAGCATGGCTCATATGCCTGTGACCCACGGCAGCTGGAGTGACACTAAGGTTGCAACAAACCCTTATTTTATAGGAGCTGTACTCTTTATTGCTTGTAAATTATTAATGGAGCCTTTTATTGGCAAACTGCCTGTAAAGGAGAATTAAATACCATTCATAATGGGAATGGGTGGCAGGCTGTGGGCTTGTGTGTTACTGGGGAGCTATGGGTGATGTACGATGGGATGTTTTTCTCCTCCTTTAGGTGAGATCCAACTGCCCAGCCCTCCAGGGGAAGGAGGGAGCACTGCCTTTGCTGTTGTAGGGCATCAAGAAGTGTGGGGAGAGACAGGCTAAGTGTGCCCCACACTAAGTCCCCTCTCTTTTCTACATAGCACCTGATTTTCAATCCTTTGCCTTTCCCCAGCACTGATGTTGGTCAGGGTGCTTTAGGGAAGTCAGGGAAACACTCACTTGAGTTTTGAACTGTGTCTGGCTGGGGTCCCTAGAGCTTTGCATCCCTCCATGCCTTGGTTAGCCTGAACTGACAAGCCAGCTACCTCACCCTCCTGGGGGACAACAAGGAGATGAGCCCAGCCATGCTGCTAGGAGAAAGGGGGACAATGCCCTTGCAAGTGGGGTTTTCACCCTGACATGGGGCCAAGAGTGGGTTCAGACTCTGGCAGGGGGAAGATGGAGGCTTTGGGTAGCCACAGCAGTGCTCACTTATGCTGCATGGTCCTGAATCCTGCTATGCAGCCACCGCTATCAGATGCCATGGGAAAGGGGTGCCAGGATACCCATGCAATGGAGAGGTGGTGGTTGTGGTGGTAGGTGGTCTTTCCTGAGGCTTGCCAGAGGAACAGGTAGTCTGTGGCTCTGGGAAGCTTTGTGGGGCATGAGGTCAGGCAGAGTCTGCTGGTTCTGGGCTCAATGGGAGAAGATGGGCAACCAGCACCAGTCAGGTCCTCTCTGTGTCCTCCTTGCCCCTGTGGTTTGGCCCTGCTGGTGCCATGCACTTGTGAAGCTCTGAGCAAAAATTACCTTGCTGATCTTCATGGGTCCCCTGTGAGGTGTTATTTCAGGCTCTAAACCAGTTGCCTGTGTCTTTTATGAGGACGAGAGTGAAGGGGGGAGGAAAGAAAATGAAGATTTTAACTTGCAGTCACTAAAATGTAGAGCAAAGTCCTCGCTCTGCCCTGGAGCCATGCAACTCTTCTCTCAGGGAAGGGGGAGCTGGCATACACAGGGCTCCAGATGAAAGCTCCCAAGTGACATCCACTCCAGGGGATGCAGCCTGAGCATCCCAGCACAGCCAGTCCCCTGGGAGGGTGCTTGCCCTGCAGGCAAACAAAGTGGGATTCTTGTTGAGCTGATGAGAAGACAAGTCCCAAAACAAGCTCCCATTCACCCTGTCATGGATTTGGAGATTGGAATTTGCATCGTTGTGGGGGGAAGAAAAAAATAGCACTTGAGTATTCAGGGAAAACACTGTGTGTGAGGCACTGTGACTCAGGGCTTGAAACTTCCTTGTATCCCTGTTGGCACTGGGAGCCAGCCCCAGCCCTATGGCCTAGCTGAAGGGGGTTAAAAGCAGCCCCTCCACCTTGGGTATGCACTCCTAGCTTAGCACTTGCTCCCTCCCCAAAGAATCACGTATCAGCACTTCGCTGGTCATCAGTGCTTAACCAGAGGGAAAGGGAGGCAAACAAGGTTGCTGGGGGCAGCTTGGCACTGCCCAGCTGCCCAAGCAGCGGCAGCACTGCCTCTCCTGCTCCCAGGCTTCTTCCAGGCTCTCTCTTTATCCAGTTTCTGTCCCCTGAGGCTTTCAAAATCCAGCCTTAACTTGTTCTGGACACGGGTGAAAAGTGGGGCAGAGGGCTCCAGGGCAAACATAAATGACCCTCTCTGCCCTGCACACTCCAGCCCACCTTCTTTTTACCTCCTCGGGGGGTGGCTGCCTGCTCGGAGGAATGAGTCACAGGTTAGGTAACTGGCACAGTGCAATTAGCAGCCCTGGGCACCAATTACCAGCTGTAACAGCCTTGTGCAAACCCTGTAAAGTCACTGAGAGCAAGATTTCTCCCTCCAGGGAGGGGATTGTCGAGGTGGCACATGTGTCACTCTGGGAAGTCACCAGCACTGTCCACAGTGGCCCCCTGCCCCAGCAGTTTCCTGGGACCATGCTCTGTACGAGTTAGCTTTGAATAGGATTTGTAATGTTTTTTGGGGCCATCACTAATGATCCTGTGCCTGTGTCCCACCTGTGCCTCCCAAATGATTTCCTAAGCCAGAGCTGGGAGGTGCTGCAGGATGCCTTGGAGCTATAGAAGCTTCCTTTACAGGTGCCTGAGGCTGCTGGCATGTGGCTGGAGCACTCAGGGAGGTTAATTTCTGGTTCAGGAGCAGTGGCCAGCCATGTGAGCAATCCCAGTCACACCACATTCACATCCCTGCAGTAATGTAAGGCCTGAAGGTGAATGACTCCCCCTGTGCCCCAAATCAGTGTGAGAAAGTATCAGTATTCAAAGGGATCTAAAAATAAAACCTGCAGGGACCCTCCAAAGGGATATGGGAGATGCTCTTGAGATGTTCTTGCTTCAGGGGAAGGCAGGAGACTGAGAAATACAGGGGAGAAGGAGGAAGAAGTGGATTCAGTAGTTTCTTCCTTACAAAAGAAAAAAGTAGCCAGGGACAGGGATGGTGTGAAAGTGTGTGTCTGAGACCTGGAGAAACTGAGCACACGGGTTTAGCCCTGCAGGGAGGTTTTCCCTGTGTGCCTGGGCAGTGTCTGTGGCTGGACGCACGGTGGGAGTGTGGAACAGAGGGACCCTGGCAGGCTGCCCTGCCCCTCTTTTCTAAGGCTCCATGATCTGACATGTGCATGAGGCGGGGTGCCCTTTTCCACACCCCCACCAATTCTCCTGGGCACCAACTTATTACTTTTTATTTTTATTTTTTTGGCATGCTGAGATTGGATGCCCACAGCTTGTCGCTCCCTGAGGAGGCGCTCTGATTTCGGCAGCTTATGTAGAGCACTACCATCCTGCTGTCCGCACTCTTGCTGCACAGGGAAGCTGAGGTGGGGGTATGGATGTCATCCCCCGTCCTGGGCTGTTGTCTCTCTGTACCCCTCTGGCTACTCTGTAAAGTGGCCTACAGGTAGTGTGAAGGGGGCAGCATGGTCACCTACCCTATATCTAACTGAACCAGCAAAAGCACGCAGCAATCTGTGGTGCTGACCCCCAAATTTCCCTTCCATGGTGGTCTTTGTCCTTGGGAGGGGCTCCCACACCTTTTTGAGGGTCTCTGATATCCCCACCCCTTGTTGGCAACCAGAGGGCTGGAAGTGAAGGTGGCACAGGGGTGACCAGTGGTGAAGGCGGGGAGTGGGGAAGGAGCTGGAGGTGCCACTTTGCTGCTGTGCCTGCAGGTCTCTGAGGTTTTCCAGAGAGAAAGGACATCCCCTTTCCTTGCCCAGAGAAAGGGAAGCGTCACCTTGGACAGCATGAAAGCCACAAGGGACACGTTGCTGAGCTCAGCTCTGCTGCAGGGGACAAGGAGCTGGGTGGGATATAAACTCTGCGGTGACACTGCACACACCCCCGCCATGCTCCCCCAGAAGTGTTCAAGGCCAGGTTTGATGGAGCTCTGAGCAAACTGCTCTAGTGGAACGTGTCCCTGCCCATGGCAGTGGGCTTAGAACTGGATGATCTTTAAGGTTCCTTCCAGCCCAAGTAATTCTATGATTCTACAACTGAAAGGGAGGCAGCAGGCCCTTCCTCCTGCTTTTGGTTGCTGGTGTACCTGTTCCTGTGCTGCCACCTGGGCAGCAGAATGTCCTTGGACATCCTGGTGGTGATGTGAGGTGGGGCAGAGGGTGGGGATTGCAGGGCTGGAGGCCAAGGAAAAGGGACCTTCAGGAGCAGAGTCATGGTTTAGGGAGATGGGTATCAGAAGCTTGAGACTCTGAGATGTGGTGGGAGGTGGGAGGGACAGCAGGGAACACACGACCCTGCTGTGGGGAGGCAGGCTGCGACTAAAAGGCAGGGGCAGCAATTCAGACGTGTGTCCATAGGAAAAGTTTGGGGCTGAGGGAATTCCTGGGAAAAGTCGTTCTTCCCAAGAACAATATAGGAGCCCGCACCTTAACTTCACCAGAGCCCACATCAGTGTCACCCTCCCCTCCTCCCTCAAGAGCAGGGGGCCGAGCAGGGCTGCAGAGATCGGGCTGGACTGTCACGGAGAAGCGGGGAAATCAGTCAAGCAACAGGTTTGTCCTCCCAGCTCTGCCCGGACCGGACCGGGGATGCCCTGGTGAGGCAAGCCCACTGTCAGACGCAGGTCTCCCCCCTCTCCATCCTTCCTCCCCCGGGCTGGCGCCCCGCCCCGTGCCCGGAGGCGGGACCGGGGCTGGCAGGAGCCAGAGCTGCGGGAGGGAGCAGGTGGAGAGGCAGCCCCGCCGCACGCTGGACCGGGTCCCTGCAGCCGCCGCTCGCCTGCTGCCGGAGCGCCTGGCTCGCATGTGTGGGCTGGTGTCTTCTGGGCAACTGATGCCTTCGGTCCAGACTTCCCACTCGTGGCTCTGATCTCCTCGGCCGCCCCCTCAACACCCAGCCTGAGACACTCGGCCTCTCTGTCGGGAGCGGGGATGCTCGCTTTCCTCCTGGCAGGCTGTGCCAGCCACGTGCCGTCGCCTTGGAGTGTTTTCCCGTCATGTGTCCCTGCCTCGCTGGGCCACTGAGCCCTCCGTAGTCTGTGAAAATCCCCCCTGCTTCACCGGGATCCTTCACGTCTGCTGACTCTTTGGCTTCCTGGTCTTTGCCCACCCTGTTCCTTGACCACATCCTGTTCAGACCTTGCTCTTGACTAATCCTGCCCCTTCGGAGGCTTCGAGAAGAGCAGACAGCTTCACATGGAGCTACAGGCAGAGCTTGTCCTTGTTCGGTAGGATACTGGCTGCGGCGGGATCGATTGGGAGCCATGGGCCGTCGGCTCATCCGTGGTGTCTCTGGGGCCGCAGTCTTCCTTGCCAGCGTGGCTCTCCTCTCCATGCGGCACCGCGGGGCTCGGGACGCAGCTCAGCACCCAGGGGTCAGGGAGGGGATGCTGGAGAAGCCAGAGCAACAGAGCGGAGGGAGCCCAGAGGGAGCTGGTGGCAGGGGGCAGAAGGACCTCAAACCGCATCCTCCGGAGGAGTACAGGACTGAGGGAAGCCTGACGCTTGGGGACATTTTCATAGCTGTGAAGACAACCAAGAGATTTCACCAGAGCAGGATGGAGCTGCTCCTGGACACGTGGATATCCCAGGCCAGCGAGCAGGTGAGTGTGTGGATTCAGACTACAGAGAAGGTGTTGGTAATGGCGATAAAAGCCAGAGGAAGGGGAGGCTGGGCACTGTAGTGCCCCCCGGGACTTTGCCTCATTTTCTCTAGTTCTCACTCCACATTCGAAGGGAGATGCTACCTAGCAAAATGTTTCACTGCTGCTTCATGGGAAAGCTTGGCAGAGATGCCACACCAGAGTGAATGCACAGACCATCCCGTGTCTGTATGAAATGGTGGCTTTCTACCTCCTAGTGCCATGAGTTTGCTGGGTTTGGAGCTGACAGGCTCCCCTGGCCCTTCGTCAGGATGCCTACACGGTGCCTGGGCACCCATTGCCCTGGAAAGAGGCAGTGCAGTGGGCAAGAGAACAAGGCAGGCAGGCTCCTGCAGGACCTCCTGTAGCCAGCCCTGTTCACTCCCCAGCACATCAGCACAATCCATCCTTTCCTTTCTTGGGCAGATGCTTTCATGTGCATGATCTTGAAGTGATGCGGGTGTATTTTTGATTTTAATTTTCTTTTTTTTAACTGGGGGCCCGATGTTTCCATCCTTTGCTAAAACAGAGTTTGGAGAGTTTCCTTCCTGTTAGAGGAACTGATGTGGGGCACCACATTAGTGGTGCTGTGCAGACCGGCTTACTGGTGGGCAGGAGTACTCCCCAGAGCTCCGGCGCTTTTCTCCCTCCCTCGCAGAGTTGCTCCTCAAGAAAGAAGAAATCCTGTGGCTGCCCTGAAGGCTGGGGTTTTTTTGCCTCTGCCTGTGTGTGATGGGTGCCTCGAAGGCAAATTCAGGCCCCAGCGAGGCAGGGGGACGGGGGCGGAGGTACTGGTAGGAGAGCGCCTGAAGCAATGCGGGGTTTTCTGGGTAAGGGTGGTTTTCCACTTCGTGGTGCTGCAGCTCTCTGGTCTGCTGCGGTCGGCACAGGAAGCCGTGTCCTATTTTGAGCATGCTTCCTCCCCTGGCTGTGTGTCCCTCTCAGCATCTGAGATGCCCTGCTTCCTCCTCCAGATGCACTTCTCCTCTCCGGCTGGCTCCAGCCCAGCAGCTCCTTGGAGAAACCAAACCCAACCACATGGCTGCACTGGCATTAGGATATTGCTCGTGGGGCCTTCCCAGTGGGTTTTAAAGGAGTAATTCACCTTTCTTTCCCTCCTTTGTTTGACAAACCAGTGCCTGGCCATTCTGCTGATGACAGGAATTAGCTATTAGCTCCCCAGATTCTTCTGATCCCCTCTGACATGCAAATGATGTCCAAACCTGGGAAGAGGTGTTGAATTTTCCATGCTGCTGCCAGCCTCTGGGAAAACTACACAGACTGAGCAGGAAAATAGGAAGGAAGGGTAGAGTGGGAGTGTCACTCATTTTTAAACAGAGTTTTTTCAGTGTTACTAATTTTTGTTGCAAGTTCAGTATTTACCTCCCCCCTCCTCAGTTTTCTGTGTTTTTCTTCTGCTTTTTTTATGAAATGGCTTTGAGGGAAGGGGAGTGGGAGCAGAAAGGGAAGTAAAGAGACGTATATGAAAGTCAAAAACTTTTATTTTTTAATATATCCCTGCTTAAGGGTTTTTTTAGGTTTACAGGAAATGGTTGGTTTTGAAAATTTGACAATATAGAAAACCTCACTTAGCAAAAAAAAAAAAAAAAAAGAGAGATACAGGCTTTAGGAGCCAGTCCTGGAGAAATCCAGGTCTCAGAAGTCCTGATGTGCAGAGGCTGCCTTCTCCTAGCGCTGACCCAGCATCTTACTGTCTCGCCCTTACTCATGGCTGGAGACCAATTCAGTGAATCTTTCTCCACCAGTGGCCAGCAGGGAAGTTTTAGCAGCTGGCCGTGTTGCTGATGCCAAGCCTGGCTTCGGAGCTGATTACCTGCATGGTTTCCTCCTGGAGGAAGCAACCCAGACCTTCCAGATCAGGCTTAGGTGACTGTAACAGGAGGCAGGAACAGCTGTGGCTTTGATGGCAAGGACAGACTGTATGGGAGCCGAATTAAAAATCCTCTGTGTTGGACTCTGTTGGGGTAGAAAATAAGAGAGATTGTCTCTGAAACTGTTCTGTTTAATCTGAAGACGTGCAGTTGGTGAGAGATGGGGAAGTGTGAGGTGGGCACTCTTTGCTGGACCATGCTCTGCCTCTTGAGAACTGATCCATGACAGACTTCCCATGGGATATTGATGTGAAAGTCATTTTAGCAAAAGGCTTTTCCTCAGCAAAAGCTTAATCTAAGCAGAAGTGTCGGTTCTGATGATTGTTTAGGCTGGGCATAATCTGGGAGTGATTTACACTCTTGGCCCCAGAAGTTTTGATGGAGATAAGTCCAGCTTTCTGGTGTGAAATGGCATTTTGTTTGGTAATGTGGACTAATTCTAGCACTTCTCCTCCTTTTAGAAGCCCACACATCCAGCAATGAAACCTTTGAATGGCCCATCCTGAACTGGCTTTCAGATTTTCAGTGATGTGAATGCACCACAGATTTTGAATTTGTTCTCTGTGCAGGACACAACTATAACCCTGCTGAAGTATTTGCATTTTGGAGAGGGTTTCTTCACCGAGAAGGGGTACCCTGTGAGCCTGGGAGATGAACATGGCCCTGGGTTGTCAGGTTCCATATCTTTATTCCCTTTTCCTAGTTTTTTCTTGCTAGGCTATTTCCCCAGTTTGGGGTGAGGAGGTCTCGAAGTCTAGCATTTATCCATTGCATGGGCTCTGATGTTCATGAAGATCTGCCAGAAAAAGCTGTTTGACACAGGGGCTCCATATCACTGCTTGCACTGCTGTCCAGCAGACATCCTTTCCTACACTGACATCTTCTCCACTCCAGAATGGAGGGATACTTTCTGTGCTTCGTCTCTGGCAGCAACTGCTGTTCCAGGTTTCCCACCCTCAGGCATATGTGGGATGAAGAGACATGGATGGAGGCTGTGTGTGCTGTTGTGACCTTTTTTTGCGTTTCTCGAGCACAGACAGGTGTGCCATGGAGATCAGAGTTTGAAAGAGCCAGAAAAATCAGACTTGCCTAATCCCCACACTCACAGTTCCCTTTTCCCAGTTATTTTGGACAGTCTGGTGTTGCCTGTGGTGACAGTGTACTTTCATCCTTGGGTTCCACAGAAACGTGTTGGATGTCTGCAAAAAAAACCCGTTTCCCATCCTGCATCAAGAGAAAACTGGGAACCTCAGAATATTTTTACAAGTAGAAAATTTGGAGAAAATGCAGATTGCTATTTTAAGTCAATCAAATGTGATGTTTGTTAAGCACGTGATATCTAGTTAGTTTTATATCTGTAAGCAAGTAATTTCCAGCAAAAATATTTCTTGGGTTTTTTTTTTTGAAAATGGCAGAAAGTTTCAATTGTTTCAGGTTTGGTTTTTTTTTTCTTAAGATGAAAATATTTGCCATAGTGTAAATTTCTAACTCTGACATGCTGGCAAGGGAAATCCCATGCTGCTGACAATCCCTGCCTTGCCTGAAGGTTGTGATATGGTCCCCTGACCCAGAGCAGTTCCTTTACCTGAGACTTCGCTAATTGCTTCTTGTCACATGATTGCCTTGAAAGTGCTTTTAACTAAAAGACTTTACTGGTGGGGCGGGGTGGGAATGTGTGCGTGTTCCATTGCTGCAGCTCAGCTGGTGGAGGGTAATTCACCCAGCGCTGTGGCTCATCCGTCTGAGATCATGAAACCATCCTGCTGTCTCTGCTTGAGCCAGGTGGTCTCTGAGGGTCCTTCATTACCTTCTTTTCATGTACACAACATTTCTCCTGCTACGTCCTCTAGAGAGGGTTCTATCTCCCAAGTGCTGGGTGGGTGTGGGGAGATGTAGAGACTGTGTCTCCTTGCCAGAGCCTTGGGGAACAGTGATGGCTCCTGGAGCTGTTGTCTGCCTGCCTTGTTCCCTTTGTGCCTGCGCAGGTGCTGTGTTTAACCAGCCTGTGGGCAGCTGGTGGGGAGACTGTTTATGGCTCGCGACTCCTTTTTCATTCCATGAAAGCTCATTTTCTGCCTGAAGAAAGCTTTTCTCCACCAGCCCTGATCCTCGCCTGGCTCTGAAGAGGGGGAGATGTGCCACATAATGGCAGCAGGGGGGATTAGAGAAGCCTGGGAGTGGAGAGAGAGGAGGAGGAGGGGGCAGAAACTGGCAGGGGGCTGTGCACACTTCATGCACAAACAGATGTTCTTTTAACCCAAGCTTAATTTAACCACAATGCTTTAATTTTTGTACCACTGACACCTAATCCAGGGCTATCTTGCCCCCTCACTCAGTGTCATGGATCCCCTGTTCCCTAGGCAGTGGGATGGGGGTGAAAGTGAAGCCACACAGGCGCTGAGGATTGTGCACTGCAGGAAGGGGGAGCACAGCCATGCTTCTGTTCAGCTGCTGCCTGGGAGTGGGTACAGCAGCAGAGGATGGAGTGAGGTAACCATGTTGAGTGTGTCCAGCTGTGGGAGGAGGAAGTGGGCAGCCAGGAACAGCACCAGCTCCATCCCTGAGAGTAACCTCTTTTCCTTGTTTCCCCAGACCTACATCTTCACTGATGAAGAAGATGATGCCTTGAAAAGGAGAGTGGGTAATGACCTGTCCTATGACACCACCTTTCCACTCCACCTTCAGCCCCTCAGCTGCCCTGGCCTTGAGAGGGGGTCTGCTGTGAGGGCTGGCTCTCCTGCTCCAGCACTGCCCACTGAAACACGCCCCTTGCCATGTCCCGTGGGAGGGCCCCAAGCTGTGGTGGCGATGATTTGGTGAATCTGGCTTACCCCAGGGCACGCAGCCCACTGGAGGCAGGGTGCTGTCTGCATCCATGGGTAGAAGCAGCCCATGACAGAGCCCCTCAACCGCTGCCCATGGTGGTGAGCAGGGTGGGTGTGTGGATGGCAGGCATCCTGGTCTTGGCCAAGCTGCTCGGCTTTGTCCAGATTTCATCTCCTGGTAGGGGGAAGAGTGGAACCCATGTCACCATGGGCTCAGATGCCTTTTGGGGGGCTGTGAGGAGACTGTCTGTGAACAAACCCCTTCCCTCCTGCCCAGATGTCCTCTCTGTGACTGTGCAAAGTGGGCTGGCTCTGAGCTTTCCCTCCTCTGGCAGGTGGCCACGTGATCTTCACCAACTGCTCTGCCGAGCACAGCCACCTGGCCCTGTCCTGCAAGATGGCTGCAGAGTTCGACGCCTTCCTGGCCAGCGGCCTGAGGTGAGGCAGGGCTGCCCTGGGGGGACCCCTGAGAGCAAAAGGCACCCTCCTTACTGCAAACTTCTCGTGTCTTCCTGTCTCCCCCAGCTGGTTTTGCCACTTGGATGATGACAACTACCTGAACCCTCAGGTGCTCCTGAAGCTCTTGTCCTCCTACTCGGAGACGTGGGATGTTTACCTGGGCAAACCCAGCCTCAACCGACCCATCTGGGCCTCTGAAACGCTGCCAAACAATCAGACGGTACAGCCTGTGGTGGCGGTGTGGGGGCAGTGGGTTGTTCTGGTGCTCTGGCTCACACTTGTCGTGGTTTAACCCCAGCCAGCAGCCAAGCCCCACGCAGCCACTCGCTCACTCACCCACCAGAGGGAGTGGGGAGAGAATCAAAAGGGAAAAGGTAGAAAACTCATGGGTTGAGATAAAGACAGGGAAAGCAAAAGCCATGCACACAAGCAAAGTAAAACAAGGAGTTAAGTCACTGCTTCCCACAGGCAGGCAGGTGCACAGGCACCTCCAGGAGAGCAGGGCCCCATCATGCGTAATGGTGGTTTGGGAAGACAAACACCATCACTCCAAATGTTCCCTCCTGCTCCTCCTTCTCCCCACATTTTATATAGTAAGCATGATGTCATATGGTCTGGAATATCCCTTTGGTCAGTTGGGGTCACCTGTCCTGGCAGTGTCTCCTCACAACCTCCCTTGCACCCTGTCTCCTTACCCATGGGTCAGTATGAAAGCAGAAGAGGCCTTGGCTCAGGGTAAGCCCTGCTCAGCAATAACAAAAACATCTCTGTGTTGTCAGCTCTGTGTTCAGCACAAATCCAAAACACAGCCCCACACCAGCCCCTGGGAAGAAAGTTAACTCTACCCCAGCCAAAACCAGCACAATATTGCAAGGAGAGACAGGTCCCAGCAGGAATGGGGAACAGCTGAACACTTGCCATCTTGTCTGAACAGGGCTGTAGGTGTTGAGTAAATTTGATCATCCAAGGGGCAGAGTCTGACGTTGTTGCTCTGCCTTTGGGTACGTGTCTGACAGGACACCAGCCTGCCCTAGGCAGCCCACCTGTTGCTGCCAGCAGGAGGAGCTGGCCATTCCGGTTATGAGGAGGTGAAAATTGATGCTGTACTGCTGGCAAGTCCATCTTCTGGGCAGCAGTCAGGGGGCTGGGGTGACGATAGGGCTGTGTTTGTCCTGACATCAAAGCCAGGTTTCCAGCATTCCCATCTCTGGGAGAATGGTATTGTCTGAGCCTCTGCCACTGATTTTCTCTGGTGTTTCTCTCCAGAAATCCGTGCGCTTCTGGTTTGCCACAGGAGGGGCTGGGTTCTGCATCAGCCGTGTGCTGGCAAGGAAGATGGTGCCCTGGGCCAGGTGAGCTGGGGAGCAGGGGAGCCTTTGGGGATGAGCAACATGGCTGCACATTAATTCCTGGCAGTGTCAGACCTGGATTTGTGCATGTGGTGTTTGCAGAGGGGCAGAGTGCCACATGCTGCATGTCTGCAAGGTGTGGGACTGGAGGAAGGATGTAGTGGGTGGGCCTGCTAACTGATGGAAAACTGGCCAGAGCAGGCACACCAGCAAGCATGGTCATAGGATGATGTACTCCTCTCTCCCCATCTCCTTAAAGCTCTTGGTTACTCCCCACGCTCCTTCCCATCCCTTTTAGCTTCCTCTGATTCTTCTAAGTGATTTCCCTATCTGCCTATCTCATCTCCCCTTCACCTGCCTCTTTCCAACTTTCTCTACTCTCCCCCTGAGCCAGTTTTCTGTTCCCTCACCCCAAACAGTCTTTGGTTTCTCAGGGTGCCCACTGTCATTTCGTCAGCTTGATGCATGGTCTTGTGCTAGCCTGGCCTACAACAAGATGATGTATTCCATGATGCCCTGGGTTATACCACAGGCTGAATGCTTATACACTGGTACGCACTGGCTGTGCCAGCCTTAACCAGATCTGAGCATACCCAGAAGGACACATCTGATCCACACCAGGTGGCTGCTTTAGCCAAAGCCCATGAGATGTATGTTATGGTAGGCTCAGTCAGGAGGATGATCTGTGATCTAGGGTAAAACGAAAGTGGCACCAATAGATAATGCCTAACCTGGCCTGAAGTCTGCCACTATTGTTTTGAACTGCTTAAAACGCATTTGAACTGGCTGGGGGTTGTTACAGTAGACAGTGCTTCACACTGTGTAACTACTGCCAATACAGAAATTTGGTTTAGCCTGTCATCAAAAGGTGGCCCAGTATGTGGTGTTACATTGCATGGATGGCTTATCCAAGCTGCATGTCCTGTTTTTTCTTCCTCCTGGACCTGGCCGTGTGCTCCCACTGATTCTCTTGTGGTGGCTTGTCTGACGTCCCCAGGGGCTCAGTGCACTTCCCCAAACAGGTGGGGAAATGACTCAGGGAAGTCTGTAAACTCTCTGCATCAGCTTAGCAAGGACCTGAGCATGTATTGGGGCAGCACCTGACAATTTGTGGGGGAGCACGGCTGGGAATGGTGAAAGATCAAACGTGTTCCTGAATCTTTGCAGGTGGAACTCGGGGATTTCTTGCCTGGTTACAGGATTTACTCTGGTTTTCAGTAATCTCCTGCACAAATGGATGCCTACATCTGCCCCTACCCTTTTCCTAACCCATGCAGCCCTACTCTCTTCCAGTGGCAGGAACTTCCTGAGCACTTCCGAGCTCATCCGCCTGCCAGATGACTGCACCGTGGGTTACATCATTGAGTGCAAGGTCGGTGGGCAGCTGATTCCCAATGCACTCTTCCACTCCCACCTGGAGAACCTGCAGCTCATCCCCAGCTCTCAGCTCATGCAGCAGGTGAGGAGGGGAAAGGAAGCAAGAGGGAGGTGTGTGAGGAAGGAGAAGTAGAGGGGAGCTTACAGGCACATGGTTCCACTGATGGCGCTGATGTGCATTGGATCAATCATCTACTTGTCTGGGGAGGCTTTCCTGACAAATGCTTCTTTGAAATAAGGAGCAGATGTTGCCTGCAGCACAGCTGCCAGTGACAGTGCCCTGGGATCAGTGGTGGGGAGCACATGTGTGGGGAGTGACGGGAGGATTGAGGGCATCCCTGGGAGAATGTGGCACACGGACAAGCAGAAATGATGATTGATTAGGAAAGGGCCTTTGACATGGCACTGTGTCTGCCTGGCAAAGGACTAGTAGGGTGGACCATCATGGGAAGGAAGACAGGAGAGATGTGGAAGGCAGAGGCTAAGCCAGCAGAGAAAGGACTAGAACGGGAGTTTCTGTCACCTACAGCAAATTCCTTGCTCCTGAACTCACCTCACCCTTTCTGCTCCTTTCTCACCACTGCTTTGTAGGTCACCCTCAGCTATGGTATGTTTGAGAACAAACTTAATGTCATTGAGCTCAGCGGCCCCTTCTCGCCCCAGGAGGACCCCTCAAGGTATGGGGCATGATGCTCTGGGTGTTGCTGCTGTGTGAGCCCTCAGACAACAGGCTGGGAGGGGGAGGCAGCCCAGCGGGGTGCAGGAGGGCAAGAGAGAGGGACAGAAACCTTACAGTCACATGGCTTATGGGGTGAGGGGCACCCCAGCATTAAGCTGATTGTGAAGGCTTATAAACTTTGCAGACCTTTTTGGGTGAGTGGGAGGAAACAAAGTGTTCAAAACATTTTATTTGGACAATTCCTAAGCCGAAAGTATTGCTGTTTATTTCCCATTTTGAGGCTGAACAAGCTAACCTTTTACCTCAGGGACAGGAGCAGAAATGTTCTTTTAAACTCAGGAAAGGAAATTCTGCTTGCTTTTTCCTTTTATGCTTTGCTGAGAAAACTGAAGGGAAAAAAGAAAAAGGTTCACTTCAGGCTGACTGCAAACAAAACTGTTCTTTGATTTACCTTCTCCTCTTTGAGTGAACAAACCTAAAGTTGTTATTTGCAGAGCATGAGTAGGAAGATCCTGGCTGGAGATAGCAGGGGTGGGAAGCAGCTGGGTGATGAAAAGAGCATCAGCAGAACCACGTAGCAGGGGCTGGTGCAGTGCCCATCTCCCTGCCCGTGATCAGGGTGAGCTGTGGGCTTTGGCTGCATGAGCTGGAGCTGGATTTGGGTACCAGAGGGAGGCTTTGCTGAGAAAAGACATCGTGGGGTGAACAACCAGTCCTGAGCTCTGTGGTGCAGGGTGGGTGCCTGATGTGGAATGGGGCATAAGGGAGAGGTCCTCCATCTTCCAGCTGTGTGCTGGTGTAAAAACTGTCCTCTGACCTTACTTTGCTTTCTCCCCAGCAGGTTTCGATCACTCCACTGCCACCTCTATCCCGACACCTCCTGGTGCCTGCAGGCTGTTGGCTGGTGATGCCTGAGTCTTAGCTACAGTGAATCCTGGTGACACCTGTTCCCCTCTAGGGAGTGGGACACTGAAGAAGCTTGGTGCTCCCAGTTTCACCTTTTCTGTGGTGGTCTTGGGGCTCTGTGATGGCTTTCTTGGTCCTCGCTCAATACTGGTGACACAGGACAAGAGACAAGGTCTGATCCAAAGATGGATAAGATGGGCTGGACACATGAATGAGCTTCTCATCTGTGCTGGGATACATGCAAGGGATGGGAGCAGTATGCCTTCTGGGCAGATCAAGGATTGGATAGTGGCTACTGGGCATCTTGGTAGAGATGAGGACTTGCTGCTGCTGCTGCTCTGTGCCCTGGCTGCATCTTGCTGGACTAGAAGGGCCCTGTGTGTGTGTACCCAGTGCCCAACTGAGGGTGGCTGGCAGCATGTCGTGGCTCCAGACTCTGTGAACAGGGCCTCTTCCTCTATATCTGCGCTTTCCCTACTGCCCACACTTTGCAGCCACAGACCTGCTGAGTCTCTGCATAATCAAAGTCCATAGAAATGGAAAATGTGACCACTTTTGTGCTGAATGAATCCTGGAAAAGCATAGTCCTTGCTCAACGGAGGGGAGATGGGCAGGAAGTACAAAGAATCAGGAATCCCCTGCTCTGCTGGGACAAAAGAGAGGGTGTGTGGTAAGGGAGCCAGGAGGAAACTGAGCGAGATGGGGTTGGTTCCCGCATTGAATGTTGAAGGTTTGATCTTGTATGGTGCTGCTTTATTCCTCTCCTTTTACCTTCTTGATGTGGGGTCAGGATAATCTCTTGCTCTAATTACCAACCTGTCACCTGAGATTAGACTCCAACTCCTGTCTGTGAGAAGAGACATAAAGGATTAGAACTGGCTGAAAGAGAGGAGAAAGGAAGAGATGGAGAAGGAGCGCTTGGGAGCAGATTAGAGGTTACAGCTTTATAATCTTTTCTGTCCCCAGACGAAAAAATTAAGTCATGAAGAAACGGCAAGAGCAAGGCAAAGAGCTTTTTATCTCTGTGGGTCTTTCCTCCAGATGCTAATAGCCGCTTTCTGCCTCCCTGCTGTCCCTGCTGTGTGCAGCAGGGGGAAGGAGCGGGCCCAAATAGGTTACAAGCTTTCTGGCATGTTTGTGAAGGGTCCTTTTCTTAATAAAGGGCCCAGTGTGAAAGCTGGGCAACGGTCCTTGCTGGGGAAGGAACTTAGTCATAATTTTGTCCTTGTACACACGGTTAAATAGCTGGGGGAGAGTGTTGCAGGGAAAGTTGGAAGGCAAAGGGGCTGTTTTAAATGGCAGGTGGTACCACAAACAGGTATTTCTCTTTAAAGAGCATTTCAAAACAGACTGCTGGGATCTGTGAGAGATCCTGTAATCTCCAGATGAAAGGACAAATGCCCTTTCTCTAAGGAGCTGCTCAGCTTTGATGCTGCTGATGTGACTAAGCCTGCTGCTGGTGGGCTGGAAGAGCCAAAGGCGACTGTCACTGTGGCTTTGCTGTTTTGAAAACTGGCCACTCTGTCACCTCCTTCCACCCCCTGAGCACCAGCATCTCCTACACAGAGCACAAGAGGTTTAAAGGAAAGGCGTCAGAAAGACCTTCCACCTCTGCAAAGGGGGATCTAGAGAGGAATGAGCACTTTAATTCCTGGAAAAACAGAAGGCAGGAGCCTGTAGAGCTGAAAGGAGGTTGTAGACAGGTGGGGGTTGGTCTCTTCCACCAGGCAGCAACTGACAGAACAAGAGGGTACCGTGTCAAGCTGTGTCAAGAAAGGTATAGGTTGGATATTAAGAAACAGTTTTTCACAGAAAGAATAATCAAGTACTGGAATGGTCTACCCAGGGAGGTGGTAGAGTCACCATCTCTGGATGTGTTTAAAAAAAGACTGGACATGGCACTTGGTGCCATAGTCTAGTTGAGGTGTTAGGACATGGGTTGGGACTCAGTGATCTTGGAGGCCTCTTCCAACCTTGTTATTCTGTGATTCTGTGTTTTCCAACCTGGTCGTTGTTACTGGCATTTAGTCAGCTTGTGTAGCAGCACACAGCCTTGCTTCCTTCTGTCGCACAACAGGCCTTTGAACTAGAAGCTCATCCTGAGCAGGCAGAGGAGCAAGCTGATGCCAGTGACCATTCCTTGAGTTGTGCAAAGCCCTTGGCTCACACGGCTGTGCCAGCCAAGAATCCACAAAACAGACACACAGCTATTGGAAGGGGGATGCAGCACCAAGAAGTCCTGCCCCACAGAACAAGTGGTTGGGTTTGAACTCAACCAGGAGATGAAATATGCTTTTGTGAGAAGAAATGAATCTTCAAGAGAAACCTACACTTTTTGGATGTATCAGTTTTCCCCATTCAAACTTTCAGCTGATGTTAATAGAGACTGAGTTAAAAAGTTGGTCGTGTCTGTAGATGTCCCGGTGACAATCAGAGCAAAATGCGATTCGTTTGAGGAAACTGGTACAGCAGCTTCTCTTCCCTGAGGTAAAAGCAAAGCAGAGACACTGAAAGCTCGCTTTGGATCCTGGCCTCAGCTGGTCTGAATTGACATGGTGCCTTTTGCATGGCTGAAGATCAGATGTTTAATGGGTTGAGTCCTTGAGTGGCTGCATGGGGACCCGTTTAAGACTGGGCTTCGTTGCTGGAGCAGTTAAGTGCCACTTTTATGGAAAATATCTTGTCTCATAAGGAAACAGAACAGATGAGAAGATGTCTGGGGCAGGGCATCTCTTGGGCTGTAGAGAAGTGAATGACAGAAAAGTCCTGCTATGCCTGTGACGACAATACGCTGGAAAGAAAATAGCTTCTGAGTTGACAAAAGAAACCAGGTTTTCTCTAAGAACAGAGAGACAGCTTAATGGGACATTCACCACATGAAATCTGATCAACGTTAAAACATGAGTTAAAATTAGTTTCAGGAATGGTTCCTGCCCCTGGGGCTAGCTGTCAGATGTTGTGGTTTTACAGTCTCATTTTCCTAGTTTATTAAAATGTTTAGCTGCTTGGGAAAATGAGAAACAATCTCATGTGAAACTTTTCAGGGGGCTGTCATTTTTTATTCTCTTTCTCTTGATGTAACAAAGATTTTGGAAAGGTTCCACTGGGTCTATTAAATTTGTATTTTTTTTTTTTTATCTCTACCTTTCTCTAGCTCTCACTTCCTTTTCTCATTGCAGGGAAAAAAAACCCTCTCCCAAGAACGAAAAGGAATGGAGACATGGTCTTTTTATTTTACTGGGAAAAGTGGGGTCAAAGTCAAGGGTGTTGGCATGACCCTGCTGTTGTACAACATTAAGTATAGTTCAAGGTTTCAAGTATAGACACCCCTGCCTGCCCAACACCATAGCAACCAACACTATTAATGATGTTTAAACTGTATCCTGAAAATTCAGAAAAGGGAGAAGGAGGGGGGGAAAAAGGCAGTTACAGTATTTGAAATGTAAAATATTAAGTAAAGCTTTCATGTTAACAATATCTTTTCTTCACTTTCCCCTTAGCGTGAAGAATTTTTATGAGAAAAGCCCTATTTGACAGTGCAAAAAAAATGCTAATAACTATCCTTTCTTTAGGGGGAAAGAGAAGTTAGCTGAAATAGGTGGGAAACTGCAGTTGTTGCTAAAGACTTGAAGGGGAGAGAGAAGAATAGCAACATCAGACAATGGTTCTGTCTCTGGTGCCAACTCCTCTTAACAGCTCTGCTGCCGAAGAAAAACAGATTCCTGAGCCACTGTGGGATTTACCCAACGTGTACCCACATTGCAGCCTTCAGCTCTCTCCCCAGGCTTCTTGCTTAACAAGCAGCCATCAAAAGGCGAGCAGTTTATTAGACAGGAGTCAAAAGATGAGAAATAGGAACAAGAAGAGAGGAGATTGGAAGGAAAGAAACCACCAAGCGAGGCCTTGGAGGAGCACGGGAATTTTAGTAGTGCATTGAAAGTGCTGTTTGGGGGCTGCCCAGCCAGAGCAGGAAAGGGGGTGTTGCCTGGCCCCCCAGCTCTGGATGTTTTTTTTGTGATCAGGGCAACTGCAGCTCACCAGTGCCACTGAGGATGGCAGCCTGTGAGACAGAGTTCACCATGGAAGAGGTGAGATCAGTTTGTTTGGCCCTGAACCTCTTCTTTTTTTAATAACACTCCAGATAAGTGAGTGTCTTTTCATCAGTGTTAATGGTCACTTGCTTGCAACAGATTTAGCTTCTTAATTTTGATACTTCTTCTGTCCTTGTTTACAATGCAGGCTTTTCAGACAGTCCAGAGTGGGATCAGCAGCTCTTTTGCTTAATTTGTTAAATTTCTTTTGTCTTCGATCTCTGAAAAACCAGACTTGACAGCTGGCTCTGCACACTTCTGGGACAGATGCAAAGCTGAAGGAGGGTGGGTGATTACTCCATTCAGTAAGTGGATGGTCACAGGGAGGCATGGACCATCCTTATGTTCTTCCTTGAGGAACCTGCTAGCAGTTGGTGCCAGAGATGGAATCTCAGACTAACTGGAACTTTCTCCTGTGCCAAATAGTGCTCATCATGTGGCTCCACTGAAGAGGATGCAAGTGTTGCCATAGACATAAGCAAGGCCAGGAAGAAGAGCATCATCGTAGATGTTCAAGTAACTGTGCCCGTTCTCACCAGCTGATGCAGGAATTTTTCCTGTAGACTCTCTGCCTAAATACTTGGGAAGTTAAAGGAGTGCAGAACTGAGATCTTGTTGCTCAGATGGCATTGCCTCTTTATGGCTGTTCCTTGACAGCCTGAGATTTTTTTCCCTTCCTGTTGGATCCAGCTTGGACTCCAAGAAAGCTGGGAACTTATCCCTCTCCCTGTTTGAACTGTAAGTGATTAATTACAAACCCCAAGAATGGGCTCCTTGCCTATGTCTTGTGTTTAAATTGTCTTCCAGGCTAAGGAGCCTCTTCTGATTTTACAGCTGACTGTGCCTTGGTTAAGCCTCTCTTGGTTTTGTTGGGAGCTGCATCTGATCCATAGTGAACTTTAGGAACAAATTAAACAGGATTTGCTGGCCCTGGCCCTTCTGCCACCGCTTGAAAACAAGACAGTGTTGATTTTAGCAGTGTAGGAAAAAGAAGTGCAATGGAACAGGGCATTTGGATGGGGAGAGATGCTGCTATTCTGAAACCCTGCTCTCCCCATCCCACCCCCAGAAGTGGGGCACAGAGAGAATCTGCAGCTGGTGCCTTTGGCCATGCTGTATCAGATGGAGGGTATGCCATAGAATATCCAGCAATTGCACTGGCAGAGAATCCAGCAGCCTGGTTCTGAGCCAAGGCAAGCCTGTGCTTCGTGCTGGACAGGGTGCCTACTGTGAATTACTTACAAGCAGAGACAGGGTGGGGAGGGAGGGGAGGGCTTGCAGGATCAGTGAGACAGTATTGTCATGTCTAAGCAGGGAGAAGAAGATGGTCTTTGGGCCAGGGAGGGGCAGAGTTCAGGAGCAGCGTTTTCACCAGAAATACCATGAAGATCTGAAGGATGTGTGATATAAGCAGATATAATATATGAAGGGAGAGGTGAATGATGAAGCAAGTGGTTTGGATAAGAGAAAGAACCAGAAAAAAATCTACATCGTCTTCATGGCTGTGGTGGCAAATGGTGGCCTGATGACCAGTACCTTGGAGCTTAGGGGGTCACAAAAAAGAGGGGAAAGCCAGAAGGAAAAAGGCAAGGACTGTCTTCCCCTCCCCACACACTCGTTGCTGGTGGTGGTTTCTCACTCGTGGTGCCCCCAGTAGCGTAGGAGGAGACATGGGGCTGGCAAAGAGCGCCGGCTTCTACTCTGTGCTGCATCTGCTGCCTGAGCATACCCCATCTAACTCAGCTCCCATCTAACTCAGCTCGCAGAAGCAGCAGGCTGGGGCAACGAGCAGGAGGGATGTGCTGACAAGAGTCTGCCCCTTCCACACTGCCCCACCTTTCCCACATCACCGTCAGCTTTGGCTGGAGTGAGGCTGACTCTAGAAGCTCTCTCTGCTTGCCATGGTGTTTTTTCTGCAGGGGAGAAGCTCCTCTCTCGGCTCTCTGACAGGCTTGTTTCCCAAAGGCATGGTGTGGGGTGCAGACAGACAGGGTCTTGGTGCAGCTTGTAGGGAGAGCAGGGCTCCCCCCACCCCCTCTCCTTTCTCCCTGGCATTCAGCTGTATTGGACGGTGTCTGTTTTTAGCAAAAGTCGCAGATTCAACAGCTGAGCTGATTTTCCAAAGGGACATATAAAACAAACAGCCTGCCATCTGCTCTATTGTCCTGGAATAGCGGCTTGGAGAGTGGGGGAGAGGGAAGGAGGAGAATGAGAGGAATGAGAAAGGGATTGGGGGGAAGAGGGTGGGAAGGAGGGGGAGCAGAAGAGAAGGCAGAAAGGGGAAGCAGGGAGGGGAGGCTGAAGGTGAAGGTGGAGGCTGAGGGAAGAGAGAGAAAGAAGGACATAAAAAGGGGAGCTGTGTGGAAGTGGGGATTTGTTGAGGGGAGAGGACCAGAGACAGGCATGGGGGCAAACAGCCCCGTGAGCCACAGAGGCAGGCACTTTGAGCACCCCTGTCCTTGCTAAGGCAGAGTCTGACAGCAGAGGAAACAAACTGGACATGGTGGCCTGGGTAATCACTCCCACCCACTCAGCCCTGCCTGCTGCACACCCCCAGCTCTGCACTGGCTTTTATTGAGTGCCGCAGGGCAGGGATTGAACTCCAGGTTTGGCAGCAGAGTAAATAACAGCAACATTGGTCTCTCTGGCCCGGGAGTGAGGAGGGCTGGTTTTAATCAAAGGTAAATAACAGTCAGTATTGTCTGACCCTTAATCCAATTTCCCAGAACTGAAGAATAATGTTCCAACTTAAACATGTGGCACTGGCCCACTGGAGAGAGATGGCTACTCAGCCAGTGAGCTACTGGGCACTGGACAGCTGAGGAGAGCAGGGCTGGGGGAGATGCCACAAGGCAGGTAATTAATCCTGGCTGACCTGGGACTGTGCTGTTCTGTTCTGATTTTTCCTGGTTTATTTTCCTGGCTTCAGTCACCCCAAAATACAGGGCTGGCTTGCTGACAGGCAGCACATCCTCATGTAATGTGGGCCCAGTTGATTAAAAGCTCCCTGAATTGCTCGGTTCACAGGAGAGTTGGGAGCCAGATGATGCCCTGCATCTGCATCCCTGGAGGTCATTCTGCCTCTTACGGTGACCTGGAGAAAGGTGCTTATAGAGTTGTGTTACATGGACATGTAACATGGTTGCTGTTACTTGGACATGGCACGAATCATGTTCATGCCATGTCAAGTTCCTGCTACATGTGAAGTATGAGCAAGATTTCAGTGTTGGAAGGAAGTGTTTGTGTTGTTATTAATCTGGTAGCACAACAATCTGTGTGACTGGAAAGTGTGCACTCTTACTTGGTCACAGAATCACAGAGAATGAGCGAGGTGCCGAGGTATCAGGAGGTTATCTAATCCTGCAGCAGGGCCAGCCACCTTATACCACTTATACCACTCAGATGCTTGTCCAGCTGGCTCTTAAAACACATTGTTCTGGTCCAGACTACCGGTGCTAGAATTGAAAACCTGGTTGCTGGTAGCGAGGCACTGCTACTGGGTTGATGGTGAAGACAGGTTTGTTCTGCAACTCTGTGCCAACACCATTTGTAGATGCCCATTGAGCAGCTTCGTCAGGGTCCTGGGCACTGCTTTCTCCTCTGTGAGGCAGCTGATCTGCAGTTCTCTGGAACAAAAATGGCCTGGTGAGGCCAGGATGTGTTTGGGAAGAGGCAGAGACGCATCCTGGAGCTGAGGGCAGAGGAGGCTGAGCTCCATTCCAGCCCTTTCATCTTTCGAAATGACTTGGCAGTCCACAGTCACAGCTCAAACTGCTGTGTGGGCAGAGCAGCTGTCCACCTGTGGGTGGACCGCAGTTTTAAGACCTCTTTTCAAACTAAGCCTTTTGTAAGCATCAAGGCCATGGAGTGAAACCTCCTCACCAAAAGCTCCCTGGTGGGAAATGTGGCCCAACACACACAGCACTTGTGTGACTGCCAATTCCTGGTCATGTAATCTGGACAGATCAGGTGCAGGTGGGATAGCTGTGAGTTCATCCTCCCACCTCAATCTCTGACAACCTGGGATACAGCAGCAATAGGGACAGAGGGCACCCAGATGCATCCAGGGCAACACAGGCTAGCTCAATGAGGAGTGAGGGCTGTCCTTCACGGAGAGGATGCCCAATCCATACAATAACCTATCCATACAGGTCCGAAATGCAACTCTAGAGGTGCCTTATGCTCATTCACTTCCCCAGCCACGAGCATATACTTTACTGCTGGTCACCCAGTCCTGCCCTGAGAAAGCCCAGCCCCGCTGCTGGAATTACTGGCAGGAGAGAGGAATGGGGAGAATATCTTTTATTTCTAGCTGACTGTGTGTTTCTTTCCCCGCTGCTCAGCTCGCTCCGGGAAGCACCCTGCTTTTGTCTGCCCGCAGTCCCCAGAGCGGCCCCTGCCCTCTGGGATGGGAAGGGGCAGGAGGCGAGAGCGGGCCGGGTCAGGGGTGGCGGGCTCTGCTCAGCACCCTGGACAGGGACGGACCCGCCGCCCCTGCTCGCCCTTGCCTTGTCTGTCTTTCTTTCTTTCCCTTGCCTTGCCTTCCCTTGTCTTGGTCCAGGCTGATGGGCAGCCTCCTGGTGTGGCACGACCCTGCTTTTCCTCGCAACCTGCACCAGCTCATTTTTGCTCTTACTTAAGAGCAAATAGTGCTGTGGCTATGTACGCAGCTGCTCTGAAGCTGTGGCTTAGATCTGGGTTATTTTTGCAGATAAATCCTCTTTTCTATCAGATTTGACATCAGGCAATCCCTCCAGATCCCTCCCTCTCTCCCTCTCTGACTCCCCCCTTCCCTTCCGTGCTCTGTGTTCTCTTTCCTTGCATCTGTGCTCTCCCCTCTATGTGCCTCCCTCCCCTTGTCTTTCCCTATAGCCCGGTCTCTGTGAATATCATTTCATCTGCTCACTTTCTGCTGCTCTGCATCTCCGCATTGCTCTTTGTGCTTTCCCTGCCGTCAAATGTGTGCATTTTTCTGATTTCCCTTTTATATCTCTTTTTTTCATTCCCTCTCCTCGTTGTTTCTCTGTGGTTATTTCCACAATGCTGTGAGTTTCTCTGAGAGCCCTCTGTGCCCTGGAGTGCCGCGTGTTGAGATCAGGTGCAAAATACCTGGAGTGTTCTTGTTTTTCGGAACCCTGGTACGGCTGATGGAGCTTGGCATCCTCAGCAGGGGAGTTAACTACTTCAGACACTGCCCCGTGCCTTCCACCTGATCTAAGAAGGAACTTCCAGGGTGGTGAAGGCAGGAAGCATTCATGGAGAAGGAATTAAAGCAGTCTGGCAGACAGTGGGAGTCACTGACTAATGGATGGGTGGATTGGGTAGAGCTCTGCTAAAAAGCATTTCCCGAATCTCAGAAGAATTCTGGTCTTTATTTCCCACACGGTCTGCGCCAACAGAGAACAACCAGTCTGGGAGTGGGGCAGAAGGCCACAGAGACCTTGAGGGAAAGAAGCTTGCAGAGAGTTGTAGTCAGGGCTGGTTCCAGGACTTCAGTGTGGATTTCTGTCTCCCAGCTCTTCTCCCGATAGTCCGGTTTTGATGGCACAGGAATCATCACAGGCATCTTCCCCCTGGGAACTTTCCAAACCCTGAGGTGTCCCTGAAGCTGTTCCCCACCACGGCTGCAGGACACCAGTGAAGTGTATTGACTTACTTGGGAGGAGCTGGTACCTAGCCGGTGAGAAAACAGGCTGAAGGCTTCTGTGCTACTTGGACATGATCCAGTTTGGGATAATGGGATCTCAATTTCAGTTGCAGAAAATCATTTTCATTTAGAGGAGCCCAGGGAACTCCCAGCCTGACACCACTTTGGTTGGTATTTATCCAGGGGACCATGGAGAATGGGATCCATGCCAACATCTTAGGGATCTGAATTTGTCTGGTGTGGAGAAAGGAAGGAGGTCTTGGCTGCCTTTCACTGTTTTTTGGTGCTTTTTTAAAACGGGAGCCCTTGTGGCAGTGACAGGCCCAGCCAGTGACAAATAAATGGACTGCAGATGGAGATTGAGTAGATGGGTCTGGAAAAATAGCAGTTGTGTTCCACCTTGCTTGCTTAACAAGCCACAGCATAGCACCCAAAAGAGCTCACAAAGTGTTTGGAAGAGGCGATGGATTTTCTGTCAAACTGTAGTTGTCCTCTGTAAAGTGACATTTACATTTATACCAGGAAAAGTAGTTTTTCTGCCCTGCAATTCTTCCAGCACTTTGGGTTAATAGGAGCAGAGGTTGGCTCCTCATTGTCTGTGGCTTGACATTTAGATGACTATCAGACAGGGAGAGAGGGCAATGGTTCCAGCAGTGCTTAATGAAAAGCTGAGGGAAAGGGAAGTTTTTACCTCACCTTGGATGCTGTCAGCTTATTTTTCACATTACTCTAATGGAGGCCAGGAAAGAGTGGCCTCCACTCATAGCTCCCTCCCTGGCAGAGAGCTGCCATGAGTGGCATTTCAAGACCACAAGCAGTCCTAGTGAGGGTGGCAGTGCTGCATGTGAGTCCCGTGATGAAGGCTTTTGATGTGCTGCATATCTAAGCAATTTCAGTGTTTTCTTCCAGTGCAGGGCACAGCACTGTTCCACTTGATGAGGCTGCAGGACACCTTTTATCCTCTTTTAAAAACCCTCCTTCCACTGCATATGATTTTTTTTTCTGTCATTGTTTTGTAATATTTATAAAGAGCAGTTCCTGATGGAAGTTCTTGCAGGGCTCAGCTGCCTACCCATGACATGTGGGAGGAAGTTTCTCCTCAGGGATTCTCCTCTAGGGCTCCTCTGGGACTCCTCTCTGCTCTGTCAGGCCCACTCGTTACTGGCATGTTCAGCACCTCGCTGCATCTCTCCCTCAGAGGACCTCATCACACCATGCCCAGACCCAAACTCAAGTCATCTCCCTGGATAACCAGTCTCCATCACCTCTTTCCAGCTAACAATTGCCCTGAACAGTAACTAGAGCTGGTATTCAGCATTTCTGCAGCACCTGAGCTTGGAAGGAGCCTGAGAAGAGCACTGCTAATTAGCTCACTTCTTATCTGTCAGGTCAGTGCGATCCCTGCTTACGTGGCTTACATGCCGAAGCACCAAGTGACGAGCTCCAGAGAGGGACCTGAGCTCCTTGGATTGTCATCTCGCTCTCTCCTTTTCCCCACTCCTGAGAGCAACTGAGAGCACCTCTGTAGTTCCAGAGCCCAGAGACAGCATGTCAGGTTTTCTGCTGGTGTAGACCAGCATTGACCCACAGGGACTTCAGGCCCCCACTCTGCACACAGTCTTGGGAGCTTTCTTAGCATAACTCGGGAATCCACGGGTGGGTCTGAACCTAGGCGTCCTGGGTGCAGGCAGAATGATTCCAGTTTTCCTTGCCAGTTTCACCATCGAAGATTGGGATAGTCGAAACACTAGGAGTTGTCTCTGCAGGAAAATTTGGCATAAAGAATAAGAGAATAAGATGCGTGCACATCCCAGTGTGATGGAAGCTCCCAACCACCTGGAACAGGTAAATGGTCAGGATGTTTTGCCCCAGCTCTGTGGAGACTCATTCACAGGGTCAACCATTTGAATGGCACCAAGCCTAAAGGGAGAGAGAGTGCTCCTCCTCTGCCTCTTTCACCACAACTCTCATTTTCTTGCCTCTTGGGGCTAAGGAGGAGGGGATGGACTTTTCCTCCCACTTAATGGGGCACATATCCCAAAGGCCGCTGGGAGTCTCTGCCACATCTCCGCCACAGCACCTGGTAAGCAGGAGAGTGATCTCTGGCTTACAATCATTTCTGTCCCTGCTTCCCCACCATGCTGGCTCCTCTGGGGCTGTGGCCCAGCACTGGCAGCGCTCTGTGTTGCCCAGGGGCTGGCTCGTGTGGCTGCTGGAGTGGTGCCCACCATGGCAGGGGTGCCGGGGCACGGGGGGGGCAAGCCGAGACCCAGCTTTCCAGGGCTACTGGGGGTGTGCGAGGCTTGGACAGGCCAAAGAGTCCGGAAATGGGGCCAGCAGAGGGCACTCCGATACCATCGCTCACCCACCAGACAGAGCCCTCGGATGGAGAACGGGGCCGCCCCCAAAACCCTACAGCCCTTTGGGGCTCTGCCCTGACTGAAGGAGGCGATGATGATGAAGTGCAGCAGCCTTGCAAGCCGTGTTTTCATCACTGCGGGAGGGGGAAGGAGAAAATGGGTGCGGAGGATGCAAGGGAGAGGTGTCTTAGGAATCTCCCATGTCTGTCTCCATCAGCTCACTCGGACACAGACATGGATGGGAGGTACAGCACACACAGCTCAGGGTTTTCCCCACCGACGCAGAGGGTGCAGCATGGCTCTGGCACAGGGCAGCTGCCTTTCACTCCTTGGAGCCTCAGGCTCAATAGTAGGAGCCTTCAGTCCCCTTCCTTTCCCAGCTGCCTGTCCTGGTGATGTCCCTGTCGCTGTGATAGACCAGCTCTGGGCACACCCCAGCCATCCTCACCTTGCAGACAGTGTCAGCAGGACTGACTCGCAGGCGGGAAATGGTCAAGGCTAGTCCTTTGGCAAATGAGAGCATTGCCCTGAATGGAGAAGGCAGGAGCCATTTCAGCACTGCTGCTCATGGTACAGGGGGGCCATGGCCATGGAGAGAAGCCCTGATGGGTTGAGATTCCCTTGTGAGAGGTGCCTGGCAGCAGATTCTTCTGGAGAAGTGTTTTGCACAGGCCGCAGTGCAGCAAAACCTTTCAGGAGACTTGCTGGCAAACCTCTCAGGAAGAGGATCACTGCGGTGAGCCCTCTCCTGCCTCCTCATCACCTGGACGCAGCTCAAGGAGTGCCGCACGCCAGTGCAGGAGGCACCTCGCGAGCTGCGCTCATGGCAGAAGTGAACAGCAGGATGCCTCACAGTCATCACTGGGCTACAGCCACAAACTCAGAGGTGCCTGAGCTGACCTCCTGCTCCTGCCCGAGGTCTGGACACTTTCCCCATCATAAAGTCAGTATGACAGCTACATGGGAAACTGGGATTCCCTGGAGCTCTGTGGGGTGGGGGGGGGGTCCTCCCTGTCTCCTCTGCAGAGATGGCAGGAGCAGAGCACCTTCCGACGTGCTCTGAGAGCCTGAGTGCCTAGTGGTTTTGCTGCAATAAATCTGGAGCAGCTATAAATCTGGAGCAGCTGGCTTAAGTTCCTCCAGGGTTCAGAAGAAAACACATCCAGCCTGATGTGTTTTGTTTGCCCACTCACTGTGTTTCTAATTGGAATGTTTGTATCTTGGAAAATTGCTCCTTAGACTACAGTACCCACAGTCCTTCGTTGGCAGCTCGGCACAGCCTTTTAGGGGAAAGCAAGACCCAGACCTGAACTGGGGCTTTCCTTACCTGAGCCATGCAGGAAACTGGAGGTCTTCAGTCAAGCCTGGCTGACCAGCAGGCGCACCTACTCAAAGAGCAAAGACTGGTGAGATCAGTGAGGGAGAAATGTGCTGTGGTTCCCCACCTTCCCTCAGAGGCCATTTCCAGACCCTGATCCTAGCAAGCAGGGTCTTCTGAGTTTATTTCTCCTCCATTTCTGCACAGCTCTGTCCAGAATTTTTTTCTAAATGAACCCCGAAGTCCGGTTTGAGTGAGCTCACAAGACAGAAACAACAAGCATAATGAGCCATATTTAAAATTATATTTTTTCTGCCTTTGGAGTTTGGTTAATTTATAATCTATAAAAGTCTCTGCATAATTGTATCTTGATTAAAATGGTATAATTAGGTGCTCTGGATCTCTTTCCCCTTTCCCTAAGATTATTTCTGTCTAATTGCTTTAATCTGTGTTTTCATGCACCCACTAGAAAATCAAAGCATGCTCCCATGAGGATGCGGGTGAGAGTGAATAAAGCTGACGACTCATTAAGTGCAGCAGAGAGAGGAAACTGCATCTAAATCACCACTACATTAACGAGGTAAAATAAAAAATCAAACTGAATAACTAACAAAAAAAAGAGGATTAAAAAAAAAAAAAACCAAACCCACAACAAAACAACCCGACATATATTTTATTATTAATTAAGAACATACCGACTAGAAAATTGTCTGTTGTTAAAATAAAATTCCTCCATTGTTAGAGGTGAGCAAAAGGTCCTGGAATTTTAATTCTCCAGATCTGGAGGTCTTTTGTGGAGGGGGCAGAATGCAGCCCTGCTAGGGACAGAACAAAGTTCACTGGGCAGAGGCTGGAAGACCCGAATAGGAAGGGCATCAGTCCAATACACCAGTTAAATAGCAGTGCCACAATTATCCTCAGTTTGAGTGAGAACTGGATTAGACTCCTGGGAGAAAGGTAACGACTGGCTAACTGCATTGCTAGGGAGGCTTGGCAAATCTCTCAGGAGTCGACAAAGTCAACTCACTGTCCTAAGACCAGACCTCTCCCTTCCAAGTGACTTTCTGTCTTATTATTGATGATGTTCAGGTACAGACTCTGCCAACTAGCTCCAGTAACATACAAACAGGTCACTTATTTCCTTCTAAATGAGAAGTCAGGCAAACCAGTTGTTTTTTAAAATACTCTGGCTGTGTATATGTTTTATTAATATCTGCTCTAGTCTCCTGAGAAGACCAAGGTAGTGCTGCCCTCTGGTCTCCTATTGCCAGGGGGACTAACTGTGCTGTTTGCTCTTTGCCTAGCTCAAGTGTAATTCCCACCCACTGCAGTGCAGAGAGGCTGATTTGTGCCCCAGATGTGACTGAAGAACTTTGTCACCAAGCTGTGCACAGCACTGTTTACTTTCAGCAGTGCTGAGCAGCCCAGACAGGGCACTCTACTGGTGCAGCCACTTTCTTTGGTGACCTGGAGCTCTGCACTGTGTGGCACAGATGTGGTTGGTGATCCAGCTGCCCAAGACATGGGTGAGTACAATAACTTCCTGCATGGCAGCTGATGGGATAACACTGAAAAAGAAAGGAGGATGAGCTGCTTTCAGCCCTTGAGTTCAAGAAGAGCCTAATCTAATTAAGTGGAGACCACTATCAAATTACCAGCTCTCTTTTAACGTAGCCATTTTAAGTGGTTTGGTGTATTTATAGCAGGCGAGTTTGGGAGGGCTTTTCTCCCTTGAGGTTATACTTGTGTGTAAGGGAGAGATGTATAACGTTAAGACTCCTGCTTTGAATTACTTCTCATCCCTAGCCTAGAAAACATTTTGCTCAAGGTTTAAGGCACCAAAATCTGATCCCAGCCAGCCTCTTCCTATGCCTATGACTGGAACATCTGCCTGGCCTGTTCCTGAATCTTGCCACAAGCCAGCAGCACAGAAGTTTCCTTTGGGGATTAAGCTTTCCTTAAAGCAAATCCTTGTGATCTATCTTGGGTCAGTCGACAGCCTCAAAAGGGCAAGAGGAGGGGCAGACTTGCTATGGTCAGAAGTCAGCAGCTTTTTCCTGCTGAACTTTGATGGGAGTGGCATGGACCTGTCCCCAGTCATTAGAGAGTGAGTGGGGAGGCTCTCGGCCCCACAGCCCGGCACGTTGCTGGTTGATAGAGTGGCCCCAATTTGTTTTCCCCTGATTAGTGTCTCTGGCAGCCTGCAACCCTCTCCCTGTAATTCCATCTCTGGGGGAGCTCCTGTGTGGCAGGATCTGTGTCAGATGATCCCCCAGGCTCACAGGAGGGAGGAGATGGGAAATGCTCGTTAGGAGTTGTTTCCATGCACAACAACAGTAATAATCCTTAGCCTTTTATCTAAAGCTTTTATGGATGTTAATTCATTAACCTCTCTCCATCACCCTCTGAGGTGAGGATTGTTATCCACGGGATTGGACAGATGGGAGAAGCTGAGATGTGGAGTGCCCAGCCTGAGGCTGTGGGACAAGTCAGTCAGTGCCACCAGGTCCTCCTTTGCCCTCCAAAAACTTGTCTCTCCTCTCCCGATGAGGGGTGGGCTGGCTTCCACAGGTCACCCCGTCTCTGACAAGAGAAAACCTGTCTGGTAATGTTTGCTGTTTGTCTCTCTGGCTGCAGAAGAGCTTTTCAAGACGAGCTGGGGCACTGAGCCTTGTGCCGGTGGGTCACTGCCAACTGTCACCCAAGGGAGGGCTTGACCTGCACCACACCTAGGTCATGGCACTGCCCTTTCTCTGGGTGCTGAGGCCCCCAGTGCCAGGTCACCTTTTTATTGCTTGTAAGCAGAGAGGAAAAAGGAAGGAGGGGAGAGACATAGAGAAAGGGAACAAGGCAGAAGGCTTAAAAGTAAGAGGACTTTTTGTCTCCTTCACCATCCCCATCTCCCTTCCAACTGGGATTTCTTCTATTCTTAATGATGTGTCTCATTCTTGATGTGAGAGATTAAAAACCAAGAGATTAAAAGATTACACAAAGTGGATGAGATGGACTTTGCTGCCTCCCTCCCTCTTGCTGGGACAGACCACTGGGAAGCCTCTCTCTCCTGCTTTTCCTGTCTTGATTCCCCTCCTTTCCCCTCCTACACCTTGATCTTTGCAGATCAAAGGCCCTTGACTTCTGACGGTTTGAGCTGTGCTGGCCACCTTCAAGGCCACTCTCTGGTGCTTGCTCAGGGGCAGGTGGAGAGAAAGGATATATGTGAGCTTGGGGGAGCCCAATGACACAGTGCTTTAGCTGTCTGTCTTCAGACATTTGTCCTCTGAGGATCACTCCTTCCCTAGGCGGTCTATATTGCTGGAGAGCTCTGGAATAAAGCAGGAGAAAGCTCCAAGGCATCCTGAACCCATTGCAGTGAAAGTACTACCCATGGTGATGTGAAGCCCGCCTCGGGAGGTGTGTGTGTGGGAAGAAGGCTGGAACAGACCAAACTGGTGTTGGGTTCCTTTGGCTACTCCTCCTCTTGCAGAGCAGGTGCCAGCACGGGTGAGGGGCTCTCTGAGTAGATCTTCAGTTCTGACAAAGGTATTTTTTCAGAAGCAAGTCTGATAGAGCTGATATTTGCCCCTATTCATTCCTGAGGTGTTGGGGGTGCAGAGAGGAACATTTGTTGAGCTTTGGTTGGTCCCTTTGTTCTCTGCTCTTCTGCCTCCAGACTGCTTGACCAGTCTGGCTTGAACTGTTCCAGACCAGAGCTGGAAAAACCCAACACCTTTCTGTCCTTTGGTTTTGTTGCTTCATCCTTGCTTGAGTTCACTGTTGCTCTTCTTGATGGCACAAGAACCAGGAGAGTTAGGACTGGCTTTCCCTGGGCAACGTCTACAATATGCACAGCCAGGAGAGGGAAGAAGGTTAATTCCATGCTGGAGGTGCTTCCTCATTCCAGGAGAACCTTGTATCTGTGGCATGCTCCGAGACCTCTCAGCCTAATGGAGACAGCAGCTGCACAGCCCTTGCCCCCTCCTCTGCGTCCACAGCTGTAAGAGGAGAACCTGAACTCCCTTCCAGGTTCCGTAAGGAGTCCGTAAGCAGATTAGTGTCCAACGCACTCGTGGATTGAGTGCACTGTTATATTCAATCATGCTGCCTGTCTACTGAATCCTGGGCCCTCCTCCACGGGGGAAAGATCGGGGCATTGTCGTAGCAGAGCAGGAACTGTTCATGCTGTGCAGTGCCTTCGCAGTCCTTGCTGTCTCCCACAGCCACTGCAACATGCATCTACCCATGTAGAAGGAGTCTCATGTCTTTATTCCTGACAGATGTCAGTTCCTGGAAAACAATCCCTTCCCTCCCTCCTCCTGGAGTCCCAAAGCCAGGCTGGGAGCACACGAGCAGGGAAGGAAATCTGCCAACTTCATGTTTCTCCCTGTCGCTCCCTCTTTAGCTGCCTGTGAGCGAGGTTGCAGTAAAATAATGAAATAAAAGCCAAGGACCAGAGAAAGCTGATTCATCCACAGCCCAGGGCCAGCGGCCGGCTGCAAGCAGAGCTGTAAAATCAATCTGTCACTGCTCACCGCAGTATAGATCAGTGGAGAGATTCTGACTGCAAGGAGGGCAGAGCCCAGCCTTCTCCCTCGGCCTGTTTTCCCCATCCGTGGGACCCAGTTGCACCCTAGTGGGAGATGGGCACATGGGCAGGGGAAGAGGCAGAGAGGGAGAAGGGCTGGTCTGCCGGCTCCGTGAGCTGGAAACGCTGCCAGCAAGGCTCCCATCCCTGGCAGCACACACCGAAGGTAGTGCAGGCAGCCTGCGTGGCTGCCTTCCCTGCCTGGCCCTGCCCTCCTCGGGGGGATACATGGCACAGGCTGAGGGGTGAGAGGAGGATGGCTGGCTGCACTCCCAGCCCCTACTCCCTACACGGACCATAGGTACTGTCCTCATTGAACTGATAATCTCCAGGCTGGGCACAGAGGGTTAAAAAATCAGTTTTATCATCACTTTTGTGATTCCCGGATTCTGGGCTATTCTAGGACTTAACAGCTCCCTGGCATATGTTGGAATAACACTAGGGAATTGCTCTAATAAGGTCAGCTCCCTTGTTCACCCCTAACAGCATCTCCAGTCTTAGAGGATGTGGCAGCCCAACAGAACAGGAGCTGAGCAGAAAAGTATAAACCAAAGTGTTTTTTGGGGCTGTTTTCATCCCCATTAAGGAGGCAGAGAGGTCAGGCCTGACTGTACGTAGTGGTCTCAGAGACATGGGCACAAATGAATTAGAAGGTGATTCTTCTTCTATACTGCTGGACACAGGGAATGAGGCACCTCTGCAGCTGACTTAAAGTATCTATGACGTCTTTAGGAGGTTTTTTTTTCTCTCTTGGTGATTTTTTTTTTTTTTGTATTTGTGAAGTAAAAAACAACAGAATCTTTCCAGGGCTTTTGGCAAGGTCAGAGCCTCTGCAAAATAAACATGGGGGTGAGCTTCTGTACCCTCTAGATCATCTGCAATGGGACAAATAGGCATGAATTAGATTGAGGACCCAAATGTCCCACACTGCTGGAGATGTGGTACTTGCTTCTGCTTGTCTCTTGGGGCACCTCTGTTCTGCTGGAGTTAAGTGTTGTTCCTGGGTCAGTGGGAGTATGAGCAAATACCATTCGACCCCCAGAGGCCCTGGTAGTACAAGGATCCTGCCCCAGCACTTCTGAGTCCTGAAGGGATGTGTGCCAGCAGGAGAGCCTCTGGGAGACTCATCACAAACAGACTGCAAGATGATCCTGGAGGAACTCAAGCAGGAACAAATCCTGCATTAATTTGGAGTTGGAAACCTTTTCTCCTACTTCAACACCCTCCAAAATTAGATACTGTCTGTCCTTGGAGGAAGTAGAGAGAGATGGAAGCAAGTCTCTGTTCCTTTGGCTTTTAGCTTCAAAAGAGCTTGGAGGAAATACCCCACAGTCATAACACCCCAAAGTGATAAAGGCAAGGAGACTTGAGTCTGTAGTTGCCAAGCTTCCTTCTCTGATTCCGGGAGGTGTGAGTAGTTTTGGCATTTAATCCACTGGGAACAGATATCTACAGATGGTCCAGGGAACATCCAGAAGTGTCCTCAGAGCTGCATGCCTGTCTCCCTGAGGAGTGTGTGTGTGTCTCTTGGTGTGTATTTTTGTGTCTGGGTGTTTTTTCCCACTTGGGTTTGCAGGTTTGGAGTACAAGAGGGCACAACAAGCTTCCTATGTGTCATTTTCAACAGGATTGATGACCCTGTGTGTTTGTGTCTAATGGGCCATCTTGTTTCTTTGTGCCATCCAGCTGGTGTGTGTGATCCTGGGCCTGCTTTTGTAGATGGGTCCTTTGTGTTTGCCTGTGTTTTGAGGGAGCCAACCCATGCCCTTAGGGCTATTTATTGTGTGCCTCCCCATGCAGAGGTTTGTTCGTTTGGTGTTCTGGCCATAAAGCTCTTGCATGCATGTGAGAAGATTAGGGGCAGTCATCTGCTTGCTGGGGTTGGGTTTACATGAGATTATTTCTCTTCCAACAGAGAAAAAAAATGTGCAGGGGAGTCAAAGGAGCTCACCTTCCCTCTATAAAGCTGCAGGTGTGAGGTAGATGGGGCAATTACATTGTTCTGTGCTCATATATTAACTAGCAGGATGGGGAGGTGGGCCACAGGTCAGCTTCTTTAGAATAGAATAGCCTATCCTGGATTGGAAGGGATCCACAAGAAACATTGAGTCCAGCTCCTGGTTCTGCACAAGACAACCCGAAAATCACACCATGTGCCTCACAGTATTGCTCAAATGCCTCTTGAACTCTGTCAGGCTGGTGCTGTGACCACTTCCCTGGGGAGCCTGTTCAAGTGTCAACCACCCTCTGGGTGAAAAATCTTTTCCTAATATCCAACCTAAACCTCCCCTGATGCATTTTCATGCCATTAATAGAATACAATTAATAACAATGCTGCTTGCATGGTATGTGTGTGTGTGTCAGCCTAATTCCTCTTCAGTTTTTGGACTGCATGAAGGAAGTCATTAGTTTCCCATCAGAGGTTATGCATGTTTGTAAATTTTGTACCTGAGTGCACGTGAGTGCTGTGGGTGGCAGGGTTTACCCAGGAGCTCTTGCAAGCATGTTGGTATTTATGCTGAGGGGAATGTCCTCACCCAGCTGTTGTGTGTGTGTTGTGTGCGTTGTGTTTGTGTGAAGCAGGGGTGCAGGAGGTGTCTGTTCAGGTGGAAGTGGAGGTTTCAGAGCACTTCCATCTGTTCTTGCAACCTCTCTGCGTGCCTGTGTGAAGAACATGGTCAGCTGGCCCAGGAACATGTGGGTTTGAACTGGGCCTGGGTAAATGCAGATGTTGGGGCAGGCTTCTATCTTCAAGGTGGCTTCTGAGCAGGAAGAAAATAGTCTCAGTACTCAGATGGACCTTGAGACCTTTCTGAGCAAGACTGTATGATGTGGTTGCCTGGAATAGCAGGAGACTGGATTGTACATCCCAGGAAGCCAGCTTCCATCCAATGTCCCAAAGTTTTTTCAGCTGTTGCATGTGTGCATGTGTCTGTGAGACAGGCAGTCCCTCCACTGCTGTGGTGAGTGTGAGGGGTGCATCGTGTCCCTTCGGTGGTCTTGCAAGTCTGTGCAGAGATTATTTATGTCCGTCACATGTGCTTCTGCTTTCTGTCAAGGGACTGGGGAATAATTTCTTAAGAGCGACCCTGTGTTTGGTAACGTGGTTTCCTAGCAGGTATTGCCTGTGTGAAGTATTTGGGGGCCAAGCTGTGGCTGAGTCTCCAGCAGCTGGTGTACATGGATGCTTGTTTCTGACTGTGAGCAAGATCTCCCTTGGCGATGGCACATGTGGGTTTGGGGAGAGGGAGCTGGAAGGTCTTCCAGACGTACACGAGGGTATGTGGTTCCAGGTGCTTTCTGAGGAGCTGTTGCATTTCTGTGGTGGTGATTTGAGGAGGTGTATGATAGACAATCTCCCCAGAGCAGTCACATGTGTGTGTTTGTGCGTGGATGAAAGGTTTTCTCCACCTCCTGTTACGTTTTTATGTGTCAAAATTTTTTTAGCGAACACCACAGGGGCTTGTATCCAGGTGTGGTTTCCCATGGCTATTGCACATACCTGTGTCAGCAGGTGTATACCTGGGGTGTGTGTGTATGTGTGTAGCTCCTCAGGAGCTGTTGCTTGTAGCTGTGTGTTGCTGGCAGCTGTTGTATTTTCATGTGGGTGACTTAATCCTGAGAAGCTGTAGCCTCTGTGTGTGTGTTTGTGTGTGTATGTGAGATTGCCCAGCAGCTGTTGTTTGTGTGTATTCCTGGGAAGCTGTCGTGTGTTGTGTGTAGCTGCTGAGGAGCTGTTGTGGGGAACTGTGTGTGTGTGTTTGTGTGTGTGTGCAGTTCCCAGCAGCTGTTGCATGCGTGTGCTCATGTCTCCGGTGGAGGCCCACCCCTTTCCGCCTGCACCGGAGCCGTGGCTGTGCAGTGGAGGAGAGCTCGGAACTGGCTCCATGGGAGAGGGTCCTTTGCCTGTCAGAGCCTTCCCAGCCGGGAGAAGCAGTGCCGCCGGCTCTGGTCCCAGAGCCCTATCAGCCGAGCCTGTGGCGAATTAATCACTTGTGTTTTAAATGCCAATACAGCCCTTTCTGCCTTCTTCCCCCAGTGATGCGGATGCGGCGAAGGCAGCAAATCCTCCGGCTGTGCGTGCCCTCCCCGGACTGCTGCTCCATCCCCGCCTGTCGTGCTCGCGCGTGTGCATGGCTGGGAGCGCTGCCTAGGTGCGGCCGGGAATGAGACAGCTGCGGGGCAAGGAACGGTACAGCTCCAAGGGGTGACACGAGTGGGGGACACCCCCCCGCAAACACAGATCTGCAGGGCTGCAAGTTGCTTGAGGACCGGGGTCTTTTGTGCCTCCACTTCATCTCTGTCATGCCCCGTATGGAAGCTGGGAGCAGTCGCCCCTCCAGAAGCAGGTACGTGTGTGTGTGTGTGTGTGTGTGTGCGTGTGACACGTTTTTGTGTGCAGTCCTTGTGCTGCTGCCTCGCGTGTCCTCGGCTCCCGGCTGCCGTCCGTGTTGCCTCTCGGAGAAGCAGCTGAGATTGGAAAAGGGGGAGAAGGGCAGGATGCATGGATTGCCCTTTTCCTCCAGCTTGTGCACGCACTCCCTGGGGGTTGGATGCCTCTGATCTGAGGATGAAGGCAAGGGGTGAGTGCAAAGGAGATGGGGAAGTGGCCCAGGGTGTATGTGTGTGTATGTGGGGAGATTATGCCTACATGGGGTGATGGGAGGGAGGGAGAGAGGCTTGGAGACAGGTCCAGTGTATGTGTGTGTGTGTGTCTATGTGTGTGTGTTTGTGTGTGTGTGCTCTTGCTTGGGACCGGGATGCTGAATAGGTTCAGGGCTTGCTGCACACAGCTGGGTTTGACCTGTCTGCATCTATTCAGACCTTGCAGAAGGAGGGGATATATGCATATCTACATATATCTGTATCTTTATCCATATGTAAATGTGTGTATGTGTCTCCTTGTGTGTATCCATGTATACGTACAGGTATAGCTATAGGTGCATGTATATACTCCCCCACATACACGCATGTGCATGTACAGACAGACAGACAGACCTCTCTGTCTATTGCCTGCAGTTATGGGATGGAGAAGGAGCCAGTCTCATCCCTCAGCTGCCTGCTCCCCGCCTCTCTGCAAACTTTGTCAGGGAGCCTCTGCGGACAGTGCTGTGTCTGTGTCTGTGTGTCTGTCCGTGTGCAGTGTGGGAATATTCTCCTGGTTTGCATGCAAGGGAGTGAGTAAATCTCTCCTCTGCTCTTGCACTGCTCTGCTGGGAGACTGTCACTGCGTGGTGTCTGTCGGGTGTGTGAATGTGTCTGTGGTGGTGGAGTGAGCCGGGTATTTATGTAGGGCCCAGGACAGCGACTCGAATGTGTATGTAAGTGTATATGGATTGCCTGCAGGGTGTCTGCATGCCCGTTTATTCCACCAGAGAAAGCATGCCCACATTTTTATGCATAAGGATCTTCCTGCTTTGGGGCATGGGATGGCGGGGAGGAGAAGCTGAATGAATGAATGGGAGCAAAAGGAGGGGGAAGGAGGAGGGGTGGGGATGGGGGAGAGAGACGAACAGGCGCATCCTATTCTCATCCCAGGACAGGCAGGAGTGCACAGCTGCTGCTGCTCCCATTCCAGAGCTTGGAGTGGCTGGGGAAAGGCAGCATAAATCAGCTAATGCTGCAGGAGGCAGCATATTCAGGAGCTGCTGTGCGTAATGCCCTCTCGCGTGTGTGTGCTGGTGTGCCCCAGCCCTGCGCGCCTGCATGCAGCACACGCGTGCGTGTCCCGTGTCCGAGTGTGCACAGAGCCGGGCTGGCTGTACATAAACACAGAACATCCTCGCCAGCGCCCGGGGAAGGGCTTGTCTGTGATGGGGAGGAGAGCATCGCTCCTGTGCTGCGGGCGAATACATCTTGCACGGCCCGCGGTCCTTTGGCACCCGCTCTGGGCTCACGCGAGCACGGTGGGAGCTAACAAAAGGGGTGCACATGTGCAGGCCAGACTTAGGAGTTGCTCCCCTTCCTTCCCCCTAAAGGCTGGAGAGCAGGAGCCTTCCCCCCGGTCTGGAGGTATAAACCAAGCTATAAACCAAGCTGTGGAGCAGGGAGAGGATTGCTGAGATTGGAGCGGGGGGGGGGGTAAGGATTATGTAGGGAGCGGAGGGGGGCACCATGCCACTGGAGGGGGCCTGGGGACTGGGGAGCCTGGCTGCATTGCATGCTGCGAGCCAAGGAATTTGTCATGCACAGAGAGGTGGGAGGGAGTGGGAGTGTGTGTAATGTGGGGGAGCTGGGGTGGAGGGGGAGGAAGGAGGCTGTGCTGGGGTGTGAGGGAATTTCTGGTGAGCCCTACCTCCCCACACCCCCCTTCCGGGTCCCCACACATCCCGTCACTCCTGGGTCCCAAGAAGCGCAGCCTGACAGCATCGCTAATGTAATATTCAAAGGCAGCTTCATTTGCATGGAACATGCATTATTAATATATTTAAATACAGCCCCCCTCTCGCCTCCCCGCTCTGTGCAGACCGTACCAGCAGCAGTGAGGAAGCTGCAGGGAGTGGAAGGGTGCCGATGCAGTGCCAGGGGTGAGAAGCAGACACTTCAATCCCACTGATTTCCCCACCCTAGAAACCTTTTCCCCACCCCCAACCCCTTCCCCATCTGCCCCCCTCCTCACCCCATTATTTTCCTTGGGGGGTGATTGGCTTTCAGGGCACCCATCCCACAAGCACACAGATCTGTCGGCATGAAGCAAACTGCCTTCATTGCTTTTCCCCCACCAAAACCTACGACACCAAGGGAAGAACTGTGGATGCATGGCCTTTCCCGCTCCTCACCCAGCTCCAGGCAAAGTGGGTATTTGGGAATATGCTGTCTGATCCACTGCACTGGTGCAAAGCTACACTGTGGAGCAGAAGCCACTTGGAGGGTAGAGAGGGCATTTGGGAAAGGGGGGCATACAGAGGTGTAGTTTTTGCTGGGGGGCAGCTTGTGGTTAAAATGGGAAAGGTAAAAATCGCAGGGAAGGCAGAAGGGAGGAAAGCATAGCTGCGATGATGGCCGCGATGTTTGTTCTTACCTGGGTCATGTCAGAAGCCAGATGCAGCTCCAGGCAGAGTGCAGCTGCCTCATCTGACCCTGTTGAAGAGTTTTGAAGAGCTTTGCCCACCTGGGAAGAAAGCTACTGGTCATATCAGGGCCTGTTGAAACCTCCCAGTGCTGTTATCAGCTGTGTCAGAAAATATCAGCACATTTGCTGAGGGAGAGAGACCTGGCTGCTCTCTCCTTCATCCTAAATACTGTGGGTTTTTTCCCTTGGTCCCCTGTAAGCATGGACCTGGGCTAAGTTGTTTCTTTTATTAGTGTGAGGGAGGGCAGAGGACATGCAGGGAACACCTCTGTCCTCACACTCCTGTGAGCTCGTAAGGGCCTCCTTGCTCTGGTAAAGGGATGTGATGTCCCAAAAAACACTTGCAGCCCTTGCCCATGCCTGCACACCAGAGTAGGATGGGAGCAGCTTAGGTGCAGAGCAAATGTGTTCCAGCAAAATATCCCCTTTTCTGGGAACAGAGGAGGTTTTGCCTTCCTCCTTCACGGAGGAGCAGAGCTACCCTGAGCAGTGAAGGATCCCAGGCTGCTGGCAGCTGTGGGGAAAGCTGGAGTTTGCCTGGTAGCTCTGCAGGTTCTGCAGGTCAGGATTGCCCAGACTGGAGTTACAGCAGGTGCTTGAGCAGTTCTGGAAGGAGCAGAGCTCAGTGTCCCCCAGTGCCTTTCAATGTGGGAAGAGGGTGAGGGAGGACATGGAATGAGCCACTGAAGGGGAGGCAAACTGAATGCATGGGAGCCACCTCCTGTGCCAAGGTAGCAGCGGGCTGACATCCCTTTTATGGGCTGGAAGGGGAGAAAGCAGAACTCAGGGAGCAGACCAAGGGGCTGTGACTCACCTCCAGCCCTGCCCTTTCTCTCTGCTGGGTCAGGATGGGTTTCTCACAGCTGTGAAACAGATGAGTGGTGTATTTAAATCCCCAGATGAGTCAAGCTTGACACTTTGGACGTGACAATGACTGTGGGAATGCTGTTGTGTTTGCTTCAGTGGTGAGATGGTCTGGCAGCAGTTACAGCCTCACGTTAGCAGCACTGCATTTGTGCCCTGACTTTCCTGTGCCCCCCAGCTGGTGCTGGTTTTGTGCCTTGCTTTGCCCTGACCTCCTCTTTAAGGGTCTCCTGGGTAGCTCAGGGGTACACAGCCATTGCCTGAGATGAACCGCTTTCCTCACCAAATAATTTTCTGTCACTGAGGAGAAATGACCTCATTTTCTCAACATTCATGAGCCAAGAGGAAACCCAGTTCCAGCTGACCAGCTGAGGTACAGAAGGAGGGAAGGGCAGTTGTCACTCTTCCCACAGCACTTTAAGAGGTGGGAAACAAGCTACCAGGAGTCAGGTTGAGGTGAATGACTTGATGAGTTCTGTCCCCAGATGTTGCCACTTGCAGGGAGTCTTTAAAGATCCCCACACATCACTGGTTTGGGGAGTCTCAGTAGCTACATGGTGCCCTATAACACAGCATCAGATGCCATGGACATAGGCATGGGATCAAAACCCCACAGGTGAGTCTGTTCTGCTGTTGAAGGTGAAGCCTGTTCTGTGCTGACCTGACTGATGTGCTGGGGCTGTTCTTTCCTGTCTGCAGTCGCTCTGGGGAGTGCATCTCCAGCTTTTCAGCCCTTTAGCACAGAATTTCATTCCAAGTGATGCTCTGGGGAGCTGATGGTGCAGTATGAATTTCACAGAGGTGAGAAGCTGTGTCTGGGGGCCAAGAATTCGTGTTCTTCTCTATACACTGACACTCACAAAATGCTAATACCCGTCTGGTTTTGGTAAGCTGTAGGGGAAAGACTGTTTGCAAGAAACTGTGGGTGCTTTTGACTCCTGTGGATGTCTGATAGCAGAGAGATGGAGCAAATACATCCTTGTGAGGAAGTATCATCAGTAACATGACTCAGGGAGGGGGTCACAGAGTAGGGGGAGGGATCCCTAGCTCTGCCACAACTGCCCCGTAGAGAGTCCCTTTCTTCCCCTCTGTGCTCCTCAGCTTTCACCTCACTTCTGAATAGCTTTGGTGATAATGTAGTCACCATGGAAGGGTCTGTAGATATGAAGACTGTCTCAGTATGATGCATGTGCTACCAGTTGCCTTAAGGCAAGGTGTCATATGTTTGTATTCATTCTTTCCATGGCTCATAGGCTCAATCTGCAGACCAGATGGGTCAGAGCTGCCTGTGTATTTTTAGGCTACTATGAGGGCTCCATGAGCTGCTCTCTTTCCTCTGGGAGCATTGGTTTATGCATGAGAACATGTATGTTTGTGAGCAGGGAGAGCACCATTTTCTGCTAGACTTTGTCCTGTCCTCTTGTATGCACAGGTTACTTGTGCACGCCCAGAGTCTCCATGCACGTGTGTGTCATTCTTGTCTCCTGGTGTTATCCCTGTGTGTGTGTTCCTGTGTGCACTCATGTGTGATGCAGGTGATTGTATGGGGGTTTATTTGTGGGGTGAGCACGTGTGTGTTTATGTGTGTGTGCATATGTACCCTTTCCACATGCAGGACTTGATGTCTCTTCTCAAGGTGTGCAAGTATGTAAGGATTTGTAGTCATGTCCCTTGGTCAGCTGCAGGACATCTGTCCCATCTGTCCACATGTCTTCCTCTCCCCACCTCTCATGAACCTGCTTCTTCCTCTCCCTGGGGAGACAGCCTCGAGTTGTAATACCTGGTGCCACATGTATGAAGTGAGGCAGCTTTCCTGATATCCAAATACTCAAGTACACCCAGAGACATCAAACCTTGAAGCACAAGGGAGACAGAATTCATGTTATTTCCAAGGCCTTAGTAAGATCAATCTGGAAAACCCAGCATGCAAACTTGGGTGCTGTGCTAGATGAAGGAGGGTGATAAATTGGAGGGAATTCAGAGAAGAGCAGTAAAAATTGTGAAAGGGCTGAAGGTACTTATTTATGAGGAGAGATTAAAAGAATAAAATATGTAGAGCTTGACTAAATGATGATATGTAACAGTTTGTGTGTATTGAGGACTGTAAACGCCAAGGAAAGGAGGAGACTGTTCAAGGTGGCAAAAAATGGGCAAAGTCAGAGGCATGGATGAAGCTGAGCAAAGAGGAGAAATATTTGTCTCTTGAGGATACATGCAAGCTTGCTGTTGTGAGGGCTCAAGCCATCTATGAAATAGAGTGGCAGGTTCATGGAGGTGCAACTGCTGGCAGCAAGGAAACGTGGTGGTGGGAAGGGATGGAGGGAACAGGCTGCACTCGGCCAGTGGTGGAAGTGGAGTGAGTTGCAAGGCCTCCTCTTTATATGCAGCATTGCCAGGGAAATTTTGAGAGATGTTTGATTGTCTTTCACCTTTTATTGATTCTTCCCTGTGTCGTGGCTGGGAAGAACCCCCAGACACTGTTGTTGAGGGAGCAGAGAGGTGATACAGGGGGAATAAGTAAACAGAGTCTGATGGAGGTGGAGGACGTTATTCCCTCTACCCTCTCTGGCTGGAGAGGCAGTCTAGGAAGCAATCTTGTAGGAAGTGCCTGTAAGTGAAAAGGGGTTTTTCCACAACAACTTTCTAGGACAGTACAAACTGAACCTCCCAAAGCAAGGGGTTGACAGTGGGGTCAGGAGGATCAGACTTCCCTCCTCTGAATTCCTAGTCACAGATGGCCCAGAATTGGGACAACAAGGTTAGAAGGATTAATACCCCTCCTTTTTTTCCTCACTGCAGTCATAGGCCAGAAAAATTGAGTGAGATCATAATAAAAGGATTACTGTGGGGAGGCTGCCATGAATTGTGTGATAGACAGGTCAGGGAAATGGAAGGGAATTCAAGGGGGTTGGACCTGTTATAGATGGTCTGTTTAAAGGGCTCTGTGTTTATCAACAGGGAAGGGGAATTTGGTCTTAGAAAAATCTGGAAATAGGCATTGAGGGAGCTAGGGCTCAAGCAGAGATGTTATTCCCAGCAAGGATCTGTACTGGAATGTCTGGTTTAAATGATATGTGACCTCCTTCCAGCTTTAGGTCATGGAAAAAAAAAAAGTCTTTCTTGGAATGAGCTCTGTTGTTTGCTGCCTTGTCCATCCATCTCCAAAATGATCTAGTGCACCAAAATTATACCATTACTCAGCTACTCTTTGCCCATGACTTCTGGGTCAGCCTGGCTATGGAAAGCCATAGGGAATACAAAAAGGACCTTACCGAGCCAGGTCTGTGATCCTTCCAGTGCTGTATCTCCAGCTGTAGGTGAAAGAGGGAAGAGCATACAGGCAGGACAATTCCTCTGAACACCCTTTCAGCCTCCAGTGATGTGTGCCTGAGGGACCTGGTGCTGGAAGATCTGTTGTGCACCTTTTAGTTCTCGGTGGATTTGTTTCTTCCCTGAATTTGTCCAGCCAGTCCTTGAGGTCAGGTAAAGTTTTAGCATCCTCAGAATCTCACAGTAGGAAGTTGTGCAGCACAGACATGCAGTTTGTCTTGAACCTGTAGCTTTCTGGTTTAATTTCCTGACCCTTGATTTTTGAGTGGGAAGAGGCTGTTAGCACCTCTTTCCTCTACCCTTCCTGTGTCATCTGTGGTTTTATAGACCTGTCTCATTTTACGGTCTCTGTTGTCCCTTTTCCAGTATCCCTTCACTTTTCATCTCTCTGCATCTATCAGCTGCCTCTTTCTTGGCTACAGTGGTGTAGCTTTTAGCAACAGGACATGGGGCATTGCTGGGTGGGAAGTGACATTGCAGCGATGAGCTGCACCAGGTCCCACACAGGTGAGAACGGGGTCAGCTGCAGTGCCCACACATCCACACATGGTATAGGAGGAGCTGAAGAAGCTGGGCAAAGATACTGAAACCAGTTGAAGGTGCCCTTGGCCATCGAGACAGAAATGGACAGGCTCTGAGGAGGCTTGAAAAATAAGAAGGGGATCTTCCATGATCTTCCCAGGCACAGAAGCGAGGCTGACAGGTTGGTAGTTCCCAGGGTTCTCTGTCCTACCCTTTTTAAAGATGGGTACAGTGCTTCCCTTTTCCCAGTCACCTGGAACTTCATTTTACTGCCATGACTTTTCCAATATCATGGAGAGTGGCTTGGCAACTATATTGGACAATTCCTTTAGGGCTCTGGGATGCATCTTGTCAGACTTATGTATGTTCAGGTTGCTCAGGTGCTCATGAACCTGAACTTAGAGTGGGAAGCACTTTGCTCTCCAAGTGCCCAGCCACTCAAGAGGTGTGGGAAGAAATGTTGCCACTGAAGACTGAGGCAAAAAAGTTGAGTACTTTAGCCTTCTCCTCGCCCATTGTTATCAGTTTTCCAGCATTGCTTACGAATGCAATAACCTTCTTTTAACTTTCCTTTTCTGGTTAACATACCTGTAAAAGAAGAATGAAAACGAAACATCAGCCATCTTGTGATGATCTTGAAACAGAATAGGTAAAGAGGGAGGAAACAGGCCCATGCCAGGGAGTAAAGAGCCCTTGTGGGGTGCAACAGATGTTGGAGGATACAGGGAAAGAAGAAGGTGCCCTCGCTAGTCCTTATGACATTTCCTACAGAGCAAAATTGTTCTGAGTGACCTTCGAGTGAAGGGCTGTGGGGGACTGAGGTGGGTGGTGGGAGGTCTGCTTAGATGCTGTCAAATGTGACCTGGGCCAGGACAGGCAGCAAGGAGAGTGAGGGACACTACTGTCAGGAAGGGGAGATGAGGCAAGTGGTCTGATGTGAAGGAAGGGTCAAGGGGTGGAGGAAGAAAGGTCTGAACCATGTCATAAGGAGAGATATTGATAATGATCTCTTTAGCAGGCACTTGCACCTTGGGATTTCAGTCAGGTACCCCACAGGATGCTTCTGATGGGGCAAGGAGCTCCTCTGCAGTCCCAGCACCCTGTCCCCAGCTTGGTCACATGGACAGTGCAGCTGCCTTGCTCTTCCTTACAGACCAAGGAAGGTGGTGGGACATGTTGTATAACATCATGAGTGTACAAAGCTTTTCTACCAATAGTAAAGTGTGGAGATGGCGAGGGAGAAGTTATTTTTTCTTCCTCCCCTCTCACTTTCTGTCCTTTCTTTTGTTGTGTCTCCTCCTCTATGCTGGTTGTAACCTTTCTCCCCTCCCTGTCTGCTCACCTAGCACTAGCAGCATCCTGCATCTCTGTTTGTTTTCCTTTAATCCACGCAATGGATCAGTGACAGACCCCCACTGTAATTTTTTAAATCAAAGCCCTTTATCTTGAATTGAGCAAGGTCAGGGGAAGCTTCTTAAGGCATCTTTGTATTTTTCTATCTTTGCCTCAGAGCAACTTAAAGGATGGCTCAACAGGATTAGTAGAAAGCGCAAGATTGGACAAATGGATTTGGCAGGGGCTGGCTGGTGGGCCTGAGGGAGTGGGAACTTGCTGTGCTGGAAAGTGGAAGAGCTGGGCTCTGCTCAGGGCCTCCACTGTTGTCTGCTGCACCTCTGGGCACGCGAAGGCAGCTGGGCTGATGCTGAGTGCTGCCCTGGGAGAGAGCAGCCCAGCCCGAGGCACTGCTCCCTGCTAAGCAAGGCTACTTAGCACTGGCCAAGTGCTCCAGGGCCAAGGCACAGGGATATCACTCTGTGCTTCAGGGATCCTTGCTCTCAGTGCAAGCCCTTCTGCAAAGCCTGGAGGGGCACACTGAGCACAATGGAGACGTGCATGGGTCAGACCTCAGGAGCAAGCCAGGAAGCCGCTCCCTGCAGTTGCGGGTCCCTGAGACACGCTTCTCTCTTCGTCCCCATTCTGCTGGGTGCTGCTGGAAGAGAATTAGCAGTCCAGAGGTCCTGTCATTAGGCTCTGCTTCCTTGGCTTAGCTGCTTCTGCTTCTCTCCTCCCCTCTTTTGCCTTATGGTTTTGCAAGTGCTTGTACTAGAAGAAAGTGTCAGGCTTGCAATGTCTCCTGGCTGACACCCAGTGCATCCCTGACCCTTTGCTGCCCCAGCCCCTCACTGCTGCTGGCAGCAGCAGTCCTCCCCTCCTCTCCTCTAGCCTGTGCTGGCACTGCCTGGGCTGGGAGAGGGTCTGCCCCAGGCTGCCCCTTCACCTGTGATGACCAAGCTGATTTGACCAGCCACCTGCACAGCCAGCCACCAGCCTGTCTGGAAAGGGACCTGTCTCTTCCCCACCACATGGTCAATCTGCACCAAGCTGCAACCCCCATCCATTTGTTCTCTGGTCCCCCAAGTGAGTGCTTCTCTCATTCAGCTGAAGCCCCTCTGTCCTGTCCTGTATTCTCAGTGTACTGGGGCTCAGTGGTCAGAAAGGAGAGTCATGAGGAGCATTTTGCACAGCTGCAGCCGGTTCCTACAGCCTGTTCTCCCTCAGACACCTCCTGCTTGGTGTTCCAGCCCGTACACCCAGCGTGTTATCCTATGTGCACGCACACGGCAGCGTGAATTGAACGTGCAAGGGAATAGAGATTCACACAACCTTGGCCTTGCTTCCCCAAGCCTCCCAGAAAGATGGGATGGCTGGATTAGCCAGGGACGTGACTGCTCCTTCCCAGTGCAAGGATTTGCCTCACAGGACTTGCCACACTGTGGTCTTCCCATTATCAGCCCCTCTTCTCCCAAGCAGATGAAGGGTCTCTCTGGGATCTCGTTTCCTCCCCACCACCTTCCTGCAGCAGCCTGGCTGTATGCCCCAGGATTTGTCTTTGGTCTGGGGCACCCCAGCCCCTCACGTGTGCTGCTCCTGGGGGAAGCTCACGCTGTTTCTGCACAGAAGAGGATTTGCATGCATGGTGGGGGAGAGACAGCCCAGCCTGTTTATTCTTAATGCTCCATATTATCTCCATTAATAATGCCACCTCTGCCTCACATGCTAATTAAGGCTCAAGATTGTTAATGTAATAGGGAATTTGGGCAGAGACCACACAAGACTGGCTGGATTAAGTTAACTTTATGGACTGTTAATGGATCTCCTGGAGGGCCATTTCAGCCTAATGAGAATCCAGCTCGAAGGGTAATCAGGGGCTCACTCTCTGTATGCCTGGTGGGGCCTGGAAAGCTGGTAGGGCTGCAGGGCAGGATGCAGGAAAGGCATCGGCAAGAGCTGCTCTTGAAGCCGAGCAGGGAAGAGAAGGATGCAGGGCTGGAGGGAAAGACCTCAGTGTGAGGGAAGAATTGGAGTAGCCATGCTGTGGTGCTGCACAGAGGAGAGCCCAAAACAGGTACTGAGGCTGGTTCCATGCTTTTAATGGTGGACATTTAAATATTAGCACAGAGGGCTATTTTCCTGATTGTGTTTGCCAGCAGTGAAAAGGTCACCCAAACTGTCTAAGCCATGCACAGGGCTCCTCTGTAGGAGGAAAAAAAACTCCTGGCAAATCCTGTCCTGGAGACCTGCACTGTGGGTTGTGACTGCTGCTATGCAGTGGATCAGAGAGCCAGGCTTTCCCAGTCTGTCCTCTTGGATGGTGTGGAGAAAACATCAGAGAAGGGATCGGGTACTGAGCACTCTTATGTGTAAAGTGAAAGGCTGGGTTCAGAAGAAGACTGGAGACAAATTAAAGGGCTCAAAATGGAGCTTAGAAGTGAGGATTGCAGTGCATGGGGTTGGGTGAAGTTTGGGGATACCACAGATTCAGGATTGCAGTTAAGATAAAACCAAATGATGCTTAAGTGTTAAGGCTTCATTTCATGGCAAAACTGTATGTTTGTGGTCCTGGGTGAAACTGGGTCTTACTGGGAGCCCATGAAGTCTTCCAGGGAAGGTGTGCATATTTTCACAAGTGGCTCCTGTGTGCTAGTTCTGTCCTCCAGAGGGAATAGGTGCAAAGTGGGATATAGGGCAAATGCAAAGCCTGAAATGGAGGCCAGTTGTTTGCATTTCAGTTTGGGGAGTTGGGTAATTTAGATCAGCCTCAGCACAAACAAGCATTGCTCTGGGTAGGGTGTTTGGGAGGAAGGTAGTAATCTGCAGAATTGGCTAAAGAAATAAAGAAATGTCTTTGGGGTTTTCTTCTTGCTCAAGTCCCACTGCCCCAGGAGGTGCTCCAAGTGGACAGGCTCCGTGCTTTGGAACCCAGCCTGGAAGTTCCCCTGGAAGCAGGATCTGGCTGAAGGTTTAGCCTTCTGATAGGAGCAATAACAGAGCAGCTAAGACATATTGCTTTGGCTCCAGAAGTGTGAGTTTGAGCCGTGCTGACTGCAATCCCTGCATAAAATTTTTTACTCCAGCCCCAGCTATGGGTGATTCTGGCTGGGGAGCTGAGAGTCAGACAGGTATGGCTGCAGCTGCAGGAGCCTCTCCATATTCCCAGCTTCAGGGACTGCTCTCTCCTAACTCTGTTACCTTGAGTTGCCCTACCTGAGCTGTGTCAGCCTGGTCTGGCCCGTGGCTCGGATGTGAGCTGAGTCTCGTTTGTAGTGTTCGGGGCTTGGAGGTGGAAGTTTGTGGGTTTGGGTGAAAGTCTGTGAGTTTGTAATGTGGTTCCTGTGGGTTAAAAAGGGGGATAAGGACATGGAAAGGGAATAGGTCCAGTTCAGGTTGCCCACTGAGTTTTCTTCTTCACTTTCTGGCTCTCGATACGGGAAAATACCAGGGAACTGCTAAGAAAGGAGTTCCCTCCCTGTGTGGTGAGTGGGAGTTTGTTCCCAGGGCAGAGCATGCTGCTGCCAGTGAGCAAGGGGAGCTGAGGGAAGGCGAGAAAGGAAAAGCGGAGACCAGGAGGAGAGGAATTGCAGCAGCCAGACGGACTGTTCCACCCAGAGAGGGGATACCATCCCTGCAAACCTGGATGCTCCCAGGGGTGCTTTCCAGCACATGCACACTGCCACGGTTTTGTGCTGCTGCACTGCACTGCTTTCCCAAGGCTCTGCAGGTGTGCAGGAGCACACTGGTGTCTCTCAGAGGTGAAGGCTGCCATGCACACACAAGGCAGCCCACAGGGGACCCACTGCTCCCTGTGACACCTCACAGATGTGCCGGTGTTGTCAGCAAGGAACAGCCTCACACACAGCCGCTGGTCACCCTGCAGTGCAGCACTTGATGCACACTTCCCAGACATCCATACCTGGCATCCACTGCCCACAGCAGGCACATGCACAGCACCAACACACAGGTGCTCACCAGAGGCCACGCATTCCTGCACACCCACCTGCACACGTGGCACCACACTGTCCATGCTTCCCCCTTTCAGCATTATCCCATGCGAATGGGCTCGCTCAGGGTAACACTGACAGACATGTGTTTGTATCTTCCACGTCCTCCTGCATGCCACCACAAAACTGAGATGTGGCATCTCTTTGACATGAACACCGATATGCATGTGCAAATACGCATTTACATCCCACTCAGCTCCTGTTTGCTGTGCTTTCTCAATCCCTTTTCCTCTGCTTAGCCAGTCATGGTACTTCTTCCATGCCTCTGAAGCACAGGAGCAGATGGTTTTTAGGTCAGTTTAGGATGATGGTTCCCTTTTCCACTAGTGGCTCTCTTCAGCTACTTACGCCAGTGCTAAGCGTCTCAGAGATGAAGATCCTCCTTGCTCATCCACACAACACCTCTGTGTCACTCTCAGCACCTATTAGAAATTCTGAGTCCAAATGCCTCTTTAAATTGCCCTCATGACCGTGCTTTAACCCAAGTAGCACTTCAGGTCACAGTGGCTTTTCTAGGTTTAGCAGCATCTGCTAGCTTTGACCAAATGAGGCAACTCCATCTCCACTCTGCTTTGTACATGTGCCTTGCTGAGACCCAAAAGACTCTCTCATTCGTCCCCTTTCAGCCTAAATTATTCATCTGCTGTAATGCACAATGGATGTTTGTGGGAAGAGGTACGCAGGTACAACTGAGCACAGTGCCGAGGCACTGACGTTCCTAGCAAGCTGAAATCGCCTGGCTGCACAGGCCAAGCTTAGCTGAGAGAGAATTTCTGCTCCTTCATAGCACTTCAGAAAAGCAAATGGTGGTGGCACTGGTGAAGGCAGAGGGGAAGAGGGGCTGTTTGGGGCTGAGGTGGCAGTGGGGGCTTCCCCACATGCTTCTTCTGGCTCCTCTGGTGCTGCCACACGAACATGGATGTGGTGCGAGCATGGGGAGGTGGGAGCGCGCTGAAGCAGGCGGCTTTAGGGAGTGGAGAGTTGGCATGCCTGAGTAATGGTGTGGAAAGAGTACATGCACTGGGAAGGGGCTGAGGCTGCTGGGGCAGGTAACGTGTGTGAGGGCAGGGAGCTCCTAAAGAGGCCATTGCAGGGTACGCTCTGCTGACCTACACTGAGGTGTATCTATACGTGCTGAAAGCCCGTGCTGTCCAATAGCGGGACAAGAGCTAATGGGATTCCTTTTGCATTTCCTCCCTGTGGCTGGGGCCAGACCCGACTCCAACCCCTGCATTGCCTGTGTCTAAGCCACGCCTATGCCAGCCGTTCTTCTGCCTGCGAGCTCTTCCTTTTTTATCTGTGCCACCACTGCTCCAGTGATGCCAGTGCAGCCACGGACCCCTGCACCACATAACCTACAGTTGCACCCCCACCCAGCTGCTCTTCTCCGCTGCAAAGCCCATGCTTTGCCTTTCCTCTCCCATCTCCCGGGGGCACACAGGTATGCTTGCTTGCCCTGATGCCGAACCCTGATTGCTGTCCGTCATCGCTGGCAGCATCACGCTGTGACACTGCTGAGCTTGTTAAAGAAGCGTGGCTGAGCGCTCGCTGTGCTGTCCCTGGTGCTGGGCCGATCTCCCTTCATTCCCTTGCCCCTTCTTACCCATCTCGTGTATCTCCTTGTCTTTCCTGGGGACCGGGGGAAGCCGGCGCCTTCCTGGCCAAATCTCCGCTTCCCATAAGGGTTTATGTACTTCTTCGCCACGCTTAGGTTTTGCAGTCACGTCCCCTGATGCCACTATCAGCCAATTTCAGAGCACTCGGGGCTGGTGGGACTGCACACTCTTCTTTGCATGCAAATTATGCACATCTAACACCAGAACGGAGGGAAAGAGAAGGGATGAGTGTGGATGAGCTGTTATAGGCTTTCTGCTACAGAGACTTTGCCCCCCAGAGTGGCAACATGGACGGACACATGGGAGATTGCAGAATGGGCAGAATTAGAGAAAGTGCAAAAAAAGAACAAGGGAAAGTCTTGGAGACAGAGAGAGCTAAAGCAGATTTGGTGTGGCAGTGGAGAGTGTGTGTGTGCATATGCACCTGTGCACTTGCACAGAATAATACAGCTGTCTCCAAAGTGAGTTCCAGCTTCATAACTTTCAAGAATGTCATTTTTTCTTTTTTTTTCTTTCTTTCGGGCAAGTGATGCTGGCTGTCTGTGTTTCATGTCTGGTTTGTGTTTGTCTGCCTGTGTTGGATGTTGATGAGTATTTGTGTTTTCCATGTGACAGAATATGTCTGGTGGTTGCTGGGGCTAACGTTTAGCATCCAGAAGGATGCTCTGCCACTGTGTGGGCTGAGTTTAGGTAGGTAACAGTATCTGATACGATCAGTTTGTATGCTGCAGGCAATTCATAAGCAGAGTATATTTGTGTGTGATGTACAGCCACTGGTGCTTGCTTGACTTATGTTCCTGAGTTCATGGGGATGTTTTATGTGCCCTCATTTTCTTACAGATACGTAATTTGCTGGTGTGGCATTTGCACTGATATGGATGTGTTCATGGCACTTTTTCTGGTCTCTGCTGTGGGAGTGGGCTCATTAAACACTGTTTGTGCAGTGACAGTTTTGTATCAGGGGTCAGGAGCTGGTGTGTGGTAGACATGTTTGGATATTCCATGTGCATTTGTGCAGGGATCACTATTCGCTGTGCTGTATGAAAATGTTTTTGCTGTGTACTCATAGGAGTGGTGGAATAGGCTGGGTGGAGCTGATGTGGTGTTGTGTGATGGTTGTCTGAATTATCACGTGTGCATCTTAATACAGGTGTGCAACCTTGTAGGTAGGTGCAGGGTGTATGTGAAGAAGAGAAGCACCTCATCCTTTAGAGGAGCTCTGAGTTCTTAGGGGGTTGTATGCAAGGCGGTGCACGGTGGTGTGGAAAGACCCGGGAGTAAATGTGTGTGTGTGTTTGTGTCCAGCATGTGTGTCCCGAGTGTCCTTGCAGGGGGCATGCCTGGGTGACTGTGTGGGCAGGGAGGTGGCGTGCGTGCGTGCGTGCGGCCGTGAGTGTAGGCACACTTCACCTTCTCCCGGTGCAGCTCCGTCAGCACCTTGCCCTGTGCTGGGTCAGGTGCTCTCTCCTTTTGTGTGCAGTGGGACAGCCAGGCTCTTAGCATACAGGCCAACCTCTTTCCATCCTTTCAGTCTCTTTCCATCTGGCTGTCTGTCTGCTCTGCTGCCCGTGTCCAGTTGTCTGTTCCCATAATCACCGATATGCCTTGACTAGCTCACACCCTCCACTGCCTGTGGACTCAGCAGCTGTGCATCTCTCCGTCCCTCCCACACACACACACATTCACACGCACACACACACACACCCTGGATCTTCATCTGTGGCATATTCAGTTGCCATTGGAAACCTAAGAAAGAAGTGAATCTACCCTCCAAGTCTTAAGCTGGTGGTTTTTTTCCTTTTTTTTTCCCTCCCCTTTCCTCCTCTCCTCACAGAAGGCGAAGTCGTTCGCAATGAATCCATGGCAGCTTCGATCGAGCGGTGAGCTGGAGCACCTACTCACAGGCCACTCCTTCATGTGACTGAACAGAGACCTTTCCCAGCACTTGCCAAGGAGAGCAGAGCCCTGGATTTACCTCCTGCGCACCCGGGCACCCCCAGCGCAGGCACTGTGAGGTAAGCCAACCTCGGCACCTCTGTCTGTGCCTCTCTTCATCCCGCCCTCCCTCCCTCGCTCTCGTTGCTTGTTCCCCAGAGGTGTGAGGGAGGAGAAGGGCAGGGGTTTCTGCTATGCTGTGAATAAAATCTAGGCTTTCATCAGCGCCCTCCCCACAACGAAGGGCTGCTCCGTCCCCTCTGAGCCCCTTCCCTTGCGGCTCTGCATGCGTGTGCAGGGAGGGGCTGTTTGTAGAGCAGCCGGGGGAAGCGCTGCGGGCCCCCTGCACGCAGTCCCGAGTGCATTCCGCCCCTTTCCCATCCCTCCCTGGGCACACACCTGTCTGCTCTTCTCCATTCGTCATTTCCCTCCACCTCCCCTATTTCTCGGCAGAAGGGGCAGCCAGGCTGACTCTGCTGCAGCCTGGCCAGCAGCAAAGCTGGGCTCCGCAGCCCTGGTCCGGGTCACCTCAGGGATGCAGCTTGCAGCAGAGCAGGAGTGGGCATCATGCTACCGGGAGTGGGGCACAGAGGGGAGGATTCCCCCTCCCTCCTCATCTCATGGATATTTTGGGGATTCCAATTCCCCACGGAAGATGCTGGCCTCCATTTCCTAGCCAGGTACCTCCTCTGAATACCCAGCCCAGCCTGCCACAGCTTTTGGGGTGATGGGTATGCTCTTTGTCACTGCTTATCTGCTGTCCCCTGGTACTCCTTCTCAGCTGGAAGGGATGTTTTCCTACTGGAGACAGTGTGTTTCATAAGCTGGGAACGCCGTGTGCCCTGCACAGGCAGTGAAGGGGCCCTGTGCCGAGCCTGACCCATTTTGGGGCGCAAAGCTCTTGGGAGCACCTGAAAGGGCCTCCTGCCACCTGGGGCTGCCCTCAGTGCCCCTTTCCTCAGCTCCTCTGCAGGGAAGGCAGGAAGATCAGCTGCACTATTTCCACGCCATGTCTCCGTGCTGCTGGGGCTGCTGTGGTGTGGGGATGGGAGGGGAGTGGGAGCAGCTGTTTCTCCCAGTGCCTGGGCAGGCCCAGACGTGCTGCCAGTCCTCGAGGAGCACGAACGTGCCTGGAGATGCCTTTCCCCAAAATAGACCCTAAAGAAATGAGCTGCTGGCAAAGCAGTGGGTAACCTTAGAGGAGTGGATTTTAAAGGGGAGGTTTGGGAGTTTTTGCAACCTCCCAGGCTGTGGTTTCAGGCTCTCCACAGACTCTGGCAGAGACCAGGGTTTTCTGAGTCAGATTTTGGGGGCTTTTGTGTTTCTCTGAGGGGAAGGGACTGTCAGGATCTGTGCTACTGTGCAGTCCCAACAGTGGTGCTGGTGTGGTGTCCCCTGAAGGAGGTGATGGGTCACTCCCCTCCTGCCCAGGGTGATGCTGACAAGGAGGGCACATCTTCCACTGCATCTTCCAGTGCATCTCTCTGCTGCCACTGCAGAACCTTGCCATCAGCTTTCCCCATCTGCAGCTCCTCAATGCCCCCTGACCCACTGCTCCAATACCTACCCTTCTACATGAACTGCTACCCTCAACTTCTCTGTGGTTCCTCTTGCTGTTTTCTTCCTTCTTTGGCGTACCCCAAGCCCTTCTTTTCCCTCTTTCAGTACCCGTTCCTCACTTCTCCTCCTTTGTGACCCCCATGCTGAGCAGGAGCAGCTCTGGTCAGCCTTGGGAAGGGCTGGCACTGCCCAGTGGGGTTGTTTCTGGATGCTGCTGCCAGCTGATGACCCTGTGAAGTGCTCTTTCCCCCTGAGGGTCACTCTCTCCGGTGCGCGTGCATTGTGGGTGACGAGTGACTGTGGTGTTGTTGATGTGTCGCTCTTCCTCTTGGCCGGAGCCTGGCAGGGAGTGTGCCCATGCAGTCGCACGCGGTGTCATTGTTGGAGAGTTTGCAGAAAGCAAGCTCTTCCCATATGGAGCCTCCAAAGTAATTTGGCATTGGTTAAATTCCTCAGTCCTCTCAGGACGTGGCTTTGGCACTGACTCGGAGTGGACAAGACAATAAATCCAGCTCTAGGGAGCTTGGTACTGGGTCAAAACTGCTGCAGCTACGTGGTAGAAAATGCTGATCCAGTATGAATTCACTCTGTTTGAGATTTGTTTAGAAAACAATGTTGGCTTAACTCTGTACTGGCAAGACTTATGTTGTGTTGGGTATTATCTGTCTGCACAACCCCGTCTTGGTGCTGGCTCGAGTGTTGTTTCTGTGCCACATCTGGCACATGCTCTGGATCGTGCGTGCTCCGGCTAATCTGACAGATGTAATTACACAGTGCAGCCAGCCTGGTTCAGTCCCTCCTGTCGGGCAAGACAATCTGAAAGAGGGTTAAATTACAGTCTGGGAGCAAGCCTTGTCCCACACCAGGCAGATGCTGGAGAGGATGGCATTGGCTGGGAGGAGGGCAGGCATCGCGCCGGAGAGGAAGGGGAGGGAAGCATTATCTCAGCAGGGGGATGTTGTTCTCCAGCCCTGACCACTGCACAGGTCAGTGCACAAGGTCCAGGAGAGGCATTATCATTCCTCATGGGATCATGTTGTCAGAAAAGCGGGCTGAACCATGGATGGAGGCCGAGCCAGCTCCACTGGAGGCAGGTGCTCGTTTGGGACAGAGTATGAGTGCAAACCCTCACTGTTATGCTGCGGGGACATTTTCCAGGTCTGTCACTCAGGTGCTTGTCCTGCTGAAGGAGGTAATTTTGTTTGTGCTGAAGGGCCAAAGGGCAGGAAGTGAGGTGAGTGGTATTTTGCCTCATGCTTTTGTGTGGATATGTGCAAGTCTCTGGTGATTAGGAGGAGAATTTGTTGACCAGGTTTAGCAGTCTGAAGTCAGTTTTACTTTAAATCCCAGCAAAATGAGCTTTTAGAGGTTAAAGTCAAGAGGTGACACTGTCTACCAAACCTTGTTGCTAAGGGTCCTAATCCTAGCAAACTTTCTCACTGGTCACCATGCTGTGCCTCAGTTTCCCCTACCTTTACGTGGAACAGGCAGTTGCCACACACACTGTGGAAGAGGAGGAGGGGGTTGGGGAGTAGGAATGTGAAGGAACAACACTTCAGGCTGCACAGAGAGATGCTGTGGGGAAAGGGAAGTTCAGCCTGTGGACTCTGCTGACATGGCTGAGTGCTGTCATTCGCAGGGGGCTGGATGCCGGAGGAGAATCCGTAATTACCAGGGGGCTGCGTGCCAGGGCGGAGGCAGCTATTCACTCAAGCCTCTGTTTGTTTGGGAGGAGAAAGGGAGTTTGTGGCTTGTCACTTGGGAAACAGAGTAGAGATTCAGTGGAGAAGGACAGGCTTCTCGGCTGGGCCTCCCCCAGCAGCCGTGCCACGTGCCTGTGTGTGTCAGGGGACTAAGGGGACCCTGGTACAGGCCATGACCGGCAGCTGGCCATCCCCAGCCCCTGTCCTTTCACCTCCCCCTTGCACCCTCTGCACAGCCACCGCCGAGCGGCCGAGGACAGCCCTGAGATACACACACATGACAGATCAGTGCATGTGAGGAGAGGGAGACAAGTTAAAAGCCTCACTAGAAGAGCAGCTGGATGGGATTCATGCTACCTCCCTGCCTGGTTTATGCCCTGTGCAGTAGAACAGCATCTGTGCAAGTGTCCATGTTGCTTCATCCCAGCCCAAACAGACACCTTCAGCAGGGCTGTGTCTGGTGCGTGGGGAGTCGTGTTGGGCTGAGTCAGGGCATGAAGAAGACCTTTTTCTTCCCCAAGTTCCTTCTCTGTCTCATCCCAGTGTGAGCCCTCTCTTCCTTTGTGGAGGTGGAGACCTGCAGGCAGTGGAGGGAGCTGCTGCAGAGGGAAGGGGGATTGCGAGACACACAGGGGTATGGAGGGGATGCAGACACTGAGATGAGAAAGAGGGAGGACCTGAGAGCAAAAGGACAGAAGCAGCAAAGGAAGAAAGGGGTGGAGAGGGAGGCAGAAAAAGAGGAGCATGTTCCTGCAGTGACAATATGCTATGGAAGTATCTTACATTGATATCACAGACTAGGGTCTGACCTGACCATGTTTGTACTGGGCAGGGATGTGGTCTCAAAAGCTCTGTGGCAGGAGGACCATCTCTGCACAATAAACTGCTCATCTTCTATCCACCTCCTTAATTAAGGGAATAGCCAGCCTGATATCATCCTGCTTTGAGATGCCTTCTGCTGTGCATGGTTTGTCTGCTCCCGATATGGAGGAAGGAACACGTCTGAGAAACCCCTCCTTGTGTTCTCTGTCCTCCTGGCCCTTGCCCCACGTAGCCAGAGGAAGTGAAGGTGCTGCCCAGCGCTGCTGAGAATTGCCTTGCTCTGTACTGGAGGGATGTTGGTGAGGTCTTAGAGGGAGCCACAGACTTGCCTTTAGATGGTTCCCCAGAAAAAATTATGGCCACATTACCCCACATAGGCAGTGTCTGCAGGAAATGAATTCAACAAGCTACATGAGGCAGAATTTTTTCTGCCCCATCAACATGTCCCATAAGAACTGAACAGCAGCAATTAGATTAGAGGGATTTATGGAAATTTCTCTTCCTCTTTTATGAAATATACTTGAGTACGTGTCCGTCGAGTAAGGTAGCCATGCCAGGTCCGTCACAGGGTAGGTAGATTTCATACAGATGTTCTCAGTGACACTTTTGATGGGGGTGTGATGGTTTCCAGAAGCTGGAATGCCAGGGCTGGCTTGCAGGCAGGTTGACAGGTGAGCGTGTATCCACAGCTGGTCGTGTGTTCATTGTGACAGAAACCTGTGGGTGCTTCTTTTCCACCTCAAGCTTCCCCCCGACTCCCTGTTGCAGGACTGGTGGAAGGTGTGGCTTAAAGTGAGTGGCACATCAGGGCCACCGGGCTGTGCCCCATCTTAACTGCCATGCCTTTTAAAGCCAGCCAGCATGGTGAAATCTATCGAGATTTGTCTGGCACAAAGGGAGAAACACTCATAGAATGGGGCTACTTATTTGAGTTCTCCAGCATTGCCCATTACATTTCATGTTTTGTGGCTGATGCAGTTGAAAGACAATCACTGGAGCTAACAGCCCAGCATTGTTCTGCTCACCTTCTGATTTACTTCCTTTCATCCTCACTGGGTTTCATCTCCTCCCAGGTTCATGCATCCCCCAGCACTGAGGTCACTTTCTTTTCATCACACCTTAGGCTGTATATAATCAAGCTAGCACTGTTCCTGCCCTGAATCTTCTGGGGTCAAGATGGAAATCACTATTCAGCAAGAGACCCAAACAAATGAGCAAAACTAGCCTGGTTGGTCAGAACAGGGTGGAAGTTTTCCAAGCAAACTCACATTGATCAATTCCAGTCACCTCCTGTGCTTAAAGTGACTCAGTATCTCCATTTTTAGGATGTTGCTGGGGAGCTGAATTCTCTTATGATTTCTCTTGTATCAGCTGTCCCTACCAACGGTATTTGTGAGATTCTTTTCCTATATCTACTTAGATGAGAATCTGTTGGGAAATATGCTGGTAGAATAATGGGTGCTGGGACAAAGCAACTCATAAAAAACCCACAAACACAGTGAAAAAAACCCCAACAACCACAAAACCTCCGCCCCCCTTTCCCTGAACAATAAGTTATCAAGTCCAGATGGTTAAATCCGAGAGTTTGGAAGGAGCTTAAGTGATTGAGCTGCTAACAAAAATATGCAATCTCTTGTGAAAAAAAAAAAAGCTACTGATTCGGGGAATTGGAGAAGACCAAATGTTGTACCTATATTTAAAAAAAGGCTTCAGTGATGATCCGGGGAATTAAAGATCAGTAGGCTTTGCATCTGTATCTGGTAAACTGGTGGGAATGATAATTAAAAAGCAGTGCTTGAAGACATCTGGAAGATTGTAGTCTGACAGGGCCTATCTAGCGTGGGTTCTGCAGGGGAAAACTGCATCGTGCTAATTTCCTACAACTTTTTGAATGTGTCAATAACGCAGTGGATAAAGGAGAACCAATTGATATAATGTATTTAGACTTCCAAAAGGCTTTTCAAAGATCCTGCACTTGAGCTGCTAAAGAAGCTAAGTAGTCAGTGAGAAACAAAATATTGACATAGATCAAAAACTGAGGAGACTGAAAGAATGAAGGGATTAAACAGTCAAGTTTCACCATGGCAAAAGGTTAATGCGGCCTCCAGGTTCTCTTCTAAATCCCTTGTGATTTACCTTATTGTTTAATGAATTGGAAAGGTGGGAGGAGAGATACGCTGTATGGAAATCAGCAGATGAGACAAAGTTATTATGTGGACAGAAAGGGCTGTGGGAAATGCCTGGGAAAGAGAATTAAGTTAAATGAACGCACCATGCTCTGGTGAGTGAAACTGAATGTTGGTATGTTCGAAGTAATGTGTGTTGCAGGGCAGACTTGGAACTCTTTAGATACCCAAAAGATCCTGAATCAAGAGTATCAGCCAAATGAAAGGGAGGGTGAATGTCTTTGCAGAGCTCTGCCCCATGCTGTGATGCCCTTGAGCAGGCAAATCAGCTGTTTGGATGCAGAGGCAGTGGGTGGAGAGGGCTCTGGAAGAGCTCTTGGTACACCTGCAGTGCTGCTTCATTTGGAATTGCGTGCCAGACCCGGGTCAGCCTGTTTCTGAAGGGATGCTGGAGAACTGAAGGGCCTCTCAGGTGAAACAGAAAGCCTGTGAATGCCCCCAAGTGAAGACATGGAGGAGACAGAGGTTGTTGGTGTCAGACAGCAGACTGGAGTGGATGGTGGGAGGAAATAAAATTATGAGACATAGGAGGATATCTGTCCTTCCTTTCCTCATCACCTAGGAGTGAGAGTGAAATGAAAATGTATGGGATTCATGTTCACAGCATTGAACTGTGGTGGTCTAGGACATGAGAATTTGTCAGGTCCAAGAGTTTAGAAATGTTCATAGTGGGCTCGTGTTTTGTGGAGAACAAGAGTACCTCAATGAGCTTTAACTAAGGATGAGCCCAGTTTTGGAGCCTGAACTTGCAGGTTCGGTCTTCAGAGCCTATATAACCTGCAACTCATAGCAGCAAATAAGAAAATTGAGATAGGAGCGCATTGTCCCTCATTTGTCTGCTTTGATGTTTTTCCACCTTTTCTCCCCAAAATTCCAATGATGTTTTTCCTGAGAGCCAGTGTGGACATCTCTCTGACCTGGAGTGGTTGTTCCCTAGTGTACATCTTCCCTGCTGGGACATGAACAGTGAAATTCTGTTTATGTCTGATCACATTGAAGTCCACAGTATGAAGGAGGAATTTCAGCCTCTGAGCTGGTTCTGGGGAAAACGAAATCCCAGCCCTGCCACAGAAAAGGTGCAAGCCCACCTAAACTATTGCCTCAGATCAGAAACCTAACCTGCAGAGTTCCCAGACCTGCCTGGGAGATTGCCCATGCTTCCATCTTCCACCTGAGCTATGGATATGGGAATCAGTGCCAGGATAACAGGGTATCTAGCAAACCTTCCAATTTCTAGGCCAAGCTGGAGCCCAGAATTAAAAATCTCCTGGGGATGAAGAGAAAAGAGAAATCCCTGAACCTATGGAAACTCTGAAACCTTATTTGATTACTTTCTTCTCTCTTCAGTGTAAGGATCTGAGTCTACAAACATATCCTCCCTGTCCAATAGCATTCCCTACCCAAGGAGCACGGTCCCGGTTCTCAGGTTTTTTTTTTTTTCTGAGTCCATGGCATAGGGTGCTGAAATCTTCAACAGCTTGGCTAACTGAGCCTGTTTGATTTCTAGCTATTTGAGTGTAGCCACAAATGTGTGTGTAGCTACACACAAATCCCAGACTCCTTGTCAGTATGTCTCCTTCCTGGACAGCCCATGAGGTGGGAGCAGAGTGACTGCTTGCACCGGGAAATATTTTTAAGCTAGATAAAGAAACACTGGGGATCATGTTTGCATGCTGCTCTTTGCTGGATCTCTGAGCTCTCTTGTATTCTTAGAGCTGTGATTTGTTTTGGTGGGTAGCTTGGAGCTGCATCCACTGCAGCTGATGTGGATAGAGTGGGAGCAGCCAGGCTTGTGTCCCAGTGCCAAGAGACCTGGGGTCAGTATCACACCTTTCCACGTGGTTAAAAGTTCCTGTGAGGCCAGAGGGAACTTTGGCAGTGTGTCAAAGCTGACATCAGCACAGCCCCTGCAAACCTCTGGGGTGGAAGCAACATCTTCAACACCTCTCCTGGAATCCAGGAGCTGGGGACTGTGGGGGCTGAGAGACACTGACGTCACCCACGCTGCGCGCCAGCAACCCCAAGGCTTGGGAGATGGCTTGATCATCACTACTCTATTATGGCACCTAAAAAGACCTCTGGGATCAAAAGATGATTACATCTCTGTGCTCTATTACAGCAGCCAATGAACCTCCAGGGCCAAAGGATAAATGCACCATCTCTGGAGTATTATAGCATTTAGAAACCTCACTCACTGACTCACAGTTGTCTGACCCCTCCACCACAACCACTTTCAATTTGTCTCGGCACCCAGCCACCTTCTCTGCCGAGGTAGCTGGATAATCCCTGTGCTTTTACAGCGCCTGCCTGTGTGCAGCACTGAGGTGAGAGCACACTCTTCTCACTTATTATGGCACTGGGGAGCACCGGTGGTGGGATGCATTTGCCAGACCTTTGCTCTGTGAATGCAGCAAGGAAGCACTGCACGAAACCATTTCCCTTTAACACAGCACCTGTAAACCTCTGGTCCTGCTGTGCTGCGGCAAGTGATCTGTTCTTGCCTGGTACAGGGAGGGGGCCCTTCTCAGACTGTTAAAGGTGTTTCAGAAGACAGCTCAGCCCCTGGCAAGGGCCGTGTTGTACCAGCAACTCGAGCTTGCTAATGGCAAGAGGGATACTTTGAATGTCTGGTCAGTGATCCTGGCATTTGGAAAGCATGAATTAATTTCTCAGACACCCTAGAGAGGTGGAGTTCTGTCATGTTATGAACCTGACTTGTAGATTCTGGGGAAAATCCTGAAAGCTTTTGGTAATAGAGGTTTTAGTGAGTTTAATGCCGATGGAATTAAAAGTCTCTAGGCACTCGTTGTGAATGGATTTACATCGGGGAGATTAGAAAAGGGAAAACATTATTGGTGTCCAGGAAACTCAGGAGAGCAGCTGTCAGCTGGTTTAGATGGAAAGCTCCCCCGTGGGCAGGCGCCCTGGCAGCCAGACAACGCACACGGACACCCTGTGGGGCCGGCTCGCACGCTCACGGCCTGGGGACACGTCCCGGGGCCCACTGTGGGCACGTCATGTGTGAACATTCACAGTAGATGTTTGCACTCACCGGTTTCACAGACACATAAACATGATTTAATGCAGGAGTAGTCTCTTCACTTTGGCTGGCATCTCTTACACAAAGACCCATGTGCCTTTACTCAAGTGCTGCTGGCTTTCCCCAGCCATGCTCATTACTGTTCACTCCTGCTGAGGAGCATGGAGAAGAAATACCTGCCCTCCTCCCTGCCTACAGACACACCACGCCGTGCAAAGCAGTCTCTCCCTTCATGGATAGGCCTTTTACAGCCCCCTTTCTTCCCAACAGCAAAGCACCTGGTGTGTAGCTGTGAAGTGTAACAACGAAGCACAGTTAAAGTGAACACTGGGCAGGATCCTTGTGGAATAATTTCGTGAGGTTTAATAATTTTGTAGTAAATTTTGGCCAACTCACAAAATCCACCACTTTCAACTTGTCTGGGAGGCTTGGGGAGGCACCTCTATATTGGCCAACTTCTGCTCGTTTTTCCTAGGCCTCAGTGTTTGCCACTGCTGGAGAAATCCTGGAGGCAGATGGTCCTTGCCTGTGCCCTTAGATAAGTAAGGCATGATCCTGGAGGGTTTGGCCTTTCTTGGACTTCCCTGTGGAGGCTGGGTTGCTGAGGCCATGCTCTTTGCTCAGGGATCAGAGAGGAAACAGAAGAAAAGACACCAAGAGACCTATGGGGAGAATGAGAAAGGTTACAGCCTTAAGTACATGAGCTGGTTATGCTCCTCTCGGGAAGTCTCCAAGAGTTATTTCTCTCCAAAGTCCTCATCACTTGTTGGTGCACCTTTTTGAGAGCAAAGATCAGGGTTCATCCACCCTGGCCTTCTTTTTAAGTGGTACATCATCAAGCTGAGGACTCAATTCAAATCCTGTTTCAAAGATCTCTATTTCCTCTTCCACACAGGAGAACTCGCTGGGTGATCAGGCTTTGTTAAAGCAGAGAGCTCCCTGCCCCAGGGAAGATGGGCAGGCAGGAGAGCTGGTGCCTTGCCAGACCTGACTTTATCAACTGAGTGCCCACAATCAAGCCAAGGGCAGAGTTACACTTCCTTTGTAGGATGAAGATAATGCCCTGTCCACACACAGAGCAGGGTGCTGGGATTCATGGCATCCCTTTTCTTCCAGCACAGCATGGATCACTGCCTGTTGACTTTGGGGCACTGGGTGGGAGGGAAAGGCTGCAGGAGTGGTTGTCAGTGTCCTCAAAACAAGGTGTCAGATGTTGAGTACCAGGGGCAGAGAAGACATGATGTCTTTGGTGCCCCTCCCAGTGAGTGGGTAGGTGGCCCCAGGGTGTCCACACAGAGGGAGGAGGCAATGGGAGAGAGGAAACAGCTATGAAAGAGGGTGAGCACTCTTAGTGCCTCCCCAGGTGGCCCTTCTTGTGCTGGCAAGAGCTGGTGGAAGTCAGGGAAGGAAGGCAGGGAGGGGTGATGCTCTGCTGGCAGGCTGGCACCCCTCAAAGTGGTGGGGAGCCAGCAAGCATTGTGGTAGTCAGCCCTTGTCCCTGGGCTCCCATTCATCAGCTGGGAGATGCAGCTTGGAGAGAAGGGGGGTTTTAAGTAAAGGATGGAAGCAAAGCTAATAATACGGTAACTGTGGCTATGGCAATGCATGGTGAGCACTCAGCAGTGATGTTTATGCAGGAACTGGAGCTGCCCCTGGAGCTGTGGGCCTAACCTGTGGTGGGAAGAGGAGAAATCTGTTGCTGTGATTGCTGATCCCGGGAGGGTGCCTGACCTGGCACTCCTGATATTCCACTTGTCCTGCAAATATGTTGCATCTGAGCTGCTGGGCATGCAGGCACCTGCCTTTGGATGGGTGCAGAGCCAGGCTGGGCTCACTCCTGCTCAGGCTGCACTGGCACTGACAGGACCTGTGGATGTCAGCAAGGAGAGCCACTCCAGAATCCGCTTTGCAACTGGCACTGCAAAAATGTTTTCGTCCTTTCTGCATCCTGGGCGAAAGAGCTTCTGTCCCACCACCACCTTTCCTGAGGCATCTCTGTTTCTGTCAATTTATTCACAAGTACAAAGAGAACACGGGTGCAGGTCTCCCCCCCCGTGCCAGACAGCCGTGGTGGCTGCTGTAATAAGCTCATTCAGGCAGGATGTGTTCACCCCCTCTAAACAGTAGTCATTGTCTATTCCCAGGCAGAACGGTGCTTCTGGAGGACATCTAGCACAACTAACTCATCATGACAACCAGCAGCAACTTCAGGCTGCTTTCACAGAGCTGTTTGTGGAATCACCTCAGCCCTTTAGCACAAGATGTACACTTGCAACAAGCCCTGCCTCTACAGAAGAGAGAGGCTTCTGTTTCCTGTGAGTCGTGTGTCCCTGGCAAATGCTAGTCCAGGACTAACGTGTTCATTGCTGACAGGTCAGCATGAGATGGGAGAAAGGGGATCTTCATCTCAGTGGGATCGCTGAGAGCAAAAGGGCTTTGCAGCAGTAACGATGTGATGAAGCTGTCAGCTGCAAAAGACTGTCTGTGGTCTTAAGGCCCTAGACGGGGGCAGGCTTGTAAACACATGATGGGGCACACTCACAGCTTTCCTGGAGATGGGAAAAGTTATTTGAGGGCAGCCCCTAGGATTTTCAGGATCTGTCAGTTGCTTTCTGGTGATGAGAGCACCTGGCATGTTCCTGTTGGGACTGAGATTCCCAAGTCCTTAATTTGCATGATTAGCAGTGTTTGTGCTCACTATTTTTTCAGGGACTGTCCCATGTGTGAAACTGTAGCCTCGCCACAGATCACTGGGCTGAAGAGAGTGTAGTGGAGGCTGAGTGCACCTGTGATTTATGGGAAGATTACAACCTTGCCTGCAAATCCACGTGGATGTCAGCATGGTTTATATTATCTGCACCACGGGGGCATGTTACATTCTCACAGCATGCGGAGGGTGAGAAGGGGCAGACTTTTCAGAGGGAGCTGCCTCTGGGCATTGCTTTTTTTTACTTCATCCTCAGAGTTGGTGAGCCTGGTAGTGTTGCAGGGTGACATGTATGAAGAAACCTGACACCAAGCTGGAGGACCCATGAGGCTGTATCATGATACAGCCAACAAAGTGAGCTGGTTGCTGTTGCTTTGATGTGATCATATGACAGTTTGATGCTTTATTCAAAGCACTGGTTACAACTTCCTTACCCTTCATTCCCAAGCACTTCGAGGCCAACTAATTTATTAATAAATTAGAGGGATTAAAATAAACAGTGCTTTGAAAATCATTAGGCATCCCAAATGCCTGGAAACAAACAGCAGTTGAAGTAAAAATACAAAATGCAAATAGGCTAAGAACTGGGCCATAAAATATTGTATCCTAGCCCTGGGGCAGCTCTGGAAAGAAAAACTGTGTTTTTTTCCAAGTCTCTTTGGGTTGGGACAGAGAAAATAGCACTGGGGTTCTGTGAATGAGGAATGGTCCCTGCCCCAATTCCTGCAGTGGCCTGCCCCACCAGCAGCTTTACTGGCTGCAGAACAGAGATGTGGGGAGATGAGGCCACAAGCACCAGCCACGGGGCTGGAGCTAAGGCAAGATCTGAAGGCTACAGACTGGGGACCATCTGGGTGAGCAGCTGTCCTAGGCAGCTCCTTCTGCTACTCTTGGTCCTGACCCTCACCCTCCAGGCACTGCACACCCAATTCTTTCCCCCTCTCAGCTCGCTGCCTTTCTCCAAGTTCAGCTCCTCTTTCCCTCTCTGAAGACCCAGGGACTGACACAGCCAATTCATGCAGCATCCTGTCCATCTTCCCTCAGTGGTACCAAAGCTGGGCCCCTGCACTGGTGGCCACATAAGCAGGAATTCTGCTGCTGCCAGAGCAATGAGAGACCACATTACACAATGACCTTTCCTCATTCTGCATCCTGGCTGGGGTGATTTATTTTTGCCAGCTGCCTTTTTCTCGTCAATCCATGCCAGTTCACAGACACGCTCTAACACCACAGTCTCAGTGAGGAAACACAGTCCCCAAGGACATCACAAAGGCTACAAACAGTGGATGAGGGTATGGGTGATTATCTGATTGCTGTGGTGTTTTGGGTGATGTTTGTATGGGGATTACTTGGAAAAGGAAGTGTTTGAAAAATGCATCAGAGCAACATATATGTCTTTGATGTGTTTAAAAACTGGTGTGGTCCTGCTTAAGAAGTGGAAGTAATGAGGGCAATCAGTCTCGGCTCAGTAGGATGATTTTTAGGCCAGAGAAATGTGAAGGAATCACAACTGACTGATGTTCCTGCCCAGCAGAGAACAAGGAGATCCAGTTTTCCAGGCAGTTGTTGGAGGTCCTGTGTTGGTGAATGAGACATTCACCACCTTCAAGACTGAACATTCTATCCATACTTGGAGAAGACTGTGTATTTGTGAGGAGGAGGAGGGGTTCCACTGTGAGAAGTCTGCCTGATTCAGGAATTGCCTGGACCATCCTGAGTTTCTCTTGCGTGACAGACTTCTCAGGCATCACTGGCCAGGGAGAAAGCAGTCAGACAATGAAAGAAAGCTGGCCTAGGAAAAGGCAGAGCCTGTCTGATAATTGAATCCTTCTCCCTGCCTGGCCAGCATGCTGCGAGTGGAAGGCATCGGGAGGCCAAGTGCCTGCCACTGCCAAGGGACTTTTCCCCTCCACACAGCCACTGGGATTTCTAATCCAGGCTCTATAGGACAATGCTGTCATGTTAGTAATGGTATAACTCTCTTAGCAGTCTACTGGTGTGACAGAGTCACAAAGAGAACAGTGTAGGCTGAATATGCACTCATGCTTGCTAAGCCTGTAATCCCAGCTTTGATTTTCTCTCCCTCTTTTCATGTTTTTCACTTTTTTCTTTTTTTTTTTTAATAATAAGTTCAAACTTAATAAGAGTGATTCACTAGTTGCCTGTTTGTCTTTGCATGGTGTCCAATTTGGATTGCACAGGGCAGAAAGGTGAGGTGAGGGGGGAGAAGGAAGAACTGGGAGATGAAGGGGGAAAGCTGGAGAGTGTTGCTGTTTCCTCTCTCGATGGAAACTAAGGCTGGTGTCTTTCTGAGAACCTGAATGTCTCGGCTGGTTTTTCCCCTATGGTCAGAAGAGGCTGGTGATCACAGCTCTGTTCTCCTGTTTGATTTAGATCTTTTGTGGCTTTCTTTGTAAAGGTTCAGCAGCTGTTAGCAGCTGATGGGAAGTGTTTGGTGGTCTGTGGGATGGGAGGAGGCAGCACACGAGTGCCTTGGACTTGTCTGCCCTGTGCCATGGCTGTTGTGCTTGGATGAGGCAAGAGTCAGTGATGGAGCTAAGCCCTTCCAAGGCTGTGTCTTGCAATTGCATCTGAGACTGTGTCTGTACCTTCTTGAGGTGGATCTCTTTTCTCTGCAGATCCTAGCAGACCCCAGATGTTCCTCTGCCCAGGCAGTTGCAAGACCTGCTGTAGGGCTGATTCTAGCACCATAATGTGTTTCTGCATCCAACCCCCTTTTGATTCTGCCTGCCTAGGAACCTGATCACCTCTTCTCAGAAGCCACTTGGGCTGGGCAGCAACATTCACCATTGGGCAGTAGTAAGGAAAAGCAGGGAATTGGTGGATATGCATGTGAAGGCTGTTGCCCAAGAGCTGCTGCTAAGAACTGCCTTGCACTGTTCTTCTTGCTCTGGGCAGTCACTGGCCTCAGTCACACCTCAGCCAGTTTCACCCCAGGTGTTTCTTCCAGAGTGAGCCTCCTCCCTCCTTGTCTCCAGTGGCAGGCACAGCCCTGCTGAACTGCTCTGGGCTGCAGGTGGCCGTGCTTTTGGCTGGGTGACACTGAACATGGGAGACATGGAGCAGGTCATCCGGAATAAGCAGTTAAATGTGGGCTGGTGCATAGGAGGACAGTGAACAGGAGAGGGCAGAAAGGTTAGAAAAACGAAAGGTTTGGACAACTGTGGAGAAGCGTTAGAGTAGTACTGAAAGCCTTCTGCTTCACCATGGTTAAATAATGTGTTCTCGTGGTTCACCGTGGCAGGACTGGTCCTGACTCCCAAAGAGCTGTGTCCAGGTGACCCATGTGTGGTGCTGAGACTGCCTGGCATAGAGAAGACAGCTTTGTCTGAAACCAAGGGAAGCTGTGGGGCATTCTGGCAGCTTGTGGGGTGGTGAGTGATGGCAGGCAACATGCTGTCGTGCAGGATCAGCGAAGCACTGCTCATCTCTCAAGCTGTCTGCTTCTCTTGCTCTTTGTGAGTCTCTTCTCACTTCTCCTTTTCATGTGCTCGTATCACCTCTCTTTTCTTTCCCTCACTTTCTCTCTCTGTGTGGTGCATGGCCCAGTGACTATAATCCATAGATAACCCTCTGTTCTCTCTTTTCTCTTCCTCACCACCTTTCTCACTCATCCTTTCTTCCTGTCTCTCACTAACACTCTGTTGCTCTCCCTGCCAATTTATTCTTCTCTTTCCTCCCACACTCTGTCCCCGTTTAATCAATCTCAGCACAGTCCTGTTTTTCACCAGAGCTGCTGTTTCATGTTTACTCCTGTGCAGGGAGGGTGGGCAGGTGTGAGGGTAAGGTAACAGGTAGGAAGCAGGAGAGCTGAGCTGAGACCTCCTTTGGTGACCATGGCTGAGTCACATCAGCCGTTCTGTGGCTTGGCTCCTTTGCTTTGACACAGGAACGCTCAGATACGAGTGAATCTGCAATGCTTAGAGGTTGTAGGGCCAAGGTCTGTGAAGCTCCTGGAAGTGGGCTAGAGCTCTTTGGGTGCCTGTGCAGTTTGTGTTTGTCTCTGGTGCCCAGCTAAGCCCTTGTGCCCAGACTGACACGATGAAGGCATGTTCCCAGCCCTACTCATTGCCCTATTCAGAAAATCGGCCCTACCCACACTTTCATAAGAAATAACCCCATGGGATGAAGTTGACAAAGCTCAGCTATGGAGTTTTGATCTGCAGCGATCCAGAGCTTTGTCCCTGCAAATCCCTGGAGACTAATGGCAACTTCTGTTACTCTAGCTGCTACCCTTGTAAACGAATCACACCGATTTGCTTCCCCAATTCCACCTTTTTCTTCTTTTCTTCCTTTCTGCCATGCCGCTTTTCCACCTTTGCATACCGGAGCCTGCCTTGCCTGCTGGCTGCTGAGGGCTTGCCCGGAGCTGCCAGATGCTTGCACCTTCTTAGCTCTCACGGGTAGGAGTTGCTATGGGAGACAGCGAGAAAGAAAAAGTGCCTTCCCCAGCAGCCCTAGGAGCCAGAAGCCTTCCATTGAGTGGAGAACACCCCCCTCTTGTGCTCCTTCCTCCCCTCAGCCCCCCTTTAGAGAGCACTCTGCAGAAAGCCGCCTTTGAAGCCCCTTAATTAGTGTCCCGTGTGTCCTGAACGGAGCCCTTCATTACCACCAGCAAGAGGCACAAATTGGCATGTGTTTCAGGTTTGGGCTCAGTGCCAGAATTTTGTTCCAGTCCCCTCCCTCCAAACCTCTCCAGCTTCCCCCCTCCTCGACACACATGCGTGCACACACACATTGACTCTCTCTCAGAAAAACACACACACACACATGCACACACAAGGGACCCTGCCAAAAAGGAGACGTCCTCTTTCCATCATCCCAGATTTCAGAGAAAAAAACTGAATGACAGAGGTCGCTCTGTTCCCTGCCTCCCCACGGCTTGCTCTTGGCTCTGCTGACCCTTCAGCATATGCAACTGCAGGTTGGGGGTCATTATCAGCCCCAGAGTATCTCTCACAGCCTGTGGATGTGCTCAGAGGGTGCTAATTAGTGAAAGAAGGGCTGATTAGGTTAGAAATTAAGTGTTTATTTCTCCTTTTTTTTTTTTTTTTTATGTGTATGTGTGTAAAAATAGTGAGGCCAGATGGAGTCAGGAAAAATGGGAGAAAAGGCAGCCAGGAGTCACGGGGGGTGAATCTGTATCCTGTCTCACCTCTCCTGCACACCCTGGCTGGACAGGCGTTCTGCAAACTCCCAGCATTCCTGCAGCACACCAGCAGCCATCACACATTCCCTGTGGCTGTCCTTATCGGGATCGAGCTGGACATCTCCTCTCTGCACAATGTTCTGTAGAAGCTTTTCATGCCTGCAGAGCCTCTCATCTCCATCACCTCATCTTTTCCAGCTCAACCTTAGTGCCTCTGCTTCCCCCCAGCACCACTTTGTTTTATCTCAGTGTCACTATTGGCTGCAGCCAACAGGTTACAGGCATCACCAGCCTTTCAGTGGCACCCCTTGTCTTTGCTGGTGGCTCACCCCAAGCGTGCTGTCCTCACAGAGACATTCTGCCCCACAGGCTCTGAGCAAATTCAGTCTATCTCTGCCATGGACTCTGTCTCTCCTTGGCAAAACTTGCAACACAGGACCCCCGAAGCTGATTAGGAGTCTGATTTCCAGGAACTCCAAAGTCTCTATGCCTGAGTAAACCATGTCTTTGTCCTGATATCAGGCCATTCTTCCCTGCACCCATGCTAGCTTCAGCCTGTTAGGGACTGTGGGATAAGGAAGAACAGATCATGGTATGGCTGAATAGCAACTTTGTCTTGCTGCAAGGCTATTCTGTGCTTCCAGCTCTGCAGCTTTGGGGCTGTGAGGAACAGCTGAAAAATAATTTCCTTCCTTTCACTTAACCTAAAGGAGGTCTCTGGGGCCAGTATTTTGGATGCACTGGACATGGAGCCTTTCTCCAGAGGCTGAGGATATCCAGGGTCTAGCAGGCTGGAGAAGAGGGAAGGAAAGGTATTTAACTGTGCTCTACAGCTTGCTTTCCGGTGTGGGAACTGTGCTAGCAGACTCATGAGTTCGCACAGTTGGAGGCTGGTCTCTGCAGCAGGCCAATTTATGCGACCTGAGGGCTCACTCTGATGTGGGGAATGAAGGCCATCTCTCCCAACTGGGGATATGACTGTCGAGAAAGGGCTGAGTTTGTTTTGTTGATCAGCTTGGGGAGTGTGTGTGTGGGGGGGGAAGGTAAGAACTTGTCACTACAATGTGCTGGAGGAGTATTTGCTCAGTAACCAACGGGGGGATTGTGGTCCCTTAGAATCACAGCTAACTGTGATGTGTGGGTCCCACAGCAGAGGAGATTCTCTTGCTGACACCAGCTGGGCCCTGGACTCTTAGCTGCATTTCAAAGCCCATCTACAAAGTGTCTGGTGCAGAGGGGCTTTGTAGCTATGAAAGAAGAAGTCTGGCTTCTTTTGAGAGTGGGAGAGCAGCTGGGGACCCCCGGCTCCAGGGGTGTATTTGTGGTGGGAAGAGAGGCCACATGTGTGTGCTGGTGTTCCTCGGGCTGTGTGCTGTCAGTAGGGCTGCATGCATGACTGTTTGGCTATGGCATGAGAGGAGGGTGTATTTGTGTGGGTACAATTCAGACCTCATTCCCTTTTCATCGCGATGGTGCTTTTTTACCATGTGGCTCCTGCAAACAGCCAAACAAACAAACAAACAAACACACATGGGAATCCAAACTCCCTATTACCACCACATTGCAGATGCAGCCTGGTTTGGCCTGTATTTCTCCCGTTGCCACAGCAACGGTAAGCCAGGGAGTAAATCAGAATATCCTCTCTGGTGCTCAACACCCCCACATGGCAAAATAAATGACAGTGTGGAAAGCCTGGTCTGTCTCCCCTACCTGTCCTTCCCAACTCCAATTCAGCAGAGACTCTCCAGAGACCTCTCATATGCCTGTCAGACCCCAAGGAGATCACAGGCCTCCTCCAGAGGGGATGAGGGAACACCACCTCTGCTGTGACCAGCAATCCCCCTTATTCCCTCCTCCACTTGGTGTGCCTCCTGTGGAGGGTGATCAGGTCTGAATCAATGTTCACTGTTCATGGTCTCAGCTCAGCTGGCTTTTAACAAGATGAGTCCCATCAGCTCCACTAAGGACCAAACAGCATCCAAACCAGGCTTAGCAACCTGCTTCTTGCTTCAGCAAACTCTGCTTACAGCTGGGAGAAACAGAGCCTTTAGAGAGGAGCGAAGCAATCAAAGCACATTTAGGACCAGGACTCCTGTCCAGCTGAGCTCAGAAATATGCTCGCTGGGACAGCTGCCAAAAGGGCTCCACCAGCTATGCTTTGTGTTGGCCTTGGGCACTTCCAAAGTCAGCAATGTGCTTAGGAGAGAGACCTGTCTGCCCAGAAACAGGAGTCCTTGGGAGGAGAGGAGGGACAGTCCCCTAGAAGCAGGCGAGAAACTGGACTCACATTTTCTACAGCAGCTCTTTCCATGTGCATCCTAGTTTGGATAATTCTAGGTGCTACTAAAGCCGTGGAGGATGACCTGGATCCCCTTTCATTCCAGCGGCCGATTAAAGCGTATCCGTCACTTGTGCCACCCCCAGCTTTGGCCGTGACTACCTTCATTAGGAATCTCACTCTGCTCTTTGGCTGGATTTCCCCCGAGAATCCGATTTATGGCTCCCCAGTGATTGCTAATGTGTAAATACAGTGTGCTTCAGTATGGCAATGTGAATGCCTTGGTGCATTGGAACTGTTAACCCTCCAGCAGCTGAAGGGATGCTCTCTCTCCCCGTTGTGAGAGCTGCCTTGTTGGACAGGGAGAATCCCAGCCTGGGATCATGGGATCCCAACGTGGCTCTAGGCATGCTTACAGATCAGTGCCGGTGGGTGAACCCACAGGCCTCCTCAGGTTTCTGTGGAGGGGAAAGGATGAGGCAGGAGCAGCCCAAAGAGAAGGCAAAAAGGGCCATTTCATGATTAAATGCTAGAGCACAGCAGCAGTGTAAAAATATACATATATCATAAGCCTTAATTAACACAGGCAAAGGGAAAAGGAGAAAAAAAGCCACTTTTTAAAGGTTTCACAGAGACTATAAACTGGCAGCACAGAAAAAAAAATGTAATACATGCAAATTAATGGCATAAATTTAGGGTTACTTAACTTCACAAATGTTAACAAGCTCATAAAAAAAAAGTTATTCTTTCTCAGTTTCCTGTCGCTGTTTGTTTAATTCTCTCTCTCGCTCTCTTTTTTAACTCTGTTGAGAAGATTATGTTTTCAGTATATTCCTCCTAAATTAATTCTGGCTCTCTCTCTTCCTTCTCCCTCCCTCCCTCCCTCGTCTCCGTCTCTTTCTCTGTACCTACCTCTGTCTGTTTGCCTTCCTTCCCTGCCTATCTATCATATTCTTAATGTCCCGATCATCATAGTATCTACTCTTGGATACAGTACTGTCTCATTTCTCTCCCTATTTCCTCGCCTGCCTCTCCCCCGTTCACACCCCACCCTTCTCCACAGCTCTCAGCCTGCTCCCCTCTTCTGCTTCTTTTTTTTTGGTTTTGTTTTGATTTTTCCTGGGGTTTTTTCTTTTTTTTTTTTTTTTGGGGGGGGGGGGCGGGGGGGGTTGTTTTTTTTTTTTTGGTCGGCTGGTTGGTTTTGGTGGTTTTTTTTTTCTTTTTTTTGGTTGTTGGGGTTTGTTTTTGGTTTGGTTTGGTTTCTTTGGGGGGGGGGGGGGCGGGGGCGGGGGGAAGTATGGCTTTTTTTGTTTGGTTATGTTTTGTTTTTTCCTGTAGCAGTCTAGCAGCCAGTACAACTCCAGCCTGGTAATGCTATATGCAACACTTCCAATTTCCAAACATGCTTTTTTTTTCCCCTGCCACTGGCAGACAAAGAAGGCAAGGAGCAAATTGAGTGGTCTGGGGCTGAACTGCTCGTTTATCAAGCGCTTGAATGGCTGTTTGTGGCTGCGTGGCTGGAGGCAGAGGTACGAGTGGGCGGGCAGGCTGCGCTGGGACGCCCCAGCCCCACTTTGAAACAGCTGTCACAGCTCCCCCGACACCGTCCCCTTTATTCGAGGCTCTGCCTCCGCACCATGGTGGGTAATAAAGGGCGCGGCAGCTCCTTGCTGAGCCTAGGGAGTCACGAGCCCCTGAGGTCACCGTGTCTCTGCTTCCCGCGTGTTTCTTGCTTTGCTTACAGATAAAACTAAGTTTAGAAAACTCAGGCAATTGCCAGTTTAGCTCTGCCAAAACTCATTTCTCCGGAAAGAGGACATATGCCTTTTGTTCTGCTTCTTTTAAAGCCACCAAGGACACCCCAAGCTGCATTACTCGTGACGTAGCTTGTCCTGTCCGTGATGCTACAGTGTTCTGTTCTTAGGCTCTTGTTCTCATTGCTTAAAGGGAGGATGGGTAAAAAAAAAAATCGTATTTTGACTTATGGACCAGACTGAGTCATAGGAAGACATCATTAAAAAAAAAGAGGGGGTGGATATCATCATTTTTGGCCACAAGCCATCCTTGGAGCTTTCAAAGTCGCCTGTAAATATTACTGCCAGCTCTGTTTCAGTATCAGAGACAGCAGTCCTGGCCAATAGCTTTTCTCCTCAGTGGCCCAATTCGGTATTTCAGAATGCTGGAGAGAAGAGGGGGAAGTCAGTGTTTTATTCAACATAGCAATCTCAGGAACAGGGAGGTGAAATTACAAGCTGGAGTCCCCGGGCAGCAGTGAAAATAAGAAAATCCAAACAAGCAAAGGGAAAAAAAAAGGGAAAAAACTGAATTTCTCAAAGCAAGAGGAAGGATGTTGGTGAGTGGGTAACAGAGAGGTTAGGAAGAGGAAGCACGGAGGGAGAATCTGTTGTGTTTGGAAGATGTGGGAACCATCAACACAGATGTTGCAGAAGAAAGCAATTGAGAAGCTGAATGGGACTTGCATGGGTTTACAGTTGGGTGCATGCTTAAGTGTGTTGCTAAATGGAGACCTGAATGAGTGAGAACAAGAAATAATCATGCGGGAGTCCCCGTGCAGAATCAGTCTCTGTCCAGATTGACATCACAGGCTTTCCCACTGATATAAATCGTTGCTTTTCCTGGGTAGGAAATGAGTCAGGGTGACTCCGGAGCTTAGGGTTTGGCCTATGCAGATTAAGGGGAGTAGTAAGGAATAAATAAAACATGGAATATGCAAGGGTGACTAAGGACTCGAAGAGAAGCAAAGAACTGTTGGGGGAAGGAATAGGGCCACGATGAGGAAGTAGGAGGGACTGCCAGATTAATGGCTTTCTAGGGCTACCTGGAGAGAGATTTAGAGATTTTATATTTAGATATAGCATCATTCCCTGGCCATGAGGCATATATTACCTGGGTTAGTGGGTAAGACATTTACGTGCCCCTATTAGCTGAGTAACGCTCCCTTATTTTGGTCCTTTCAGCCCAGAAACAGTCTGAAGCAAAGTCTGTTTCTCACTGAAAATATCTTCAGCACCTACAAAATCAGAGGCCCAATAACAATTGCAGCCTCCACGTACTCTGCTACTGGCAGCATAGGAAGAGGCAGAGCAGAGAATAGGTGGGGAAAAAAGATGGAAAACGGGACTGAGCAAGAAAAAAATAAAGGGTGGGGTGTTTCTTAAATTGAGCTGTCCCCTATTTTTGATTGCATCATAGCTTGAATTAGCTTTGGCCTACATAATTAAAAAGAAGGATGTCAAGGTACCAGGAGGAAAAATTATTTTGCTGGGTTATTTGCACAGATCATCTGTTCACTGCACAGCTGCTGTAGGAAATGCAACGCCATGAGTAGACATATATAATTGTAGAGATGGGGAATGAATAAACGTGTTTCAAAGAACAAGGAGAATTCTAAATGTCAGCAAAGGGGTATATGACTCACTCATTGGGAAAATACTATTATTGGATACGTAAGTAGGACTGCACAAAGCACTCAGAGGAGGGATGCTACTAGAAAAAAGAAGAATTAATAAATGAAGGTAACATTTGGGTAAGTGACAGTGAATGAATGAGGAGATGTGCTGTAAATGCCATGAGCTATCACAGGGCCTGCAGTGAAAGCAGAGAGAAAATGTGGGGCTGAGGATGGCAAAGGATGAAAAGAGAGAGATCATGGACAACGAGGAGAAGCACTACTGGAGACTGCTGAAATACAATGGAACGGATGAGTGTTTGTTATAAAACTACTTGGCTTTTGGCAGAATAATGGTGACAAAGAGTCTCTATTCTACCGAGTTGAGATTAAGGAAATAAATGAGGTGGAACTCCATGGGAGGAGAGGAAATGGCTGTACTGAGGAGGCAGGAAGAGGCCCAGGACCCAGCTGGAACTGGCTTCTGCAGAGGTGTGTTAGGCTGTGATGGACACATCATATGGAGGAATCCCTCCCTATTTTTCAAAAGCAAAAAGCAGTGTTTAAGTGTAACAAATGAGATTGTATAGATTACAGACGTGGCTGAAATAAGCAGTGCAGGACCAGGGCACTTTGCATGAGTTCAAGCCAGGCATTGAGAATAATTAACTAATGCTCCTGGTGCAGTCAACAACAAAGTTGCAGACTTCTTGAGTCCAGAACATAATGAACTTGAAACCTTTCAGTTGCCAAATCCAGGACACCATTCCAACAGACCCATCCCACACGTCTGGCTGGTCATCCTCACAGCCTGAAACACTGTGTGCTAGCACTTCTGCCCAAGCAGAGACCAAGGGGTCCAGCCACTTCTGTGAATGGATCAGTCCCATTTACAGCTAGGGCCAGGGGATCTCTAGTCCTGGAGGAGGAGATTTCCAGAGCCTCTAATTTGGGTCCAGCTGAGAGCAGTTCTTATTTTGGTTTTGAAACCCTGAATTCCCAGCAAGCTGCTTTTCTGGCTGTCTTGGCTTGATTGAGTCGGTAGAGAGACAGATGTAGGTGGATAATGGGAAAGGGGGGTGGTAAGTGGCAGAGCTATTGCCTGAGCGAGAGGGAAGGATGCCGTGTAAGTACTGCCAGTCCCCATTCAGTGAGCAAGTGGTGAGTCAGGGGCAGGTACTGAGTCAGCAAGAAGGCGGACGGGTAGTGGGTGGGTAGCACACCCCGGCTAGCTCAGTGCAAACCACTCAGCTGCACCCTAGCTCAGTGCAAACCACTCAGCTGCACCGTTGCACTCAGCTCCCTGTGGGAAAGTTGCATGCAGTGGTTCGGACTAGTGCATCCCAGTTTCTCCCCTCCCCATGAAATTCCCTGGGCTGCTTTTCTGAACCAGTGGGGCTTCAGAGAGGGGCCCTGACCGTTGCCTCTGGTGGGCACGTATTTTTCTGACATGTTTATGAACCTACCTGCAAGCACTGCTTCTCTGTGAGATGTGGTAGTAAAAGAAGGGGGATGAAAACAGCTGATGAACGCAGAGAGAGCCCTTCAGCCTGTCTCATCCCAAAGATACTGCTCATGCAGTCAGGGAGCTGGTGGAATGTAGGAGGGAGGAGAGAGAAAAGAAAGAAAGAAAAATAGAAATAAGGTAGAAACGAGAGTGAGAGAGAGAAAATATTTGAGAGATGAAAAGAAATTACCATACAGCAGGATCCTGTTATTCAACCTAATTTTCAAAGGACTGCAGCTGTCGCACTGAGATAATCTGTTAATTATAACAGTCATTGTGTTTTGGCAATGGAAGAAAAAAACAGGCTCTAAACAAGGCAAGGTAGTGGGGAAAAGAGAGGGGAGGCACGGTTGTGTCAAAATGCATGTCAGATGCTAGCTTGAAATATAGGTGGGCGAGCCGGCCGGGAGGAGGGTCCCTCTCCAGCGGGGCTGAGCTGTGCCATTGCCTGCGGGTGGAGGATGGAAGGAAGGTGGAAGCATCCACCTGGAAACATAATGCCCTGTCCAGTGTGGGGCTACCCCCCTTGCTGAATCCAGGCGTGTATTGACCAGAGGAAGAGCTTTGAGGGGCTAAGGGTCGCACTGCCAGTGAGGGAACCTCTCTCAGGCGGCCGCCCAGGGCAAGGTTGGCTGGAAGGCGAGAGAACGTTGAAGGGTGCTGGAATGCCAGTGCCTGTGCCCTGCAGGAGTTTGCAGGCCTGGAGGTGTCCTACACAGGGCAAATGGCTGCCAGTGCACCTCAGGAAGTGACTGCTACTCCAGGACATGTGTGATTCCTTAGGCTCTGAGTTCGTCCCCGTAAGCGACAGTAGCATGCTGTAATTCAAGGACCACGCCCTTTTCCTGCCCTATCTGCAGGGTAGCATGTTTGGGGACACTCTGAACTGGCACTGTTGGGTTGCTGGGGATGTATTTAACATCCAGAAATACTGCAAGTGTGCTTGGTTTGAGTGAGAGCATCTCTCAAACAGCTTGTGATCCTGCTATTCACAGTCAGACTGGTGAAAGCCAGGACTTGTTGAAGGAAATAGGACAGCAAGGCCAGCACAGGACAGCAGAGGCACCACAATGATATCACATACAGCCCAAGGATCTCTCCTGGCCTCATGCCGGACATGCTGCATGGGAGCACACAACAGCACCAGTGCTCCCACCCTGCTCCCTCCATGCTCCCAGAGCCCCCACTCCTGGCCTGTTACCTGCAGCAGCTCACACACACGCTCCCGCAGAGCTGCCGTTCCTGTCCCTTTACCCCTCAATAGCTCCCAGACAGCAGAGACCATTCCTTGTCCCCTGGTGCAGCTCCTTCCCACGTGCACGAGCACATGCACAGAGCCCGCCCTCACACCCTGCTCCCTACCGTGATTCACATCAGGGGACACACACAGGAGGAGCGTTCCCACCCCTTTCCCTACAGACCTTCTCCCAAACACACACTGGTTGTCTCCCTTGATCCCTGCACGCCCACGTGCAGCCTGCACTCCCACCCCGTCCCCTGCAGCGCCTCTCACACAGCCAAACACTCCCACCTCTTTCTCCGCGGTGCTTGCTTCGTGCAAACACACATGCACACACACAAACACTCACTAACAGCACTTTGCCTGGTTCTCCATGGCAATTCCTCCCTCCCCAGGAGCCAGCACTCCTTCTCTGCTTCACGGAGTGACTAAACCACATCCACCCCCAGCCCACATATCCACCTCATCACCTACAGCGACTCCTCCGCACGCACAGCCCCTCCACCTCGCACTCCTGGAGCCGACAGTGCCACCTCTTTCTCTACAGTGACTCACACCCATACCAGTGCACCGGGCACAGCCGGGCTTGCTGTCACACCGCCTGTGGCAGGTCCCTACAGAGAGTCACACAGAGCCATGCTCCCTCCCCATGCCAGCAGGAATTATTTCTAAGCTTCTCTGCTGCCTCATGTCTGGGCTCATGGGATGACAACGGGAATATGTTTCCCAGTCCCACTTCCCTGCTCTGGAGGGAGAGTACTGTAGGCGGCCTTATTGCTGATAATATTTTTTGTGGCACCTCTAATCTCTTGACATGCTCTTCTACCTGGAGAAGGCTGTTTCCAAAGCCTACCCCCATATACACGCTTCTGTGGATTGCTGCTGAAGGCTGTCTGGGTGGAGCTGGCTTAATGCAAATCTGCCTTAATCTTCAATAATCATATTAATATAAAAGGTAGCCATTTCACTTTGGAAAACAAAAGTGGCTTTCTGGCCTGCCAGGGAACCACAGATGTATGAAAGACCTTTCTGCCAGTATTTATCCCTCTAAAATAAGATTCATGCTTCTAAAGCTCTCTCTTTCATGCTTCTGAGCTGCTTCATTTTTCTCCCTTGAGCCTTCCCATTCTCTCTCTCGCTGCCTAACAAATTAGGCATCTAATCGCTGTTGGGGAGGCACGATGGGAGAGCAGGGGTTTTATATACAGCAATGTGTTGGGTTTTTTTCATGGTTAGTCTTTAAGCTGTTTGTCCCAGCAAAGGTTTGGAGTCAATGGCAGTGTGTTTGCTTGAGCCTGGGTGCGTGCATTCTTCCTTCTCAATTTTTCCTTCTGAATTCTTCCCTCTTGTGCCCCGTACTGGCCAAAGGGCAAGACCGCAGAGCAGCATGTCCTTGGGGCAGTACTACACCCTGTATTTCAGCCCTTTTCCCTTCCTCTCTGCAGGGTCCCATCCTTGCTGGCTGGAATTTGAGCTTTGTGAGTATCCTTGCAGTGGTGTCCTGTGAGAAGCAGCTGGGATCTTGTTTGTTTCTATGGGCTTCCTCACTGCAGTGTCCTGCTGGGATCCTAGTGATTTGGGCTTCCCCATGTCAGGGACAGCTGGAGTTCGGGAGCTGCAATCTTCCTCCCCACTTATGACAGGGTCAGCCCAGCTTTCAGAGGAATGATTTTTCTACCCACAGGCACTGTAAATTTGTATAGAGCTGAAGCATGAGATTTCTCTTGCAGCAGCACTCTGCCAAATTCACAGAGCCTCTAAGGTTGAGTGGACACCCTTCAGCAGGACTTGTTGAAATCAGTTCAACTCCTGTAGGGGATGAAGGCTTTGTCTGGTTAGTGACATGGGAACACCTTTTGTTGCATGACTTTCTAGTGTGGCTGTACAGCTCCTTTGACCTCTGGATTTTTGAAGCTACAGGGCTGATTTCAAGCAAATGTAATATTGGGGTGGAACAGAGAGATGTTGAGATCTTACATGTTCCATGAAAATAGGGGATAAATTAGAGAAGAGAGAACCTGAAAAGGAAACCTTCACTGAGACCCATTAAAGGAAGGAGTGTTGTGTGAGCTCAACCCTTGGTGAATATCAGAGAATCTGCAGTAGAAGGCATTCTCTCTCTCTTTCTCTCTCTCTCATGCACGCACAAATGTCTTCCATGCCAAAAAACCACAGGTCATCAGGCTTCCTGATCCCTCTTGTCTTGGTCCCAGACTTCTCAGAGCTTCTGGAGCACCTCTGGGCACAGTCACATGTTCTTTGCTGCATGACTTGAAGGTAAGTCCTGCAATAATTCCGTGGAAGCAGGGCTGAGAGGGAAGGGACTGCTGTCATGTAAGTGCCTCAGCTGTGCTGCAAGCTTCTCTCATGGCACTGTGCTTCCACTATAGCCAGGTGAAAAAGCAAGGACAATCTCTGGGTGGTGATTTGAGGTGGCTGCAGTGATGCTCAGAACACTGTGAATTACTGAAACTACCCAGCAGCTATGGAGAGTCCCTTCAAGTAAGGCACCAATTCCTAGTGCCAAGCACCCCTGGGAAAGGCTCCTCTTTCAGAAAGTAGTTAGAGAAATCCTGGAAGGACCTTAAAGCCAAGAAGAGTCCCTTGGAGATGATGTTTGTGCCCTGAGGCCTGCCAGGAGCAGGAACCACACTGAGCTGGGAGGAGGGATGATGCTCAGCTGCAGCACGAAGCTTAAGAAAGCAGCAGGAGCTTTGGCCTGATTTCGGGGTGTCCCCAGAAGAGTCAAGAGTGTTTGGCAGGTTTTTAATGCATGCATTTCTAATGGGAGGCTCTTAGCACCGTTTAAGCAATGGCAGAATTAAGTGCTGGTTTTTCCAGTGCATGGGGCCCCAGAAGGACAAGGTTGACAAGGTCAGAATTTTAGGCCCAAATTGCTGTTGTATGTGACTTTTCTGGTTGCTTTGTATTCTCCCTCAGTTTTGGTCCTTCCACTCCCTCAGGCCCCAGTTTGCCTCTGTGCCTCCTATCCTGCCTGTCCATACTTTCTCTGGCTGTATTTTATGCTGCCATCTCACTAGTGACCTCAGTCCTGTGTCATCCCCTGTGCTACCTTGAGCTCCAAGTCAAAGGTGTGTCTGTGGCCATCGACACCTTCCTCCTGACTCAATGTGGGACTCTCCGCCCTCTGTTTCACCTTCCCTTCTCTTTTCTTTCCTCTGAACAATGGAACCATCCCTGTGGCCTTCTGCTCTTCTCCAGACAAAGTGGTGCAAATAAATGTCAACAACATTGAGGCATCCATTAATAGAGAATAAAGAAGAGGGAAATCACTGGGAGCTGATAGGCTCTTTGTGCCAGCCAGGGAGAGCACAGCCTTTCACGGGTGCAATGTCACTACTGTTCCTTGATGTTCACATGTACATGAGGATGGCCAGGAGCCAAGGGCTTGTTGTAAATCTTGGGTGACACTGAAGAGTGTTGGAACCCTACAGCTGGGTAAGCCCAGCACAAGGAGGTGGTTACCTTGTACCTTCCCTGTAAAACACGTCCCGTGTCCTAACTTTTCCTCTTGCCCATAAGCTCTCCACAACTCTTGCATCCCCCTTCCTTGGCTCTCTGCTGTGCTGGACTTGCTTATTCTTGCTTTCCCTGCCCACACTCCATCCCTGTGCCTTCTTGCTCTGTTGCCTGAGAAGCAAGAGAGGGAAACAGCCAACTCCATTGTCAGCACCTTTCAGGCCAGCAAAAAGGACAGAGTGTAGCTTCCTTGTGCTATTGGACTCCAGTGCTGTGTGATTTATGCTCTTTTGGCTGTGGACAGTTAAAGGAGGGCATGGTGCTGCCCCTCATTCCTGGCCTCCCTTTGAATTGCCAGGGTCAGGGAGCAGCTGTTCCCTGAAGGACAGGGCATGGCTGTGGTAGAGCTGGAGACCAGCATTCCTGCAGCATTGCTGCAGCAGGGACTGATGGCATTTGGCTGAGCTGAAATGGGGTGCTGGGCCACAGGCAGGGGTGGAGTAGGCCACCAATTGGACTGGACTCACGACCCTTAAAACCAGCATGATAGTGGGGAGAGAGGAACCATTGGGGGAAGAATGTCAAGGTCTGTGTATCTCTCATACATATTTACCTTGGGGACCTAAGGGGACCAATGTCAGGGAGCAGGAATTTCTGCATGGTCATCTTGGTTTTGACAAACAGCGACGATAAACAGCACCTTCATTTCCATCTACCCCTAACCCACCCACCTCTTTCCTTTCCAGCCCACTAGAACATCTGCCCTTCCAAACCCTCTCTGTCTTGCCTGAGTGCAGCTTCTTGAGTGGGATGGGGTGGCTCTCAGTGATTGCTGGGGCTGCTGCAGAGGAACATGGTCCTAGCCTCAGAGTCTCTCTGTGCACCATGGACAAGCTACAGCAGGCAATGGTGACTTCAGCACACCTTTAGGAGCAGCCTGCCCTACCAGAAGAGGTCAAAGCAAGGGGGCTGGGATGTTCCTATATGGAGTTGGGTATTGTGCAGAGTATTTGGTGAGGTGAGACAGGCAGATCAGAACATAATGCTCAGAGAAGGATGCTGGCCAAAATCTCTAATCCCTAAAACTTTCCACTGCTTGCTGTGGGGCTCCCCCTGGCCTCTGCCTGGGGTGGACATACTTTGGGCACCAATGTGCAAAAAGCATGATAGTATCTGCCATTCCTTTGTTCAGTGAAAGAAATCAAGCTAAGTGAAGAAGCATTAGAGAGGAAGGTAAAGGGACAGAGATGGCGTGGGGAAATGGCTGTGTCTCTGCACAGAGTCACCTCTGGAAATGGTGGAACAAGGCAGGGAACTGGCACTGAGGAGTATCAGAGGCCTGTGTGTCCCAACCTGCGGAGAGCCAGATGTGCCTCCTATCTGATGCATCTGGGGAACAGTGTCAGGAAATTATTTCTCATTGGATTACAAGGCTGAGAAACAAAGCAACAGACCTCAAAAACCTCTGCCTTCTGTTTTATTGCTGGCTGAGGCAAAGCTGAGGCAGCAGCTGAAGGCCATCATATGACAACCGTAAGTGACATGAGTTTGGTGGCCTCAGATGATGAGCTGTGGGGAATGGAGGCCTTCTCTCTCTCTTTTCCATTGGTCTAGCTCTTTTCCCCCTTCCCTTATCCATCTTGGCTTTACTTTTTGGATTATTGAATATTTAAGTGTTTCTCTGTGACACTATCTCTGATCCCTTAATCCAGATGGCCTGGTAATTCCACAGACCCAAATCAGCTCAGATTTCTCCACAGATGTAAGCCTTGTTCCTCAAGGGTTCACTCCTCCTTCATTTATCTTCCTTCATTTTGTTTCTGCCCTTTGTGTCTCTGTGCTAGAAATTGGTTCAGCTTTTGCAGCAAAAGCTTCAGCGATTTCTTTAGTGAGCAGTCTCCCCCCAAAATAAAAGGGGCAAGAGGGGATCTTTATTTTTCATTAACCAAGAATCCTTTTTTTTTTTAGTGTTTCTTTCTCCTCAAAATTAAAAAAAAAAAAAAGAGGTAGCACAGTGCCCACATGTTTTATCTGCTGTATGGAATGATTTCCTCTGCGCTGCCTGAGGACACCCCTGCCAGGCTCCTGTCTCAGCACAGTGGGAGAAGGGTTGAAGCTGTAGCTGGAGAGAAAGGTGCTCCAGGCTGCGCTCTGCAGTCAGAACCAGGAGCTCATCCAGAGCCCAGAACTACATTTGTTGTGGTTTAACAAGCAAATGTCACTTTGCCTGCAAGGTGTGTTTTCTTACAAAGGGGCAGTGTTCATAGTCCCCAAGGAGAGGTCGTGGAGTACGAGGTGGAAACTGTGCAGCTCTCTTTGGTGGGGGGTAGATGGGTGATGTGCTTCAGATCAGGAGTGCTGGCGTTATTGGGTGAGAGACTGGAGGCTGGTATTTGACACAGTGCCTGCTCCCCACCCCCCCACTGGGCTCAAGCCAGACTGGTTCACCTCAACAGCCTTGTCCATGCACCAAGAGTCAGGAACAATTTTTAGAGCAGAAGTGGTTACACGTGGCTTGAATTATTTATTCCTCTTGCATCAAGGAAGGAAGGAAAGGGGAAAAAAAAATGTTTGGCTTTTTTTTGGGGTGGTAGGGGGGAGAAGCTTGTCTGCATTTTTCCAGCTTCATGCATACTGTATACATCATTTTCAGGCAGCTGAAAATTCATGGCTTTGGCTGTGCTTGGGGCTTGCCTTTGTTTACACTAGGGGTTTTGAGCCCCCGCAATAACAGCTTTATGTTTCCCACTCTCCTTTCCCTTCCCCTTCTACTCCCACACCACTGCCTTCCCCCAGGTCCCTGGCTGTGATCACACTACTTAGGGAGCCTGGATACCCTTCTGCATATCCCTGATATGACATTATACATCGTGAGGGTTCCCTCCTCAAAGGCTTATCAGCACGGCAGGCAGTACCACACCTCTCTTGCTTGCACCCCCCCTTAATGTGTCTCTTCCCCATCTCCCTCTTCTCATGAAACATTGCTGTCTATACTCTTATCTCCAAGACCCTTCCAAATGATGCCTCTTCTTGTCTCCTGTGTTTTCTTTTCCAGATTCCAGTGACAGATGGATCTCTCTCGTGCACACTTGCTCTTTCCCTCTCTGTATTTTTGTTTTCGACATGTTTGATCCAAAGCTCTGAAGCTTCTCAGAGGGAACCCAGGAAAGAAGGAAGAGAAGGAGTAGAAACCAAGGGAGCGTGAGCGACGCAGGAGGCAGCCCTGCCTTGTTCTTCCAAATCACATTGTGGAGGGTTGGGGGAAGACTACAGGGGGGAGGACTTGGGTTTGTTTTGGGGTGGGTTTGGTGTGGGTGGGGGGTGGGTGGGGGGGGACAAAAGTGGAAAAAGTGTGTGAGTCGCTCATGAGCATCAAAGAAGATTCATAATCCTCAACCTGAATTTTTGTTTAGAAAAGAAGCACAAGGTAGTTCTCTTCCAGACCAAACATCCGTGGTCATAGCTCTTGGGTGTTCCGCGAGAAGATTGCATGTGTTCTCCTTCCTCCATGCTCCTGGTTTGACCCAGAGGGCAAGAAGAAACAATGGTGATGACACCCAGTAGGACTGGGGTGCTCATTCCTTTCCATTGCTAAACCCCAGTTCCTGCCCCCTAGTTTCTTTTTGCTGTTGTCCTGAGATTTGGCATTGGTTTTTGTTGAGGATTTTTTTTCCCCCGTCCTGATGAGGGCACCACTGCAGACCATGCTGTGCCTGGGGTTGTGGGCAGCTGCCCTGCTCTGCTTGTTTTCCCCTGGCACCGTGCGAGGTGACTGCTGGCTGATTGAGGGGGACAAAGGGTATGTGTGGCTGGCCATCTGCAGCCAGAACCAGCCCCCGTATGAGACCATCCCCCAGCATATCAACAGCACGGTGCACGACTTGCGTTTGAATGAGAATAAGCTCAAAGTGGTGCTGTACTCCTCCCTCAACCGCTTCGGCAACCTGACTGATTTGAACCTGACCAAGAATGAGATCTCCTACATTGAGGATGGGGCTTTCATGGGTCAGTCAAACCTCCAGGTCTTACAGCTGGGCTACAACAAACTCACCAACCTGACAGAGGGCATGTTGCGGGGCATGGCCCGTCTCCAGTTCCTCTTTGTGCAGCATAACCTAATTGAGCTGGTCACCCCTACTGCCTTCTCCGAGTGCCCCAGCTTGATTAGCATTGACCTGTCATCCAACCGCCTCAGCCGTCTGGAGGGCAACACTTTCACCAGCCTGAGCAACCTGATGGTGTGCGAGCTGGCTGGCAACCCCTTCAACTGTGACTGTAGCCTCTACAGCTTTCTTAACTGGCTGGCTCTCTTCAACAACGTCACCAAGAACTATGACCGCCTCCAGTGTGAGACTCCACGGGAGTTTGCTGGGTATCCGCTTCTGGTGCCTCGGCCTCACCACAACCGCAATGCCATCACCATCTTCCAGTCCATGTGCAGAGGGGGCACCATCCCCTCCCTTTCCAGGGTCAACCCAACTCCTTACACCCCTGACTCCCAGCGAGACCTGGATGAGGGCTCAGCCATCAGCCCTGGGGATTTCCTCTCTGTCAAGCCTCCAGCCTCTTCCACCACTGACTCCTCCTTCAGTCCCAGCATCAAGCTACATGATGTCACCATCACTTCAGCCATCCTGATGGTCACCATCCCCATGCCCTACAGTAAGATGTATGTGCTGGTCCAATACAACAACAGCTACGTTTCTGACATAGCAACACTGAAGAGCAAGAAGGAATATGTCACTGTCAACAAGCTGAAGGCCCACACTGATTATACATTCTGTGTGGCCTCTATCCGCAACAACAGGCGTTACAACCATACTTGCCTGACCTTTGCAACTCGGAGCAAAGGCAGGGAGGACCCTATTTCCAGTACTTCCACCACTACACACTATATTATGACCACCCTGGGTTGCCTCTTTGGGATGGTCATTGTCCTGGGGGTGGTCTACTACTGCCTGCGGAAGCGGAGGATGCAGGAGGAGAAACAGAAATCGCTCAATGTCAAAAAGACCATTCTGGAAATGCGTTATGGATCAGATATTGATACCAGTACCATAGTCCATCCTTCCCAGAAGCTGGGTGAGCCACCTGTCATTCCTGTCTCACGGATGTCCTCCATCCCTTCCATGATTGGGGAGAAGTTGCCCCCATCAAAGTCAATGGAAGCTGGGATGGAGACTCCTAAAGTCACCACTAAAGGTAACTACATTGAAGTGCGGACTGGTGGTGGGGATGGGCTGGAGAGAACCCAGCGGGATGAGGACCTGAGGGAGCTTGACAATGGGCAAGGCTCAGCTGCTGAGATTTCTACTATAGCCAAGGAGGTAGACAAGGTCAACCAGATCATCAACAACTGTATTGATGCCCTCAAGCTGGACACAGCATCCTTCCTGGGTGGTGGGACTGGTGTTGACTCAGATATGGCCTTTGAGTGCCAGTCCATCCCAGCCGGGTCCTCGAGTGGGCTAGAGCGGCCCAGCTTTCTTTCCCCACCCTACAAGGAAAGCTCCCACCACCCTTTGCAGCGCCAGCTCAGTGCTGATGCTGCTGTGGCCAGAAAGACCTGCAGTGTCTCCTCTAGTGGCTCCATCAAGAGCGCCAAGGTCTTCAGCTTGGATGTGCCTGACCACCCACCACTCAGCAAGTCTGACTCCAAATACATTGAGAAGGGCAGCCCACTTAACAGCCCTTTGGATCGTCTTCCCTTGGTGTCTCCAAGTGCCATCCATCACTTGGAGGTCAAGCCTTCTTACCATTGCAGTGAGCACCGTCACTCCTTCCCGGCCCTCTACTATGAGGAAAGTGCTGACACCTTGAGCCAGCGGGTGTCATTCCTCAAGCCACTGTCCCGGTCCAAGCGAGACTCCACGTACTCCCAGCTCTCCCCCAGACACTACTTCTCGGGCTACTCCTCCAGCCCTGAGTACTCCTCAGAGAGCACCCACAAGATCTGGGAGCGATTCCGGCCTTACAAGAAGCATCACAGGGAGGAGGTTTACATGGCAGCTGGGCATGCCCTGCGGAAGAAAGTTCAATTTGCCAAGGACGAGGATCTGCATGACATCCTGGATTACTGGAAAGGAGTCTCTGCTCAGCAGAAGCTGTGACTCTTCCTCACAAGGAAACAATACAAACCAAGACCCCCCTCCAACAACCAGAAAAAAAAAAAGCCACTTGACTGTGAAAAATAAACCAACAACAAAATACTCCTGAGAAATACAAAACTGACAAAACCTTTTCTTAAAGTTTACAACAACTCTTACACACACACACACACACACTGACACACACACACACACACACACACACACATGCCGAATTGTCTCTACTGTGTTACGGGGACCATTGTTCTGCCCGCAGATGGCTGGTAGGAGTGTCCTGCTCTGACACTGTGGTAACAACGTTGGAGTGTGGGTGGGTGGGAATGGCCTGGGAGTGGGTGGCAGGAGAAGGGCAGGGATGGACACTCACTGGGCATGAAACTCAGCTGTGAACTATTCATCTTTCTGTTCCTGTTGAAGGCTGATTTTTCTTTTGGGTGAGAGGGAAGGACTTTGGTTTAGAAAGCTTCCTTGTCCACCTTGTATACCTGCTATGCCAAATCTTCCATCACTAACGTTTTCCCTCATTTTCTTTAGCAGTGGAGGCTTTTCTCTCTCTCCCGTCCCCTTCCAAGACAGGTGGAATTGCTGGAAGAAGTTATTTTCCTTTGCCCTTCCCTATCCCTCTCTGTTAAGGGTCCCTGGGCTTGAACTTTCTGTCTAGATACTTCACGAACCTCCATCCTCCTCAGAGGAAGGAGAGGAGATGTGAAGGACCAAGGCGGGTAGGACCTGCCATATAACAGGCTCTGTGCCCTTGCTGCTCTTCCTCCTTCCCTTCTCCTGCCATGTTGCTGCTGATGAACACCAGCAATTCTGGAGTGATAGGCATTCTCCAGACCTTCTCAGAGCCAGTTTTCTGCCAGCTGGTGGGGAGAAATGGGTTGTGAATGTTCTCTTTGTCATGGCAAGCCAGGTTGTCAAGGAGTGGTGGAGGAAAAGACAGGAAGGTCTGGTCTTTCAGAGGTGTATAGGGTTCCCATCTCTCCATGTTACAGGTCAGAGGTCCTCCCCTCCACACACGCCTATGCTCAGGCTGCCCTTGAGTAGTCAGTTTAATACTCTCTGTTTATGTCCTCCTTACTATGAGGAAGGGACCTGGAGAGGACCTCAGCAGAACAAGTTCTCCATGAAGCTTCTGCAGCTCTTCCCAACTGACTTCACCGTGGGCTGTGGGGTGGGTGTCCATGAGAAGAGCATCACCCAACCTCCTCACTTCCAGGTGTGTGTGAAGAACAGGATTTCAGTTGCTCATCTCACTGGGTTGGCCTCACAAAGAGTCTTTCTCTTGAATAGGCCGTGGACGTTCTGGCATGGATAGGGGACAGCCTAGGGCGAAGACAGGAGCATGGGGAACAAATGGGGTGTGAGAATGGGGCCTGGGAGTAGCCCAAAAAGGATGGCCTGGAAGAAGCTCCCTTTGTGTGCGCAGCCGCGCTGTGTGCGCTGGGATAGAAGAGGACACCAGCCTCTGGATGGCAGGGTTCCTTTGACTACTTAGAGGCCCTCATGAGAATCAGAGCAACATATCACCTCCTAAATCCTCCACCTCCTCACAGGTGTGACAAACTTTTCTTAGGGATCCTTTCATGTCTTGGCAAAATCCCAGTTGCACTTGCTAGGTCTCAACCTCTGTCTCTTGGGTAGAAGATCTGTCACAGAGTTGGGAATGAGCCTACTGCCCTCTTCACCTAGCCCCATTTCTGAGCAGCCCAACAAAGCACAATCTTGGCACCATCTCCCCCAAAGTTTTTCTGTCAGGCAGGAGTGCTGCCTGCTGAACATGTCTTTATGCAGCACAGTGAGCCTTCTCTCCACGATCTGCCCAAAACTTGACTGTTGTTCACCTCTACCAGGATGAGGGTGAGGGCCTATGTTGTGTTGGCTCTCCCTAAGTAGTTATTTCCTCTTTGAGGTGCTCCTTAGAAGACCCAGTGTTTTTGGGGGTCCTGGGAGAAGGATGAGGGTGTAGGAGCTTCTCTGGGAGGCATTTACATGCTGCATGCAGAGAACTTGCCTGTTATCTGCCAGGTAGTAGCACTGCTGTGACAATTTCACCTTCTGTAAGTGAGGGGGAGCAGTAGGCAGAGTCTGGTGCATGAAAACCAGAGCAGGTATCCCCAGAGTGTAAACCTATGAAGATCTGTGGAGTTTCTTCCTTGTAGGGATGCTGATGGTAACAATCCTAAGCCAGGTCATGACCCCATTGCCTCAGACTTTTCACTGTCAGCCTGCTTTCCCACAGTCAAAGCATTGCTTGCCTTGAGTCCAGAGGTGTTCATGGGACTGACTCCACATGGTAAGAGCCCGTCCCACTCAGAGGAAGGGGTGTGTGTGCACACATGTGTGTGCACCTGTGTGCAGGAGGATGAAGGGAAGATACGAAGGGAAGTCACATCACTGCTGGCAGGTGTCCCTCCATGTTGGGACCATGTGGCAAACCAAGACAGGTAAATGCTGTGAGAGATGCTTAGGCACAACAGAGACCTCCTCAGGTACCACATGGAGCAGGCTCAGTGGTCTTCCAGCATGGCAACCATCCAAGCAGAAAAGACTAATGGCTGGGGCACAGAATTGAACTGGAAAAAGGGGATGACAGGCAAGGGGGGATGGAGTCTTGTTCCTCTCCGCAACTCTTCCCCCCCTGTGCTTCTCTGCAGTATGGTCTTGTAAACAGTTCTGCTCAGTCAATACTTTAAGGAGGAGCATTAACCTGTAAAGGTTTCTGCTTTCTCCCCTCAACACCTCAAAGAGGCAGAAAAGAAAGGTCAGGGATACAGCTCTCATCAGGCCCTTCTTTTTTCTGTGGTGAGGGTAAGGCTGGAGAGGAGGGAAAAGCCATTTCTCTCCCAGCTGTAGCCCCCCACTCCAAACCATTGGATGAAGTTTGCACAAGATGGACTGTTCTGTGGGAGGAAGAGGGCAAGGAAGGGGAACAAAGTGTCTCACCTTCCTTCCTCCTCCCTTCTTCTTTGTCCTGCTCCCTCCCTCAGGAAGAGGGCTCACAAAGTGATGCCAGCCCTGTTGGAGGAAAGCAGATTTAACGTTCTATTTGCATGACAATTTTACTGTATTTTTCTGAGCAAACACCTGTTGTGTATGTGCCAGTTTGTTGGAATTTAACCTCCTCCCTCAAAGTCTCTCCTGTCCTTGTCCCTGTTTTCTCTGCTCCTTTCATTCATCCCTGATGTGATTTTATGAGAGACTCCTATCAGTTTGAGAGGGAACATACCCCAAAGAGAACCCAAACCAATCACCCCATAAATGTCATTCCTTCTTCTTCCCAGTGTCCCCCTTGCCCTTACTCCAAATGCGGTCTCTCAGCTGCTTTTCATGGTCACGTGTGTAAAGGGGTATGTGTTATATACCAAAGGCCTGCTCTTCCTAGCAGCCGCCATTTCTCCTAGTTATTGAGGAACAGGAGTGAGGCCTGACAAGATCGATCTTGTAAGAGAAATGCTCACTACCCTCCCTTTGCCCTGGCTGCTGTTCCTCAAAAAGCAAGGTTGATCTTGAGGAAACATGGAGTGCTTTAGCTGAAGGGAAACCTCTGATACAGTGAAAACTTGATGTGGAGCTTGTTACAATCACTTAGAAGATCTCCCACCACCTTCCTCTCATTGATTGCATAGACCTCTGGATTAGGTCTGTCCTATGCATTCTCTCCCCTGGCTGGCCCTGCAGAGGGCAGGACATGATGAAACCTCAAAAGCTTCTTTGTTGGGAAAAAGTGTGGAGAGACTGCCTGAAGTTTCTAAGGCCTCTTTGGCTTGGCTTTGGCAAGTCCCTCAATGCTGCCTTCTCCCAGGGCAAAGTGGACTTCTAGGGCCGAAGCAAGACCAAACCCTTTCACACTTTATTTCTGGCTTGGTGAGTATTGGCAGAGAAAACAGGGGTTTAGTTCACCTCACTGGAAATTGTGGAGGGTGAGGGATGAGGCTGGGCACAGACCTGCCCTCTAGCCCCAGGGAGAGCCTTGGGGAGGAGCCTGGGCTGGGGTCCTGCACCCAGGAGACTGAAGGTGAGACTCTAGGCATGCTGTTCCCATGAGACAGAGCTCTTTCCCGTATCTGCTGGTGCTGCCCCAGTTTATGCTGCGGTACCATGTTCCCTTCTCCCCTCCCCACTCTTCCATGCTGAATAAATCCCTCTTGAGGCAGGTGTGAAATATTCATGACTGACAAATGAAGAATTATGTCGGGCTGAGGAGGCCTCTGTGTGTTTGCAATGCTAATCAGCCTGCCTTGCTGGAGGAGGCTCTGCCTGGCAGGCTTGAAGGAAGGAGGGGAAGATGCAGGAGGAAGGTGGAAAAGGAGCTGAGACAGAGAGAGGAGGGGCAGACACAATAGGAGTGAATAAGGTATGGTGGGACCAAGGAGTCACCACTCCTTGGTAAGGAGGCAAGGAGGTAACAGGTAGAGGGAGATGGAGAAGGTGGAGGAAAGGGACAGGCTGGAAAGACCTGGAGAAGAGATGACCACAGTGGAAAGAATGGGATGATAAGGGACAAAGAGAACAGCAAGGAAAAGGGTTGAGTGCAGGGGTGAAGGCTCTCTGAGAGGAGGTGGGGAGTAAGTCAGCAGTGCCTGGAGAAAAAAATCTTGGCGGACTTCATGATGAGCTGTGACCCCTCTCTGTAGGGCAGAGCTCAGTGCTGCAGGGTGGGTAGCTGCTGTATGGCCAGGAGCTGGACCCAGGGCACCAAAAGCACATTTGCCATGCTTGTTGCTGACTGGAAAGCTCAGCTGCGTCAGGAAGGACACACAGCCTCCAGGAGCCTGGAGAAATCCCTTCCACCGTCACCACCTCCTTCCTCACAAGCTGCAGTCAAGAAGAGCCTCATGGAGCTGTGTCCTCTTGCTGGAGCCAGCCTGCTGCTGTCCCACCACCTGAGCAGGAGGGAGCCTCCTCAGGGTGGCTTGGTGTGGGACGGACACTTTGTGCCACCCCCCACCAGGCTATGGGGCTTTCTTGTAGGGCTGGCGGAGCCTGCCCCACCTCAGCCACGTCCTGCCCACCCTGTCTGAGCAAGTGTTTTTTGGGTCCTTCCCTGAAGAAGGGGCAGAGGGGAGCGTCTGTTGCGTCCCCCTACACACGCACGCATTCCCAATCCTGTCCCTCAGCCGCTTTGGCCTTGTACTGTGAGGGGCGTTCTCGGTCTGCCTCCCCTTGACTGTCCCCCCACGCGCCCTGGAGAGGTGTCTCCGTACCACTCCCTGGCCATCCTACTAGGGCAGCTCTCTGCAGGGCTGCCCCAACCCACCCCGTTCCTGAGTGGTGAGAGGGCATCCCTCTGCCTGGCTTCTCCTTCTCCCTCTTCTCCCGCTCCTTCTCCTCCCTGCCCCACCCGGGGTTAAACTCCCTCTTCCCCCCCTTACGGTCCCCCTCTGTATGCCCCTTCCTCGCGCGTTCGGCTTGGCCTTTGCCTCCCCCATAACTACCACCGCCACTGTGAGGCCTTGCTCTTGGGTGGCCTGTCCCTGCCGCCTGCTCTCCGCCTTCCCTGGGGGGAAGAGGAAGAGTCTGTCCGGGTCAGGCCAGACCCTCCAGGGCTGGTACGGCTGGTCCATCCACAAGCACAGCATCTGGGGTGAGGGGGTGGGAAGGGGCGGGCAGCTGCCAGGCACAGAGAAGGGGGTGTCAGCCCTTGAATGTAAGGAAGGGCCTGGGAGGCAGCTGCTGGGACTGGCTCCTTGTGGCCTCTTTGGTGTTCCTCCTTCCGTAACAACCCTGTGACCCCCCCGGTTGTGTATGGACAAATTTAAGTTGGAGTTATGTTCTTTACTTTCTTCTTTTTTCTTAATTTCCTTTCTTTTCTTCTTTTAGATTTGTATTTCTTTCTTGTTCTTTTCTTTCTCTTTTTTTCTCTCTTTCCTTCTTTTCCTGTTTTAAAACTGAATGGCACGAAATCGTTTTTCCTCAACTCGGAGATTCCTGTATGGAGAAAATCAATTTCTATATTTGCAATAAATTTCTTATTTAAAAAAAAAACAACAACAAAAAAAAACCTAAAAAAAAAAATCAACAAGCAAAAACTATGAAAAGCTGCTTCTGAGTCCATTTGTTCTAGCCTTGTCTGGCAGAGGAGGTGGAATGGGGATGGGATGGGACGGGACGGGACGGGACGAGACGGGACGGGAGGAATCCGAGGATGGGCAAAACTGAGAGAGTTGGGTCAGGGCATGGGAAGATTCTCCCAGGCACACAGTGGTCACCTGCTTCCCCCAAACACACTGTTTCTCTGCCCTTGGCTATTGCCTGTTTTGGACACACCCTCATTTTTACCCAGCCATGGGTAACAGTGTTATCAGTTCTGTTGTGATAGCAGCCCTTTCCTGCACCAATCAGCACCAGGGTTCTGCCCCACCCAGGGCAGGCAGACAGCACTCTCC